>NC_053197.1:5000000-6250000 GCF_905163445.1 Pararge aegeria
GGGCTTATTTGTAGTGGAATAAAAAAAAAGATTTTAACATTGATTATTCATCTACAAAAGCTTAAAGGAGGAAAACATAAAATATGGCACTTCTTTCAGTTGAAAGCTGTCGCAAAGTTCACTTTTCAAAGTCTAGACTAGCTTTTTATGTACTTACAGTATACACACTAGTAGAAATAGCAGCTTTTAGTTTAAGCACAAAGCAAATGTCAGTACGTAGGCCCTACTCTATCTGCTGAATAGTGCTCTCAGAGTCGAGAAAAACAAAGGTTGTATAAAAGTTAAAACTACAACAACAAATAGCACGGTGGCTTTTTGTGTGATGAAATTTAACAATGCCTGCTGCATTGTTAAAAACGCAATCACCTAAAGTAAAGTTTTATGAAAATATTGATAAAGGGGTAGGAAACCTATTTCTAGAATTTAGACTATAGACATAGATGATGTTGTAACTATAAGCGAAGTGTTTTATCATCTGAACAGTCGGGCAGAAGAAGACTCAGAGTCACTCAGCGGGCGATGGAGAGGGTTACGTCCGGAGGATCTCTATAAATACGTGATCAAATAAGAAATAAGGAGATCCTTAGAAAACCAGAGTTACCAACATAAATCACGGAGTCGCGTAGCTGAAGTCGGCAATACGCGGGGCACATAGCTAGAAGAATCGATGCACGATGCCCAATGGCGATCCCGTACATGTAAACGATTCTATAGGTGACATAAAACGAGTCGCAGCGAGCCGCTGGACGCAATTGTCACCGGACCTATGTCCAGCACTGGAGTGTATTTTACCAACCTGAATGAACCTGATTCATAGATTTTTATAAAATAAGATTTATAATGATCTATTTGTCTGAATTATTCGACCTGGTGTTTAATTAAAATAAATTTAGAATTGCCACAACAATAAGAAACTGTTGAATTAAGTATTCGAAAAGACCTTAATAAAAAAAGACTTATGCTGAATATGGAATACGAGCCGTTAGTGAAAGAACCATGACATACGAATGAAAAAACCAACAAGAGTGATCCCGTAAAAGATCAGTTTTTCCATTAGTCGGTTTGAATCCCTTTTAACCATAAGATTATAATTTTTTTGTATATAAAGAAATCTGTCGTTTACCTTCATTTATACAACGTGTAACGGAATTACAAAATACTGTTAAAGGATGCATAAGTATATTACATAAGGAATCATCCTGTAGATAATATGAAATCAAAAGAATATACTTATTTACATTTACTTTTCCATACACACTAATTCAAATCATTCTAAGTGTGTACTTATGACAACCCTATTGAAGATAAAAGACCGACACGTGCATAGTATATCGGTCGTGGGACCGACCTACGCTACGCAACGCGTAGTTAATAAAGTGACAGGAGTCACTTGATTTCACTTTCGCATGTGATGTTAGGGCTGTATCTGATTCCTTTCAGTAAAAACTATGGCAATGGTTTACTCCAAAACTACTAGCGTTTCGGTTTCACGGATAGAGACAATAAATAATGTACCTCTAAAGCCTCTGACGTTGTATAGAATGTACTTATATGTTAGCTTTAAGTTAACTTAAGTATAATCTCTACTGTATTTGCAGGTGTTGGGTTTGTAATTAAAGAAAAAAAACAGTATACTATACAATTTGTAGTGATTTCTGTATTGGTAAGTCCATTAAAGTTTAACGTACAATACCTAATTACTTGAATTGCAAGAGTCAAGAAACATCATATCCGGGTGGGTTTCACACCCTAGTTATATGAAATGCGTACATAATTGAAGTGGAAGCACAGGTATTTTTTTATGCTATATCATAACAAACCTTAAATTAAAGGAATAGGACAGATAATTCCACCTTTTAGGTATGATTGTCACGTTATCTTATCTGCAACTACGCCTCACTGAACACTAACAAGGCCACTCAACCGCACTCCAATTAGCTGAATGTAACAAAACATCTCTCAAATGTCAGCTTAGAAACCACTAATCAGATTGTGTGTCTGTGTAACCCTGTAGCGATTATTCTTCCTTTATGCCACTATATCCAGGGGTTTCCAACCTTTTTAAGCAAGTAGCGCACTTACAAGCTAAGAAATCTGTCACGGCGCCCGTGCCCTAAACTAGCCAGTAAAAATAGATAGGAACTTATGAGTCGGGCAGACAGGCGCAGAAAAGAAAATATCATCATTATGAAACCCTAATTTTAACAAAGAAATAACAAAAATAAAACTACCTTGGGGTAGTTGGGATGGATGGGATGTCCACCAATGGGATGGCTTATCTTGGTGATCTCCACACAATATTCCAAGGTGTGGGACCAACCGTGGCATCGCTGCATAAAAACTATCAAAAAAATATTTTACACCATTATATTTTTGCCACAGAAGGGGCCTCCTGTTCTTTCTACGGCACCCCGCCGCGTCACCTAGGCTAGGAAGCCCTGACCTATATATAAAAAATATTTATTCTTTATCATTCACTTACAAACGGCGTAAGATACGGCTATTGCGTAGGGAAGAAAATACAAAAAAACTCTTGAGGACGATACCATAAAATGATTGCTAGAGCCCAACAACGCAAACATTATTATGGAAACAAATGTATGTTTGAGGAAATCGTGAAAATATTCAAGTTCAACATAAACACGTCAGCAAAAACTCTACCTTCCGTGTGAAACTAGGTCATGATATATGGCCACAAATCAAATAGGAAAAGGAGCTACAAGTACAGAGACCTATTGATTGCTATATTATATATGCAAAAATAAATTTTATGTAAGCCTGTAAAATGTCATGGGAATAAAACAGGTAATTAGAGAATAGCTACCATCTCAGCCAAACTGAGATTGGTAATTAAAAAGAAAATTAGACACATTAAGATCAATCTGACCCTTTATCGACAGGCCCTTTACGGACAGTTGTATTAGGAATAATATCAAAATGAAAAAATATTTCGTTGCTCTTGCGGGTAAAATTCTGTCGCTCCAGATGAGTTTTGTGAAGCACAAGTCGAAATCCTACCCACTGGGCTATCACCGCTTCTATCTATTATCTTATGGTAATTTAGGACATTGATTTTTTTTAATGTTTTCAAAATCTCAACATTGTTTTTTGAGATTTTGGAGAGCATCAATAAAAAACAAAAACCGGATACTTCTGCTATATTTGGTATGGGGACTGTATTTTTAGTAAGTATAAATAGAACACTTATCGAACAACGAACACAAATCTACGTTAAGGATAAACGTGTGGAATCGAAAACCATCCTTCTTCGAGTCGGTTAGAAAGGGTTTAGGGCCCTCATGCCCATTTTCATTAACGAAAGGAGATTCCTAGCCATACATTAACCGTCCTCTAATAGGTATAACCTAAGAGTTCGAGAAACGTTTTTTTCTGTAGACGTAGCTTAAATTATTAAACTTTCGATGTAGGCGTTGCCTAGGTTTTAGTAAAAACATTACATTAGTAGTGTTAAATCGCTTATTTCAGTATTATTAAAATATTGTTGAAGTTCTCATTTGTAGGACTCTAGGTATGTCAAATAAACTTTCCTAAGATTATACTGTTTTAAAGGCATGGTATGATGGTAGTAAGTTCCCAGGATTATCATAATAACGATAATGAATAGCACGCCGTAATTATAACAAAAGTTAACAATCTTCTAGAGCATCGTCTCAAAGCCGACGAGTACCTTGAATTAATAATTTTACAGTATCCTGCTGAAAGTTAGCCTGGAGATCATTTTATACTGACCTTACTACGTTACTCGACGGAGCCAAGGTCCCATTAAAACTTTAATGATTTGACTCCACGATAACTATCAAAGTTTATAAATAATGAGACTATATTAATGCTATATTAAATAAAAAAACAAGATTTGATTTACTTTTAATTAAAGTGATTCTACGGTAAGGTGATTCTACTTCAACTCGTATCTGCTATGTATACAGTAATATTCCCACTTTGAATATTTTTGATGTGATTGTATGTAATATGTATGCCGTCACGGTAAACGGCATGAAGCATTTTTGTGCCGTTATGCCTCCTCTTCGCATATTGTGTATTTATATTCTATGTGTTATGTATTGTGTATTTATGTTCTGTAATTATTCTTTTAATTAAAGAAAGAAAAATAATATTTAAATTTTATTAAAAAATCCCCATTTTTTATTTATTTAACTGAATATTTCTCTTAAAAATTAAAGAAGTACACATAATGTTGGGTTTCATGTATTACATTTGCCGGGCGTACTTTGACAACCATCTTTTTATGAGTTTTGTATAAATTATAAAATATTGATGTTCTTATTGTCTTTCAAAGAAACACAGAACATCAAAGATTTACTTTTTTAAATTTTCAAAGAAGGCTTCTAGTCTATGAATTCTTGATTTATTTACAGTACTATATAAGAATCCCAGCTGCAATATTACATTTCTACTTTTCACTACAAATGTTTAGGAGGTCGTGGGGCGCCTAAAAGCCTTGTACTATTCAAACACACTTTGAGACCCTTTCGGGACGGAAAAGGTCGCTGAACTACAACCGTGCAGCGTCTGTCTGGAGTCTGCTCTTTTGTTCTTAGCTTCGAGTTTCAGGCACGGCCAATATGATTTAAATTGGTTCTTCCTATCCCACCCACACTGTCTGCAATATATAACACTTGATTCTATCTATATGTATTCATAATAAATCTTTAGAGCCTTAAAAATAAACGTGGAATAATGTCGTATTCAGTGTTTTATCACGCTAAATTTAAAAGATGTCAGACGTTTATTAAGAGTTTGTTTTTTGTGTGAACGAGCTAATTTCTCAAACTACCTATCGGATTTGATATAAAGTATGCTTTTTAACAACATGCTACGATCCTTAGAAGAGTAAACGATGCTATAGCGCGGGTCTGCAAGCAACCGGACGCGGGGGTCGGAGTATACACAATATATGTAATATTGTGTAGAATAGCGGATGAGTCAAAAGTGAGGATAAAGATCTGCGAGGACCAAGTCGCGGCGAATCTCTAGTAATATTAATATAAAAAAACATATCAAGACGTTTTTTGAATTTGAATGAATTTTCTGATTTTAAATCATGTACTATTACATGATTTTAGGGTAAATAAAAACACAGAAACTGTTCTATGTCCTGTAAATTGTCTTTGGACTAATTGATGATTAAATTAATATTAATTAACCTACATATTACGAATAAACTTTACGCATTTTTTTTTGTTTCAAGTCGCCCCAGACAATTCCGTTGCATTTAAACTTGGCCAGAGCAACTCATTCATAACATGTTAACAAGTTAGCTTATGAACGATGATATCATTATGATACACAGCCTCCTTTGACAACAGTAGCCTAAAGTACTAGATTTGTTTACTCGCAATCGATAAGTCGTTTTCAAGTTTCGTTTATAAATAAATGGACATTATGTCACACGTTTCAGAGTCGCGAATCATGTACATCTGATTTTTGTTTTACACATATTCTTATTTCTTACAAAAGCCTGAGACGAATGGTAGGCAAATTTAAGCTTTAAACCAATGCTATTAAGATCTATTATACTCCAAGGTTCAAGTATTTCCAAGCTTGAAAACGAATCCTCGATTGCGGGAGAGAAATCTTGTAGTAAGGCTGCTTCTGACAATCGAAAGGTCGTTTTCGAGTTTTGGTTATTAAACTTTGTATCATCAAAGTAACCTAGACCCAATGACTTTTGTTTTAGAGTAGCAAATCCTGTACTTCTGATTTTTATTTTACAAACGTTGTCAAAAGCCCCAGCTTTAATCCAATAAAAATTAGAACAATTTTACACCTATGTTCAAGTATTGTCAAAATCGAAACGATACCAGGATTGCGAGCGAGCTTATCTTGTACTGAGACTGGAGGAATTGGAATTTTGTTTAATTAAGAGTTTTACGAGTGAAAGCATCAAGATATATGATGTATTGAACTTAACATAACAATTTATGGGTACTCTAGTGAGGTACCTAGCTATTACATTTAATTTGCCCACGTTATAAATTTTCTAGTCAACAGGTGCGATATACTGACATCTATAAGTTTAATTAAGTTGATCCGTCTTGACTTTAGACGGGCTTTAACCAAGCATAACCATACACGAATCGCCTGGTAATATCAGGGTGTGTTGTTCGTTGTTCTAATATGCACCATATGTTTGTTGACTGAATATTGTTCATTAATTTAAACGGTGCCGTTGTGTAGTCACTCGCCTCTACGTCATAAGCTTGAGTGTATTGGTTGAGAATCTATTGGCTTTGTTTCTGCGGTGGGTCTTTTTGAACTTGGACCTGACTTGAACAGTTTCCACCAGCCTTTTGTTTAAATCGTCTACAGTGTTGTACTCTGCTAGGCAAACGAACCGAATCCGTAGTTCAAGATTAAAGCTCTCGGGGTTTTGAATATGGGCAGGAGTAGGTGGGAGTGTAGACTTCACCAGTATGACTTCAAGCTGAATTTGCCTCTTAGCAAACGGTGTTCTGAATTATTAAACTTGAATTCCAACGGGCGAACATAGAGACGTTTAATTAATTTATTGTGTATTATAAGTGCACCTCAAATAAAAGGGGATTATACTTTGAAAGTGAAAAATTAGAGGCGTACAGTGGCGTGCACTTCATACATGCACAAAAGCACTGCCTACCCTGGAATTGATGTATAACTCGTATAGGAGGAGAATCATTGCCGTTTTATGCAATTTTCCTGCTGTATGCATACCCTGGTAAGAAACCCAGTGCACGCCACTGGAGGCGTACCTATTTAAAATTTTAAAATTCTTTTCAGTATTAGGTATGTGATAAGAGTTCCACACTGTAAGATTGGAGAATTTAAAAAATTATGGCGCTTTTCAGACCTGGCATGATGTCATCGTTATCCTAACTTTTGAAAAATACCTCGCTGCATTGTATTTCTAAGGATGTTGAACTTTATAATAAAAGGCAACTACCTAATTCATCAGTAGGTATATGACAAGAAATATTGTATTGAAGCTCACCGATCGCCATTTTGTGTGGGCGTGCAATACAAAAACCTAAAGTACCTATACCTATGTTAAAAATTTATGCTACTCCTCTTTGTTTACTGCAATGGCAAGGCAAATAAATATACATCGTACTATTCTGCACATACCTACATCAAACTATACTATATAATATCATAATTGTGAAAGTGTGTCTGTTTGGCTCGCCGCATTTGGCGAACCAATCTTATCGTAGGTAGGAACCTTCTTTAGTACAGTCCTAGATAGTATCCAGGAGATAGAAAAAAATATTTATAAATTTGAGAAATTAAAAAAAAACTAAATAAATAGCCGTACATAAGAACAATGAATCCATACCGTATTTTTTTTGCGTGCACAGCTAGAGTGCAGCCGTGGCCACAGCTTGTAATAATAATAAATATTAAAAAAACAATCCACCTAACTACGCGCCCGCTAATCGCACCGTAGTTGCACGTGCTCGATTATAACAACGCGTGACCAAATCGTCCGCGTCGTGTCCTTCGTCGTCTACGTTATTAAAAAAAAACAGTTTGCGGACACTGTTGCGTTAATATTGCGCAGTACCTAGTTAGGAGGCAAATACGTTTATTGTTTCCGCTGTTTAGGTACGATTATGCTTGGCTATATCATTTTTATTATGTTTTGTATCTACCTTAGGATTTATGGTTGTAAATTCGTTTCATTTGAGTAAATCGCAAAAAACTTCAAGAACATTTTAATAATTTGTACGTACAATGCTTTCGCTTGGTTGTCAGTTCAAGGGTCGTATACAGAAGGCAGTTGTTCTTGAAACGGCGCGTATTGTGAGGAGGTACCTCACTCTTGAGCCCTGACAGTTCCTTGGGCACTCAAAAAAAGAAAGTATGTTTATATGTAATATTAATATATTACAAATGTTTTTTCCTCACTCATTCCCGCAAGCGGCGGACTGGTTTTTTTTTAAATTATAATTTCCTTTTAATTTTATATAATTCAATAATGTTGAAAATTTTATTTTATTTACAATGTATTAAGTTACATCTATCCAATTACTGTTTTTGCTAAAAGAAATGAAAAAAAAAATAAAACATACCTAGGACCTCAGGGTCGATTAGTTATACGATGACGATCATTCTATTTTTCGAGTAACGATCAATATCTTAATTAACTTATGAACATAATATACCTACCTATTAACTTAATTTGACAAAAAGCGCGACATTTGTTTTTTTAGCTGACTCGTAAATGTGTCAAAATATTATCTATAACTATATACGCAGTTAATACATAAAACCTATTACTGCCATTCTAAAAAGTAATAGGTTTTAAGTATTAACTGCGTTATAGAAAATCCTTAAAACCGGATAGATAATATTTTGACACATGTACGAGTCAGCTGACCGCAATTATAATAAACATACCTACATAGTACGGCTATAATGCAAAAACAATAGGTATGTCTTTATCAAGTAGTAGGTATCTAGGTAAACGTGTTTTATACCTATTCAGACAATTGAGTAATGGCATAGTAGGTAGAATATACAATATGGTAAACTCTTGAGGAATATTTATATTTCTGTTTTGTTAGTAAACATCTTCAGTTATGTACCTAAGTACCCATTTATTGCGTAGTAGGAACAGAGAAAAAACCTTAAAGCAATATGTATAGTTTTCTTACGAACTAAAAATATTGACCTATTAAGGTAAGTGAATTCAGTCTTGAAATGACTCAAGCACATCATCATATCCACCCAAGAACAGTCAACTACAAAACACAGTTCTTTTCTTCTAGAATGAGAAGAGCAATAGACACTGACAAGTCCAGAATGGAAGACTTTGAGAACATAATGACGATCTCTAAGGAAACATATTTCATCACGGTGCGTTTGCTTCACCGTGAAAGCAGGTGATATTTAATTATTAAACAAAAAACGCACAAATCTTCGAAAAGGTGGTGCTAGACTAGACGGTCACTTAGAGTTGCCAGACGGTCGGGAATTGGCGGAAAACAAGTTCGATAATTTTAAGTTCACATTTTCGTCACACAAAATTTGCAAATAACACACAAAAAAAAAATTACAAATACCATAAGTATTTGTAGTTTTTTTTTTGCAAGAACAAAAACAATAAACATGCTCATTCGGTTCTTATCTTATGTGTCACAAATACGTACTATGTTTTTTTTTCTTATATCTACAGTGCTATGCAAAAATATGTTTGTTTACTTAATATATTATGTATAATTAATGTTATTCACTTATTTCTCCCGACCAAAGCCCTAAAATCCCGAAGAATCGAGTATTGATCCCGATAACAGGAAGAATCGATCTGGCAGCCCTCCGGGTCACTGCTCATCTCTAAAACACGATTCCAGTAAGTTTTGATATAAAAAATAACTTTTTTAATTCCTTGAAATACGTTAGTCCTAGACAGCAATCTCACCTGGATGCGGGTAGGTATGTCAGTTCGGTATAATCTGTTTCTAGTTTTCTACTCTGCATGTTAATGGAATGCTAAATTCATTCAAATTCAAAAAGATAGAAAATTAGAAAATACTAAGATATATATAACAAAGAAATCAAGCGATTAGTATTAAATTAAGTACTTTGCATAGAGCAAGGTGGATTCCGCTCCAAATGCAAGCGAGGCAAGGTCGGCTCTCTATTTCTGAACCATAGTCCATAATAATTACCTATAAGTTTTTGCACCAAACTATTAAGTAACGATTGTACTCTTGTTAACTCATTCTATTTATTAAAATAAAAGTAGAATCTTTTTCTGTATTTTGTATTTTTTTAAGTGGCTTAATTTTTATTTTTTATGACTTTATTATTGCAAAAGATGGAAACTATGCCCAATCTCACAGGAAAACATATGAAAGACAGTTTTGTGTGTTGTGTGTTTTATGGTTGGTTAAGTCCGTAAAATCGTAATCGTGAACGTACCTAACACCTTAAAGATTTATATTTTTTTTATAGGTGTTCAGGAAAGTAGTTAATTGGGTAGTGGCCAAATTAAGATATTAAATTTTTTTAATAATCATAAATATTCAAAAACAAATTACCTACCTATTAAGTCTGTGCTGAGTAGAGATGGATTATTTTTACAAAAGAAAGCAAAATATTAGTAGTTTTCCAAGCACGTTTAAATAGTAGAAAAAAATAGGAAATTAATATGAAGTGTCTGTCGGTAGGTAGTAACTTGATTGTGGCTTTCGTATCATATTAAATTGAGTGCGTATTTTGTTGGAATATGCTAAGCAACGAAAATTAAACAATTTAAGTAGGTACTTACTTAGTGTATCCTGTTTTATATCGAAGTAGTTTTTTCATTTATTAAAAATACTGAAGCCCTTGCTCACACTTCATATAAAAATAGTGGTATCTTCACTAAAAAGTTTATAGTAAATAGGTAATTTACATCCAAACCAGAGCACTCATAAACAAAGAATTTTATCGCACTTGTGCTTTAACTAGGAATTTAAAATGTTCAAAATTCGAGATTACTTTCACAAACAAAGCACATCAAACTGTTTTACGTGTTACTACTGCATCAGCTGTTTACATATTTTTCAGATGCGCCTCAAAGCATTTCCATACGCTCTTCTAAACGCTCTGAAATATAATGACAAGAGAATGTTTACATCAATACATTGCACAGACGCAATAGCAATACCAGTTTTCACTCACACGCTGATAATTTTAAGTTGTGTGTGTGATAGTAAAATAAAGCGAGGGCCGAGGGGCGTTGTGAGGAGGGATAGGTCAATGACGTTACAAGGTGAAAAAGAGAGAGACGCAATACATATGCAGTGCATAAAAAGGGACAGAACAACATAATGGAAATTCATAAGAAAATTATTTTAACCGGAGGGAATTTTAAAATAGTGGGACTAAAGATTCGATTGCTTTTATTTATTTAAATCGTATCTGAAGTGTATTTTGTGGAGTTTATTTCGCCAGTCATGCAAAATGTTGTTTTATTGTATTCATATCGATATTCTTCAACTTACCTTTGTTCATTGATAGATTTTTGTAATTTACCAGTAAATTTATCATACCATTATTCTTATTTATTCTTATTAATTTTATTTTTTATTGTAATTTAAAACGATTTTGAAATTATTATTTCTACATATTTAATACGAATTTGTCAAATAACAAATAGACGTCAAATTAAAAGTTACATTTAGCACAAATAAGTTTGCATTGCTCGTGTTGACCAAAGATGATACAAACCTTTTTACCAGATTATTTGGTTATCAAAAAATAACAAAATCGAAAATAGTTACAGTTTACTTTAGATCCAAAAAATTTAACTTATTAAATCTTTGATCGTAGAAAGTCGCAAACCATGATAGACCGAACTGCAACCGATTAGTCTAAATTCCGAACCGAATAGTGATCACATCTTTTGAAATGTCAAATTTCTAATGTCATTTTGACAAGTAACTTTGATAGGTATGTACAAATTTACAAAACAGATGTTTTTTTTGTTTTTGAATTTCTGTTTCAATGAAATACATTAAATAAAATGATTGTTAGGATAAAATGTAATATGATATAAATTACCAATGAACCCCCGTTAGGTTTTATCTGTGAAGCTAAGAAATGTTAGACTAGAAAGTATAGGTATTAAGCTGATAAAATAGTTATCAAGTGCGAAGATAATATTATCAGTTTCGAAAAAGCTATATTTATTTAATTTTTAACATCCAGTTGACTACTAAACACACACCGCCAGGTAAAGTTTTAACTATATTCTAATATTTCTATACATATAAATTTTACAGGTTCTCTGAATATTCTGAAAATTACTTTAGCCTTGTTTATTAGAAACAGGTTAATGAAATTAATTCTTAACATTAAAAATTTGATTTATAACTGATTTTTAACACATTGGTCAAATAAAAATTATGCAACTGTTAATCTAATAATACCTTTGTATCATGTTATAAAAGCTTAAACTAAACCCCACAAAGATTTTCTCTACTCTCTTCAGGCAATATGCTATGACCTGTTCTAGTAATTGAATTAATTAAATGTTAACAATATCTACTAGCAAATCTTATGATAAACAAAAAATCGCTTAGGCAAATATTATGCAGTGTAAACACAAACACTGACATGTATGGGTGGATATGTGTGTTTAATCTCAGGATAATAAAGGATTTGTATGGAATCCTTATAAATCTGAAATCTTTGTGGGGGATATTATTTAGGTGTTAAAACATATACATGTAATTCTTTGGACAGTGGCTATGCAGGGAGTCCCAGTTTCATATTGACTATTCCCTATTGAAGGTATAAGTTTTTGGCTGCATGAACAACCTCAATTGATTGTATTGATACTGCCTCTGTAGACTTGTCATAGAATGTGTCACATAGGCCAAACAATTAATTTAACTTTATTTATTATTTTATACCAATGGATAGCAGACTTTAGATATACTAACTTGGTCACTGCAGTTGTAAGATGATAAATTATTCACTGTATATAGGTGACAATGTGATCTACAGAAGTATATATCTATGGTTGTAACTCTGTATGGATGAGTGTTTACCAATACTTAACAAGTAATCATAAAATATAACACATATAAGCTATAACAAAACAATGACATCACATACAGTCATCTACACAAACAGCAGTTCTAACTTAAACCTTTATGTAACAGAGAGTTCTATTGTGAAATTGTTATTATATTTGGCAGGATGCTGTTGAAACTATCATTCAGTACTGCGAAGACTGTTGAGAGGTTGGTGGCCTGCAATGTTGGGAGAGTGAGGTGGATGTCTACAGGGATGGAGAAAGGATCAAACTTCTTTTTTAGACAGGTTTGCATCCATTTATTTACTGTTTCCTTAATCTAATATAATAAGGTAATTAATTTTTATTGAGATTTTTAAGAGTGAATAAATAAATAGATGTAGACCCAAAAAAGATTATAAATACAATATAGATAATTTTTTGAAAAATAAAAACCAACATCTGAAATGAATTACCAACAAAGTAAAAAATTAATACTATTTTGTAACTACTATAATTGACCTCTGTAGAAAATGTGGTTGCACTCTGATATACTGAATATCTACATCACTGTTACCTTTTATAGTGTGCAGACGTGATGTTATGTTGTGTATAGCGTAAACAATGCATATTAATGTTATCTATATGAAATTTAAATGGGTGCATTTTGGAATTGACCCCTTTTTAACTAGATAATTTGGCAAATTTGTAACATAAAGAAAGCAGTCTATTTATTCCTTTTGAAGGAAGTGTTAAAAAGTGTTATTTATTCCAGCTCTTCGACACTGTGAGCAGTACTTACACATACTTACTGGGTGATATGAAGACCTGTGAGGCAGTGCTGATTGATCCAGTTCTGGAACACGCGGAGAGGGATGCAGCACTAATAAAAGAACTTGGTTTTAACTTACTGTATGCAAGTGAGTCCAAGTTTTTCTTTTACCATTTTGATTTTCATCCATATTATTGATACACTGCTCGGCACTGGACTACTCTAATAGGCGAGAAGATCTTAGCTAGTTGTCTCACCAAGCTGTCTCAATGCGGATTGGCGGTCTAACAATCATCATACTATATAAATAAAGTGAAAAAAGCACCTTTTTGTCATAAAGTAATTATACCTCAATAGATCTCCAGCCTCAATAGCATAGATCTGAAGCCAAATTCCAGAGCATGGACCCACCTACCACGCTGCAAGAATAAGGGTTGGTTTTCTAACAATCTTCATACTCTATTAATATCACAACAAAGACCACTTTTTATCGTTGAGAAATGTACTTCATTGCTCCCTATATGAAAGCTTACTCTCAGTTCAGACTGCTTTCTCATAAAATTGTTCTTGGAGTAAAACACCTAATACTTATCGCAATACTTGTACATCTTTATGAAAAATACGAAAGAGAGTTACGAATATTACTCGCTGGTTTAACTGTGGGGAAATCTTGTGTATCACATTTACTAAGTGTAGGTGAGTAAAAGGAAATCAGCTATTAAAATCTAAAGTGGTCCGTGCCTGTATTTAGACTGCAATTTCAGTATCTGTGTCTGTTTTCAATCGAAGCATTAGTGCAAGATTATTTATTGCAATAATCGCTTTAGATAACAACGCGCAATTTGGTGTGCATTAAATATAGCTCACAATTTCCATGGAAAAAGTGTAGGCTGTATACGAAAAAATCTTTGTTTCATACTCAACTTTTAATTTGTTCGCTTTAACGCCGTATGTGACGCACCGAAATGCCCACGGCATTTTTATACATCTGGGCGCTGGTTTAAAGAAATAGGGATTGTCCTGAAACCCTAAGGAAATTTGTAAGCCATATCCCCATCAAAACCGAACCAATCGACTCTAGATTAGAGAGAAACTCCTCAATGGAAAATGACGCGATTACACTACCGTTAGTTGGGGTTTAGCAAACCTAGACTATTAGTTATCCTATTAGTTGAGAAAACACACGTTAGTTAAGTAGTCCCTTTGGTCTAAAGAATCCAAGCCCAAACCTACCTCTTAATTATGAGAGATGTCTCTGCCCACGTTAAGTCGTATATTAGAACAGGGATATAATAGGGCTCCGAGACCCTAACCGAAACTATAGGATTTTTCGAATATCCGAAAAATCTGTCTTAAACCGTAACCGAATCTAATATAAGTAAAAGTTTCCGATAGTTTCGGATAGTCTTAATGAGATACGTACGTAGTTATTTTTATTTCTATAGCTTAGCTTATACCATAAGAGAAGATTTGCCCACGTCCGTGATTTAATTACCCTAACTGTAATAAAATATATCTAAAGCAGCACCGAAATGTTTTAAAATTTTCCAATAATTTCGAATAGTGGTCACTGTCAGTCAATATTAATTGTGGAATTGTATGCGTGTGCGCATAATAAATTATGTTTTAGGTCTCAAAAGCTAGGCGAGTTAGTTAGTGATAATCATGGATTAATTATCCTGCATTTCTCATATTTTCAGTGAACACACACATGCATGCCGACCACATAACGGGTACGGGCAAACTAAAGTCACTGTTGCCGGGCACGAAGAGTGTGATCGGCAAAGCGTCCGGCGCTCAGGCAGACATGTTTTTAATCGACGGCGATGTGGTCTGCTTCGGATGCTATAAGTTGTTGGCTACAGCTACTCCAGGTCATACTAATGGCTGCTTAACTTATATTTCGCATGAACAGGTGATTACTTTGTAAATTATGTTTGTGTTTTATTTAGTGATTTTTTTCAGCGCAATTATTGATGGTTTTTGAATCATTGATTGAACAAAATTAAAAAAATCGAATTTCTTTTATTTCAAGTAAGTAGGCTTAATATAAGCCCTTTGTAAACGTCAAGTATGTCTGTTTGTATGTGACTCTAGTTGCTCTTTTCCAACATAATTTTACAATTTAGCAATCTTTGTTCTATCTTGCGTGAGATGAAAGCGGAGCGGCTTGCTTTCAAGCAACCTTTTCATTTTTCTTTCAATTGAAATTCATCAATAGTAGGTACATTTACATTATATTTACGTTTATTTCAATTGTCGTTTTTTTTTACTGGATCATTAAACTGGTAACAATCAATGACATCCAGTGGCGTGCATAGAGGGTATGCACAGGGTATGCAGATGATATAAAATGGAGAAAATCTCGAGTACGAGCTATAAATACTTAAGGGTAGGCTTTTTATAACTCTTACAATGCCTACCCTTAAGTTTTTTATAACTCGTTCTGGAGGTTCTTCTTATTTTTTATTTTATATCATCCACATACCCTGTGCATACCCTCTATGCACGCCACTTATAACATCATAATGAGAATAACAAAAATAAAAGAGAAAGACAGGTGATTGAAACCTTCTAGAAATGAGCATGCTTGAAATAATAATTATTTTTAGAATATTTGTATTATTTTTTTTTTGTTGCAAGCTTGATAATCAGACATATAATCATTGCCACGTTTATCAAGGCTATGATAATATGCATTATAATTATTGCGTTATCGGTTAAATATCTATATACCACAGGCCGCGTCGGCTTCTGTATTTATTGTTTGATAATAACCTAAGGTTTTAATCCGTATTGTGACGGCAGATCAGAATATAGTTGTCACCCCCTTGATGTCGTGGTCCTCGATTCGGTTCGAATCCCGGGTCGAGAAAAAAATATTTATTTATTTTATATATTTTCATTTTTGTTTATTTATTTGGTATCTATGACCCATCACTACGCACTACACTAAAGCATAAATAGAATAATTAAAAATTAAACTTAATAAAAAAATAAAAAACTTACATTAAATATTTATTTTTTAAATAATATGCAATATAAATAAAAAAAAAAAGTTAGAAATTAAAATTTCTGCGTCCAAGCAGCCCTACGTGGAGTTTAATATACAACTTGTAAATTGGAGAGTCGTATCGATCTATTAGTGTATATGATATTATATAAGTTATATATATGGTAATATATTTTCTATTAAAGAATTTTTAGTACAAGCCCGGAGTTAGGAAATTGGCGGTGTCAACCCCCATGCCTTGAGAAGCACGTAAAGCCGTCCCTTGATTGTGAAAATAGTCGTTGAAGCCCACCAACCCCCATTGGAGCAGCGTGGTGGGTCTATTCTCTAAAAACCGTCTCTCCTATGAGAGTTATACTTGTGCCCAGCAGTTGGACGTCAATAGGACGATGAAGATGATAAAAAAACGGATCATAGAGTAACAAATTTATTCGCATTACAGGGCATAGCTTTCACAGGTGACACTCTCTTAATCAGAGGCTGTGGCCGGACGGATTTCCAAGAAGGCTCCTCTGAGACCCTTTATCATTCGGTCCATAATAAAATATTCACATTGCCCGAGAACTACACTCTCTACCCCGCACACGACTATAAGGGTCAGACAGCTACAACAGTGGGTGAAGAGAAGAAATATAACCCGAGATTGACGAAACCTTTAAAGAAGTTCATCGATATAATGGATAAATTTAATTTGCCATACCCCAAAATGATCGGTAAGTGTTCGTATTATATCTTTACTATTTCAAGCATTGTGTTTAATGCTATTTTTTATTTTTTTTTAATTAATAAATATACTACGACAATACACACATCGCCATCTAGCCCCAAAGTAAGCGTAGCTTGTGCTAGGGGTACTAAGATGACTGATGAATATTTTTATGAACCCAGACACTGAAAAACATTCATGTTCATCATACAGACATTTTCCAGTTGTGGGAATCGAACCCACGACCTTCGACCCAGAAAGCAGGGTCGCTGCCCACTGCGCCACTCGGCCGTCAGTTTCGCGACTCGCTGAGCTATGTCGGTAACTCTAGTTCTTCTACGGATCTCCTCTCTCCATCGCCCGCTGAGTGACTCTGAGCCTTCTTATGTATAAGCAGTGGCGTGCACAGGGTTTTTGACCAGGGTATGCATAAAGAAGGAAAATGGATTAAAATTGAAAAATCCTTCCCCTTTTTGAGTAATATAAAATTTTTAGGGTATGCAGTGCTTTTGTGCATGTATGAAATGCACGCCACTGTGTATGAGCCACTGGTTTTCCATTTCAATTGGATTGGACCGGCAGTGATTCGCATATATGAATAATATGTATTATTTTTTGTTTATTATTTATTAATTGTCTTTTAGTTATAAAGAATTTATGTATTTTTTGATTGATTTACCCAAAAGCTATAAGCGTTTCGGTTTCACAGATAAGTCTCAGATATAGTAAATTATTTAACTCCTGTGAAGTAATATTTCGGTTAACATTTACACGTTGTATATTGCCAAATTTCCCCTGTCGGGAATCGAAGCCACTACGCTAAAAAGGTCGTCCATCTTGTCGTGTTAACGAATTATTTATTTCTATTTTCAGATAAAGCGGTGCCCGCAAACAGAGTGTGTGGATTGTATTAATATTTTGTAAAAACCTTATAAAAAAGCAATTATGGGCCCACTGAAGGACACGGATCTCCTCCCCCAATGAGTAGAATTTAGGCCATAGCCCACCATGCTGGCCCAGTGCAGATTGGTGGACTTTACACCTCAACTTTGAGAACATTATGTGAAACTATCAGGCATGCAGGTTTCCTATCGACCATTTGCCTTCAGCGTTGAACCAAGTGATATTTTAATTATTTAAAACGCACATAACTTAGAAAAGTTAGAGGTGCATGCTCGGATGTGAACTCAGCCCTTCGAAAGTGAAGCCGAAGTTCTAACCACTGGCCACTTTGGTCTAGTGGGAGGCTTCGGCCATGGCTTGTTACCACCCTACCGACAAAGACGTGCCGCTAAGCGATTTAGCGTTCGGTATAATGTCGCGTTAGAACCGGTTAGGTATGGGTTAAATATAACTGCCAAACTCCCTAACAGTTTCCCCGCTCCCATCTTAGACTGCATCGGATCGTCACTTACCACCAGGTTAGATTGCAGTTAAGGGCAAATTTTTAGTGCAACAAAAAAAAGTATCACACCTCCATATTCATATAAAGATAATATAATAATCAACTCTTCTTACAAACCTACAAATAATTTAAGAGATTTTATGAGAAATGGAGAGTATTTATTTAATATAATTGTTTTATAAATATAACCTAAAATAAACTATTTAAAAGTAAATAAAATCTAAAACGTCCTCAAACCACCGCAGCGAGGCACAGTTCCTAAGATGCTGGCAGCATTGCCCCTTTGGATGGCCAAACTAATTCGTTGGCCAAGGATACTGCCCGCTCTAGGACCACCGGAAGACTCGATAACCATTTTGAATATTAATTGTTCGATTGAATACCAACACTTTTGTAGTCTTATTTAAACTTTATTAACTTACTCAAAGTAAATAAACTTTTTTCCTACTATCTGGATACTTGGATACTAGGCTAGTAAGTGCCCCACAAGGGAGTTATGTCTACCCGTTATCACGTCTATCTCGTTAAGATAACTCTCGTAGCCCTTATTTATTTTGTATATTATACCAGAAAGAAGTTATGTGCATATTAAGCAATCAAATATCACTGGCTTCAACCTGCTGAGTTCTCCATAATGTTTTCAAAAGCGTGTGGAGCCCAACAACCCGCACTTGGCCAGCGTGGTGTTGTCATACTTAGAGAAGACTAGTGCCCTATAGTTTGATATGATGATGTTGATGAATATAGTTCTGCAGCGGCCAGCATAAGAAAATAAGATCGTTCCATTTTTAAATTACACGGCAGACATGAGTTTACTATATAATTTATTTTGCCGCTAAACAAAGACGGATAAGGAATGAAAAACAACTCTCGCCGGCCGCTACTAGCATGTATCGGGCCAGTACAACAATTTAGATTTTTCTCGAAGAAGGTTGTCAAAATAATGATCAAATTTCCAAGAATGTTTGAGCAGAAAAAAAAGCTAAATAAGTCAGTACTTGAGACGGACAGACTATGGAGTAACTTTAGGTACACAAAAAACAAGACATTGCTGTGAATTCTCGCTGTGAATTTTATATTTATTTCCGAAATATACATATACTTATTTATTATATAATAAATTATATTTGAAATTGATTGTCTGATTTTAGCGATTCTGTGATATTTTAAAATTACAGAACAAAAGTTTTTGTCTTCTATTAGGTATAGGCCTAAATGTTGTTTCTTTATAAGCGTAATTATATTTATTTTTGTTAATAAAAATAAGAATAGTGTTTTTTATACTCATGTTTATTATAATATGTTGTTTTTTTTAGTAAAAAATTTTCACTATGTAATAAATAATAATGTAGTAGAATACAATTCTTTCAATGGTTAATAAAATGTTAAATTTTTTTTTTTTTTTTAAATTTATCTCTGCATTTAAGAGTTCGAATGGAGTGCTTTATTTCTAAATTTTTGTAAGTGACGGTAGACGGACCGGGCAGATGGCCCACGTAATGTTAAGTGGAAAACCGTCGCCTATAAGCAAGGCAAACAGCAGGGCGTGCAAAGAACTCTTCCTGCAACATCGAAGGACAGCGAAGTTTTAGTAATAGGGCATAACGTTGTTTACGCCGGGGTCGTAGACTAGCGCTTACGTCAACCTAACGCAAGACAGTTTCGGCTGTCGGGCTTGCAACGAGCGCACCAGCATCCCGTCGACCCAATTCAGTAGCCACTGCCGGGCGACGTTCATATAGCTGTTAGAGTATCTACATCGTATCGTCCTACTTCTCTTTACAATATTATGTGGATATATTTGACGGCCGAGTGGCGCAGTGGGCAGCGATCCTGCTTTCTGAGTCCGTGGCCGTGCGTACGATTCCCACAACTGGAGAGTGTTTGTGTGATGAACATGAATTTTCAGTGTCTGGGTGTTTATATGTATATTATAAGTATGTATGTGTATTATATTTATAAAAAAAATATTCATCAGCTATCTCAGTACCCATAACACAAGCTACGCTTACTTTGGGGCTAGATGGCGATATGTGTATTGTCGCAGTATATATATATATATATTGTTGTGGATTTCATATCAACAATTTTTTTTTTTTTTTAATTTAAGAGCTATTGTTTATTTTAGGTTATATTTATAAAACAATTATTTTATAGAATAAATAAAAAAATGATTTCATTGTTGTAATATGTAATTGTTTTCTGTCCCAAATAAATAAAAAATAAAAATAGAGCTCGCGAGTGGGTAATGTGTAGTGGTGGATAGTGAAATGCCGCATTACGCCGTTAATAAATCGAATAGCCCGTAATCAAATCCTTACTCAGTATTATTTCAATTATTTATTTACCCTACGGGACAAACTTGCCTTTTCAAAATTGCTCATATTAATTAGGTCTAGTTGAAATAAATGTCTTTTTTATATAAAAAAAGTTCTAAATTGTTATTCTCGCACGCCTAAAGGTTGACTGGTAGAGAATACTTCAGCAATAAGTCTGCATTTTGTATAATCTATGATTGGTTGAGCAATAAAGATGAAAAATGCCTCACTGTATATATATATACTACGACAATACACACATCGCAATCTAGCCCCAAAGTAAGCGTAGCTTGTGTTATGGGTACTAAGATAACTGATGAATATTTTTATAAATAATATACATAAAATACTTATAATATACAGATAAACACCCAGACACTGAAAAACTTTCATGTTCATCACACAAACACTTTCCAGTCGTGGGAATCGAACCCGTGGCCTTTGACTCAGAAAGCAGGGCCGCTGCAAACTGCGCCAATGGGCCGTCTAAAGTACAAGCTGTATTTGATTTATATACTCGTATTTAAGTTTTGATACCTTTTGAATAGACTGTGACTTTGCCGCCATCTTGGCATCGTGGAAGGAAACCATCGCTAAACGTAGGTAAATGACAGGAGTTATGGTTTGGAAAACTAAAACTCTTCGCAGATACCTTCAACAATGCTTTCGGTTCGTAACAAGGTAGTTGTCATCTTTTTCCACTAGATGTCACTAGAGGTATGTTTTGTACATATTTCCAATAATGCTGAAAAAAATTACAAAAATATATCTGATTAAACACAGTAATTTTATTCGATAAATATTTACATGTCAACGATAAATAGTAAGTAATGGAAAACCAGTAGTAATATAGTTATTATTCAAGTCTTCATCTTCGCAGCTGTGAATAGGTATGTAGGCACAATTTTCCCAAGGCCACTACGCCCGGTTTTACTTTCAAGTTTGACATTTGCCAAGACTGTGTCCCTCGGGAACCTTGGGGCCGCGGACTCAGGGTCGAATTAACACTGCCTGGGAGTTGTGACACAAAAGGGGAATTATTAATGGCACTGAACGTTCTCTAGTTACCGGGGAAACTTGTAGTAACTTGGCACAGTTCTTATTTCTTACTAGACGCGTACAATTTGTAAACTGTATATAACATTTTCCCAGCAAACTTTTATCCACTGTTATGTACCCTTGAGGTATTTTATTTCAAACTATACATTTTAATACTTTGCTTTAAAAATCCCTTTATGGAGCACTGGGTAGAAACACACTTACACACCAAGTGCTCAAGAGCGTACTTACCTTAGGAGATTCCTAATTATTTAATCCTATTTATTTTAATTTATAATATAGTAAATAAGATAATTGTTATTGTTGTAGCTATGGATTTTTATGTGAATTATAAACGTTATTATTATTATTTAACTTTCCAACGCGTTTCACCGCTTTAGGATTATTATAAATAAACTCTTAAAGAATACTTAAATCCTAAAACGAACCTACCTTTTTAATTTTACTTTCTCTAACTTTGAAGACATGGGGACTCTTAGAGTCTTTCAACTCTTTAGTTTCATGGTTCTCATCTTATTAATGCTCCACTGATACCTAAGCAATCGAATTGAAGCGGTGATAGCCAAGTGGGTAAGGCTTCGGCTTTCCTTACGTGGAGACCGAGTTCGAGCCCCCGCACACACCACTGACTTTTCGTTTTAATTTAAGCCATTTAAATATCACTTGCTTCAAACGGTGAAGAAAAACATCGTGAGGATACCTGCATGCCTGAGAGTTCTCCGTAATGTTCTCAACGGCGTGTGAAGTCTACCAATCCGCACTTGGCTAGCGTGGTAGAGTACGGTCTCAACCCTTTTTTATTCTGAGACCCGTGCCCGTGTTATTGGGCCGGTATTTGGTTGATGATGATGGCATTGGCCTCTATTTCCACGAGAGAGAAAAATTCGCTGCTCCAAAGTGGTTGGCTGGCTCTGCTGATTATTATCATGACGTATTCAACAGGACCGTCGATTAGCCTTGGATCTGCAATTTTATTGGGGTGGTGTAAAACTTGTCATTGGGGTGCCAATGCCAAGTTTTTTTATTCCTATTTGAGATTGATGGTTTAAAAAAACGCTCAAAAATACTGGCATTTTTCTAGACGACCATTTTGTGCTAAGACCAGCTGACGCGTCCTTTAAGACGGAACAGCTAGACCTTTATTAGATGAAATTGAAAATTAAAACCTGAAGCAAATAAAAAACAAGTTGAAACGTTATTTTATTCAGGGTACGTACAGGGTACGGGATACAGTTAAGTTTGTCACCCAACTAATGACAGGCTTAAGAAGGTGCGGTGCCGTGTAGCGCACGCCTCTCTGGAGGATTTGGCAGCGATCAGGCCCGATGATGGACCTGCCATGCATTGGGGGGTCAAAACTTTGGCAAGAGTGCGGTGAATACGCAAGTGAATCCCGTGCTTTCTCTTATAGGTCTATCGAGGGCACACAGAGTTTTTAGTGGGTGCAAGTCCCACAAAATTACTCCGTTTCCCCCAACGGAGTGGTATAAAAAAAAGGGTACGTACAAAAACCACGAGGCGGAAGTTCATCCAGACCATTCCTATAAGTTCCATTAACATTATAATTTTTTTTCCTTACTTTAAATGTTGATTAACAAGCTGTTTTTTTTTTTTTCACGCTGGGAAATGCGTTTATGCATCCCCTCCGGAAACAGCGCATCCGAAGCTGCACTGTTTCCGGAGGGGTATGTGGGACTCACCGGCATAAAACGGCCAGAATACCCACTAAAACCCAGCGATGTTCCTACTCGTCGCCTGGTGACTGGGACACGGGAACACTTGCGCAATCGTCCGCATCCCAGCCAGCGGCGTCCGCCGAGGCAGACCCTCCACAGGCGGACCTTTTCGAGGTCTCCAAACTCCGTCAGAGGCGTACCAGGAACATTCGGTGCGCCTCCCGACTCGAGGACGTTTCTCGTCGGGCGACCGATACCTCAAATCAGTCGCCCGAGGCTCCTCGTTAGGGTGGCAGGTGGCGTTCGTGAGCACGTCGCCTGCGACCCGCTCTTCGGCGACGGAGAGGATCCGCGACGGCGTCCTCCTCCCGCTGCCGTTCCGCTGCCTCCTTCTGCGTCATGACCTCCTCACAGAAGGAGGCGATTGATTAACAAGCTAGCGCAACCCTCTCGAGCGCAAAAATCTTCGATAATTAAGATTTGCGTAATGTTATCGAGATATAACCATTAATGTATTTTTTATCTATAATAAACAGGTTTAATTATAGTCCAACAAATCGACTTGGCAGAATTACGGCCTTAACCCTTGTAATCCTGAGAGGAGACTCGTGCCTTGTAATGGGCCGGTAGATAGAGTAATAGATAACTAATCTAGCTCAAGATGAGCTACATTAGTTATCTATTACTCTATCTTAGAGTGACCTAGCGAAGATACCTATTTAGTCTTGATTTGAAAGAATTCTTACTATCGGAAAGGACGAAAGCCAAAAGGAGAATTTTGGAGCTGTTTGTGTTGCGTTTAAGAAACTAAGAACGAAGCGTCGTACGAGGGCATGAATGAAATCGATTTTTGAAGTATGACCTTAATAAGTACCCTTCACAACAAATTAAGCTATGTTTATTTCAGGCACAAAAGTTTTGTTCGACAGTTTGACATTCTGCCAAGCGTCCGTCATCTCCCCCAGAGTGGGGGCCTGGCATTAGCACTTGTCAGAACACAAAAGGAATTATTAATGGTTTATAACAGTTCGCTTGTTTGCTCGTACACTGGGTAAAAACTTGCAAAATATTAGTTTCTGCTTTAGAAAGTTTGTGTTCACGTAGTTGATGTCTATTAAATTTTTACAGAATTGAATAGATATAATTTGGTAGGTACTCTTTCTTTACGTAAAACGGTACCCCGTTACTAAGGCTCAGCTGTCCATCCGTCCGTTTGTCTGTTTTTCCGTCTGTCACCACGCTTTAGGTCACTAACCGTGATAGATAGACAGTTGAAATTTTCATAGATGATGTATATCTGTTGCCGCTATACCAATAAATAACCTAAGAAAACTAATATCAAAGGGGGCTCCCGTGGGGAATGGAATGGAACCATTCGTGCGCGAGTCTGCAATCTTACCTACCTGGTGAAGTTATGGTGCAGTTTACGATGATGGCGGATTAACAGGTAAGTCCGCCATGGCATCGTACCAGAACGCTAAATCGATTGGCGACAGTTCTTTATGTTGGGAGCGCTGTGAGATTACGTAGGAGGTCCCGGTTTCGATTGCCGGTTGGGGAGATTTGGAAATTTATTATTTCAGAATTTTCTCTGGTCTGGTCTTGTGAGGGGGCTTCGGGCGTGGCTAGTTAAAACCCTACCGATAACCGTGCCGCTAAGCGATTTAGTGTTCGACATAATATTCTCAAGGGTATGTAGAGTCCACTAATCCGTACTGAGCCAGCGTGTTGGACTGCCTTAACCCATCTCGTTGTGGGAGGAGACCTGTGCTCTGTAGTGGGCCGGTAATGTGTTGACGCCATGATGATGATGATGACACGTAGGTTGAAGCCTCCTTGGTATGAGACTTCAGTGTCATCATGATCATGACGTGACCAGAGCAGACCAGAGAAAATTCAGAAATTATTCCCAAATTTTAAAATTCCCCCGGCTCGATTGATCACACTTATAGCATCACAGCACTAGCTACTTCGCCAGGGAGTTCGACAAAAAACGTAGGTATTGCCTATTTCGTTAAAATAATTCTTAAAACAAAAACTATTAAGCTAATTGACCTCACACTTTTCTTAAGGTCGAACGATATTGAGATTGAAGTGTAATTTAAGATGAATTATGAAAATAATTTCTGAATTTAGTATGCCATTAGCAAATTGACTTTCAAGGCGTTACAACGTATAATGTTCGAGAAGTTACTCATGCACATTGTTCGGAACTGGAAAGTTCACGTTGCTTGTAATAATTAATGTACCTAGACATCTATTTAACGGATTTCCATAGAAGTTTATTAATTCGAAGGGTATAATTTCTAACATCAGACTACGGTATTAACCCCTTCTTATTGTGGTGGGAGACCAGAGCACTGTAGTGGATCGGTAATGGGTTGATATGATGATAATGATGACAAGGTTGCTTGGAAACATTCCGCTCCGCTTTCAGCTCTCACAAGATAGAAATATGAATGTTAAAATGTAATTATTGATGTTGGAAAAGAGCAACTGCTGAGTTTCTTGCCGGCTTCTTCTCGGTAGAATCTGCCTTCCGAACCGGTGGTTGAGTCACTACAAACAGACTGACTTGACGTTGTTTCAAAAGTGCTTATATTAGGCCTACTTGAAATAAATGAATTTTGAATTTTTTGAACTTTGATGATGATGAAGACGGAGAGTAACTAAGTGTCAGTGTAAGTGACGGAAATAAACGCGGTTTCCACAAGACTTGTAAGAAACTGCGACAAAGTGCGGACAATGACGGCGGACATCTGGGATGTAGGTGTAACAAAAGCAGTATTTGAACCAATCGGAGACAGATATCTGTAGTCGAACATCCTAAAATCTACATCATTTAGAACTTAGTGCCAGTAGGTACCCAGAAGTATCCCCCAGGTCAACATAATCAGGTCAGAGGTTACATTAATTTGAATGCAAAAGAGTTTTCACAGAGTCAGTTACCTACATAGGTATCAGTTAATTGAGGTTTTATCGATTCCGCGCCCCACGGCAGTACGTATGCAGTCACACAAGTTTATTTATCCAACTTCGCGAGTGCGCAACTCTGAAAAACCCATTCTAGGCTACGTATTGTATAACTTATCTGAAAGTTGGTAACTTATGGCGACTTTGTCATCTCCATACAATATTTATGACCACCGCTGTCAAATTATAACGTGTTTTGTATGAAGACGGTCAGATAGGTGTCAGGAATTGACGATTGTCCACCCCGGTGCCTCTAAATGAAAATAACAGAAAAGTTTAAAAAAAAAACGTGTGTGTACCTACTTATGTACACGCGTTAGAAGATACACTTTGGCGTAACAAAATATTTTTTTTTTTTAATTTTACCTTTCGCCTTATTCTGTATACGTTTGTAGAAAAAACGACACTAACAATAGAAAAAAGACCCGGTCACCGGAATGAGCTCGCAGACTTTGACAATTCAAAGTGTACACTGACAAACCTTATAGCTAACTTCAGGGTGTCAGTTTTTTGTTACGATGTGCGTCATCGTAAAAATTTACTCATTTCTTCATTTTTCTTTTCATTTTTCCCTAACGTGCCAAAAGAAGTAGTACTTCAAAAATAAATCATCTGTATTCTCACACATTTTTTTTAAATAAAGGAAAATTGTACGTCAGTATTAAAAAAAAATTGTGACAACTGGGCTGGCTCATTATAGCTGCAGTAAGGCACAGAACTGGTTTTTAGTCAGCCCTGCCCTTACTTTGACTTACGTTTATAATATATAACTTAGTATCGACCCGAAATTATACGACGATAAAGTAGGCAGTTACCAGCTAATACAATACCTATATTAATCCCAAGTACAGAATTACATAAGAATTACTAATATATATGCGGGGAAGGACTACCACTATGCTTATTACTGCCACTAAGCAGCATTGTTGCAATGCTGTTCAATGGGCAGAAGGGGAAAGAGGACCTCTTCTGCACCCCCAGATCTTTCAGATCAGAAGAGGGCAGCTGTCCGGTGATCACTCTTAAGGTTGGCGGTAGGCAACAGCATTTTGGGTACCATGCCCAAACGTGAATAGTTAGACGGCTTATATTTTTGGCAAATATAAATTTTAGTTTGTACATATTATTACTTTTCTATAATATGTTAAATGCTCTTATATTATATAAAAAAATCAATGTACAAATACTAGGTGAGTATATAATGTGAGAAGTTACGGAATCTAGTGTAGTGGGAGCGCTCAAAGGCCATTCAATATGCTCTTAAATGTGTCATACTGGCAGTTTGCCCGTGTCTTTACCCGCATTGTTGCAAAACTACCAGATCGATGTCAGCAGTTTACAGCTTACGTATACATATATTCCTAGAAAAGCCTTCTTTAATGGACGATTTAGGATGTATTTGAATTTACAGTTTTAGTGTTTAATATTTTTGGCTTTTATTTCTTGCTTGATATGTAGGTACATAAGTAGTTTACCTAAGCACTATTGTATTGCTGATGCTGTTGTATTTTCTTCCGTACTGTCTGGCTTTATTGCCACAGAGTCGCAGGTTCATATCCTGTCCGTTCCGAATTTTTGAAGTTATTGGCGCGATGGAGAAAAATGATAAGAGTGAACTTTTACAATGCGCGCGCACACCGTCACCTAAATTCTACATCGTAAAGTTAGTTCTAGGTGACATAACTGGTGACATAAATCGATAACTTTGTTCAAGTTCTAGTATTTTTATATTAGAACACGTGTTTCGTAACAGCAGTCGCTGACAACCGCAACAGTGCACAGTCACCTGAGAAACAATATTAAAAAACAAATTATGACCATAGAGAAATATAAAAATTCAAAATTCATTTATTTCAAGTAGGCCCAATATAAGCACTTTTGTAACGTCAAGCTCGGCTCCAACAATTTTCAAGAAATTTAGTATACAGGGCGTTAATATTTATATATGTATATATATTCATTGATAACACGAATAAAATGACATTTTCTACAAATTCCACCAATCCGCTTCCCTCCGCTCTTGATATTGATTTTGATTTTGATGATCACTATGGAACTACTATAATCCAACGTGTAACATTAATTTGTCACTGTTACTCCAATCTTCGTTGAAATCAATCATCATCACAAACAGGTGGTGAATAAGTGCATAGCATTTGAATACTAAAACAGAGCTTCCCAAGCTTTATGCAGGTCATGCGGTTTTCTATTTATAAGAGATACAAGTAAGGTAGGTACAAGATATATCTTGCGCATTCCATTATTCTACTACTTCTTTTTCATGTACATGTGTTTCAGTAACACAGATTTTAAAATATGGTAAGCGGTTTTCTTTTCTTTTTGAAGTAAAAACTTCTTTTGTTAGGCTGAACCGTCACGCTCTGTGGTGAAAGGCTCGATCGGGTGAAGTCGCGACCGTACCCGAACGAGAAAGATAAAATAAAATAAATATACTACGACAATACACACATCGCCATCTAGCCTCAAAGTAAGCGTAGCTTGTGTTATGGGTACTAAGATAACTGATGAATATTGACTTTATAGTTTGAATAATATACATAAATACATTGTAAATAAATACACTCTATGCACGCCATTGATCATCTGCATACCCTCTTTGCACGCCACTGGCCGTATGTTTATCTCCACCACCTTCTTTTTTAATCTCATCCTGAAAGACACAATGGATGCGTTGCAACCAAAGGATGTAAGCGGAACAATAACATAAGTAGATAGATATGTGAAGCTATAGTTAGTTAGTTAGACAGTTAGTCACATAGAAAATGGCTCCCTCTAGTTGCTTGATACACTTTGGAAATCACTGCTGTAGACGCTAGAGCGTAGAAGACATCAATAGGCGATTGGTTCTATCCTATAGAATTCACATAAGGCGCCTCACGTTCAGCACAGCCTCAATAATAAAGCAGTTAGGGCGTTGCAGACCCTCGACAAGACAGTCTGATTTTAATAAAGTATTTTATAAATTTAAAATGCATGTATAGAGTGCGGTCGTGGCTATGTATGACAATATGAAATATTTAATTAATGAAGTATTTATAAATGTACCCTTAAGTTTTTTTATATAATTTCTGATTGTTTTGTACGTGCCGTTGTTTGTAGTTTTAATATTACCTACATAAAAATAAGTTGTAATTATTCTCATTGAGTGAAAATTTCAATTTCTTTTGAGAAAATAAACGTCTTTAACCACAATATGCAATGTTTCATACTAGTTGGCGCTACAGTCGCTATAAAACTGTATACTAATTTCGACATCGGCGGTAGGAGAGCTCTAGCCATATTGGCTAAAGCGCTCAGGCCGAGATTGCCAGACAGTCGCAGGATCAAATCCAGTCGGTTTCAAATATTTTAATATGTATTTTAAATAAAATTGATAATTCCTCCAAGTGTAGGTAAAAACACAAAAAAAAATATTATACTGGAGTTGTATGTTGGTTATTACTGAATAAGATAGAGAACTTAGTCGGCTTATACTTCTGAGCAGTCCTACGATCACCTAGAAGATAGGGTTTTGGAGAATAGACCCACCACACTGCGCATTTGCGCAGGACACCCACACTGGTGGACATATTAACAACTAGACCAACTTTTATATTGGGTAATAGATACAAACAAGTTTTGCAATATGTATCTGTTTTTGTTAACATCCGATACGTGGACTAGCTTTTTATAGTACTTATTGTCGGATCAAGCATCATAGTTCACCGGATGGTTATTGGAATATAGCAACACTTCACAGGGCATGCAAGGAACACGTCCTGCAACGTGCCGCTCTAAGTTTGTCTATCAATCTGAGGCGTAGGTGTTAAGCCTCATCATACATGCGCCTGTTATTTATTCGCGAACACCTTCAGATCGGAACAGAGCGTTGCAACAATGCTGATTTGCATGGCAGTAGTATCTACTTCCCCGGACGAGCTCTGTCACAAAACGCTCTATTACTATTCCTAATAAGTTTCTACGCGAATTCGCATTTTTATTTCCAAAAGACGCATGTCTGCGCAAATGTCCATACTGGAGTGTCTGGATGGGGTGTATGACGTCACCCGCCGAGCATGCAAATATCTGGAACATTCTAGACAACGCTGCGTACACCATCTAACTGCAGCGCTCTGCTGGAAACACACGGGATCGCAAAGTTTATATATCCGCAAACGAATTTAAAGTCCATTGCTTTATATATTTTTTCCTAAACCATAACTGAAAAAATACAACATATTTCTAATATTCAAATTCAAATTAAAAAAACGTTTTCTTCATGTAGACCTTATCACAGGCACTCATGAAGCATACATATTTATTAGTTCATACATACAGCATGTTACAACGAATCTGTGGTGATGGTGATAACTACTTTCGTTAACTTAAAACTATGGAGGGTAGAGGTAAGGAGAGTCATCTTATATGGGAGAAAAGTTGAAAAAGTGTCCAGTGTATGCGCTAAATAACAGTTCAAAAATCCTCCACAATGGCGCTGGTGGATGCGCAGGGTATGGTATGAATGTAGCAATCGTAGTATGCCGAGTTAAAAAATTTAATGTCATTATCGACTAAAGTAGTTAATTATTGAGAATTTCAACAACTTACGTTGTATACAATATTGTGGTAAATATTACCTTACTTCCTTGTATCTCCATACTTCCTTGTTTATTTTTCAAGCCTACTCTATCAATATTTATATTTGGCGCTTCTTTTAAATGTGGCGCCATCCTAATTTAATACATTTTGACGACACTTTTTCATATACACAGATGACTCTCCTTACCTCTACCCTCCATACTTAAAACTAAAGCTATGATTTATTCGCCAATTCTAAGTTGTGCGGTAAAGGTTTGCAGTGGAACATTGTTTAAATTTTACCCCGTTAGTTTAATTAAGAGATTTGGCAATAGTGGTGTCTTACTGTCGTATTTGTTGTTTATTAACACTAGTTACAGTTTTAGTAAAAAAAAAAGATAGCAATAATTGGAAAGATGTTATTATGTCTACGAGTAGCCTACTCCGGTGATTATGACGTGATGGATGGCCACCTGGTTTTTTTCGCCGAAGAAACTGATAAAAAAAGTGCCAAATTATAAATTTTAATTTAAAAATAAATAAACATACCACGACAATCCACACGTCGCCATCTAGCCCCAAAGTAAGCGTAGCTGGTGTTATGGCTGATAAATATTTTTATGAATAATATACATAAATGTAAATACTTATACACACTCAGACACTGGAAATCATTCATGTTCATCACACAAACATTTTCCAGTTGTGGGAATAGAACAGAATGCAGGGTCGCTACCCACTACGCCAATCGGCCGTCGAATTTCATGCTATCCGAAAAATACTACCGAATTGGAGTTCTGAAACGGATAAGGTTAATAATAACAGTCTAAACAGTAACGCCCTAGTTACTGTTTAGACTGTATTATAGTTAGCTTTAGTAATTTAATGCAAATAAGAAAAAGAAACCCGTAACTAGGCGAAAATCTAGTGCGCAAAAGCTATTCAATATAGTTTAACGTTAGAGTATTGCTGCTAAAGTAGGTTGCTGGTTTGAATTCACTAAATCCTTTAGAAAATATCGAAAAACAAGGATCTGCGTTTTTGAAACCGAATTTAAATGCGTATCATAACCGTGTTTAATGACCCGATTTGGCTTGCTATTGACAATCCGGGTGTGGACTGTAACGTCATGTATCTTACAATACACTACAAACTGGAACCTATTTGTGTATTATATAGGAAAATAATGCTAACTTTAGTAGCTATATTAAGGCTATAAATATAATCCCAAGACACTTTCCGTGGTAAGCTATTATGAGAGTATGTTGGACCGGTCTACATATTTATGAAATTCCATATTTGAAGCTCTTCGCACATTGCCACAAGAGCTGCATGAGGCAAGTCTCCGCAGGTATTCTAGTCTGGCCAGCGGTTTAACAACCAATAAATTTAAACAAAAAAAGTTCATGTATTTTATTTGCGTACTAGCAATCCGTCCCAGCTTCCCACGGGTATTAATTAATAAAAAGAGTGATATAACTGCCACGTAAAATGTTTTTTCAGCAACTTCGTTCCAAAATGTATTTTTTTTCTATTACAGGCACATGAAACTACACCTACTCAAAGCTTACGCTTTAGGTTGATCGGCACAGGGCGGCACTTTTGATGATGATTCTTGCATGCTCTGCGAAGTGTGCTATATTTATAGGCAACCTTCAAAGGTACTATCAGCTTGTTTAATCAAACATTACTATAAAAAAATACCATAAAAAAATACCATAATTTGCGGTTTTTGAACCTTTCGCGGATCGTGAGGTAATATGCGCACAACTTTATTGAAAACAAATTTATGTTGGTAAATAGCTTTTACAAAGTTCGGTACATACTCGTAGGTATAAAAGCGTTTTTATGTTTGACTTTAATTTTGATAAGGGATGACTTGTGTGTTTATTAATTTGTTTTCAACTTTTCCGAAAGCAGTCAATCTAACGCGTATTTTTTTCTGTTGAGGTACCTACCGTCTATCTTCGTCAAATGTTTTCGATATCTTTTTTCGAATGAGCTTCTACAATACTTCAATACTGTAACTACTTCAATGTAAGTTTTAGATGCATCTTACGTTCTAAACATATGTAGATTCACCTGATATTGATTCTGGAATCGTGGATAAAATCACCGACTATCGCGAAATTGTCACGATATTTCAAGAAATTTATCGATATTTCTTTATTCGAATAGACCCATAGATGGCACTTTTAATGCGTATAGAAATGTGTAGCGAAATGGTAGCGATAACTATTTTCGTATGCTTAAATTAAACCTACGAGGGTTTGAGGAGGGTTACTTTGATTATAAACTGCAGTATGGGTAACATGACAAATCGATATTGACGTGACAACGTCTTATAAATTGGTTTGCCGGGTGACACTTCAAGAAACTGCGTTACGCTCCGCTCACGTTATGCGCTCACAATGAGAGCGAGTGAGAGGCACGCGTCCCTTCCACTCGGGCATGGTTAGCCCGCCTAAGAGCGAGAGAGACAGACATAAAAAGTGAAAGGCACGCGTCCCTTTGTAGTAAACGCTGTTTCATTGTACGCAAATGTATTGCAAGTTATTGTATGTATATTTGTATATAAATACGTATGTATGTGTAAAGGTAAAAATAAAATTTTGTTAATATGAAATTCAGTGCGAGATTCTTTGTATAAATTAATGTTTTAAATATAATTCTTTGTATAAATAAATGTTTTAAATTGTTACTATTATTTCATCCTTCTTCCTACTATACGAATGAATATTCACATTAAAATTATTTTACCACTCAAAGTCGTTGTCACGTAAAACTTTCGCCCGTATACCGACTTTACAGGCAACCAATTTTTTTTTTTCATGTGTTACACTTACAGCCATCTGACAAAATGTACCTAATGTGTGAGTATTTTAATAAAATATTTTTTGTCCTCGTTCCTGAACACGGGTTACCTGGGCATATTATTATGTTCATGAATTTGTATTCCTGTATATAAGTGAAATACATAACGTTATTTGTTTGATTGGCGTCGACCCTTTGTTCATGTCAGTATATCGCACGATTCTGTTTTACAGCCAGACAAGTTGCTCATGTTCATTTCCACGACTTTGTTTGACTTTCATTTACATCCTAATTACGCAACCAATCGACTTGATTTTTGTTGATTTTTGGCACACAGTTAGTTGAAATGACGGCCCTGTTGAATAGTTCAATATTATTGGATTGGATTAATTGTAAAGTCAACATCTCCTGAGGATGGTCCGGTTTCGGAGCGAAACGTGCGTAGAGGGTTTATTATCGAAGATCTGTTTTGTGTGGAGTATAAGGATTGAAGAAATTAAAAATTACGCCATAAAGATTCTCCTACATATAGCGGGGTATAGCAAATTAAGCTTAATTCTCATAATAGGTTAATATTGATATGACGCTCGTGTTTTTTTTCAGGTAGAAATTTCAAGCACCATTCTGAATTGTGTAAAGACGAATTAAGACGTATTGTCGTTCTGTCGGCTTATGGAACTGTTTTGTTTTCCCTTGTGGATATATTCCTGAACCGGTATTCCTGTTCTTTAGTCATATCATGATTATCACCTCTTTACTCCTCTCAAAATAATAAGGGTACAGGCCGTAGTCCACCACGCTGAACATGTGTGATTGGTAGACTTCACAGGCCTTTGAGAACATTATGTAGAATCCCAGGCATGCAGGTTTCCTCATGATGCTTTCCTTCACCGTTAAAGCAAGTTTTATTTAATAACTAAAAACGCGAAGCGGTGTTAGCCTAGTGGGCAGGACTTCTACTTCACTTTAGGTGGGCCGAGTTCGAATCCCAGCACACACCTGTAACTAAGAATAAGTTATGTACGTTTTAAGTAATTAAAATATCAGTAGCTTCAACGGTGAAGGAAAACATCGTGAGGAAACCTGCATGCCTGACAGTTCTCTATAATGTTCTCAAAGGTTGTGTGGAGTTCACTAAGCCGCACTGGGCCAGCGTGGTGGACTAGGCCATAATTTATTAGGCCTTCTCATTATGACCCGTGCCCTGTAGTGGACCGGTGATGGGTTGATAAGATGATGATGATACTGACTGAAAACGCACATAACTCCGAAAAGTTTGAGGTTAGTGGCGGGTATTGAAGTCGGTACCCCCAAAGGGAATCCGGAGACCCTCTAGGTTATAACCGCTCTGTTAATAATATACGAAACGTAATTTATTTGATTGGCGCCAGCCCTTTGTTCATGTAAATGTATCGCACGTGAAGCCCCCGCCACACGATCTTGTTTAACAGCCGGACATGTAGCTCGTGTTCATTTCCACGTAATGTAATTTATAAATTGGAAGTACCATTCTGAATTGAAAAGACAATTTATGACGTCAGGTATTGTTGCTATAGTGCGGAGATAACGATTATCGTACCACTAATAACTGTCTCATTAAGCTATAGTTCTAAGCATGTCCGACTAATGCTAACGCGCATGTCAGGCCTTTGGTCCCAGTTATTATCACTAAGGCCCATATTAATAGCTAAGAACAAGTTGTAAAGTATTATTCTATAAGATCGAATTGCTGTGATTGCGCCCTGGTCTAAGAAGAGCACACAATAAACTTAGCCAGGTTATTTTTTGTTATCACCATCTCACAGTCGAGTTAATGTTGAGTAATATTTTATGTAATGTTTGATGTAATATTTTATGCAACTGAAATTATTTCAATTTATATTTCACTCGACAAAACGACTGTGAGTGAAATTAAACTGTGGACAATATAATTACATCAATTAAATAAATGTTTTTTATTGCACGCAATTTTCAAAATAGATGACAGTACAATAAACCTTTATTGGAAAGAAATTAAAAGCTAACTCCGTAAAATGACCTTCACGGTAATTTCATGGAGTTAGCTTTTAATTTCTTAGAATTTTAGGTGCAGTTGTGTGTTATAGGTCATATAGGGGGTCATTTCCAAACTTTCATTATCATTAACACGTTTCCTGTCTACTACAGGGTTAAGGCTGTAAAAATTAAAAAAAAATCAATTTTTTTTTATTTATGTACACCTTATCACAGATACTTATGAAGCGTTCATCCATTTAACATGTTACACTATGTAGTAAACCAGGCTAGCCTAGTGCGGATCAGTGTAGACTTAACAGGTCCATGATAACATTACAGTGGAAGAAAACATCGTGAGGAAACCTGCACGCCTGAGAGTCTCTATAATGTTCTCAAAGGCTGTAGTGGAACAGTAATGGATTGATTTGATGATGATAATGATCTGTATCAGCACCATCTCTTAGGTACTACCAGTCATTGGCGTCAGTGTCGTGCACAGAGGGTAAGCACAGGGTATGCAGATAATATAAAATAAAGAAAATCTCCAATACGAGTTATAAAAAAACTTAAGAATAGGCATTGTAAGAGTTATAAAAAGCCTACCCTTAAGTATTTATTACTCGGACTGGAGATTTTCTTCATTTTAGATCATCTGCTTGCATACAGGGTACTGTGGCCAGGGTATACATAAACCAGAGAGACGGTTTAAAATGTGACGGGTTAAAATCCTCCTCCTATATGAGTTATATTTAAAAATATAGGGTAGGCATTGCTTTTACGCATGTATGAAGAGCACGCCACTGCACCAGTCCAGTGCAGTTGCAGTCTAGGGCCAACGTGTAGTGGAATAAAAAAAAAGTTTTTCATTAGCACGGCTTGGTGTCCTTAAGAGTTAGGTGAGTTGTACCATAAACACTGCAAATTAATTCAGTTAATGAATTACGTAGGTACATATAATAATACAAACAATATGTCCGGCTGTTGAGCAGAATGGCGTGGCGTCGATTTAACATCAATAAATTTGCATGGAGTGCTAGGGGACGGCGCCAATCAAATAAATAACGTAGCTCGTATCATTAACTGAGGGTTGAATATTCATTCAAATTCTTTGAGTAAAAATGTTAACTGCATGAGTGCCAAGTGTGAGATTTTTTACCGACATTTACTTATTCGAACGCGTGTTAGTTAATTACGATTTATATGGAAAAGCGGCACCACTAGTCACAGCATGGTTCCCAGTATTGTGAGTACGTGGCACTACTTCAATACCATATAAATCGTAGCTTAGTTTCACGCAATCGTATAAGTCAACGTACGTAGACAATCTCGTATTTGGCACTCTGTTCACATAGTCCGTGGATCAGTTCCTGCGTCAGACCAAGCATTGTGGGAAGGATTTGGTTTACCGTCACTTACATTGTGATATGTAATAAGGTTTTATGGAATTTACGTTGCAATTATATATTTCGCCTCTTATTTTCAAATAGAACATAAAAGACATAAAGTCTCAGAGTACATACACCTTAATGGGTGTCCCACAGGGCTTAATATGGGGTCCCTTTCTATTTTTCGTGTATACAAATGATCTCTCACTCCATGACTGTAACACTTGTGTTCCGTCATCAACATTGTGTTCTGTAACGGCTGATAAGAACACAGTTGTCACCATACCACTTCCCACGGGTGTCGTACAAGACGACTAAGGGTAAGTATATCTAAAAACGGGCAACACCGTCCTCTGCGCTGCTACCATCTACTGCGATCACCAACCCATCAGCCCAACGTGGTGATAGCAGTCCAGCAGTAGACTTTTACAGGCTATTAATGATGACATAGTATAACGCCAGAAAGGTCATACAATTCACAGTACCAGCCCCAACAAAAGGAAATTAGCGTCGTCTGACCCCGTGCCTCGAAGATTTAGTTATTAGTTAGACAAGCATATTAACTACTCTTCGAGGCCGTTTGATGACAAGCTTGACACTGATTTCCTAATTCCAAACCTAAGATATTAAGACTTATTTACCAGAAAACACCCAATACCTTACAGATTTTGACCCAGGACCAACGCGCTACTGAAGACAGCGCACTCACTCACACATAGGGAAAAGGAGAAAAAAAAGCGTTTACTCTAGCATACCCAACCATATCTCAACAATCGTGAGCTGGCATCGATTCAGAGCAAACGCCACATTAGGAAGGTCTCCGACACTATGTCACCAACTGAGTGCGAAATATAAAAAAATTTCTTCATCCAATGCGTACCACGTGATCTATGACCGACCAACGAGGTAATATACAACTATTGGTATCCGCTAAGTCATTAACTACATTCCTTACTTGTAGTTTACTATAGAAGAAATTGATGAATAATGGTTTTAATCTACACTAAATGAGCCGGCGATGTCGAGGGAGCACAATACACAAAGTCGCTGGATAGCTGTCTATATACAGCTATATACCTATTCCTTGCCTTGCCTTTGCGACAGCGATTGTAAGTGGGATAAATCGAGCTAGTTCGGAAAACAGTTCTTAGTTTTATTCATTGCTGTTATTCGACTGAATGGACATACTGTGTCTATTTAGAACTAGAATTTAGAAACGGGTACTTTTAATACTCCAAATGGACTCTCTTACTACTATCCCTGAATTTTAAATGCAAAAATATTTTTGTTGGGTTGTTCTACGTACTTCATAAATAACCGTAAAATAACAAAGTCGTACGGATATTGACATTTGAAAATAGCGCCATACAGCCGCCACATTGTTTTTTTAAAACTTATAAGCAGTGTTACGCGGGATGATGATGCGGATTCTAACGATAACTTACACATCCAATTCTGTTTTGGCATTTGGAAGTCATCGTGGAATAAAGAAACTTACATAAATACATACGTATATTAAACTCTGAACCATAACTCCTGTTTTGGGCAGTAGTGTAGAAATCATGACATTCCGTTTCACTAGAATTACGTGATCCGGAGTGTCATATTAGTAGTAGGAGGGCCTTTTTGTGGCAGAGCAGCTCTTGGAAACTACTACCGGCTACCGCAATGCTTATTTCTGCCGCCAAGTAGCATTGCTGTGTTCATCCGCTCACACGCAACTTACCACCTACGTCCAGTGGCGTGCACTTCATACATGCACAAAAGCGCTGCCTACCCTTTTTTTTTTTTTTGGCGTGGTCGAAAAGCTTTATTGCTACTTCTGACACTTGGGAAGAACATTATGATATAACTGGCTACAGACACATTTTATGCCATTTTAAGCTTTGGCTGGTCCAAATTCTGTGCACGCTGCCTACGTGTTAGGTTGATGAACACAGGGAGGCGATTTGAAGGACATGTTCCTTGCATGCGATTCTACTTACCCTCCCTCAAACGTGATTATAAAATAAAGTTTACTTCTATATCCGAAAAATGCACTTTTACTATGTGATTAACGACTTCAATTATATACAACGTGTAAGTTGTAACCGAATTACGAATTACTGTTGTAGGGTGCTTAAGTATGTTTTATAAGGAATCAACCTGTAGAAATATTAAATCAACTGTATTTAACTTTTTTATTATTATTATTATTGTTTTTAATTTTACTTATTTTTTTTTTTTTGTTTCCTTGTATTGTTTTTAAGTTTGTGCAATAAAGTATTCTAAATAAAAAAAAAAAAAAAAATCAAAAGAAGCATATTTATTTTACCATACTAACTAATTCAAATAATTCTTAGTGTTTAATTATGACAACCCTATTGAAGATAAAAGACCGACACGCGCATACTATCTGCCTAATAAAGTGACAGGAGGCACTTGATTTTAATTTTGCATGTGTTGTGCTGTTGTGTGCTAGGGCTGTATCTGATTTTATTCAGTAAAAGCTATGGTAGTTGTTTACTCAAAAACTATTAGCGTTTCGGTTTCACAGATAAGTCTTAGAGACAGTTAATGTAACTCTAACGCCTTTGAAGTAATATTTCGGTTTTCATATACACTTTGTGTGATAGATTTAAAGAGCAATTCCGTTATTCAAATTCAAAATTCAAAATTCATTTGTTTCAAGTAGGCCTAATTAATAAGCATTTATGAAACGTCAAGTCTGTTTGTAGTGATTCTACCACCGGTTCGGAAGGCAGATTCCACTGAGAAGAGCCGGCAAGAAACTCAGCAGATTACCTTTTCAAATACTGCTTAATGCCTATTCATATGCTGCCATTTTTTTAAATGGATTTTGATGAAATCCTTTATAGCTATGAAATGTCTTGACTGATTGTCAGACAAACTACAGTTCAAAAGCGCTCTGAAAAGTTATTTTTTTTTTAAATTTCCGTATTCCAGATTCCATGCCGGTGAGTATGAATGGTTGTTACCTAAAGTATATATCTACTTAATTTATGACACTTATGCTCGTTTTCAAAGTAAGTAATGCCTAACCAAAGAAGATTCCTAGGCATACATTTACCTTTTACTAGTGAAAATCGAGTAATTTGCACTAGACAAAGTTCTTGTCATACGGTGTGGTATTTTGTGTTGGAATATTTAAACATCCCATAAGGGATCGTGAAACAATTGTTTTCTTTAGGAATCACCTAAATCACAAAGCATCCGATTAAGGTTATTTTTCTATAGGTATATTTGTAAATAACTAGGTGCACAACTGTCACCCGAAGTTACCTTTTACCGCACAGACTTTGTAGCCATACCATGCATAACAAAATACTGTCATATATTCCTGTTGGTCGTAGGTTGTGTACAAAGTTAAAATTTAAAAAAAAAATGAAGTCTGCCGAAGCTTTGAGGTTCTGACTTTTTCTGTCCTCATAAAAAATATTATTTCAAGTAGCCTCATTTTTCATTAAACGAGGCTTTCTAATGTAACAAGTAAAACTCTTTATTTATGAGACAGTAAGAGGGTTATATTAAATGTATTCTTCTCAAGAGCATGCCAGATAAGGGTTAATTGTAAAGTTAATGACCTGCCGCCGTCGAGGGGACACAAAGGGTGAACAAAAGCGATGGCGGTCTAGATTCCTGGCCTTTGTGACTGCATGTGTCTCCTATCTCAAGCTTTTTCACAATTATAGCCTTACTATACTTCCTTTATTTTAAAGCGCTATACTGGCTTATGCCATCCATGTTTTTCCATTTCAAATAACCAAAAAGGCTTTCAGCATAATAAGCATTTCACCAGAGACCAATGACGAAATCCACGGCGTCATTTTTTTTGTTCCACTACAATTTAATTTTTTACTGCAATCTCATAGGATTATATATATATACCCCCAAAGGATTTAGTGATAAGTCTTTGTTGGAATGGTGGTAACTAGCCACGGTCAAAGCACGACTGGTGGGCTGCAGAGCAGAGATAATTAATAAAATAAAAATACCCAAATCGCCCCGCCGGCACCGGGATCGAACCCGGTTCCTGCCACAACGCTTACCACTGCGCCAGGAAGGTTGTCGACTTTTCCTTCATATGTGTATCATCCTCATCATCATCCGCAGCCTATTAAAATCCGACTGCTGGGCACAGACCTTGTCTCTCATGGGAGAGACGGTTATTTGTATACTATTATACTATTCATGTAACTAAATAAATAAATATATTACGACAATACACACATCGCCATCTAGCCCCAAAGTGTTATGGATAATAAGGTAAGTGATGAATATTTTTTTTATTTAAAATATACATAAATACTTATAATATACAGATGCCGTCCAGACACTGAAAACATTCATGTTCATCACACAAACATTTTCCAGTTGTGGGAATCGAATTCACGGCCTTGGACTCAGAAAGTCCACTGCGCCAGTCGGCCGTCAAAATATATTTATGTGTTACTGTGAATATCATTGCAGTTTACCTATGCTGAGATGCACCTGTATATTTCAAATGTCAAATATATTTTTTTCTTTTCCCATTTAAATGTTAACATTGAATGATATTTTTTATACTCGTATATCCCATGACACGGGGTGTCGTTTGTTCTCTAAAAAAGATTGTGCGGCTTTTTAAAATCCATTTTTCGATTCAGGGACCCGGTTGTGAAATATTTAGGTAGTTTTTGTTAGACAAGCTGCCCCGCCACTACCAGCTATAAGATAGCAACTGTTTGTAGCAGTAGCATAAGCTATGTTTATTTCAGTAATGTCCAGCTATTAGTCTGAAATATATATGAATATTTGTTAAGCAAGCTCGAAGAAAAAACAACCTACTTGCTTTAACCGAAAAACAGAACGCTGAATAAATGTTATAAATAAATACTATAAACGAGTTTTAAATTCTACTAGCGGTGCCTCGCGACTACGTTCGCGTATAAGTTAAACTTAAAAGATAGACATATGTTGTTTTGAGCGGAACTATTTTGTCATACGTATGGACTAGAGTTACCAAAATACATCAACGAGTAGTAAAACTGAAGTGACATTAGGCAGGGCACGTAGCTCGGATAAACAAGGGACTCTGGGGTCCGAAGGTATACTGGATGAGCGACCCAGCACTTTTGTAAGACCCACGACTAGTACACCTAGTCAAGACTTCATCAAGCGAGTCGCAAGCGGCTCAAGACCGTATGGAATTTGAAATTCCCTTTAAAAGATCAGATTATCCAGCATTGGACTTACTCGTAAGTCGGTTCGTATTGATGACGAAGTATTTACAGCGTCAGAGAAAATATTAAGTCAAATCAAGAAAATTCAAATATCGAAAACCCCAAGTCCGTTATTGAGGAGACAAACACCCCAGATCGATATTACCTGAGACTTTTCACTTATTACTTTTTTAATTAATACTGAAACTTACTGGTTACAACGGTGACTCATAGAGCGCATGCCTTTTCGAAAATAGGGACGTCGCGAGGAATCGGTAACAATGTAAATCAGGCTACAATGCTCAGTGTAATTAGCTGCTATTTGCATGGGATTAGGGACGAAATTCCCGTGTTAGCTTATTTAAAAAACTGATGCCTCATCATCGGGAATCCCAGACAGGGGTAGACGAAGACAGCATTCGTGATTCGCTTCGTTATGGCTCGAGAGGGTGTAATAAACTTTTAGGGGGTGTATGGTTAAACGTGAAAGTCTAAAAGATGGTAAATTGTATTGTTACAAAGTTATACTAAGCCAAAGTTAGAAAATGATGAATTTCTTAATAACCGGAATGCTAGAATTAATGCTAACAGTCGGTTCTACTTTCGTCCCACACAAGATACAATAAAACATCATTATTTCTGTTTGTAAATTGTATTTTTTTAAATTACTATTTACAAACAAAAATAATAATTTTTTGTGTAATGATTATATTTGATAAGAGCAACTGTTCAGTTTCTTAGCGGTTTCTCAATAGAATTAGACTTCCGATCCGGTGGCAGAGTCACTACCTACAAACTGATATATCGACACTCAAAAGTCAAAAAGGCCTATAAATTAATATTATTTAAAAAAAGACGCCTAGAGTATTACAATAAAAATCGAAGCATAATAATTTATGAATCATGTTACATATCAATCCATTACCGGGCCCGTGTCTTTTCCCAATAAGAAGAGGCTAAAGTCGTAGTCCACCACGCCGGCCGAGTGCGGATTGGTGGACAATAATTTATTGCAATCTGATTCTTCAGATGCAGAGTGCAACCTTGCTTTAATTGTGCTAACCAAAAAAAATCGGTGCTGTATATGGTGTCTCCGAGATGCTTAATTTGTTTATGAGCTAGTCCGAAACAGATAAATAGTGAACCCACCAAGCTACAGGTCTAGTTTAGCACAATAATTTACCGCAGAATAAAATGCTGGTAGCTTTAATCAAACACCCCCTTAAAATTGCTCACGCCCTCTCGGAATATTACGGGCCAAGTCGTTGCGTTGCGTTTTAACAGCACCGCGCATGCGATGTAGTCTTGAATGCCTCCCTTTTCGACGTACTGGTGATTGAGCCTGTCCCACTCACACCCGGGAGGGTCGATATATACGACGCTAGGTACACGTACGGTGTTGAGCCAACCAGCTAGTACGCAGGTTTCTGGCGTATTGCACGAACGTCAGTACTGCTCAGTCTAGAACCGGAGCGCATATCGGCCGCAACAATGTCGCGAGCCGTGCTTTTTATTAGTGTTTTTACTATATTGTTGGACGTCCTGTACGCCAGCCAGGTGAGTCTAGCTTCTACATTGTATGATTTTAAGGTGGAATTTCGTCTGGAGCGCTGCAGCGTTTTGCCGGTGCCACTAAGTCTAAAATCGATTACACCTCTCAAAGATGTTTTCAAGCGAGGCGTTAAATAGCGTTACCGGCTGTTTTCAGCCACCAAAGCCGTAAAAGTTTCCTTTTTAACTAACACTTACCAGATTTAGCGTTTTTAGTACCAATGTAGGTGCGGAGATTGCGTAACATTGAAGGTGCGAACTAAATATGGTTTTATGTTAGCTGAAGTCGTAGTAATTCGGAAGTAAAGTGTTTGTATGGAACCGTGAGGAGTAACAGCCCCTCTTTTATTTAAATAAGTCGGTACTATAGTGTTGCCAGATGTCGTATAATACGTTTTACGTTTACGTACAGTACGTTTATTGGTTTTGGTTTGTAATTATATTCTAAGCTAATATAAACAATATTCCGTTTATAACGGATAGTACACCCACCTATTTTTTTATATATGACGGTTTTTAGGGAAGTTTACGTTATTTTACCTATTTTACCTTATTGGGAAGAAGGGATTCTGTAAGTCGGTTGTAATAAATCACTGTTTTACAGTCAAAAAAATTAAAATAAAAAACTTTTTTTTTAAAGTTTGATTTAATATTATATAAAAGGGTACGTTCGCTCTAAGATTATGCTCGTTATAGTTACACATAACTTATTCTTGATACCTATGCGTTTAATTAAATAAATACAATAAAACTGTAAAGCTAATTTAATCAATATAAAATACCTACCTCGATAAATCTATGCCTTATAGTTTGGTCTACTTTCTAGATGTATTGCTAACATCGTATTGATCTCTACACTACTTTTCCGGGCAGTAGTGCAAACATTATGATTTAGTGATGCGGTCTTATATACACCAATTTTTAAATTGCCTACCACAACCAAGTTTTTCAATAATCCGGTACGAAGCCACGTAGAAACCGCTTAGGGATATGGATTTAATATAACTGATATACCCCAAACAGGTTAGCCCGCTACCAGCTTAGAATGCATCATCATTTACCATCAGGTCACATAGCAGTCAAGGGCTAACTTGTCTAAGAATAATCAATTTAAAAAAGTATTTTCATAAGGTTTTATATAATTATTCCGTTCATTCGATAAGAAGTTGGATATATTATTTGTCAGTATCGAAATTTTCTTTTCGTATTTTTTTTCGTCCTCGACGCCATGTTGGATTTATCATTACGTCATAATATAGCTTATCATGCCCGGAAAACTTGAAAGATGTTATATTTTCATAATCCTATCAATAACTTCAATTGAGGTATGAGTATAGAAATATAAATGAGTCAGTAAAGAGAATAAATTAAAACACAAACGAACACAGAGTAAATTCATTTTTAAATTCATTTAACGAGCGGCTTTCTCTTAAAAACTTCGTCTTAGAGTATATAAAACACTATAGTAAATGAAAAGCACCAGCTAAAAATCATCCTCTTTGCCGTCGGAAAATTACGAAACCTTAAAAGAATCGGTTTCACATTTTACTGCCGTTGATTAAAAGCTTTCTCATTTTCAAGTCACGTACTAAGAATTTCAAGAAAATAAGTCTCTAAAGAGGAAAAATATCATCCATTTAAAGTGTTTTTTAATCAACTGAAAATTTTAAGACACTGCGAAATTTATATTAAGAAATACTAGTTAAAAAGTCACTTTAAGGAATGTTTTTAGTACGTTTTCTAAAATATAAATTAATAAATTTATAAGATACTGAACGGAACTATTGACTTTGAAATATTATATCGCGGCAATAAATATGTCGCATTTACAGTAGTTTTTATGAAGTTTATTCTCATTATTAGGTTTTTAGAACAATAAAATTTAACGTGATTCCTATATTTAAATATTTATGAGAAATTATCGTAACTCTAAAAATACTCACGGAGACCGGAAAACTCAAAAATAGAAATAAGATTCTTACTAACCTTTAGGCATTTTTCTCTTTATTTTTATTTAAAAAGGTTCTTTCACTGGTTTTGAGTGAACACTCTACTGAGAACAAGTCGGCAATCAAGTTCAATCAAGAATCAAGTTTTAATAATGAGTTATCACATTGTCCTTATCACATCGTATACCCTGTATCGTACAGCGCTATGTGGGCATAAAAAATGAAGAAAATTAAGTTACTAGTTTGGTGCATAGAGAGCATCCTATATAAGAGGCAACTGCGCGGTGCGGTTTCAGTTCGATCAGTTGTATCATCCAGAAGAATAAAATATTCGAAACGGTACTTAATTTGACAAACTGCTTCTAAATTTCTAGATACAGAAATTAAGGTGTCGATGTTTAAAAATAAGAAATAACGATGCAAACAACGTTATTGACACAAGAGACAAGTTTAAAAAAAATCTTTGAACACATAAAAACGTATACTCAACTTCACAAGTTCGCTGCTCAGTAAGTTAAAAAAAAATCGAACCTCTTAGTTTTTTTCGTAATAAAATATTTAAGTAAGTATATGGAGAAAATAATACGATATTTTTCGATTCCTCCGTACCATTATTCAAATAAGGCAAGAAGCGTCGATTCTTATTCGACCCACGATCGCGTGTATTGCCTTAGCGATTCTACTCTATTGATAAGAAAACTAATATATACCTACTTGTACCTTCCCTTGGTAAGGGAACACGATCTTTATCAAACACACTGGAAACTAATATTGTTTGCTTGTTATCAATTATTTGTCTAGAAGAATGGTGTTGAAATCAAACTTTAAAGCTCTAGTTAAGTAATGTAATGCCGATAGTTAAAATCTACATCCGTTATCTTGAATATTATCTTTTTTTCAGCGTTAGATTGGGATTGCAACATTATTGTATTACTTTTTTAAGGGAAAAAATGGACATAAAATTATTTCAAAAAAGAAATGAATATTGTCGTTTTAAACGACAGTGCCTTCTACGAACTTGTCTCCTCTAAGAAAGAGGGTTTTGTCCTTAGTTGACTACGCTGCGGTGATAAGCCATGGCCAAGAATCTACAGATTGGTAGACTTCATATGCTTTTGAAAAACGGTGATTAAAAAGATAAAAGATTTATGTAGGATCTATTCGAGAGTATCTTTTATTACATCTTCGTGGGCAATTGAGCGGCCTTTTTTTAACAAGACTTCTTTAAAATGTAATCATTATCGACATTATCCCCCCCCCCCCCTTTCGATTCTTTCGAGTCATTGACTTCATAGGTTTCAGGTTATCCAGGAAAATCAAAAGTTGGATATACATACGCGAAAGTCGTTATTTTTAATACTTAAAGACTTTTGAAGAACCAGACGCTTTTCCCGTGGGTTAAAAAAATAGCCTGTTGTCTATGCTTGTATTCTTAACTAAACTGATATAGCTTGTATTCCTGGCGACAGGAAAATGATATTTTTATTCCTGGTAAACTAACAATTCTTATGGGCTTTACAAAAACCGAAAAACATTTAGAAAATCAATAAGAACTTGATATTATAAACGCGTTATTTGTTTGTTAGTTCGTTTGTCCTGACTTTATGCTTCTACTAAGCAACCGGTCGACTTGATTTTGGCTTGAAGGGACGGAGAGTAACATATGCTAATTTTATACCAGGAAAGCATACTGTTCACGAGGGATTTGTAATAAACCATAATAAACGCACAGGGAGTAGCGTACTAACGTTAAGAATAAAATATAAATTATGCATTTTTGTTCTTAACAACTATCATGCAAATTAGTAGAATGAATACAAAACTTTTACACAAGTGTTTTAATGCGATCAGATAAGCTTCACGGGGAGAGATGAAACGAGTCTGCAGTTCATTGGGACTCACCTCACGTTTTTGCACCTTCTAACTCATTTTACATTTCTCTTTAAATATAACGGCGTTTATTAAAACGAGAAGAGACTTTTAAATATGATGAAAATATAACGACGGCCGATTGGCGCAGTTTGCAGCGACCCTGCTTTCTGAATCCAAGGCCGTGGGTTCGATTACCAGGTTTTCTTACGTGTGTATATAAGCATCACTTACTCTTTTCTGCAGTTGTTTTTTTAACGCTATGCAGCGATAAGTTTGCAAAATTGGAAAGCTGTTGTTTTTGTTTTTTACGTTTTTTACTGTCCATTCTTTCATTTACGGTTTATTCAAATTACCACTATCATCTGGTCTAACACGCAAAACGCGCGTATAGAACAAAAAAAATGTGCCTCAGAAAGCTTCGGGAATAGAATGGCCTAAGAAAATCTTTATGTGACGATATTACGGCCAAACTACCGATACCAACCAGGGATATGGTTTCAATATAACTGGTATACTCCCTAGTAGTTTAGCCAGCTACGATCTTAGACTGTATTATTACTTAATATCAGGTGAGATTGCAGTCAAGGGCGGACTTGTAAATAAATAAAAAAATATAAATAAAACTTTAAACGCTACTGTAAACGCTAATGGCTGGAGCCTTTTTTTAAGGGTAGTATGTATATGTACCCCTGTGTCAGAAGACGCCGCTCTTCTATAACAAGAAATAAACATAAAAACGAGGGTAGGTATACAACCAAAAAATAATTTGTGACGATATTAGAAACAATAGACATTTTATTTATTTAGAATACTTTATAGCACAAACTTAGAAACAATACAAGAAACACACAAGAGAAAAAAAATAAAAGTAGAAACAATTAAAAAAAAAGTTGTGTGTAAAGGCGTTTTTATTGCAAAATCAATCTTTTACAGACAACCCTTCGTGAAAGTAATAATAGAAAACATGAAAGTGGACAGTGCAAACAATAAAACATGACATGTTACACGAAAGAAGATAAAAAACTTCTAATTAAACTTCTAATTCTGTGCACTACTTTACAAGAGACGTATAAGTAGATCGATTTTAAAATTTTTAAGTACTAGCCATAACATAAGCTACCTACTCGTACCTAACTTCAGTAGCCTAGTACGCTTTGGTGAGTTCTAAACCACACAACTTTACTGCCCATTTACGACTCCGGCTCGTGTACTGGAACGTTAACTGGCTCAGTTTTATTTTATTTTTATAGTGTTAGGTTACGCTTGAAGGAAATTTATAGGCCCAGGACGCATTGGCAGACAGGGCGCCGTAGACTGTCTAGCTTGTGTGTGGTTTTATTTTACAATGTTTCTGTATTATTATTATTTTTTTCTATCATTTATTGATTTTCATTTTTTTTAAATTCTTAACAATGCTTACAAAAACAAAAAACACTATTAAAATTTATAAGAAAAAAAAAACCACCCTCCGCTTGCGGGGCTTTTGAATGCCCAAGCAACCGGCGGTCAGGGCTCCAGAGTGAGGAACCTCCTCACAATACGTACCGTTTCAAGGACTACTGCCTTCTGTATTCGACCCTTGATCCAGCAACCAAGCGAAAGCTTCTTAAGATGTTTGTCGAAGCTTTTCGCGAGAAGACCATTGACTGAAAAGACGATCGGAACAATAACTGTCCACTCAACATTCCACATGGCGGAATGTATTGATTATTATAATTATTATTATTATAATAATTCTTTGTTATACACATAAAACATAGAGCAATCTATTTTCTTGCCGGTTCTTCTTAGTGGAATCTGCCTTTCGAACCGGTGGTAGAGTCATTACATACAGACTGACTTGAAGTTTCAAAAGGTCTTATAAACTAGGCCTACTAGAAATAAATGAATTTTGAATCATGAAATTTAAAAAAATTGAAAAATCGATAGAGAGATAGAATCGCTGAATATAATAATTTATCTCTTTCTAGCTTCAGTAATTAGACATTCGAAAGAGGAAAACAGAACAACAGTGCCAATTCTTTTGTACATCATTCTCTAAACCAAACTAAATTGGCATGTCTTTAAATAGTGTTGTCCTTTTGCAAGGGATACAATGTGAAAAGGACAGCACTACTTTTAGATTTATCATTTTAGTTTAGTTACAAATTACCTAACTACCTAACTAAATAACCGCTTGACTTCCTTTATTAGTAAGGGGGTTAATATTTAACTTAACTATATATATATATACTAGCTGTTGCCCGCGACTTCGTCTGCGTTTGATTTTGTTTTTAAAGTATTCAGTATCGCTAAGCTTTAAATGAGTATATATATATAACATGTGACTGCCAATTAATTATAGATAAATAATTTGCAATAAAATAAAATTGTGACTATAATTAAAGATCTAAGCTATCCTATCTCTTAAGTTGGACCAGACCGCTCACGGTGAGCCAATTTAATTTTAAATCGGTTAAGTAGTTTAGGAGTCCATCGCGGACAAACATCGTGACAGGAGATTTATATATATTAAGATATATATATATAGGTAATCTTTATTGTGGCCGAGCTCGCCCAGGGGTTTGTTACCACCATGCTTATTAATTCTGCCAAGCAGCATTGCACTACTCCGGCCTGAACTACGTGGTGGCCAGTGTGTGCATGTAAACAAATGAGGCTTAACACCTTCGCCTCATTTTGATGCACACAGCTCGGCACTTGTAGGAGTTGTTCCTTGGATGCCCTGCGAAGGGCTCTGTTTATAGGCGGATTTCCACTTAAAATCTCTTCCAGCGGGCTATCTGCTGTTTAAAATGTAACCAAATAAGAATAACTTAGGTGCTATAGGATTTTTTATAGTTTAAGCCGTCCAGACCCGTTATGGGAACGGTACCGAAAACGATGGCGCTATTGTTATCTTTATATGGCTAGATTTATACCCGCTTTCCTAATGACGGATAAGTCAATGCCTAAGTAAGTAACACCTAATCAAAGAAGATTCCTAGGCATACATTTACATTTCACCAATTGATTTCGACTAGGCAACTTATATAACCTAAATTGTCTTTGGTTTTTCCCACAAGGTGTGGTACTTTGTGTTTGTATTATCATATTTTTAATTTCTCGTGTGGATAAGAAGATTGCATACATTTACCTTTCACCAATCGATTTCGACTAGGCAACTCATATAACCTAACTTGTCTTTGGTTGTAATCCCACAAGGTGTGGTATTTTGTGTTTGTATTATCATATCTCTCTCGCATGGATTTAAGTTTCCAAAACAGCATTTATATTATTCTCAGGTGTTAAGTGGCAGTTTACGAGTCCCATAAATTTCCGATCAACCGATTCGGCGTTGTAACTTAAGACGGCGCCTAATGTCTTTAGACATCACATAAGAGTGAAACGTTTCCAGGCATCCGATAAAGGCGATTCCTCGGTTTAGTGAAAACGGGCAACGTGGCTAATGAGCCACTTACTTTAGTGTTTACTTGTGCGTTTAAACGGCCTCGTTTGACTATTGAAAAACTACGGATCACGAGTTCCAATCCTGGCTCATGCAAAACATAGTAAGGAATTAGGTTTTTCTGTTAAAAAATATACTACAAAATACCCCTAATAGGGTTGCTCAATACCATCTTAGCAGGGGAATAAAAAAAAATTCAAACTGTACAAGCTATGGAAAAGTGCTTTGGCGATTATAAACCTTTTTTTTTTTACTCTTTATTTATACACCACTACACAGTTAGAAAAATAAAGGACGAATAGAGAGAAACACAAAAACTGGAGTAGAATACAAAAGGCGATCTCTGCCAGGCAACCTTAAGATTAGGACAACAAGAGCTAATGCATACGTAATAACTACATACAAACAGTGGCGGGCACTTCATACAAGCACAAAAGCACTGCATACCCTAGAATACCTATGTTTGTCTCATAAAAGAGATTTTTTTTTCATTTCATGCCATCGTCCTTCTTTATGCATACCCTGGTCAAAAATCCTGTGCACGCCACTGCATACAAATACATAAACAAAAAATGAACAAAAAAAATATAAAAATAAAATAAATATAATAAAAATAAAATATAAAAATAATTGAACTTATATAAGCTTTGTTGTTAATAGACGTTTTATTTGGTGTATTTGTGTAACTGGTTTGAGAAGTGGGCTTAGACAGATTTTTCCTAGTAGCATTATTTATCTCCGTAGGATCGGCATTCCAAACAGGTGTTAGAGTTACAACAAAAACACAGACTTGGCTTTTCAATAGAGCATAACAGTTACCCTTCTGGAAATAATGAATAATTGTATTGTATCTGTGTGATAGACCTACTGTATACCGTATAACTGCCCAACGTTATATAAGATGTTTTGCTCACTACTTTACTTTACCTTTGAGCCCGGGGCTCTAAGTCTTCTTTGCCGCTAAATGAGGGTTCTGTATGTTATTTGTTCTATGATCCTAGTATCCCTTTCCTCTTCTTGCTTTAATGAATATTTATTTATGCATTTTTTTCCTACCAACTGCCTGTTTGACTTTACGGGCTTAAACCCTCCTTTCTCTTCCCTTTTAACTTTATATTATGAATGAAAAGTTTAAAAGGGTTAAACATTTGTTAATATTAAAATGTTGTGTGCAACAAATAGTAAAACAATTTTGTAGGCAATCGCTTTTTTCTTTAAATTAATCAATCGCGAAAAAACTTACGGTAATCGAGCGAAAAGTGATCACTACTTGAATAAGCCTAAAACCTGCGACACAGGCTTATCTAGTGCGGGTAACAAGGGCCATTTTATTTTATTTATTGTAAAATTGTTTCGTTTTTTATTTTTCGTCTGTTAGCATTAATCGCCAACTGAGTTAAAATTGAAGTAGCAGACTTGTTGCGGTTTATAATTAAAAGCTGTTTATTTTCTTTTCGGTTGTCAAAATGTTATTAGACCTTTGATGTGACTTTTTATTTTACAGCTAATAATAAATTGTTATAATAAGAGCTTTTGCTGGAAAGAAAACATTAAACTTTCCATGTAATTCACTATCATGCCATATAAATAAGCTAACTTTTGTTTATGTGGCAGTAAAAATGCTGTAAAGCTCTCCAAGAGCGTAAACTATTCCCAAAAAGGTATCCCGAGTCTCGACATAGTGCTTTTAAAAGTTTCTATGAAGGTGGGAATTACATTAGGACTTGTACTCGTAAGTTCGGAACTTTGCTTCCCGCTGTGAAAAATGTATTTTATATTGCCTCAACTTTAGTACCTATGATGTTATATCAAAGCGAGATGTTATAAATTCTTCATATAAAATTGTTTAAAAATTCCGTAGTGAAACCTGAGTGTTCCAGAAAAGTTTCTCTGACTATTTCGTATTTAAAAGTAACATAGTTGTCGATGTCACTACAGTTAGTCTTTCACCTTTTATATTAGTCTATGGCATACTCTGTTTAAATAGTAAAAAAAGGTGTATAGGTATTATGTCTTTGTTATTTGGATCCTAAAAAAACATAATGAGTTTGATATTTTTTTTAATGAAAGAAAATAAAGATTCGCACTTGGTTTTATTTATTTTATTTAAAAATCTTAATTTGCGTAGTATAGGATAAATTCCATGCAATCTGTCGCTCGTGATGTCGCTCGCGACAAATTGCTCTGACTTTACTAATTTTAGTCACGCAGCGATATTCAGAAAGTATAGCTCTGTTCATCGCCCGCTAAATGACATATTGCTTTCTTATGAGGCCCATTATTTATTTGTCAGTGTTTTACGATCAAATGTCAAGATTTTCGAAGTATCGCCTTAAAGTACTGAAGCTAATATGTAGAGATGTAGATGTTTACTAAACATGTTTACGACCTTCCTGGCGCAACGGAGAGCGCTGTGAATTTAAGAGGAGGTCGATTTCGATTTTGGAATTTATTATTTTAACAGGTCTAGTGAGCACAACCAGTCTGTATTGTTCTAATAGAGTTATTTCTAGTCGTATTAGTTGAGCTACCAAATTTGTCCACACGTTTTACAGAGCGTAGCAATGTCCGACGTCTCGTTTACACATTGGAATTTGAATACATGAACTGAATAGTGTTGACGATGCATGGTGTAATAAAAAAAATATCCAAATACAAATAATTCAAGTTTAAAAAGGATCTAACAAAGGGGGTGAAACTCTATAATAGTCAGTTGACGTAGTGCTTTCTGAGCTAAATAAGTACTTTTTACTAAATATGAGAATAATGCCAAACATAAAGGTTGGTCGCCAAAGTACTACATAGTATTTCATGATTCTGCGTAATATATCTCAACAGACCCATATGTTAAAATATAGGATTTAAATTGCTAAAAAAATACATAAGAAACAATTTAAGAGAGGGATTTAATTTAAATTTTAGAGATTAGAGGGATCTGATAATTAAAATAATACTTTACCATCGTATTTAAAGCCTTAGTCAAGAGTATTAAATAAAACAATATTGACATTTCTGCCTTTAATCTCATTTGTCTGTATCAGAAAGGAAAATTAATCGTTTGACCCAATATCCGAAATCGGATTTGCGGTTGAAAAATACACAAAAGGAAAAGAAAAGTGGTCGGGGATTGTTTTTGACATTTTTAACCAAGAGTTGAGGGTTTTGATGGAAATTTTCGCCATTGTCGCGCCGCGGTTCCCAAACGTTTTTATGCTGTTCTTACTTTGTAAGGATTTGGAGGGGCTTATGGAGCCTCAAAACGTCATTACCTTTGGTTATTAGAGCTATTGTTTTAAAACTCGGCGGCTCTGTTTTGGGTTTACGGATAAAGCATTATTTTTACCGTGGATTTTATTTTATTCGCGTCCTCGCCTTAATTGGTTAAAAAGTACGAATGCTTTAAGCGCTCCTACGTTTTAAGCAATTACATTTTTTAATTTTACCTCCACGCTAATTTTATTTATATTTAAATTTCTGATTAAATTAGTTTTGCATATTTGGCATGTTATAAAGACTTCATACACATGGCGCAGGTAATATAGTTTTCTTTTCGTAGCTCCCTTTTTTGTGTGCTCCACCAATATGGTGCTACCTTCTTTGTGTTCAGCGGTCACTTGGGTTTTGGACAACATTTTTAGTATGTAAAAAGAGTTAATTATAACATATTATGGGACTTGAGTGAGCCTTTTACTATAGCTTGGAAAATAAATGTTCGATATCTCGTAAGCGTGTAGGTTTGTAAGTAATGGATAAAATTATTTTAAAACATTCTTTCGCCTATAAAATGCTATGTTATCAGCCAGTAACATTTTTTTTTTTATGGCAAAAAATGATAAAAAACTAAGCGTTGCTTTTCAATGTAATGCCCTTATTAGTCTTTCAATTAATTCCTTAATAAAAAAAGCCATTTCATTATTAAGACAATAAGTAGTAAAGTAGATAAACCTTAGCACGTAACAGCAAGTCCTTTGGATGCATATGGTAGTAGATAATTAATGAAATATTCAAATAAGTACGTATTAAATCGATGGCGCTCGATCGCGCGGTTAGGTTGAGGTCGAGTGGTAAGTTTACGTCTATAAGTACGCGATTCGCAGACTCTAATGTTTATAACATTACATTACGCTCCTTAGTTAATTAGTGTAATGTATATAGCAGTATATTATGAAATATCTAATAGTGCGCTCTTGGCAATATGCCGCTCACTGCTGTCTACGAAGGTTGCCTGTAAGATATTGCTTGCAGCAATAAGGCCACTTTTGCATGCTTGCAATGTCCTTTTCTATATACTTCTTATTGCCTTAATTTGTATTTTGCGTTCGTAAAGTGTTTTCTTCTTCTTCTTCTTAACAAGAGTTCAAGAAACAGAACAACCAAACCTATATATTTTACGACACAGTTAAACTTTGTTACTTTGGCTTAGTATCTCAAGTTACTAACGCTTCACTATTTTCATCACAGCCGAAGAGATTTCAATACATGCAGCCAAGCGTGCTCTGCAGTGATACAGTCTGGCGTCTGGGCTTTAGTTATTAAGTTTATTCTATAGAGAATTTATCTTGCATTACCGCGTAAAATTTTTGACGACCTTCCTGGCGCAATGGAGATCCAGTGTTCGATAGGCCAGCGCTAGACGACAAACATGCCCGTTAGGATGTCGATGAGGTCTAGGCTGGAGCACGCTTGCCTAGCCTAGACCAAAAGCTATTTACTCTTTATTATACCTATTTACTCTTGATGGTACTCAAGTTATACGTGGCAGGAAAACCCGTGTCCGGGAGGGCAATTTGGGAATTTTCTCTGGTCTGATCTGGCTGGCCGTGGCTAGTTGAGTGTTCCGCTACGACGTCGCGTAAAAACAGGTTAACCCGCTACCGTCTTAGACTGCATCAACACTTACCAACAGAGATTGCAATCAAGGGTTAGCCCTGTGTTGATGTTGTGGAATAAAAGAAAAAAAAGTCATTGACGTATGAAAGCTTTTGCTGTATGCCTCTGGCGACCTTATACTTATAATATCATGCTCTATAGCGGTAGGGTTTTAACCGATGATGCCTTCAGCTTCAGGCTGATGAAGGGTTCAGCTTTTCTTTCGTGGAGACCGAGTTCGAACCCCAGGACGCACCAATGACTTTTCGGAGTTTTGTGCTTTATCAATTTATGCTTCAAACGGTGAAGGAAAACATCGTGAGGAAAACTGCATGCCTGAGATTCTCATTCTCATTCTCAACGGCATGTGAAGGCTACCAATCCGCACTGGACAAGTAGACTACGGCCTTAACCCTTCTCCTTCTGAGAAGAGACCGGTGGCCGTTAATGGGTTGACGTATACTATTTCGTCCATAAATAAAGGAGGAAATAGTATACATTTCTCAGTTAAAATGTCTAAAATAAATATTTAAATGGTCGTTCATACGCACCGTGCGTTTCCCGGGACGGTCAAATAATGTGTTTTTTCTAATCATCATCTCGAAGTTAGAAAATAAGCGGTGGCCACCTGCGTGCCTTGGAGAGTAAGCTTCTAGTATTTTCACTAGCATGTGACAATAACCTATAAAGCTTACAAACCCGCATTGAAGCAGTGTGGTTATTCTATGCTCTAAAACCCTCGGGAACCAGGAGGTCTATGCCCAGTAGTGGGACGTTAATAGCAGGCGATGTTGATGACTCTGGAATAATGTGTAGATTTTCTTTAAATACAGCATGAGTTCAGTAAGTTAGAAACCCAAACTAAATAATTCAGTGAACGTACGCGTTAAACGTCCAAAAAGTTTCATTAAAGTAACAAATCCAAGAGAAATACGTGGCAGTGGGATCATTAGTACAAGAAAAACGCCGATGGAAACCAGCTAAACGTATTTTTTGAACCTACGATTGCTGTACGTAGTTTTTGTACATCTGCAATGCGCTTAATTCGACCTCCACAGAATATGAGCTCAGAGATAAAACGTGAGCGCAAACAAGGTGGATTTTATGTTCGCTCTTCTAGCCTGAACGTGTTTTAATAGATGCTGCACTATAACTCCTATAACGCTGTTGTGAAACTACTTGCGTGTTTTTATTAGTGTTAATAAAAACACGCAAGTAGTTTCACAACAATTTAAGATGATGGTACCCAAATTAATACCCTTTTAGGGCACGGTTAAGTTTTAGGGCACGTTTGAAACTCTCGAGCCTCGTTGCTTTATTTTAAAGTTTATTTTTACATACATACTGAAACACAGTTTTTATTAGTTCAGAAATCAATTAACAGTTGGATGGATTTCACTAATTATATAAAAGTACGTGTGATGTAAAAGGTACCTACCTTTTACATCACACGTACTTTCACACGTTTGCACTATATCTATAAAATATATATATTATTCATCTAAATATTTTGCAATTTTTTTACATATTTGTAGTTGTATGAACTATGTGTACAATGTGTTAAATTAATATAAATAAAAAAATAATAACTCACTACTTTGCATAAGTGTCGGATAAAGGTATTATGACTTGGTTTGGCTAATTGTTAATGAGATGCGTGGTGTGAGATATAGACATTCTACTTTTTTAATTGTCCTCCGAATCGCCTTCTGTTTGAGAAATTACAATAATATGTTATATATACAATGTTTCATATATCGTATATCCATCGTATATACCATGTGGTATTCTTTTATATATTTTTAAGTGATATTCAAAAACGCAACCCCACGAATTTACTTTCGTAGTATCAGTATAAAAAGCAATAATAATAATTCATTTTAATTTGCGTCTGTTTTTTTATTAGCTACAAATAATCGGCTTAGTTGCCAAAACCAACCAATCTCGAAAGAATGTAGCTTGAGACGAACATAGGTTTTATTTATTGTTTAAAAAAAATCCTACAGGTTTACAAATTATAAAAAATTATCAGAGCTGTGAAATAAAATCTACGTTTTTTTTCCAATTGAGGCTTCTTTATACTGCAAAATACACGCGGCGTTCGCTCCAGTATACTATACGTATTAAGTTTACTAGTCCATTTACTGGGAAATGGAGCGTTTCTTTGTAGTTAAATCCCTGATTCCTCGTGCGCAAGATGGAGTCTTCAGTAAAGCTTTGAGACTGGATGAGCCCCTAAATTGGCGGTTCGGGAATAATACCCCTCTCCATTTTCAGTGGAGACCCGAGAGATTTACGAATTATGCACGTTAAATATTTAATTAGGTTAGGATAGAAAATGTTAATGCATACTCGTATATTTTAGGATGGTGACAACAGTTTCTTTTAATAACGCTCGTGCTAAGCTTACCTGTCCGGGATTTTTATTTTTTTTAGTATGTCCGCAACTGATCGTGTTCTAGTAAGGATTTTTGGTGTGAAATGTCTACTTGGCAGAAAAAAACTGACTGCCCAGTATTACGGAAAACTACATGGCGCTCTATTGCCGTCTAAGTATATTCAGTAATTATTACTATATTTACAGCTATAGTACCCGCTACAGGATCTAAGAATGAGAAGGTTATTAGGACGTAGTCCACCACGCTCTCCGATCGCGGATTGGTACACTTCGCACGCATTTGAAAACGTTATGGAGAACTCTTAAGCATGCAGGTTTCCTTTATATATTACTACGTTATATAGAATATTTTTATTCCTTTAATAAAAATGCACATAACTCCAAAAGAGATTGTGCGTGCCAGCGATCAAACTCGGTTACCCCGAAATGCAAACCGAAGCTAACAAGGCTATCAACGCATAATTAAAGTAATAAGAAAAATACATTGTTTTTTGTTAATTATAAATTAACTAATTAATATAGCTGAACAAAACTGTTCCAGCCACTAAATAATGTATGAGTTACGTAATTGTATCGAGTAATTGATTTTATCATAAGGATTTAAGCTAACAATGATCTATTCGTTGTGTGAAAAAATAAATAAAAAGCTATTTATCCTTTTCTTATACCACTGCTAAATTGTCCGTACCTACGTGCTTAGTGACTCGCATTTATGCGAGAAAGAACGTGCGATTTTCTTATCTTTTATCTAGCTAAGAAATAGAAAATAGACTATTAGAAGAATTTCCTCGTCTATAAAATTCTAAGTTGAGCCTTGAGAAAGATGTGATCGGAATATATATACCAGTAAGTACATTCTTATTCATGAGGCTCTCGAATATTATTATGATATAATATAAGAATACGGTTTCTTATAATATGTAGATACTTTATAGCATGTGGCTTATAGGCATAAACTTCCAGTATATTGTGGCTATAGATCAAAATACATAGGGTATTGTGTATAATTGTATATAAACCAGTAAACTTTTTCAGAATGTTGAGCATTTTAAAACACACAGATGGTTAAACATTCAGTCTTCAGTAAACGTTAAATTATACAGGGCTAAATAAAAATACCAAGAAGATTTCGGCCTTGTAGTTTCTTGAAGTCCTTGTAACTTACGTTCTGCGACTTTTTAAAATTATGTAATAATTTTATTCATACAGAAAAAAATATGGTATTTCTGTAACAGTACAATACAATTGCAGTCCTTGTAACTTACGTTCTACGACTTTTTAAAATACTGTTATAATTTTATTAATACAGAAAAAAAACGTGGTTTTTCTGTAACAATAAAATACAATGTATGACTGTACAGGCTGAGAGCTTTCAGGTATTTTTATTTAAACCTTTATAGTTAATTTTTATTTATTTATTTATGGTATAATAAGTATATTTCGTTACTGTCTGTCTTTTCAACTAACTGATAAGGTCTAATGACAAGGTCAGCTCAGTTATTTAGCGTTAAACAAATTCTGCCAATTTGAAATGAGGGCGTATCCACAACATTAAACTTTGTACTTGAATATAAATGCAAATAATTCACTAGTCAGAAAACCAATACTTCAGTAGACTTAAGTCATAACAATAACCACATTAAGGCCGCGTAAATAGCCCATTTCTATTCAGTGTTTAACTTTGCATAAATCCCGCTCCTTTCATGGCCCGAAGCTTCTCTTCAGACGTATTCAACAGAACTTTCTAGCAGTTTGCATGTAGCCTTTTGTTCGTAAAGTACTCTCTTCAGTGAGAGATACGTACGAACGTAGTTACGTGCGGAGGAACTATTTTTAAGTTTCCATCCACTCTCTCGCACAACAATGATATCACAATTTACCGTCGTAGGGTTGCCTTATTTTCTAGTTTGAGACGCAGACTTTCTAGAGTTAAATTAACCTAATATTAATATTTATTAACCCCCAAGGTGTATTAAATATTTTGTTTTCGGTTACACTAAATCGGTCGTAAAGATGTCTTTAAATTCCATTTTAATTGTTAGATATATATTAGGCAGTATATAAGACGTCACTAACACCTCATTAATAAACATTCCCAGCCCATTACTATCCCAAAGCTTGGAAAAGGCCTCCTCTGTCTTGAGAGGAGAATAAGAGCATTGATTTGAGAGTAGAAGAAGAAGAAGAAAAAGAAACACTTTATTGCACGTATAACATACAGTAAAAGAAACATTAAGGAGCATACAGTAAACAATGTAGACATTCAAAAGCGGCCTTATTGCTGAAAGCAATCTCTTACAGGCAACCGTTGTAGATAGGACTTAAAGCAAGAGAACGGGATAGTGCCAAGAGTGTTGTAATATATATAAATATATAAATACCAAAATGTATAGATACAAATACGAAGATAATTTAAATAAATACACGTAATTTATGAATATAAAATATACGTAATGTATAACATACATAATATATTTAAACATTAGAGTAAATAGACAGTAGGCATATATTTAATTCATAAATCTTTGTAAAAAATATGTTTATGCATCCACGGTCTTAGTAAAGTTAAATGAAAACAATGAAACTGTTACTTTATATATCTTTCGACATGGTAAAATTTACCAAAAAAATGCAAGATAAAATGTTAAAATCTGGTACAAGAAACCCTGTTCTATGGTTCGATTTTTGCGTCTTGCAGTAAACTTGTCATGTAATTGCTATTCTTTTATCTGCATAAAAGGAAGGTATTCCGTGATTCTTATTAGCTTTCAGCGGAAAAATTTCTTTGCATTCTTCCAGGTCTTTTTAAATGCCTGAAAACTAAGATTCGCAATAAAATGTTACAGTTCTTTTGTTATAATGGTAAACAATGAAAACAGCACAATGCACCAAAATGTATTTTCTTTTTTTTTCTTTGTTACTCTATCTTTTACAGAAATAGTACATGCACTGATCTAGGTAGAGCCTACAAAGACTGACTATTAGATGTCATACCGAAAAAAGCTTTTCTTGAAACACTGCGGAAGCAATATAATTTTTACGTTCTTACTCAAGAAAATTTTTTTTTATTCAAGAAAAAATATTTGCATCTTAGTTTTTGTAAATTCCATTGCTAGGCCCAGCCTTCCTCTCCAATAGGAGAGAGAGAAATTTTGGGAATAGACTCTTCAGATTTCTCTATTAAATACTGCCCGTTGCTTCACTCATGAGTCGTAGAAGAATTACGCTGAAGAATGCTATACAGTCTAAAAGAAGATTTTACAAATTGAACTGGTATATTCCGGCTACAAATAAAGAAATTAACAGTGCAGCTTTTTTTATTACTATCCACAATAATAACAATAATCTGGACCTATAGCTTAATATGCTACACGTGGCACGGGTTTCGACATAACCTAACTCCGGATTTATAATGCCAAATTCTTAAAACAAAAACCCACTACACGAAATTATTAGGACAAACATTTCTATTCCTGGAATGTGTAGATTACAGAAATTCGTGTTTTCAACCGACACGGATTACTCGATGAATCTCTCAAGCTATATAGGTATAGGTATAGAGATAGCGAGCTGTGTGCTAAGCAAATACATGTCCTACGGATTGTCTGTGTATGCAGAGTGCAGAGTGGTGAGTAAACACCTTTAGTGCTTAGAGTGTCTGTAAAGGAGATAGATAGTATCTGTGTGGAGTTAGATGTGAGCGTGTTCTTTCGCCTAGACTTAGGTTATTTATCTACGCTGCGTAGTGACGTACCTACTACTACGTGTATTTACGTGTTAAAACACCAGTTCAAACGAAGTAGAATATGAAAAGGCACCTTAGATGTGGTAGTGGACTGCCCTGTTGGCATTTTACAGATTTTCGAGATTTTAGTGTTTCAATGACCACTTGACAGACGTCTCGAGTGCATCGTGTCAGCCACCGGATTATAGCTTAGTTTAATTATTCTGCCTTGCATCTGGAATTATCTGCCTCATTGGTCTAATCGAATTTCTTGACACAAAAATCTTGTATTTTTCTGTCAAGTAATTCTCAGTACGTAGGTAAGTACCAATCCGGAGTTAAGGAAGCGGGGTTGTCCCTACGCTGCTAAACGGTTTGTTAAGATACTCACTTAGTATTTCAAAATAAGAATTTAAAAAAAAACGTTAATTCTATAAAGTTTTCATAGCAAAAAAAATTATATTTTTTACTTTTATATTACTACTAGATGTGCCCTGCGGCTTCGCTCGCGTAATTTTGGTAGGCAACGTACTGCTACATAGTCTACACCTATAGTCATATATGAGATTTTTGGATTTTTTCACAAACATTTTTTTATCTTACGTAATTTTATTTTTTCAATGAAAAGTATACTTTATTATTTCTAATACCTCCAAGAATATGTATAAAAAGTTTCATCAAGATCGGTTCAGTAGTTTTCGCGTGAAAGCATAACAAACAAAATTACATTCACATTTATAATATTAGTAGGGATGCCTTACTACAAGATCGTTCGTCGGTTCGTTTTCCAGCTGGGGTAAACATTTATTAGGTACAACGCTCATGATCTTCGTTCGCATTCATTCATCATCATCATTACCCCCCACTGCAGAGCACGGGTCTCCGCTCAGAATGGAAGGGAATGGAAGGGTGTAGGCCGTAGTCTACCACGCTGGCCAAGTGAGCATTGGTAGACTACACACGCCCTTGAGAAAGTTATGGAGAACTCTGAGGCATCTCTGAGGTTTCCTCACGATGTTTCCTTCACCGTTTAGAGCAAGTGATATTTAAATTGCTTAAATTAAAAACGCACATAACACCGAAAAGTTTAATAGGTACCGTACATATAGTTGAGTTGTGATTAGGGCTATCAATAAATACGAAAAAAAAGGTGCAAATAGTATAGTTGGCCAAAATAGTTTTTAGCAATATGGTTACAAAGTAACGTACACGCAAATACGTCTTAAATCGATCCCAGAATCCGTGCCAACGTTAAAATATATAGTTTACTAACTACTTCGCCCGCGACTTCGCGTTTGATTATGTTTTTTGATGTGGCATTCAATTTAGTTGTAGTAAGTCCGCTGAGGAGTTCTGTCCTCAATCTCCAACCGCATTCATCAGATCTACACAAAGTTTGGGCAAAATTAAACACATAAAATAACCTCTATAACACAAAAATAATTATTTAAATCGGTTATAACTTGTCGCAGTTATAGTGTAAAATCGTCAAACACTTTCATCCCCTCTTCCAAAGGAACCGACCTTAATGTAAGGATAAAAGTACTAGTAAATTACTTCTAATACTTCCAAGAATATGTGTACAAAGTTTAATGAGGATCGGTCAAGTAGTTTTTGCGTGAAAGCGTAACAAACAAACTTACATTCACATTTATAATTATAATAAATAATAATAAATATAAGTTAGTAGGGATAGGGATATCGCTAATAATGTGATTTGTTTCCTAAAAAACAAAGTTTTCCACTCTGTATTCTGTTAAAAAGTTCTTGGTATTTTTCCCTTGCCGTTTATCTAATGAACTCTATAAAAAAACAAATATTTACTACGGGACACTGTAAATCTATTTATGGAGAGCAAAAAGTCTCGTTCGTAGTACACGATGTGACTTTTTGCAGAGGTTCCCAGGCCTAACGCACCTGTTAAACTAGAAATACGACATTGCATCTTCATTTGTTTTATTTAGATGCTGATGCTATTTATTAACGACTAGCGCGTGTCCGTGACTATGTCCGCATAACATTTTAAATGCGTAAAGTTTTACTTAGCTTGCCGGAAGCGGTGATAACGCATTGGGTAGGAGCTTGACTTTACTTTCGGGGGGCCGAGTTCGAATCCCAGTACTCACCGCTAACTTTTCTAAGTTATGTGCGTTTTAATTAATTAAAATATCACTTGCTTCAACGGTGAAGGAAAACATCGTGAGGAAACCTGAATGCCTGAGAGTTTTACATAAGTTTTACATGAGTGTGGAGTTCACAAATACGCAGTGGGCCAGCGTGGTGGACTACCACACTTAAACCCTTCTCATTGTGGGAGGAGACCCGTTCTCTGTAGTGGGCCGGTAATAGGTTGATGAGATGATGATGATGAAAGTTTATTATTACTAAGATAAGCTACTTTGAACTTAGATAGCGATGTGTGTATTGTCGTTGTATATTTATCTTATATATAAAATTATCGCGGTGTTTGTAGTTAAACTCCTCCGAAACAGCTTTAAATTTTGGGTGCATAATCGGTATGTCTGAGAATCGGACAACTATCTTTCATCCCTCTAAATACGGTCAGCTAGTTTATTTATATATTTATTCATTTGGGGAACTCACAGAATTTAGCCCTAACATACTGAGAACACTAAAATCACTTCGCTCAATTACATAGAACTGGCCGAATGCTGCCCAGTGTAACCCTATTACACAAACATAATATACGCAGCGGTTAATTGCGTCAGAGCCTACAAAATGGCCAATGGAGCGGCAAATAGGGCCTTCTGCTCCACTTGACGTCCTAACATTGATAGCTAACCGGACAAACTAATTCTCTCGGCGATGCTCCACTGCGAAACCCGTGAAAAATGAATTTTCAGCATGTCCCGCCTGAAGGAGGGTAAATTGGGGTTGAATAATTTACTTTTCGGTGCCTCTTATTGCGTGCTTATTTCCCTCCCGAGTCGACGAATTTATTTTTTGTACAGATTCTCTCGAACTCGACGCGACGCTGCGTTGTTTAAGATTGTTTTTTTTTTTTTTTAACAAAGGCCGCATATACCTACTTGTGAATTCGGTTGAATTTTTTCCATTTAAATGAAAATCAACCGGCTTTAGTAATGACAGACTTTAGTGAAAATTATATACTCATCGAATTTATAACCACCTTTTTTGACGTCGCTTAAAGAGTGGTCAGGTGTTGATAGCTAGGATGTACTACTGTTTGTTTACTCTATGGCAATTTTTTGTGTCTGTCAACACTGTATTTTTATTACGGGGCCCGACTCCCATTAGATTTGTGAGCCCTAGCTTAGTGGAAGGTTCTTTTTTTGTAGTAACAATTGCCGGACCAAGCATATAGCCCATCTGATGGTAGGACTTCGAGTTCGATTTCAGGGGGCCCAGTTCGAATCCCAGCCACCTCTAACTTTTCTAAGTTATGTGCGTTTTAAGCAATTAAAATATCACTTGTTTCAACGGTGAAGGAAAACATCGTGAGGAAACCTGCATGAGAGTTCTCCATAATGGTCTGATAGGTGTGTGGAGTCCACCAACCCGCACTGGACCAGCGTGGTGGAATACTGCCTTAGCCCCTTCCTATTGTGGGAGGTGACCCGTTCCCTTTAGTGGGCCGTTAATGGGTTGATATGGTACTTAAAGTCGGTGGTTTTAAATTTTAAATCATATACTATACGCTAATGCAGTTAATACCCTAACCACTAATGACCTCCAGAGAAAAGAACTCGCCACTCAGGAATTGATGATCGAGGCGGAAAAGAGCAAGACAGCAATAGCCCTAAGATGATGTCTTTAGAAAAAACCGTTTCACTAACTATTAGACTATTGGTAAATGGTTGCGGTATGACTAGAAATCTCCCTAGATTAGACGTTACTTATTTAGGCATTGCCTAGTGTAGCCACCAAAATCGTCCAAAACTATTATTTTAATTTAAATACTACAATGGTGTTTCAACCTAACTTAGAACAAAACGACACAATGTGACGGAAGCAGCCAATCTGTTTTATTGAATCCATGTGACGTCATCCACATGATAGCAGTAAACGTAGCACAGCACAGAAACGAGTTTTTCAAAAGGAGTCATTGTTACTTACGGTACCTTCATAGACTTCTATCCAAATATCACAACCTTAAAAAGGCAACAAAGACTGTAGAAGGCATGGGAACAGAAGTTTTTAATATGATACCAGGTAGTATAAGAGATGCACCAAATAATAATTTATTCAGGAAAAAACTGAAGACTTGGTTTGTCGAGAAGGCTTTCTACAGTTATAATGAATTCTTGGAAAGTAAAATATTGCGAAGATTGACTTTAATTCTTTGTAATTATAGAATAATATTATAATGAATTTATGAATACATTTGCATGATATTATTTATTGTTTAATAATTACTATGTGATGTATAATATTAATATTTATGAATAAATGACTATTGACTACTTAGGGAGCCCATATCTCGATAGAAGTAAAACCTTCCACTCTAAACCAAGAAAAAAACAACAACAAATAAAAAATTGTTTAATTCTTGCTACAAGTGATGAATGTACAAATAAACAAAGTCATAAATACACTCAGCCTGATAAAATATTTAGTCAGTAGTCTGGCGAAACGAAGTTATATTGCAGTTTGAGAACATAACTAACAAATTCCACGCAACGACAACTGTTGCTCAAAAATACAACTTTTTGTTTGTCTACTCTGTTTTAGAACGTTTTTACATTCAAAATGAAAACAACTAAATGGAAAAATTTACATAAACGCATATTGCAGACTTACAACGGCGAAATTCGTTTACTGGCTGTACAGTTTTCTGCAGGTTTTTACTCAAGTAACTCGTATCGCGATTCCTTAACGACTTTTCGTAGAAGTTTTCCGGCATTTCGACACAAAGGAAAAATATTCGTAGGTTTCCACTTTTTCTTTAATGGTACAAGCCACACTTTTTAATAGGTTTCGTAATGAGTATTTTTAAACGCGATGTATTTAGTTGAAGATGTGAAAAGCAATTTTGTTTTAGTATTTTTAAAGATTTAAAAAATAACATAAATATGTACATTATTGATGAATTCCCCGACCTGTGAGCTCTGTGGTTTTAAGTCAGAGATTTCTGGTTTGATACGGCAGGGGCAATTCGGGAAATTATTATTTTATTTTCTTTAGTCTGGTCTGGTGGGAAGCTGCGGCCGTTGCTAAGCGATATAACATTCATCGCCATGCTCCTCAACAGGTTAGCCCGCTGTCACCTTAACAGTTTAAGGTCATCACTTACCAGGTGAGATTATATTCAGGGGCTAACTTATAGTGGAATAGATAAAAAAAGGCTTATTGTTATTATACCCGACAAGAAAGCAAAGAAAGGATAAAATGTTAAACTTAAGGTTTGTAAGAAGTCATCGATTCGTTTGTATGAAAAGGGTATCTTGACTAAGCATGACTCCGTGAAAAATCCATGCCGTTAATAAGCTAGTGCCAATTTATTTGTAAACCACTTTGAATGCAGTAATATAATAATTCAATGCATTAAAATAGAATACGATATCCAAGAATTCCTAGCTGAATAGACCTCAATACCACGACATGCTATTTATTATATTATTATTATAATTATTATTAATGTTCATCTTTATTTAATCAGTATTCTTATTATAAGTGTTATTTTAAATGAAATAATAACGATCTGACGATTAACAATAAGTTTTGACATACCTATCTCAAATATAACTATCTGAGTGACATTTTAATTTTAATTTAATTTATAATTCTATTTTGTATAACATGTAATTATTTAATATTGTAATCTTTTAGTGTAACCATGAATAAAGAAAAGTGAATAATTATGTTTGCAACGCCCTGTAGGTAGGTACCTACATAAAAGAAGTATAAGTCTTTGTTGCACATACAAATAGAAAGCCAGGTTAACAAAAAAAACGATACTACAAAACATATGCACAAAGGCGGCCTTATCGCTTGAACTCCAGACAACCTTTGGTTGAAGAAACATATTACATAAAACGGGATAGTGCAATACCCAAATTGTGCTAATTATATACATTACATATACAATACATACTAATACTACATATATATGTAGTTAAAACAATTATAATATTTATATTTATAAATATCCATATATATATTAATATATAAACTTAAATACATATTACTATTTACATACACATTAACACATAAAATAACATAGATATTTTACTACATACTGGACAGTCATAGTCTTTTAACCGCGATTTAAACATATTTAATGACTAGGACTGTCTTATTTCCCACGGCAGCTCATTCCATAGTTTATTTAATTATTATTTATTTATTTAAACTCTTTATTTGTACACCACTACACAGTTAGGAAAATAAAGGACGAATAGAGAGAAACACAAAAATCAACCACCACCTACACATAAAGTTTAACCACCTTTACCGTTAAAGAATTGCCATACGCCAATGAACGACTAGCAGGAACGTGTAACAAGCTGTCAAAAGCAAACTATATGAAAAAATTTAAGGATTTGTGGTGACGGCCGATCGGAATACAGTTGCCACCACTCCTCTTGCCGCGGATGTCGTACGAGGCGACTAAGGGAATATAACGGGCAGCAGCGTCCTCTGTGCTACTACTACTATATACTGCGATCATCAACATGTCTGCCCAGCGTGATTATGGGCAATCCATTTTGTTGGGAGAGTCCACTGCTGGAGCAGTAGACTGTTACAGTCACTGTTACTGTTGTTGTTTCTGCATGGACAAAGCATACAGCTTGGTACCATTTCGGAGAATCGTCCATTAAATGAGGCAGTAAAATACACGATATTTACGGACCCACATAAACATTCCAATCACGTTATTGCTTTACGAGCATTTTTCCACTTTCATAATAGTGTGAAGCGTTACGGATCGTAAATTGCGAAGTGCCGGCTCGAATGTCCGGGGGCTATATTTTTTGCGAGCTGTGTTAAGCTGTTAAAAGAGGGTTTTTTTCAAGTGCCACATTTAAATATGGTGCAGTCGATTTAATTAACTACTGAACGCTTAATGAATTATATAAAATTTTATATTGGACGGCCACTTAGCGCGATTCGTGAGCTTATTCGACCTCATATTCTATATTTAACTTTGGATTATAGCGGTAGTGATTCGTATTGATTCTATTTGTTTTCTTTTCTTTATATTATTATTTGTATCTTTTTATCATCGTTACTTTCTTTTTTCTCCTTACAATCTCTACATCAGTACTAAGACCAACGTTCTTTCAGTTGTATAACTAAGTTTTGGAATTGTAAAGACACATTTATGTGTTCTGCAACATTAAATATAAGCATTATAAAAAGGTAGACAAAAACTAAAGAAAGTTAACTGAGTAACAACTTAACTAATCAAAGTCGAAGTCAAAAATATCTTTATTCAAGTAGGCCCATAGGTGGCACTTTTAATTTGTATATTACATGAAAATTACACGGTAGTGAGATGATGGCGATACCAATATTCGTAAACTTAAAACTAAAGCTACGAGGGTTCAAAACGTTCCAATCAATTGCACACTCAAGATCTGTGAAACAGCTTAGCTTCTGCGATGTTATTAGCAAAAGGTAATTATATAAACGCAAGATTATCTTAACGCGAAAATGAATTTATTATATTTGCGCACACAGAATTAAGAACATACAGAACTAATACAAACCGTGTACAATACTAATATAAAACCACTCCACTTTAGAATGGTTTCTCGAACAAACGGTTAGTCACTTCATACAATTTAGCAATTGACAGTAATTATTTTACCTCTAATTTTCTAAAATGGGAAAATTTTTGTGAGCCAGCAACATTCCGCAGTTATAAAGTGAGACGTGCGCGGGGCGTTTTTACTGTTTTTGGACGCAATCTGTACACTGCATACTGTTCTTAATTCAATGTTTGCACAAATTGCAAAGGCATTTATGCAAAACTTCGTAGCAACACAGATTTTGAAGCGTTGATATATGAAATTCAAACATGTCATTTACTTAGCTGTCAGAGTCAGGCTTCCAACTCCGCGGTGAATTTCCAAGCCCCGAGCCGCGACTTAACGCCCTTGTTTTTGTTTAGTCTACTTTTGGTTTCAGAATGTGTTTTATCTACCCTTTTGGTTTCGTTATTTTCAGTTGTGCTTAAATCTATTTATTCAAGTTAGATATAAGTAATGCTGTTTTAGTTTACGGTTTAACTGTGGTGGCTTCTTTTACAACAATCAAAATACATACATCGCGATCTAGTCCCAAAGTAAGCATAGCTTGTGTTATGGGTACTAAGTTAACTGTTGATTATTTTTATTAATAGTATACATATATACTTATAATATACAAATAAACACCCATACACTGAAAAACATTAATGTTCATCACACAAACATTTGTCGGACAGGGTCGCTGCCCACTGCTCCAGCCTCCAATCCGCCGTCAAATTAATGCTTTTATTTGGTTTTTTCTTCAAAATAAGGTACTTGGGCAGCCTTTGACCAATACTTTACGTTAATTTATCTGGCTAATTTTTTTTTTAATCCTAGTCTATCAACTGATTGACTTTTGTAGGGAGGTCTTGTGTACTGTTTGTGGGTACTGGTTTGATGTCTTCAGTCAACTTTGTGTACTGTTTCCTCCTTACTGTTTCTTTTCCTGTATGTTATACGTGCAATAAAGTGTATATTCTTCTTCTTCTTCTTCCACCTTGTCGGGGGTTTATCAACGCTGTGAGGTAGCATTTTCAGCCCCTTGAACGCTGCCTGTCCCAGTTAGATTCGGCGGTTCACCCCTTTCTCGAAATTGGACCTACCTTACTGCATCGTGTGTCCTAGGCACGCGGACACACGATTCAGTTAGGCAGGTAACTTATCAGTGGACATTTAGATGGATGGTAGATAAAAAATTAATTTTAGTAGCATAATATGAAAAGTATATGAGAAGTAAGAATATAAAGTCAGACGATAATCACACACTCGAATATTAATGCATTATCCATAAATAACTGTAAGTTCAAAAGTTCAGCAGCGAAGAATTCAATAAAAGCGTTCCTATGTTAGGCCAAAGTATTCGTATCTCAATTCGATCTAGACGCTACCCGTAGGTCGTTAGAAGGGCGTAATGCGTACATTCACCGACGCTGCCTAATGGCATTGTAAAAGTTTAATGAGATTCCTTGCCAGGCTCTGAAGCTGATGTATTTGGCGGCAAGCTGGGATGTAACTTATAGATATCACTTTTTAACGGAGATGTTGTTTAAGTTATTATTCTTCATACGTATGAATCCCGGAATAAAAACATACAGAAACCGTGAACACGACTATTATATATTATCTTGAAAAATATTCTAAAGAATCGGAGTATATTATTTATGACTTAATATCAGAGTGAGTAGGATTTTCCATTTTATAACGAGTAAATATTTAATGGAGACAAACGTTGTCTCGAGCCGTTGTTGAGATTAAATACGGCTCTTTGATGGATTACCTTGCTATGATCTCCTAAGCCTAAGTGGTAGTTGATACGGTAGAGCACCTTCCTAAATCATCTAATGGACTTCGAGACATCAGTAGACTATACGATTTGGGTGAGATACAGGATATTGAAATGTAGTAAAGATATTGACATGACCCCGCAGAGTGATTACGTAACTCACAACAGGCTTGCGACGTAAATCTTGCGATTTTTGTCAAACATCACTTTTGCATACAACAATAGTACAAAAGTTTGACAGAAAAGATTGCATGATTTACGCCTGTCGTGAGGTACGTAATCACCCTGCGGATTCGATTTCAGTATGCAGTTGCAAGTAAAAAATTTTTGGAGTCGTCGATTTTTTTATTGAAGTAGGTATTCGTAGTCAAATTGAAATATTTCTTTATTCAAATAGGCCCTAAGAGATATATAACATATTGCACTAGATAGCAATAGATAGCACTTTTAATGTGTGCAAAAACTGTGTATATGGTAGTGAGTTCTTACCTAAATTTGGGGAAAATATCTGTTTTAATTAATAAAGGAAAAATAATTTTTATTTTTAATAGGAAAGACGTACTTCCTTATTTATATAATTTCCGTTAGACTTTGATATCTTTTTCTACCAAGAAAAATTTACTGAATCCTTTGAAATAGACAATTTGATCATAAATATGGTCAAGATTATTATTCCCTTTTTTTTGATAAAACTACATAGATTATTATTAATAGTATACTGAGTTTAAGTTATCTCAATCTCATTTAGTAGAACATAGCACCTTAAATCCCGCTGACCCGGACTCGTTTTACAATGTCTCACCCATCCCTGACTACATATACGATTCCCGAGCGAAATTAGGAATAAAAAGTATATGCAAATACTTTTAAATAGAAATGCAGCATTATGCAAAAAAATTAAATCAGTCTACAGATTATCTTTTAAGTATTGCGACCAGTGTCATATTGAAGCTGAATATTTATATGAGTCAGCAATAGTTCGGCGCGAAGTCAACGTCTCCTGAGGATGCTCCGGTGTCGGAGTGAAACGCGCTCAGAGAGTTTATTTTGAAGTTCTGTACGGTGTGGGTTATAAAGAAGTTATAATTTGCGCCGTACGGATTTGCCTGCATTTTGGATTCGTAGCAAACTAAGCTTAATTTATATTATATTCTATCCAATTTTCAGAGCAATTGAATTGAATGCCAGTGCTATTTTAGTAGTAGTAGAGTTTGTTGTGACAGAGCTCGTCCGTGAAAGTACTACCACCCACTATTCTTATTTCTACCGTCAAACAGCATTGCTTTGTTACAACATTGCTGTGTTCCAGTCTAAGGGCGTCTTACCAGTGCTATTTCAGGCACGTGAGGCTGAACACCTACGCCTCAGGTTGCGGGCACAGAGTGTCGACTAGACGGCCGATTGGCGCAGTGGGCAGCAGCCCTACTGTCTGAGTCCAATACCGTGGGTTCGATTTCCACAACTGGAAAATGTTTGTGTATATATCTGATAATCAGGATTGTTTTTTTAGTGTCTGGGTGTCTTTATATGTATTTTATAAGTATTTATGTATATTATACATAAAAAAAAAATCTGTCATCTTAGCACCCATAACACAAGCTACGATAACTTTGGGGCTAAATGGCGATTTGTGTATTGTCGTTGTAGGTATATTTATTTATTGATAAAAAATTAAAATTAGGACGTATTTTTTGAGTGCCTTGCGGAGTGTTACTCTGTTCATAGTCGATAGTTTTTCACTTACCATCAGGTGGGCCATCTGCTGGGTACATAAATTATTTAAAAAAATGCTATAATGAAAGGCCAGAGACCAAGGTGACCTTGGTTAGTTCAAGTTGGGTGTTCATCAAATCTTTGAAGAAGTTACTCACCACGGCGCCTTAGGAAGTTTTACTTTGCCTCTTTAATTTTCGTAAAAGCAAGAGATAGTACAACTGTTACATCCCAATAGTGTGATGGCAGTAAAGAGCCACATATCAGCAGCACAGTAATCGTTATGCGGCTTCTGGGCATACTCACATTCCTAAATATTAACGATGTCATTACACGAACCGCTCCATTCAGCCGCTTCGTTACTGAGCGCTCGTCACCGACGCCTTTAATAAATTTATCTTGTCAAGGGGAATATTAAGCAAGTTTAGGAACAAATTACGAGCACAAAGTTGCTCGCACCTTCCAAGTTCGCGCGTAATTACCGCGGCATTTGCCCTAATGTCCCCTCCGAGCTCGCGTCATTGCCGTGGAGCAGGCCATATCACAGATCCGTTTTGGCGCAAACGAGCATAGATAACCGCTTTATTACTTGACGTGTTGCCAGAACTCCCTCTTCCTCAAGAATCAATAAGCTTACGAGTTAAGCTGATCGTACATCTATCTGCTTTGACCGCCGCATTTCTCGCAAAGCGACTTTTTGCTTCCCCTACCAAGCTTTTCGTCCAAGCTTTTTGTCCAAGCTGGACAGCCAAGCGCACAAATGTATCTATCCTGGCGCAGCTAGGAGTTAGTGTTCTACTTTCGTCTATATGTTACCAACGTTTGCTTTCTTATTTCGGGCACATAATGCGGCGGGGGAATGATAGCCTGGAAAAAAATATAGTTACGGGCAACACTGAAGGTAAAAGACTTAGAGGCCGGCCCCCAACAAGATGGGCCGACCACCTGAAAAAATCAAGACCGCTTCTATCAAATAGCAAAAATGGCTTTCAACAGAAGTCGATGGAGACAGTTTACCAACGCGTAGTTGAGATCTCACCAGGACCACGATCTTCAGTGATGAAGGAACGACCATAGAGAGAGAGAGACCAAGCTTTTGACCAGGGCAGTTCAAAAGGAAATGGATTATGGGATATCTTCTAGGATCGGAATGCAATCCGTGGTGCATATATATTCTCTTTAGCGTGTACTACGCGATTTGTTCGACTCGAGTTAGGTCAGTAAACAGTCTACGAATTTGTGCACTGAACCGATGCCAGCCTTTCGACGAGTCCTTATATTAAACGCGGTTTTATTGTCTCTCCTAGAGCTATAAAACTTTCGCAACAACTACTTTTGTAAAATAAAACTGAATCATTTCGTCGCGCCGGCTTCGTGGTTTTTATTTGTAGCTAGAAAACTAAACATAAAATGGCGTTTAGCTACATATTCTGTTGTGCAACTTCATGTGTGTAGAGTTTTTTTTGTTAGCGTTGACTACTATTGTCTCAAATGTTTTGTGACGGCAGATCAGAATACAGTGGGTGCCGTACAAGGGGACTCAGGAAACATAACAGAAAACGGGCTCTGTGCTACGACTGTCATCTCAACTCAAACCCTTCCGTTTGGAGACCAGCTGTGAACTGATGATGATGAAAATATTTTCAATAACTATATTAATCGTATATTGATTTCACCCAGATTTCATTTGATCTATCGCCTTTTACGGTTGCAAGCGTTCAACTTAAGCCTAAAAGTTCTACTTCTTCTTTTAAAAATATCTCCTCCTCGTTCATGTTTTCTTGATTCCTTCTTTAAGTTTATCGAATACTTAGTGGAATTACGTATGCAATAATTGTCTCAAAGCTTCGTTCGTGTAACGTGGCAATGCTTGTAAAGGATGAGCCTCTAGTAAGCTGTGTACTAGGCTCACAGTGGTAGGTAGGAGTGTCACCGGCGTGCGGCGCTGTGAAACGTAGCATGTAGGTTAAGAGCCCTCCACGCTTTGTTAGCGCGCTCTAATCACTGCCGGCCCTCAGAGACAAGTCACTCAAGGGCTCGTGGCGCACTAGCGTTTTGTGCATCACCTCTTTGCCGTATCTTCTACCTCTCTATTCTAGCCTGGTACCTGCCGTCTGATTAGCAAAGGAAAATATAATACGAAACAAAAACGTGATTCATTTAATGTCTTTTTCAAAAAAAGTTTCTGTAATTTTTTTAGAAAAAAAAAACCATGACAGAAACTTTGCAGTGTCTGCAATGCCCAATCAAATCTCATATCTCTAAGAACTGTTCTGAAATGATAGCTGTATTGAATACAATCTAATTTTTAGAAAAACGTTGACACACGAATCAAACATACCACACAACCGCTAACCCCAAACGGATATACCATTTTCTTTCTGACAAATATAAAAGACTAATATATTGTTTTTGGTATCAAAAATTCATTGTTAGATACAAAAAATAGCCTACTTAAGAGTGGTTGGAACGAAGGGCTTTTATCAGGGTTTAAATAACTGGAACTTATCAGGTATTCATATTGAAGTTTGGCGAATTTCAACCCGTAGTCTATTTGCACTGTTTAGGTGTTAGAAAGTTTTACTTCATCGTAATAAATCACAAAAGGTCACATGGTCTTGGCCATCAGATCGACTGGCAGATATCCAAGTTAGACACAATTTTACATAACCTCAGATATTCATGACTCATACTTTATGGGAAAAACAAAAGTTTAATACTGATTCAATAGATACATGCACTACTATCTTTAGTTAGTCTAGAGAATCGTTTTGTGTCTACTTTGGTCTAGGTTCGATTGTATGTATTTTTATAACAAATTTTTTCATTTTGTTCTTTTTTAGAGTTTATTTAGATCTCTCCCGACTGATTGAGGTTTAGGTTTTCGATATGGTGATTGGATAAGTAGTTTTCTATTTACATACAATCACTGGATAGGTAGCCTGATTTTAAAGTATGTGTAAGTATACAAGATAATTAAAAAAAATATATAAATATAAATTTAAAAAAAATTATATAAATTCATATATTTGAGAAAATTCAGCTTTGAAATTATAGAAATATATCTTCTCCCATAGCTTTATCAACTCTCAGAGCACTGGCGCACAAGTGGAAATGCTTTAGCAGGTGGACACGTTAATTATATCCCCTGTCAGGGGCAATAATCGGGGGATATAATTTTTGTCTTCTGCCCGTGCTAGCCCTGCAGGGCACCAAAACCACATTTGGTACGCAAATACTACGTGCTACTAGCTCTATAATATTATCAGTAACAATATTCTTAGGGCCTGGTCATTTCCGAAAATAAGAATCCTCTATAGGATATTTAGTGCCATTAGCGGAATTTGTCTCATAATTGGATTCTATGAGAGTTTTCATTTGAGTTGCGTAATCTTTTACTGCCTCCTCGAGACAAAGAAAGTTTCTGTTAATATTTTTTGGTTACTAATGCTCTGAAGTTTTGATTACATTGTGTATTTCTTTCTTTAAATACACTTTTGCTTGCTATAAATATGAAGGATAGCTTTTTCTTTTATTCTGTTCCCGATGAATGTGATAAGAACCGAGAAATATAATTTTTCAAAGCATAAAGGTTTCCGACAAGCCAATAATGAGTTTGGTTTGCTTGTCCTCTGAGAGGGGGTTACTCAGGGGGAAGGGGGGAACGTGGCAAAACTCATTTCCTAGCTGTCGACGGAAAACCAGCCGGCCAATAAGCATGGAAAAATAGGACATATTCGGAAATGTCTGGTCATTTGGAGCTTTACTTTTAAAGTTGCTTTAATTATTATTTGGATTTTCTTTCGCAAGTTTCTAATTTAATTTTAATATTACCAGTTGGGCGTGATAGTTCAGTTAAGTTCTTTTTGTGAAAATCTATATTGTTTGACAGTAGGTAACTTAAAATGTATATGTCTATTGTACATATAAACCTTCTATGAGGCAAAGTTCGGGCACTGTTGAAACCGAGTAAAACTTTGCTTGCTAAATTACTGTACATAGTAGTTGAGACTGGCAAATGATTGAGGCATAATTCAATGCCTAAGAAAAAGGTTAACTAAAAACGAAATTATCTTCTCATAACTGAGAATACATATAAACTGAGAATACATATAAAGTGAATAATGAAGGTGTAATTATTTACTCTATCAGGAATTGCTTACAAATCTCTAATTAAAGTAACTAAACTAAAAAATATATGTACTAATGTACATAAACCCCGTTAGTAATAAACTTGATTTAGCATTGTTGTATAGTTCATTCATTATCAGAAGTACCCCGCTGAGATATTGGCAGCATTGCAGGGCGGTACGTTCCAGGACGTCTTCCTTGCATGCCGTGAGAAGTGTTGTTCTGTTTATAGACGATGGTTTTTTACTTACCACGAGGCATATTCTACCGTCAGCCGTCAATTATTACTGTAAAAGAAAACGTTACGTGACTTATATATTAATAAGGATGTAAATGTTTTTACTTAAGAACTAATGGAGTAATAGCCTTTTGAATTTCCACGGTAAAAAACCATGTGGAAGATGCAGTTGCTACTTCCTTGGACACTCTTTAGCAGGCTAAAGACCATCTAATGAAATATAGAGTTTTTGTGGTGCTAGTTTAGGCATTTGCAGTTCATGGCTTCGTCCGCATATCTGGGGTGGGCATATAGTCGGACCTGGCAAACTTCCAGGCAGCTTGGCAACGACACGTGTAGGACAAGTTTTAACATAACGATGCCTCTGGAGAGGTCATCAAAATGTTTTTTGTTGGCAGATTACGCCGTATTTTCGTCTATTCTTACGAACCTCTTTCGTGTCTTAGCTAGAACTTGTTGTTATGCTTGGGTGAAATTGTATTTTATCCTGCTGTCTGTCATTTTGCTTTGCTCTAATTTTTTTTAAAAGAAAAATGACGGATACTTCAATAATTAAAATGTTCATCCAAACGTCTTAGCCGAACTCCATACACGAACAAGGTCATTTAACTAGCAAATTGATACTAGAGGTGCAGCAGCTACAAGTAGTACAAAAAAATAATGGTAAAAAGAACTTCGTTTATTACTTAATTACAACTAAAAAGCTAGAAATAATTATTATCTCCAACACTTTTAAGCCGTTAAAAAAATAAATGTAAAATTTCTTTCTACTAGGTATATACTCATATATAGTGAACGGAACACCCACTACTCTTATTAAGTCAGCTAAAAAATAGATGGACACTACGATACTATAGGGGTTTCAAGACAGGTATTTCAAGCTAACAAGAATGTTACAGTGAGGATAATGTAAAACTGAAATATGAAAATGGTTCAGAAATCTTGCAGAGTCGTTTATTTCGTTGACTCCTTTGCTCTTCAGCGCATCGCTTTATAGAAAAGAGCTATAAATTATTGTTGCTCGTCCCATTTGTTCTCGCACTATACAGTAGATACGACTTCAGTGCAAAGTCATGCTGCTCTCTCAATTTATTCGTTGCTTATGTGTTACCGACGCCAGCACAAAGCTATCTCATCTATTTGAAAATGTTCTCCTCTTACGAACAGTTTGAATATGGAATAAGGAATGTAATTTTCCGTAGATACGTAGCTTTCAGTGAATTCTTTAATAAAGTTTTGTTAAATTGTTAATATTTTTGAGTCGCTTTTTTTCAAGGAAATTATAAATAAATTAATAATAAATAATAAATATACTACGACAATACACACATCGCCATCTAGCCCCAAAGTTAGCGTAGCTTGTGTTATGGGTACTAAAATGACTGATGAATATTTTTATAAATAAATACTTAGAATATACATGTATATATATATATACACTGAAAAACATTCATGCTCATCACACAAACATTTTCCAGTTGTGGGAATCGAACCCACGGCCTTGGGCTCAGAAAACAGGGTGGCTGCAAACTGCGCCAATCGTCGTCAATTACAAAGTATATTTGTCCACGTCACGAAAGCTGGTATTGATTTCTTTATATATATATATATCGGGCAAACATGCAAGCAACGCAAGTCTGCTGTTGCAATTATATCTCAGTGGGCAATCAATGACATAAATTAAGAATCAAAAAAAATAAATAACTTTTATTATTATTAAAAACCCTTTATTCGTGCGTTTCTTGATGGAGCGCAGTAATGTATATTACATTTTCGGAATGGTAAAAAAAGCTTACACCGTACGTACAACTAATGCCGATGACTGTAAATATGGGTAAATGTATCAACAGGCAGAAATTATCTAGTATTGCAGATGGTAGGAGAATAAAAGGCATCCAGATGGTATGGATTAAATTGGTTTCGATGAGGTTCGATGCACTCCCCATTATAAAGTCCACAAAACACGCAGTACGAGCTGACATCACTTCGATGCGCCATAGACTAAAAGGTGCAGGTTGAGTCGCTGATGTCGCGAGATGTTATTGAGGTGGAAAGATGTCAGGAGTCTTCCATATAAGCCCTAATTTAATTTTTAAATAAAAAAAATTCTCCTTGGTTTTACCTACTTCAAAAAAGATTAAGCTGATAGCGATGTAATTAAATATCTCTTGCTTTACTTGGGTCCTTCTGGTTGACTTTATTTTACTAAGGGTGGTAGGATGTTGTCAATAAGCTAATAACCAAACAAACTCTGGGCTATATTGTTATTGCTTTATGATGTAGATTTAAGTCTGAATCACTACGCCTTTGTATGTACGTTCACAGTAACAGAGGTGTTAAGTTATTTAATACGCAGCTCAGCAGTACCTTCAGTGGAGGCTCCGTAATTATTTTTAATGATCGCCGCGACGAACTGCGCCGGCCATCTTGCTGAATATTCATTCAATAAAAGCCCCTTCATTTTTCTAGAGGCTCTCTAACCTAATTTGCGGTAATGAGTTGGGTGCGTATCTTTGTAAGGCTTAAAGCAAATTAGATGACTTTGTCACTTTGTCGTTCACCGCTCCCTTTGATTAGCACTTTTCTGTTACATTGAGGTGATATTACCTACCTATTTCTGCTGTTACAGAATCTCTTCATTTCATTTCTCTCATGAAGAGACTATGAGTCATTTATTCGTAAATTTTTTCACTTACAATAATTGATTCTTTATTACTCGATTAAAAAGTGCAACTTTTGTTTACATTTAGTGGATAAGGAAAACTGCTAATTTGATTGAGTTTGATGTTAAGAAGAATTTCTCCGAAATGGTCTCAAATTATATCATACGGATAGTCAGTAAAAACAATAAGAATTTGCGAGTTGGTTATACGAATTATGTGAAACCTTTCTAAAATTCCCTGCAGAAGAGAAATGTTGCAAATTTGTGTTAAAGTGCCACAATTATTTAGCCTCACAAGAGCTTTAACTTCAGCGAAATTGCTGATACAAAGTATGATATTAGAGCATTTCGCGGCCATGATTTCCTCTGAAAAGCCCATTTCAGATCTCATCTGACAGATGGACGCGTTGTTTTGCTTTTTATTGTGCCCATAAAGGCGGGGCGTGACCTTAGGAAGCACGCTTGAATAACAATTCAAGGATTTATGAAGGCCCCACTCGGTTTGAACAATTAATAGTATTATGGCATGTCTCTGGGGATTTAGCGGTTATTGTTTATATTGCCGAAAAGTTGTTGTTTGTTAAATAATCTTCTGTTTAATGCTGCATATTTTGTCAGCTTTTCAAACAGTTTATCATGTAGTTTGTATAAAGACTCCTTAAAAATAAACAAATGTTAAGAAGTGGACGTCAATTGGATGAAGTGAGGAAGATGATGTATTAAAATATCTTTCTAATGATTAGGAGCGTTAAAAATTAACGTGCTATAACGTCGGAATAGTAAGACACTGTTCAATGGTTTAAGATCTTTATTTCTCAGAAGAATTACATAAAAATTCGCTTATTGAGAAAACATTAATTAACTTACAAGTTCTATTACATAGTGTGAGCGTACATTATAGAGGGTATTAACAATTATTACTAATAACAAAAATAAAAATGATCTTAAAAGTGGGTGGTTACAAAACTACTAAACAGAAACACAACTCTAAAACAAAGATCATCGAATACTAGAAAGGACTTACAGTGACACATTACTTATTAAGTAAAATTTTAGTTTTTTCTTGAAAATAAACATAGATTTAGCTTCTTTTATATCAGATGGTAGCTTATTGTAAATCTGCGCTCCTTCAAATATAATATTTTTGTGGCCATAGTTAGTGCGAGGTTTATTATGCAATAAGAGGTGGCTCGCGCGTCGGAGAGAACGTTTTTGTACTTGAATTTTTTTCGTAAAAGTTATTTTCGAATGTATGTCTTTATTAAGTATTTTACGAATTAATATAGAGGTGTTATAGATATACGTTTGTCTTATGTTGAGTAATTTTGTTTCTTTATATATTTTGTTGGTTGGCGTTAGAAAATCATAGTGAAATAATATTTTAATTAATTTATTTTGTGCTATTTGAATTCTATTTAAATTTGTTTTTGCCGCTGTCCCCCATAACTCAATTAAATAATCGATATGTGGTTTAACAAGGGAGTTATATATAGTGTACCTTACATTTTTTGGAAGACAGTGAACGATGCCACGCAGGCATCCCATCAAAGATGACAGTTTATTGCGAAGCTTGTCTAGGTGATGTCTCCATGTCAGATGCTTGTCAAGGATTAAGCCGAGATATTTTTGGCTGTCAGATTTAACTAAAGTGTCATTAGAGATAGTGAGAGGGTCATAATTATGAATTGTCTTATTTTTTGGAGCAAATATAACATAATTTGTTTTTGAAGTATTTATGGTAAGAAGGTTGCATTGAAACCATACGTTAAGATTATTTAAATCATTTTGTGCATCTTTCATAATGGAATTTATAGATCCACCAAAGTAAACAAGAACAGTGTCATCAGCATATAAGGATATATCACCTTTTAGACCTATTTCGTGTATGTTATTTATATAAATAAGGAAGAGCAAGGGACCTAAAATCGAGCCTTGTGGCACGCCACAAGTTATTGAAGCAGGACCACTACAATTTTTACCTATTTTTACTATTTGAGACCGATTTGCGAGATATGATTTTAATATTTCGTAAGCTTTACCATTAATACCAATACTATTTAATTTGTTAAGAAGCAAGTTGTGACTGACAGTGTCGAAAGCTTTTTTAAGATCTATGAATATTCCCACAACTATTTGTTTTTTATCAATTTGCAGTTTCATATTGGTCACAAGATCTATAGCTGCTGATATAGTACTCGATTTAGATCTAAAGCCATATTGTTTTTCATATAGAAAATTAATTGAATTTAAATATTGTATAAGCCTGCTATATATTGCCTTTTCAAAAATTTTTGATAATACTGGCAATACTGAAATAGGTCGGTAATTACCAGGATCAGACTTACTACCGGATTTCAAACTTCAAGTATTATGTCGCACTTCAACTTAGAGACAACTCTCAAATGATAGAGCGTGATAAAATACTAAATAACGATTCCGTTACTCCACCTTTATCTTTCTAACGCTCCTATTCATTAGAAAGATATTTTAATACAGCATCTTCATCACTTCATCCAATAATAAAAATATTAAATCAGGTGATAGTAGAGAACTAGAGTTACTGACATCAGCTCATTGTTGATTCCTTAAGGCATTTATTTGATATGCTGTTTTAAGGTTACAATTTTTCATTACTAAAAAGTTTTGATAGTATTTCTCGAATCATTTTTACAAGCTCCAGATAATTTGAATCAGTATTTTATTTGAAATACTAGAATGTAATTTTAATTAAGAACATTATTTATTTTATAAATGAGACACGGGCCTCGAAGATCACATCACCTGATCGAGAGTGTGAGTTAATCGAATAGTAGAATGATAGAATCTCATTTCCTTCACCAACTCGCATGCAGTCGGCTGTAACTGTCCGGATATTGCCGCTTGGTGGCGTCCGGATATAACTACACCTTACTCCAATACCTTTTTAACTAAAATATTTAAACGGAAACGGAACAGAACGGCATTTTATGAAACATGCATATAGGTATACTAATATTATAAATTCGATGGGTTGGCTGAATGGACCTGGATAGTCTGGAATAGCACAAAGGTTTCATCATCAGCCTGCAAGTGGACCTTTTCGAACACACGCCACCACACACGGTCCTCTGCCTTTCCGCTTCCAGCTATCTCGTCCAACGGCTCCAGCCCGTTGGACAGTCGTGCCACACTGTGCCTACAAGTCCGGTCATCAGAATATGTACTTTTTATCCCGAAAAATGTACCTTTGTTTTGGTTTTTCGCAGAGATTTCAGGCCAATTCGGAAATTTGTTTCTATTTTGGGTTTGAATTTTTTGCTTGTTGGGAAAAACTGAAAATAATTTTATTTGGTACTAAAACATTCTTGTACCTAGCGTGTTGAATATCCTGAAAATGCTTTGCATTGCACCATTCCATTGGTCTACGTATATTCCGCACGGACAAAGTACTGGCAAAATTACATTTTAAGAGCAAAACAAGCAATCGCCACTGAATATTTACGAGAGAACGAAGGTTTTATTGGAGGCAAATAGTTTCGAGAGTTCACAGAGATTCATTTGTTTTGCACTACTATTAACCTGCTGCTCCGCTCACATTTCATTATTTTCCATTTTATACCTCTTTTCGTAAGCTGAGTTTTGAACATAATATTTTCTAGTTGCACGTACTCTCCAGGGTGTAAGTTGGTGCACAGTTTTTCCACATATTCAAATGTTGAATTTTAAAAATTCTTCATTGTTTTTGTAATTTTGTTATCAATAGTATAACATAAATATATGTCTCTTTGGTTTTTCGCATGTTGAAATTTTGTGAGCGAGTTTACCAATCCGTTCTTGGTCAGTGTGTTGGACTACGGTCTTAACCCTTCTAATTGCGGTACCCATGCCCTGTAGTGGGCTGGAATAGGACGACTCAAGTTCAGTCCGTAAATCAGTCTGTCTATGATTTCCAGGTAGACCATATTACAATGCATCGACAAGAATTTTAGGTTTCTAGTGTTTTTTTGTTGTGGAGGTAGGTTGGTTATCATACTACGGAGGGAAATATTGATGTAATATATTTTCCTCGCTAATATTTTGTTTTCTAACACTATTTAATCTTAAAATTTTGTAATCTAACACTATCCTATAAATGAGAATTGAATTATTTAGGCTACTGATTGCCCAAAAAAAAATAGAACAAATATACCTTCACCCGGAAAACCTTATCCTCCTCGTTTAAAACAAGAGTTTGGATTAAAAGACTGATTAAAAATACCGCACGCTGTGTCGAGGAATTTGTAATAAAGCCAAGCAATTACTTTAGATATCCCAATTATTATAATAATGGTTTTTCTAAAAGGAAATCCAATGACCGAATCGAGGGCGCTTCCAAACGAACGAGCCAAGTCATTTAAGGTGAAATAAAGTCGGGCGTGTAGGAAATGGACCCATTTGTTAGTTTAGGGTTGTTTTGCTAGGCGTCCGCACATGTGCCGGGCAATTGACTTGTTTGATTATACTCTAAATAGGACTACTGGACCCAGTTCGCTGTTTTCTGGGTAATTTCAATCCAATTACGGGTTTATTTAGGTTTTAAGATTGATGGTTAAGTTTTTTATACGGTATAAATCGAATAAGGTACTTAAGGTTTCAGTCGCTATTACGATTTTCCAAATAAAATGTAAATGACTAAATCGAAAACCCTTTCATACTGCGGCCGAATAGCAACTCCATGTTGTACTATTGTATTTATTTAATGTATTATGCAATAAGTATAATTTCGCTGAGTGAAAATACTTTTTTTTTGCAGTTGTAACCTTGTTTAAGATATCTCAAGTTATTCAAGTGTCAAGCTGATAGCCTTAATGATGACTTCTATTATACTAGCGGTCCCTCGCGACTTCGCTTGCGTATGAATCAACCTTTAAAACATTACATAATTATGCTGTCGCAGACTTTTATTTTAACTTTTAAAGAGGAACAATTCTGTTCTTCATTATTTTGGCGTAATTTTACATGTTTCGCATAGCACGCATCTGAAGTTCTCAAAAGGAATATTTTTTCCCGTCTTTGCAATATTTTCATTGACAATCTGCTCTTTTCTAGCTGTAGCGTAATTTAATGTAGCTTTTTCGCTTTCTTGATAAATGGACCTTACAAGATTAAAAGATTTTCACAATTCGAACTATTAAATCCTGAGATAAGCGCGTTCAACCAAACAAACTCTTCAGCTTTACAATATCAGTATAATATAGGATAGACAAAGTCCCGCCTTAAAAGTATTTTTTTACGATTTTATAGCGTTAAGTAATTATCTCTGTGGATGGAGTAATTTCTAAATATTTAGCGGCAAGTGGTTGTATGCTGGTTGGATACATATTAATAGCGCTTGTTATATTATTATTATTAGTTTTTCTAATGAATACCGATCCAAAAGCCCGATATCATAAGTTAATTACACGTAGGCCTCCATCGAAGAGGCGTTTAATGGAGTGGAAGGCTGACGCTTCTCGTGTGGAACAACATTACTGATGCTCTGCCAGCCGTAGTATTGGAAAGTTTTACTTTATGTATAAACAGTTTATTGGATAGAAGCAGGCGTTACTTTGCAGAGTTCCATGATTCACTTTAAAGCTTAATTTGCTATACTCCTCGAGCATCCTCAGGAGATGTTGAATTTTCATTGAACTTGAATTGACTTAGATATTGTTCATTGGAAATTCAAAATCTCCTGAGGATGCTCCTATGTTGCAGCGAAACGTGCGTAGAGAGTAAATTGCTGAAGATCTGTTTGTTGTAGAGCATAAAGATTGAAGAAATTAGAAATAGCACCGTACGGATTCTCCTGCTGCTCGAGGAGAATAGCAAAATAAACTTAATGATCATTCTATTATAATCTATGGTTAGTTTGTCGACGGATGGTACCTGCGGACGGACAGGAGGGAACGGACGGACGGTACCTACAGACGTCACCTATCATCTATCATTGATGGCTGATTAGCGCAGTTTGCAGCGACCCTGCTTTCTGAGCCCAAAGCCGTGGGTTCGATTCCCAGTACTGGATTTTTTTTGTGTGATGAGCATAAATGTTTTTCAGTGTCTGGGTTTTTATATGTATATTCTAAGTATTAATGTATGTTATTCATAAAAATATTCAGCAGCCATCTTAGTACCCATAACACAAGCTACGCTTACTTTGGGGCTAGATGGCAATGTTGTATATTATTATTATAAATCATCATCATCACAAAGCACTGGCCCACTTCAGGGCACGGGTATATTCTTAGAATGAGACGGGTTTCGGCCGTAGTCTTCACATACCCTCGAGAACATTGTAGAGCATTCTCAGGCATGCACGTTTCCTCACTGCGTTGTCTTTCACCGTTAATCAAAGTGATATTCATTGCTCAAAATGCACATAACTTCGAAATGTTAGAAGGACGTGCAGGGATTTAAGCCGACCCCATTAAAGCCTGAAGTCTAACCTAACTTATCATCGTCACATATGGACGGTGCTAATAAACTGACGGGTAAAAACCTACAGACAAACGGAATGTATTATGTATTTGGTGTTTGTATTTGTACTATTTTACAAGGACTTTTATAAAAATAAAAAAAATAACATATCAAGTTAGATTTAGAGACCCAAATAACTTTTCAGATCTTGAAGTTTATACTTTTGTTTTGCTAGAAATTAATAGGGTTTAGTAACGGCAAAAAGTTTGCTTTGGTCAGGGTTTTTACGGCTTAAGCTTTTTTTGAGAAAGTGGCTAAGTCAAGTGATACCTTACAGTTCCGAAGTCGGAGTCTTGCACTCGTTTGCCTGTTAAAAAAAGTGAATTACGGCGCGGTTCAGTGAAGTGTGCGCAAACCCTAATTCAGTTTCAAGAACATTTCTCAGGTTGAACTTTATATTGTAAAGCGAGAAATGGAAAAGATATCCAATTTAACTTTTTCCCAACCACCGTTGAAGTAAGATAGCACTTTAGATTCTTAGAGTTATTTTAAAATTGTGTACCTTGTGGTGTTTGAAGATTTATTGCAAATGGCGAAAGCGAGAAACCCATTTGTAAGACAAAAGTAATAAGTTATTTTAAATATTTTATTTCCCCTGCAAAGGTAGGTACCTACTCTGTATTTAAATAGGGTATATATTTTAAAAACTGTATCAGTAACGCATACTAGAATAGTTTGCATGGGGTAGGTAAATGCGCAGGTCAGTTGCGCGTCTTATGTTCGCCATGAGATTTTTTTTGCAGCATTGGTAACAAGCGCTACTGATTGGCAGAGCAGTTTGTTGACCACAGTAACAAGTTGCTTTCGCTCGCTCGTTCGTTCGTTTCGTTATCTGTGTGTTTAGTCCTCATTGTGTAATGACTTAAAAAAATAAATCGTAGAAGGCGGAAATCAGGGATTTATAGGCATAGGGATAAGGTACATAATATAAGATGTTTTCTTTACTAAGGTTGAAGCTTATGTCAGCTTTAAAAATCAAAGCAGCTGTAAGGAAAATGACGACAGAGCATCCTTGATAAAATATAAACTTGTACTTCGTGAGAGGCAACATATTGAATACGCGAACGCAAAATATGTATGACACATTTCAGGAATAGATTGATAAAAGTCTTTTGACGTTGTTAAGGAAAATGGTCTGAAAAGGTTCTGAATCTCAAAATGTTCTATTCGACTTCCAGCTTCGGCAAAATGTTTGAAAGGACTAAGAAATCAGTCAAGGCGATTGGGATTTTGTCGTTACTTTCTAGTAATTTCTATTTAGATAGTGTATATATTTCTCTATACAGAATATTAGGTATACTGACATCTGAGTATCTTTAAAATCTATTCAGTATTGATATATTTTATTAAATGCTGAAGGTAATTTTATTTGAAAAATATATTTAAATTCCAAACGTTTTTTAGTGTTAAGAATATATCTTGTACGAGGTAGTTTATAGTCCGAACAATAAACTGCCTCGTAACTATAAACTCCCTCGTCAGTCTGGAAATTTAAAATAAATAAAATCTAATATTTATATTTTATACCAAACGAACTATTTTAGTCCATCAATCCGCACTGTGCCAGCGTGTTGGACTAAATAATATAATAAATAATAAAATCTTTTATTTGGGACAAAAAACAACACATAGCAATTAACACATAAAGTACACGTTACACAAAAACTTATCATTGACTTAAATAATAGAAAAAAAAGAAAGGATCTTATAGTTAGGTAACAAAATAAACTTAAATAAGCTAAAAACAAACAAAAATAGTTCCATGTTGGCAGTGACATATCTGTGGTGTTGTTTCTCCCAATCAGAGTATCGCCTCAGCGTTATGCTGTAGCAGTGGTTTTGTGATCACTGCTACAGCTCTGATTTTCGGGCGACCTCTCTCGACATCCCGGACCGGCCAAGAAATGCTATTTTGGTGGCAAGTGTATGCACTCTGTGTCTACTAAATAATATGGTTAACTTATTTCTGTCACTATGCAAAGCGTTACTAAGGCTTGCTCCAAGACATCAGACTTCCCAATTCCTCTTGTCGTCTCCTTTTTGCTTATCCAGCAATATCTTTTTAAGTTTTGACTATGGCCTAAACCCTTCTCATTGTAGAAGGAGACCCGTGCCTTGTAGTGGGCCGGTAATAGATTGATGTGATGATGATTATTATTTTATTTGATAGGTTCAAATACGAGAGCAAAATATAAATGTTATTTATAACAATTACAATTTGAAACAAGAAGAACTATGCAAAATTACTAGCTAAATATAGTTAAAGTAAAAAAATTCTGTAGCCTGTTTTCAAATATCAAATATATTTGATTCAAGAAGGCTTTATTATTAATGTGGTGTGTTTATGGTGAAAACTATGGTCTATTAAACCAAATATTTTTATTTGATAGGTTCAAACACGAGAGCAAATCGGAAACAATTACAATTTAAACAAAAAAAAAATAGTAGTTAAAATTATAAATCTCGTTATTCAAATATCAAAAATATATTTTATTCATGAAGGAATAAATTATTATTATAATATACTGGAAATGATTATTAAAGTATGTTCCTTAACATGAAACAAAAGCTACAATAGATCCAAAGGCGGCCTAGTCTAAAAAGAAGCTCACAACAAGCTTAGCCGTTATCTCCTGGTACTTTAATAATTTAAGGGCAACAAAGTATTATATTAGGTTGGGGAAAAAATTTCTTCGCATTTTTTAAGAAAATTCAAAACATTTTTTCATATAGTTTATTTACATTTAACAAGAGTATGTAGGTAACATTTGTTCGATAACTTTTTGCCATCCTCACAGTTCGAAAAACAAATAAAAATCACACATTTAACTAATTTGAATTTGGAATTATCTTTAAAATTTAAACTTTTAATGATACCCAAACCAGCCAGATTCAAAAAGTATAGCCAAAGAGATTTTATTACCAGTTCATACATACTATAATGCGAAAAGACTTTTTCCCCAACCTATTATGTACCGTATCTCGTGGACTGGTTACTGGCGGTACGGTGGATATTTTAAATGTAATCGAAAAAACAAGTTCGATACTAGAGCAGAATACTACGGTCTCTGTGCGAAGTGATGTGCTTACTTTTAAGAATCAAAATTCAAAAATTCAAAATTCAAAATTCATTTATTTTAAGTAGGCATAATTAATAAGCACTTTTGAAACGTCAAGTCAGTCTGTTTGTAGTGACTCTACCACCGGTTCGGAAGGCAGATTCCACTGAGAAGAGCCGGCAAGAAACTCAGAAAATTGCTCTTTTCCAACATCGTTTTAAAGTTTAACAATTATTAGATTTTTTCTGTTTTGTGAGATCGTATCGAATTAAGAACATCCATTTAAAGTTACTCAAAATGATAAACACCCGGTTATTTTGTGACGACACTCCGCCACCTCATTAAAACTTGCGTCCTTTGCAATGACCTACTGGACTTAAAGCATATGAAAAGTTGAATAGAATATTTCTAAAGACATCTTATCAAATTGCAAAGCTGTATATAAAACTGTCCCATTGAATGTTTGTATTGGAAAATGTGGACATAAATAGCTGATAAAAGCACCCATTCTTTTCCAGTTCCTGTGATAGTCTGCATAAATTCAAAATTTCATGTAGGCCTATTCACAGGCACTTATGAAGCGTTCATACATATTTGTTTACATAATTGTAACGGGATGGTGATAACTTCGTTCGCCAACTTAAATCTAAAGCTACAAGGATTCCAAACACGCCCTGGTCTAAGAAGAGCCCACAACAAACTTAGCCGGGTTAAACATAGGAACCTGTTCTTTCACTGTGGAAATTTCTGTGAAATCAATCTGGGATACATTTTTTCCCTAGAAACTGTCCCGAAACTGTTCCTGCGGAATTGACAATAATCGTTTTTCCTTTACAGCAAAACCAATCGTGACAAATATTTGTATCCACAATGTTTTATAAAAAGCTGAACCAAATAGTTAGATAGGGGTATGCCTGCCATACCCCCTAACAGGTTAATCCGTTACCATCTAAGACTGCCACCACATCATCTCTTACCACCAGCAGGGCTAGCACGGGCAGAAGACAAAAATAATATCCTCCGATTATATCTCCTGACAAGGGGCATAATGAACGTATCCACCTGCTAAAGCTCGGGAAAATGGAAAAAGAGAAGTAAGCCCCCGTTTATTATTACACATATGTTATTGGAATATTATTTCCACTACTTTGAGAGTTTATTAAGCTGTGGGTGAAGTTAAATTTTTATCCTTTCCCCGGAGATATAATTTTCTCCTGCCCATGCTAGCCGTGCAGGTGAGATTGTAGTCAAGGGCTAACTTGTAGAGTAATAAAAAAATATATTTATATAGTGTAATAAAAAACGCTTAATAGACTAAAGCTAATCAACAAATGTTTTACAACATTCATGCTCGATATTTACTTTGAACTTCCAAGTCCTAAATACGCTGACTCGACGCTATAAGAATCAATTAGCCGAAGATTATCTTGAAGTTGATGGTGATGACGCACCAAATTATCATTGTTCGGAACTTTGAACGAAATATCTTAATTAACATCTGTAACGATTTATTAGGCTGTAAACTTAACTGAATGAATTAGGCTCGAAGTAAATTCAAATTCGTTATTGGTTACGATTTCTTACTGGTTTACAAGTTAACTGTTTAGCAAGATTTTCGTGTTCAGCGCTTCCAATGTCCATTAATCAAAGGGTTAATCGAGGAGTAAAAAAATCGAAGTCCGTTGTTAAAGCCATTTTTAGAAAACAGAAAAATCACACAGAACCTTTTTTTTTTTGTTCGCAAAACTGACAATCAACTGCTTACTCTAATTATGGAGGGTAGAGGTAAGGAGAGTCATCTTATATGGGAGAAAAGTTGAAAAAGTGTCCAGTTGTTGCGCTAAATAACAGTTCAAAAATCCTCCGCAATGGCGCTGGTGGATGCACAGGGTATGGTATGAATGTAGCAATCGTAGATGAATTGAAGTATGCCGAGTTAAAAAATTTAATGTCATTATCGACTAAAGTAGTTAATTATTGAGAATTTTAACAATTTACGTTGTACAAAATATTGTGGTAAATATAACCTTACTTCCTTGTATCTCCATACTTCCTTGTTTATTTTTCAAGCCTACTCTAACAATATTTATATTTGACGCTTCTTTTAAGAGTAACCCTGATGCAAATGTGGCGCCATCCTAATTTAATACATTTTGACGACACTTTTTCATATACACAGATGACTCTCCTTACCTCTACCCTCCATAACTCTAATATAAACTATACCACTGTTTGGCATGTGTATACAATTGTGCCTTCTCGATGCGAACCTGCTAATCCGCTGGGTACATACGGCTACTGTACACAGCTAAAGAAATTTAGAATAATTAAAAATGTAAAATATTAAAGAAACAATAAAATATTGCAAAAAAAAAAAAAAAAATTAAGTATTTCTTAACTTAAGCTTAACGTATGCTACAATCACCAAAGCAAGATTTGCAAGAAATTGATATCGAATGCAATTTCTTACAAAGCAAGGACTTACAAGAAATTGCATACGATACATAGGACTATGTTCACCAAGATTAGTTCTGGTTTTTGGTTAATACTTAACAAACTCATGAGCTTAAAAATGTAACATAATTTATCAATAGAACCAACAATCACAAAGCAAGTCGAAAAGTCACAACTCAAGCTAACAACAAAATAACATCGATCGCCTGTCAATAGTTAAAATGTCATTTACAAAAAGGTTGCATTATACAAAACGCATTTAGCGCTTTAAGCTGCTTTGGATATTATGGTCGTGTCTCGTTATATTACGGGTTAAGCGCTGAAGCGATTATTTTGTATGTTATTCGAGAAACGGCAGGGTGATTACGTATCTCACAACAGGCTTGCGGCAGGCGTAAATCTCGCGACCATTGCTTTTAAACGTCACTTTTGCATTAAAAAATATACAAAAGTGCCTAGCCTGTCGTGAGATACGATCCTAATCACCCTGCGGGAAGTTGTCGAAAAATCAACAAAACGTCTCCAGTTATTTACTTTTTTATATATATATTTTTTTTATTCCACTACAAGTTAGCCCATGAATGCAATCTCACCTATTGGTAAGTAAAGATGCTGTCTAAGATGGTATCGGGCTAACCTGTTAGGGAGTATGGTAGTCATACCCATAATTAGTTTTTGCGTGACATCGCATCGCACTTTTTAATAATAAGACGTGTTCTTTAATTCTAATGTTCGTATTTAGAATGAAGGTTATAAAATAATCTTATAATTATAGTTTAAGTAAAATGTTTCATTTTATCATTCCTTGGCAATGAGTCACCTGACCCGGGGGTTCAACCAAGGACGTTCGTGATTCGTAGTTGAACTTGCTAACCATTAGACCGACAGGGTAACTTAAATCAAACAAATGGGCCCTCGCTTCCTAAAGGCTTCTCCTTTCACATGTCCTAAAATATCCTTTATGGGTCATTAACTTAACTGACACCGCATTTTCTTCATAAATTAAACGTGTATTTTAACGACTTGATATTGTAAATCATCCTCGTCGTCTTTTCAGTAAGATTTGCAGCGAACCGTAAAACGAGCTAATTGTTGATCTTCTTCCTTTGCTTTTGCACAAGACTACATTTCTGCCATCGCCGCAAACTTGGATTTTTAACTTGCAAAGGCAGTGGATCCTTGTTTATACAAACAATAACTCTGTCCACAGATTTCCCCGCTTGCATCGTTATTTTATAATGTCAATAAAAGCAGATTCATATGGAAGGAGTACATTTCATCATCATCTTCAAACCAACCTATTACCAGCTCGATATTGAGCACGGGTCTCCTCCTACGGTGAGAAGAGGTTAAAGCCGTAGTCCACTAAGCTGGCCCAGAGCGGATTGGTGGACTCCACACACCTAAGAACATTATGTGGAACTCTCAGGCATATAGGTTTCGCACGATGTTTTCCTTCACCGTTTAAGGAAGTGATATTTTAATTACTTAAAACGCACATGACTTAGAAAAGTTAGAGGAGCGTTTTGAACTGCAGCTGGGATTCGAACTCGGCCCCCTGAAAGTCAAGTCAAGCTCCTACCCACTGGGGTAGGAGCTGGACTACTCGAAAAGCCCAGCCCAGTGGCTTGCATGCTTCCCGTTGTACATATACTGTTTACTAAATTACGAAATCCCGTGTAGGAAACCTTTGTTTTGAGATGTGTTAATGTGAGGTTCGATGATGATGAAAAAAAAGATGTAGGGCTGTATCGGCATGTAGGTAGCTTTGGTGAGTAAACTAATATAATAACAATAGCTCTGTTAATAATACCTTCGTAAAGAAGATTTGAATTTAATACAAAAAATATAATAATAATAATAATAACGTTTAATTCAGATAAAAATCCATAGCTACAACAAAACAATTATCTTATATACTATTATAAACTAAAATTGGCCAGATATATAAATAATAAAAAATTAGGAATCTCCTAACTAAGGTAACTACCCTCTTGAGCACCTGGTGTGTGAGTGTGCACCAACCCATAAAGGGATTTTCCCATTTATTGGTTAATATCGTATAGCGTTGCATGTGTTTAGGATTACATTAACATTCAGTAAAACTTCGGTAATGGTAGGTAATGTATACCTACCATTCCCGAAGTTTTACTGTGAAGGTTATGCTAATGGAAACGAGAGAAAATATCTTGGAACACCAGATATGCAACCTCGTATTTTCAAAACGAAAATGTCCTTTTCTGTTTTATATATTCTATTGTATATTGATGGACACAGGGCGGCATGTTGCAGGACGTGCTGTTAGTATGCTCTGTGAAGGGGTCTTCTGTTTATAGGCGATGGTTTTCCACTTACCATTAAGTGTACCAGTTGCTTGGTTCGTCAATTATTACTATAAAAAAAAACACTGCGTAAAAAATGACCCACATTTTTGTCGCAAGACGCAAAACCTTGGAAGTGTTTATTAAGAGAAATTACTTATACAGTCTCACTGTGGAGTGGCGAAAGCCCTAAGGCCTCATTACGGAATACTTGGAGTCTATCTCGAGAGCAGAAAACATCCGATAATCCTGGACCCGTAAATGAGAAGTACTGAGCTGATGCCTTCTGCCCAACATTTAACAGAGAACCTGTGGTGTCGTGGGACGGCAGATAGGGACGAAGTTCATTTTTAAATAATTATTAATTTCAAGTTCTAGTCGAGGTAAAAAGAAAATAATATAAATTATAAATATATAAATTTCTTATACTATTTTTTATCGATGAATATTAAAAACTACTCAATAAAATTATCTTAACACTTTTATTTTATGCACAAAGATTAAAAAAAATATATAAATTATCGTATTTATATATATATATTTATTTTATATGTATGTCTATTTATTTTCGAATATATATGTATATATAATTGCACTATCCCGCTCTCTTGCAGCTTTTCCTTCTGCCAGAGGTTGCCTGTAAGAGATTGCGTGCAACAATAAGGCCGCCTTTGCATGCCTACAATTCTTGTTCTGTTGCTTATTCTATATTTTATGTATATTTTGATGTTTGTGTGCAATAAAGTATTTCTTCTTCTTCTTCTAATAGTAATATACAAAGAAACTGCTGTTTACATGAATTAATTGTGTTTTATCGCCAAGTGGCTATTAAAATAAAAAAAAACAACAATCTTACTCCACGCATTTTCGTTGCGGAAGTTTGTTGCCGGTTAGCGTACGCCCCCTAAGGAACATCACCCTCAAAGAATCAAACATACTACGCACGAAAATCTAATGTAAAATTTAAAAATCTCATTATATTGCGGATAAAAATGGAAATATTTCTTTCTATACACTTACTATGTCAATATGTATGCAACTCCCCTGAACAGGTTTTTTATTTCCCTCCAAAGGATTTGCATTAACGAAATACAAGACTAACCCGTATTGATGTTACTATCTAAACTTTACCTAAGGCATCATTACGGATCACTTTGGACTATCTCTAGAGTGCCTATGGCATACTTGTTCTGTATAAGCCGAGTTAAGGTTGCCATTATCCTACTATCCTACTATTTACTAATATTGTTAATGGGAAAGTGTGTGTTTGTAACTCAATCACACAAAAACAACTGAGTGGATTTGGATGAAATTTGGCATGCATGGATTCCTTGACATGGAAAAAAACTTACTACCTTTTATCCCATGGTCACGATCTTCAATGAGATGGTTGTATTTAATTAATAAGATCTCGCAACTAGTTTCTCAATTACTTGTTTCACAATGCCACCAACAGCACCCGCTGGAAGAAAAACGCAAAAAACCATGAACGATTTTAAGTTAACCTTGTTTAATAAATTATTTTGACCAAAATTTTTAAATGACAGATTTGACTTAGTAGTGTCATTCTCATCAACAGGGAAGAGTAGGAGAAAAATGGCACTACTGAATTTAATGAGCTTTCTAAAGAATATGAATTACACAGACCGCCATTTAGACCCACCTTTAAGACCCCATTTAACCAAAATCCTGAAAAACAGTGTTGTCACTAGATGGCGCTCTTTCGATTCCATACAAATCGTAGTAAACGTTCATGGTATCTAATTGGTAGAAAATCTCACACTAGGCACTCCGATGAATCTTTTTGTAATATTAAAAATGTGTTAAATTTACTCTGTTTATAAAACCCCGTGAACTTTCGAATACCTGATTACGGTACAAACGTTTTCAAAAGTGCTTTTGCCGGAGTGAATGAGCGGAACGTTAAGAGATTCTGCTTCTTCGCCGCATCGGTCGCACACTTTGTAGGATATTTCTTAGCACACCGAATACAGAATTATGAGAGATATTTTGAGTGTTTATTGAATAATTATAATTACATAAATTAACTGCGTCGCCGTGAAGAGGCAATAACAAAATATTAATAGCATTCCTTTTATAACAGAATACTGAGTTCATTTCCCATGATGAGGTTAACTTAATTTAATTTGCGCCAGTGCGGACAGCCGGCAGCCCTGACTCCCTCTTGGGAATAACCGAAGCGAGGAATCAAAGACTTTGCTTTCAAAAGACACCTCGCGGAAAGAGGCCGCAGTGGTTCCAACTATCAAAGTTGGAATATTCGCTTTGATATTCAATATTACCTACTCTACTTAACATGAAAGGACTTCTGTACCAATTTGATAAAAACTAAGAGATGCTAAAAATATGCTCTTTTCAATTTACCTAAAAGAAAAAAAAATCTCGTCGTTTTCAAAGGCATTAATTTATTAATACTGCAATATACTTTCAATAAATTTAAATGATTTTTCAGAACGAATATGCATTTATTAACAGTTCGGTTTGAATTTAATTGGGCACTTTAAATTATAAAAAAAAATAATACTGCTTTTGCGTTTTTCGGATTCATATTCAAGAGACGAACGGTCGTTATTATTAAAGTCTTGTATATGAATACCAATATTATAAATGCGAAAGCGATGATAGCCCAGTGGGTAGGACTTCGAAATCACTTCCGCGGGGTCGAGTTCGAATCCCAGCACGCACGCCCAAAATTATCCCTCCAAAACTTGATTGAATTGCCACGCGAGGTGTGAAAAGTAGAGTATTCAATGTTAATGCTGACTTCGTTTATGCGTGAGGCTGATTATTACTTAAGTAATAATCAGCCTCACGCATATACACGCACGCGCGCACGCTAGCACGTTCTCACACATACACACGCACACGCGCACACTCGCACACACACACACACACACACACACACACACACACACACACGAAAGTACACATAACATAATCGCACTCACACTGCATGTTTTACTCGCATGTCAGAAATTAAAAAAAGTAAAAAAAAAAAAAAAGTAATATATAAATAAATTGAGATAAAAATGTGTTTTGTAATGGAAGAGCGAGATCTTCTGGCACAGGTTTTAAACTTAACAGAAGTTCTCCGCCTTATCTGCTATTGTTTTATGTGAACAAATAAATTTTCATTTCATTTTCATTTCATTTCGTTTTGGGCGTCCCTAAAACTCTGGCTACACTCAGGACTCTAAGTGCAACACTCTACGCTACGTTCGGGAAGTACTCTTAATTCCCTGGTTTGCTTGGTATTCACCCTGGCGTCCGTACCGTAAGACATCGCTCTACACCCTTGTTGAAAAATCTACTCCTGCTCGGCGGGAGTTATTTGAGAATTTATAACCTTTTAACTTTCACTGGTCTGGTCTGGTGGCTTCGGCCGTGGCTTGTTACCACCCTACCGGGAAAGCCGTGCTGCTAAGCTTTTTAGATAAAGAATCTAGTTTTATCAAATTTCATCTTAACTTGGAATTAGTATGAATGAGAGAGTTTAGCCTGGTTTATCTTTCTCTCACGATGTTTTCTTTCATTAGTTAATCAAGTGATATTAAATTGCTTAAATGCACATAACTCTGAAAATTTAGAGGTGCGTGCCTGCTCGTGGGAGATTAAGTTTTAGTATGAAAAGGTAATAACTTAAATTTCATGATAGATCAATCCTATAAACCATACATTTTCCGTGAGTCACCCTTCGGTAAAAATCTTTATATAAAAATCCGTTAATCCGTTATTCTGTTGTTGGGTGATCGAAGGACAAACCACTTTCGCATTAATATTATGTCAATGCCAAAGAGCATAAAACTCCTTTCATAAAGGAGTCCATTAGACTTCTTTATAGACTTGTATTTCGGACATTTGTCCATGTCGAGTTAGTGAATATAATATCTTAACCTATTACTTAAAAGCTAAATAAAACTTTACTCTACTTTTCTTTTATTTAATATATCGCCAATACACATGTTGAAATCTAGCTCCAAAGTAAGCATAGCTTGTGTTGTTATGAATACTAAGATAACTGATGAATATTATTCAATCTTTTTTATTTTTTGTTGTGGCAAAAACAGCCATTACATGGAAGTAACTTAATACATATATAATAACAATCTTATAACATAGACTAAACATTGCCGAAAAAGTACAGTTAATTTACAATATTAGAAAATTTTAAAAGCATTGAGCAGTGCAGTAAGGCAATAAGTGGTGGGAAACATAAGAATAGGTACATGATTAATTAAAAACAGCAAGAAAGAAATAGATATAGTTGAATATAAAGATAAATCAAAAGTATAAAGGTACATCAAAAGTATTTTCTAAAAGATGCAGTTTTAATTTTCTTTAAGGAGCTAAAAAACATCCACGTCAAAAATTCATCATTATATAGTCTCACAGCACGAGAAACGTAACAGTTGCATGTGTATTTGTTATGGAAAAAAGGCGGCGAAAACAAGTTTAGTTTACGATTGGGGCGAGTAGGAAGTTTTAATCGGCATGAAAAATTAAACTTAGCTGCATTTTTATGAATAATATACATAAATACTTAAAACATACCTACAGATAAACGCCCAGATACTGAAAAACATTTCCATTCATCACACATATATTTTACTGTTGTGGAAATTAAACCCCACAGCCTTGGCCTCAGAAAGCAGGGTCACTGCCTACTGCGCCAATCAGCCGTCAACTCTTAAAAACAACTCCTTCAAATCTAATAACGTGCCCCTCCTGATGCACATGTGTACACCATCCCAACACCTTCAGAAAGAGTTGTCCAGCCTGCACGCTGTGCACTAGTACGCTAGTGTACAGAGGGCTTTGTTGCTATGCGACCGCGCTCATCCGCGATCTATAACGTATCTAACGTAAACGAACTTCATTAAAGCAAATAAAAAGAGCGCGGAGAGTGAAACACGGTACCCCTGTTTCAAGCAACGAACCAATTAAAAAGATTCCTGTTGCTTAAATAAATACTGCTTGAGATTACGCCTGTAAAGAAGATTATAGAGATGCGATTGCGGAGATAAACATGGCGACTGGACTGTAGCTAATGCTCTTTTATTCGACGGGGAATAAGCTTGTTAAAATACAAGGTAGTTCAAGAATTAAGTTTTCCCTGAACTGAGACGTAGCTTTATTAAACAAGCGAAGCGAGATATAAAGAGTTACTTGGTTGAAGTTATATTTTGACAGTATGTTCTTTGTTAGAGCCTCAAACGATAAAGATTAATGTTTTTGTTAATTTTGGACTCAAAGCCGAAAAGGAAATTATATTAAGTTTAAATATATATTTTCTACAATGATCAAATGTTTTTTTGATTTAATTGAATTTTGTTTCAATGTTTAAAAGAGCTCTTTTTTATGCTGTGTCTATTAAGACCGATTATAAGATTTTTGATTTGTCTTCAGTGGCGTGCATAGAGGATATGCACAGGTTATGCAGATGATATAAAATGAAGAAAATCTCCAGTACGAGTTATTAATACATAGAGGTGGGCTTTTATAACTCTTACAAAGCCTATCCCGTTTTTTTATAACTCGTACTGGAGATTTTCTTCATTTTATATCATCTGCATACCCTGTGCATTCCCTCTATGCGCCACTGCTTGTCTTAGTCTATGCATAAGAAAAAAACCGCTTGGTTTTCAATTGTTTTGTAATAAAAGAATATACATAAGTAGACTTGATGATCACGCCTCCCTAGCGGTACCAGCGGGTCTGATAAAACAAGAAAAAGGGTTTCAAAAAAAATTACATTCATATTTTATGCCGTGCCTGTGAAATTATTATTCCGCTGCCATTCTTTCATTATGCCGCCTTTTAGTTATCTCGAGTGCCCTCGTGCCTTCCTTCCGAGTTTATCTTCGGAAGTGTTGCTACTTCATAAAATCTTTTAAAATTTTACAAGTCAACGCCTCCTCGTAATCTTTTATGCTAAGTATTTTGTGTTTGCTCCGAATCCTTATGAGAGATTTAAAATATTTTCTTTGGTTTAGTCTGATAGACGTTTTGTTTGATATTTTCTGTTACTACTAGCTAACGACCACGTGACATGGGAACACGAGACGAAGATACGATACACTAATAAATAAATGTTCGTATCCTATCTCTTTTTACGATTTGAGTTTAAGCCCAGAGATCTGAATACGAAATTATTTTAGGGAAAAATATACCAAAGATGCAGGCACTTTTTAATGAAGACTTGCAGTTTATTGACTAGTTATGCAGTGTTCTTCAGTGTATTAACCAGACTGTCAAGGCCACGACTCATGATAATCCTTCATCCGTTGGAGATAATTCCTCGGGTTAGAAGGCGCACTCTCCCGTCGTGCTCCCGGTGCGTCTTCGGCGATTAGTAGGGCCATTTTAGTAGGTCTGCTACGGCGGGCAACGCTAACTGAGTCGTGGATGTGCGCGAAAGCGTTCCTGTGGCCCACCCATCAGACACTACTTGGAATACCGTGGGGTTTTAGCTGGTACGAGTCCTACATAACCTGGTATCCATTTCTCGACGAAGGAAAGAAAAAAAGTCTCGACTCATGAGTCAAGATCCAAAATCTTGATCATTTCTCTTCATATATCTGTTGTATTCATATTTAACAGATTTTTTGTCAAGGTAGAAAACCTTTTACTCTTTTGTGCGCCCTGGGTCTTGGTGTGGACCATAGTCTCGCATTAGCGGTTTAATATGACAGTAGACTGGGACTGCGGTTTCATACCTTCAACTTTGCTATTGGTCGCTTTCATCTCAAGTTGGCACATACAAGCTATTTTTTATGTGGATCATAAAAAATAAACTTGTACATTAAATAAATATCTAATAAAATATAATCCAATTTCTAACATGTTGTTATTGATCTGCGGCCCAAGAAATTACACTTAAGACCAAGAGGCTTATGGAAGGCTTTTTCAACGGCCTTTTCAACTAATCATGACTAATCGCCCTCATCCTCTCGCATCCCTCTCGTTTATTTTGTTTTATCAAACTGACAAATAGGATACAAAGCCTCAAATGCCGATGAATTTGTTCGTAAGCTTTTTTTTCATCATCAATAGCCTATAGCAGTCCTCTGCTGGACTAAAGGCCTCTCCCAACGGGATGGTCTGCTCATAATCATCTCTCTGGGCTTGGGTTGGTGTTCGCAGTCGATGGCAGTAGTAGCAAAGATGTCGTTGCTGCCCGTTCTACTTTATATTCCCTAAGTCGCCTCGTACGACACCCGCAGTACGGAGGGGTGGTGACAATCTGATCTGCCGTCACCACACGGTAGCACTACTATTTAGTAACTTGAATATTGGAAGTAAAACAAATGCCGTAAATAAAATCATTATAACCTCTATTAGAAACTTGGTCCTAAAGTTACTATTGCAGAAAATACCACAGGAGGTTTATTAGATTTTTAAGAGCAAAATTAAACATGATTACTACACTGAATTTGGAATAATCCCGTTTATTAATAGAAACTTGGTCATGTAACATAACTGGCGCTATATATAGGTAATTAATGATAAAGATATTTACGTAACGAAAGGTTTAATACATAATCCAAGTAACTACATTTTTACGATGTAAAATCGAAACGGCGACCTAAACTGAAGACTAGAACAATCTATATCATGTAACACATCGTTGAAAGTAATATTCGTGTGTCACGCGCTATGACAGTGAAAACCCCCCCCCCCCCCCATTTTTCGGAACAAAGGTAGTTTTAAACAATATATTTTTATCTCGACGCCACGTTCTTTCATTTAAGCTGTCTACCAATGTTGGTACGTTTTCCAACTGTTCCAGTGTTTTCCGTTTGTGAATCTCGACGGGGATTTTGTGTTTTCATTTTGATGTTGTGCTGTGCAACATTTTTTTGCTCCGTGACACTATTTCATCGTTTAAATCCCTCTGTGGTAACAGATTTTTATTGCGAAAATTGCATTATGTTTCTGTGTCGCGTGCTCGTGTGAATAGCTTTTGTTTGGTGCTTATGATTATTATTGTACTTTATTCAGACAACACAATATTTTATGTAAAACTTATGTTCCCGAGTCCTGGATTTGCAATCGGGCCAAAATGTGTCTTTTCAGCTTTTTATTTTTAAACGACTTAAAAAAGGTTTTACATAATAATTTTTTAATTTCCATAGGTTCTTTATTCCATTTAGAAAAAGAATAAATGAAGAAGTACCTCTGGTTAGTCTCATTAAAAGTAAAAAATATTTTTATTCGTTTAGGTACATACATTTGGTTAGAAATTAATAAAGATGGATAGATGTAGACAGAAGTAGAAGAACGCCTCAACATACTGTAGGTAAATTACTCGCAATCAGTAGCTACGAGTACTTAAAAGTGAAGTACATACATTTTGAGCTTTCCTATGATTATTAAAAAATGCAGTTCTGTTAGTTTCTCCAAATTCTTTTCTATTTAATTCTCTTACTATTTTCTCATAGTTAGAAAGACATTTTATAACCCTTGATTTTAATAATGCTAAATAAAAAACATAAGTCTAATAAGTAAGTTTCATACACACTTCCACGCATGCTCCTGATGTATAATTTCCTACCCGTAGAAACTAGTTCTGCTCTTACGAAGATTAGCTTGAACAAACAGACAGTAAGAAAGACTGAAAAAGATTAAAAACATGTATATCTTTTCATCATTTAATAAAAAGCTGTTTTTTTTTGACATTACAAAAATACACTTTAATTTCATATATTTGTATATATAGATTATAAAATACCGAATGAGTCGGGGATGGAAAATTTCTCTCGAATAGGTATCACAGATTGATTAATTAAACTTACTGCCTTACCCTACTAGTAGGTACGACCAAACTTAAGACTTTTTAAACTTCTTTAGACGCTGATGAATTACAATATTTCCATAATATAATACCTAACTCCAACAGAAAGTAGATTTCGATTCTGTTCGAATAGTTTTTCTTGCTTCTTCTTCGTTTTGGTTTGACAACTGCGAAATTGCAAAAGCTCGGAGGGACGCTATGCGGTTTGTCTGACAATATTCGTGATCATACTTTACAACCGTCTAGACACGGTCTATTAAAATTTATTGTTGTTTATTAAACTCCATACATAATGCAGACTTTTCCCTATCCTAGACTGCTTTGCTGGTGACAGCCGTTTTTGAATTCTTGTGAAAAGCCAATATATGTACATCTACTGTGTTAGTAATTATTTTTCTAATCTAAGATCTAGTGGGATCGATATTACTGACATGATTTTTTAGCTGCTTTGCGGCACGCACGAACTTGGCCGTTTTTTAAAAAAAATATTGAGACAATTCTCGATGGAGTCTTTTTTCAACTTCACTTCACTCTTTTTTTCATCTTCGTTAATATACGTTCTCTTAATTGACAATATCTTTCAAATGTATGCAATGCGAGGTTACTATACAATTGATGGATTTTCTGATGACAAGTTGCTTGGAAGCATCCGGATCTGCTTTCATCCCTCCAAAAATTAATGTTAAATTGTAAATTGCTATTGTTGGAAAAGAGAAACTGCTGAGTTTGAGTCGATGGTAGAGTCACAACAAACAAACAGACGTTTTAAAAGTGCGTATGTAGTGAGCGTACTAAGAATTATACGAATTTTGAATCGGAACAACGCTCTGTACGCTCGGTTTACCCCATACCGGCATTGTACTGAGCCACGAATTTATTTTTTATATTTTTTATATTAATAAACAGTAAACAGCCTTTAACAGTAAACTGTTGGAGTAAAAGCATAGGCTTTCTACGGGAGCGTTCGGCCATAATAAGCACACCGGGCAGACGGATTAGTCCTCGCAGTAGAATGTAGTAGTAGCACAAAGGACGCTAACTATCTTTCCATTGCTTCTGCATTAATAATATAAATTCATTGAAGGTATACAGAACAAAACTAAATCCAAAACAACATGCTTACGTTTCGTATTTTAAAGCATGAAACGTGAAATGAAATCGAATCCGCTTCTCGATTGTATAACTTACCAAAGCGGAGGCGTAAATTAAAAGCCTCCATCTCGACAGTTCCCAGTTACACGAGATTTATAGCGACAGAAGTGAGTGATGTGAGTAGAGGTCTATGTCACACAGTCCAATTAATATGTGCTCGTTTGTGGCCTGTTGAGGACAGTAAAGGCACCAAAAGTGGTGCGTCTCGAATTAAGACCTCATCGTTTTTTGAATAATAAAATGTTTAATTTGAAGCTTTAAGCATATTTATAAAATAAAATTGAAACTAATATTATTAATGCGAAAGTTGTCTGTATCGAATTCCTTACTTCAGGCATTATCTCGGCAACCAATCAAGTAGATTTTTGGCATAGAGCTAGTTTAAAGGACATAGAGGAGCATAGGCTACTCACTTGTCCCAGTAAAACAAACGGATCCCACGGAATTAGTAAAATACGCGGGCAATAGCTAAAAGTAGTTCAAATTAAAAATAACTTACGTTTCACGATAATTCTAGGCCTAGAACCAACCCAAGTTGCCAGTTTGAATAGCCAAATTAATTCTTTAAGCTATCGTCATCACATTTATAAGGCTAGACGATATACCTATAGCGCTTTCATATAAATATATGTAAAAGCTGACTAAAGTTTAAAATAGCTTGTTTAAGAAAATTTTCGTACTTCTATTTTAATGTCGATTGTTATTGGTAATTCCTTATACAGAGTATGAATTATTGAACGTCAGATAGATATATTCGTACGAAGGTTTTTGGACGTTATTTTGCTAACCTCATGTACATTGTATTGGGTCTATGCTTAATTTTTCTATATAATATGAATATTTGTCAATTAAAAAATCCCATTCCTGAAAGTTCACAGTTACACCGGATTTATAGCGACAGCAGTGAGTGATGTAACTAGAGGTCTGTGTCAAACAGTCGCATTAATACACTCGTTTGTGGACTGCCGGTGACAGGTAATGGACTAAATTTATTACTCTTTTTTTTAAAACTATTCGACGGCAATGTACCAATTTACGTATACTGTAAATTATTCCATAATACTCAAATAATAAAAAAATATGAACCGATTATTGATGTGTATGCAGCATGTGCAGCATACAAGCAACATATAACGGCTCAGTAAGGAAACAGATTTTTTGGAACTCATTAAGTGCTAAGAACGTGTGTGAACTCAGAAATACGAGATGACTTAAATCACGCTACAAAATGTTGCTAGGCTTTAGGTATTATTCAAACAGGTTATTATATATTCATTACATTTCAAAGAAAGATTACACTACATTTCAAAAAACTCGGTAACTCTAGCTCTTCTACGTATTTCCTCATTTCTGATTTGATCACGTAGAGATACTCCTAGTATAGCTCTCTCCATCGCCCGCTGAGTGACTCTTCTAATATGTTTCTTTAAATTTTTTTTTAAATTCTGAAATGACTTGATCATGTGGTTACTAATTCAATACAGATATGTACAGATTATTTTATAGTAGGTATTTGCAGGGAACGAAGTGTATCCATTACACTTCGTTCCCTGCAAACCGATTTGTGCAGTGGCACTTAAATACGTACCCTAGATTTATGTTATTACAAATAAAACATTATAATATCTATACCTAAACACAAGCACTCTTTGGACTATTCATTATGCTATTTAGTCCATAGAGTAATTACTAGACATTATGTTAACATCGAACGGGAGTGGTTTTATAGGTATATTGGTTAGCGTTACGTAGGTACAAGGTCAAAGTTTATTACTTAAGTCTAGACCAACGAAATTAATTTTATAACTTATATGTAATAAAGTAATATGCTATAAAATTACCTTATTCCAGAAAAGTATCATATTATTTTATTATACTTATTACAATAAATGTAATTGTAATTGTAAAAGGAGATTTTGGAGTTCTAAATTTTCTCTTGTCTGGGTCGGGATTGGCCTCGGCGAATTACCATCCTACCGACGAAGACGTTCCACAAAGCGTTCCGGTACAGTGACGTAAGCAGACCGATTAGGGGTTTAATATAACTGACTTATCCCTAAACAGGTTAGCCTGCCTCCCACATTAGAGTACATCATAACGTACCACAAAATGTGGACGTAGTGTTTGTATTATATTTGTTATTTATCAATAACTTACCCATAGAGTATACAAACACTACGTCAGAACATGTCGCTGCATGTCCGTGAACAGCCGTGACCTTTGGTCCCTACTGAAAATCAGCGTTGCAGTATTCCTTGGCAGTTACTGCCATGGTGCTGCGGCACAGAGCTGAGTACGTAACTCGTTGACCACAACGAAGCAACATCCTCCTAAATTATTATATATTTTTTTCTAATTCTGTGTTTTCTTGTTGTAGTATGTTGTAATTTATTTATTGTGGTAAATAAATATTTATTATTAAGATGAGATAACAGTCAAGGGCTCACATGTAGTAGAGCAAGAAAAACTGTATGAATTATTACACTGCTTTTTTCAAAAGCTCAAAAATGAAATTCTCATTTCATACACACAGTATAGAAAGTACGCCGTATCATACGTACTAAATGCGGACCCATTTCGTTCAAAGGCTTACACCTTCGCAAAAATCTCCCATTTCCTTTCTTCCGTGCGAGAGTGTTGAGGTGCATAGATTCGTGCCACTAAATGAGAAATTCCTGGAGTGGCACGTGCCGGGACTAGTGGTGTAAGTGAAACTGGCTCATGTCGATAAAACTTTGCCCATGCACTAGTATTACGACGTTATAAATCGTATGTAAAGGTTGTAAAACGGAAAGGTTTTGAATATGATCTAAAGAAGTTACTTATTTACTAAAGGAATCAAAGAACATAAAAATATTTTATATCATTTTGTCCAATATGTCAAATCGGTGAATCAACAAAGCTTTGCTTACAATTTTATTGTTTCACTAAGCTAAGCGGGACTTTTATGCTATAAAATTATATTACCTATGAAGAATTGCAGCACTAGCAATATTGTCTTTTTAGAAATAATCCTTGGCATTTAATTCAGTGCATTATTCAAATAGTGCCTTGGAAAAGAGATAAACATGCAGAAAGTGGAGCATTTTCACTATCGATTACGAAGGTATTTGATATTATTATTAGTGACGGAAAAAATGGGATAAAGTAGTCCAGATATTTTTATTGAGTGTAAGATAAACTTCTTAAGTAATGATATAGAATCTAAATGTTTTCAATAAATAAGGGTACTGCTTGTTATATTTTACACTTAAGTTGAGCTAAGAGATTCGTGTCAAACTTAATTAACAGCATTTTAAACACTATCGAAATTTACATGTCCGCTCTACATCACTAATGCGCCGTAAATACAGAAAGAATATTCGGAGCAATAATTCGAGGTAGGCTATAATACAGGGGTATATTAAACTCTCTTGAATTTTTTCCCTCACTTTCCTGCCGTGCTCAGACTTAATTATTTTTCCTCTAACCCTTGATATCCTACTCGCTTAGTAGAAGAGTATTTTAATTTACCGTCGCAGAGCATCTTTACTCGCTACATTGAACCGTGAAAGTAAGTTAGAAGAAAAACGAGTTTCTTATGTATGTACCTTTTATAATTTTATCTTAATACAATGTGACACCATCAATCTCAAGAAAAATCACCAAATACAGTTTACAAAAAAAACATTTGGGTTACAAATTAAAAATCAGTTTTTATGACGTATCAACAATTATTTATAATATGTTTAAGACGTATAAATTGTTGATTTTGACTTGACACTTGATTTAACGATGAAGGAAAATATTTTCATAAAACCTACATGTCTTAAAGTTCTCCATTATCTTTTCAAAGGCATGTGCCCACCATCCCCACTTAGCCTGTGGTAGACTGTGGTCTAAAATCTTATGATTTTGAGACGAAACTCGTGACCGTAGTGGGTTGATAATAGCACGTTACATATTTTTTCTTATTATTTGCTTTCCAAATTTTGCACTTGAGGAACAATGACGAGAAAGACCTTTAAGAATGCCGATCAGATATTATAATAGATTAAGAATAATAGATTAAGATAGGTTAAAATTAAAAAAGGAGAAACTACTTTGTTGTTTAAATATTAATATATGATATGAAATATCCAACCTCATTACATAGGCAAAGGCTAGGTCTCGAAGTTCGTGACACAAATACGAAATACAAGGCTGGTGCAGTCTATATGCCGGAATCACGTTTGCTGTGAACATTTCGATATTGGGGCCGAGACAAATGGATTGGCTCCAATATTGAGATAGATAGAGCGCAGACAGCCCAACTGGCGTTCATGTACCAATATGTACTGTTCAGCGGCCAGTGCATGTGGAATCTTTGAGTCTGTAAAATGGAATGGAATTTAATTCATTACATTTTAAAGTTAAAACGGAACACGAATTTAAAATAGAGTGCCGTTTCGTTTTATTTGCTCTAAGAATTTAAAGCAAGTTTTGTTTTAAGTAAATCACAAAATCATGAAAAATTTTTAAAGTAAAAAAAATAGAAACATTATTTGCAGTTACGAACGAAGTTGAATTTTAAAAGGAGATTTGAAATCTGAAGTATTGTTTAATTTGTTTTGTACAATTGGCAATATAATCGGAAATGTATTTAAAGATTTGTAACGTATAATTTACTACAATATTTATAATCATGACAAAACTAGGCGAGCCACGCTCAGTATTCTATAATTAGATAGGTATTTGCGGAATGTTGAATAGACGAACCATAATATTGCATAGAGGAAGCGTTCCGAGAAATTCCGGAACAAAAGATAGTAGGAATATTCCAGAATAAATGGAATTCCACACGGACGAAGTTGTGTTCGTCCAGTGGCACTGGCTGTGATGTGTACATTTATCGTAGCTTATACTGTGTGCAAAATATTTTACGATAAATGCACTCAGCATTAGTGATGGTTAAGATAGATATTGATCTGTGATGATATGGTATTGCGATTCTAGCAGCGAGGACTCAAATCGATAACTATTTGATAAGGGAAGAAGTTTGGTAACCTAAATATGATTCTAATCAAGAATTTGTTACCGTTCCCTACATGCTTGTAAGAGCACAACTTTTGGTGGAATTTCAAAATCTTATTCTTAATTTGAATTACGTATCCTTATTTGATTTATCAATACTCTTAATTTTGATATACAATAAATTTTAGACGCTGATTTGTCTGGCTGGTTTGTCTGTTATTTCGCTACAAGGATCAAGATAACCGTGTAGAACATTATTAAATAATACTATATTACATTAATGTGTTTATTGTGAATTTAATAGACATTAGGGATGAGTAATGGTAGGCCACACACACATACATATCCATTGGTCTGATTGAACTGCAAGTACAAATGCCTACATCAAGCAACCTTAGCTTGACCTGAGACAATATTGAAAGTTTGCACGGTGCTCGATGAGACAAATTTGAATAGCAAATCAGTTGTTTGTGAATGTTTATCTGATTGTTAATTGGAATTAAGTATGCTATTTGAACTGGAATCTATTTTGTGTACCAGCAACTAGTTTGGTACAAGAAGTACTTTGTCATTAAAATTCTTAAAGAATTTTCATAAGTGCAATGATTTATTTTTCATATAAATGAAAATGTCGGTTCGCATCGAGATATCAACGATAAGTCACACAAAGATAGAGAAGTATATCATATCAAACTATGACCGACCTACTATCGGGCACGGGTTCCACCTACGCTTGCATACGTAAAAAAACTATATTTATCTGTTTCCGTAGCTTAAATGGTAAAGCTAAATGACGTTTAGTAACAGGATAAATTAAAGCAGCTAGTTATCTTACTTAATTTTTTTATAGTCTTATTGACTGCCTCATTTTTTTTGTATTTTGTGCTCAGTTGATTTTAAAAACCGAACTAAGATAGAAATACTTTATCGATATCTTTCCTTTTAATTTTAGTAAGGAAACATCACTAGATTTAGCATTCTAGACTGTTCGTACTAATGGGTTTCGCTTGGATTCGCTTGCCCCGTCGGTAATGGACGATAGAACGTGAGGTCTGCGATTTTCGGGCACCTCTGATTTGTAGCTGGAAACTAGCTGTGATTTTACTTCTCTGCAATGGTATATCATTTTTTTAAGTATTTATTTTTATATTTCTGCCGTGATAGCATAGTGGTCAGACCATTAGAGCTTCGGCTTTCCGAGTTTCCGAGGGACAGAGTTCGGTCCCCGGCACGCACTCCTAATCTTTCGAAGTAAAGTGCGTTTTAAGGAATTAAATATCATTTTCTTTATCGCTGAAGAAACCTACGTGCTTGATGCGTAAGATTATAATTTTGACAATCATTGTGGCGCAGCGTTGTGAGGTCCAGGGTTCGTCGATTGCATTCCTAGCATGGACAATTTGAGAATATTTAATTGTTATGAATACTGTAAGTCTGTAAGTATAACTCATTTTTGTAAAGTCATTTACAGAGTTTCTAGACTTGTCGGAGGCATCGGTTGTGGCTAGCTAGCTTAAAACAACTAATGATCAGAGTTTACAATTTAAGCATGGACTAAAAAATCATTAGCATTATTATAGATTAAAATATACACATAACATTAAGGCCCGCTGATAAAACGCGTGCCATATTTCATCAATTTCTCTACGAGCATATCGCTTGCCAGAATCCATTCTTAACTGGCAAAGATAAATGGGGCCCTCCGCGATTCGCCTGTCGCCTTGATAATGTACGGCAGTACGTGAGGTGTGTGGAATACCTACAGTGGATTGTGTAGCGGCAATTCTGTGTTTGACTTTACAAAAATGGGTATTAGGTGACTTAGTTTTTTTTTCATATTAATAGAGGGCAAACGAGCAAGTGAGGTCACCTGATATAAAGTGAATGTAAAGTGATAAATATCGGCAGCACCAAAGAAGCCACTGATGAGTTGACGGCTTTTAAGGAGTTTCTTTATCCGCCACTTGAATTAACCTAGATTGTATTTTGGAGGAAACAGATGAGAGATTGTTCCACATGATGAGGATGGAGTTTTTTTTTTACTGCGTGAGGTGCTACAAGTCAGCCCCTCACTGTCAGTATCAGTGAGCATCTTACCTGGTGGTAAGAGATGATGTCGTCTAAGATGGTAGCGGGCTAGCCAGTTTCTACGAGACATTGCGCCGAAACACTATACAGCTTGGCGGCACATCGTTGTCGGTAGGGTTTTAACTAGCGACGGCCGAAGCCTCCACCCAGACAAAAAAGTGTGTGTCAGCTCCGACGCACGACTGGAGTTTACTCCTTAAGTACGATTGTCTAAACAAAAAGAGTTTGTTTAACTGAATAAAGATTAATACCATATGAAAGGGTAAATTAAAAATCATGTGCAATTTATTCACACACGGTGTTACTTCTCAAAAGTAGCCTACGGAAGATTGAGGTGGATGTAGAGTATCAGAACTATTAGGATAAATGTAATGTTTTTAGTTTCCATGGTAACAAGAATAGGAAAAAAAAATGTATAATGTTTTCTATCTAACTCTGTCCCATATATTTATGTGTTTGTTTCTTTACCTAGATAATATTCGGTTTCCTTGGTAACTTAAATAGCAAAAATAAGTTAATTATACGAAAGCGACGTTGCATGTTTGCGCATCACAGTTGCCGGGCATGCAACGTCGCAAAGCGAAAACGTAACGAGGTCATTCATCAGTAGATTTTACTCCTCACATTTTTCTCATACCGGGCGCCTTATATATGAAAATCGATTCTTAAGGAGTAAACTCCAAAAAAACTGTGTCTAACGTTACAATAATGGATTATACAGTTGACAGAGCACGTCACGGGAAGGCCTCTTGCCATGCTTATTTTTGGTGGTTGCAGGACGTGCTTCAGAAACTGCTTGGTCTGTCAATAATAAAGTACAATAAAAAGAAACATGGGGCAAAAATAGTTAGAGCCCGCCAGCACCTATTGGAGCAGCATGGTGAGTCTTAGCTCTCTCGCTCTTATGATTCAGTAGGCTCGTCTCAGCAGTGGTATACAGGCTGAAGATTTCTAACATTAATTCTTTTTAAAAACTTAATCTTTTACCAAGAAACCCTGAGGATATTTTGTCTATCTCTTGACTCTTTTATTAGTTTACCACGAGCACGTTGCTCGTAAACTTTAATTGCGCGGCCAAGATAAAGTAAATATTATCGCAGTATATAAATTTTACAGTTGGGCTGTGCGTGTGGCGTTATGGGGATGCAATATGACGCGAATGTAATAAGAAAGACGTTCACATCAATCCAGACCAAAATATTGGGAATGCAAAATAAAGTTAGAAGAGTCATCCTAATCAACTGCGAAAAAAGGGATAGCACTGATAAATTTAGTTTCTAATAATTAATCAATTAAGTGTGAGATAATCTGCAATCTTCAGATTTTAGATATAAGATTGATTTAGCGGAACATCTTCAGTAGGTACATGTTAAGGCTTATGTGCAGCGATTGCGTGCGGATGCGTTTGTCTGAATCACATTTTCTTACACAAGCGTCCTGGCTGGTACCACATTAGTTAAATTACTGGTTACACATGAGTTAATATTAATGAAATATTGGTTACGAGCTACGCCGCGGGCAGACACCTTTGAAATGCCACCTATGCTATAGAAAAGGACATGTACTATCGATATACCGATCCCTCAAATAGTTTCCGTGGATTAAAAATTGTTAACGAACGAAGCGTTAGAAACAATTTTGAAGTTCACGCAGACGAAGTCGCGGGCAGAAGCTAGTTCAAAAATAAGGCTCTTAGTATTTTGAATGTAACCATCAGCAGTGGCGTGCAGAGGGTATGCACAGAGTATGCAGATGATATAAAATGAAGAAAATCTCCAGTACGAGTCTTAAATACTTACGGGTAGGCTTTTTATAACTCGTACTGGAGATTTTCTTCATTTTATATCACCTGCATACTCTGTGCATACCCTCTGCACGCCACTGAGCATCAGAGCTAGTAACCTGATATCGGGTTAGTTACTCAACTGTATGATTCTGGAACTGGCGCAAGAAAATCTCCAATACGAGTCTTAAATACTTACGGGTAGGCTTTTTATAACTCTTACAATGCCTATCCTTAAGTTTTGTATAACTCGTACTGGAGATTTTCTTCATTTTATATCACCTGCATACCCTGTGCATACCCTCTATGCACGCCACTGACTATCAGAGCTAGTAACCTGATATCGGATTAGTTACTCAACTGTATGATTCTGGAACTGGGGCAATGTAATACAATAAACTCGGAGCACGGAGTGTCATAGGAACGTGTGGGATGAGCGTGGGCTAAAACGGGAATAAGTAAGAAATGCAAAGGCTCAGATTATAGCCTACGCATAACTCTAAGCAAGAAGGATATATTGTGTCGCCTTAAAGCTTATTAACATTTAAATTGCTTAGAATGGTGCGACGCTTTCTCATTTGTAGTTCTTTCTCTTTTTTTTAACGTAAGCAGATAGTTTTGGGTTCGATTTCTTGTTTTTCCAATACAGGAATAATGCGTATACAGAAAAGTGACACATACCAAAATCAGATAAACTTGTTCTTCAATCTTAAAAATCGTACTAAATTTTTTATTCATAAAAATTCTGACTGCGCCCACGTGTTGTGTATCCTCAATAGCAAGAGGTGGACCGCATTTTATTCTTTATAAAAAGTTGCATAGTTTACTCTCCGGCCCAAATGAAATAAGAAAACAATAGATATTATACTCGAATTTTCACATTAGAAAATATCAACATGCAGGCGTTACTATGCGAAAATCCATCATATATTTTGAAACTTGAGGAATTCCGTGATATATTATGAAAGCTATTCGCGGAGTATAGCAAATTAAGCTAAATTTTCATTATAGCAACAAAGCGCCAGACAGCCTTCTATATAGCCATTGTTCTTTTAATTCCACTAAAAGTTAGCTAATTACTGCTATTTCACACAATAATAAGTAATGAAGCAGTCTAAGGTATTGTGCAAACCTTTTTAAATGTTTTTTTGCATCCATGTAGCTTGCATACCGACATTTTAGTAATCGATAACATTAAAAAAAAAAACGCGGGCAAAGACATCATCATCATATGACCCACTGCAGGGCACGGGTCTCCCACAAATGAGAAGGCCGTAGTCCACCACACTGGCCCAGTACGGATTGGTGTACTCCACGCGCCTTTGAGAACGTTAGAAAGAACTCTCAGCCATGCTGTTTTCCTTCACCGTTGAAGCAAGTGATATTTTAATAACATAAAACGCACATAGCTTAAAAAAGTTAGCGGTGCGTGCTGGGATTCGAACTCGGCCCCTCGTTTTTAAGGCCTACTACTACTATGCTATCATTGCTTCCCGGGCATACGTCAATTTATAATATCAGTAACATAAAGCTATATAAACACATAACGGATGACATTATTACTTATTATTTGGGTCATATTTTCAGTAGGCCTTGTCAAAAGTCTATTGTCCCAGTCACATATTCATCTTTAGGGCTTCGTCTGTAAGGTTACATCCCAATTCTTATCCCTTCGGTTGAAGGGTCATCAAATATAAATCATATGGGATAGTAAAAGGCATATAGCTGGCTCGGGGATTTATTTAAGGATATTGCTCTACGTACTGATATTTGCAAGGGATGTTTTTTTTAAAGACTTTATTATTTCCCACTAGTTATTGTAAGTTATAGAATAGAATAGAATAGAAAAACTTTATTGCAACACAACAAAAAAAAGGAAAATACAAGGAAAACAGTAATAGGACTTAGTGCTAGGGTGCAAAGGCGGCCTTATCACTAAAAGTGATCTTTTAAAGGCAACCTGAGCGTACGAAGCCGATAAAAGAGTGGAAAATGGATGGTGCATAAAGTTACAAAAAGTTATTTGTTTTTTACAACTAACTATTGAAGCCGGTACCCTATAATTATTTTCCTTCAACTAGGATGTACTCGTATGTGCAGTAAATAAATAAATATATTATATACACATCGCCATCTAGCCTTAAAGTAAAATTGTGTTATAATATAATATACTCGTAAATCATTAATTTTAGACCACCACACAGTGGACCTTTAGAATGTACAGTTTTGGGTACAAAGTTAACCGATGAATATATATCACAAGTGGATATGGTGGGGTGATGGTCCTTTCTGAGGGGGATGGTTTTAGAAAGCAGGGTAACTGCCCACGGCACCAATCGGCCTCTATGACTGTGAATTACTTCCATCAGTTGCTCCGTTGCTGCGTGAAAGAAGGACCAATTAACACACAGCATTTATTTTTGCATGTGAAATGTTGTTTACGTCGATTCTCCCATGTGCCCTCCCTTTGCCACTTCATTTTCGCGAATCGATGAGCTATGTCCGTAATTCTGACTCTGAGCCTTCTTACGAGAGATAGTCTACGCCCACGTTTCCGGGCCATAACTCATCACTGGCAACACGCACTGTTCGAAGCCGAAGACGAAAAGGTCACCTAAAAGTAATGCAGAGAAAAATACCTTTCTCTTTTGCCATAAAGTTATCAAATAGCCAAAGATAGTCAGTCAGACTGTTTATGGTATGGACCCTAGACTAGACCCTATTTAATAACTAAAGTTGGAAACATCATGAACATGTGTCAGGATTTGTCATCGAGTTTTATACTGAAAATGCGTAAAAGAGCTTAGCGTTGACGAAGTCGCGTAAACTTTTATTGCTGCTAGGTCAAGCAAACCCCACAATCAGTAGCAGAAAATGCTATATATAGCGGAAAAAGTCCACAGTACCGGAAATAAAATGAGGTCAGGGCTGAAATAATTGAAATTTGAATGCCTCCAATAGTTTATTCAGGAAGCTTGTAGTGCCAACCTCCCAGTTTCCATTATTGGCTTAGTACTGTTCACAAGGCTTTTTCACTCTGGTGTGCCTACAATTTCCTTTTATGTTTATAGTATTTTTAAACTCCCACTAAAACATGTTTTTCTGCAGTTTCTGCTGTCATCTAATAATCACTGACCATAAAGCTAAAGAGTTTTTTGTTTGTTTAAGGCGAGCACATCTGTGGAACCGAAAGTTTCCTCACGATGTTTTCCTCTACTTTCAAAGCCAGAAATAAATCCGAAATATTAGAATCTCAGATCGAACTTGGTGGTCACCCAAAAAGGAAGATCAATATTTTTTACTTTTGGGCTATAAACGCTGAAACACAACACTGTTTGTTTGTTTGATATCTTCATTGCACAAACACATTTTATACAAAGTAAACACATATACAGAAGAAATTTAGAATAGAAAATAGAGCGTGCAAAGGCGGTTTTATCACTAAAGCGATCTCTTCCAGACAACCTTTGACGTTAGGGAAAACGAAAGAACGGGTTGGTGCAGCAATTTAAGTTTAAAATATATATATACAAAATAATTAAAATAAAGTAAATTATTATAATTAAAATAAATTCTAATACTACACACATACACTGTCTGAGTACCTTAAATATATCATGGACATGTGTAGTCAATCATAACACTTAAGTGCTATTTTAAATGGAAACATTTTCCACTAGCTTAATTATTGACCTTGGTTTTGAAACAATTTTAATAAACACTAAAAGATTAAGATGGCTGAGATAAAAAGCTACAAAGGCTTTGAAGGACGCACGCCGTCGCGCCCCTCCAGTAATATTACATGAAGTGGAAGGCTTCGCGTGACTGAGGCACACAGACTCACAAAGCGTGTTCCAACTAGCATCTACTGAAGGCAGCTGAAGGTTACACAGGCGACATTGTGTCGCTTTGCTGCGTTGCAGTTGCAAGCATACACGTCATATCTGCACTTTGCCGGCGAGTCTTTTGTGTTCGATCTCATTATGTTATTTCATATAACTATTATAGAACTTGTTGTATAATATCACCTTGTTAGTGGGTAATATGGAGATCGATCGTACTCAGTAGCGTGCATAGAGGGTATGCACAGGGTATGGTGTGGTGGTAGGTGGTAGGTGATATTAAATGATGAAAATCTCCAGTACGAGATATAAAAAACATAAGGATAGGCATTGTAAGAGTTATAAAAAGCCTACCCTTAAGTACTTTATAACTCGTGCTGGTGATTTTCTTCATTTTATATCATCTGCATACCCTCTATGTACGCCACTGATCGTACTAACCAACTGCCTCTTTGGTCTAGTGGTAAATACATCTGCAGATCTCGAGTTTCAGTTCCCGGGTCACGAAAAGGTTTGGGGGTTTTCTATCAAAACATTCGTAGTACCAGCCCCTGTTTAGAAATTGGTTGGGCTGTCGGTTTTGCGCCCCTCTTTATTTCCGGTCATGTTTGAGATCCCGTCCCTACGGACTTTGAGAGTGAGGAAATTGAGAAAGCAAACTATAATTTTTTAATTTGATTTTTTCATACCATATAAAATAATAAAATTAAAAAATTATAACGTACCACCCTGTGTCCGTCAATTTGAGGTGAAGGTGTTAAGCCTTATTACACCGGCAACCACGCCCTTCAGACCGGAACACAGCATAGCAACAATGGTGCTTAGCGGCAGAAATAAGCATGTTATAAAAAACTCAAACAATATAAACAACTTGTACGTAGTTGGAAAAACCTCTCTGTAGATTGACCCCAAATCGATTAGGTAAACTGTATTGATCATCTTTGTTTCTGAACAAAAAATGTTAGGTGTTATGTTTTCAGGCCACGTTTCCCAAGTGTCCTGCTATTCAACCGTCATATTTCCAAAGCCGTATTTATTAGCCGCATTTAATTTGCAGCCGGAGTTTTTAAAAAACTTGGCCACCAACCACTTGGCAATTGGCTTAGATTGAGCCAAGTTGACTCGACTGCGAGTCCCTGAATAAAGTATTGGGCGCCATTCAAAGTACTGTAATGGCTCGTGACCTCATTCCGTTTACTGAGGTGGCAGTGCCGTAATTTGTTCGACTCTTTATTAAGTTAGTAGCTGCGTGGTTCAAATGAATTGACACGTTTTTATTACGAGTAGGTATTGATTGGATATTGTGTTTAGTTCATAATATATGTCGAGCCCCTGACGTAAGTGTGCACTGTTACTGCACTGTGGGTACCATGGACAGGCGACATTTTTCTCCCGAGAAAAGGACATAATGTTATCTTCTTCCACAGCTTGATCGATTCTCCGAGCATTGGTATACAAGGGGTAATATTATCTAAATAATATAACGATTCCCAGTTACCATGCTTTGGCAGATTAGACGCGTTTGTTTTATCGATTGTCAAGGGAAATAATCGGGGGATATTTTAAAATTCGAACTCAAAATTAATTTATTTCAAGTAGGCCTAATATAAGCACGTTTGAAACATGTCTATTTGTATTGACTCTACCACCGGTTCGGAAGGCAAATACTACCGAGAAGAAGCTGGCAAGAAAGACAGTAGTTTCCAAAATCTTGTTTCTTGTAAGTCGTATATAATTTTTGTTTCCTGCCTATGCCAGATAAACATGGGCATTTTGGGGATTTATATATATTATTCTCTGATCTCTCTGATTGGACTTCTGTCATGGCTAGTTTACCACCCTACAACGGGGTTAGCGACTGATTATAGCTATCCGGTATGATGCCGCGTAGACTAGAAAGATGGGCTATCTTTACCATTTTAGAATGCATTTCATCATAATTTCACACTGAGATTGTCGTCAAAGCCTAATGTGTAGTAAGAAAGGTTAAAAATTAATTCATACTAACATTATATACGCGAATCTGTCTGTTCATTTGTTTGTCACCTATGTTCGGCTCAACAACTGAATCGTTATTGTTGTTATAACAAAGAGATAGCAAAGAGTCAGAGCTAGCATTCTGACTTTTGATTAGGTTAAACAATATTATTTTTTTTGTTTTTTGGTAAAGCTGAAAATAGCAAACGAATTCGTGGTTTCGGTTTATATTATATTCAGTTGACTTTTACTATACATAACTTCAACACTTTGTAATTATAAGTATAAGTTCTTATTGCTACAGACAGGCCTCTGTCGTTCGAGATGTAGTCAAGTACTTTGACCCCCCACGATGCTCCAATACGGGTGGGCGTACATACTACACTACAGTCACAGGCCGTCTCTGTTATAGAAGAGAGGGGTTGCAGAGCATAGACCTACAACGCTGCTCCAATGGCGGTTGGTGGGCTTTAGCGGCTGTAAACGCAAGTTAGTGATATTAACCGAGACCGAAGGCTAAACGCGTGTCTAAAGTTAATATTGCCAGAATGATTAAATTCAAATTCATTTATTTCAAGTAGGCCTACTTTATAAGCACTTTTGTTCGGAAAGCAGATTCTACCGAGAAGAGTCGGCAAGAAACTAAGTAGTTGCTCTTTTCCAACATCAACATTTACAATCATTTTTTCTATCTTGCGGGAGATACGAGCGAGGCTGGCTGCTTCCAAGGTAGATCCTTGTCATTAAAGAATTCATCAAATTTATAGTAACCAGCGAGGTTACTATAAATTTGTTCTAATACAGCGGTATTAGATGTGTTTTTACACATTTTTTAAATTTACGAGTTTAATTGTTGAATTACCTTAGGAGTCATGTTATAAAAGCGGATACTCAACCCCACTAAGGAGTTCTGCACCTTTCGCAGACGATATACAGATATCACTAATTAATGCCCGTTTCTGGTAAGTCAATTGTTTTACGCCGACATCGCCGAACGTTCACTTTTAGAAGTGAAGAAATGCGTTTTTAATTTTAACAATTAATTACACTTGCTTTAACGGTGAAGGAAAACATCATGAGGAAACTGTATGCATGAGAGTTCTTCATAATATTCTCAAGCGCGTGTGAAGTTCACCAATCCGCACTAGGCCAGCGTGATGGACTAAGGCCGAAACCCTTCTCATTCTGAGCGGTGACCCGTGCCGTGTAGTGGTCCGTTAAAGGTTTTTTTTTATTATTATTAGCTTTTTATTAGCTTCACTTGTATGTATGTTTGTATGTTTGTAACCGACTTCTTTGGGCGCGATTTTGACCCACTTTGAACGATCAGATTCGATTCAAACTTTGTAGACATATCGAGGATGACAATACACTAATCTGAGTAATATCTTAAAAAGCACCCCACGCTTTTTTATAAATATTTTTTTATTTTATTTACTCTATTATTAATTTATATTTATTGAAATTTGTATTTATTTAAATTTATTAAAATTTATTTTCTATTTTTTAGTTCGGTTTTCTATAAAAAGCGTGTTTTTTAGTTTTTTTTTAATTATTATGATGATGGTGATGATGATGATTGAAGTGGATTATATCAGATACATGTACGTTCTTCTGTGCGTTCGTCAGAGCCCTTTAACTTTTGAATGTAGTAATTAATTTAAATCCTCAAAAATATGTAAATTTGTGACCCGAACCCGAAAATTATATTAAAACTAATAAAAAACTTTTTGAGGAGAGCGTTCATACAAGCAAATCTGGGTCGACTGGGGTGTCGTTGGAGGCTTTCAGAGGCCCTATTGTTGTCCTGGGGTCCCTATCTCAAAACTGGCTTTAACTTTTGTATAATTTCTCTAATATAATGTACCTACTTAAAGAATAAATGTAAAAGTACAAAAATACCTGAATTCTTTATAAATCTCTAGAAATAAATAACAATTAAGAATCTTACTTTGAAGTGGACACAGGTATTTCTATCGTCCGCGAAAGGTGCAGAAGTCATTTTTTGGGATTGAGTATACGCTTTTATAATATGATTCCTAAGGTAATTTTGGACCTACCAATGCATAAGTTTAAAGAATGTGTTAAAACACATTTATTACAGCGAGGTTATTATACAATTGATGAGTTTCTTAATGACAAGGTTGCTTGGAAGCATCCGCCTCCGCTTTCATCTCTCACAAGATAGAAAAATGAATGTTAAAATGTAAAATGTAAATTTTTGATGTTGGAAAAGAGCAACTGCTGAGTTTCTTGCCGGCTTCTTCTCGGTAGAATCTGCCTTCCGAACCGGTGGTAGAGTACACACGGACAGACTTGACGTTTCAAAAGTGCTAGTATTAGGCCTACTTGAAATAAATGAATTTTGAATATTTGAATTTTGAAAATTTTGAATTTTGAATTTTGAATTTCTAGTGTGGGGTTATTCAAATAATATTATCATTGCTTGAGCGACACCATCCCTTTTGGAATCGTTTCGAAATACCCGTTTTCGAAATTCGGGTCTGTCTGTCCATTTCTTTACTAAGGAGGACCTTACCTTAACCTTTTGGAGCGACTCAACCTATTTTTTCGGACTTTGGCAGCGAATGACATAAACTACTTGTTATAAATCTACCCTTAAAAGAGTGCAATGATGGAAGTTAATACATGATATACATAGTAAGTGGTTAAAATAAGATTCTTATAAAGAAATTTGAAAAGAAATTAAAAAGTACAGATTAATAAACAAAACTTTACTATAGCTAATATACAAGTACGAAGTAACTTCCATACGTAAATAACGTATAAATTCCAATAAAACAGGTCCTTTATCGGCTCGGAATATTCTAAGCAGTCCACTCGGCATTTCTCCTGAAAAGGGCGTAGAGTCGATAACGAGCTGTCCAGACTCGCTCCTGTCTAAACTTAGACATTTAGACCAGACCATTCCCACGCATCGTTGGCTTTGGACAGGTACGAGTTAATCCAGGCAGCTTTGGCTACACGTACCGGACTGCATAAGATAGCGATGCGGCTATATAAAATGTTTCGTCGTGCAAAATAACTCTCTAGTTTAAGGGACATTTAACCGATAGTTATTTTATACTTACCTTTTTGTTTTTATTTTCAATTCTTAGCTTAAGTTATTTAGGTATATACTATATAAAAACTAAACAAATAAAAATTATACGGGTTAGGTTCGGTTAGGTTTTATAGGGTATCTTGGATGGAAGATATTTCTCACGAAAGAGTTTCCGTGGCTTCGTCATAAGGTGGTGAGTACGAACACCATGGGGTTCACCCATGAGGGTGTGTGAAAAAATAGGTATTTTGCGCAGCGTTTAAAACATACAGAAACCGTATACACGACCAATATTGAAGCAACAAAAACCACTCTACTTAAGTAGTATTTCCTGTGCATTCCATTTAGCAGTTGACAGTGATTATTTTACCTCTAATGTTCTAAACGTTTACCAGTAGCATCATTTCGCGGGTGTGCAATGAGATGTACGCGGTGAGTTCCCAATGCTTTTGGACGCAATAATGGACATGCAATAATAGCTGAATCAGGGTTCTGTATGTTCTTAATTCTGTGGTATTTAATATACAATCCATAAAAAAATGCAATGTATTTCTCAATATGCAAAAATGCGTGTGCAACTGCATAGATCGATTAATTTCCAGACAGGTCGTTCCCAAAGTAGTGAAATGGTAATTCGGAGTAAACGGAAAGTTAGAAGACTAGCGTAAGAGATCTTAAATATTCTTGCCCCATTCTAGACGGGACACGACCGTGTCATTCGGAAATCAAGAGAAAACCCCAACCAATGGACGCCAATCGGTGGATATAATGATGATGAGGCTGTTGTAATCAACTTAAGCTACGCAACTGTCACTGATCATCTATTGACAGTCTACAAAACCTGTGTTAAACTGTAATTGCCGTGAAAAAAAAGTATTGAAACATCCTCCAATCACATACGTAGCTCTATATTGATCAAAGCGTACCTAATGAAGGAGCTTCGCCGTGAATCTCTTTCATATTTTTCCGCTCGCATGCGGGTAGCCTGCAAAGAGCAATGCTAATGGGTCGATGAGTGCTCAGCGGAGTATGGGCTTACTAATGTCGCAATCAAAGGTCTTATGCCTTAATATGTCGTATCCTCACTATCTGTATACCCTTTGTATGGGAATTGCACGGCTACAAACGCTAAGTAGTTTTCAATTATGGAGTTTTTATTGTGCGTTTGCGGAACCAGTTTATAGCTCAGGATGCTCACTTGAGCTTTGTGCACCAATTTGCTTTTAACTGCTTTGCTTTTAACCAATGCTTTTACTTTTCAATTTTACTGATTAATTTTTTAAGCGGTTACCGATAGGTACAGAATGATAAGAGAATTTTTATGTTATATTCGCTTTGTTTTTTATTCATACGTGCTGGCCATAGAACATTCATAACAACTTATTAGTGTTTTTACCTACACATGGAATAATCAATTTTTATAAATTTAAAATGCATATAAAAATTTTCGGAACCGACAGGATTTGAACCTGTGACCGTCTAGCACTCGCGGCGTGAGCGCTTTCTCCAATTAAGCTACGGCTCTCCTACCGTCGATGCCGAAATTAGTATATGCCATCAGTCTTATAGCGACTGTAGCGTTTTTATATGCATTTTAAATGTATAAAAACCGATAACGGGCCCACTAAAGGGCGCGGGTCTTGTCCCACAGTGAGCATAGGTTAAAAAGCCATAGACAATATACACATCGTCATCCAGCCCCAAAGTAAGTGTAGCTTGTGTTATGGGTACGAAGATGACTAATGAATAATATACATAAATACTTATAATATACAGATAAACACCCAGACACTGAAAACCATTCATGTTCATCACACAAACTTTTTCCAGTTGTGGGAATCGAACCCACAGCCTTGGACTCAGAAAGCAGTGTTACACTAGCACAGCGTACTACGCCAATCAATATGAGCTCGATATAAAGCAGTTATTTCAAATTCCTGCCAACTGTCTCTTATAGAGATTTTAATTTTATTTATTTGTAAAGATTTCATAATAATACCTATAGATTTATATTTTACCGCTTGCGTGCGTGTAGTCGGAAAAGAGCAATGGGCTAATGGGTCGATGAGTGCTCAGTGGACTATGAGCGTCGATGGGTGCGTGGGTGGCTAATGGAAAGGGTATCTGACATCAGCAAAGGTCTTTCTACACCCTCCGATTCGATAACGTTCAATAAATTCTATCGTTAGTCTATCGGTTCGGTAAAATTAATGATTTTTAATAAACTTCAGAAGGACGATGTCGTCAACTTGGCTATAATATTTCGTCGATGTTCACGCTAATATTTATGTTAGGTTGGTCGTATAAAAAGTAGGTATTTTTAACCAAAACTATACACTAAACGCGTGAATAATGCTATAGGTATAGGCCAGAAAGTGGACTCCATAGTAAATAGAATCTGAAGAATACTGCAACGAAAAATAATGAATGTATGAACACACTTCTTCCCAAAGAAAAAAGTCCAATGTTCACCAAAGAAAAAAGTAACAGTGAATAACCATTTAAAGCTATTTTATGTGTTATGATTCAGACTACAAAGCATATCGTTCTTTTTGCTTGATTGAATGAAGGCATGAAATATCGATAGCTCATCGTGCATTATCAATATTCCTAGGCCCATTCAGAACCACTGACCGTGATGCCATTGCGAAGGAACATTAGAGAGCTGCTATCAAAAGGGACCTATTACCTTCTCTGTATCTTGAATTGACGCCTATCGACGTCAGTCGAACAATATGAGTATGTGAGCCAACCAAGTGTCAACATTTACCATACAACCTACATTGTATATTAAACCTTATACTTGCCTAAAAGAGAGTCCATTTTGGCTTGAAGGCTATTTATTAGACTGTATAGGCGAAACTACTCACATAAGAGAGTCATTGGAAGCGCTTTGTTCTGCACATCAATACGTAATGAAGCTTCTATCTGTAGGAAGTACTAGTAAACTGTTATTCTTGTAAATGATTAAAATATTTTGTAGAAGAAGACCAAAGAAAAACTGGATGGATTGTGTGGTAGATATAATGTGTTTAAAGTGAATGGATATACAGTTAAAGCTGCAGAAATAGAGAACAAGAATATGTACAGTTCAATGAAGTAGACTAAACCAAGATAAGATCAATATCGGTATAAGCCATGTTAAATTTCGTAGAGGAAGTACATATAGGAGATGTATGAATTGATTGAAAGAAGATATAGAAGTAAAAGCAGTAATGAGTTGACAGTTGATAGAAGTGAGTGAAAGAGAAAGTAATTTAATGTTGACAGAGCCATCACATGGAGCGGGATTAGAGTAGAGAATTCAAGTTAAGTAGACTAGCTAGAGTTTAGGTTGTTTAATGTAAACGGTCAAGGTGATGGTCATATTGTATTTAGCAGAAAGAAGGGAGACGAAAGAATACATTGATGGATAGGTTGTAGTGATGACTGATAAAAGAGAGGCAGAAGATAATTTGAGTTAACCCCATAGGACAAGAAGAAAATGGTCAACTTAGTGAAATATCTAAACAGATATTTCTGTACATGTCTGTATTAAAGTTACAAAAATGTGGGATAGCCTGAGATGCGCTTTAAAAACGCCCCTTCTATTTAGATTTATCTACCGTATTTTGTAGTTTTGCCTTACAAGCACCTTGCAAGTATCCTTCACGGCTATAAAGTTTTATAGGCGGGTTCGTCGGTTTGTCAAAGTTAGTTTTATGCGCGCTATGTGAACAAGTAATAAATAACCTTAGGAGATGGCGCCGCGCAACAAAGTTATGAAAAACTCGTAAATAAAGCCATGCAGTCATAAAAACGACGGTCAATTGTCATGTGCATTATGAAATTGTAAGTAGGAGGTTTCGAGGGAATTAGGTTTCTTCTAGGTCATCAGCATAATTACAGGGAAATCCAAAATTGTGTATCCATCTTGGATTTCCCTGTTTGATCGAGATTCCTGAAATGCCACAGCTTTAAAGGTTCGCATGCTGACTTTTCTCTGGACTGATAGATTCGCATCCTAGTTTTTTGTCAGGGACTTGTAACGATTTATGTTTATTAACGATAGACTTGACGACAATCATGCTCGTTAGAAAGCATTGATGTGGTCTAGGTTGAAGCACACTTACCTAGAAAAAGCTTATTTACTCTTGCCTTGAAGATACTCAAGTTATACGTATCAGAAACGTGGATACAAAAAGGTTCGTGTGTGTTGAGGAACTATCAACCACGTAAGGATGCCACCGCTCACGGAGTCTCGCTGTTCTGCGGCAGAACGGGGACGGAGGAACAAGATTGTGAAGTTCCTGGGCCATCTCACCGAAGTCTATCCGGTAAAAACCGATAAACAGGCTAGATTGCGCGTAAACTTCTGCAAAGTCCATCTGGCAGTACAATAAAAAGAGAAAGGGCTCTGCCATGCTTATTCCTGCTGTTCTTTATATTCCTTCCTCACATGGTAGAAGCGTAATGTAATTTCTACTTGTCTACGTTCAAGGGTGAAAAAACTTGGGATCTTCAAAATTAACTTACAAGAAGAAACTTGTGATCTTTGTAAGATTATACGTATAGGTCGAGCGGTACAGTGTAAAGTCCCTAAATTCTTTGACCTCTCCAAACTTACCCTAACGTTACTTTTTACGGAAAAAATGTACGTGCGGAGGGCAAACAGCTTAGAAGTTTTATGACGCTTATAATTTTGCGAACCTTTCTTTAATATACTGACTATTACCTACTATAATAATATTAAACGTGAATTTATATGGTATGACTAGTTATTATCGGGGTTTCGATTGCGAATACTGTAAGTATGCGCATACGTAGTTTGTATGTGATATAATAAAGTTTTTCCGAATAAAAACAACGATATCCATTCAGTTATTTACTTAGAAGAGTGAACCAACATAGTGAGTGGTCAAAAGTTGTAAAGCAAAGTCAAAAGCTAAACGTTATAAACGTTTTGACTATGGCTGACGTGAATATTATGCTAAAGTCCTCAAATTTCCACAACTTTTTTACGTCCTCTTTTGGTTATTTTATGCTCTCAGGCTTAATTCCTTTTTTGTTTACGTGAACCCCTTGTTCCTCGACAAAAAATATCACATGCCTGTATCTAGGACACAAATCTTCGTCAAGATCAGTTTAACTATTAAAGCGTGCGTAATAGGTAACGGTTTTTTAACATTCATGTTCATCTACAAGCTATAAAATATTGGTGAAAAATTTCACCAAGATCGTTTCAGTGTTGGAGCTGCCAAAGTAACAAACAGACTTAACTTCTTGTGTATGGACAACATAATTGAGGATTTGCAATTAGAGTCGAATAGAATTTTCCTCTTTCGATGTCGAGTAATAAAATATCAGGCGTATCATTGAGGCCGTACTGCTTGGTAAGAATTTTCCTTGTCGAAGTAGGTCGAACTAATTGGTTACCTGCTTACCTGTTATTCCGAAGCTTATCTCCCCACGCAAGCTTGTTTCGCTTTCTTGGAAAGTCATTTTCAATTATATTTCTCTTGATAAAATAAATGGTTCTTTTAATAACAAGTAGTTCGCTACGAATTAGGAAATCCCCTTTCATGGTTTTTATGTGCCAGTTGGCGAAATGGGCAGAGACTCTGCTTTTTAAACCCAAGGCAGTAGGTTAGATTCCCACAACTGGAAAATGTTTGTGTGATGAACGTGAATGTTGTTCAGTGTCTGGGTGTTTATCTGTATATTATAAGTATTTATATGTTTTATATTCATAACAATATTCAACAGCTATCTTAGTACCCGTAACACAAGCTACGCTTACCTTGGGGCTAGATATCGATGTATGTATTGTCGTAGTATATTTATTTATATACTTTTACTTTGTGTTTGTTTATCTTTATGGTATTCGAGTTATAAAAGAATATTGCTTTACTTTGACTGAAATCGTTCTAGGTCTTTAAGGGATGGGTCCAATCTTTGAGATGGGTTAGTACCCGTGCACCCAACGGCCTCGCCTAACAGTGGTCGCAAAGGTATATCATATTTATTTGGGAATTTATAATTTCTTCAGATAATTATTCTCTGGTCTGGTCTAGTGGAAGGCTTTGCCCGTGGCTAGTTACCACCCTACCGACAAAGAAGTGCACCTAAGCGATTTAGTGTTCCGGTGCGATGTCGCGTAGAAATCGATTAGGGGTATGACTACCATCAGTGGCGTGCACAGGTTTTTTGACCAGGTCCATTTTATGCCATGTACCGGCTTTATGTATGCATAACATGGAAAAATGTACATGGCATAAAATGGAAAAATTCCTCTCCAATACGACTTATATTAAATAATTTGGGTATGCAGAGCTTTTGTGCATGTATGGAATGCACGCCACTGACTACCATACTAACTAACAGGTTAGCTCATTACATCTTAGACTGCAGCATCACTTACCACCAGATGAGATTGGAGTCAAGGGCTAACTTGTAGTGAAATACATAAAAAATACTATGTAAATAACCGTATAAAGTGTCTATAAACAAACGCATGAAAAGGTACTTATATTCCATACATAACTGATGTGGTATATTCGGAAAAGGCATGGAATAGACACTGCAAATGTAATGGATTGCAGTGATAGCTGTTACACTAATGGGGAGACATGGTTATGTGGGAAAGTAGGCTAATATGGGTAATACAGCCCTCTCTTCTCTTTGCTGCGGTTTCAATTCTAATTTTATCTCTGCTCGACTGTATTGCTTTATTGGTTTCATACGTATTTTGTTTATATTTCCGAGGCATGGGTTTGTACCCGACCGTTTTCTAACTACGTGTTTTTTCTCAAAACTTGTCTTCCAATAATAATATTTTAGTCGATGAGTCTGAGCCTGCAAGAAGTCTTGAAATCGGAAATTTTGGTTCAGACATCAATTATTATAATCGCGAGTTTTTCCGAGCTTTTCATAAGGAAAATATTTATTTAAAAGTGCATGTTTATTTATCCATACAAACGAATCCAAAACATTGTATTTTATTATGACAACCCTATTGAAGGTAAAAGATCGACACGCGCACAGTACCTACGCTACGCAACGCGTACCTAATAAAGTGACAATGTCACATGATTTTAACTTTGCAAGTGATGCTAGGGCTGTACCCCATTTCTTTAAGTAAAAACTAGGATAGTGGTATACTCAATAACTTTAAGGTTTTCGGTTTCACAGATAAGTCTCAGAGACATAGTATACATAATAAATCCTACTTCATATCTTGTACTACTACTATGAAGTAATATATATATATAGCAAAATAGATTTTTTTTTACTACTACAATATATATATCGCCATCTAGCCCGAAAGTAAGCGTAGCTCATGTTATGGGTACTAAGATGACTGATGAATATTTTTATGAATAATATACATAAATACTTAGAATATACATATAAACACCCAGACACTGAAAAATATTTATGCTCATCACTCAAACATTTTCCAATACTGGAAAATGTTTGAGTGATGAGCATTATATACAATTATACATATTAGGAGATATTTATATTACACGTGTCCCGTCGGAGTAAGGAAAATTATAATAAAGGCACATAATATACCGGTCGAGTATTCCTTCATGGCGACGGCTGGGAAAATAAAATGCCTACCAACATGAACCCTTCCAACAAATGCAAAAATATACTCCTGATGCTACAAAGGTTTACATGTAACCTGTATACTGCAATTATGTTTTCTCTCCCATGGAGGATGGAAGATTTCTGATTATATTGTTGAATATGGTATCAAACTCTATTTTCTTTTTTTGTTGAAATTATTGTATGATCTGTTTGCACTAAGAACAGTTTCGAATCGAAACTTGCCTCCAAAACAAGATTGGTACGTGTTGTTTGGACAATAAAAGTGCTTCTAACTATTGTTTCTATTTTATTTTATGCGACCAGCAAGTTAATAGCCTCGTGTAAGTGAGCTATTGGGAAGACTGATAAACGTAGCGGCAACTATACAAAATTATCTTGAACTTTAATCGAATCTAACAAAATCAGTTTTTTTTTTAAATAGTAAACGTGGTAGCTCTGTGAAAGAGCGTGTGTCAAAGTGAGTCCAATCAATAATCACATACACGTTAAGCACGTAGTTTCTAAGGTCCATCGCTTATGTATTTCTCGTGATCATAGCCACGAAGCCTAAGTCGAGCATCTAAGTTATATTTATTGGACATTGAATAAACAAGCTCCTTTAAGATCATCAAAACAGAGTCATACAATGTCATGCAATCCAAATTCATTTATTTCTATAAGTACTTTTGAAACGTCTGTTTGTACTGACTCTACCACTAATTTAGAAAGCAGACTCTACCGAGAAGAAACCGGCACGAGTTCAGCAGTTCCTATCTTGCGAGAGATGAAAGTAAAGCTTCAAAACAACCTTGTCCTTAAGAAATTAATCACCTGTATTAACCTAAGTTGTTGAATTAACCTAAGTGGACAGCGGTGAAAGCCTAGTTGTACTTCAGTCGTGACTTAAGTTAAACTTTCGAGGGGCCGAGTTCGAATCCCAGCATAACCTAACCTAACCAATAACTTTTCTTAGTAATGTGCGTTTAAAAAAAATAAAATATCACTTGCTTCAGTTGTGAAGGATAACCTGCAAGCAATACAATTCTCAAAGGCATGTGGAGTCCACCAATCCATACTGGGCCAGCGTGGTGGACTACGGCCTAAACCCTTCTCATTGTGGGAGGAGACCCGTGCTCTGTTGGACCGGTAATGGGTTGATATGATGATGGTTTTGCAACATTGTTTAAACTTATGCGTCGGTAGATCCAAAATCACCTTAATTTAGGTACGCATTCAAACAAAATTGTTATTAGTGCAAGAAATTAAAAAGTAACGCAATGCCATTGTCGTAATAAATAAGAAGCCACTTGACACAGCAATTGCTTTATGTTTAACAATGTCATTCATGTTGCCGGAACGAAAAGCAACGCAAGCCAACTCGGCAATTTCACGGCATTATAAACTCATTTTCGCTCTCAACTCCCGTTTAAGTTTGCACAAAGTATAATATTTCGTACCGGTGTTTTCAATGGAAAATAGGTCGGAATACGTTTTGTTGGATTGCCTTCGACGCCGCGAAGCCATCTTGCCGCGGGAATTGGCTTAGTTTTGATTGATGTTGAAACTTGATTGATTATTATCCAAAGATATTATTTGATAACTTTATCAGATGCCTTATTTGAGATGTTACAGTATCTGATATTTTAGGAAGATATTATTTTTGGATACGTCTACAGTCCACAAATATTTTTTCACTTATGTTAGAAATTGTATGAGAGTATAAGGTTATAAAACAATTACGCTTTAGCTCAAACTCATAAGAATCCACGCTACGTTAAGCCCGTTCGAATAAAACTCCTTATTATATATACAAACACACTTTTCCATTTATACTAGTGTTATAAATGAAAAAGTGTTTGTTGGTTCTACTTTTACGCTTTACTAAGCAACAAATGAACTTAATTATAGGCATAACAAGTTTGAAAAGATGGACAGTAGCGTATGTTATACTGCATAAAAAAGGCTAATTTTTATCCCAGGGGTACAAAAGGTTCCCAGGGGATTTATACAAAAACTATAATAAATGCGGATAAAGAACGCGGGCTAGTAATCAAACAAATATGTTCTACTAGCTGTTGCCCGCGACTTCGTCTGCGTTTGATTTTGTTTTTTCATGTGGCATTAAATTTAGTTGCAGTTCTAAAAAAAATTAAAGTATTCAGTATCGTTAAGCCTTAAATGAGGGGTTTGCTGCTGTCCGCTGAGGAGTTCTGTCCTCTATCTCCAACCACAGTTTGGGCAAAATTAAACAAATATTCTAACCTCTATAGTACAAAAACAATTATTTAAATCGGTTATAATTTGTCGAAATTATGGTGTAAGATCGTCAAACACTTTCATCCCCTCTCCCAAAGGAACCGAGCTTAATGTCGGGATAAAAAGTATCCTATATTACTTCTAACACTTCCAAGAATATCTGTACAAAGTTTCATGATGATCGGTTATGTAGTTTTTGCGTGAAAGCGTAACAAACAAACTTACATTCACATTTATAATATTAGTAGGGATAGGAATTTGATAAATCGCATTGTTAATACTATATTTTAATAACATCTATATCTTTTTTAGTGTATAAAACTCAAGCCTAATTTAAAACATGTTTCTTTTCATAGGCTACTTTTTATCCCAGGGATTCATGCGATTTCCAGGGGATTTAAAAAAAATGTGGATAAAGAACGCGGGCTAGCAATCAAACAAATATGTTCTATTTGATAAATCGCATTGTTAATACTATGTTTCAATAATATCTATATCTTTTTTGGTGTAAAAAACTCAAGCCTAATTAAAATATGTTTTCTTTTCCAGGTAAGTTCGAACTCACCTTACAAATTACATAAGAACTTTCCGAAGAATCTACAGGTTTTAATTAAAACGGCAGGTACGGAGGTAGGTATCTTGAAATAATTCAACAAGAAACCCTTTGTTCCCTTGTCAGATGATGTTACTTATCTAGGATTCTTATAATATTTGCTACAACTTTGAGGAGTTTAATTTTTGTTTGTGTTGAAAAAAGGTAAAATTTAGGGTTTCGTACCTTAATTTAAAATTACTTTGCTGTATTCTGGGCGTACTCATATCAAGGAAATTTCGTTCGTTAACTAAATAATTTAGAGACCTGAAATTTATGTAGGAAGAAATCTTAAAATGTAATAAAAAAAATTATTATAATTGTTACATTATATGATTAAATACTGAAATATTATTATGAATTTTCTTTATTTTTATATGATATTTATTCTTACCGACATAATAAATTAAATACCAGGTCAAAAGTCTTATGAATGAAAATCAGTAAACATAACACTTAAGTTATGGTAGGTACGGTAGATCCAAACACGCTCTGGTCTCGAAAAGGGGAGATCCATAGAATCAAAGTTAATGGCATAACACGACGAGTAGCGAAGGTGAAGCGGCAATGGCCAAGGTGGGCCCTAGGGCGGGTGACCGAAGGACGTTGGTCTCCGTAACGGAAAACGTATCAGCGGGCACTTCCTTCCTTCCCTTCACTCGATGGGCAGACGACATTAAGACAGTCGCAGGCACTCGCTGGGCATAAGCCATTTAAGGTGGTTATCGGGATCTTTCGAAGAAATCCATATTGGAAGGGACGAATTATTCGCATCGTAACTCTTTCTTTTTAACCCTCGACGCATAAACAACGGAGTGCTATAAGTTTGTCTGACGCATGACATGTCTCTCTCTGTGTGTGTGTTGTGTCTGTGACATCGTATTTTCCGAACGGATGAACTGATTTTGATTTTGTTTTTCTTCTTTGATACGTAAATTAGTCGGGATTATTCTTAGCTATGTTTGATGAATATCGGTCTAAGATGGCTGCCAACATATTTTTTCACAACTATGTCTATAGGGGTATCATATACAATACCTACTTTATAAGAGTAGAAAGTACAATTTGAGATAAAACTATTTTGATCTTTAAGTGAAAGAAATTCTTTAGGATTTGTCTGAAAGACTTGCAAAGTAAACATGCAGACGTTGTCCTACTCATTAGTAAAAATTAAATTTTAAACAAGCAATAAAACGGACAATAAAAACAGTAAAGAGAAACGAACGTTTTTGCTTTGCTCTTTTAAAAGAAAAGTAAACTACTAAAATTTCTGCTTCCGTTTAACAATATTCTTGCAGTTTTTTATGAGCTGACCTAATTATGTACCCGGTCATTAATAAATTGAAGAGAGTTTAGCTTTGCAATGATGAAATTCCAGCTCTATGAAGTTTAAAGTGCATTATTTGGCGTTGAATAACATAGTTCAGTCTTTAATATAGTTTTTTATTTAACTGCGGAATTCCTTTGTAATGTTATCCTTTTTGGATTTCTTGTAGGCGTATAACGTAGGCATTCATAGTTTTATTTCCCCTTCCCACTATGGGCGTCATAAGAAGGCTCAGAGGCACTCAGCGGGCGATGGAGAGAGCTACGCTCCGAGTATCTCTACGTGATCAAATCAGAACTGTGGAGACTCGTAGAAGCACCAGAGTTACTGACATAGCTCAACGAGTCGTGAAGCTTAAGTGGCAATGGGCTGGGCACATAGTTCGGAGAAAGGAATGACGTTGGGGTCCCAAGGTGCTAGAATGGCAGCCTCGAACCGGTAACCACAGAATTGGTCGACCCCCAACGAGGTGGACAGACGACATTAAACGCGTCGCAGGTAGCCACTGGACGCAAGCGGCACAGAACCGTGGAATTTGGAACTCCCTCCAAAAGACCTATGTCCAGCGGTGGACGTCTATCGGTTGATATGATGATGATGATGAAAGCATTCATTAACATTGTCCCCCCTCTCACCCGTCTATCAATGTCCCACTGTTGAGGACAGACCCACCACGATACTGGAATGCGTGTTGGTGGACTAATGACCGAAGTCACACTTGTAAGTTGTTGTAGCCATGATTTCTAAACAACCAAACATAATATTATGCCCTAGGCTTTTGGTTGTGCGATAGGTTTTTGGAAAAATATAAAAAATAATTAAATAATTTATTATTTTAATCATACTATTATCAATTCCATCTTCATCGTGAGTTTTACAGTTTATTAATGCTACTAATATATTATGGAGCACTGGCACGAATGAGTAATAGATTATACACTACACTGTCAGCTCAAACGAACTATACGCGTCGCCATATTGGCCTCGGCTGCTCTGACACTCGTCAGCTTGTCACTTGTCGCTTTATCCCTACTCCGCGGCTGACTGTCACGCGACATGCAACACACAGTCGAAAAGTCTGTGACGATGTAATAAAAGTTTAATTTTAGATGCTATATCAAAATCTAGGTCTAGGTATTATTACTAAGTATCTAAAATATGTGAAAATCACATATCTACGAGTACATCAACATAAAATCTTTTAAAAAATAAAATAACAAATGTAACACTGAAATAGGTAAATAATAAAAAAGAAATTGGACGTTTGAACGTTCGTAATGCTACCAAAACGGTAGCGTTACGAATGTTCAAACGTAGTTTTCAGTTTTTCATGGGATGTTATGGTTTTTATCGCGTCCGGAATTGTGGATTGGTCCCTTGGAGATTACGCGCTTATGGTACATAGAGGGGGAGAAAATCGACTGTGAAATGCTACACTGATAGGTACTCTCCAAAAGAACTTTGTTTCTTTGATTTACTACACACATGTTTACTTACTTCCCTGGCTGACCCAAGAGCATCGATATCTCACAACATTGTGGTTTTTTATTCAATTATAAGTAAGTCCTTTACATTGCCGTTTATTGCCTGGTTCTAAGTTATAGTCTAAGATAGAAGCAGGCTCATATGTTAGGGATGTGGCAGTTTTATACAACACATGCTATAATCTTTTGCGATATAATTTTATGCCGTATTAACTCAATGACAAAAATAAAACGTAATTTATCTGTGGTCCTTTATAGTTCATGCGCATTCAAAAGATGGCGATAATTTACGAGTATTTGTAGATCAAATGTAAAATATTGTTTCATATATCTGATCCTGAGTCTATTTATTTTTATCGATCACCTATATGTATTGTTTGGATAAATGTTGCTTAGACAAAGTGAATGTTAAATTTAAAAAATATAAAAAATAATCTTTAGAATGGCATAGAGATGCTAGAGACGCTCATAAGAGGACGCGAGACAAATGGCGGACAATATAAACGTTTATTGTATATTGTGTGCATTAAAACCCCCATAAAGAGGGTGAACGAACCCGGGGGTTTATTAAGCCATTATCCATGAAATAGGACCCTATATCTCTTCACTACAGATGAAATAAATAAAGCAAATCGCCGAAGCCGCGTTCGAATTAACTTGTTACGAAAAAAGTCGTAACTACCCTCACTCTATCTGCTTAAAATCAACTGTAAAATTATAAAATAGGGCTCATTTTACTAAAGCAGTTGAACCGTGTTAGGTGTAAAGTTTTGTATTAGATCTTAATAGGATTCTAGTAGCAAAGCCGAGGTTGTTCAAACAGTTAAGATTGGGCTTTGCAGTGGAATGGCGATGTAAAACACGGCTGGTGTTAATGGCTGACAGGGTAAACAAATTTTGTTGGTTGATAGTCAAGTTACGTATTGGCAGCGTGCTGTTGTTTTTATATAGGCTTTTATTTTACTAGTATATTAACTGAACTTATAATCGCGACAACGGCATTAGTTAATATATCTATTTCTATTGGTTGGTTTTGTTAGCAAATAATAATAACAATAATCTTTACTTGTCTGTTTATCTTTATTGGTCTCTTTTTGTCTTTATGTAGGTGAGATTCCAGTTAAGGGCTGATTTTTTTTTAATTAAAAAATAAATAATAATTAGATTTACGGCAAGTAGATCTTATTACTGTGGTAGAAAATCATATCTCCTTTAATTTGTTTTCCCAAGTTGTTTAGCTTGAAAGCCTGAAAAAAGATTGTTGCTTGAAGATTGAACTTTAATATAGGCAGAAAGTATTACCTCGTTCTAAATTACTCACAGTAAAGACCTTCATCTTGTCTGTTTTATAGAAGACGTAAAATTTTTACAATTCGGTACTTTTAGCGTCGCAAATAACTTCGTCTCGATGCCAATTCGGGGTCCTACGGTTTGATTGCTGATAATTTTCTATTACATGCCTTGCTATGCCTCAATCCAATGCGAAAAGGTTTTATGTGAATCCTTAAGTATATTGTCGAGTAAAACCTATATTGAATAGAGAATTGGAGTCTTTTAGAAGTTTTTTGGTCTGGGTTTATTTGATTTATTGATGAACCAAACCTGACGCATTGGTGAACGCTATGGTCTTTTGAGAAGTTCCAGGTACAACAATATTAAAATAATATTGTTTGAAGCGTAGGCCCCAGTTACATCTTTACATGTTGGCCATTTATTTTATAGTTTTTTTATATTTTTTTTATTTGTAAATATTAATTACTAATAAAATAGCCCATGTACAAAAGAAAAACCTAATAAAATCTTAAACGTCTTTAAAACCACCGCAGCGAGGCATAGTGTCTAAGATGCTGGCAGCATTGCCCTTTTGATTGGCCAAACTAATTCATTGGCCAAGGTAACTGCCCGTTCTAGGATCACTGGTAGACTCTTTAACCCTTTTTGACAATTCTTTCATATTTACGCCTCTCAGCACATTAATTTTTATTTGTCTATCTTTATTCAGCAATGTTAAATTATATAAAAAAATACTAAAAAATATATAAAATGAATAAAAAATAATTAATGTCAAATTAAGATGACGCAAGTTGCGGAAGAAAGCAATGAGTGTGGTTTGATCGATATAACTTTTTGTTCTCCAACGGAGAGTTTGATAAAAAAGGGATCTTACAGTAGAGCTTTTTGTGACAGAACTCGCCCGGGGAAGTACTACCGCCAGGCTTAGTTCTATCGCTAAGCAAAACAGATGTATTCCAGCATTGCTTAGTTCCTGTTGAACAGAGATAAAAAAATAAGTTTAATTTTCGTACCTAGCTACGAAACATGGCTACGAAAATGCCAAGTTCATTGTGGACTGGTTCTCTAGCAGGAAAAAAAATCTACGTATCTGATTATTTATCAGAGATTACTTACGAACGTGAACTAAATGGTAATTACAATAATAAAACAAGTTTCATTTTCGTACCTAAGAACGAAACATGTCTCCGAAAACGCCAAGTTCATTCTGTTCTCGTAGCTGGTTCTCTGGCAGAAAAACATCTGGTTATTAAAAATCAGTTACGAACGTGGACTAAATGGTAAATAAGGCTTAACACCTACACAGTAATTTGTAGGATGTGATTTTTGAAGAGTTGGTCTGGTTATAGGTCATCGTTTTCCATTTACTATTTGGTCCTTTAATTATCACTATAAATAAAAAAGTGAATTACATATTACACTATTTTCTTACGTACCTTACCTTTTAAGTCACCCTCAATAACTCAAAAGCCAAAGTGACAAAATAACAGGATATCGTCACCCCATTTATGTTATAAACCCATATCTAATATTTCCCGTGGGCTAAACTTCCACAGGGGTCATGAGTGATGGAGCTTGTCTGCCAGCCTTTGTGCGAAACTAGCATATAGAATTATATTTGGAAACGTAATATTTTATGGATATCTATCGAACTGAAATACCAAGCAGTAGTTATACTTCATAAAATTATATCGGGATAATCTAGTGCAGCGATGCACTTCGTGCAATAGAGACGAAATCATCATGCTTATTCTCAGCCTATAATAGGAAAGTAGTCTCTACCATATATAAAAAAATCTAATTTTCGCAGAAATTAACCGTTCAGTTGATATAAATTGCCCTTTATACTTTAAAAAAATATTTCCTGCAAAAACTTTCGCTGGATGTCGTGGCCGCACTGGTGACGTCATAGGCAAACTAGAACTTTAGTATGTCCTTGTCCCATAGCTGATATGATTTTTGTAACTAGTTTGAAATCACAAAATACTTGATATACGCAGACATTTTCGAAGTTATTATTTTGAATTCGGCGCTTGACCTTTTATGGCGGATCGCTTGTTATTTCAGTTTTATTTATTGAAAATAAATAACAACCTCCCTTCGAATATAAATTAAAATACATTTTTCATAATTTAATGCATTATATTTCATTAACAGACATAAAGTTGTGGTTAAAGACGTTTATTTTCTCAAAATAAATTACAATTTCACTCAATGGGAATACTTACAACTTATTTTTATGTAGGCAATATTGAAACTACAAACAACGGCAACAAGTTGGCTGGAAAACGACGAGTGATCGAGACTTAGTATTGATTGGGAACACTGCTGAACGTGTATAAAGCCAACCTCTTAACTCTGAACTTTAGCCCAGAATTAAGCTCAAAAAATATTTGGATACGAATCAAATCAAATATTATTCTGAATGACAACATTATTCAAATAGCACGTCAACGCAAACTCTCTTAAGGATACAGTCTCGAATGAAATTCGAAAAGTCAATAGTAACATCAAAGCAAAGGTGATTAAGGTTGGGGTGGATTTTTGTTTTGTCCTTGATTTAAAACAAGGGTGTAAGGGAGGAAATCCTTTGGGGTATATTACAACCCTCGTTTACAGACCACTGTAACAACGATTCAACACTTTATTCTAATGAAATTAAGGTTCATTCAGCAATATTTTTGGATTTTAATATTTATGCACAGGAAGTGTAAAGCGAATCAATACAAACACCTTTTCATTTGCAGTCGGGACAGTGTTGTTTGAGGGTATACAAAGGGTGTGAACGAGAACGAGTGCCCTTTAGTTTATTTGAAATTGACCACTCTGATTATGTCTGGCGGGCTTCGGTCGTGGCCAGTCCCCACTCTACCGAGGAAGGAAGAAAGAAAGTATACTTTATTCTACACAAAGAAACACGTATAGTAAAAACACAAAACGGCACATGCTGCCAAGCGATTTAGAGATCCATGAAACTGCTATAACTCTTAAAGGTTAGCCCGTTACGATCTAAGACTGCATCATTACTTATCATCAGGTGTGATTTCAGTCAAGGGGTAAATTATAGGGGTAAAAAAATATTTATTCTTATTATTAAAATCCAGTAACTTCTGCCCAATGATCGGAATGACAGTAGGTATTTATTGATGGATGCTGTACTATTCTAAGTGGTACCTGGCGTGGATAAAGAAAGAGAAACCCTAAACCAAAAAAAGCTCGTCCTAGCGCTTCAAGAGTTTTTTGTGACAGAGCTCGTCCGGGGAAGTAGGTACTATCGCCATGCTTATTTTTGCCGCTAAGCAGCATTGTTGCCGGTGTAATTACAGGCACAAGAGGCTTAACACCTACACAAGGCGGTATGTTGCAGGACGTGCCCCTCGCATACCCTGTGAAGTGTTGCTCTTATATGCGATGGTTTTCCACTTACGATTTGGTTGGCAATCTACTGCTAATTACAAAGTCTACTCTCGACGACACTTTGAGGGGAATCCCCTAACGAGTCATAGAGCCAAAAGAACACAATAAATGATGTCTGACGCAGACTATATACAACAATGTTAGGGGAATCCCCTATTGAGTCATAGCAATGACGTACATAAATTATTAAACCGGCAAGATTTAAAAGAAACGATACGTTCCGATAGCAAACTCTATGCTTTATTTATGTATTTATTTATTGTTATTAGGTACACAAAAGAGGTAATAACTGAAAGTAGATCTAAATATAAGTAATAACAAGGTTTGTTCTAAGCTACAATCCATAGTATGTGTACACAACTTGGAATTAAATTTCCAAATTATAAATTCCCAAACTGCTGCTTCCCTACTGGGAATCGAACCCGGGACCTCCGGTTTAAATTCACAGCGCTCACCATTGGGCCAGGGAGGTCATCTTAAGCTTAATTATTAAGCATAATTTTCATTTTCTTATAGTTATATCATGGATTTGTGCAAAGTAATGCCTGCTTCTACGCAGTACAATTTAATAAAGCGAATACGAACACAATTCCGACGGAAATGTCTCGTTAAGTTCTAAGATGGAATCCGAGGAATACCAATACATAAAATCGAGTGTTGCCAGAACCCCGTCTGGTAATCGGCAGGGAATGGAATTTTATCCACTTACACTCCAGTGTACGAAGGAAGTGGTTGTTTCTTTTATGAAAAATTGTGAGCATAAGCGTTTCAAATTTCTAAAAGCCTCGCCCCCTCCATAACGCAATAAGAAGGAGGGAACTCAAGAAAAAACGAGTTTAACCCGAGAATACACGGATGTTTCATATTTTTACAAAACTTGCCTCAGGCCGAGATTATTATGTTTGCTCCGACGTACTTGAGATTGACTTTATATGGAAATTGGAGTCTATGTAATAATGTAAAAACGTTCTTGGCAGGAGCAGTGTTTGTTTGCTTTTTGAAACTGAAATATGGAATATGCGAAACTGAGCCAAAAATCGCAATAATCATTAAATATGATAGGTATCTAAATACCATAATATAATCAGTAAATTCAATGGGCCGGTATTAATATGATGTTTATGATGATAATGAATGGCAAATATATAAAATTGTTGTTGAAGAAAAATTGACAGCCTGCTTCTATTTAATCTCTTCAAAAATACCTGCTCTCAAAATCTTATGATGTGAGAAAACGATGCATCCAATTCAGAACTTTTAAAGTTGGTTAAAAATGAAAAAAATATACAACAAATATGAATGCAAAGTAAAATAGCTGTTTCTGAAGCGGAAACATTAAAAAAACTAGCACGAATATGGTAGAGATTGGTATAGGGTTTATTGATAAAGTAACGTAAATATTTTGCTGGCGTATTCATAAAATTTCATATTCCATTTTCTGTGACGAATAAAATGTCCTTGTGAATATCTACTTCAGTTACATGTGGAGTAGGAGAGAAACTTACATATTTATATAGAATTTTTATTTCCAATTCCTATAGTATAGTTGGAATACGTGACAAAAAAGCCGCAATGCGCGTTCCGCGGGCGATAGGACGTTTATATTTTACGACAAAATCAGTTTTGATACAAATAAGATTTTAGCATTCATAGAAATAAGATTTCAAGATTGGTCATAATATCGTAGGATATCGAAAATTACAGAAACTGACAATTATTGTAATAACATAACACACCTATATCCTTTTTTATTACAAACTAGTTAAGTGAGAGCAGGATACCCTAAACAATAAAGAGTTGTTTGGCGTTATTTTCAAATTTTAATTTTAATGGGGCCCTAATTTGAGATCATAGAAAATCAATGGAGAAAATCTGAACCTTAACTATTCTTTCTGTCTGTATTATATCGGTTTATCAATTTCCCTTGTCTCAGAGAGTTGTCTCTCGGTGTTGTATCACTAAGTACACTGTATAAAATTAACCGAAAATAAAAGATTGTCGGTTGAACATGTGAACAAGAACATTTATTATCGATCGAAAGGTAGGTATACTGTATTTACAGGATGTCAACACTCTCGCTCTGGGCCAACTTTTGAAAATCGTAATCGGGTAGTCATCGTGAAGTTAAATGTGGGCAATGCTCTTGATAGCTATCAAAACCAAACACTAGAAGGACGGTAGAGGGCAAATGTGTCGCAAAAGTTTTCAATTGGTTTCGTTTTTGAACGCTTGTGACTTCCACTGAACAAATACTAATTACGTATTTAATTTCAAGAAGGCCTAGTTACAACTATACCTATAATGTCGAACTTACCGTCGCACTACCGACTTTAGTGTGATTTATAAACAAAAATCATTTCACATTCTTGTGAGCTATGTAGATTGGTTGAATTAACACGCCTTTTGAGAACACAGGCATTTAGGTTTCCTCGCGATATTTTCCATTTGATATTTAATTGCTTAAAATGCAATTATTCATTAATATACATATAATTGCGTGCTGGGAATCGATCTCGGTCCCCCCGTAAGGGAGTCAATGCACTAACTACGGTATCACCACTCCATTATACTTTTATATAAATATTCTAATATTGATTAAAGGCTCTAATAGGTACAGGTAGGTAGGTTAGTTTCTGAACGTTTAAGTTTGCTATTTTTTTGTAATGGTACAATAGTTAAATTAAATAAAATTACTAGTTTTTAATTTTATTCACGTTTCTGATATGTGCCGCTAAGATGTGGAACGCCCTCACGGCAACTGTGTTTCCTGCCACGTATAATTTGAGTACGTTCAAGGCTAGAGTAAATAGGCTTTTTCTAGGCAAGCGTGCTCCAACGTAGACCTCATCATTGATTTCTAACGGGCATGATTGTCGTCAAGCGCTGGCTGGTAAATAAAAAAAAATAAAAAAATCGTGTCTCTATCGAAAATTTATTTTGTTAACAGAGTGCTTGTTTGGTGCTACTTTTGAACGTTACCTTGTTATTACTATTAGTGGTGGTTGGGTGTTTCTATTGTAATTTTATTCTTTTAGACGAGTACTCTTGAAATTTGGTTCTGCTACTAGAGTATTACTCGGGTTTGGGTTTTGCAATTTTATTAGGATTTACTCTTGGGCTATAACATCTTTAGATACGTATGCTGGAATGCTTTATTGTTATTTAGATTACTAGTTCATTATTTCTATTGGAGGTTTATCGTGTTTAGTTTTTTACCAGTCCCGTTTTAGTTTTTAAATTCTATATTGTTATTGCTATTAGGGTACTGGTCTCGTGTTACTCTTTAGCCATATTTATAGTTACCAGAATTCTTCATTGTTCTTGGATTTCTAGTGCAGTATTTCTATCGAAACCTTATTGTGTTAATTTATTACTAGTTGCATTTTAGTTTTGTATTGTATCTTCTTAATACATTGTTATTGGATTGCTACTCTTGGAACTTTTATATTGTTAGTAGAGTACTAGTTAGGTCCTGGTCTTGCAACTTTATCTTGTTGCTGGAGTACCTAGGTGCTATGCAGGTTTTAGTTAAATAATTGAATAGACTACTATACCTTTGGGATCTTTACCTTATTAGTAGCATAGGTTGTAGTCGAGCTATTGTTTTGGACTATAAACTACGATGTAGTTAAATGTGCACGATGTGTATTTTGTTAGTATTCAGGTTGCAGTTTTAAAGTTTGTATCTTGTTTATACAACGTGTAACCGATATATGAAATAATGTTTAAGGATGCATAAGTATATTCCATAAGAAATCATCCTGTAAAAGTATTAAATCAATACAAGCGTATTTATTCTTCCATGAATGCTAAACATACTAAGTGTTTTCTTATGACAACCATATTGAATATAAAAGAACGACACGCGCATAGTAAGTACGCTACGCGACGCGCACCTTATGAAGTGACAGGAGTCACACGATTTTAATTTAGAACTGTACCTGATTTCTTTCATTTTATGCTAAGACTATTTACTCAAAAACTATTAGGTTTTCTGTTTCACAGATAAGTCACAGAGCCTGTACATAATGTTCCTCTGAAGCCTGTGAAGGTATATCGGTTTTTATTTATAAGTTGTATATAACACAAGTTAAGCTCCGTTTCAAATTGGCTAACACTTTTATAGCCTGTACGATACGATGTATTCGAGCCGTTTTTGTGTCCTGTTGGCATCAGTTGCCGCTCGTTTCCGTACAATTTGGCAAGCGCTGCAGCATTGTTTCGCTTGTCTTAGTGGCCGTTAGTGCGTTTTATTGGCCACCAAGCGTCGCGTTGTACAAGATAAGGTAAACTTTTTTACCCCGACTACGGTTATGAATTTAGTTGTTTAAAGTTTGTGATAGTGTCCCAATTTTATCTATTAGCGTATCTCAGTGTAGCTATCAGTAATTACAAGAACGAGTTTATATAAATTATATAAAAACTTTATGAAGAGATGCGTTTTTTCCAAACTTTATTTCTTACTGATTGTTTGTTTGTCCATCCTACACGCTGTAACATAGCAACCCAGCTACTTGATTTCTGGCAAACAGAAGAGTAACATAGGTTACTTGTCGCCCTGGAAAAACATCAAAATTTCTAAGGATGGTTTACAGGAACATTAATATTTTTATGCGAAAAATCGTTCTTCATTCACGTCCTAATAAAACAACCAATTGAAGTCAATTGGTGTTGATTTTTGGCACGGACATAGTTGAAATACTAATTCTAGCCTTTATTATTAATACGAAAATGTGAGTGCTCGTTTGTCCTTCCTTCACGCTGTAACTAAGTAACTGATCTACTTGATTTTCACCCAAGAGTAAAGAAGGCTGCAATATTTTATAGTTTGCGCAAGCGTACGTAAATAGTGCACTGTATACATGGTCGGTGTCCTATTCCTCCTGGCAAAGACGAAAAAATACCACGAGCAAAACCGCCGGTAAAATAACATACTTTTACCTTTCTTACTTCGGAGAGAGAGTGTAAGTCTCACTCTCTCATCTCGCTGTCTTATGCGTAACGTATTAAGATGATTGCTGTTGATCAGGTTTTTATAATAAAGAAATCAGCGGTTCAACGGCAGATATGAAAGGTTAAATCAATTTCCTGACTTGGATTAACGTTGCTTTAATTTGCGAGGTCACACAATCCTTTATTATGCAGGCTCTATGTTCTGTATTAAACAAGGCTACTATGTCACTACCCAAATTAATTGCTAGAATTGTAAACTAGCGAAAATCTAAATAAACCTATGCCAAAACACAAAAAGTTTGTTGCAAAATAGCCGTTACACCTAGTGTAATAAGAACTATGGCACCCATCTTACAGCCTAGTACACGTAATAAGCAGTCATACATAGTCAATGCGATGTCGTTTTGGGCCAACTCGCAGTCCAGGGCCTTTTAACCTGATGAAACCCAAGCGAATATAGATCTTATGGTCCGCATAGTTTATATGATATTTAGGACGGTTTTCCTATAGGAATTTAATGGGACATACCTAAATGCTTGTCTATATTGCTTTAATAATTATAGGGATGGAAATAAATATTTATATGTGATTAAGTGCTTACTTCTTTTGGATGGTATACAATTATTATGAGTTAGTGTTACAGTTTTACCAGTGAGTGGTTCGAGTAAGAATGCTTTCTAGGATTAGAGATATCAGGGCTAACGACATCTTATAGCCGTCTCGGATAACCACTTATTCAGTGGATCATGGCGTCATCAGACAAAATTTTCTTATTAATTCCATACAAACTGTTCCCGCGTTTTTCATCATTTGTTTTTACAAACCCCGTGGAAACCGTTTGATAACATAACAATATACTTTCTTAACAATGATAGACAAACGGGATATTAGAAAATTTGGAATATAATAAAAAATTGTAATTTTAATAAGGAAATCAAATATAATCCCATTTTGTAGTAAGAAATCCTAGCTTCTATGAAACAAAAAATGATCAAATTTATATTTTCGTTGATATTGCACTAAAACAATACGTTTCTTTTCTTAAGCTGTGTTTTACGCCATCGGTTGCTTGGTATTCGCTATGTAGTGATAAGCCCAAAAATTGTATAAGTACGTCGTGTAAACTAGTTATGTATAATGTCTCTAGTATTTTTGTTGTATGCTATAAAAATGTATTCACTCGTTCATTCATTCATCGTTGCCGCAGTACGATTCTAACCTCGGCTTAGGGATGATTAGTTGGTCTGTCTGAGCCTGAACAAAACGCTACTCGATACCTTGAATCCGCGGTAGGTTCGCCCTTGACTCAGATTATGTGCCCGTGGCTTTAGATTCCGACATATCTTTAGACAGTCGAGCACAAAATATATATTACCAACTAGCGGACCCGCGCGACCTCGTCCGCGAATGAGTCAACTTCAAAAAGTAGTCGTATTCCGTCGTGGACGGTTTTATAGAACTTTAAAGAAACAATTCCGATATACTTACTACATATTTCCGTCGTTTGGCGTAACGTTTACCGTTCACGCATCGCACGCATCGGAAACTCTCAAAAAGGATATTTTTTGCAGCTTTTGCAACATTATTCATTAATGATGGTAGCCATTGGTTGTAGCGTGATGTTTTATAGCCTTAATTAATACTACCAATAAATAAAATTGAAATCGATACAGGATTTTCTGAGATTAGCGCGTTCAACCAAACAAACTCAAAAGCTTGATAATATTTCAACTATGCCCATCTAAAAAAACCACGACAATCTAAAACTCAGTTGTGCGGAATTTGAAAGACAAATGCGGAAAAAAAGCGATGTTATCCTGTAGGAGCTGTTGGCTTTTCCGGGATAAACAGAAGCCTATGAGCTATTACAGGATGGTACGCATGCATTCGATCGTTGTCCCATATGCCTTGCGACGTGCTGGTATATGTGAAGAGTTATGTCCTTTATCTTCGACAATATTTATCAGATCCTTATTAAAATAAGACTCTACATACTTGATAGTATACACTTTCAAATAAAAAAGAATTATTAAAATTGATTCAAATTTAACGGAGTTACTTCATAGTACTTCATAGTATGAAATGATAACAAATATCATCCCATCTCCCGGAGGAAACTTACTGTTTATCAGGATAAAAAGTATCCTATATGTTGACCCGGAATATCAGCAACAACTATACAAAATTATATTTAAATCCGTTCAGTAGTTTTCACGTGATCCCCAGACAGACAGACAGACAAAAATTAAATAAAAATCTGTTTTGGACTCAGTGTCGATTATAAAGCATCCCTTGGTCAAAATTTTCAAAATATATTAAATGTACAGAAATCTTCCAGTTACAGATTTATTATAAGTATAGATTTATAATCAACCAATGGAAATAATAATAGCGAATACTTCTCTCAAAAGCCACTATTTATTTATTTATTTAATCGAAAAATACAAAAATAGTTTTTATTAAAATGGTGTAAAACATAAACTCTTAAGAGTTTTACCGTTGCACCCTGCGGCGTTGACAATCATTGGTCGTGTATAACTACATGCTAAATTCTAAAATTATATTTATTCTAAACTAAACTAAATGATCATTAACTAGTGACAAGTGGCAATAAATAATAAATACTTAACAAATATATACAGCGAAATGTAAGTAGGTTAAAAATAAGTACTTAGATAAAACTGTACATGGAGAGGACAAACGATTTGTATACGCATCTAGACTTTGCAGTATACAGGTAGTTTCTTGTTTGTTTAATATTTTGATTGGTTACTAAATATACTGAACCACAGATATCATCATGAATCAAGAAAAAAAGATATAAATCAACGATCTGGCAAAAAAAACCCTAAGTTCGCTTGTAAATCCCTCGCTATAATACTTAAACGATAAGATAAGGAACCGAACTAAAAAAACACCCACATCTACTCGCATATCTCATATCACTCGTAGACACTGCAATGCTACGGAGAAAATATTCGTAAGGCGGCATTCCGCACTTCATTATTTCCGAAACAACCCTTCCCAGCTAAAAAAAGGTAAAAGAAAGAAAAAAACTGGAGCGTGTTCCTCTCTTTTATCTTTTTGCAATCTTTTTTATCTTTACCCCGAGATGACGACAAAGGAAGGCGAAAACATTGGCTCTCCCACTAATGAAACTTTTTGGTACAGGCGCCCTTGCCAATTCAATAATGAATCGTGGAAAACTATCAACTTTTTCTCTTTTTACAGTCTCTATTTCAGGTTGCAAATATACTATTTACAATTGATACAATATTTCTAACTTAATAGATATTTTATTTTTATTTTTTGGGAAGCTATCGTTTTGTTCCTTTTACCCCGAAGTCATCTTCGAAATGTTCCCATAATTTTATTTATTTCTATTTAATTTTATTATTATATTTAATTAATGAGGCCTGCCTGTATGTTTGCCTTGATTACTGAGTCTTTTTCTGGATATTACTAACTATAGAACTTTATATTGCCGTACACTCCTACTACTGTTATATTATAACCCCACTTACTACAATTATATTGTTAGTTTTGTGTGAAGAATGATTACGAGTCAAATTTATATCAGCGGCCAGTTTTATACACAGCGTACAAAATTTCAGGTGAACATGGAAATATTAATAGTAAATTAGCAATTAATAGCAAAACCAAAGATTGGTGCTAAATTAATAGGTAAAAAAGGAGAGGTAACTTCCTTAATTTATGTACGTATTCCCTACAGATACCGACATACAGATACAAACACAATGGTCTAATTTTTCGATTACAGAAATATATAATGTCAATATTGTATTTGCTGCAAATTTGTGTACGATCTCGATCGTTGTAACCCAAACGGATAACCAGCGAACGAAGGTTTTTTCATACGCTAATTTTAACCAATATGTACAGATTCAGATTTTTTTTTCTACTCACGCAAAAATTGCTTGGAACATAAAATCCTAAGACACTTTTGTCGTGACCATTAATACTTAGATGTTGAAATCCAGCCATGTCTGTAAATTTTGTAATAACAATGTAATATATTTCATACCAATAAAAAAGTGACACATTCAATTTTTCATTTGCTCTATGTTCGTTCTAAAATTATTGAGTGCCAATATTTTCGCGCGATATACAATTCAATTTGAGCGTGACAAAGCTTTTAGGAGTGCTTCATGCATGGAGTATAAGCGACAGGGATTTATGTCACGCCAACCACTCCAACGGATTAGCAACATAGTTATGTTGTTTTATAAGCACGATGATGTTTTCCTCTATCACTATTTAATGCAGCTTCATTTGACGATGCCTTTCAAGCCTTATGATTTAATGATTTAGTGCCTAGTTCAGGTAGAGTTTTTTCTGATTCCGTGCCATAATTTATCAGACTTCATTCGTAGTTATAATTTTACATATTGGCAATTGGTTGGTGCTAAAGATTCTGGCTTTAAAACCCCAGATGTTTTTGAGTTCTTGCAAACTGTTTTTCTCCGTTATCGATAATACGCCTGCAATCTTCAATACCTAACATCGCAACATAAATAACAAAGCTTACGGTGATGTTATGAAACTGGCCTACCGCCATCATAACAATAGAATCTGTCAAACACTTTAGTTTTGAGATTGCATCAGTTGAACCCAATTAAAGTCTAAATTGTCATAAAGCAAAAGAGTGGACAAAAATTCAGTTCCTCAGCCTAGGTTTTCATATTTCCTGTACTAAAATGATTAACCACGAATATTTTTCCGGATATCCAATACAATTCAATTTTGGCGTGACAACACTTTTAGGAGTGCGTCATGCATAGGATATGAACGACGGATTTATATGCAGCATGAATATTTTATCCGCTATTATTCGCACAACTCATCTATATCTATCGAGATTTCATATGTATACATGTAGATCTGATGTTAGAATAACTCGAAACTTTATAAACTTCTAGTTACCACTAGAGTAACCACATGATATGTTTGATAAATAGCTTTATACAATTCAACTATGTAACTCTGGGTCTAAGAAAGACTTTGGTGCTTTGCCTTTCACAACATTCATCACATCAATCCATTACCGGCCCATTACAGGGCACGGGTCACCTCTCAGAATTAGAAGGATTTAGGCCATTGTCTACCACGCTGGCTAAGTACGGATTTTAGACTTCATACGCCGTTGAGAACATTATTGGGAACTCTCAGGCTTGCAGGTTCACGATGTTTTCCAACACCGTTAAAGAAAGTGATTTTTAAATTGCTTAACTAATAACGGAATTATGACTCCGAAAAGTCAGTGGTGCCGGGGTTAGAACTCGGTTTCCACGAAAGTAAAGCCGAAGCCTTACGCTAAGTGAGACTATTTTGCACAAATAAAAAAAAAATATGTGTTGGTTTTCAATTTTCTTTCACTCTCCCACTCTTTTTTTTCTTCCTTCTGTCTTGGTCTGCGAGTTTTCAAGGTTTGTTTTTTCAAACATTGAATGGATGGCTTGATATGAATGGATGCACTTAAAAGTTGTTTTATTTCATTTTTGTTTAGCTAGTTATCAAAATAAGTAAAAAAAAGGTTTCAATAAAATTGATTTAAAAATTGTAAATCAAAATAACTGTTCACTGCTACATGAACTATTTTATTCCATTTTCGCGACTTTCACGAGGTCGTAATATACAGTATTCAATTCTCAATAGATCCAGTAGGCATGAGAGGCGTGAATAATAAAGGACACATTTTGAAGCGAATATAAATCCGTCGCTCGTGTCACAGGCTTCACGATTCGCTAAAAATGTTGTCACGCCAAAATTGTATTGGACACGAGGCAGGAATAATCCGGCGAATGATTTTTTTCATATTCGTGCGCACAAAGTCAGCACACCGTTTATAATTATACTATAGTAGGATAACTTTTATTTTCTGACATTTACGCGTTTTTGACTAACCACTTCGTTGGTTTAGTGCTTACTGCTTAGCAAGATGTCCTCTTCGTTCGAGGTTCGTTTCCTGGACTAGCTCGTATTGTAAGCTCTTGGGGTCTTCTTTGAAAAAGCTCTTGGTACTAGCCCTGAGTTTGGGAATTGGCGTTGTTCACTGCATAAAGTGTGACCAACGGCTTGTGGCATCCAAGGCACGGATCTCATTACACATTTTCTCACCGTTTAAACCTTCCCTGGACATATTTCTTTCAAGGCCTTCGTTAACAAAATTGGTCTAGCCGTTCTCGAATTTTAGTCTGACTAACGAACACCAATTGATTTTTAATATTAATAATTCTTACATATCAAAACACTAATATCAGATTTAAATAGACTAAAATAACCTTTCTTTAATGCTTGAGATCTTTCATACTTTTCAGCTTTTCAGAGGTTGTACCGAAATTTTGTAAAATTTAAATATCAGCATCTACTTGTTAGTATATACCCATATTTCAAATAAAATTAAATGCATTTCGGAAATTTAAATCTGAAATCAAAATGTTTTAACATTATAATCTATTTAAAAACCCATACATAGCTGTGGGTTAGGTAATGAGATTAAAATGATGCAGTATTCCATATCAGCATAAAATTATGAATAATTTCATTTTGTAGAGTGATAACATCGCTTTTACCCTCAATAGCAGATAAATATCAGATAGTGGCGTAAATAAAATTGGATTATTCATTCCTTATCACGATTGTTAAAATTCGCGAGTAATTTGTTTTATTGTCAAAAAAAAATTAAATTTAGTTTATTCGTTTATTCAGAATAACTAAAACCATACAATTCCAAGAAATATAAATAAAAAAAGAAATGCAGATGTCTAACAGTGAATAAAAATTACGACTAAAGCGCTTTACGAAACAACTAGTACTCAGGAGAAATATCCTGGACCGAATGCATCCAAAATCGAAATCTAGTATAATTTGAGAGAATTTAAATTAAAAAAAATAATTATAGTGAATTAAAAATGTACAACGCTCAGGGTTTTGGATGACTGATTAACAAAGACAGAGTAAACGAATTTTATTGAGTTCTTTGCACTTTAACAAGTGAAGAACTAAATCGTACATTTCTTTCAATGGAGGCTTGTAACTTCGAATTTAGCTTAACTGTTCTTAACAGTAATTTCTTACTTATATTCAGCCACTGACATTCTTACCAGGAAATCTGCCTGCGGCCTTTTCTTTTACCACGTATTTTGCCTTTTCTGCTGTATGCTTACCCTGGTTGTAAAGTTTATGCCCATCATTTTTAGCAAACCATATGACAGATACTCAGGCCAGAGCCATTATGTTCAGTGCAAGTCACAGTAAAACTTTCTTTACTCAAGTAGTCTCTCTCTCTCTCTAGTCACTCTTACATTCCTGAAGATTGAGGTCTTTGAGTAATTCCGACCCATTAGTTACCAGTTGTTTCCATCGAATTCTATTCAAATTTCACACACCAGCAAAATTTGTAATCGGGGGTCAAACCTTCGTTCTCTCCTGTGATACCAAATTTTTCTAAACTATCATTTCCAAGCTGCATTATGTGTCCGAAATTATTCTTATCCTTATAATGGTGATACGACACTGTTAACCTAACCTAACTAAGGGGCTATTTTAGCAGATTGAAATTAATATGAGGACTACAGAAATAACTATTTCACGCTGGACGTTCCAGGCCGAGGCTCTAAAATGATTAAACCCCAATATATTTTAGCCGAGCAGACAACACAATTCAATTTGCCCGTAATAAAACTTTTAGGAGCGCGGCGTGCATGGCATATGAGCAATAACGTTACTACCTACGTTTATATTGGCATTAATAATGTAGGTTTGTTTTGCCCTTTGAATTTTGCATTTTGCTTTCTGTTTCTCATCTGTGCCTAATATCATCATCATCATCATCCCATCAACCGATAGACGTCCACTGCTGGACATAGGTTTTTTGTAGGGAGTTCCAAGTTCCACGATTCTGAGCCGCTTGGATCCAGCGGCTACCTGCGACGCGCTTAATGTCGTCTGTCCACCTCGTTGGGGGTCGACCAACGCTGCGCTTTCAGCACCTTGGGACCCCAACGTCCATCCTTTCTCCGAACTATGTGCCCGGCCCATTGCCACTTAAGCTTCGCGACTCGTTGAGCTATGTCGGTAACTTTGGTTCTTCTGCAAATCTCCACATTTCTGATTCGATCGCGTAGAGATACTCCGAGCATAGCTCTCTCCATCGCCCGCTGAGTGACTCAGAGCCTTCTTATAAAAATTGTGCCTAATATAAATGTAATAGTTTCAGCGAGAGAAATTCACAAGAGACTCAGATATAGCCTGCAGGACTCTGTTAGATCAATAATCCAAAAAGTTGACTTGTTATTTTAGTGCAATCTTCTAGCGAAAGATGAAAAGTACCTCCGCCATTCTTATTTGTGCCGCCAAGCAGCATTATTGTGTTTCGGTCTAAAGGGCAAATGTGTCCGGTGTAATTACAGACACAGGAGTTATAACACTTACATATCAGTTTGGTGGACCCGAGGCGTTACTTTATAGGCCGTGTCCCTCGTATGCCCTGCGAAGTGTTGCCTTGTATATGGGCGATACTTTTGGACATACCATCACGTGGGCCATCTTAAGCGGATGGCAGTTTTGGTAAAAAAAGAACCATTAGCGCTCGCTCATGTTTTTTGACTGCCCTAAAGAAAGTCGTGTTTCGGTAATAGCACTGTACTAATCGTTTAATGTGAGTAGAGACTCATGATCCATGAATCACTCAACCATGATTTGAAAGTTGTCTTTAATCAGGCTTGACATTTATCTAATCTTGAGTTAGAGCAAGTCGTATTTTGGATTGCGCATTTCTATCAGTAAACTGCAATGTTAAGATTCTCGCAGATATCCCAAATTCCAAAAGCAATCAGGTAGCACCAAGGACATAAATAAATCTGTTACGCTAGCGCAGAACGGCAATTAGTAAAACCAATTAACCTTAACGCCGTCTGCACCGGCGTCCCCTGTTTACCTCTAACTAGCTTTAGCTCCAGGGCACGCTCGGAGAATTCACTTGTAATTATACTTCACAAAGCAAGCTTTAATGTTATTAAATCTACGAAACTCGAGCTTTTATATCGAGGTATGAGCAAAATTTAATGGTGTGCAACTGCGAAATCTAACAATAGAGGGTTTATTAAAATTTTAAAACAATTGTTACAGTTGCAGACTTCCTCAACATCCTTATCATTAGCATAGTCTTTTAGATACGAGTATGTTTAGTTAACGTTCACTCAGAACAGTAGGTATTACTAAATATATATATATATGTATATATATTTTTTTTTATTCCAAGACAAGTTAGCCCTTGACTACAATCTCACCTGTTGGTAGGTATGATGCATGGTCTAAGATGGAAACGGGTTAACCTGTGGTATGGCAATCATATTAAACCCATACCCCAAATAGGTTTCTACGCGACATCGTATCGGAACGCTAAATCGCTAACCGGGAGGTCTTTATTGGTATCTAGCCACGGCAGAAGCATTTTTTTACGGTTTTCATATATATATATATTTTTTTTTTGCAAACATCGCCATCTAGCTCCAAAGTAAGCGTAGCTTGTGTTATGGGAACTAAGATGACTGATGAATATTTTTTATGATTAATATACATAAATACTAATAATATGCAGATAAACACCCAGACACTGGAAAACACTTATGTTCATCACACAAACATTTTCCAGTTGTGGGAATCGAACCCACGGCCTTGGACTCAGAAAGTAGGGTCGCTGCCCACTGCGCCAGTCGGCCGTTAATTGATGAACCAAGCAGAAGCCCACCAGATGGTATGTCCATGGAACACATTCTAAGTGTTGCCCTGTGTCCATCAACCTGAGGTATAGATGTTAAACCTGAAGTGCCTGTAAATACACTGACAAGCAAACTCTTCAGACCGGAGCACATCATTGCGAAAATGCTGCTAAGCGGCAGATATATCCCCACCAGACCTACTTCAATGTGGGTTGGATCCTTTTCATTTAACTGCTTCCCATTTAGGGATTGATTGCTGAAATTTCCAACATATGACGAGGTCTACATTTCCACAAACAAGGCATATGCACGAACCGTGTAATGAAACCGAGCCGTCATTTCATTTGCGACGATTGCAGCCGTTGCAACGTTGAACACGTCGTAGAGGCTACGTTATTTATTAGCTGAGTGATGTACTTAGATGCTGAGTGATTACAACGTTGTGTGTGAGTGCGAGCTCCTCTGTGCAACTGTGCAGCGATATATTGAGAGTAGACAAGGAAACATCTGCAGCATAATTCACATGGCAGTCCGTGTAAAGCTACGTTGCTCGTAGTATAGTTTTAGGTGTGCCCGATAAAAATCATCATTGTCTGCAGCCTATTTACTTCCCACTACTGGGTACTGCATGTATATATTATAGTTATATATTTATTGCACCACCTACCTCTTTTCTATGGTTTTTCCTTTTACGTCTTTGGTTGCCTGGAAGAAATCGCTATGTAGCGATAAGGCCACCAAATTGGACTCTCTTGATCTATGTGTATATCTCTGTGACTACTTTTTAAAAACATAAAGAAAACAAACTGATTCTTTTTACAAAACATATAACAATAAAAAGATTCCCAAGTTTTTTTTAGTTTTTTTTAGTTTTTTTTTATTGGTGTACAATAAAAGTGTATTCATTCATTAATACTGCAAAGCTCTTATTGGGATGGTTTTACAGCAGAAACTCTCCACACTGCTCCAACGGGGGTTGGTGGGCATTAAAGACTAATATCATAAATTAGTGATTATAGTAACCGATGGCTCAATTTGATGACAACCCTTATTTACTAACTCCAGGCTGGTACTGAAAATTCTTTACCAGAAATACACAATACCACACATCTACGTTAGTTTCCTTTACCGACTGATATCTCTTAATAAAGCTAAAAAGAAAAAATACCTAATTAATGTGAAGATTTCTGATAGAACCTATGGCATTGAAATAAACTGAAGATTGCAAAGCAGAATATTTCCGAATTGGAAACACTTTTTGTCCCGCTTACGTATGAAGGGGATTCTCCCATTTTAGGTTTGAAATAATTAACAAGCTGCAAGGCAAAAAATACTGCAATTAGTGATTAAATGTTTTCTGGCAACATATTATAATTCAAGCTACTTTTAGTGCCTTTACCTTAATACCCCAAAGTTAAGTTACTTTTAAAAACAAAAATAAAACTCCAATTAGCAGGCAATTTTTAGGCAGCAAATATTTTGTGCAATTATAAATGTTTTCGGGCATCATGTTTTATAAATAAAGAGTGGCTACGTTACCTTTTTGAGGATATCAACCAGAAACTGTAAAACTCATTAGCTCATCCCATCCGAATGTTTCAGAAGTTTCAATTACGAGTTTCCTTTGCCCATTAGACATGTATGGGCGAACTATTTTGGGACAAAAGCTTTCAACTGATTGATAATACAATATACCCTTGTCCCTTGCAACCCTTCAGATTCAGGGAACACGGCACATAATAATTTGGTATTGGAATTTCAATAGTATACTCGTTTATACACTGTGAGAGTAGGTTTCCCTCTAAGTCTGAATAATAAGATATTAAGAATCCCAATTCTTTAGTTGTATGCAAAATGTTCGGTAAATCCACATCACATTTTTTGTCAGTTACTGGATACCTAATTGAGAATGGTTTACATTGTCAATTAAGTATCAACTGCTTTTACCACAAAGCTTGAATCTCACAAAATTAATTTAATAAAATCAACAAAACTGCAATTATTAAAAAAAATACTTCATTAACAAATTAATTTTTAACACATCTGGCCTTCTATTTGATTGCCAAACTATTTTGGAGTAAGAATTTTCAGAAATTATTCTCAAGGTTTAAAACCTTGAGAATAATTTCTTGAATTTATGAACATGAAAACGAATTTTATGGTTTCCTTAAATAGGAAGATTTAAAACGCGCACATAAATTAACTCGCATGCTATCTAGCTTAGGAGAACTATGAAAATGCTCGGGTAATAGCTTTGCACGAATTCCAACGGGACTCTGAGAAAAGTTTCCTTAAAATACGTGAGATTTACGATTAGCCGTAAAACCGTTTTTGGTTGAATTAGTTCTCAAGTTATGAATAACGGCTAAAGTTGCGCTCGTGGTTAGTTTATAGTCCACTTCGGACTTGATGAACTGGATTGGAAGGGATTTTCCGTATAAAGCTTCCGGAAATAGATATAGGTTATTTGAATGCTCATTGTTCTTTGTTATGTGTCTTTATGTTTGGATTAATTTGAGAGTTAAATTTTGCCATACTCAGAGGTAGAGATTAACATTAAAGCTGTGGTACGTAGTTGCGAGGCTACGCTGTGAAACTATATTACCATTTTTCAGCAATTGTAAAAAGTGTAAAGGGGCCACTAAGTTAAGCAAAGTAGCTTCAAAGTGTGAATCTAAGTTTTGATACAGGTCAAGATTAGGTAAGGTTAGGTTACGGGGCACATAGATCAACCGGGCCTCAAAGTGCTGGAATGGTGACCCTGCACCGGAAATTGTAGCGTTGACAGACACGTGGACAGAATGTATCTAACAAGACATATCAAAAATAATAAAGATGTATAAAACAGAACGAGACTTTTGAATTTCAAAATCCATGACATGCAGTGTAATTACAGACATTTTGAGGCTAAACTCCTACGTCTCAGGTTGATGGGCCAGGTGGCCAGCAGGTCGTTTTTTCCATTTCCTTCTGCTGGGTTCATCTATTATTACTATTAATAAAAAACATCTCAATGACATACTCGTATCTGGTGGAAAGACGCCATAAAGCTAAAACGCCAATATTAATTTGCATTGCCTTATTTCGCTATGTCACTTGACGTCGGATATATCTCACAGCATGCAGAATAACCTTTTTCCCCGGTTTTCCTCGGTTACCCTGAATCGTTTATAATAAAGGCGTGAATGCGTTTTAGCGCCCACAGCTAGGAAATCTGGCGAGTGGAACGGTGTAAAATTTTCTGAATTCATTGCCTGAGAACGTTCACGTAAGCGGAGCTTCATTAAGGGGTATTAACGCTTCCATATATTCGCAGCTTTTTTCTTTATTCCTTTTCGGGTTTTTACGAGTGTTTCATTTCCTGTTGGGGCGATGAAAGGGTTTTTTGATATTCAACGATCCCGCGAAATCCACATGTGTTTTACGAGTACGTTTTTTTCTAATTATTGAACGATTTGGTTGAACGATTAATAAAACGTTTTAATTTCGCCATGTTTGACGGTCTAAAACTTTTAAATATTTCCTCAATAAATTTAGTGAGTTCGGGATACTACAACAGTGACTATTAGGTAGCGTAAAGACACATTCCGATAATTTCAATATAAATAATAAAAAAAAATCAAAAAGCACTGGATGAAAAAATAAAAGATCAAAAACTTCAGTGCTTCACGTGCTTCCGTAATAGAGTCGCCCGTGTTATGTGAATGTGCTTTAACACATTGTCCGCTTTTGTTGGCAATCGGTGTGTGAAATTGAAAATGTGCACGTTGTTTTTTCGTTTTTTCGGTATTCTATATTTACTTAACTTTTGCTGTTTTAAAAGTTTAATGTTATATATGTAAGTGATAACTGTACTCGGAAAATAAACTATAATCTAAAATGATTAATGATGATTGTGGCGATTCGCCTTTGTATTTCATGTTACTACAACATTATTGTCTATGGTTAGACAAGTTCAAACTGTTGACTGTTGATTAGAACTCAATGTTGAAATCATAGATGGCTTCTAACGGAAGATGTAATATTTCATATTCATAATAAACAGTTATTACTTAATATAACAAATGGGATTGTTCTTGTGTTCCCCAATCCTATAATGATATTACAGTGTATTGTTGGTATATCTAATGGAATAATTAAATAAATAAATAAAAAGCAAACTTATGTAGACCAAGCGATTTATCGTTCCGGTAACATACCTACGGCTCACCTTACAGCTCCTTTATTTACCAACGAATAGCTTTCGGCTTAGAGAATTAATAAAGTTCAACTTATCTTTTACTTGGTCAAAATGGCTCTAAATAGGGAAAAGTTTCACTGCCCTGTGGGGCGACACTCCAGAATTCACTATTTAAATCACAATTAAAAAATATAAAACTATGATTAGTCGAAAATAACACTAAATTAAAGTAAACATTAGTCTAACTTGCATTTAAACTACATTTTCTCACTTCCCTGTCCATTGAAAATAGAAAACCTGCTAAAATCAAAATTAACCATAATTTTGCCTGACCCGTTAAATATTGTATATACTGTAGTGAATTCTCGGTCTCTAGTACACTTTTTATACAAATTAGAAACATAAAATGTAGAGTAACTTCAGTGGCGTGCATACAGGGTATGCACAGGGTATGCAGATTATATAAATTGATAAAAATCACCAGTACGAGTTATAAAAACCTTAAGGATAGGCATTTTAAGAGTTATAATAAGCCTACCCTTAAGTTTTTATAACTCATACCGGAGATTTTTATCATTTTATATAATCTGCATACCCTGTGCATACCCTCTATGCACGCCACTGAGTCACTTAATGGTCCAATTTAATTCCACCGTGAGTAGAACTACCCATATGCATTTAAAAAATATAGATTATAAAACAATTATATTTGCCAAGTGGAGGTGAAAACACTAAAATTATGAAATTTATTGAAAATAGAGCAGTGGTATCATTTTAAACAAGCATCAGCACAAGTGAGCATAGACAATGCGGCGCCGCGGCCTCATTCAGCACATCCGAGGCGCGCTTCCGTGATAGCTGATCCAGGCTCACGCGATATACCTACGAGAACATGCTAAAATACATTGTCGGCTTTTGTTGTCTTTTGTGCGCCATTGTGCTGTGAAATAAAACAATGAGCCGGGCTCTTTGCTGCACACTCGTATTTTCTGCCTCTGTTTGGTTAGCAGACAAAATAACACACCCTTTTTTTAATAAACACGTTTGTGTACTGTGAAAATCATATGGGAATAACGTCAATATATATATTTTTTGCACGTAACTTTTTAAAAATCAATTAAGAAATTGATACATTTTTGAACTACTAAGAATAATGAATGGCATGGATTTATACATACAAGCTTAGAATTAGTATTAGAAACCAAAAGCTAATCAAAGCACACGTAACACTTCCAGGGCATGCTAATACATTATCGGTTTTTGTTATCTTTTGTGCGCCATGGTGCTGTGAAACAAAATAACGAGCCGGGGTCTTGGCTGTATACTTATATTTTCTGCCTCTGTTTGGTTATCAGACAAAATAATACATCCATTTTTTAATAACAATGGAGACAACAAACGTGTGTTTCCTGAGAAAATCAGATTGCAATAATAGATTTTAAACACACTTAATTTTTTTAAATGGGTTTGGAAATTGATACATTTTTGAACTACTAAAAAGATCGATTCGTATGTATTTCCACATTCAAGTTTATAATAAATAGTATTAGAAGATAATATATTGCCAAATCTTACGTAATATACCTGCGAGAACATGCTAAAATACATTGATGGCTTTTGTTGTATTTTGTGCGCCATTGTGCTGTGAAACAAAACAATGAACCGGACTCTTTGCTGTACACTCGTTTCCCTTTCTTGACAGATACGTTTGTGCACTGTGAAAATCATATTGGAATCATATGAAAATCATATGGGATTTTAAATAGGTATACTTATATTTTGTTGCCCAGACCTTTTTAATCAGAGATTTGGGAGTCTAAACTTTTTGAACTACTACGAAAACTTGCATGTATATATACATATAAGCTTAGAAACCAGTAGCTGATCAAAGCACACGTAATATACTACCCAAACATGCATAGAATACACTGTTGGCTTTTTTCGTCTTTTGGCGCCATTGTGTTGTAAAATAAAACAATGAGCCGGGTTCTTTGCTGTACACTCGTTTTTGAGGCCTCTGCTTTCGGTTATCAGCCGAAATAACACTCCTATTTTTTAATGAAGACGTTTGTTTGCCTTTAGGATAATGGTTAAAATCCGTTTCCATATATTTTCGTGTTGTATTGTGTTTTTCTGTATTTTACTTCTTCTTGTTTATATAGTGATAGGTTCTGACTTAGTTTGTAAGAAATAACGAATCGAGCAAGTATTCTTTTCTTTTATAGTTTATGGATAGGTTCCATAGAATCCAATGACACATACTATTATTATTTGAACTCTACTCAATGCCACATTCTCTTCATTTAGGTCATCACAAAAACACATTTCTGGTCTACTACACACCGGTCTCCTCTTAAAATAAGTAGAGTTTATACCATATTCCACCACGTTGGCCCAATGCGGATTGGTGGGCTCCACACGCCTGTGAGAAAATTATGGACAACTCTCAGGCATGCAGTTTTCCTCACAATGATTTTCTACACCGTTGAAGCAAGTGATATTTTAACTACTATACTACGCACATAACTTAAAAGTGAGAAATGCGTGCTTGGATTCGAAGTCGGGCTCCCGAGAGTGAAGCCAAAGTCTTAACCACTGGGCTTTCACCGCTTCCTTTACTGAAGTACTGAGTAATTATTAATTTCCATTATTAAAATACTGCGTCATGATGACTCACACATGGGGTAGTTGTACAGTTGACCACAACTTGTCTTAGAAATGCTGTTGCACTTTATCGTTTCGCCTTTACACCACTTGCAATAAGAGCTAGGGATCGTGTTTGCACCTGTGCGGTCACGTGTATATTGCGTGACTTGGCAAGGTTTACAGTAGCTTACATTTCAAAGGGTGCGTACAGTTCATGGCCATTGCGGTATTGACTGACCGCGCCTTTGCATATTCGGCTTTCGGCGGCTTTGTTATCAATGCAAATGCTTTCATCGAGTTTGTAAAATAGTTGTTCCTCAAGACATCGTCCGGCGTTTTTAGGGTTTCTTTTGAAATCCTGCGGAAATTATCTTATTTCTATGAAGTTTCTTCCCAATGATGCAAGCTAGCGCCTTGCCAGAAGAATTATCTAAATCGGTTTAGTGGTTAAGGCGTAAAGGTTGCAAGTTCTTTCACCTCTGAATTTCTAGAGTTATGTGCGTTTTCAATTTAAGTAATTTAAATATAATTTGCTTTAAACTGTGAAGGAAAACATCGTGAGGAAACCTGCATGCCTGAGAGTTCTCCATAATGTTCTGTGCGTGTGAAGTCTACCCTTTGCGAGCGTGGTTGACTACGACCTAAACCCTTCTAATTCTGAGAGACCCGTGCCCTGTAGTGGGCTGGTAACGGGTTGAAGACACAGTAGAAAAAATTATGAGATATTAGGTAACTGAGGTTTCAGGTTGGTTCCATCAAATTTATGGCTCTGTTTCGGTAAAAGCACAATGGGACGTAAATTACCGATTAAAGGTAGATTCAGTTTTACAAGAACATGAGTTCAGAAAGTGAGACGTTTATCTGCATTGCATTATCGTTTGAATCAATTTATACTGTAATTTTAATTTTTAATTCGATATTGTATATTAACTAATACTAATTGTTGTTTTAAATGTATTAATATGGGCTTTGCTTGAAATATAGAGATTAATATTATTATAATATTTCTGTCATTTATTCTTTTTCATTTTTTTTTTAAATTCTTAACAATGCTTAAAAATAAAATAAAAAACATTATTAATAAAAAGTTTAGAAAAAAAAAACATCCACCCTCCGCTTGCAGGGCTTTTGAATGCCCAAGCAACCGGCGGTCAGGGCTCCAGAGTGAGGAACCTCCTCACAATACGCGCCGTTTCAAGGACTACTGCCTTCTGTATCTGACCCTTGATCCAACAACCAAGCGAAAGCTTCTTAAGATGTTCGTCGAAGCTTTACGCGAGAAGACCATTCACACCGAAAAGACGATCGGAACAATAACGGTCGACTGAACATTCCACATTATTATTATTTATTATTAAAATGATTAACATTTCAATAAACATTTTTAACATACCTAGTTTAGTTAATTTACACCTCAAAATAGAACTACCAACACATAATAACAATAAGTAATATTGGTAACAACCAACTGTTCCGTTAATACTACAATCTCTTCAAAAATCATATTAAATACCGATATCGATGACAAAAACATGTGCCTTTTTTATATCAAAGTTGCGACGTAATAATTTTCAGGCAGTCATAAATACGTAACTATCAACAGACAGACTAAGTGAAACCTCACCTAATCCAATCAACACGTTTCATCGTGTAAGACCAATATCATAATGAACACAACACAATAACGTATCTGTAGTCTTAGTACAAGATTTGCTAGCTAACAATCGAGGAGTCGGTTTCAAATGTAGAAATACTTGAACATTGGAGTAAAATGAATCTTTTTGCATTGTATTAAAGCTCAAATTTGGCTACAATTCTTTTGCTCGAGATTCTGACAAAACGTATGTAAAACATAAATGAGAAATACAGTATTTGCTACACTATTACGAGTGGCATTAGGTCCATTTTAGTTTGACGATACATAGTTTGATACTCGAAATCGACTCCTCGATTGCTAACGAGCAAATCTTGTACTAAGCCTACTGGTAACTCAATAAGCATCGATATATGACGTGTTTTCCCTATTGTTACAGGTGAGTGAGGCAATCCGCCCGGGGCGAGTAACTGGGGCGTCTGCCCTATTGTTAGAGGCACAGGTATAACGGATAAAGGAGTTCGGGATGACATATTTTTATTATTTCGTGATTGTTTCCCCGTGGCCTATTTGTCAATAGCTCAGAATATGACATAGTTATCTTATTTGTAGTTTATTTCTTTCCCAATCCTAGACGTTTAAAACCGCCTCATTTTTCTATAGACGTTAAGGTTCGTTTCTACAGATATTGGCCTATTCTTTATAATATTAGTTTTATCCGGTTAATATTATGGAACTGTTTAAGGATTGGATAGAAGCAGGCGTTACTTTGCGGAAATCCATGATATATTATCAAAATTAAGCTTACCCCACACCAAACAGATCTTCGGCAATATACCCTCTACGCACGTTTCGCTCCGAAACCGAAGCATCATCAGGAGATGTTGACTTTACAATGAATAATTGTTAAGATTATTCATAACAAATCAGTTATGAATAATCATCAGTGTATGTTGACTTAACAATTATTCATTGTAAAGTCAACATCTCCTGATGATGCTCCGGTTTCGGAGCGAAACGTGCGTAGAGGGTATATTGCCGAAGATCTGTTTGGTGTGGGGTATAAGGATTGAAGAAATTATAAATTACACCACACAGATTCTCCTGCTTTTCGCGGAGTATAGCAAATTAAGCTTAATTTTGATACGGTTTAAGGAAACTAAATCTGTTCTGCTGCTTCTTCTACTTATTCCTTGTAAGTTTATCTTCGTACAAAGTTGCCCGGAACCAACTGATTTACGTCGTTCGACGTATTAAGCCGTTCTTTGTATGAGCGTTAACTGGGTTGATTGACCGTTCGTGTTCGATCTCGCCCTGCCTCAATAAATATCTTTGTCAATTATTAAATTACAAATTAAATAAAGTGATACTTAAAAAAAACACATACAGAATTGCCTAGTATTTTTTTTCAGGATTGTGGTAATATTGTTAAAAAATCAAAAGTAAACCTCCTTAGAACCTAACTGGTTAAAAACTGCAGTCAATTCGATCCTTCCTTTTGATCTTTCAGTTACAGACATACGAACAAAGCGGTAAAACTTATAAACACCCTTCTTATTACGTCAGAGACTAAAAATAGACTAATCGATATAGGTTTAGGTCATCGCAGACCAACTCGGCAAACTACTTGAGTACTTTGTTCATAAAATATCTTAATTACTATTTATTAATAAGTAAATATCACTTCTCACGTGGAATTTTCTTCAATATCCACGTGACTCGACCGCTCCAACAGTGGCAATCAATTAATGTACGAAACAGCGCCGTGAAGTCGTAACTCTGCAGTTAGTGACGTAGATCTGTTGTGACGCAAGTGTAACGCTTTCTTGCTTACCTGCATAATTTACGTCACAAATTGTCGTTATGAGCTTTGCCGGTGATAGCTTAGGTTATAGTAGCGTTCTTTTCGGTGTTCCGAGTTCGAGACTCCGGCACGCACCTTTAACTTTTCGAAGTTATATACGTTTTTTTATTTCATTTATTAGAATATCATTTACTTTAACTGCCTAGGAAAATATTTTTAGGCAAACGGCATGCCTGAGAGTTCTACATTGCGTTCTCAAGAGCATGTGACATCTACCAATCTTTATTAGGCCAGCGTGGTGGCCTAAATAAAACCTTCGCATTCAGAGAGGACACCCGTCTCTTGTAATGGGCCCGTATTAGGTTGATAATGATAGTTTTTTTTTTTAAACATAGAGAATTACGCCCTGTTTTTGAGCAATCTCTTGTGAAGCTGTATGTAAGTACGAGTACATATAGGCATATGTATTTTAAATTTTATGGTCCATGTTATTTTATAAACTGGGTTATATACATTGGATTATATTTGTTTTGTTTGCGCCAAATTCTATCTGCGCTTTAAAAAGCTGCCAGCCTAAACAAAAAAAAAAACATTAGCCAGTAACACATGTGGAAGATTTTAAAATCAATCAATCTATGCCTGGCCGATTTTAAAGCCCGATTTGGACGGCCGGTAGCTCCCGGAGCAATCGAGGAGGCTGCAAATAAAAACGTTTTCCAAACGTTGCCATGACGTCGGTGCAGTAACGTGGAAGTAATCAATATGCATCCCACCGGTGGCGAGTTCCAATCGAATGACAGCCGTCCATCGATCGAGTATTTTGTGGTAAGCGGCTTCAAATATTTGCCGGAACGTATTCGGTATCATTGGCATTCCTCGGCTGGGCTATTATTATTTCCGGAGCTGCAACTATTCTATCGAAACACACTTTGGCTATGTAGAGTTCGCTTTTACGTAGGTTCGTGTTTGATTTAAAATTATGAATGAATGAATGAATGAATACTTATATTGTACACCACATAAACATAACAAATTAACAGTAAAAATTTAACAAAAGGTATACAATTTGGCGGCCTTATCGCTACATAGCGATCTCTTCCAGGCAACCAAAGGCGTTAAAAACAGCTCAAGAAGAGAGGTAGGTGGTGCATTTAACTGTACTGTGTTGCAAATAAACATGCATAAACCTATATATACAAATATAATATGTACATATAACAAACTTACAATAAAATATATAGATAGTGATAATAATTAATATATACCTATATAATTAATATCAATAATAAATAAATAAATAATAAATAAATAAATATACTACGACAATACACACATCGCCATCTAGCCCCAAAGTAAGCGTAGCTTGTGTTATGGGTACTGAGATAGCTGATGAATATTTTTTTATGAACATAATACACATAAATACTTATAATATACAGATAAACACCCAGACACTGAAAAACATTCATGTTCATCACACAAGCATTTTCCAGTTGTGGGAATCGAACCCACGGCCTTGGACTCAGAAAGCAGGGTCGCTGCCCACTGCGCCACTCGGCTGTCTTTTTTTTTTTTTTTTTTTTTATTATTTTTTTTTTTATTTTTGTTTTTTTTTTTTTTTTAATAAATAAATAAATATATACAATATTGTCAAACCACAAATAAAACAGAAGGGAATAGGCAAGTTAAAGATCCGCAGATGGAGACAAAAAATGATTATAATAAGAGTAATAATAAATATCGTTTATTAAGCGAGATATAGAGAAGCGGTGATATCCCAGTCGGTAGTACCTCGACTTCACTTTCGGGAGGCCGAGTTCAAATCCCAGTGCACCTCTAACTTTTACATAACTAAGTGATGTGTGTTTTAAACAATTAAAATATCATCGTTTAAGCAATCAACGGTGAAGGAAAATAGCGTGAGGAAACCTGCACACCTGAGCGTTCTCCATAATGTTCTCAAAGGTGTGTGAAGTCCACCAATCCGCACTGTCTTTAATCACATCCGTCTTAACTAATTCTCAGTGTGGGAGGATACCCATGCCCTGTAGTGGGCCGGTAAAGGGGTTAATATGATGATGATACATATTTGTGATGAATATCTTAGTAACAGAACCAGATATATAGAGTATATCTTCTCATTGTGGGAGGAGACCCATGCCCTGTGTTTGGCCGGTAGAGGGTTAATATGATGAATACATATATATAGATATACATATATGATGAATATCTTAGTATCAGAACCAGATATCTAGCTATAAATGCAGTGGCGGATCATTTTTATAACCAGATAAGGTTGCTAACTTGAAGTGGAATATTAAAAAGAATCCTCTCGATGCCTCGGGGGTTTTGTGAAAATAGTCCCACAATGAGAAGGAGCTTGTCCACCACGTTGGCCCAGTGCGGATTGATGGATTTCATACCTCTTTGAGAATACTATGTAGAACTCTCAGGCATGCCGGTTTCCTCATGATGTTTTCCTTTGCAGTTGAAGCAAGTGATATTTTAATTCCTTAAACACACATAACTTAGAAAAAGTAGAATTGCATTCTGGGATTCGAACTCTGCCCGCTGAAAGAAGCTGAAGTCCTACCCACTGGGCTATTACCGAAAAATATTACGTTGATCAAAATATATAGGTACGGATATCAATTTAAAACGAAAATATATAGATGTTACGGTATAAACACGTAATAAAAGAGGGAAAGAGAAAAACCTCATTTCCACTTCCCTCGGCCATTATACAGGCAGTTGATTGAGTTGTCTGGGACTATCTGATTGGGTCCGCCAATATTACGGCAGCTCGGAAACAATTGTTCAAAAACCATTTAGCGGGATTCTGAAGCCATTATAGAAAAGGAAAAAGGAATTAAAACTGAGATATAGTTTGTGCTTTATTAATAATAAACCAACGAAAAATATATTTTTCTAGGGAAACAATAATTACAAACTAAAATTAATATTTACGTTAAATTTAAGCCCAACTGTTAACACTTATGGGCATGGTACTCAAAATGCTGGCGCTATTGCCCCTTTGAATTCGTAGACTTAGCCGTTGGGCTAAATAACCAATTTTTGGGACACGCTGTCAATGAAATGTTTCGTGTCCGAAGACCATGAGCCCATAGTCAACGCAAGCGCCACAAAAACGTAGTCATTACAAATAACGGAGTATTTACGGCGCTTAGGCATTTGAGCAGATTTGCAGGTTGCATCGCACACCAGCGCACGCCCCATCGACCATCGATATAGTTGTTTATTAGGCGCATAACCTCCTATTTTTTTTCCATAGTTATAATTACTGATGGTAAGCGGAAAACCGTCACCTACACAAAGCATACAAGAAAAAAAAAAGCATAAAGCGATTGCCAGAGAGTGGCAGGTTCAAATCCTGTCGGTTCCGAAATTTTTTATATGCATTTTGAATTTATAAAATTGATAATTCCTCCAAGAGTAGGTAAAAACACTAATAAAAAAATTTTTTTTTTTGCTGAAAAAACATCATGAAAAAAACCATACAAGAGACCAGTAGCGTGCATAGAGGGTATGCAGATAATATAAAGTGATGAAAACCTCCAATACGAGTTATAAAAAGCCTACCATTAAGTATTGATAAATCGTACTGGGGATTTACTTCATTTTATATAATCTGCTTACCCTGTGCAAACCCTCTATGCACGCCACTGCAAGGGACAGTCCTACAAATTCCGCCCTGTGTTCCTCAACTTAAGATGAAACTCTAAGCATGGTCCTGTTATTTAATTTTATTACATTACATTGCAACACTGTCATTAAAAATAAAATAAATAAAAAATAACTTACTACTTTAAGACTTCTACATAAAAGACATGAATATTCTCCCATCACAAATTCCGTTGTACATAAATCTCTAAACTAAACCAAATTAACAACAAAAAGATTAGTGCTGTCCTTTGCAAGCAGAATAAATATATTCTACAACAAAGAAGAAAGTTACTATGAATGAATGAATACACTTTTATTGTACACCAAAGAAAAAAAAGTAGTTACAAAGATATAAATACATAACAAGAGAGTACAATTTGGTGGCCTTATCGCTACATAGCGATTTCTTCCAGGCAACCAATGGCGTAAAAGGAAAAAACATAGAAAAGAGGTAGGTGGTGCAATAAATAAGATTTAAAAATTATACAAATATATAAATACAAATAGAATTACTATGTATATATCATACACCTGGTATTAATGACAAGGTTGCTTGGAAGCATCCAGCTCCGCTTTCATCTCTCAAAATGGAAATTGTTGATGTTGGAAAAGAGCAACTGCTGAATTTCTTGCCGATTTCTTCTCGGTAGAATTTGATTTCCGAACCGGTGGTAGAGTCACTACACACAGACAGACCTGACGTTTCAAAAGTGCTTGTATTAGGCCTACTTGAAATAAATGAATTTTGAATGTTTGAATGTTTTGCATTCAGGCCCTTCACAGCAAAAAAATTCACAGCTACTTCCCCGGTTGAGCGTCACAAAAACTACCACTACGCCCATTTCACGAGTATCAGCCTCAGCCGTTCCTACTTCTATGTACATACTTCCTATCTCAGTAGAAAATGGTTGTGGGGCGGGGTTATCTCGCTAGAGGTTTGCCATGACTTCGCCTGAGTACATTTTCTGATATGTTTTCCATATAATTTAGATCCAATATTTTACACAATATAACCCACCTCATTGCGACGCCCGCCCGTGCTTAAACTGCTACTAAGGCCCTTTTCATATAAGCAAGGTCACAACGGGTTTAGTAGTACAGTGTAATAGCTTCCACGAGGCATAGCATGTGACCTTATCGACCGTCATCATCGTGCCGACCAGTCATCCGTGAATCGTACGATAACAGTGTACGTCTAAAAAAAGCATTGTGCGACTCCTAGCTGCTCAGAAGGCAACCATATGTATCTTAAAAGGCTTTATGGGTTGCAGTATGATGTTAAATAGCCCTTAGAAGAATCCAAGGAATCTAAAGAATTCAAATTTGGTATAAATAATTTCTTGACAGAAAACCCCATTAGCTAATAAGTCTGACCTGAAAACCGTTTCGAGATTCGTAGTCAAACATGCTCTATACCAACGGACAGTAAGATTTCACGATGCTCATTAATATATACGCGGCAATAAGAATTTTATCTGTTACTTAAAATTCGCTTGTGACAGTCCATTGGAGTCAAATTTAACTGACCTAGCCGAGAATCGAAGCCACTACACTAACGGGTAGTTAGATCCACAATTCTAATAAATTTCTACGTGGTAATCGGCATCGTGTCTTAATAACTTAGCAGTATGTTTTTACAAGCTTGGTCTAATGCTCAGACTTAATTAAAATGTCACTATTATCTAACTGACCTAGCTGAGGATAGAACCCAAAACCTCATACTACAAAATACACCATGGCGCTTATAACCACTACACCAACGGGTAGCTAGACTCATAATGCTAATAAATTTCTTTGCGGCGAGCGGCATCGTAGCTTAATCGTAGCTTAGCAGTATGGTTTTACAAATTTCACCTAAGTACGTCTTAGGCTACTAACTATTATAGTAACTGTTACTAAACCGACCTACACGAGGATCGAAGCCGCAACCTGTTGCTTTAACCACAAAACACACCAGGTTATATTTTATTAAAATTTCGCGTTCATCCATTAGTGGAATTAAATTCACGTTAATAAAATAATTGCGTCGGCAGTTTATAAAGGATGAAAATGGGAATGAACGTTGTTTCGTTAAAATTTATAACTTTTAAACAGCCGGTTCTGGTATGCTCATATAAAATATATTTTAATATAGTTGACGGCCTTCCGTCATGGTATATTAATTTGTTTTATAAATCATCGTATAACCAGACATAAATAGCAGTGAATAGTAGTTTATGAAAGTGATGAATATTAATTAAGTGTCCAGTTCTTTCATACACTGATTTATCCTGTTTATCTATCACTTTAAAAAGAGTGAATGGACAAGCAAAGCGAAGTTCTTTTAAAAAAAATTAATCAATAAAGAACAAGTGTTGCTATCATACCATTTCTTCGGTATGACGTAAAATAGCCGGAAAATCTAATCGGAAAATATATACCTGGGATAAAAAGTAGCCGATGTCAGAAATACAGACTACAATTTATCTCTGTAACAAATTTCAACCAAATCGGTTCAATTGTTGCGACGTGGTTGAATAACAAAAAATTTCAAAGCTGTCTGCCCGCGGCGTAGCTTCTAAACAATTTACAATTTTCCCTCGGAAACTACTTAAGAAATCAGGGTAAAAGGTGTCTATGTTCTTTTCCATGTCAAAGGCTACGAGCATGCAAAATTTCATCCAAATCCGTTACGCCGTTTGTGCGTGATTGAGTAACAAACATCCACACTTTCACATTTATAATACTAGTAGGATAGTAGATTGTAGAGTATATTGCTGAAAATCATTTAAGATCATTATTTCCATTAAAGCTACAAGTACGGGTAAAAGACTGGTGGTGAATTTCACAGTTTAATTCTTATGGAAAATCTCGTTATGAAATGACTGCGCTTAATTGTTACCAGCGCTACAAAGTTATTGCGATGCTGGATTACGCAGTTGTCCCACTGATTGCTCTATCTATCGCAATTAAATGCGTTTGCATAACGTGTATATATATTTTATCCCCAATTTTGATTTCGCTGGGTTTTATGTCACTAATAATATTTTATTTTGTTTTGTTCATTTTGCGGCGTACGTGATCACTGGTTATAATATAATTGAATTGGTTACAATTTGTTCTGTTTTTGAATATTAAACAAAACGAACGAACGTATTCGAACAGTCATAGAGTTTGTGACTCAGCTCTTCGCGCAATGTTGAATTTTGCCTATTATCAAAATTAAGCTTAATTTGCTATACTCCGCGAAAAGCAAAAGAATTTGTGTGGTGTCATTTATAATTTCTTCAATCCTTATACTCCACACCAAACAGATCTTCGGCAATATACTCTCTACGCGCGTTTCGCTCCGAAACCGGAGCATCCTCAGGAGATGTTGTCTTTGCAATGAATAATTGTTAAAACATTTTTAACAATTATTCATATATCATGGATTGCCGCAAAGTAGCGCCTGCTTCTATCCAATATTTGAATTTTGCCGCAAGGAATCCTGCTTGTTTTACTGTAGGTTTGTTCATCAATTATCAGTATTAAAAAAAAAAAGTTTATTGTTAAATGTATGGACTGGTACTTGACAGGGTTATTGATAGTAAGATTTTTTACTATTGTCACATTTCTGTAAAGCTTAATTGCCTTTTTTTCAATATGATGCCATGTCGAGACTAGGCGCGACTTAGTCAATCGTGGAGTTGCCCAAGGGTTATATTTTTAGTTTTTACAAATAAATAATAAATATACTACGACGATACACACATCGCCATCTAGCCCCAAAGTAAGCGTAGCTTGTGTTGGGTACTAAGATGACTGATGAATATTATTATCAATAATATACATAAATACTTAGAATATACGTATAAACACCCAGACACTGAAAAACATTCGTGATTATCACACAAACACTTTCCAGTAGTCGGAATCGAACCAACGGCGTTGGACTCAGAAAGCAGGATCGCTGCAAACTTTGCCGTCCGGATAAATACCCTTAACTCGGAAAAGATAACTGTGATCCTTAAATCTAAAGCTATGATATATTTGTTTAACATTAGACCCTATACAATATAAAATTGTTAAGAAGAAAAAATGTCTTCCGACAAGAATGGTAATCAAATATATTACTTCCTATTTAACATTTCATTTCCGCTTGAACTCCAAATTCCATTACAGACGCTAAAAGGCAATACATCGAGTTATCGATTTTCCTTCACATTGGAAAAAGCGCGCAACTTTATATCGCAAGCCTAATTTAATATAAAATATTGTGTTTATTTTTCCCTTCCCTTTATGGAAACTTTACTATGACGTTATTTTATGTTTAATAGCGTTAGAATTTCTGATATTCCGTGGTATTCAGAAATTTTTCTGCGGTTTCTTATAACCGTAGCTAGAATGCAAGCTACAGGCGAATCTTTCGGTACCAAATTTATTAAAAAAAAAAGTTAAATACCTTTTCTGCAATTTTATCCTTCGGGTTGGAATTTTATAAAAACTGGAACATATTATTCTTTACTTTTGATTGAAAGAAAAATGCACATTGCACATACACAAAAAATCAAGATGCGCGTATTAATTTTCTAATTTATTGTTTTCATAGATTCACCATTTCATTAGAGTATAGAAATGTGCCCCGTACTGCAGTTATCCTGAAATCACTCTAATGTGGACCCGGCGTAATTCGCAGCTTGATTTAATGACATTAATATTATGCATCCGTGCTATTAATAAAGCCTATTCAATCGCACCGCGGCACATAATAGAAAGCTGCTAAAATGAGTTGAATAAATCAACTTCATTACGCTCATATACCGAAGTGGTATCCAACTAATGGGATTACTAAGGCCTCGAATTTTTTTTAAAAGCCTCTGAGAATATACACCAGCTATTTATACTCATATTGAATCGAGATAAAAAACTTTAAATTTAGAACTCTTTTGTTCGATTTTTAATTTACTGCTCTGGCACTTTGATAAATTCCATTGAACAGATTTTAGGTTTAAAAATGTCGCCTCGCTGATATGTCTAAACTAACACTGAACTGGCTGTCACTATTCATTTAGAAAGTGGCAGCCAGCCCAGTGTTTTTATTGTTAAGTGTTTTTGGTCATTTTAATTAAATATATTTGGATGAAGAAATGACGAATTGACGTTAATTAATTGGTGATCAATATCATGAAATTAAGCCTAATTTGCTATACTCCGCGAAAAGCAGGAGAATCTGTATGGTGTAATTTATAATTTCTTCAATCCTTATTCTCCACACCAAACAGATCTTCGGCAATGTATCCTCTACGCACGTTTCGCTCCGAAACCGTAGCATCCTCAGGAGACTTAAAATGAATAATTAAAAGAGATAAAAAATTTAAATTTAGAATTATTTCGTTCGATTTTTAATTTACAGCTCTGGCAATTGTCTAAATTCCATTAAATATTAAAATATATTGATTATTTAAATATTTTACAATGAATAATTGTTAAGTCAACATCTCCTGATGATCCATTAATAGAGGTGAAAATAGAGGTCAGTGACGGATCCCTATTACTATTTCTTCACTGTTTAAATAGGCGCTTAATAGGCTCTCCAGACGCTTGACGCCGAAATTTACTTCGAGTTAGACATATGTGTATGGACCCGGAGACAAGCTCTGTAAAGCCTTCTTCACTTTTTTTGACGTACGTACGTACGTACGAAGAGACTATTTTTGGCTATAGCGAGCCTATTTTTACGTCCGACGTAAAAACGACGGCGTGTTATAAGTCTGATGAGTGTTCCCGTTGTTTTTTTTGTTCCAACGGTGAAGTAGTAAGGAGTGTTTTCAGCTTTGTTTGATAAAAATTGGTCCTAAATGGCCGCCGCATTAAATTTACAAAAAACCACATCAAATTAAAAAAAAAATCACATCAAGTGGCTTTAATTGGGCTTTTTGGTATAAGCAAAATCAAATCAAAAGTAAAACCGTCATCAAAATCTTTAAAACCCTTATTTATTTTATTTTAACAAGAGCATTTAGTATAAAGTAAAATAATTGAGTATTATTATTTTCCTTAAACCATATGATTTGATTCTTAATTTGTCATAAGCTCTACGCTAAAAGAAAATGTCATGAATTTCTTTTAATGCCCTTCGCTTTTTGAAAGACTTCGTTTAATTATTATAAAGAGAGTCCTCAGGTCTCGAGCCTTTTGTTCTGTGCTGTAATTAGTGTGATTTCTTTCCTTTTATATATTTGAAAGGAGAAAAATAACTTGAAAAAGTATCGTATCAAAGTACCTCTAGTTTCAATTTTTTTTTTATATAAGGACAATACAGACATAGAAAGTAAGCCAAGGTAATAAATTTGTGCTTTTCTTGTTCAGAGCTTTCAGGACATCGAGATTTTATAAAGGCAGCCATTTGTATTACACCTATAGAATTGTAGCCGAATATTTTTCAGATTAAAATCTGACTTAAAGATGCATTCAAAAAGTTTAAAAAAAAAATGTATGCAAAGAGGCCACGCAATTTATATTGATATCAGAAATCGAGTTTTTATTTATTTCAACACTCACTAGTTAAGCATTTTTGAATCGTCAAGTCTGTTTGTTTCTAATGACTTTACTACATCTCTACTACCATATACTCTTATATCTACTTAAATACAAGGATTTAGTAACATAATTCCGAAAGAAATCTAGCATAATTGATTGAAAACACAAACATTATGAAACTTTACTAATTTAATCATTCTCTACTCTTCCTTCCGTTCTCTATTCCTGCCATTTTAACATCATTCAATTTAATCTGGATTATTGTCATTTTGAATTCCAACACGAACTTGTATCGATCACAGATTATGCATAATTTTGGCCTGTCTGAACTGAACTGAACAATATTAAAGTTAGCAAAACTTATTAAGAATAAAATGGGTCTTCATTTTAGTTTTGCTGACTTTAATATTGTTAACTGTTAACTAACGCTTCTGAATCGTTTGTCAAACATGTACACAATGTAAAGTAAATATTCAATCAATCAAAATAGCCAATCACCGCCCACTGCTGGACTGTGATTGGCTATTTTGATTGATACGCGAGGGTTTGCCTATAATACTATAATCACCACGCTGGGCAGACGGCACGTCTTAGCACTGAGTTCGCTGCTGCCCGTTCTCCGTTAAATACGGACGTTCCTTACGTACGGCAACCCCGAGAGGAAATATTGTTGGTTTAAAATGCATGATTTTATAAAGATTCGCAGGACACAAATGGTGAAACATTCGGGCGACTACTCCGCGTTATACTTATTCGTATAACATAACGTGATAAAACAAACAGGGTTCTGATTCACGGTGTCTAGACGATTGCCATCGATCGCCGTGTTTTGTGAAACGAGGTTATTAGTTGGGGTTCGCTGACTCATACTTTGTGGGGGGACTATAGCATGACCACTGGTTCTTGCGTGAATTATATTACAATGAAGCTATTGATACCCCAGTGGGCAGACTTCATTTTCGTGGGGCCGAGTTCGAATCCCAGCACGCAACTCCAACTTTTCAAAGTTATGTGTGTTTTATTTAATTAAAATATCACTTGCTTTAACGGTGAAGGATAACATCGTGAGGAAACCTGCATACCTGGGAGTTCTCTATAATGTTCTCAATGGTGTGTGGAGTCCACGAATCTGCACTGGGTGGACTACGGCCTTAACCCCTTCTCATTGTGGGAGATGTCCTGTGTCCTGTAGTGGGCCTATGATGATGAAGCTATTGATTAAATTCCAGATGAATAGTGCATAGTTGTACTCGTATTTATGCGATGTATTTTAAACTAAGTTAATAAAAATAATGATGGTATTATAACATTCATTTAGCAGTTGATAGTCATTATTTTACCTCTAATGTTCCAAACGTTTATCATAAAATGAGGAAAATGGGAAAAGTTTGTATGATAGCAATATTCTGCGGGTGAGAGTTAGGTGAAGTGAGACGTACTCGGCACGTCTTCTCTGTTTTTGAACACAATGCAAAGCATGCAATAAATGCTGAATGAGGATTTTAGCATAAAAAGCAAACCAGTACAAACCGCATGCATTGGATACGCACGAATATTGATCTGCTGCACTCCTTTCCAAACCATTGTTCTGTATTAAAAAGCTATACCAAAAACCATTTGAACGGAAAACTAAAACGATAAAGTTAGCGTAGCGCATCCGCCCGTTAAACCGACGGTAACAAAACGTTTGGACACGCGTAACCAAGGATCACAATGTGGTTTTCTTTCTATGTATCACCATAAACACATAAAAGTAGCCTTAAGATTGACTACCTCGCAATCGAGGACTCGTTTTCACATATCAAACTCTGAATCGTCAAAGGATCTAATAAAATTCGTATTTGCGTCGCAAATCTTGCACTCAGGATTTCTGTTTTAAAAACGTCCTGTCACTAAAGAATAGGAGGCCATTTTATTTATTTATTTTAGCTTTTTACGGTGTTCCAGTATTTCCAAAATCGAAAACACCTCCTAGCTCGCCAGCAAGCAAATCGTGTACTTAGGCTAAAGTTCATAACTGGACTAAAGACCCGGCCCACAATTGGGCACTCCGCAGTGGCGTTCATAGAGGGTATGCACAGGGTATGCAGATGATATAAAATGAAGAAAATCTCCAGTACGAGTTATAAAAAACTTAAGGAAAGGCGTTGTAAGAGTTATAAAAAACCTACTCTTAAGTATTTATAAGTCGTACTGGAGATTTTCTTCATTTGATATAATCTCCTTGCCCTGTGAATACACTCTATGCAAGCCACTGGCACTCCCTATAGTGGGTTGGTAAAGCATTATTTATATTCTATGTTCCAACGAAAACTTACCTTAACCCTTTATTTAAACTATTTATCAATCCGTATACTGGGATAACTATTACTGAATGCACATTATGTTATCGACATTAGCTTTGCAAAGCGATGCATTCATCCGCGTCTAATTGTCGAGTATACATAACCGATAATTAATTGCTATGGATTTATTAGACCCTGATTGTGATGGATAGGCTATGAATAATTTATTAATCGATTATATTATAATAATATGATTATATTGCTTATGCTCTCTTGATACACAAGTTTCGACTACGGCTGCATCACCACTTAACATCTGGTGTGCGTGTGAATGCAGCTTTAAAGCGTTACTTATGTCGATTATTGATTGATTGATTTTATCCTTAAATTTGCTTCGACGTTATCGAGATATTAGACTATAAAGATGTTTTGACACGAAACAACATGTTTTGTGTCTAAAATGGTATTGTACGGCAGCTATAGAAATGCACATGACCGTAACAATAGAAAGATCATTTTTGGATTATCTTTGAAAGTTGTTTTTAGTAATTTCTGAAAATGTCGCTATCGCGATGCAGAATGTTGTGGTGCCATCTAGTTAAGTAATGTGGAGATCGCCGCAATCTAATACCAGTTTAGGATGGATGAAATCATCCAGCCATCCATCCATACAAACTTTCGCATCAATCATTATAGTCGGAAGTATGATAGGATAATGTCACAGATATATAGATTCTATTTTGTACTGGAGAAGAGGGCTGTTCGAGCAATATATAAAATGGGCCCAAGAGAGTCTTTAAGACATAAATTTAAAGAAGCTAATATTATGACGGTGCATAATCAATACATATTTAAAAATTTAATTAATGTACATAAAAATATAACAAAATTTTAAAAGAAAATGGAGTGTAACAACATTTATATTAGAAGTAGAAATAAACTCGTAGTGCAGTTTACTAGGCTGCATAAAATTTGTAATTCATTTAAGGGAAACTGTATATCATTTTATAACAAATTACCAGATGAAATCCTTGAGATGTCTCTCAATAAGTTAAAAGTTTATATAAAACGTAAGCTTATCGAAAAATCCTACTATAATATTAAGGATTAAATGTATGATAAAAAAGCTTGGGTATGAATTGCTCTAACTTCACAGCACAATATAAACTAGACTGTGAGATGGTGATAACAAAAAAACCTGGCTAAGTTTGTTGTGGGCTCTTCTTAGACCAGGGCGCGTTAGCTTTAGTTTTAAGTTAACGAATGCAGTTATCACCATCACTAACATTAGTGTAAGTGTGATAAGGTCTACATGAATAAAACATTTTTGAATTTGAACCACTCAACACTCAAGGTGCTGAAATGTGCCAACCAAATCCGTAGTTTATAGTGGTACAGCGCAGAGATTAACACAGATTCCATATCTTCTCGGTTCACCGCTTCAGTGTTTACTGGCGGTGGCGGTTGGCTGAATTAACGCTGACGAGGGATAAGCTCTCCGGATCATGGCGGAGTCTGCACTACTACGTATACCTACCTATAATGTATACCTACTATAGTATAATCCATCCGTGTTAAACTCTATGTGCTAAACTCGGGATATAAAAATGAACGAATGAAGGAATGACAGTATAAATGAATGATTCAATGAATAAATAAATAATAATAACAATATCTTTATTTTATCAAAATAAACGTAGACATTTCATGAGTGTGAAGCCCTGTCTCCTGCGGTAGTTTAAACTGTGTTACAGGAGACAGTGTCTTCCCTATATCTATGGTCTTATTAACAAACGTTTGACAATTTTACAAGAAATAAATAAATTAAGAAAAAAAAAAAGAGAATTATATAAATTTTTGAGGCCGGAGCTTAGGTACATTAATTGATTTGTTTGTGGGTGTGCGCATGTTTGTGTGCGTGTATGTGCGTGTGGTGCGTGTGTAATTTTTATTTGGTTTCAATTTTATTTGTAATTTATTTGTTATTTAAATGAATGAATGAATGAATTATTGAATGCATGAATAAATATACTTTCATTGCACACAACAAAAAGTACATAAAAAGAAAAGTATAATGAAGCAAAGTAGTGAAATTACCAATCCGATTTTTAAAATCTTTTTGACATTTGACTAATTTAGGAGGCGAGCAATGAAAGTAAAGGCATAGGCGGGCGATGCAATGCAGTGGGTCGGGGTTTATTGTATGGAACAGCAAAAAAAATTCTGTATGGGATATTAATTAAAAGCTATTCGAAGACTTAGCCACAGGGAATCGCTATTGGTTGTATGAAGGTGACATATCAGTGAGGAAACAAACAAAGTGATAGCGCAGGCGGGTGACGCGACGCGGTCGGTCGGGGTATATTATGTGGAATAGCAGAAGAACCTTTTCGATTGCTAAGTCGCAGGGAACCGCCTTTATACAACATAAAGGTGTCATATGAGTTATAAGATATCACCGCATATCCATATAAAGATGTATTCTAACACCAGTGATACGTTTGTTCATTTCCTTTAGGCTTTTTATACGTTTACTTGGAACTGTACCCTACTGACTTATTAAAGCCCCGATTATATTATTTGCTGAATTTATAATACATTCGGCTGCCAAAACCGCAACACACTGTTGAATAGTAATGTACGTTTTCAATATCTCTAATTTTATACATTTCATTGAATACATTGTTAGTATTAACCGCAAATGAATCAATAGCTAGCGCGCAGCGTACAGAATCAGCATCGATTATCACAACCACACAGTAATTATTGGTAGTGTGTACCCAATTATTATTATTGACGGTTGAGCGCATCGCTGCTCACTGGCTAACGCTATTGTGATCGTTCTCATATAAATAAAGCATAGTTTATGCGATGCCAGTATTGGTTGCTAGTGTAGTGACACTGGCAGCCAATACTGGCTCTAGCAGCCAATCATTTTTTTGGAGTGAAACTTCTTTAGAATCGTTGTGATTTCAAACTCGATAAAACGAAAAAATAAGTCCATAGAGGTGTCTCACATAAATGTATAGCATTCAGCCAGCGAGAGAATGAGATATAACACATTCCACATTTTGTTTCCTATTTAAGTTACCAAGAAATCGAGTAATATAAAAAGAAACAAACACATAAATGTATAGGACAGAGTGAGATAGAAAACTATATTTTTTTTACCTATTCTAGTTACTATGGAAACTAAATAATAAACCTTTCATTTATCCTAATAGTTCTGATACTCTACATCCACCTCAATCTCTCGTAGGCTACTTTTCAGAAGATACACTTCTGCCGTGTGTGAGTAAATTGCACAGGATTTATTTTTCCTACAAGTTAGCCCTTAACTGCAATCTTACCTGGTGGTAAGTGATGATGCAGTCTAAAATGGTAGCGGGCTACCCGGTTAGGAAGGGTAGTCATACCCCTAATAGGTTTCTACGCGAGATCGCACCGGGACACTAAATCGGCTAGTGGCACGTCTTTGTCGATAGGGTGGTAACTAGCCACGGCCAGTGGCGTGCACAGGGTTTGCGACCAGGGTATGCATAAAGCAGTTAGATGGCATAAAATGGAAAAATTTCCCCATCAATACTGGTTATATAAAATAATTTGGGTATGCAGTGCTTTTTTGCATGTATGAAGTGCACGCCACTGGCCACGGCTAAAGCCTCCCGCTAGACCAGACCAGAGACAATTAAGAAATTATAAATTCCCAAATTCCCCCTGCCGGGAATCGAACCCGGGACTTCCTACTTAAATCCACAACGCTTAACTCTGCGCCAGGGAGGTCGTAATCATATTAACCCATTACCGGCCCACTAAAGGGCACAAGTGTCTTCCGACAATAAGACGGGTTTAGGCCATAGTCCACCACGCTGGCGGATTGTATCGTCAGTAGAGTTCACACTTCTTGAGAACGTTGTGGAGAACTCTCACACATTGTGCAGATTTCCTCACGATTTTTTCCTTCACCGTTAGAATAAGTTATATTTTAATTGCTTATTATGCACATAACTTATTGGATAGAAGCAGGCGTTTCAGAATTTTTTTTTAGCGGAAATCCATGACCTATTACGAAAATTAAGCTTAATTTGCTAAACTCCGCGAAAAGCAGGAGAATCTGTATAAACTTAACAATTATTCATTATGAAATATTTAAATAATCAATATATTTTATAAAAGTGTCAGATCACTAAATTAAAAATAGAACGAAACAATTCTAAATTTAATTTTTTTTATTTCTTTTAATTAATTATTAATTGTAAAGTCAACATCTCCTGAGGATGCTCCAGTTTCGGAGCGAATCTGTTTGGTGTCAGTGGCGTGCACTTCGTACATGCAGAAAAGCACTGCATACCCTAAAAATTTTGTATTACTCATAAAGGGGAAGGATTTTTCCATTTTACGCCATTTTCCTTCTTTATGCATACCCTGTTCAAAAACCCCGTGCACGCCACTGTTTGGTGTGTAGCCAAAGTCCTAACCAAGCTATCTTTGCTTTTTAGCAGCCAATGCTGCTATTGGCCTCGTATAAACATAATGTCAAGTCAAGCCAACGTTGGCCGTTAGCCTCTGGTATCTCTGTTGCAATTTTCCGCAGTCCATCACTTCGGCCCAGTGGATTGGTAGACTTCACACGTCTTTGAAAACATTATGTAGAACTCTCAAAAACCTTCTGGCATGCAAATATACAATAAAACATCGTGAAGAAACCCGTTAAAAGCAGAATTTAATTATGAAACATAATTGTTTATTTATAAAGATGAGGACCAAAAAAGAGGCACTAAAATAAACGTTTCCTAAAATATCTTTAAGAGAAATTAAAATTAAATTGCACTTTAAGCTACTTAAAATAGCAGGGCGTTAATTACGTTTCATACATGGCATCGTAGCGTAATGCGATTAGCCGCGCTCGCCTTATAATGGCGATACATTGCCGGCGTAATGAGCAGAGTGCCTCCGTTGCTTTAAATTAATTGAGCAATGGACAGCGAAATATTGCGTTTCCTGTCTACAGTGTTAAGTTTAGTACGAGTAGCTTTTAAAAAGGGGAAAATAAAGCTGATTTATTTTTACATTAAACAGAGTAACGTAGCTCTTATTAATGATTATAGAGTTTTAACTAAATTGTATTAAATCTTTTACAACTTAAATGTAAAGATACTAAATATGGGATTAATAGAATAGACAGGAGTCTTTTTCCCAGCAGGTCCTCTGGAACGGTGTTACGCTTATAGTGGTAAAGATAGAATTCTGCGCTAACTACTTACTGTCTGACTTGTTACTCCGAGATGCTTATTAGACTTGTAACTGGATGGATTTAATATACAATGCTTGTTTAATTACAAATAGCTGACCCGTACAACTTTGTCTGCACCAAATCGGTTATTACCGGAAAACACGAATAAAATTACATTTTTAAAAAATGAATCCTAGCTAGATCGATTTATCGCCCCTGAAACCCCCTGTATACTAAATTTCATGAAAATCGTTGGAGCCGATTCCGAGATTCCAATTATATATATACAAGAATTGCTCGTTTAAAAATATAAGATAAGATAAGATACAATAACAATACCAATGCCCGTATTTTGCCGGGCTGTTGTCGGCATTTGTAAAAATCCGTAATATCGTTACGGTTTTTTAAAAATCCCGTGGGAATCGTTTGTTTTACTGGCATAGAAAGTATTCTATGCTACCCTCCGTTATTCCAAATAACTCTGTGCCAAAAATCAATTTATTTGCTTTGATTTGTTGCTTAATTTTGCTTAAGCTTGATTGAGGGCGTCGAGGGAGGACACACTTTTGCATGTATGATATTAGTGACGATTAACTTGAAGTTAATTTTATTAATTTCTTTACTTTACCGCTTACCGCTGCGTAAACGGTTATAGTTTCGATAAAAGGTATAACAAAGTTGTTGTCCTTTAAAAGTTCTACAAAAGTGCATGACAGCATATGTCTGTCTTTTGAGGTTGACTTATACGCGGACGAAGTCGCGATAAACCATATATCATCACGCAAAGACCAATAGAACGGTAGGACCAATGAAGAATGTTTGAAAATAAAGTTAAAGTTCCAATAAAATCATGTACGACAAAGTTGTTTCGCTTTACAAGTTCTATAAAAAGTTCGTGACAGCATGTCTATCTTTTAAGGTAGACTCAAAAGCGGACGAAGTCGCGAGGAACCGCTAGTATTATATTATATTCTTCGATTACTTTCCAGCTTTGAATAATAACAGCAGGTTTAAGCATATTATTCTAAGTTGCTCCCATAAAATTATGATATCAGATTCTCAAGATTACATTTACTTAAGTAGATTAGTTTGTTGTAAACTCAATTTATCTTCTTGAAACCCACTTCGCTTTGTAAATACCAAATGTCATAGGATCAGAATTGTTGTGTACACATTATATTACGACCATATTTACTCTTCCCTTAAAACTCTCATGATATATTTTGTTACACTATACTTAATGAGACTCTTTTTTTTTAAACTCTACGACAATTATTATCTTGAATGCAATCACACCTGTAAGTGATGATTCAGTCTAAGATGGCAGTGGGCTAAACTGTTAGGGAATATGGTATAACTCTCATAGGTTTCTACGCGACATCGCACCGGAATGTGCGATTATTAACTTGTGCCGCTAAGCTGTGTCGCTTAGCGGCACAGCTGTGTCGGTACGGTGGTAACTAGCCACGGCCAAACACTCCCAGTAGACCAGACCAGAGAAAATTCAGAAATTATAAATTCCAAAATTGCACCTGCTGGGAGTCGAGCCTGAGACCTTCGCCTAAATTCAGCGCTCACCGTTGCGCAAGGGAGGCCGTCAAAAATGTGTTCGAAACCACCGCAACGAGCCATCGTGTTTAAGATGCTGGCAGCATTTCCCCTTTGAATGGCCAAACTAATTACCGGCCAAGGTAATTACCGGCTCTAGGATCCCCGGTAGACTGGATAACCCTATTTTGAGGACTTAAAAAAAAGCTCGAGTCCCCGGTTCCTACGGCTCTAAACTCCCCACTCCGAACGACATATAATGAAGCTTCTATCAATGATTGCATAAAACATTGATATTTAATTAAACACAAAATAAAACGATTTTAAGATTCTATCTCCTAAAATAGCATGTGAAAATGTGTAATGAAATTGAGTTGGAGAATGGCAACATTTTGATTAGTATCAATATTATATATTCTATTGGAGTATTTGAATTTTATAGAAGAATAAAACATATTCTGCTACAAATAACTGCACTAAAATAACTTCACGTTCACAATTATTTCACTCTGTAATGGAACTCATAACATTTCAATGTTTCTATTTAGTTCTGTATGTTACTTGCTAATATGAGCCTTTCAGTCACTGGATATTGCTTTGTATTCGAAGCTCAGTTCGTAATTAACTTATATGTGTTGGTGTATGTGTTAGCTTTTGCGTAGGTTGTTTTTGTGTTTTATAATGAGTTTTGGGAAATGTTGCAATATTATTAGCATAGCGCGGTGACAGTATATTAGTTGTGCGAACATTGCCTTTATATACCTCTCATCACTACTAGACGTTACTTGAAAGTTCCAGAATCCCTTATATTTGCTCGCTATTACTATAAAAAAACTAACTCATCATCATCATCATCTCAACCAATTGACGTCCACTGCTGGACATAGGTCTTTTGTAGGGTTCCACAATGCACGGTCCTGGGCCGCTTGCCTCCAACGGCTCCCAGCTACTCGCCTGATGTCATCTGTCCACCTCGTTGGGGGCCGGCCTACGCTGCTTTTACCGGTGCGGGGTCGCCATTCCAGCACCTTAAGACCCCAACGTCCATCGGTTCTCCGAGCTATGTGCCCCGCCCATTGCCACTTCAGCTTCGCGACTCGCTGAGCTATGTCGGTAACTCTAGTTCTTCTACGGATCTCCTCATAGCTCTCTCCATCGCCCGCTGAGTGACTCTGAGTCTTCTTATGAGGCCCTCAGTTAGCGACCATGTCTCTGATCCGTAAGTCATCACTGGCATCACGCACTGTTCGAAGACTTTAGTCTTCAGGCACTGGGGGATTTTGGACAAGAAGATGTCACGAAGTTTTCCGAACGCTGCTCATCAGAGTTGGATTCGGCGGCGGCGGTTTAACATAACAAAACTAACTGAACTAAAACAATTTCTTAGTCAAAAAGAATTTCACTTTGTAATTTTATACTAGTAATATGGCTTAACATAATTTTCCGATTTAATTGTGTGTAGTTACTTGCTAATATGAGCCTTTCAGTCACTGGATATGGCTTTGTTTTCGAAGCTCATTGCGTAATCAACTTATATGTATCGGTATATGTGTTCTAGCTTTTGAGTGGATGGTTTTTGTGTTTCATACCTAATGATTATTTGGAAACGTTGAAATTTCATTGAAAGTTTGTTTTTCATTTGAAGTTATTATAAGCAAAGTGCGGTGACAATCGTTAGTTTATGCGAACAACGCCTCTTATCTGCCTCTCATCGCTACTAAACGTGATTCGAAAGTTCAAAAATCCCTTATATTAATATTGAAAGGTTATTAATCGAATTAATTGTCTGTTTGCTATTCAACTAAAACAACTACAAAAACTATGCAAATAATAATTCAACATTTCCCGAAACTAATTATAGAACAGCTTTCCATTAAAAATAAATGTTATCTCATGAAAATTAAGCTTAATTTGCTATACTCCGCGTATAGCAGGAGATTCTGTATGGTGTAATTTATAATTTCTTCAATCCTCATACTTCACACCAAACAGATCTTCGGCAATGCACCCTCTACGCATGTTTCGCTCCGAAACCGGAGCATCCTCAGGATATGTTGACTTTACAATGAATAATTAACAATTATTTTGACTTTACAGTCAATATCCTCTGAGGATGCTTCGGATTCGGAGCGAAACGTGCGTAGAGGGTACATTGCGGAAGATCTGTTTGGTGTGGAGTATAAATATGGATTGAAAAAATTATAAAGTATAGCGAATAAGGCTTAATTTTCATTATATATCATGAAAATTCGCAAAGTAACGCCTGCTTCTATCCAATATTTAAATGTTCTCTATCATAAAACATATAACAACGCACAGTGGCGTGCACTGGACTTCTTATCAGGGTATGCATACGTTGGGAAAATTGCATAAAATATAAAAAATCCTCCTCCTATACGCTTTATTACAATTTTAGGGTATGCAGTGCTTTTGTGCATGTATGGAGTGCACGCCACTGACAACGCAATGTTTGTCAGGATACGGCTTAACATAGTGTTTCAGTTTCAGTTTAGTTTGTTTTTCTCTCTGTATGTTTTTACTTGATAATATGACCCTTTCACTGGATATTGCTTTGTTTTCGAAGCCCAGTTTGCAATTAACATATATGTATAGGTATATGTGTTCTAGTTTTTGCGTGGATAGCATTTTGTGTTCTATAATTAGTTTTGGGAGATGTTGAAATATTATTTGCATAGCGCGTTGACAGTTAGTTACTCGACGCGTAAAACGTCTCTATATGCCTCTACGTAGCTTCTAGATGTGATTCGAAAGGTTAGGAATCTTACTATTATTTTAAATGTAAACGTGTTGGCTAGCTTTCCTTCTTATCCCCCGTTACACAGTAACGAGTGGCGTTTTTGATTGATCTTTTTTTTTCTATGTACTTTTTGTGGTGTGCAATAAAAGTATATGCCAGCCAGCTGTATCTCAGAATCAGAGTGATAAAATTTTCACAGAATTTGTATTTCTGTAGCCACAATAACAACAAATAATAAAAGTGTCAAAGTTAAGGGGTTTGTTTGTAGGGACAACCTAAAACCAGTCCCCAGGAATACAAGAAACAACGTTATTTTTTTCTCCATCTCAATAATGTTAATACTATGTCGTTTTTGCAACTTTTTATTCTCATAGCGGTATTAAAGATTTATATTCCCTGAAAATATCTGTTCTCTACCTATTACAGTTCATGAGACACAGCCCAATGATAAACAGACAGACGGACGGAAAAATGGAGGCTTAGATTCCGATCGCAAAACCCTACATATCATAAGAATCGGTTTAAGCATTACAAACCCATACACACACAAATACACACACACACACACTCACACACAGAAGTCTAACGATAGCAACAGTTAATTGTCTTGTTGAGATAATTTGAAATCAAAATAGAATTCAGTTAGTTAACCCTAAATGCTGAATCAAACGTTGGCTCGCGTTTCGTAGAACTCATTTGCGTATGTTTAAAGCTGTAGTTGATTACAGTGGTTGTACCATTCAGTACTAATTTTCGTGTTTTGAATACATTTTGAATGTATTTCAGTTTAGTTTAAAACCTGAACCGAATTATAATTTGAGCCCTAACAGAAATATGTTGTAGTGCACTTACTTGTGCGAATATTAGCCGGGCTCTTAGCAAATATTAAACGTCATTACACATTTCCATGCATAATTTCATACCTAGACTGCAAGCTATATCTCAGTATGCAAAATTAATCTATCTTAAGATAATTTCCGGGATACAAATCCTGTGTTCCTTAGAAAGCAAGCTACTTATTCCAACTACTATAAGATTAGCGAAGGTTGCGCCAGACTTAGATAAAAAACAATTAGATAGAAATACCCAATCGTAAATGACCGTCCCGGGTATATTTATTGCTAATAATCGAAAGATGTAGCACCAAAAAGTTTGTCGAAGTCATGCTCTTAAGATTTAAGTGAAACATATCCTTCAGAGTTTAGGGTTTTCTTTGATTTACCTGTGTTGTTAATAGATAATTTAAAAAAAGCGATAAGTAAGATGAAGTGCGCGTTAAGGTACGTAGTCCTTATCTAATCTGTGGTTTAGTCTAGATGTTTTTTTTTTATAAAAGATAATGTTGTTAGGTTGGTCCGGAAATGTAGCTTAATTTTTATAAAATGATTGTTTTTAGAAAATAAAATATTCTATATCATGTCTTTTTCTTATCTAGATAATAAACTTCTAATGGGCTTTTTACAGAAACGATAAGCAAGAAGGAATGTGTTTAGGTACGTAGTGTAGGTATCTATACTGTGGATAAGGTTTAGATGTATTCTTATATACAAAAGATATGTTCTAAAGTTTGTCATTAAACATAACCTTCAAAGCCTAGGATTTTATTTCACGATTATGTGTTGTTCTTAGATAATGTTAAGGATTGTTTTACAAAAGGGATAAAGTGAGATGGAATATGCGTTTAAGTACGAGGTGCCATAATCTGGTAAGGTCATCTCTGGTTTAGGTTTAGATATATTGTTCCGTTGGTACTGAAACGTATCCCGTCAAAGCTTAGGGTTTTAGTTGATGAAATCCAGCCTGAATGGGAAACTATCTAACACAATCTAAATTAGTTTGGAGGTCAACAACACCGCAGTGCGCTTCCCTCACACGTATTTTAGAATCAAATTCATCAATCTAGTATTTAGTCTATCCAGTGATTCAAAGTCTAGATTCTAGATGTAACATTCCTAATTAATACAAAGTTTATTCCAGAGTCTAGAGTAATCTATTAATTATACTTGATACTTTAATAGTCAGCATATCAACCTATGACCGACCCACTATAATAGGGCACTTGTCTCCTCCCACAATGAGAATGGTTTAGAGCTTGGTCTACCACGCTAGCCCAGTGCGGATTGGTGGACTTCACACGTCTTTCAGAACTTATGGAAGGCTCTCAGGCATGCAGGTTTACGAAGTTTTTTCTTCGCCGTTGAAGCAAGAAATATTTTAATTACTTAAAACACACATAACTTAGAAACATTTGAGGTTATTGCTTTCGAACTCGGCCCCCCGAAAGTGAAGCCGAAGTCCTAACCACTGAGCTATATTATACTTGATACTATAATAGTATGAAGTATAATTAATAGTAGTGGCTTATTTCAAAGGTTTAGGAAATAAAAATAAAAATATATCAGTTTCAGTTTTAATATTTATACGAAGACTGTGATATAATGCGAAATCTGATGCGGGTTAAAGGGAAACTCGGAATTTGTTTCGCAAACAAGCGACCTGGAAATGACACCAGCGGTTTCAAACACCAGGAAGTATCCTATTATACTTGTTTTATATAGCGATGCTCTTGGCTACGCTCGCTTGAAAACGCGTTTGTACGTTTTCACTGTGGTTCTACGCGACTGAGTTTGATTTTGATTAAATTAATAAGTACGTTTAATAATTAAAATATCTCTTGCTTCAACGGTGAAGGAAAACATCGCGAGGAAACCTGCCTGAGAGATCTACACAATGTTCTTAAAGGTGTGTGGAGTCCACCAATTCGCACTGGGCCAGCATGGTGGACTACGGCCTAAACCCTTATTAAGCTATTGTAAGAGCCCGTGCTCTGTAGATTATGAATAAGTACCTACGTAATTTTCTAAAAGTGAAATTATGTTTTTTTCCGTCTTTAACGTAGCAAAGGATCGCACAGATATAGTTTATGTGTAGAGTTACATAATCTTTGTATCATTAAATTTGTCTATTCCGATAAAATGCAAGCAAAAAGAAAACTTAAGTAAGGACTTACATTATTATTCTTACTTAAAAGCTAGCTCAACATGCGTTATCGAGGTATTCAATAAAACTTAAAACTACATCACTCTCTGCTGATACCCCATTACGAGTTAGATTATAGATTATAAAGAGAAAAGGTTTGTCTGTTCATTTGTAATCGATAAACTTTGAAAGTACTCAAACGAGTTTAATAATTCTCTTAACATTAGAATACCATTTTATTTAGAAGTAACAAAGATTATATTTCGCATTTTCTTTTGAAGCATGGACATGAAAGTTACTCCCACATCAGCTTTTGCACTTAGGTGCCATTTTAGCGGCTAGGTACAGATACAGAAGGTTCTCGCAAAGGTTACACGAAGCCGTAGCCACGGGTAGAGCCAGTACATAACAGCTCAAAGTAACATTCCCAAAAGAGCTGCCAAAACTTCGGAAACTCTCCTTAGTAATATTAAAATATTATCACAAAAGATTGTTAACTTCTCTTGGTCCTTTGTAAATGTCACTCTCAGAATAATTTTCATTTCAAAGTTCCCGCAGTCGGTATATTTCCATTTTATGGGATTAAATACTTTGATAATGGAATGTCTAATAATTTAAATATTATCTCGATCTTTTATTGCTTGGAATATTTGATTTGGGCCTTAATAAAACGTACAGTAACTTTCCTGTGACAATTATTACTTTAGCTGAAGAATTAATAATAATCCTTAATAAACTTACTAAAAATATCCAAATCGGCTAATCCGTTCGGAATATACGATGCCACAGACACACACATTACACTCACATACACACCCAGACACGTCATATAGCAACCCGTCGCTTTTGCGTCAGGAGCCACAGACACACACATATGCACCCACACACACACACAAACACAGACACGTAATATAGCAACCCGTCGCTTTTGCGTCGGGAGCCACAGACACACAAATATACACTCACATACACACACACAGACACGTCATATAGCAACCCGTCGCTTTTGCGTCGGGGGTTAAAAACGTTCAATCCGGCTAGAGAAGTTGAAAAAATGAACTAAATAACGCTTGTTTAGAAAAATTTTCTTAAATAAATATTGTTAAGTTTTCCACGCCATGCAATTTAAATTGCAATCAACTGTCTAATGGGTGTTTTAGTTGGCTTTATTATATTCATAGTACGGCCGTTGGTCCGCGTCGGTCCGTTCGACGCAGAAATTGCCAATTTCCTGCTCTGCTCTGCGCGGGTATTCGATTTTCTCGATACACATAGAAATGCATTATTGGTTTGCACCTTATTACCTATGGAGTACATACATTTGGTTGTTACCATTTTGCTGTTTTTTTTTAGGTTTTTTGAATTATTTTATGACACATCTTTGCAGTCTTTGATATTAGTATTTTGTATTATAATTGTCCGACCAAGCAGCTGGCCTGATGGTATCTGGAAAACCATCACCTATAAAAAAAACAACACCTCGAAGGGCGTGCAAGGATCACGTCCTCAAATGTGCCGCTGTGTCCATCAACTTGACTGGTAGGTATTAAACCTCATGTGCCGCTGTTACACCGGCTTAGCTCTGATAATATGATCTTAATAATAATAATATCGTTTAATTCTTTCATCAAAATTGCACATATAATGAGTTGACGAACTGGCTACCCTAGCTAGATTTTATCTGTGTTAAGGATAACCAGCCCTCGCCCCCGGAACATACATAGACAGATTGAAATTAAGACATTACTATTATGTAGCTTTAATAATTGTAACTTAAAAGAAAAAAAGGAAATAAAAAAATAGTTAGTAAAGTGTGTGTGTGTGTGTTTGTGTGCGTGTTTGTGTGTGTGTTTTGGGGTAGGGTTCAAGTAACAATGACAATCAGGTAAATTAAATTAAAGTTTGTAAGAAATCTTCTGTTTCTTCGTAAGATTTACTAAGCAAAAAGATGTTACTTTATTTTTACACTGAATGAGTGGCAAGTTATGAATGAACACTTCTGCGTTAAGCTTATTATACAAGTAGGGGCCCAGAAAGTAGCAAAACCGTTTTGTAAAGGCAAAGTTAGGGGTACACAAGCTACAAATTTTATTTTTGCGGCGAGTCTCGATATGTGTATAAGGTATGATAGCCGTTTCTCATTTATCGTCCTTCAATATAGTATATACAAATTATTCTTCGGTACATAAAAAACATATGCCGTACTTAATGTCATAGGATTAACAACATATACTCGTATCTACTAACAAATTCACTTCAAACCTAGTAGCTTCACTGCGTTTGAAGCTCAGGTTTCAAGATATTTTTTTTTGTACATAATATAATGATAAAAAACATTGTTACTCGTAGATGAAATTAGGAACGCTAGTAATAGCAGCAAATCCTTATAATTTTGACTGCCGATTGGCGCAGTGGGCATCAACCTGGCTTTCTCCATTTGCTTAATCCAAGGCTGTGGGTTCGATTCCCACAACTGGATAATGTTTATGTGATGAACATTAATGTTTTTTTCAGGATATGGGAGTTAATCTGAATATTATAACTATTGATGTACCTATATTATTTATTAAAATATTCATCAGCTATCTCAGAACACAAGCTACGCTTACTTTGGGGCTAGATAGTGAAATGTGTATTGTCTCGTATATTTTTTCTTATTTATTTATAAATGTCATAAAATTATTTTTATCTCATAGGAATTCAACGTGGCGGTTACGGGCGGAAACTTTATACTTTTAATCACAAAGGCACTGTAGGTCACTTATAAGATAGAGGGTGAACTTTTCCTTACGGGCATAAATAGTAGACTCGTGTCTATGTGACGTATTTTTATCTAATCTATGCTTGAAGTGTGTACATGTGTGAGTGAGTGAGGGTTTAACGCTCAACCACGCGTAAAAGATTTTCTCCCAGCACCATTATTAGCCATTAGATTGCACTTTGCATAATCACCAGTAAAATTTTATCTTATTGATAATACACCTATAAAATACGTCCAACACTGTATACACAACGTAAAATGCGATATAATCTCAATTCTCTAACATATTCTAAAATCTAGATACCTCTCTTTTGTTGTGAAATGGATATTTCACATTATCTCCGTTCTTTATCTGTGGTGTACAAAATAAGTGTTTTCATTCATTTATTCGAGCTCGTCAAACGTTTTATTTAATGAAGAAGTGGTTAAGGCCGTTGTCCACCACGCTGGCACTGTGCGAATTGGTGGACTCCAAACATCTTCGAGAACATTGTGGAGAACTCTGCGGCATGCAGGTTTCCTCACGATGTTTTCTTTCACCGTTGAAGCAAGTGACATTTTAATTACTTAAACCGCACACAACTTAGAAACGTTAGAGGTGCGTTCTAATCTATGTCTGTGCGACATCGTATCTGAACGCTAAAAAGTCTATCTCGGTAGTGTGGTAACTAGCCACGGCCCAAGCATCCCACCAGACAAAATTTAGTTCAAGACACTTGTCATTTAACTATCGGTATTTTTAAAGAACCAGCTCAAATACCCCGTGCTTGTGCTAGCATGAGTTCACTTTAAAATTTCAATAATATTATACTCAACAAAAACGTCCCACCACGTACACGAGTAGGTAGATAGAATATAAATCTTTATCGTTATGTGCAACTATCGAGTTGGTACCAATTCGTTAATTTTACTGTGGAAAAATCTTAGTCCCAGAGGGGTAATAGCGATATATTTGAAAAATGCATAACAGACGAACTCGGCAGTGCCCACATAAATTCCCTTTTATATTCTAAAATCGAGATTTCCGACCGCGTGCTGATTTTATGATAAATAGCGCGGAGTTCATACATTTTAAAATCGATCTGTACAAGCCTCGGGCGAAATATGGGTTTGATAATCCCCCGTTTCAAAACTGAGTGCTTATTTAAATCATTCGGAATGGGTGTTTGAAATTGGTGCGACGCTGGTGAAAGGATGAATTTATGCGGGAATATATTATTTATACTATTTAAGTGTAAATATTTAATTAAAGATATTGTGTCTTATAGATTTATTCTGAAAGAAATGTAGAAACCAATTACAATATTTCTTCTTTTTGAGCTTAATGTTTCAAATCTTAAATATAAACATACTAGCTGTTGCCCGCGACTTCGTCTGCGTTTGTTTTTGTTTTTCGAAAGACATGTGGCATTCAATTTAGGTGTAATTGTACTGAAATTTTGAAGTTGTGTATTCTTTTATAAAAAAAGAACTGGTGTAGTTTTTGAATTTAAATTTATCATTTGACGGCGTTATGGTGTAAAATCGTCAAACACTTTCGTCCCCTCTCCCAGAAGAACTTAATTTGGGATTAAAAGCATCCTATATTACTTCTAATACCTTCAGGACTATGTGTACAAAGTTTCGTGATAATCGTTTTAGTAGTTTTCGCGTGAAAGCGTAACAAACAAACTTACATTCACATTTATAATATTAGTAGGGATTAAACTGATAATTAGGTAGGTGCACTTTTAGTAGAAGTATGAAGCGGTGATAGCCCCGTGGGTAAGACTTCGACTTCACTTTCGGGGGGCAGAATCCCAGCACGCACCTCTAACTTTTCTAAGTTATGTGCGTTTTTATTACTTGCTTCAACGGTGGTGAAGGGAAAACATCGTAAACCTGCTTGCCAGAGATTTCTCCCAGTTCCGCACTGGGCCAGCGTGGTGGACTACGGCCTTCACTGGGGGAGACCCGTGCCCTGTAGTGTGCCGTTAATTGGATGATATGATGATGATGATGTTGATATAACTTACGATATTGTGTCTCATAGATTTATTCTGAAGGAAGGTGTAGACACCAATTAAAATATTTCTTATTTTTGAGCTTCATGTTCCAAATCTAAAATACAAACTTAAAAAAACTGATAGTTAGGTAAGTGCACTTTAAGTAGTGCTGTGTGGTGACGGCAGATCAGAATACAGTTACACCAGCTCTCCTCTTCCCGGGTGTCGTATGCGGTACGAGGTGACAAAGGGAATATATTAATATAATTTTATATATATTTTAATAAATTTATAGAATATATATTTTGTTCGCGGTGCTAGATTCGTCAAGTTTATGTCACAGCCTGATGGTTCTTACAGCTTATAAGTACTCTCATGTCTCTCTTAATCGTTTTGTCTCCTTCTAACTGACAATATAGTTTTGTATTCGCAAGTTGTGGCAGTCTTTAAGAGGGTCTACAATATTCCACTTATGTTTTTTTAATTTTTTTTTTAGTTTTTAAGAGTTGTTGTTGTAACCTGTTCATTGTCCCTTAAATAAATAAATTATATATATATATATATATATATATATATATATATAAATATAACGGAGAACGGGCAGCGTTCTCTGTGCTTCCTGTGCCCTACGACTGCCTTCTGCGATCACCAACCCGTCTGGCCAGCGTGGTGTCCAGCAGAGGACTGTCATAGACTATTGAAAACAGTAGTAACAGAACCCGAACCTTACCACGTAGCAGGCTAATTAAAAAAGGAATTCAAGATACACCAATAAAAGTTCCACTAAAACTCGATATTCTCCATATCGATCGAATAATTTCAAATACTTAAAGCACATATTTCAGTTTTAATATTAAAGTAACCTTAAAAATCGCAGCCCCGACTGGTAAAAGCGCAGCTTTGGTCGACCCCCAACTAGGTGGACAGACGACATTAAGCGCGTCGCAGGTAGCCGCTGGATCCAAGCGGCACAGAACCGTGGAATTTGGAACTCCCTACAAAAGACCTATGTCCAGCAGTGGACGTCTATCGGTTGATATGATGAAACTCAAAAAATTGGTATACCAATTTGTAATAACTTGAATTCAAATCGAAATTAACCTGAGCAAAGCTGCCGGTTAAAACCAGTATGTAAACATAGATCAAAACGTATGAAGTGCAACCATTTATTGCCTACTGGCAGTGTATGTATTATTTCTTCTATACTTATCTACAATAAACACTATTTAAGGCAATAAAATCCATTGTTCTCCATTAAAAGCCCTTCACGAAACAGATAGGCATCTTAAGAGGTACTAACAGCAATACAGCAGCCCAGATAAAAGCCTTAAATTAACAATCATTTGGCCTTTCGAACTGGGGTTCTCTCGTTGTTTAACTTCACTGTTGTATCAACTTAATGTAAGGTGGTAAGGTTGAAAAGACTAAGTAATCAATAGTCAATAGTAATTTATTCATAAATTTTATTATTATACGTCACATAGTAGTTATTGTTATTATTTATTTATTTTATTTAAACTCTTTATTTGAACACCACTACACAGTTAGGAGAATAAGTGACGAATAGAGAAAAACACAAAGACTGGAGTAGAATACAAAAGGCGGCCTTATCATTTAAAAGCGATCTCTGCCAGGCAACCTTAGGATTACGACAAGAAGATATACTATCCTACTAACATTATAAATGTGATAGTGTGGATGTTCGTTACTCAATCACTCAAAAATGGCTGAACGGATTTGGATGCAAATTTCATCCATGCATGTAGCCTTTGACATTTAAATGAATATTGGCTTCCTTTTAGCTCGGGAATTAAGAGAGTTCCCGTGGGAATAAAGAAACGATAATCCACGCGAACGAAGTCGCGGGTATCAGCTAGTTAAATAATAAATTATCTCATGGAAATGCATATGAATTCATTATAATATTATTCTATAATTACAAATAAGTAAAGACAAATTTCATAATATTTTAATTTCCAAGCCAACTAAACTGTCTTCGGTTTATTTATATCGGTATATATTGAAATTTCGAATTCCGGCTGTAGCTAGTTACCACTCTACCGACGAAGACGTGAAGCCAAGCAATTTAGCGTTCCGGTACGATGACACGTAAAAACTGATTAGAATATGGTTTTATGCGTTTCACGACACGCACCTCTTACTTTTTAGAGTTATGTACGTTTTTAATTTTAGGCAATTCTTTTGCTTGAACTGAGAAGGAAAACATAGTTAAACTGCGTGCTTCAGAGATCTCTCTAATGTTCTCAAAGGTGAATTAAATGCATAGAAACACATTTAATACATCAAGGTTTCTATGCTATTGATGAATTTCTTAATAACAACGTTGCCTGGAAGCTCTGCTTTCATCTCACACAAGATAGAACAATGATTGTTAAATTGTAAAGTGATGATGGAAAAGAGCAACTGCTGAGTTTCTTGCAGGCTTCTTCTCGGTAGAATCTGCCTTCCGAATCGGTGGTAGAGTGACTAAAAACAAACATACTTGACTTTTCGAAAGTGCTTATATTACCTACTTGAAATAAATGAATTTTGAATTTTGTCGGAAGTCTACCAATCCGAACTTAGTTAACGTGGTAACCGACCTAATTCCTTCCCATTCTGAGAGCTAGCCCCTGCCCTGTAGCGTTCATACATAACAAAAGATATGATATATCAGTATCACCAAAATAAGGCTGAAGATGAACTAAGGAAATAACGATTTATATCCAAAGACACTTAAATGGAAAATGGTAATGCGCATTTCTTGTATCTTACATATCGTAGAATTAACCTTAGGGATTCAGGCACCCCTATAAAAATGTTCGAATCGAAACGTCGTTCACCCTTGTTCCTTTTTCGCCTCCCCCTTCCCCCTCCTCTGGGGTGGGGATTAGGGTTGCGCGCGCAAACAAAATCAATACGGTTAATGTCACGCACAAATATAAGGCACGGGTAGGGTTGTTAAGGACGGGCTATCGGATATCGATGGAACTTGTATTGGGAATTAATTATGTTCGGTCCTATCGACAAACCGATTTGAATATATTAAGTTGCAGGATAAACCGTTTATGTTGCAAGCCCTATTTCAGTTATCTTTTTATAAAGTCTAAAATATATCTACGGATAGGTACTTACGGGTAGTATTTACGTAAGTAAGTATATACTTTTTGTTTCACATTGTTTCGATTTCTACCACTGGAGCGATTAGCTGATAGGTAATGACATGAGCATGAAAACATGCTAACTTGGAAAGGCTTATGTAGGTTATAAACTACATACTATCTATACCTCTAACATGTTAGCCCGCTACTACCTTAGATTGCAGTATTACTTACCTACGGGTAAAACTGTAGTAACGGACTAACTTTTATGGCATTATAAAACAAACATACTACGAATCGTACGCCTAAAGAATGAACTAGCTGCGATGAAATCCTTCCTGAATTTAGAAATAATTAATTCTAAAAGGACCGTAGCCATAGTAATCAAAACTGTGACTTTTTTCTCTTCCTGTGAATCTAATATGAATCTAATTATTTATATGTCAATATAATTTCTTTATTTCTTTATTTGGAAAACAAACACCTACAAATAAATTGTTACGATGGATAAACTTAATTATAGATCTTACACAAGCAAATGAAATTTCACTATTAATTAAAATTATCTTAATGATACGGGAGTTTTGTTTAATCATATGGATAAGTAACTTATACTAAATAATACTATCATATTAGCAACAACAGTAGTAAATAACATGTCCAATAATTTTTTAGATTACTGGCTATGATCATTTGAGAATTAATGATTTCTAAATTGTCTCAGGGATAATTTCACCGCAGCTAGTTCATGACTGATGAATATTTTAATGAACAATATACATAAATAGTTATGATATACATATAGACACTCAGACACTGTCACAAACATTCATGTTCAACAAACATTTTCCAGTTGTGGGAATCGAATTCACGGGCTTGGACTCAGAAACAGGGTCGCCTACTGCGCCAATCGGCCGTCGAAACACATTACATCAACTTGGTTTACAAGGTGTACAAATTACCATCTACTGTAATACTTACAAAATTATACTCGCAGAAGTTTGCATTAAACTTCTGCGAGTATTCTTCTAACTTCTTCACATACGCAGAATGTATTATTGCATGCTAACAACTTATTGCATGTTAATAAAATGTTGTCACATTATCACAAATCAATTTTTTTCTGAAGATACCTATGTGAGAGGAGGTGTAAGATTTCGTTTATGGTGATAAAACTCCAGTGTGTGCGTAAACACAGGTGCACTCTCCACTGCGAGGGGATGGCAGATCAGACTCGACCGAAAAGAGGTAAGGCCTTGCGTCTTACCTCTTTCTCACATCTTAACGTGTTCTCCGAAGCAAGGGGTAAATTACAACCAATTTCTAAACACTGAGCTGGTACTTAAAATTTACAGGCCCATCCCGGGTATCGAACACAGTGATCTGCAGTCGAACATGCTCACCAACCAACCAACAAGGCACTATGAGTGAATATATTTAGTTTGTTACCCAATCAAATCAACGAACATATAAAAACTCTGAAGCACTATTTATAATACATCAATCAAATACAATCTATAAATATGAAATTAAACGTTATCGATATTTTTTTAGTATATACATATTTTAAATCCGCGGGGAACTAGAAATGTACGCTGAAACTAGTTACAGCTAAAACATGTAAACCACAAGGCTGTTATAATTTTCTCGTACGAGTATGTTCTAGAATCCAATTACGCTCGCATCTACCGGCAATTTAAGTTCAATGTTGGTAATAGGTTTGTAAGACACTGCTATTAATTATAATTAATTATTTATCGACGTTTTGTCGTCGCTCCGCGCGTCTCTATTTATCTGTAGTGCATGATTAATTAATAAGGTGCTAAGATTTGCAAATTTTGGGACTATTTGAATTTGTAATCAAAATATTTGAATACGAAGTCAATGTTATCAATGGTATTTTATCGTAATTTTTTAAAGTTGTTTTATTTTTGACGATTTTATGGATCCGATTGTTTCCGTGTTTAATTCCTGGCGGGGAATTATTAATTTCTGAACTTTCTCTGGTCTAGCCGAAGTTAGCTAGTTATCCTACCGACAAAAACGTCCCGCCAAGCGATTGAACGCTCCGGTACGTTCCTTTGTGATGAAAAAGCTTGGGTGTGAATTGTTTTAATTTCTTGGCATAACATGAAATTACACTGAGATGGTGATAACAAAAAAAAAGCCAGCTGTGTTTGATGTGGGTTCTTCTTAGACCAGGCCGCGTTTGGAACCCTCGTAGCTTTAGGTTGGCGAACGAAGTCACCACCATCCCCTTTTTATGTAAAAATACATGTATGAACGCTTCATAAGTGCCTGTGATAGGCCTACATGAAGAAAGAAAATTTGAATTTCGAAACCGAATAGAATATGGGTTTAATATGCCATACCCCTAAAAGGTTAGCTCGCTGCTATCTTGGTGAGATTGGAGTCAGGGGCTGTAGAGGAATATACTAAAAACAAAAATTTAATTCCTATTTCTGTGGTGGACAACAATAAAGTGTACCTACATTATTATTCAAAACAAGCCGCCCAGTTATTAGGAGCGATCCCATAAAAAGCAATTAATTCGAGAGGCTTCCTCGTGGAGCGTGATTCAAATTATAAATTCTCCATTAAAATATTCTGAGATAGCTGAAATGAAGGCTTTTTTTCGTATAACCTTGGCAAAATTAGTTTTTAATATACATTCTTGAGAGAATTAAAACTATTTTGGTTGACATTAGCAATATTGATTATTGATAAGAACTGTCTAAAGAGCAGCGGTAGTTGATTCGCCACAAAATTTGTATAGAAATTGCAAGCGGGCAACACTGTTGGAAAAGATAACTCAGCAGCAGTGTTTGAGATTCAACTTTACGGGAATCTACATGAGTTTAGAAAGTAAGACCTATACCTTGTATTCAATGCCGGTTCAGACCCAACTTGAACCTATTGTCCGTTGTCGTTTCATTAATACGGGCCTAATATCTTTTTAACACCATTTGTCGTATATAAAAACTAACTACGTCATTACATTCGTTGGCCGCCCGCAAAAATATCCTATTATCGCTTTGTTTTTTCATTTTTATAATATTAGTATATAAAATGAAGATTTTCCAAGTGTAGCAATGTTGCTACGGGTACATTTTCACCGTCATAATATTTTCCGTAGTGGTTCTCACGCATCATTCATGTAACCAAAGTTGAATTGATGTAACGATGTCAAGTAGGCTACATAAATGTAATGCCCACTTAGCATAATAATATTTCTTTTTTATGGTTTCGCACCAAAAAATTAAAAAGTGGCCAAGTGCGAGTCGGACTCGCGCACGATGGGTTCCGTACCATTATGTATATAAAGGCAAAATATCATGATTGTCGTATGGGAGCCTACTCAAATATGTAGCTTATTCTATTTTTTTGTATTTGTTGTTGTGGCAACAGAAATACATCAACTGTGAAAATATTAACCGTCGATTTATCACTGTTCATGACATACAGCCTATTGACAGACGGATAGACAGCGGAGTCTTAGTAGTAGGGTTGCTTTTTACCGTTTGGGTTCTTCTTTGTCGTAACACTCTTGCCAGAGTGGTCGTGGTCATCACGGTGGGACATTATTTGTGGCAGTTGTTACTCGCCTCACGATCATTCGCCACTTCTCCCTGTTTGCAGATAGTCTGGTACACTCATGCAAGGGACCTCCCACTGAAGATTTGATTTGATCGGTCCATCGCATGGGTGACCTACCGCGTGCTCTAGTGCCTTCTACCTTGCCCTGCACAACAAGGCGTTCTATGGAATTGCTGTCTCTCCGGGAGACGTGACCGAAGAATTTTAATATTTGTCTATGCACTAATGTTGAGAGTGTGCTTGATGTTCAATTTGGGTACGGAACTCTAAAACAGACTCCCGTCCGATCACAACCTAATCCAACTAATGCTTTCAAATTTCGAAGTTTGTAAGTGTTAAAAAGACTATTGCCCACAGCACGATTTTGCAAATTTGTCGTACACCTATTTACTTCAATAAATAATGCCATGTCACAAAACTTGTTTGCCATTTGAAATCGCTCTTGCCGTGAAAACAGTATATTAGAACATGTCTAGTAGGAAGAAAAGGGTACACCTAGCGAAATAGCGCTTGAAAATGGCTTTCCTCGACACGTTTGACTCTGATATATAAATAGTATTATCGGGGGGCTATAAATGGTGTGTCGACTGCATAATGTATTTAAAATGACAGTTTATTTCCTTGCCTCCGTGGTGGAAATATAGGAAAATGCATTGGAAATGTGGCATGCAGCATAAAATGTTGCTGTCATCTCTAGTGCTGTTTAAAATGGTACGGGCGGTTGAAGTTCACTAAACGATATTCTTTATTCGCATAACTGTACAATTTTTCGAAAAGCAGCTAACTTTTAACAAGGCTCAAGTATAAGCCACTTTAGCTTTTGGTAATGAAATGAGCGTGAAGGCACCCTTACTTAGGCAGAATAAGGGAATAGCAGCATCGTCCTATGTGCTACTACTACCATATGCAGCGATCACCAAACCGTCTGCCTGCTGTAATAATGGGCAAACCCCCATCCCCCGTACCCCATATCCCCCATATCCATTTGGGAGAGGCAATGAACTGTAATAGGCTATTGATAACATTAATCTATGTCATATTTGGTTACGCCATATTAAGACGTCCCTCTTCCCGTATTCTTTCCCCGCTCACTATGTGGGACACAAGAATGCGCACACCCAATACAATTTAATTAAAACTTCAAACAGAAATAAAGTGCTGGTGCACACAAATTTCATTACATCCAACTCGTAACTTGTTCCAAGTTATAAACACTTAGTGGGCTTCCAACTTCGACGACAAACACATAACATAAAATTACATAGCGTTGAATCGATAACATACTTCCCCTATGTATCTCTATTTGCCACTGATATTTTATTGAGGTTTCTTTCAATAGCTTAGTGCGAATCTTAGAATATTCTTTACACCACAGTATTGCATGCCTTTTGATACTATTTGATATTTTATCAACCTTTAGTTTACTAATATAATATAAAGCTGAAGAGTTTTTTGTTTGTTTACTTGAACGCGATGATCTCAGAAAGTTCTGGCCCGATCTGAAAAATTCTTTCAGTGTTGGATAGCCCAGTTATCGAGAAAGGCTAAAGGCTATAGGTAGATCATCTCATCAATAGAAGCATAGCACCAAGTTTCTATAAGATCATTACAAAGTTATTCCCATTTGAAATTCCTTAAAAAACCCCGTGACAGCATATGTTTATCTTTTAAGGTTGACTTATACGCGGACGAAGTCGCGAGGGTCCGCTAGTATTGCGATATTGATGCCCTTTAGCTATTTTAACCCTAGCTTCTACATTGAAAACTTCTGTTTAATAATAAATGCGATACCGGTGATAGTCCAGCGGGTAACAGTTTTCCTTTATGGGGTCAGTACCCGTACAGTTCGATTCCCAGCCTTTTAAGATTTATGCTAGCTTTAATGGTGAAGAAACAATTATGTGAACATAATACAATATATATACAAGAATAAAGAAATTTTGAATTTGAAAAAGGTCAAAGGTGTGTGAAGTCCACCAATCCGCACTTGGCTAACGTGTTGGACTACAGGCTAAACTTATATATACTACTAGCGAACCCCAGCGCCATCTGTAGGGCTGATTTGTGAATCTAAACCATCCAGGGCGCCACCCAAACGCATACTGAAAAATTCATTCAAATCGGTCCAGACGTTTAGGAGTTCAGTGACATACACACGCACACAAGAAATATATATATAAAGATACTAGCGGACCCCAGCGCCATCTGTCGGGCTGATTTGTGAATCTAAACCATCCAGGGCGCCACCCAAACGCATACCGAAAAATTCATTCATATCGGTCCAGCCATCTAGGAGGAGTTCAGTGACATACACACGCACACAAGAAATATATATATAAAGATATATATTTTCTACAAAAGTGCTTTGTGGTTTGACAATAGATATGGATCGATATTTGATTTATAAGCATTTTGATATCCTGTAAAATGTGGTAAAATATCTAAGCGTCACATATTTTTCAAAACGCAGTCTCACAATATAAAATTTTAGAGCATCCCCGATAACATTGTTTAGACGGCTTTCTTGAACGCCTTACAAAGCTTCATCCAACGATTTGAAAAGCCTTTCAATTTCATATCAACCACATGAGAGTTACCAAGTGTTTGAAACTTGGCAACTTGGCAGCTGTGTAAACTGCCTTGTATTATGTAAATAACGGGTGACTTTTTCTTTGATGCCAAGACAAATGGTTCTAACGCCAAGTTCGTCCATTTATCATGTTTACCGAATGTATTGGTAAACAACAAAGAAGTATAAAAGGGTAGAGTGACCAACAAAAGTTTTCGTACAAAAAAATATTCTATGCTAGAGTAGGTAGGGTTATTTAACGATCTGGAGCCAAGTTACGTGATACCTACGAGTATATTTGAGCGTTTTGTTTTGATACATGACAACTTTAACTTTTATACCGTCTTACAGATTATATTTGAACTGTTTTTTTAAATTATAAACTAGCGGTTGACCTGTGGGTAAGTAATGATGCAGCTTGAGATTGGTTGCCTATTCGCTTTTAATTTCAAGGTGTAAAAGTGCTAATTGGTTCTTAGCAGCGTATTAGAAACAAAGAGGCAGAAATGTTCGTATACCTTAACGTTATAATTTATATCTATCAATATTCCAAATAAAATCTTGTGGAATGTCAATAGATAGGAATCTGCTTAAACTTATGATAAAATACAACGTTTTACAGCTAATTCAATTCTATCACTGTATTGTAATAGTGAAAGACATGAAAAGAGGAAGATACCATCGTTACATTACTTCGCTCGCGGTCGCTCACTCATTAGTAATATTGGCATACAGAACATTATTTTCCATTAGAGTTTAGTGGATACGACATTAGCAAACGAGATGACTTGAGTGAAAATTACCAAAGAGCTCCTTCTTCTTGTTTAATTACTTATGTTGCTATATCCTGTCTATCACATGAGTGACATTCAAATATCCTTGTAAACCGCCATTTCGTAATTGAAAGTCATTTCAAAAAGGTCAAAGGAATTTGTGGTACAAAGCTTCCGAAAGTTTTGCTGAGCGTTCAAATGTTGGCACAATGTATGAGTTTCATGAAACTCCCTTTGAGCAGTTAACGTCAGTTTAATATGAAAATTGGTTGCCGAGTATCGCGAATAACCACCGATGGCTAAGCGTTCGTAATAAAATTCAGCTTTGTTATAACTCTGCTTATATTGTGCATATTTGCTGTGGAAAATGCCTACGTTATTTGAAAATGAAACTTACGAAAGAAAACAAACTATTCTGATCTATTAAAGAATTTTCGTCAATGTACCCTACGCATGCCGAAGATCTGTTTGGTGTGGAGTATAACGATTGAAGAACACATAAATTACACCATACAGATTCTCCTGCTTTTCACGGACTATAGCAAATTAAGGTTAATTTTCATAATATATCATGGATTTCCGCAAACTAACGCCTGCTTCTACCTGGAGTTAGGAATTTGGCGTTGTCAACCCCCGTGCCCGAAGAGCACGTTAAGCGATTCCCGGTTATTATCTCTTACTCCACGAAACAAGTTACCAAATTTATATGTTTTGAAATCTTAGAGATGTCCCGCTCTAAGTTTTCATAAAACGAAAGCTTATAAAAGTAACCTATTATAATATTAAGGATTACATAAACAATAAAAATGCCGAATCGCTCTAACTTCATTGGTAAAAATTAACCGTCTGTGAGATGGTGATAGCAAAATAAACCTAACTAAGTTTGTTATGGGCTCTTCTAAGACCAGAGACTTAGAACACTCCTGGCTTTAGGTTTGAGTTAACGAATGTAGTTAGTTTTTAATCCACGACGTAAACTACATTTTTCAATCATCAATTTGCTGTAAGTAAATCATAAGTTTAAAGCTTAAAAGGGAAAAACCCTTTGAGCTAGTAAAATGTGACGATCAGCAGTGGCGTGCATAGAGGGTATATAAATGAAGAAATTCTCCAGTACAGGTTATAAAAAACTTAAGGATAGGCATTGTAAGAGCTATAAAAAGCCAATACCCTTAAGTATTTATATGTCGTACTGGACATTTTCTTCATTTTATATCATCTGCATACCCGCCATGTACGCCACTGACGATCAGTGTAGTGTCGATCAGTGCAGTGGACAACAAAAGTGCTTGTACTAAGTTATAAGCTCACGCGAAAAAAGTAAATGCCAAATCATAATTAAAGACTGATTAAAAATAAGTTAATCATTAGTCAAGTTAATCACGAGAAATCATCGCTCTGTATCTTTGTATGCATTCAATTTCAAGACACAAATAACATAAAGACTATACACGTTCTAGTTTAGATCATAGCGTACTAGTATATACACGTAAATTATATAGTCTTTGTGTAAAATAGTAGGTACTTATTACAAAAAAGACCTTAAAAAAAGTTAGGCTAGATTGTAATAGGGAATAAATCATCTCATCATGCTTTATGATAGAGAATAATGAATGAATGAATGAATGAATGAATATACTTTTATTGCACACCAGAAAACAATGGCGAAGATAAAAAACAGGTGCATATATACATATACCCATAAAATCAATATTTCAATTACTTAAATATATACATATAGTATATAAAAACAATATTTGTAACTGAAGACAAATAAATAAATAAGTAACTACAATTATATATATAATATATAAAATAGATATTTACTTAAAATAATATAATAGATTAAATATGAAACAAAATAAATATAATGAATAATGAAAAAAGAGAAGAAGGGAGCAGTGAACTATCCCGGGTCATCAGTTGATTGAGACAAAAAGTGATCTTTCACAAGTTTTTTTTTTTTTTTTTTTTCGCGGGTAGGTGCTTAAAAACGTCACATGTGTTTTTGAAGTGCTCTTGAGTTTAAATATATTTAAAATATAATTAAATGCATTTTAAACTGTGAAATGTTTTAATAGTGAATCTTCTACATACCAGCAAGTAATCCAAACCATTAAATACATAATACTTAATCTTTTAATTTATAACAACAACATGGATAATCTACATTCTATTGAACACTCAATTTCTGCACTAACAGAACACTTTAATGCGCGTATGGCTGACTTTCAACGAATAATTCAGACATCAATTCCTGCTACAAGTCCATCTTCAAATGTTGCTGCACAGTTTGCTGCATTTAGAGTGTTTGTTCTGACATCGCTTGAGAGTCTGCAACTACAAGTCCAGGTACTGTCAAAACAGTATGACATAATGGAGACACGGAGTAGAAGGAAAATGCTGTTGGTTCACGGTGTGTCCGAGGTGCAGAAAGAAAATGTGTCCTCTGCAGTTATGAAAGTATTGTCCAGTCATCTTGGCCTGCCAGAACTCACAGTATCCAAGCTCAGTTATTGTAAGCGCTTGGGTCAGCCTAAGGATGGCAAGGCTCGGGCCATATTGATAAAATTCAGTGACTTATCAGTTAGAAATGAAGTCTGGTCCTTGAAAACTCGGTTAAAAGGCACCGGGGTCACTATATCTGAGTTCTTGACAAAGGAGCGACACGATGCATTTCAGGCTGCAAGGCAAAAGTTTGGTGTTTCTCAATGTTGGACAAGGGATGGAACCATTATAGTTCTTGGTTCTGATGGTAAACGTCATAGGGTCTTCACAGTTGCAGATGTCAAAGTGATCATATCAAAACTAGATAATGTCTCGATGCCTACCACTTCTGCCACTGCGGATCAAGCAAGTGCTGTGGCTGGTCACTCTAGTGTTGTGCACTCAAATTCTGCAGTTCCTGCGCCGAGGAGCACAAGGCCACAGGCAGAGAAAGCTAGGAGAGCTGTTAGGAAGTAATGCCTGGACATTCTTTTACTGTACAATTCCCTTTTAAATTTTTAATTTTGTCCTAATATGTTGTAGGTATAGTTTAGCTAAAACTTGTGTGATGATGATTTTTAGATTTTTACTTTGGTGTTATTGATAAACGTAATCCTATGCTAATAACTAAAATACCCACAAGTGATTTATTTGAAAGAGACAAACATTTATTAACTTTTCGAATTGTCAATTGTAGTTGTCATTAGATCATTAATGTCACTTGTCATTTTTCGACCATAGACAAGCTTTGTAAGCGTGAAGTCAATATTACCAGTTTTTAATGTTTATATCCTCTTTGAGAAATTCCCAAATATTTTGTTTTTTTTTTACTACTTTTTATTTTTTATATTATATTTATAATTTATACGTATACAATTATTAGTTATGTATATTGTGTACTGAGTTTGGCTTTTAAAATTGTGATATTTGTTATTTATCAAATTTTGTAAATAATTATCATTTTGGTTTGTTTGTTTATTAGTTTGGGCCTGCGCAGATTACAGGATTTCATACTGGACCTTTATTTAGCTGCCTAGGTACCTAAATCTCAACGTTCAAGTTAGAGTTATGATTTTAAGGGAGTTTTATTTTTTTTTATTTTTTTTATTTTTCTTTAGAGTTGTTTTACAAGTCTAACTTGTTTTTCTTTTTTTTTATTATTATTTTTATTTTTTACAATTTTTAACTGTTTTCCTTTTATTTATTGGATATGTATTGTACATTTGAAGTGATTTTCTACATGACTTGCTGGTACGAAGAAGAATATTGCTACATTGATAAATAGTTTAAATATAATAGTGAATATAATTTTATCGTAACTTATTGACTATATTTATTTATTTATATTTATTTATTGCTAATTATTGCTACTTATTATATAATGACTTCATTTAATAGCAATTGCAGCGAAACTAATTCAGATATTGAAGATGTTTATTGTACAGGCTCGTCTTCGTCCAATGACAGCTTCCATAGTACAGTTATACCGCTTAACTCTGCGCTTGATAGTACATTTTCACCATATCCTAAAAATTTTAATGTTGTACATATTAATGCACAGAGCATTCCTTCGCACTATTCCGATTTTCTGACTTCTTTTGATACAAAAAGCATTCATGCAATTCTTGTGTCGGAGACGTTTCTTAAACCTTGTCTCCCTTCCACGTCCTACTGTTTGCCTGGCTTCCATCTCATTAGAAACGACAGAACGGGTAAAGGTGGCGGAGGTGTTGCAATTTATTTACGGAGTCACATCCCCTTCCGTATTTTAACTAAGTCTCCATCAACGTATTCTGAATCGTCTGAACACTTATTTATTGAGGTTCAGAGTGGTCAGATTAAACTTCTTCTTGGTGTCTTTTACTGTCCTTCACTTCATATTAATTATTTTGGAACATTTGAAACTTTACTCGAACAATACTCATCCACAGTTGATCATACCATTATTATGGGTGACTTTAACACGTGCCTTATAAAAAACGACCACCGTTCTAAAAATTTAATGAATATTATTAACAGTTCCAATCTTATGTTACTACCCACGCATGCAACTCATTTCTTTCCGAACTGTATGCCTTCTCAATTGGATCTGATGATGGTATCTTCGCTGAATCTTGTTGACAGTCATGGACAGCTACCTGCAGAGGCTTTCTCCTATCATGACTTGGTCTACTTGTCTTTTAAAATTCGTCCTCCTAAAGAAAAGCCAACTATAGTTATGCGACGCAGCTTTCGAAACTTTGACAATGATAAATTTATGGAAGATCTTAGTGACAATGATTGGGAGACTGTCTTTGCTGCTAATTCAATAGATGACAAACTTAATATTTTTAACTCTATTTTGATCGGCCTTTACGATATACATGCTCCACTACGACCTATTAAAATTAAGCATCTTCCTGCACCATGGCTGACTAATGATATCAAAGCACTTATGTCCAAACGCAATGCAGCTAAGGGTAAATATAAGTTAAACCCATCCGCCGCTAACCTTATTAAGTATAAAAAACTTCGGAATCAATGTAGTAGACTTTGTCGAGATGCTCAGCGCAAATATATTCACTCCTCTGTGGACCAAAAGAACACCGGTAAAACATGGCAATTTCTAGCCTCTCTTGGTGTTGGCCGTCAACGCCAACACGTCTCGCATGCCACTGATTTGGATGGTCTTAATAAGCATTTTGCCACTACATTCTCATTTGATTCGTTAATTAAGCAAAGTACACTTAACCATCTAAGATCTTTGCCTGTACATGGGGCCCCTGAATTCCAGTTTTGCACCGCTACCGCAGCTGAGATAAAGAGTCATATTTTTGCTATTAAATCGGATGCAATTGGTTGTGATGGCATAAGTAGGAAAATGTTAATTGCTGCACTTGATTACATTCTGCCAATACTATGTCATATACTTAACTTTTCTCTTACTTCTGCTTCGTTTCCCAGTGCATGGTGTAAATCTTATATCATACCAATACCTAAAGTTCTCAACCCTTTAACTCCTTCAAGTATCGACCTATCTCCATTCTTCCCTTTTTGTCTAAGGTTCTTGAGCGTGTTGTTCATCAACAACTTAGCCTCTACTTAACAAGGTATGAGGTCTTAAGCCCATTACAGTCAGGATTTCGGCGTGGGCATAGCACAGCTACGACCTTAATTAAGGTATGTGATGATATTCGGTACGCTGTTGACAATAAACTCCTTACAGTTATAGCTCTCTTAGATTTTAGTAACGCATTTAACACTGTCGATTTTGACTTGCTTTTGGCTGTCTTGAGGATGATAAATTTGTCACCACTTGTTGTCAACTGGTTTCAGGGATATGTACGTAATCGACAACAGTGTGTACGGTTGGATCATAAATTATCTTCCTTCATTTCTCTTACTTCTGGAGTGCCTCAAGGCGGTGTTCTCTCTCCTCTTCTTTTTTCTATCTATATAAATTCGATTTCCTCTGTTATATCTTCGTCCTATCATTTATACGCTGATGACTTGCAGATTTATGTTTCGGCGACCATTGATGATCTTGCATATGCGATTGAATCTCTCAATACTGATTTGAATAATATAACGGCTTGGTGTCGATCCTTTGGTCTTCGGGTAAATGCAGATAAATCTCAAGTAACTATTATAGGCAGTAGTTATTTCCTTTCTTCCATATTGTATAATAGTTTACCGCCAGTTCTCTTTGATGGTACGGCTATTCCGATTAGTACTTCGGTCAGGAATCTTGGACTCATTATAGATAATACTATGTCATGGGTACCACACGTTTCTCAAATGAGTCGCAAAATTTTTGGTGCTGTTCGGTGTTTGGGGCGGTGGAAAAACTTTTTACCTATTAAAACTAAAATTCTTTTAGCTAATACATTATTACTGCCTATTTTGGATTATGCAGATGTCTGCTATTTGGATTTATCTGAGACCATGCTAAACAAACTTGAGAGGCTGCAAAACTTGTGTATACGGTTCATTTTCGGCATACGTAAATTTGATCATGTGTCTCAGTATCGTGCTCAATTGATGTGGCTACCAATTCGTTCTCGTAGAAACTTACACGCTCTTTCTCTCCTTTACTCCATTTTATATTATCCACAAACTCCACCATATTTGAAAGAGCGATTCACCTTTCTTGGTAGCAATGTTCACTTAAATCTGCGAGCTAATAACGACAGCTTGTTACACGTTCCTGCTAGTCGTTCATTGGCGTATGGCAATTCTTTTACGGTAAAGGTGGTTAATTTATGGAATGAGCTGCCAAGGGACATAAGACAGTCCAAATCATTAAACATCTTTAAATCACGGTTAAAAGACTATTTCCTGTCTAGTATGTAGCAAAATATCTATGTATTTTATGTGTATGTTTAAATAGTAATATGTATTTAAGTTTATATATTGATATATATATATATATATATATTGATATTTATATACAAATATATAAATATATGTTTTACTATATATATGTAGTATTAGTATGTAATGTTTATAATTAGCACAATTTAATTATTGCACTATCCCGTTTTCTCTCATATGTTTCTTCAACCAAAGGTTGTCTGGAGGAGATCGCTCCAAGCGATATGACCGCCTTTGTGCATATGTATAGTTTTTATTTTTTATTTTTTTGTTAACCTGATTTTATATTTGTATGTGCAATAAAGACTTTTTCTTCTTCTTCTTCTTCTTTTTTAAATATTTGGCTAGATTTTGCCTCTCTAATAGCCAAATGCAAGGCATTCCAGAGCTTAACAGCCTGAATAGTGAAAGTGTTGTGGTAGAAAGATTTGTGGAAGAGAATTTGTATAGAGTGATATCTACAAATGAAGGCACATGTATCTGTGACTTAAATATTAAAAATTTAATCACGAGTGCCGTAAGGGTTAGCAGGTGGATAAACTATGGTAAAAAGTTGCAAAGCTATCTTTCGGCGCTCTCATTACGCAGTGATGCTCCAGTGAAGTTCACCAAGTGTCACAAGTACTGCTTCGGGACTAGGGAGCTACGTAACGGCAATCTGCATACATTTACATAGCAACTAGTGAGTTCGTACCTATTTCCTTTAAAGCAGAAACTTTGACTCGAAGGCCACTTAGTTTTGTGCTCAAAGAAAAGGAAGCTTAACTGATACTCTGAAGGTAACTGATTCCAAAGTCTTCGAATATTATTACTTATTTATTTATTTGTCTTTAGTTGTGAAAATTGTTTTAAATATATTTATCTAAGTATTGAAATCTTTAATTTATGGGTACATGCACCACCTAACTATGTTCTGTATTTTTTATCTACGCCATTGGTTGCTTGTAAGAAATCGCTATGAAGCAATATAGCTGCCAAATTGTATACGTTGTTTTCTTTTTTATGTACTTTTTGTGGTGTGCAATTTAATGTGTATATTCATTCATTCATTCATTCATTCATTAAGAAAAGGTATGAGAGAACAGCCTCGTAGGCTACACAACCTCGTAGGTTAGCGTTTTCATCAACTGATCACGAGGGTTTGGGATTAATGGGCTCGTGTCAAGAATTATTAAGTACTAGCGGTGCCTCGCGACTTCGTCCACTAATAAGTCAACTTTAAAAGATAGACATATGCTGTTGCACTTTTTTTATTTATTTATTTCCTATCTCACATTTTTGTCATTACAGGACAAGGTTGTCATAATGCGACAATGCAGCATGTTATGCAATATTTAAAACTGACTAACTTTGTTATGTAATGATTTTATCGTAACTTCAACTGTATACGCAGCGTAGGCAGCGAAAGCTCTCAAAAGCAAAAAAAAACCCGATTTTGAAACATTCCTCATTTGTGCTATGCTCCTATTGGTCTTAGCATGATGATATATACCCTATAGCCTTCCTCGATAAATGGGCTATCCAACACTGAAACAATTTTTCAAATCGGACTAGTAGTTCCTGAGTTCAAGTACACAAACAAGCAAAAACTCTTCAGCTTTGTATATTATTACTATAACATTAGGTTTTCTGTAAAAAAAATTCAGTACCTACCAGCCTGGAGTTAGGAAATTGGTGGTACCTCAAATAACACGTTAAGCTGTCGCTCTTGTTTGAAGTATTAGACTACATTTATATGTGATAGATATGGTTTAAGCCCGCCAGCCCTCATTAAAACTGTGTGATAAGTCAATTTGTAATACGTTAAGTTTAACAAACTTTAATCCTCTAATTTTCAGCCCAGAGGGCTTTAGAGTTATATTATTTTACACTATGCAGGTTTTACTAACTTAGTATTTTCATACAATATTCCAACCTCCTTATTTTAGCACGGCTGGAATACAGCCATTTCGGAGATTACCCGAAAATAATAAACAGGCAAATATTTTTGTTTAGAGGTCTAATGTAAAAAATACTTTTGTTTATAAAATCTTACTTTTGTTCATTCAAATAATGGATAAAAGGTAAGTTATCTGTGTGTGCAAATAGTCAATAAATTCATTTTTAATTATTAAACTCTTTATTTGTATACCACAACATTAACATATATAAAATACTAGCTGTTGCCCGCGACTTCGTCTGCGTTAGATTTTGTTTTTAAAGTATTCAGTATCGCTAAGTCTTAAATGAGTATAGTATATATATATATATATATATATATATATATATATATAACATGTGACTGTCAATTCATTATAGACAAATAATTTGCAATAAAATAAAATTGCGACTATAATTAAAGATCTAAGCTATCCTATCTCTTAAGTTGGAGCAGACTGCTCACGGTGTGCCAATTTAATTTAAAATCGGTTAAGTAGTTTAGGAGTCCATCGCGGACAAACATCGTGACAGGAGATTTATATATATTAAGATAATAAAAACAGAAACATATCGAAAGAAGTAGAATACAAAAGATAAGGTCGCCTAATAATTTGCACACACAGATAAATTAGAACATTAGGAGTTACTTTGAATTTCTATTTACCAACTGGGTCGCTCAGTAAATGTTCAAAGTTATCATAGCACGAAACATAACCTAACCATAAAATTGATTGCGGACATAAACGCTCTGTCATCAATATTATAATTTGTCGCGCGTAAATTCCTCTTATATTAATAAATCATAGACGTTTACAAGATTAAAGACGTTATGTCGACGCGATTAATCATATCTTTAGTGACATAAGAAATATAACTTCGCGCGCTTTGATCTTAGATTGGAGCACAAGTTTATTCTGGAGAGAGGAAAGAGTTAAGACCCACCACGCAGCTACGTTAGGCACGTTTTGTATCAGTAAATTAACGATTCATATCAGATGCCAGTTTAGAACGATAACTCACTAGATATCCAGATATTACATTAAAACTTAAAATCTTTTGGCTGATTTCTTTCTGTTGGGTATTTATTTATTTTAACGGACAAAATAATAGATAGTTTTAAGACCTTTTTTTAAGACACTGTACATTACTCTTAAAAAGCAGCTCGTTTCTTATTGTTTGTACACTAAAATAAAACTAGCAACAGTCATCATTTTGACGGCGCAACGGACCTTACTGGCGCAACGGTTAGCGCTGGGAATTTAGGTAGGAAATCCCTGGTTCGACTTCCGGCAGGGGCAATTTGGGAATTCATAACTTCCACCTTTTGGACTGGTCTGGTCTGGTGGAAGGCTTTGGCTGTGGCTAGTTACCACCCTACCGACAAAGACGTGCTGTTAAGCGATTTAGTGTTCCGCTGCGATGTCGCGTAATAACCGGTTAGTATGATTTCCATACTCCCTAACATTTTAGCCCGCTACCATCTTAGACTGCATCTTCAATTACGACCAGGTGAGATTGCAGTCAAGGGCTAACTTGCAGTAGAATAAAAAAAAAAAAGATCATGCTCGCTATGCAGGTATGTAATGTGTTGGGTATTTTGTCCTTCCTTGAAAGGACGGTGAGACGGACTGGATGTATATAAAACCGCAATAAGCAACTAGTATACAATTGAAATTGTGTTAGACTTACAGTGAATAACGGGGACTTATGATATACATATATACGGTTGCATTAAAATACATTATAGTCTTGTTTAGAGACTCAGATGGCATAAAGATACCCGCTAGTGTCTATTTCCTTATAAATTATCATTAATCAAAGGGGATTAGTAATAATATATATATATATATTAAACTAAATGTTACAGTAAATTTATAAACTGGGTAAATTTTTAAAAGTTAGATAACTAAATTCATTTTGGCCAGATATTTTAATACATTGATTAGGATTTTCAACAAATACGCTAATAATTATTAATTAATTAATTGATAGTTATCGAGAAACAAATCAAATTATATTTGATTAACAACCAATGTTCATTACATTGAGATGGTGGGTATTTTTGATATAAATACGACAAGATACCTCCCGGGGTCTTAGTCGTTATCTCTTAGGTACTAATGGTATACACACACAAACATTTTCCAGTCGTGGGAATCCAACCCACGGCCTTGTACTCAGAAAGCAGGGTCGCTGCAAAGTACGCCAATCGGCCGTCAAATTATTATTTAATTAATAAATAGTTTTCAAGAAAAAATGGAGGTTATATTTGATTAACAACCATTTTTCATGACATTCAGTTTTTATTTGGATATAAATGCAAATCAATGCGATGCAAAGATACCTTCCGGTGTCTTAGTCGTTTATCACAAGAGTTGTCTAACATCTCACATTATTTTCAGTCGCCGAGAAATCGACCATTTCAACCAAATGCACCGAGCTCCAAATAAAAACGGCACCAAGTGTCTGTTATTGTCGAAGTTGTTCTTGAGGCTTATTCACAAAACTTGGCAACTTCGGAAACGAGTTGGTTCCAGAGAATTCGCTTCATTATGCGGACTAGTGATCGTGTCATTTGAATTGTAGGTTGTGGGGAGTTTTACAAGCTTTTTGGCAAGCAGAAGATCTTGTTTCTATATAGATTTTCTTCGTGAATGCAATTTTTTGTTTCAAAGGTTTTCATCATTCGTCCTTATTCACACAAGGAGCTACTCGCGTAACTGTAATGGAGCATCTTCATTATTTATTCTAAGTACTGTTGTTCTTTGAGAAGGATTTAGTACTGTTGTTCTTTGTGTGACACAAACTTGTTCAGTCCTTATCATCATCATCATCATATCAACCCATTATCAGCCCACTACGGATCTCCTCCCACAATGAAAAGGGATTAAGGCCGTAGTCCACCACGCTGGCCGAGTGCGGATTGGTGGACTCCACACAGCTTAGCCTTGGCTAGTTACCATCCTTCCTACAAAGACGTGCGGTTAAGCGATTTAGTGTTCCGGTGCGATGTCGCGTAGTAACTGATTAGGGATATTACTATCATTCTGCTGCATCACTTACCAAAAGGCCTTTTGGCATTGCAGCCAAGGGCTTTCTTGTAGTGGAATTAAAAAAAAACCATATGAACCGTATATTCTTACGTAATAAAATGAATCCATATCACACACAAAATTTCTTTAAGCAAAATAGCACATCAAACTCTTACAACGAAGGATAAAACAACAAACGCACTTTCGCATTTAAATATTACCAGCTGACCCGTGCAACTTCTTTGCACCAAATCGGTTATTACCGGAAAATACAAATAAAATGACATTTTCTAAAAATGAATCCTAGCTAGATCGATTTATCGCCCCCAAAACCCCCTGTATACTAAATTTCATGAAAATCGTTGGAGCCGATTCCGAGATTCCAATTATATATACTAGAATTGCTCGTTTAAAGATATAAGATTATATGGAATATTGCATGCAATGTCACAGTATGTTAAATCTTGTAACTCTCCAGAACCTTCCACCCATACTAGAGTTTGCACTTACCTTACCCCGTAGACCCCCGGAGTTCATACAAGTCGTCAAGTAGAAACGGAACTCTGTGCCGTCTAAATTGTATTTCTAAAAAGACGTTTCAATTGTAAGAGTCGTTTGTATGACTTTGAATGACTTTTTACGACTTCGTATGACTTTCTATTTGTGTAGCTTCGGCGTATGTTTATTCTTCGTATTTGCTTTAATCATCACTTTTGACTTTCCCAACGGTGGAGTTGGCCCAAATCATGCTGGGCTGGTTGGTGATCGCAGTAGATGGTAGTTAGGGAGCTAGTAAAATGTAGTGACGATCAGCTGTGGTGTGCATTGAGGGCATGCACAGGGTATGCAGATGATATAAAATACGAGTTATAAATACTTAATTTATAAAGGCTTTTTATAACTCATACAATAAATAAATATACTACGACAATACACACATCACAACCTAGCCCCAAAGTAAGCATAGCTTGTGTTGTGGGTACGAAGATGACTGATGAATATTTTTATGAATAATATATGTACATAAATACTTATAATATACATTATATTAAACACTAGGATTTTGAAAAAAGAACCCTGATTTTAAAACATCTTCCATTGGTGCCATGCTGCGTGTTGATATATAACCTATATGTATACGCCTTCCTCGATAAATGAATCAAACTCTGAAAGAATTTTTGAAATCCGACCTGTAGTTCCTGAGATCATTGCATTCAAGCAAACAAACAAACAAACTCCTCAGCTTTATATATTAGTATGAGATAACCAAACAAAATCGAATTTTGATATTAGTATTTATAATAATATTCGTTGTTCAAAATATTTCGGAACAAGTCTTAGCAAAGTTTGAAATCTTGTAAATCTAGCTCACGAGTTTTGTGACTGTTGGAAACAAACAAGTTTTGAACAATAATTTATGAGCAAACCCAACATGCTCGCTAGTCCGCCTTAATGTATATCTTCTTCACTTTGTTATCATAATATTTTGTTACATTTACTTTTATACATCTTAGCTTTATAAATATCACAATGCCAAAATTATTGATATAAGTTTTGTACCTCACCGAAACATGAGTTCAAATTTTACTTACTTTTGTTTAAGCTAGTGTACTGTGTGGGATGTACTTACCTTCAAGTAGATTTTTGAGGTAACAAACGTGAAAAAAATACCGACCGAATTGATAACCTCCTTCTTTTTTTGAAATCTCCGATATTTATAAAAATAATCAAGCCCCTCTGATTGGCTCGGCAACAATATGGCAAATCGAAGGCACAGCTAAATGTCTAACCTGTGCTAGGATCTATGTCTCTATTTTTTAATAAGAAATTAGATGAGCAAACATTATAGTATAAACTTATTTTACGAATTCTATAACTGTAAAAAAGCGTATTTTATAAAAATGTTATTCGTGAACCCGTATTGTTTTTTAAAGAAATCTTCAGACAAAGCAATTAATTGTATTCCTTCCTTAATACTAGTGCTAAACCTATTTTACCGTCTTCCCGCACAATATCAACTACGCGGCAATAGGTATAAAATCTATTTACTACCATGCTTTGGTACTCGAAGCAACTGTATATTGCCAAGCATCACTATAGAATTTCGTACAAACCTTTTGTATATACTTCCCTTGAGCAAGCAAACTCGACATAAACATGCAAGGCTTTGAACAATCCATGTTTATTTTTGTAGAGTTCACTTTTGTATTGTTATTCAAAAGAAAACGAGCAAAATAGAGAAATTCTTTTATAAACGTTGCGCTTATTAGCAATGCTTAAATAGTAAAAGGGGCTGAAATGTCACTTTGTAGTCTTATTAAATTTTACTCCCTGCTAGGTAATAAACGCTTTTAGAATTTTCTAATCTAATCTAAGTAATTCGAATTTGCTAATTCCAGTTCTTAAGTACTGCGCTGGGGAGCAGCTCTAGAAACACAATTTACTTTCTCGAGAAATTATATTATTTCTTAGTACAAATACGTGTATAAAATTGTAAGTGGCATATTTATTGACCTAACTAGTATTCTGTGATATTGTTTATTTTAGGCGTGCTTATTATATCCTGACTTTATTAATCTTTTAAGACTATTATATTCTTAATCGCTTATTGCTTCTTACGAGTCAAAAATTTAGCTCTTAGTCTAGTTGGAATGTATGAAATGAAGCGAGTTTTTCTTTTGTTTTTGATCTCCTAAATGATCAAGTTAATACTTTTATCTTATTCTGGGATTTGGAGTGGTTGAGTGAATAAATAAGAAATGATATTTAGCTTTTTAAACAATTAAATATCACTTGTTTGAACGGTGAATGCAAACATTGTGAGGAAACCAGCATGACTGTGAGTGTAGCCAGAGTTCTTTGTTATGTTTTCAAAGGCGTGAAGAGTCTACCAATATTCGCTTGGCCAGCGTGGTGGACTATCACGGTAAACCCTTCTCATTATGGGAGGAGACAAAATTGTACGGTGCGGGGTCACCAAAATAAATTTTACCTTAGGTAGGTAGGTATTCTTTCGATATTAAAATATTGACGTGTGATATGCAATCTTCAATACGAGTGTTCTAGGCTTAATTAAAATTAAAATTCACATTCATTTATTTCAAGTAGGCCTACTTTATAAGCACTTTTGAAACGTCAAGTATGTATGTTTTTAGTGACTCTACCACCGGTTCGGAAAGCAGATTCTACCGAGAAGAACCGGCAAGAAACTCAGTAGTTGCTCTTTTCCAACATCAACATTTACAATCATTTTGCTATCTTGCGGGAGATGAGAGCGAGGCTGGCTGCTTCCAATCTACCTTGTCATTGAGGAATTCATCAAATGTATAGTAACCTCGCTGTAATGGTAAACTTGCTTATTTTTAAATTATGTTATAGTATAAGTCCTGCGCCCTGTAGTGGGCGGTATAGTGTTGATAAGATTTAGCTTTTAAGCCTCGGAAAATCTCGTAGTTTTGTAACCAGATATTCCACGCAGACGAAGTTTTTAGTACTAGCTAGTTTGTTATATACCTATTTGTACGTTGTTGAAACTAGGCCACATCACCCTTGAATGTATATGTGATTACAAGCATCGGAACTTGCGTAGCGGAGGCCGCCGCCGGCGTCCGCAAACTTGGTAAAAGCTTGTCAGTCACTAATGAGACAAGTTGCTTGACTACAACAAAACTATTTTGTATACTATATTAGGCAAAGGCCTGGGCTATGGCATAGCTGAGAGCGGATCACCCAGAGCATCTGGGTGAGGACTAGATGTGTCCTTCAGAGGCTTGTGTAATCATGAGGTAAACGGGCATTATTCCGTAGCACTAAGAATCGATGGACTTTGGGGGTCAAGACGCTGTGGTGACCATGGAAAGTACAGTGTTGGTAGACAATAACTGTGTAGACATACGAATGAATACATGCGGTAAAAGACCGTAGAGTTAACGGGTTAACAAAACTTTACAATACAACGTCCAGCAGTGTACGTCTATCGGTTTATATGTTGATGATAATCTCGTATTGGCGTTCTAAATATGTATTAAAATAGCAACAAAATTCTCGATAAGTAGGAATTGATTAGACATTTTTTATCACTTTTTCTTAAAAATACAAAATTAATAACTATCTTAATATCACATAATTTAACTAAAATATAAATTACAAAGCTGTATGAACTTTTAAAAGAATGAAGAAAAAGATTATCGAAGCTATACAATGCATGCATCGACATAGTTATTACTTATGTTGTCAGTTCAGCTAAATATTTCCAAATCTCTAAAATTGTTGGTAGTTTTATTTACAATACGTACACAACATCGTGACGACTAAAACGTGGTTCCAAAGATGAATAAAATGGTTTGCTAACCAGTTGGGAAGGCGCGTAACGTACGAAGAAAACGTTTTTGTCTATCCATAATCACTAGGATATTGTATGCCTACTGTGTGATTGAGACGTACACTGAATGCGCCGTCGAACGCTTTTCACTCAAGCCATGCCCTTATCCTTAGCCTTATTTGAACGCCAGAACTCGGCCATTTCGTAAACGCTAATGAAATTCCTCTCAAACTCCTATTGTTCCTAATTGTGGTTGCTTAACTTATCCCTATTCAGATTTTGCTTTAGATTGATAAATGTGTTAACAGTGAGCTGGAAGATACAAATGAATGGGTTCTCTTCACTAAAGATAACGTAGGAAGTGCGCGATAATTTAATTGAAAAGCCAGACCTTAACTTTGTATGCAATGAAACCTAATTAATGATCTATTTTTACATCTATCTGGGCATGTGATATTTTGGATATGTGATGAGTATTTCATTTTGTAGGGAAAAGTGGCAACCGAAGAATACTAAGGCTCAACAACTTAAACCAACATAAGCTTTCTCCAACTTTAAAACTGCTGTAGTGATGCCAGCCTTCGTAAGGAACACACTAAACGAAGAAGATCTGGGTAATCGGCTTTAGCGTTTACGAGAAAGTGTGTGAAACGTTATGATGAAGGCATTAAATTGGATAGCAACTAACGTAGTGCGTACTTCAGATCGTGGAATATCGAGTCCAGATATCTATAATATACGACCAAGCGTGTTTATACAATTGTATTAATTTACACACACAAATGACAACTTTAACAGCTTAGGTCCCTTATGGTCTAACAAGCCATAAGGTATGGTCCCACGTCTCTCATATTAATTCAAATTCAAATTCAAAATTCAAGGTTTACTGTGGTGTATTATTTAGTAACGTCTAAAAGACATCAGACATTACTAAATAAAATTATATTACAGAGTTTGTTAAAAAAACATCTAAAAATAAAAACTAAAAGATTACGTATATAACTTAGTAACATATGTTTTTGTCTGTATGTACCTAATCAGGCAGCGAATTTTAGTACCTATTTCTAGTCTTAATTCCGAGTCGAGTACAAACCGCTACGTCGGGTTGCCAGATATGAATAGGTATCAAGACTGTTTCATAACAATGATGATCGTATCCCCTAATCGACCCTAATGGGTTTGCATTCCACAAATGTAATTCAATAACCCTCTTCTATTCCGATTGGGCATATTCTACCCATATCAAACAGTGATCATCAGCAACTGACGGACGGATTCGAAATCCTCCAGTGAAGCCTCTCAACAGTGATTTGGGTGTTTTCTGTACAATCCACATGGGTTTAAATAGATTGTTATGTGCTTAATGGATTTTAGAGAATGAGAATATTTTGTGCTCGCATATTTTTTATGCACAGTATACTAATAACTGATACTCTGGGTTGGGTTTGCATACATTAATGATTTTTCTTATTCCGAAGAACCATAGATAAGGAATGAAAGTTTTACACTATAACTCCGTCATATTAACTCATATTAATTCTATTTTTCACTGTTTTATGATCAGATAAATTTTCGCAGATTCCGAGAAGATGTGGTAAATATTATAAAGAAACTCCTCAGCGCACAAACAGATTCCTTATTGACGACCTAACGATGTTTAGTGCTATTTACGCTTCATAATATATAAACATAATTATTATTTCTTGGTTAGCCTTTCGCATATAATAAACCCTTGACACCTAGAATTTATTAAGAGCCTAGAATGTATGAATTAATCAATGAATATACCACAAAAACTACATAAAAAGAAAAGTATTAAAAAACAATGTATTTATTAGGAAAAAAAAATATTTCATTGCGCCACACTTTACTATATCACCGACACCACGTATGTTATGTGCGGCACGACCAAGAAAAAAGTGCCAACTGAGCATTGTGCTGCATGCGCCAGTGGGGGCATATAGCGCACCTTGTACCGGGGACACCAACGAAATGCGTAGCCATCCACTGACCTCATTTTAAAATTTTAATTTAATAATAAATTAAGTAAAAAAATAAAGTTTTATAACTAAAAAAATGACAAGCAAAAAAATCTATGAAAAAAAAAAATATTTCATCTTTTAGTTACATATAATATATAGATAACTAAAAGATTAAATTCTTCGCTAAAGTCTAGACTAAACGGAAACAAAAATAGTGCTAAAGCAAAAAGTGACTGCGTTCTATTTAATTACCCAAAAGGAGTGAAAAAATTAACGAAGCGAAAAGTTGGTAGCTTACAGCGATGTTAAGAAATGTTTAATTTTAAGTTAGGTAGGTACTTAGTTTGCAGTCAGTTTTATACTTGGAAAATTGGTTAGTTAAATCGAAATTTCCGCTATAACTTTTTACATTTTAATTTAGCTAAGGGGGATTAGAACATTTTTTTTTTTTATTTAAGAAGGGGGTAGACTTGTATTGGAGCGGAGTGAGTGGAAGAACCTACTAAAAAATATCGCCAAATCTACTCATTCTACTAAACAAGAACCTTACTACAATTATTATTGAAAATGTGTAATGCATCTTGTGGTGCAGCGTGCTGACGGCAGATTAAAATACAGTTGTACACCTCTCATCTTCTCAGGTAGCAGCATCCTCTATGCCACTACTACCATTTACCGCGAACACCAATAGTACTGGTGGGAGGCTTGGCCGAGCGATTATATGTTTGGGTGCGATATTGCGTAGAATCCGATAAAGGGTAGGACTACCATACTTTCTAACAGGTTAGCCTTATAACGTCTTAGAATGATCATTTACCACCAGGTGAGATAACAGTGAAGGGCTAACTAGTAGTGGAATAAAAAATATGAATGTGAGATTTAGAGCTAAAACCCACCACGTCGCTCTAAGCAGACATTACCCCTTCTGAGTACATTTAAATCATTGTTACTGGCACCGATGGCTTTGCCAATGAGACACGCATAAAGCCATTTTCTTGACTCCAAAAAAACGCAATACCTCTACATTTTTCCGTTTTATCTTTTAGTCAGTAGAATACATGCAAGCTATCTGTCCCTGTCGACGACGGGACACTGATGGGGCCATGACCCTTATATGTCTGGACGGACCCATAAATACGAGGACTTTTTAGGACAAGTGGGACGGCGAAGTTGAAAATAAGGGTTGTGACAAATGGCACGCTTGCTGGTGACAGCGGCCAAATAGTCTATTTATTTATTTTATCTTCACCCCTTACTTACTTGTACCCCACAAACAGTTAAGCTCATATATAGATAAAGCAGAAACTTAAAGAAGTAGGATATAACAGCCTTGACGCTTAGTAGATATCTGCTAGGCGACCTTTGGTTACCAATATTATTAAAAAATACATAGTGATACATAAACCAGTTAAGACAGCACAAAACAACACAAAATATGGAACTAGAAGATAGAAGATATTATCTTATAACATGCCTTATACCTATTCTTAGAAGTGAGAAACAATGAAAATGAAAAAATGAAAATGAAAATGAAAATGAAAATTTATTTGTTCACATAAAACAATAGCAGATAAGGCGGAGAACTTCTGTTAAGTTTAAAACCTGTGCCAGAAGATCTCGCTCTTCCATTACAAAACACATTTTTATCTCAATTTATTTATATAATACTTTTTTATTTTTTACTTTTTCTGACATGCGAGTAAAACATGCAGTGTGAGTGCGATTATGTTATGTGTACGTGCGTGTGTGTGTGTGTGTGTGTGTGTGTGTGTGTGTGTGTGTGTGTGTGCGCGAGTGTGAGCGCGTGTGTGTGTATGTGTGAGAACGTGCTTGCGTGCGCGCGTGCGTGTATATGCGTGAGGCTGATTATTACTTAAGTAATAAACCTTATTGTTTAATAAATTTAATGACTTACTTTATCAGTTGCAAAAGGAGTTCAGTTTCTTCATATGTTAGTGATTGTAACCATTGAGTAATTTTTGTTTTACAATCGTAAGAATTTAATTGGTATATATTAAGTGCTTTATTAATTCTGTTATATATAAGACTGGATTGTTTTTTAAATTGTTTATTAGCAAAGGCCGTTTTAGTGATTACTGAAGGGACAACAGTATTATTAGTTCTTTTATTAAGAATACTTCGATCAATACGCAGAGTTTTATGTACTTTAAGAGTTGCATTTAAAACGTATAATTGTCTTACTGTAAGACAGTTACTGATTTGATATAACCACTCTGTTGGGAATCGACATGATTTGAAGTTCATAACTTTCAATAAATACCGCTGAGCCCTTTCCACTTCAATGAATCTAGTTTTAGCGGCACCTCCCCATAAAGGAATACAGTAGGTCATGATTGATTGGGCCAAGGCCAGATATATTTTTTTGAGCAACTCAGATGTAGCAACATAACGCAACATCCTAAAAATATAAGTTAACTTCCTTACTCTGCTAGCAACTAATTCTACTTGGGGATACCAGGATAGGTTTTGGTCAAGAACAACACCTAGATATTTAGTAGACGAGACTTTATCAAGGGTTGGACAAGAGCAATTTTGACTTTGTTGATCACCGCATTTGTGAATTTTAAGCGTAAAATTGAATCGTGGTTGAGCGTTATTCTTAATAGTGAAACATATAAAATTAGATTTACTCGTGTTTAAAGTAAGCAGATTTGAATTTAGCCATGCAGAAACCTTAGCGAGACCTTCTTCACTTGAGCTTTGGACCTCTTTCCAGGAGGTTCCATAGAACACGATAGCGGTATCATCAGCGTAAGAGAAAACTTTACCATTTTTCAATTTTTTATCACACAATCCATTTATGTAAAGAAGAAACAAGGTCGGTCCCAATACACTTCCTTGTGGAACGCCATAGATTATATTTGTCTCTTCACTAACATACTCTCCGATTTTAACTCTCTGTTTACGGTTACTTAAATAATCCTTGAACAGTTTCAAGGGCGTTCCTCTAATTCCTATATGTTCTAGCTTTTTCACCAGAATGGGAACAGAAACGGTGTCAAACGCCTTTTTTAAGTCCAGAAAAACACATAAACACTTATTCCTCTGATCAAGTTGCTTAACAATCATTGATGTTAAGTTGGAAATTGCATCTTCGGTTGATTTACCCTGTCTAAAACCAAATTGTGTATTTGAAATTAAGTTGTATTTGTCTAAGTAATTAATTAGCCTTTTGTTCAAACATTTCTCTAATATTTTGGAAATTGCTGGCAGGACCGATATTGGTCGGTAGTTGTTGATATCGCTTCTGGCCCCACCCTTGTGAACGGGCGTGATTATAGCTTCTTTTAGAGGAGTCGGGAAAGTACCCTTTTCGAAGCATAAGTTAGTAAAATGACAAATGATGGGGGCTACCTTGTCTCTGGCTAACTTCAAGAATTTAGTAGTAATTTCATCACAACCCGCAGAGCTGTTACATTTGAGTCCCGAAATAATACTGCTAATTTCATCGACTGACGTGCCTAATAAAACAAAAGATGAGAGTTGCGAATGAGAAGTGCCTGAACTGTAATATTGCGAATAGTTGTCCAAAATGATCTCTTCTGATAAGTTTTTGCCAATATTTGCGAAGTAGTTATTAACGAAGTTAACTGAATCAATAGGGAACGGCCTGGCTTTTAGTAAATCAATATTATCAGTCCTAGTCGTAGTTAGGTTTGTTATATTTTTAATGTTTTTCCAAAGTGCTTTTTTTTTTCCAGAGTTTAATAATTGTTCTCTATCATAGTTACGTTTAAGTTTCTTAATAAGGTTATTACAATAGTTTCGATAGCGTTTATATGATATTTTTAAGATCTCATTTTTGGGGTCATTTTTTAACTTTTTTTGCATTTTGTTTCTATTTTTAATACAGCGTAGGATGCCAGCGGTAATCCAGGGCTTAATAATGCGCTTATTTTTTGGGATTTTAACAGTTTTCGTATTTTCTTGTATCGACTCCTTCATTATACATGTTAACTGTTTGATTATAATGTTTGGATCTTCAATAAAAAGGAGCTGAGAAAGATTTTTTGTGGCTAGGGTTTTTAATGCGTCATTATAATTAGTTATTATTTTATTTTTTGGGGCGAGATTCTTGCATTTTAAGTTTTTTAGGTTTAATACTAAAGTTAAATGATCTGTAATTGAGGTATTAATGACAGCTATGTCTGCAGAAATATGATCTTTCCTGGCAATTTTTAAGAGAAAATGATCCAAACAATTTCCCTCTCGCGTGGGCAGTACATGACCAGGTAGGAATCCGTGAGTCGATAACATATTTAAGTAATTTGACCTATTGTTTCGTTCATTAGTTTGTAACAATAAACCATTAATTACCTTTAGGGTGCAAGAGGACAACTCTTAACCTTTTTGAGTCTTCTCTTGAGTTTATTAGTCTACCATTTTGGAAATACTACCACTTTTTTTTTTAGTTACAAGTTGGCCTATGACTGTAACCTTACCTGGTGGTGAGTTATGATGCAGTCTGAGATGGTAGCGGGCTAACCTCTTAGAAAGTATGGTAGTCACACCCCTAATCGGTTTCTATGCAACATCGCCCCGGAATATTAAATCGCTTAGCGGCACGTCTTTGTCTGTAGAGTGGTAACTAGCCACGACCAAAGCCTCCCGACCGACCAGACCAATGACCATTCTCTTGAACAATGGCACTAAAGATAACGCAGAACGTCTACTGATGGACCTTAGATATTAATTTTTTGACAAAGTCCCAATTCCTTATCACCTATCACACAATTTGGGTGCACTAAGAAATTTAATGAGGTCAAACTGGCGATAAAGCTTTTTAGATATGAGAATATACTTTTATTGCACACCACAAAAAGTACATAAAAAAAGAAAAGTATAACAAAACAACTTATACAATTTAAATATGATATAATATTACTAAGTCTCACAATGCATTCAAAAACCTAAAAAGGTAGGTTCCACAAATAAATATACACAGTGAATTTTGTAGTCGCAATACAAGAAAACAGCGGTAGAAAAAAGTATAACGTTGCGAAGGCGGCGTCAAGGATGAAAACTAGCAATGTAACTTTAAATATGACTTTGTTCTGATAGACATAAAACGTAGTTATTTCGAAATCACGATTTATACTTTTATCTTACTTGTATATATGTTGCATTGATATAAATTCGGTTGGAGTAAAATTACTATAAACTCAAAATATAATTAATATAAAATAAGCTTTGGTGGCTGACCATTGGCACGCTTCAGATTAAAGTAATTCCAAAGCAAATTGAATGCCTGCAATTTCACTATTCAATTTTATATTCACCCATCAATACACCCATTGATATTAAAGTTTGATTCGCACTATCGCTGGTCCAATTGTCGTATATTGGTAAACAATAAGGGACGAGATTGTGTCAACACCACAGTCCAATAAAATGAATAAACATGTTTACAATCGCGGCTGTATTGCTCAGACGCTATGCGAGCATACAAATTATTTGAATAACTAATTCACATTGTAGTTATATTCGCATTAAACCACATTCATAGTGTAACTGTAACTGACTGTTTCCGATCGAGGAAGTTTCTTAATTTCACGGAATATCAAAATAAATAAATCTAGCCCCAAAGTAAGCGTACCTTGTGTTATGGGTACTAAGATAACTGATGAATATTTTTATGAATAATATATATATATACATACTTAGACTTAAATATATACTTAGAATATATAAACACCCAGAAATTGAAAATCATGCTCATCACACGAAAATTTCCAGTTGATGGAACACGGCTTTGGGCTCAGAAAGAATGGTCGCTGCATACTGCGCCAAAATACTATACAGACTAAATTGCTGGATACGTTAAAATGGCTCAATGTATTTTGATGATTTATTTGTGACCAGAGAGCTGAGTTATATATTAAATCAATATTTGTGATCATGAAGTCTAGATGCACAGGTGAATTAATATCTTAAAATATCTCAAGTGTCCTAAAAAATCTACTCCTTTCAGTAGAGTAGCACCAGTGTTTACTTTTATAGTAGGAAATATAACTAAATACCTACTATATATAGATAAATAAATACTTTTTGATACTTTTAACTGACAGTTCGGTACGGTACAAGCATGCCTACTTGTAATAGAGTCCAAAATCTTCTACTTTAAATCATTTTCCTGCAATTATATCCTGTCTGAATACCCTGTGCACTGCTATAATGAGACCAATGAAGCAAAGTATAATCTTTAATCACAACACAATTTACACACTTGATTAAGATAATCGAATCGAACCGATTTTTCACTCCAATTTAAAAAAGAGCACAATGAGTCGAATAAAATCGCTATAAAAGAAATGAAGGCGCATAATTATACGCATTTTAATTGCAATCTGGTAATATGTCATCGATAATCCGACGCCTGTCGATGGGCTTTATTAATTGAAATCTCTTATTGAGATGATCGTGTAAAAACGATGACGGTAAAACATGGTTTCATTTTAATTTTAAAGTTTGCTTTTTCTTGATTTTTCATATCACCGTTTCGGTTTCGATGACGAACCTCCATAAGCATATACTCAGGCAGTGGCGTGCATAGAGGGTATGCACAGGGTATGCAGATGATATAAAATGAAGAAAATCTCCAGTACAAGTTATAAATAATTAAGGGTAGGCTTTTTATAACTCTCGGCACGTCACAGGTCTACAGTCCCTTGAAGCTGTCAAAAGAATCTAACTTCTAAGTTGCGGTAAAAAAAAGATACGGCCTTCTATGCTACAAAAAACGTAAACACACACCCTGAAATGTAAATCGGAAATATTACATTATTTATTATTAAATGTACTGTCATTTAATAATAAATAATAATAAATATACTACGATAATACTTTAAAAAAATTGTTTAAGCAATATGCACTCATAATTATACAGGTGAAAAAATCTATGGCTCAAATAGTCAGACTTGCATTTCCGGTTATTTTTCTTGATTTTGGTTTTCGGCATCGAATTCTAAATTCAAAGCAATCGGTACAATCGGTAGTCCCATGATTTCAAAAAACTATCGGGCCGAGTAAAAACTGGTAGCCTGTCAGATCTGGATTAGATTAATATACATCCCTGACCCAGGTTTGCACTAGATCCGGGGAAAAGAGAAAATGGCCGACAAAAAAGGGTCTCCGAATACAAACACGATGTTGGATAAAAAATTTATGGCCGTATTGGGATTTACTTTTCCAATCGGTTTGTTTAGTAACTTAGGGGGTTGTGTTTTATTCAATGAAAAAGCAAACATTAGGGTATCGTTTACCTACTAATGGAGCCATGAACAGTTTATAGTGCGTTGAACCCTATGTTTGATAATAAACTAGTATGTAGGTACTCGTAATTACTATGAATAAAGACGGCCAATCATAACTTTAATTTTGCTTTATTTACTTTATTATTTAACCTGGTACGGGGTACCCTAAATGGGCAGCTTAAATTATAAAGTAGATTACTGTTCTTTCGTTATAAATACTAGGACATAACATTACATTTCATTTATGAGCTTAAACAAGGTCATAGAGGACAGCAACAATTAAAACTTGTGCTTGATTTTTTTCTTATTATTAACGTTAATTTCGGTTTTCATTGAAGGAAAAGTAATTTTTCAAGCCGGACTTATTGTTATGATTTTCCCATCATATTTACTTATGATGACAGGAAACCTGTGCCCTGGTAAGGGCTTGATGATGATGATGTGAGTTATTTTAAAGTCAGTCTTTCGGTGCATATCAATGATTTAAATTTAGCTGATAATCTGCTGGAGTATTCATAGAAAAATAACTGAAAACCATCGCTTTTTAACATTCGAAACAAAAAAAAATCGAACTATGAACACTCCTCTTTACGTTAAAATATGTATAAAGGGTTAAAATATATATAAAACAAGCTTTCAAAGGAGCGTCTACAAAAAGTAATGTGCGATTTTAATTAAAAAGCCAGGTGAATGGTGGATGCTTACTCTTTTAACTACGTTTTTATTAAAGGTAACAAAAGAATATATAAAATCTCCTTTGTTTTTATGATTGCGAAACGCAGGTGTGGAACTGCTTTTTTGTTTTATAAATATTTTGCGATTTATTTCAATGTACATCCCAAATTTAATGGCGAGGCAACTATACAAGTTAATAATGTAATCGCGTAAAAGCTGCCCACCGACCCATGCGATATGCGTAGTAGTGGTAGATATATGCTGTGATATTCCTGGATCTATTAGTAGTAGTTGGCCCACCAAACTACACTGGGCCAGCGTGGTGGAGTACGGCCTAAACCCTTCTAATTGCCGGACGTTACCCGTGCCCTGTAATGTTCAACTCACTACCGGCCGGTAGTGAGTTGATATGATGATCAGAGCTCGTCCGGGGAAGTACTACCATGCTTATTGCTGTTTCCAAGCAGCATTTCGGTCTGAAGGGCGTCGTTGTTTGTGTAATTGCAAGCACTTCACCTACGCCGCAGGCTGATTTACACATGGCAGTACATTGTAGGCCGTCCATGACCTGCGAAATCTTCCTCTATTAAAAGTTGGTATGTCTGTTAAGTCCGTCAATCCATACCTAATATAAGGTATAAATGCGAAAGTGTGTTTTTTGTCATTCGTTAACACCCTAACTAGGCAGCCAATTAACTATTTTTTTTGCATAAAGAAAGGAGGAAAAGTCACATAGGCTACTTTTTATCTCAGGAAAGGAAAACTTCTCACGGGATTTTTAAAAAACTTTAATAAACGCGAACGAAGCACGCGGTTCTTAGCTAGTTATTAAAAAAAAAAAAACCCCGACTTTCAATATAGTGTACGGTATTCTACTAGTCAAATGGTAGAGTCGCTACACACAGGCAGACTTGACGTTCCAAAAGTGCTTATATTAGGCCTACTTGAGATAAATGAATTTTGAATTTGAATTTCAAGCCCGTTCGTAACCATAATGAGGGAGCTGAGATAAGAAAAGCAATTCGCCATTTTATGATGGCGGCCATCTTGAATTTGAAATTTGTCATAGTTTATAGTATTTTACTAATCAAGCTCTTTCATTTGATACCCATATTGAGGGAGTTGTGTAAAAATATGTAATGTGCCATTTCGTGGCAGCGGCCATCTTGGTCTTCAAACGTAAACAAGAAAAACAAAGTGGAAATCGGTTCATCCGTTCTAGAAATAAGATGCTACAGTCAGACACACACACAGACACGTCAAACTTATCCCCCCCGTCCATTTTGACTCGGGGGGTTTAAAATAGATGGAGCTCGTACGAAATCTTATTTTTATACCTATAACTTAAGAATATCCACTTGTATATATAGCTATAGCTATTATATACAAAAATACATGTTTATTTTCGATATATTAGTGGTTAGATATTCTTTATTATATATATTGTGTTAAAATTGTAACAGATCTATTCCTAAACGGAACCAGACGGGTAAGTTTAACGAATAGTGTCTGGGTTCTTATGTCTAGACGGTCTGACGATCTGAGAAGGGTCGAATTAGGATATGTTGGAAGAGGGGATCGATATTATAGTAGTAAATGTTAAATGAGGATATCTAGGTTTTCTTTTATACCTTGGTAGTTTTAAATAATAAAGCAATCATCTTTGAAGTCACGTTTGTAACTAACTGTCATAATAGGCATTTATCTTTGAAGTCTCGTTTGTACCGTTGTATGATTAAAGTAACAAAGAATCGATAGAATATCTTATTTACGATTCATGTATTATGAAAAACGTATTTTAATTTATTGCTTAGTATTATTACTCGTTTATGATTGATATTTATTTTCAATAAATAAAACTGCAAAATCTAGCGAATTGCCATGGCAGGTGAAACGCCGAATTCAAAATTTTAACGTTACATGACGTCTATATAAACATTATTTTGCAGTTGAACTTCGATAATCGCGTATATCAAGTATTTTGTGATTTTAAACTATTAGTTGCTAAGTTTTTTGTTATCAATACCAAAATATTTAGCTATGGAATGAGGAAACTAAATTGCTTATAACGCCACAAGTGCGGCTATTACACCCGGCAAGCGCGAGATTTTTTTTTTTTTTAAATATTATTTGATATGTTATGTATATATATTTCCGAACAGCATAGGGCAGTTATTTAAAATCATCATGCCTATCTACAAAATGAAAACAATAGGCAAATATTGTGGAACCTACCTCTTTAGTCTTTAGCAACATCCCAACTTCAGACCTTTTAAAATTCGCAATGGATTTTAATGCAGTTTTAAGCATAGGTAGAGGGAGTTTTATATTATGTAGAGAAAAGCAAAGAATTAAAAAAAATCGTAATGGGATGTCGTATTGTTTGTGCGCTTTCATTGCAAACGCTGACTAAACCTTATTATTTATCACTCCCCTGCCCCACATTACTAGTCCATACTAATAATATATATAAATGCTTAATTCTGTTTGTTTGTTTGTCCTGCTTTAAATAAGCAACAAATCGGCTTGATTTTTGGTAAAGAATTAGTTCAAAGGAGAGAAAGTAACATAGGCTACTTTTGGTGCAGGAGAAACTTAATTTCCCAGGGGTTCATAGGAACATTCGTATCTTTACACCAAATATGATCCTTCCTTCACGTGCTAAAAAAGCAAAAGAACGACTTATCTACCACGGGTAATACCGCGGGGCGCATCTAGTATATATATAAAGTATAATATAGTAAACCTTTGTATCTTTGTTTCCAGGCGACAAGCGGAGCAGAGCCTCAAGTCGCAGTGCTATGCGAAGCAGGAGCGACCTACCACCCGCAGTACATGTCTGCCGCAGGAAGATGGACACCCGACCTCACCACGAAACCACATAACTGCTTGAAGGATAAGATGGAGATCCTTGACTATTGCAAGAAGGTAAGAAAGAAAGTATATAGGTAAGAAAGAAAGTATACTTTATTGCACACCAAGAAACACTGTATGTGTTACACGACACAAAACGACAGATTGAATATACAGTGTACAGTAATTACACGCTTTATATTTACCTTCACTTGTATGTTTGTAACCGACTTCTTTGGACGCTATTTTGACCCACTTTAAACGGTCAGATTTTCAATTAAAAAATAAGATTTTTAGCTTTGTAGGTATGTTTGTAACCGACTCCTTTGAACTTGATTTTGACCCTCCTCAAACGGTCTGATTTCGTTCAAACTTAGAAGATATATCGAGGAGGAGGATTATTCCATTTTTTAATTTCTTAAATAAGATTTTTGTTAATTTATATAATTTTCAGCTATAGTCACTAAGGCAGGTATGATGTTCATTTTAATTTCCAACTATTATCTTTATCTTCTCTATTTGATCTCTAATTATCTCTTTAATGGTGAATGGGTTACCGATTAATTTTGCTCTAATAAAAATAATAGATCAAGAAAAACTAAAAAAAATCGCTTTTATGAATAAACTAAAAGGTAGAAATTAGTTTAGTTTTTTATACCAAGCGTGTTTTTTAGTTTTTTTGAACTATTTAATTTATTTTTACCTTTAAAGCTCAGTTCAGCAGCAGTAACAATTCTTGAATGGTTCGACAACATTATCATCCTATTCATTTTCTTCTCTCTTCCTGATCTCCTGCCTCATAGGCGGATGGGATATCGTGGGCGTGGAGGGTCAAATATATGGACATATCTTTGACCCTCCACGCATCAATCTATATCCTAATTGTCAAGCTTTTATTACAAGCTACTGATATAACCACGCTCGCCAAACCACCAAAGGCACGCTCTTTAAGATTCGAAAACGTCAACTTCTAACTCCATCTGGGCGTGTAATGGGAATCTATTTGTTCGATACACTCAATAAGTACCTACCAATTTTTCCCGCATCCTGGGAATCTAACATAGGATCTCAAGATTCTTCATCGAACACATGACTATTCTCGCTCATGTTGTCCTAATACTAATACATGAACAGTAGTCGTGTATACTGTATGTTTTGAAGCTGTGCCTCTCGGCCAAATTGGCGTCTCAATAAAAAAGCTTGACGTCAAAAATAAAAAAAAACATACCAAATATAAGATGTCAAGGATATTGAGAAACTAGTCTCGAGTTACTTCAATGTAGGTTTACTCCCATCAAGCATTGTCAAAGACCTGAGTTGGTACTGAGGTTATAATGAATTTTCCAACAAAAACAACAAATCTTAGCAACGACTACGACTTAACTAACAAAAATATGCATATCTAAAAAGTTAAAACCAAAAGAACCACCAAAGCTTGAGATACTTACTAAACTTTCACATAAAGTACCAAATATAAGGTATAATAGAAAATTCTATTTGTTCGTACTACTTGACGGCTCTAAAACTTTCTCGATCGTGGACAAAGTTTTCGTTGTTTGCTTCATAGATGATTCCTCTCCAACAATCGAATTTATGCAACTTATTCGTGCGAAAATGGAAAACTGTTTGTACAGTTATATAACATGGATACTGCACCTAGACTGAATGATAAAACTACCTGTTGATTTTGCAACTAAGCATTCGTAAAATGTCAACCACTCTGGCTCCTTAGTATGGTTTGGCGGTCAATCAATAAAAGATCACGTTCCTCATTATATTTAATTATTTCTTGCCATTCCTCTAAAAGTACACCTTTTCCCAAACTAGGTGTTTATATTTCTATTATCAATATCAGTAATCTGGGACTATTTAGTTCTATTATTTCGTATACTTGTTGTGTTTTTTTTGTGCGTTATACAGGATTTTCTATATTTTTTCATCCAGGTATACCCCAGCCACGATATTACCAACATCGTAGAGGCATCCCACTACGTGAAGGTTAGCAACTGGTGCAAACTGGGAACCGGCAATGCAGCGAAGTGCAAGGTCACTCGATGGGTGAAGCCCTTCCGTTGTCTTGGTACGTACACCACCATAAATTACAGAGACTTAAAGAACAATTCAGTTGTAAGAAACTACTAAGAAATAAAGCGTACTTACCTCAATCAAAATAATTAAGTACCTTATTCAAATAAATTACGTTCGGCTCGTTCTCGGAAGCTTGTTTTCAGAATTCTTAACGTTTTATTATAAAACAAAATCAGTAATACTAAGTATTATTTATTCCTTCTTTGAATTATGGTGCGTTGGAACTTGATAATTGCTTCTCACGATTTCGGTAACAATTTACATAAATTTCAAGACCGTTAAATTTTAAAAGAGTTTTCCTGTTCTCTCGCCAACGAGACGTATTGTACTAATTATTATTGTAATTCTATTCTCTATTATAATTATTATCTGTAGGGTAGTGTAATAAAAAATTTAAACTCCGTTAGTTTTGATCATTGTTGTTATGATAAATTTATCAAATTTTTCCCGTTAACTACAAAGTTTATTTGGCGGCAGAAGGCCCATTCCAATCGGACGCGCTGCTGGTACCAGAGAGCTGTCTGTTCGACCACATCCACAACCAGAGCCGCTGCTGGCAGTTCTCCAGGTGGAACGCCACTGCCGGCCGTGCTTGCGGACAACGCGGACTGCGACTTCGGACTTTTGCTATGCTCCTGCCATGTGGAATAAGCCTTTTCTCTGGCGTTGAATTTGTATGCTGCCCTAAACATTTTAAGGGTGAGTTCGAAACCTCCATGCCCAAAACTGTTGATGAAAAAATGCCCAAATTCGAAAGTTATTACCTGTTATAAATGTAAATGTGCGCTTTTACGCCACAACTACTTAACCGATCATCATGAAATCCCATCGACGTTATCAGGGGGTACAGAAAAATATAAAAAAAGATTTAAGATGAATTAATTTTATGACTATGACTGGCCTCGCCCTGCATCTTCTGCTGCGCCTTCTATTTCCTCTACAACAACAAAACTAAGTTGGAAAATAGCACTACTAAATTCAATTTGCCATCTCAATATTGATTTTTAGAAAAATATAAAGAACCATTTAGAAAAGGACAGCCCAAATTGAGAAGCTGCGGGCAACAGCTATTCATAAGAATAATACCTTTATGTGTGTTACAGAAAACGTCAAAATGCACAAACCAATGGACGTAGGTGTGCCAGTAAGCCCCGGTGGTGAAGAAATGCTGGCTGCTTCTGCTGCTATGGACGAACGTGATGATGAACTACTTGACGATGAAGACACGCTCACTGATGATGATGACGACTCTCTCAACTTGAGCGATGATGATGATGACGACGATGCTGATGACGGTATTTTGCTTATTTTAATTAAAAATAATCTTATTCGAAATAATATTTTAAAATGTATTTTAGAATCAGTTAAAATTAATAAGGCCTCGTTAAAGTTTTTTTTGATACTGCTTGTTTCTGTGATTTAAGAACAACAGTTAACTTACCAATAGTAATCACAGATATGGATGAAGATGAAGACGTTGACCTTACCCGAGACGATGACGCAGAGGACGACGATTACACCGACGGTGATGACTCTGCCTGGCCTCGTCCTGAATCTTCTGCTGCACCTTCCACCACTTCTACAACTACCACGTCAACAACTACTACCACTACGGTTAGTTCTTGCTTATACAGATTGCTTAAAATAAACAAACGGCTGAAGTTATCCTAATCCTAATCCGAAAACTTCAAATGACAGTGTTATCCTTGAGGGAAAAGTCAGAAGAGAAGAGGATAGCACTACTAAATTTAATCTGCCAACTGAAGATTGATGATTAGATCGACTATTGATTTCAAGCGTTAGATCTTAAGTTGAAATAAAAACAACACAAAAATTTACACTAAGACACCACACGACATCTGAGTTTGGTCATATGTTTAGAGTAGAAAATCTAGGAGTAGAATATTATTAAAATACTAATTGATCTAATTGTGGGGCAATTTAATTTATTACTCAACCATGACACAATCGACAAAACTATTAATACTTGATACTTAGTCGCCTTTTATACTATCCCGAATCTTATCACCATTAAAGATAACCGGTACATTTTGTGCAGGCATCAACTGCTACATCTGACCCTTATTTCTCGCATTTCGACCCCCGTACTGAACACCAGAGCTACAAGGACGCTCAGCAACGCCTCGAAGAAACTCACCGTGAAAAGGTTAGATCTATTCTCGTATTCAACATAAACGCAAAATTAAAGTTTCACAGCGCTTTTATGTTAAAAAGAACATAGTCCCTACTCAAAGTCTGAAAACTTCTCGTGGTTTCCAAAAGTTTACTATCATAAAAGTTTAAACTTCCAGACAGCTGTGCAATCAATTCGTCTTGAAAAATAGACCAATAGTTTGAGAAACACAATCTGATGATAACGGTTTGCGGTAGGCCGAAGATCTAAAACTTTGACGGGGACTAATCGCAACAAGCAATGAATAATGGGCAAATTTTTGAGCGAGAGTACCGCGTATATTTTCAATAATTATCACAATAATCCAAATGTAAATTACATACTTGTTCAGAGAATGCGATAGTTTCATGACCCATTTCAAAATGTTGTACTTTACAGATTACCAAAGTTATGCGTGAGTGGTCTGAACTGGAGGACCGTTATCAACAAATGATGGCCTCTGACCCAACGGCCGCGCAAACCTTCCGCCAACGCATGACTGCTAAGTTCCAGGCTAATATTCAGGTATTTGCATCATATTATTTTTTATTAGAAAAACTCAGCTTTTACAACAATGGTCAGTGTTATACTCATTTAACAGTTAAATGAGTCTATGAGTTGAAAAGTATTTTATTAAAAATATTTGTTCTTATATAAACAGAGTTTCTTATATTTTACCTTCTACATGTCTTGTTGTAGTCTTTGGAAGAAGAAGGTGTATCTGAACGTCGACGACTAGCTGCTCTTCATCAGCAACGTGTATTGGCTCATCTTGCTCAAAGACGTCGCACTGCTCTCTCCTGTTATACCCGCTCTCTGCGCGATACTCCTCCTAATGTAAGTATTATTTAAGAAACAAGTAAGAAAGTTTTATTACAAATAAATCAAGAATGTTATATACATAAATATCACCTGAGCATAAAGAATATCTTTATCCAGCAACGTGATATAAAACATAATGGACATTAAAATTCAACTGAAATAATGTTTGTCATTCTCAAGGCTCATCGGGTCCAGAAATGTCTGCAACGTTTGGTCCGAGCGCTCGCAGCTGAACGAAGTGGTGCTCTTGCAGCATGGCGTCGCGCTGCTGCCACTGGCAGGGAAGCTGCTGCTGCTGAACGTGCTAGTGCCGCTGACAGATTACAAGTATGAGCAAACTTATAGGCTTTCAACTAATTCAAATAATCCAGGCACTCCTTTGACTCTTGATCTCTTAGCGCTGGCACTGTAATCTACCCGTAAATTAAGTGCCCGGAGGCCAGGCTGACACATTCGTCCAATGATAATAGTGGTGAACAGACCTCAATTACCAAACCTTTTTCATAAATGCAAGCCTAGATATTATAGGTATTTAGATTTTTTGTTCTCTAAACAATTGCTTATTATCTTACCCGATAATAAGTTACAGCTATGCCACTGTCTTTAAACGTGATTAAAACCTTTTCGCTAGTTGGCGTCGTCCAAAATGTGACATCGAAATGATAAATTTATTTGTGTCTTCTATAGGATGCTGATCGCGCTCTGCAACGTGCTTTGACCTCCCTTCGTCGTCGCCCACATCTCTATGCCAGCATCGGAACTGCTATTGAAGATTATGTTCAGGTAACGATTCTTACTCATTATCATTGAAAGCCAACTGGTTGACATAGCCGTGTGCTAATAAGCGCCGTGTCGTGCATTGATAAGAATACAGATTTCACCACCCCTTCTCCGCAGTTATCTTAAGAGTAGACTAGAGAAGATATTGGAGAACGGAGAGCAGCGTCCTCTGTGTACCATCTATATCTTTTACTTACCAACCCGTCAGCCCAGCGTGGTGATTATAGGCAAATCCTTCCGTTTGGATAGTCCAACAGTAAATGTTATAGACTATTGATAATTATTGAAAATTGACGCCATTGCACTCGATCCTCAGACATTTTTGTTTTGACATTGCTGAAATTTTAATTTTGTTTTTCCAGTCAATGCAATCCAAAGACGATATGGCCGTTTCACTAATGTCGATGACTCCGGAAGCCGAGGAACTCCTGCTGGACCGTATTGAAGCTGAAGTACAAAGGGAACAAGCCGCTCGGGAGCAGCTCAGCGCTAAGAGGGATCAACGTACGAGACAGCGTCAGGACATCCAAAACGAACGCGCTAGGGTAAAGCTACAGTTTCCTTAAAGGCGTTCAATAAATGTTGCTTACAAAATGCCTTTTGGATCTCGTTGCTTAACTGAGCTATATAAAAACGTTTGATATGAGAAATGTGCAATCATTGATCACTGAAGTGAGGAAGCAGATTATTCAGTAGCTTACATATAAAGATCATAATTATAAAATGAAAAAACGCTTTCTTATTTACCTGGTTATTCGGGAGAATCATTAAGCACTAAGATAAGGATGTAAATTATTCAGTAGCTGAAGAATATAAAGATCATCATGTATAGCATGCATAAAGATATATAGCATGCATAAAGATATATAGCATGCATTAAATTATATCAACAAAGTTTTGCATCAAATGAATATTAATCACAATATCAAAAGGTCTATCTATATTATACTATGAAAATTCAAAAGAGTTAACAAAGTTATTCTTTCAGACATCAAACGGAGTTAAGGAGAGCGAGGAAACCGATGATGAAGCTAGCGAAGTGAACGAGACAGAAGATACGACCACAGTATCAACGACACAGACATCCCCAGCACCATCAGCTTCACCCTCCCCTTCGGCTGCCGTATCCGTGCATGACATCACCACGCGTTCTGCCTTCACTCAGGAAACAACAACCACGGTGAGTTCTACGCTGAAATCATGCTAGAATAAAATAGGATTAAAGAAAGCGGATAGACTTGTACGCTTGTTTGACATTGTACGATTTTAGAATCAAATATGATTAAAGAGAGCAAAGAGTGGCGAAATAACGCGAATGGCGTAGTATGATTTTAGAAGGCAATGTTTACTGGCGATCCTTATAACAACGGTTTTAAATCTTGTACCGATAAAGAATTGAACGCTTCTTTTATATATACTAGAAAGGATATACTGTACTATATTTGGTCCTCGATAATATTACAAGCAAGATTATTAATTTATTCTTATATCTGAAAGGAAGTTATCTAAACATCTTATTTCTACGCAGGAAATCATTACTAGCACGATGACCGAGGCACCAGAGAGCGAAACTGAAACTAGTGAGATCGGTGAAACTTCAAGCCGACGTTCAACTATCGAGGTAATATATTTTACATCAACATAAATTAAAATTCGATAAATATCAGAGCTTCGATTTATATATAATTATTTTAAGGAATCAGTAAAAGAGGTAACATAGAAATAACTGCAATCCCTCTGGATCATTTCTATTCACCTCTAGCTTGTTGAGTCTGATGTTATTTTGTTAATAGATATTTATACTTTCAATAGTTTTAGCATAACACTTACTTAAAATATAACTAAAGCATACAAGTTATACTTGGCTGGAAATCTAGCAGTCATAAGAGCTGCATTTATACAGCCTTAAATAACTAATCTAGAACTTAATTTACGCAGTCGATAATTTTTATTGAACGGCTCTATTAGAAGATAATTGCGTCTACTCCTTTAAAAGAATGCTACATTTATGGATCACCGGGGTATCTCGCTTACAGGTATTCTTATGTGTTTGAATTATATTTCCAGACGGAGGGCGAGGGTCTGCGTGCTGCTCTGGAACAAGCGGAGGAACGGGCTCCACCACCACCTGCGCACGCTCTTAAAAATGAACTGCAACACACCCAGCCCGTAAGTATAGTGAATTCTAACAGTCAATTGTTCCCAATACGCCGCTTCCCACGAAGCCGCTCTCCGTTTCGACATTATTGCCACATTTAGTCTTTGCAGCCGTCAGCACATTTTCGTGTAAATAAGACATGATTTAATCTGATTATATGTCTTGCTACTGTCTTACATCTACGTCTTTTCGGTCTAGGGATACACAGTGCGTGGCCCCAGCCCCAGCAGCAACAACTCCGGCGCCCTGTACCCCGCACTGTGCGTCGGTGGTGCCGCACTGGCTGCCGCCGCGGCTGTCGCGCTTGCAGTCGCCCGTCGCCGCGACCGCGCGCCTTCTGCACAAGGCTTCGTGCAGGTAAAAAAATCATCACTGCTAAGAAGCCATGAAGATATTAAAAAATATGATATAGTTTTAATAAATTCAATGTGTATTGATTAAACTGTGAAGGAACTTGGATTTTCTCAAACATTGGAAATTTGAGTATTATTTTTTGAAGTTAAATCGGAATTGCTGTCCTGGTAACTACATATATAAAATATAAAACCAATAAAAAAGCATGTTTATTTCTCCATAGAAACCTCAAACATTCTAAGAGTTTTCCTATGACAACCCTATTGAAGATAAATGATCGACACGTGCATAGTACCTACGCTACGCGACGCGTACCTAATAAAGTGACAGGAGTTTTACTTTTGAATTTGATGTTAGGGCTTTTGATTTCTTTCATGAAAAACTATGGCAATGGTTAACTCAAAAACTATTAGCGTTTCGGTTTCACAGATAAGTCACAGAGACAATAAATAATAAACCTCTATAAAGTAATAAAAAAAAACTTAAAAACCAGGACCTTTTAGATAACATAAAAATACTCAGTCATTTATAAGTTATATTTTCATCTGTTCCAGGTCGAGCAGTCGGGAGCCGTTGCCCCAACTCCCGAGGAGCGACACGTAGCTAACATGCAGATCAACGGCTACGAAAACCCAACTTACAAATACTTCGAAGTCAAGGAGTAAATTGCTCGCCCTCTCTCATCAATCACCAGGCTTTCCTTCCTCCTATTCTTCTTCTCTCTTCGGGAAATGTAGACAACGGCAAGTGGCCAAGGATTTAATTCCTCAGCTCATTTTGTTCGTAAACCCTGAGGTTCTTTTGGGCAACATTTTTACAACAGAAATATTGTAAACATCAATTAGAATCATCAACAGATTATTAAGTACTGTCAGATACAACGCCATCTAGCGCTTAATTCGAAGTTAGATTTTGATAATGGTGCTTTACCTAAAACTCAAAAGAAGGTTCAGGGGTGGAATGAAACTTTTCCTATCTATTATTTGTGGTGTGTGCTAGAACCCCGTAGTTTAGGTCTTGCGACCTGTCCTTATATCTATGTCCTCAAATAATTAATTCTTTATGGAATGAATGCGTGTGATGATATGTTCAAACGGATGGCAAGGCAGGCCTGGTGGTAAAATACATCCATTTTAATAATAAAGCTTGTGTGATTAGTCAACATAATTTCTTGCGATCTCTCGCAGTCAGTCAAAATATATACTTGATATTAGAATTTATATTGTTTTGTATATTTAATTTTTTATGTTTGCACCAAAATATTTATTTTAATTTAAGATTAGATCTAAGTTTCGTCTAGTGTCATGTAATTCGTAAGTGTCACCTTGTAGTCGAGTTATTTAAATTAAGTTTTCGAGACCGCATTTCGAGTGGCAATATGCAGTGATAATTTAACACGCTATATTTCTGTTTATTAAAAGAAAGACTTCCCTGATGATAATTTGACATTTGAACAACTTTAGCAACTTAACTCTTCTATATTTCTTTCATAATTAAGAATCTTGGGTTTGTACTGTCTGTCGCCACTCGGAACAACGGAACAAACGTCCATGGTACGCTGTGTATATAGACTCCGCGTACGAATTTGAACCTAAATTACTTACACTTAAAGCCCGCTTTCATTTTCTAACGTAGGTAGATCATAACGTGAATTTTATGTAATAAAATGCGAAAATATATTTTAATAATTATGTGTACTTAGCAAAGGGACGGGCGGCAAAGCCGGCGCGGGTGAACGCTCTTAGCCTTCGTAGACATCTTCTAGTCATTGAGAAACCTTTTCTTAGTCTGGGACGATTTACCTCGGACGTGTTCTGTCTCTTTCCTTCTTAAACCTTCTTCGTTTACCCGCGGGACAATACTCATAGTTCCCATTAAGAGAGGACTGTGTACTCAAAGTGTGCGAGAGAGACGTGCAATCCAATATTGTGTGTTGTGAAGTTCAGAAAAAAGAGCTTCGTATATAATCTAGTCAAAAATGGGTGCATCACAGAATCGGTTTATTTAACGGTTGTTTGCGCACATTGGGTACTCGGTAACGCCGAAGCAGTAAGCTTAGTGAGTGTATGTACGATTATTATATAAGTAGATGTACAAAAGTAATACATTATATAGATGTTTTAGCGTCAGATACATAGATATAAAGCAAAATATTATTATATATCGCATTCGTCCGTTTAATGTAAGGGCTTGCGCTCATGTCTATTCCCAGGTACCACACTAATTAATGTTACGCCGTAGTTAAGATGTAATTCTGCCTCAGTATTATATACATTTAAGCTTATTTGTTACATAAGCTAATTTATATACACTTAATTCTATTTGTTTATGGGCGTTGTGACGTTGCTACATTAAGAAACTCATATCAGATGCGTCACGGCGCTATGGGCCCTTTTGTCACTACGATGAGTTATTGCCTATTTTCGCGTAGTCCGAGAACAGAACAATAGATGGCGTTGCTAGCGAGTCGTAATGAAGAAGGAATCGTGGCGCCCGCCCGTAGCTTGTACGGCATCTACGTAAGTTTACTCACTGTATAACGTAAGTTTAATCCTGCATCAAGTAACCGCTGTATTTTTACTAATAACTAAGTAACGAGCCGACCACTTATTTTTTTAACAAAACTTTTGCTCAAAATCTGCTGTTTCTCGTCGGTATTGAGGATAATTCTAATCGATGTTCATATATAATTATTCGATGTCAACATTATTCGATGTTAGTAGTAAAACCCTGGTTTGTGTAACTTCAGATCACTGTTTCACGTATTTTGAAGATATAATAATAAATGGTTTGAAATTTTTTGTGTTTCCTGTGCTACATTTTATTGTGAGTTCGAAGTTCAAATTGAATCAATAAATAGGAATTAAAATATTGGTGTTGTTACTGGCATATTGCCGCATCCTTATCCATGCTTCCATACTATCCATATTAATTTTATATGTATATTCGAAAGTAGCTCTGTTTGTCTTTTTGTTAAAGTGGACTGATTGATGGATCATCGTCTATAAACAGAGCAAAACTTTGTCAGGCATGCAAGGAATACGTCTTACAAATTACTGCCCTGTGACCATCACCTCAGGCGTAGGTTTTAAGCCTCATGTGCCTGCAATTACACCGACCACCACTGTGACAATGCAATGCTGCAGCAGAAGAATAACCATGGCGACCGTACTTCCTCGGACGAGCTCTTTCACAAAGATTAAATTTTACAAGGAGTAAACAATCTCTCTGGAGAAAGTTATTGCCTAGTGAAGAAGAAGAAACACTTTATTGCAAGTATAACATACAGGAAAAGAAACAGTAAGGAGAATACAGTACACAATGTAGACATGCAAAGGCGGCGTTATTGCTGCAAGCAATCTCTTACAGGCAACCTTTTACAGCAAAAGAACGGGATAGTGCCAAGAGTGTTGATAGATATACGTGAAGACTGTTCCCTGGTTGATTAAAAAGTTACCATATAAGAAAGGGTTAAAAGAAGTGAATAGATATTTAGGTATGTATTGAGGCACAGTTCCCAAACAACCCTAACAAAATGTATCTGTCAAGCAGACTTAATTTTTATTCTTAACAATGAGTCTAATCTGCTATAGTTGCGAACAGATTCAAATTCAAATTCAAATTCAAATTCAAATTCATTTATTGCATATTACAGGTCAGGTTGGATAGAATTATAAGTATGAAGTCCCAATGTATATTGCCTCTTTGGACGTGCAACAATTACAGTGTAGGTATTATATTTTACAGACTAAAGTTAATTATTTAGAACTAGTACATTAAATGTCATATTTAAACTAATTATAAAATTCATTAATATTATAAAATGTATTGTTAACTAAAAATTTAAAACACTCTTTTTTAAAATTAATTAAATTATTTTCCCTTACGATCTTTGGTAACTTATTATATATTTGTATAGCCATCACACAGACACTTTTGTTAAAGAACGCGGTTTTGTGAGGGGGAAACCTAAACTTATCCCTACAGCGTTCTCGTTTGTGCCGCTCAAATAAATTCTCATTGTTTCTTAGAAATAATGCAAGTTCAAATATGTATAAGGATGGGACAGTGAGAATATTAAGTTTCTTGAAGAATGGCTTGCAGCTTTCTCTTTTTTTGATTCCGCATATCGCTCTTATGCACCTTTTCTGCGCAACAAACACACTGTTAATATTTGTTGCGTTTCCCCAAAAAACTATGCCATACCTAAGAATTGAAACTACTTGGGCATGATATGCTACTAGTAATGTTTTCTGGTCAACTTTCTTGGACAACATGTATAGTGAATAGGAAAATTGATTTAGTCTTGAGCAAACATATTCAGCGTGTGACTTCCAGGTAAGGTTTTCGTCAATTTTTAAGCCTAAAAATTTAGTTGAGTGCGTTACTTCAATTTTTTTACCTAAATAGTTAATTTTTAAATTATATGAAGTTTTACGGCGTATATTTTGTAATGTCATAACCGTTGTTTTGTTGAAGTTTAGCTTTAGAGTATTATCACCTAACCATTTTACTATATCCGATAAACTGTTATTTATTGCAGTCTCGTGTTCTTTAACATTTTTACTAATATAAATTACCGTACAATCATCTGCGAATAGCACCATAGGGTGTTTTGTCGCTTGTGGCAGGTCATTGATATATATGAGGAAGAGCAGCGGCCCTAGCACACTTCCTTGAGGCACGCCACAAGTAACTTTTGTGTTTTAGAGAAATATTTAGTTTCTATTCGTGTTTGTTCATTAATCTTATCTATTTGTGTTATTTGAAATCTATCTGTAAGGTACGATTTTATTAAATTCAATGCGTTTCCTCTAACTCCGTAGCAATTTAATTTGGACAATAGTATGTTATGGTCAACATAATCGAACGCTTTGGTTAAATCCATAAACAATGATGATACAATTAGTTTATTATCTATATTCGTCATTACATTATAAATAAAGTTATATATAGCCGTATTTATAGTTTTGGATTTCCTAAAACCCATTTGATTTGCATTAAATATATTGAATTTTTCAAAGAAATTGTAAAAATTATTGTATATAATTTTTTCAATGATTTTAGAGAACAATCAAAGCAGTACGGTTTTACTAAAGGTCGTAGCACCACGGATGCAGGCGCTAAACTTTTAAAACATGTGTACGATGCCTGGGAACGTTCGCAGAATGCCATTGGTGTTTTTTGTGATCTATCCAAAGCACTCGATTGTGTCGATCATAAAACCTTGCTTCTTAAACTAGCCCATTATGGTATCAAAAACGTTGCACTAAATTTGGTTGCCTCTTATCTCAGTGACAGAACCCAAAGGGTTCGCATAAAAGACATTAAGTCGCAGGGGTCGGCTACGTCAATGGGTGTCCCACAGGGTTCAATCTTGGGTCCCTTTCTATTTTTGGTGTATATAAATGATCTACCACACCATGTCAGTGAAACCTGTGACATTGTACTGTTTGCTGATGATACATCTCTAATTTTTAAAACTGATAGAGGTAGAGACAACTCTGACGATGTAAGCCGTGCTATGTCGCATGTGTCGCACTGGTTTACTGTCAATAATTTACTTTTAAATGCAAAAAAAACTAAGTGTGTGGAATTTATTTTACCAAATGTAAAGAAAGTTAATAAAAATATAATAATAAATGGAGAATCACTAAAAATGGAAGATTCCACAGTTTTTCTGGGCATGACCTTGGATTGTAAGCTTCAGTGGGGTACCCATATAGATACACTAGCAGGTAAACTAAGCTCGGCTGCCGTCAGGAAAATTAGACAGATTACTGACGTAGAAACAGCAAGACTTGTTTACTTCGCGTACTTTCATAGTGTGATGTCTTACGGGATCTTATTATGGGGCAAAGCTGCTGATATTGAAACTATATTCATATTGCAGAAAAGAGCTGTACGGTCAATATATAAACTTAAATCACGTGAATCCCTCCGTGAAAAATTTAAAGAAATTGGTATACTTACGGTAGCCTCACAATACATTTATAACAATATAGTATTTGTAAGACAACATATTAGTCTTTATAAACAAAAAGTGGATATAAACAGTCGACTTACAAGAAATGGTCATAAATTAGTGACATCTGCATATCGTCTGCGAAAGGTGCAGAAGTCATTTGTGGGATTGAGTATACGCTTTTATAATATGATTCCTAAGGTAATTTTGGACCTACCAATCCATAAGTTTAAAGAATGTGTTAAAACACATTTATTACAGCGAGGTTATTATACAATTGATGAGTTTCTTAATGACAAGGTTGCTTGGAAGCATCCGGCTCCGCTTTCATCTCTAACAAGATAGAAAAATGAATGTTAAAATATAAAATGTAAATTTTTGATGTTGGAAAAGAGCAACTGCTGAGTTTCTTGCCGGCTTCTTCTCGGTAGAATCTGCCTTCCGAACCGGTGGTAGAGTCACTACACACGGACAGACTTGACGTTTCAAAAGTGCTTGTATTAGGCCTATTTGAAATAAATGAATTTTGAATTTTGAATTTTGAAGGCCACTGGTCGGTAACATGAGATATCTTCTCTGTCTTGTTTCTTAAACAACGGCTTTATAATAGATGTTTTTAATTTATCTAGAAATATTCCTTGTTCTAAACACAGATTGATTATGTGGCATAAAACAGGTGAGATGATGCATGAAACATGTTTTATAATTTTTGTACATATATCGTCATATCCAGTACTATGTGTCATTTTTAATTGTTTTATGACTGAATGTACTTCTTGAGTAGATGTTGGGAATATGAAAAGTGAATGAGAAATATTAGTGGAAATACGATTGACACAATGTTGATTATTAATATTTTTAGGACGAGATACAAAAAACTCATTAAAAATTTCCGCAATATCAATAGGATTTCTCAATACCTCATCTCCGTCCTTAATTTGGGTTATACATTCTCTTGGATAATTATTTTTCGGTTGGTTTATGATGTTCCACATTGCCTTAGACTTATTGTTAGACCAATTTATCGAGTAGTTATTTTGAGATTTTTACGTTAAACAAATGATCTTTTTTAATCGTTTTGAGTAGTTTTTAAAGATCCATTTATTTTCATTATTTGAGTTTATTCTATAATTCCAAAGGAGTTTTCTTTTGCGTTTACATCCTAGTTTTATACCTTTTGATATAAAACTAGGATGTACGTTCTTTTCGTAATGCCTGCTTTCATCCAATATCTCAACTTTTTGTTTTCGTTCATCAAACTTTAGGTAAATATACTCTACCTATTCCGATCACTGTAAACTAGACTCCCGCTTCTGTCGGTACATGGCGTGTCTGCGACTATCCGGACCAGATTTTTTTACTCTATGACCAATTAACGCTTGACAGTAGTCTATAGAAATCAGACGAGGGAAAATAATTGGCCAATTATGAAGACATGGTGAATTGATTACAAATTTAATTGAGGGCAAAAAAGATGGAAATAGGGGACGAGGACATCCGACGGAACTTACAAAAGGTAAAGGAGAGGGCCATGAACAGAAGAGTTTAGATAAGGTTACACCGACAAGAGCTTTGCTCTTAAGTTTAAGAAGAAGAGTTGTCCTACATGCTCCTATATTCTAACATTACTGACAACTACCCACTAGAGGTTTGTTATCTACATCCAATATTTAATATATTAATTTTTTCAAGTAGGTAACAAGTGTAGTTCTACTGTCAAATAAAATGGATGTCTGGTCAGTCTGGTGGGAGGCTTTGGCCGTGGCTAGTTACCACCCTACCAACAATGGCGTGTTCCGGTGCGATGCCGCGTAGGAACCGATTAGGGGTATGACTACCATACTCCCTAACAGGTTAGCCCGCTACCATCTTAGTTATGTAATATAAACTTACATACATATTCAAATGTAATCAATGTTATTGTTATTCTATGTTATAAATTATAACAGATGTAGGACAAATACGGCTACGACCGGTTACTTACTTGACAGAAAATAAAACACATTGTTCTTATCACGGTCTCGACCGAAGTCTCTCACTAGAAAAGAAGCAATTAGGTCTTCCTTCTTCTTCTGTTCCTGGGCGTTTCCGCACCTGGTTGGTCTGGAACCGTCCGTTTTACATGTCGCCACTGAGGCGGCTCCCCGCTGGATAACTTAAGCCAGCCGAGCACACTCCAGAAGCATAGCAAGCCGCCAAGGTCACCGAGTACTTCTTGGAGTGTTGCTGAGGAGCCAAGGTGTGCTGAGCGTTGTTCTGCTACTCCATTGCATTGGAGCATTACGTGTATCGGTGTTTTATCCGTCTCCACGCAAGCTCTGCAGAGAGGACTGTCAGTTATACCTAAAATTGAAAGGTGTTTGTTAAGTAGGCTGTGCCCTATTATCCTGTTATCATACTTACAACTATCCTAAGTTTAACCCGATTTAGTTGCAGTAATTATGTTGTTAAATGTGGGTTGAGGTCTGGTAAGGCCTCCTTCGTGTGTTGCAAGGAGTTCTTGCTTAATATTAATAGTAATAATTGACAGATATATTAATAGAGACACACCGGCAACAACGTCCTCTAAACCAGAAGTAAGACTGACGGCAGTACTTACCCGGACGAGCTCTGTCGCAAAAAGCTCTATGTAGTACGTACAACTACTAGCAGAAATACACATGGCGGTAGTAGGTACTTCCCCGGACGAGCTCTATCTCAAAAGCTTTACTTATGGATGCAGAAATAAGCGTGGCGTTAAGAGACCAGTTAAAAGTTTGAGAGGTTTCGAGAAATATATCGTTGTGGGTTGGTCAACAGTGGCGTGCAAAGAGGGTATGCACAGGGTATGCAAATGATATAAAGTGAAGAAAATGTCCAATACGAGTTATATATACTTATGGGTAGGCTTTTTATAACTCTTAAAATGCCTATTCTTAGGTTTTTAAAACTCGTACTGGAGGATTTTCTTCATTTTATATCATCTGCCTACCCTGTGCATACCCTCTATGCACGCCACTGTTGGTCAATGACTAGGCAAGCTGCCTTGGAACCGCATGGTGGATCCAATCTCTCCGAAGTCTCTACTCTCCTGAGAAAGTAGGCATGTGCTACATGCCTACTATAATATACAAATTATTAAAAAAGAGGAGGATGGTTATTAGCGATATATTATTTTTAATATTTCTTGTTCTCGAAAATTCCATTAACATCAGAGGCCGCTTAGATATTCTAAATCAATACCTTTTAATTATTAAAACTTGTATAATAGCTCTACCTATCGGCAAGCAAACAAACTACAACATGAAAAAGGTGATCGTAAGTTGTATTACGCCACGTATAACACAAATAGCTCAGTGTTAACAGCTGTTTCCACTAGATGGCGTTAGTAACTACGTCTGTTACAGTTTTCCCTTTGTCCAGCAAGTTATGTCGATTGATAACAAGTATTGAGGAATGCGTGTCTTATTTTGTCAATGGAATCGCCTGCTCGTATCCCATTTAACTTTATGGGGTCCCAGATAAAAGGAGAATAAAACTTTGAAGTGAATGATAACGACCAGCTAACATTGTGATCGAAGAATCAACTTTCTAATTTTAAGATGTTAGACAACATTACAATTTTACTAAAAACTAATGATCTTGAAGAACAAATAAATAAACCTCGGCATTTAAAAGACGTAATTAATTACTAATTGGTACGTTGTCTTGGTTGCTAGGTATAAATAACTGTTAACGATTTATAAAGTAAAATAAAAGCTGTAGACAAGGTTTTTATTAAAGGATCGTCTAATGAGAATTCGGCTTCTAAGAATAGTCACTGATGTTGGTTCGATGATACAAATAAAAGCTTTCCGTACCTACTTAAAACAATCTTTCCTGTATAGAGTTGCCATGCGTCCGGTATATACGGGACTGACACTGTTTTACCTAGCTACCTATGTAGCCCTGGTTTTGTCTCTTATTTCAACAAAAATAACTTCAAAATATGACTGAACGAAAAAAATATTAATAATAAATTAATTAATTTTATACTTTTGATACAGTTAAGATCACTTACACATTCAAGTTATGTGTGTATATGGTGTAGTTAAAAAGTCGCATATCAGGTTGTGGGCATCGGAGGATAAAACTTTTCGTAATAGTGCCTAGCAGTCAAGAGTTATAGCAACTCTTTGTATGGATGCTATGAATTTGGTAACTTTAGAGTTTTTGGTAGCTACAGCTGTAATAGCATCTGTCCTGCTGACCAATTGGTTAGCGTATTTGTTTATTGATAAACATTTATCCAACCAAGTTAGTTGTGGGCCCTTCTTATACCAAGCCGCAACAGGAACTTGCCTAGATTTAGTTTTAAGTTAAAGAATGTAGTTATCGCTATCAACCGATAATAATAGAAACATATGTGAAATGTAGATGTAAAATATGTGAATTTAAGAAGGAGGTCCCGGGGCCAATTCCCAACATAGGCTATTTGGGAATTTATAATTTCTGAAATTTCTCTGGTCTGGTCTGGTGGGAGACTTTGGCCTTGGCTAATTACCACCGTACCGGCAAAGAGGACTCTGCCGCTAAGCGATTTAGCGTTCTGGTACGATGTCGTGTAGAAATTCGACTACCGCTGCCATACTGCCATACGCCTAACAGGTTAGTCCGTTACCATCTTATACTGCATAATCACCAACCAAAAGGTGAGATTATGGTTAAGTGCCAAGTGTAGTGGAATAAAAAAAACTCCGTACTAATTAGAGTCTGGAATATTATTTTCTTACTAACTTTGCGCACTTGTACAATAACTTACTATAGCGTGCTTTATATTCAACATCTAAATTAGTTTAACGTAAACATTTCGTCTGGAAAGACATTCCAACCTAGTTTAATTAGGCAACGATTAACTGTTTATAACCAAATATCACGTTACCAACGTAAATAGGTGTAGGTACTTACCATCGTCGTCTTCAACATGCAAATAAATAAATAATAAATAAATAAATATATTAAGACAATACACACATCGCCATCCAGCCCCAAAGTAAGCGCAGCCTGTGAACTAAGATGACTGATGAATAATTGTATAAATTTTAAACATAAATACTTAGAAGATACATATAAACACCCAGACCCTGAAAAACATTCTTGCTCATCACACCTTCCAGTAGTGGGAATCGAACCCCCAGCCTTGGGCTCAGAAAGCAGGGTCGCTGCAAACTGCGCAAATCGGCCGTCTGCGACTGCGACAAATGTCCTATTGTTAGGCACAGCTCTATAAATAAGGAAGACTTTATAGAGCGTGGACCCACCATGCTAATCCAATACAGGTAGGTGGACTTTAGCTTTTATTCACACTGGTTAACCAAATAATAATCATTATTAGTATCATTATCAAGCGATTATCCACCCACTTCAGTGCACGGGAGTCCTTTTAAGGTTTAAGCCGTATTCCACCACGATAGCCAATTGCGGCTTGTTAGACTTCTCATGCCTTTTTGATTGTGGAGAACTCTTAGGCATACTGGTTTCCTCACGATGTTTTCCTACACCGTTACAGCAAGTGATATTTGAATGGCTTAAATTAGAGACGCACATAACTCCGAAAAGTTTTGAGGTCGTTAAGGGCGGGGATCGAACTCGGTTCCGTCGAAAGAAAGGCCTAAGTCACAAAACAACGATAATAACCCTGTGAGACGACTTAAAGTGCTCTACGAGGCACGGGGACGACGCCATTTTTCTTGCTGGCTGGTACTGAGAGTTCAATACAATTCTCGACCTCAAAATATACTTAACAGAGCAATGCGCTTCCTGGCAGTGGCGCGCACTTCATACGTGCACAAAAGCACTGCCTTCCCTAAAATTTTTGTATAACTCATAAATGTAAAGGATTTTTTCCAATTTATGCCATCTTCCTTCTTTATGCATACCCTGGTCAAAAACTCTGTGCACGCCTCTGCTTCCTGGATAACGCATGGGTAAGTGACTACGGCCATCCCAAGTAATTTTATCCTTTAGCTTCATTGGTTCCAACCTTTCAAGGTTATCTCGTCTCTTGAAGGGAATTCCCCGTCTTCTTTTGTACCCTGGCTAAAGTTTCACGACAACCGTACAGGGGAATCCCCTCGCGATTTGTTCTCAAAATATTTATCAGTAGCTCGGTAAGTCTTTAACACCATGCACCACTAAACTTTGCTGCAATAAAATTTCCTCTCAGCGAAGGTTGTCTGTCGCTTTAGCGTTAAGACCGCCTTTGCACGCCTAAATAACTTGTTTTGAAGTTTCTGATGTGTTGTTTCCGTTCCTTTATGTATCTTGTCTATTTTATGTTTGCAATGAAGAATTCAAACAAACAATCAAAATTATTCTGTCTAAATCATTAAATTAAAAAAAAGCCTTGCTTTAAAATAATATCGAGCCGATTGGCGCGGCAAGCAGTGACCCTGCTTTCTGAGTCCAAAGCCGTGAGTTCGATTCCCACTACAAGAAATTTTTTGTGTGATGAACAAATTTTTTGTGTCATAAAAATATTCATCAGTCATCTTAGTACCCACAACACAAGCTACGCTTACTTTGGGGAACACACATACATTTATTATTTTAATATAAATAAGTACATACATTTCAAGTCACCGGGATCTGAGAGGATAAATAAGATTTGAATAGTAATAGAGGGCGGCACTGTCTGCTTGGAACGCGGGCGTTGTAGTCGCGAGGAGTGGACCGGGTATAAAGATCGCTGTCGCTGCAATAGTATGAATACTAGCGCCATCTTTCCGAACTACACTGAACTATCTCCAGATGGTCCCGAATTTAGTAAGAACCCACTGCACTGTAGAAAACATGCCGCACTCTCGTTAGACGACATACATATCGTTCGTTCGCGCCAGGCCTCTTTCACTCAGCACTATCGGTTTACAAGTACTATGGACTTATTCCGTTCTATAGATTCCTACTTCACACCAACAGCGAGAGAGCCCGACGTCGGTGCGAGATAAATCGAATATCTCTTCTGTTTACAAGTAGTATTAGAGACTTATTCTGTGCTATAGCTACGAAATTACACGTACAGCGAAGGAGCCCGACGTGGGTGCGAGATAAATCATTTATTTTAATAGTTGTTTTTTTTTTTAAACCTGAAATTTTAGGTCGTCTTGAGGATATGAGAGGCCCTGAAATCAATGATCAAGAAAAATGATGCATATACGCCACAACTATTTGGGACTTATACTATGCTATAGTTACATAGCTACGAATTCACACCTACAGTGGAGGAGCCCGATGTGGGCGCGAGATAAATCAAATTCAGTTTAACAGTACTATTTGGGACTTATTCTGTGCTTTAGCTACAGTGGCGTGCACTCCATACATGCACAAAAGCACTGCATACCCTAAAATTGTAATAAAGCTCGTATAGGAGGAGGATTTTTTATATTTTATGCAATTTTCCCAACGTATGAATACCCTGATAAGAAGTCCAGTGCACGCCACTGTTTAGCTACATAGATATGAATTCACACCTACAGTGAAGGAGCCCGACGTCGGTGCGCCATTAGTCGAATATATTTTTGGTTTACAAGTTAGGGACTTATTATGTGCTATAGCTACGAATTTACACCTACAGCGGAGGAGCCCGACGTGGGTGAGAGATAAATCAATTATCTTATTAGTTTATAAGTACTATTTGGTACTTATTCTGTACTATAGATTCATATCTACGAAATCACATCCACAGTGGAGGAGCCCGACGTCGGTGCGCCATTATTCGAATATATTTTTGGTTTACAAGTACTATTAGGGACTTATTCTGTGCTATAGCTACGAATTTACACTTACAGCGGAGGAGCCCGACGTGGGTGAGAGATAAATCAATTATCTTATTAGTTTATAAGTACTATTTGGTACTTATTCTGTACTATAGATTCATATCTACGAAATCACATCCACAGTGGAGGAGCCCGACGTCGGTGCGCCATTAGTCGAATATATTTTTGGTTTACAAGTACTATTAGGGACTTATTCTGTGCTATAGCTACGAATTTACACCTACAGCGGAGGAGCCCGACGTGGGTGAGAGATAAATCAATTATCTTATTAGTTTATAAGTACTATTTGGTACTTATTCTGTACTATAGATTCATATCTACGAAATCACATCCACAGTGGAGGAGCCCGACGTCGGTGCGCCATTAGTCGAATATATTTTTGGTTTACAAGTACTATTAGGGACTTATTCTGTGCTATAGCTACGAATTTACACCTACAGCGGAGGAGCCCGAAGTGGGTGAGAGATAAATCAATTATCTCTTTAGTTTATGAGTACTATTTGGGAGTTATTCTGAATATAGCTTCATATCTACGAATTCACACCTACAGTGGAGGAGCCCGACGTCGGTGCGCCATAAGTCGAATATATTTTTGGTTTACAAGTACTATTAGGGACTTATTCTATGCTATAGCTACGAACCTACAGCGGGGAGTCTGACGTCGTGACGATGTGACCTCCTTTTGTATTCCACTTTTAAGCAATTTTTACACGCCACAGCTCTTGGGTGGGCCTTGGTTTGGTCAAGCTTTATGGCTTGAAGGGTCAGAAGCGGACTCCAATTCCGAACTCTCAAAGTCCATCACTCCACCGACCTCAAGGTCTCGTGTACGGTGAACACCTTGGCCTTCGTTATAAAGAAAACAGGGCCGTCTTAGCTCGCGTGATAGTAGGGCGTTTCCTCTCTTCACATTAACTAGCAACATTAAGACGACAGACTAGACAGCCCCTGTGCAAGTTGGAACGAAAATTTCTACTTGGATTTAACATAAATGCCAGGTTCAAAGCTTTGTTGTGTTAATCAATTTAAAACCTTTTTATAAGTTATTTGTTCAGGGCAAGAAACACTTTCTGGTAGAGCTTTGTTGTAGCCTTGACAACGACTTAACAAAATTGTATGATGATTGGTTGGTCAAAAGCGTCACAAACAATCAAATCATATTCTCATTTTTAATATTAGATATATTTTTTAAAACAAGCTGGGAAACACTCTCGCACACACACACACACACACACACACACACACACACACACACACACACACACACACACCAACACACACACAGTAGAAAAAATCTTTTCTCACTATTTATATAAAAAAATCGATTAGTTATGCATTCGGCACTTATCCTCAATTTATTGTCGGTTTTTATCAGGAAGACAAGCTGATAAGCCGATATTATGTAAAGCTATTTTATTATATCGGTTATCACAAAATTTTCTGACTTATGATAACCCATAAAAATCGCAGAAACTGTTCGATCCCTCTACGTGCATGTTTGTTTTACATGTTTTTTGTTTTATTTCAAACGAATGAAACCACCTAACTTGTAGTATAGTATATACCAGTAGGTTTTATACTGTATTAGTGTGATATATTTTTGTATTTTGCTATCCCAATTTTGAAAAAGGTTATTTAATATTACTCTTATGAGTTGAGCTACGCGCAGGCGATGGGTCGTAAAATAAAACGTCTGTATGAGATTAATCCACCATGTTTCCTGGCTTTTAGAACATGCCTATCAGTTTAATGATAGGAAGGTGTACTCGGATTTAAATCGAACCTTATGCACAAACGCCCGATTTTAATAATCAATATAATCCAAAATCTGATAAAGATGGAAGATTGGAATTAGTAGTGCTATCCTTATCTGCAGAGAAGATTTCGATTAAGATAGCAGTACTAAATTAAATCTGCCATTTGAATATTTGGATAAAATTACGTTTTCGCCCGAAATTTATAATATTTAATTAATTCCGGGAATAAGGGTTGAGAACACTATCTGAAATTTAATATTATCTGGTAGAACATCCATCGCCAGAGGAGACGGTCTCTTCTCTTAATAGTAGCTCCTAGCACTCTATCCCAAAAGGGATAGGAAGACAGTAAATATAAAAAAACGGGTTGCACTCCGGGAGTGCCGGCAGAAGTGAAAACTTGATTATTAATTAACGTTGAGCATGTTTGATATTTTGGAATGGTTAGGGAATAATTTTGCACCAATTGCTTTATCAGTATAAAAGTACTATCATTTATGTGGTAGAATACAATATTCATTTATTGCGCTATCGTAAACAAACATGACAATTTATATTACATTAAAAATTTAACACTTTAAAACTATTACAATTATTTTACATTAAAAAGTTTATCTCTCCGAAAAATCAACTTTCATCCATAATTTCAACGACTTTTTCACCATCATCATTACCAGAACTATCATCGCCAATCTCTAAAACTGATACGATAGGTTTATGGTAGCTGAAGTAAGAAACGAACAGTTTTGATTCGAACCTATTTAAATGTCTAATAAAGACCGCATCAATAGTAGTTTTGACAAATCCGTCTTACGCTTTTTCGATCAGGTCACGTGTCCTGACGCGAGTTTAAGATTTTATACCCATTACAGAAAAAGTGCTCAACGACGCTGCTTTCTGAGTCCTTGGATGCCGTGGGTTCGATTCCCACAACTGGACAATGTTTGTGTGATGAACATGAATGTTTTTCAGTGTCTGGGTGTTTATCTATATGTTTCAAGTATTTATGTAGGTATATTATTCATAAAATTATTCATCAGTTATCTTAGCACCCATAACACAAGCTACGCTTACTTTGGGACTAGATGGCGTTGTGTGTATTGTCGTAGTATATTTTTTTATTTATTCATTTATTTTAATTATATAATTGTAATAATGAACCGTTATTGTTCCGATAGTTATCGGATCAAGGGTCTTACATAGAAGACAGTTCTTGAAACGGCCCGTATTGCGAAAAGATTCTCACTCTGGAGCACTGACCGCTGGTTGCTTGGGTACTCAAAAGCCCCGTTAGAGCAGGAGTAGATTTATTTTTAATTTTTTAATAGTTTTTTGTTTTTATATAATTTAATAACATTGTTGATAATTAAAAAAAGAAATATATATAAATTAATGATCGAAATAATAAAGGGGGTAAGCTTCTACTATTCCCTGTTGCTGGAATCCTTTGTCAAGGGATACATAATTTTCATCTCCTACCTTTGCTAGACGAGCTAGTAGAGGTTTCGGCTGTGGCTTTTTAAACGATATTGGGATTTCCTCACTGTACGTAATTAATATGCTTATATTAATATGCGCCGGTAGCTCGTTTGCGTATTGGTTAATAGCTTTTCCTCAGTGTAGTGGTGACGTCACAGAGCTGACGTCACATCTTATCGCGAATTAAAGCAAACGTTAGTTGGTTAGGTATTTTCCGATCGTGAACGTATGGCATGTGCGCCACTGTTATCAAGTATTACACATTTGCCGTATTATAACTGCGCCGGCTAAAACAGTAGATGAACGTTGTGTAGTACGGCAACTTTTTGGCAAATTTTATTTTCTTCTTCTTCTTTTGCTTTGTTTGACTTTTACGAGTAGGTGTGACTATTATGTGGCTTGTACAGATTAATGATAGGTTTTTTTTAGTTATGCTTTTTTTTTTAATAAGTTTATGTCAATTAACTATTTATTTATTTAATTATTTATTTATTATTAAGTTATACAGTAAATTAAAAATAGTACAAAATATGGCGAACATGAGGTAATGTGTATCATGAAACCCAAATTCGATAATACTAGTGTAGTGCAAGACTGAGTCGCAGTTATTATCGCCTATCTCTGGAGAGAGAACCATACACTTAAATTAAATCTAGGGAGATTAATAAAACCTAAAAACCTTTTGAATTAAAATTCCGTTGAATGCATTGATGCTTTTTTTTATGTTTTGTCATGTGGTGATCTGAATACAATTGTCGTTGGTGGCTAACGGAATGTAATGGAGAACGGGCAGTAGCGTCCTCTGTGCTTTTTGCTGTGTGATAAATATAACTTATGTGTTTAATAGCCGTTTAAACCCACCAACCCGCATTGTAACAGCGTGTTGGGTCCTCTTAAATCCTCTTTCCTATGAGATAGGAGGCCTGTACCCAGCAGTGGGAGGTTTTAGGCAGTGGCGTACACAGGGTTTTTGACCAGGTGCATGCATAGAGAAAGAAGATGTCATAAAACCCTTCGCCTTATGAGTTATAAAAACATTTTTTGCAGGCAGTGCTTTTGTTCACCTATGAAGTGCCCGCCACTGCTTATAGGCTAAGGGTAAATAACAGTGGTAGTGATTTTCGTTAGGTACAATGGTTATTGGACAATGGCGCCGATTATATTTTATTTTGTACGCAAATCTCTACACTAAAAATAGAACTATCCAATTCATTGTGTTATTTTAAAAAAGGATATATTTTTAGAGTTATCATTTTAGTTTACTGTAGTTACTTGTGTTGGGATTTGTGCACATTTATTACACAGATTAGTACAAGATTTGCACGACTCTGAAACGAGAATCATTAGGTGCATTTTACTTTGACGATACAGAGTTTGACTTTGAAGTTTGAGTTGAAACTCTGTATCGTCAAAGTAAAGTGCACCTAATGTTTTTAGTTTTAGAATCGCAAATCTTGTACTTTATGTTTTATAAACGTTTCGTCCAACGCCCGAGCTAAAGAATTGTAAACAAATTTGAGCTTTAATGCATTGTTTATTAATATACATTTTACTCTGATGCTCAAGTATTCCAAATTCGAAAACTCCTCAATTGCGAGCGAGCAATTATTGTCTTAATCTGTGTTATAAATGTGCACAAATCCCAACTATTATTATTATTATTTATCTATTATCTATCATTTATTGATTTATATTTTTTTTTAATTCTTAACAATGCTTAATTAAAAAAAAAAAACACTATTAATAATTTATATAAAATAAAACTTCTACCCTCGGCTTGCGGGGCTTTTGAGTCCCTTAGGAACTTTATTTATTATTATTATCTACACTAAAAGTCAATGATAATTGTAAAAAGAATGCAATCTATGGCGATTATGTTTTATATACTACGCTTTACAAAACAAGCTTAGTATACTATGATATGCTACTTCGCATAAAAAGATAGGCGAATAAGTAAATAAATAAATAGGCTACGACAATTCACACATTGTCATGTAGCCCCAAAATAGGAGTAGCTTGTGTTATGGGGTAGCTGATGAATATTTTTCTGAATATAATAAGATACTTACTAATAATAAATACTTATAATAGATAAACACCCACACACTGAGAAACATTCATCTTCATCACGCAAACATTTTCCAGTTGTGGGAATCGAACCCGCGGCCTTGGACTCGGAAAGCAGGGTCGCTGCCCACTGCGCTAACCGGCTATCAAACTTGTCGTATAAATAATAAATAGCTGATTATATTCAATATTTTTGGTCCGTTGAAAAAAGTCTTCTTTTATCTCCGAAGATCTGAGAAAGTTGAAAAAAAACAGATAGATTTTAGTTATAACTTTTTTTATTCTTTATATGTCTACGTTACTTAACCTGCGTAGTTAATAATTGTTTTTATTTATTTACGTAGCGTAATAAGTACCTCGATATTGTGTACTAATTAACGATTTAAATTAGTTCCGAAGGTCCTTCAAACGGCACGATGTAAATACATTTAAAAATACAATAAAAATGTCGTCTAGGAAATAGTAAAACAAGGAAGCGGTCCATAGTGGCATTAGTGAATAGCCTTAATTGGCCCCAAAATGTGTGACTTGTGAAATCAATTTCCTTCGCAAACCATTAATTCACGTATCGTTCAATAGTTATGACGACCAGCTGTGTTGGTCTGCCTCACCCCTCTGTGTCTTAGTGGAGCTGTACGGTGCGGGGGATTTTGAATGGAATGCGGCAGCTCTGCGTTGGCTGGTGGATAATAAAAGTTACCCTTCGTGATAAACACAATGCTCGAAGGGCTGTGCCTTTGTACTAAGATGCGGGGAATGGTGTGGAGCCTATAGTCACTTGCTAGGTGCATGTAGGTGTACCATGTGGGAATAACCCAAATCAGGAACAACCAAACCCAGGTAATGTGCTGAGGCCTTATAATTGGACGAGCATCTCAGAAAATTTATAATGACCAACCCACAGAATTAAGAACATTCAAAACCGTGTACACGACTAATATTGAAGTATCAAAAACTTTAGTTTTGTTTTCAATGAAAGTGACTAACCTGTAGTCACTTTCATTGAAAATATATAATTGACCGATTTTTTTTTATGTTGGGGTTGCCTGACCGGATATGTTGCTACTTTTTATTTTATTAAGATATTCATACAAACATTTTATAACGTATACAAATAAATACATTTCATTGAGCAGTAGACTGTTGTTTAATTTGTCAGTTGTCAGTTGGATGTTCTAAACGTTTACTTAAATAGGGATAGTGAGAAAAAGTTTGTGTGCTTGCAACATTCCGCGGACGTGTGCGGGGCGTTTTCACTGTTTTGGACACAATGTACTTCATGCAATAATGGCTGAATAAAAATTCTGTATGTTCTTAATTCTATGGACAGATACGGTGTAATCGTTGGCCCAGACAACTCAGGTGGAATGCTTCCGACACGCTACCAATCGCCAAAAGAGGAGAAGACTTGCACCGGCAGCCGTGCGATCCAGTGAAGCCTAACGCCTTGCAATTCATCACAGTAGCCACTACCACTCTAGAGTGCACGACTAAGAAGAAGAATGATGTCCATCATGTACTTGTGGATATGTAACAGATACAGTTTAGAGCGACTAGATTTTATGCGGAGGTACAACATCAACAGCATTGACGTAGGTGCTCTAACGAGCCTTCTCTCTCAACTGACCACAGAAGGTTTCAGGTCTGTTGTTGAGATATTTTTGCGTAGGCAGAAATAACAGATTGTATCTGTTATTTCTTCTTCTTCTTAGAGTAGGTATTATTGTTGTCATTAAGTTTTTGTTATTTACCTAGTTACTTAAGGGATGATGGGGCTGGCATATCCGCTTTTGATAAAAATCCCAAATAAATAAAGATAAAAAAAAAAATAACATGATGTCCGAAGAAATCGCATCGTATGGCTAACGTAGACCAGGCCCCTGTTATAGCTTACGTCTGCTTTAAGTTTAAGTTCAATGTTATGGTTTCGATAATTCTTGAAGTAATCAAATACGATCATGTCCAAGAAGTACTTATGGAAATAAATAGGAACCTACAACTTCTATTTTCAGTCTTAATACTTAAGTAGTAGTTATTTGCCCAAATCCCCCTAACACAACCAAAATTTCTTATTTCCTCTCTCCCGCGGTATTTAAAGTAACCAATAACATTTTTTCTAGGAAGAAAGAAAGAAATTGTTTATCTACATAGTTGCTTACTTAGATCAACCAAAATATAACTCACCTGGTTACTGATTTACTATGATTTTGGGGTCGTAGACACACTCGTACTCGTACAGACGTCAAACACTTCTTCGCACATATTACAACGAATTGGGCCGACGGAAACAATGGACAAATAGGGTCTCGCCTCAACACGAAGCTACAACGAGCTGCGGCGCTGGTTTTCCGAGGGACCCTGGTGAAGTAATTGTCGGCCGACGGCGCAGTGGGCAGCGACCCTGCATTCTGAGCCCAAGGCTGTGGGTTCGATTCAACTGAAAAATGTGTGATGAACATGAATGTCTTTCAGTTTCCAGGTTTTAATTTGTGTATTATAAGTATTTATGTAATATGTATATTAATTAACAAAATATTGATAAGTCGTCTTAGTACCCATAACACAAGCTACGCTTACTTTGGGGCTAGATGGCGTTGTGTGTATTGTCGTGGTATATTTATTAATTATTTTGTTCTAAAGTCCTTTTGACAAGCGCTGATAGCTTAGAACTTTGGTTACACTTTAGAGGGACGGAGTTTGAATCCCAGCACGCACCCCTAAGTTTGAAATATCCCTTATTTCAACGGTGAAGGAAAACATCGTGAGGAAATCTGCCTCAGAGTATTCCATAATATTCTAAAAAGCGTGTCGAGTCCACCGATCCGCACTGGGCCAGCATGGTAGACTACGGCCTAAACCGCATCATTGTAGGACGAGACCCGTGCCCCGTAGTGGGACAGCAATGGGTCGATATGATGATGATAAAAGTCCTCTATCTTTCTCACAGAAAAAGTGCCCGTTGAGTCGGTTTCGTCTTTCCTATGGTTGAAACTAGTCTATATCATATATCAATCTAGGTATACTTGTCCAGCGTGTTTACAGTCTAAACTTCTCTCATTCTGAGAGGAGAACCGATAACGGGTGTTTAATGATTAATTAGGTACAACATTAATTGCTACAATTTAAAAACTGTGACGATTAGATAATTTTGTTTAATTAATATTAATAAAGTTTAGAAATAGCTTGTAGCACGGCATGATACTTACGTAATGAAGATGCACTTTAGGTACTTACGCGATTGTACGCGTATCGTTTAGCTAAAATAGTTTTCGTTAGGCATGCGATTGCGGAAGTTTTGTCTGGTGGGACTTCGGCAATTCCCATCCTATCGATAAAGACGGGTCGCTAGGCGTTTTGATATAAGTAGAAATAGATTAGGCGTATGTGTTGAAAATTTAAATGTACAAAACCGCATTTGGATAGTTCTTGATTGCAGAGGAGTCAAATTGGACGTCGTAAAAAACTTTTGGGAATAAAGTATCATTGAAGCTTCTAGAAGTAGTAGAAATTCTTGAGACAGAGCTCGTCCGGGGAAGTAGGTTCTATCGCCATGTTTCTTTCTGCCGCTAAGCAGCATTGTTGCAATAATGTGTTCTGGTCTGAAGGGCGTGGTTGCCGGTGGAATTACAGGCAAACGAGGCTTAACGTATATGCCTCAAATTCCTTAGGTCGTAGTCCACCACGCTGGCCCAGTGTGGATTGGTGGACTCCACACACCTTTGAGAATTTTATGCAGAACTCTCAGGCATGCAGGTTTCCTCACGATGTTTTCCTTCACCGTTGAAGCAAGTGCTTGCTTAAAACTCACATGAATTAGAAAATTTTGGCGCGTGCTGGGATTCAAACTCGGCCCCTGGAAAGTGTAGTCGAAGTCCTAACCACTAGACTATAACCTAAAGCTCTAAATTAAAAAAATGTAAGTAAAGTCTAGTTTAAACCTATTCTGGAGGAGAGATGTGATTTCTAAAACTCCTTTCATATAAGAGAGGGGGCTGTTCCCTCCAGTGGGACACATTAAGACTCATGCTGATGATTAACAACAATTTGGGCGATTGGGAGGGACTGAGGGGGAGGCGGGGAGCAGACTTCATTGTCTTTTTCCTTTAGCCAGAGTGTGATGTGTGAATCACCGCGTAATAACATTCATCCAATTGCAATGTAAGTACCTACTTATTGGGGAAATATATTTCATTAGAGATAAGTACTGGTGGGCATTTGCGCAATATTACGACAAGACGTATAATGAAATCACCAACCCGCCTGCCCAGCGTGGTGATTAGGGCATTATCCTTATGAGTAGCACAACAAAAAATAGGCCCCTAGTTCCCGGCGGCCCCACTTCTTCCGACTCTGGTAGCGGTCGAGGGGATGGTGGGGCAGGGGGTGCTAAGAATCTCCGGGTAAAAGCCGGCTACCAAAAACAACTGACCTTGGCGACGTACAACGGAAGGACACTAAGGCTCGATGAAAGCATCGCAGAACTCGAGGAAGAACTGAAAAATGTAAGATGGCATATTCTGGGGTTAAGTGAAGTCCGTAGAGAGGGGGAGGATACTACAACTCTAGAATCAGGACACGTGTTCTACTATCGACAAGGAGACAGCCCATCTCATGGTGGCGTCGGATTCCTCGTCAATAAGGTCCTCATTGATAACGTTGTAGAGATATCCAGTGTATCGTCAAGGGTAGCGTATCTTATAATTAGACTCACCAAAAGATACTCTTTGAAGGTTGTACAAGTGTACGCTCCAACTTCATCACACTCGGATACCGAAGTCGAAATTATGTACGATGATATTTATAAAGCCTTAAACCACACCACTAAGGCCCACTTCAGCGTTATAATGGGAGACTTTAATGCAAAAGTCGGCACACAGAGCGGTCCCGAATTTGTTTTGGGTCAGCATGGGTATGGGAGCAGAAACCACAGGGGCCAGATGCTGGTAAATTTTCTTGAGATGAACAGTTTGTTCTTGATGAACTCGTTTTTCAAGAAAAGGCCACACAGAAAGTGGACTTGGAAAAGCCCGGATAACATAACCAAAAATGAAATAGACTTCATTATAACGGATAAACGCTATATATTTAGAGATGTTTCTGTGATCAGTAGGTTTAATACAGGAAGCGATCACCGACTTGTTCGAGGCACTCTAAATATCGATTATAAGCTGGAAAGGAAACGTTTGATGAAGTCTTCACTCCGGCCTACAATGTTTCAGACCCAGGCTGGCTCAGATCGCTTTCAGATGGAACTAACAAACAGATTTCAAGCTCTGGAACCTTTAAGCAATATTGACGAGGATTTTGAAACAGTTGCAAATATCATACGGGAAGAAGGCTATAAGTTCTGTGGTACAAGGCGTATGGGCAAAAAGTCTAAGCTCTCAGATGAGACTCTTCAGCTTATGAAAGAGAGGCGTGGAAATGTATTTAAAAGTCAGGCAGAACAACGAGCCATTAATAGAAAAACAAAAAAATCTATACGTAGAGATCTCCGGTGCCTAAATACTCAAAACATACAAAAAGCTATAGAGGAAAACAGGGGGTCCAAGGTATTTACACAAAGTCTTGGAAGAAGCCAAATGACTAAGCTGAAGACTTCAAGTAGTAGAATTGTTAGCACTAAGCCAGATATACTTGCTGAGATAGAAGACTTTTACGGTCGACTATATGAGTCCCAAGTTCCTCAGCCAGAGGAATGCAACCAAGATCCCAGAGCCAAGCTAACCCGCCACTTTACTGACGATCTTCCCGAGGTAAGTTTGGATGAGATCGTTTTGGCCCTGAAACAACAAAAAATGGAAAAGCCCCAGGTGAAGATGGAATCACCTCAGAGCTAATAAAAGCTGGAGGTACGCCATTACTTAAGGAGCTACAGAGGCTTTTTGATTCTGTTATTCAGAATGGGAGAACTCCGAAGGCGTGGAATAGGAGCATAGTAGTTTTGTTTTTTAAAAAGGGTGACAAAACACTCCTCAAGAACTACCGTCCTATCTCGCTCCTAAGCCACATCTATAAGTTGTTTTCAAGGGTCATCACGAACCGGTTGTCACGTAGGCTCGATGATTTCCAGCCGCCGGAGCAGGCAGGGTTTCGGAGTGGATACAGTACTCTAGACCACATACACACGTTGAGGCAAATTCTACAGAAGTCCAACGAGTACAACCAGCCTCTGTGTCTTGCATTCGTGGATTATGAGAAAGCGTTTGACTCAATCGAAACCTGGGCAATTGTGGAATCCCTGCAGCGATCCCAAGTAGACTGGCGTTACATCGAGGTGCTGAAATGCTTGTATAGCGCAGCTGTTATGTCTGTCCAAGTACAAGGCGCGTTTACAAGACCTATCCAATTGCATCGCGGGGTGAGACAAGGAGATATCCTGTCTCCTAAGCTATTTTCAAATGCTTTGGAAGATGTCTTCAAAACGCTAGATTGGAAAGGACATGGCATAAATATAAATGGTGAGCTTATTTCACATCTTCGATTTGCAGATGATATCGTTATCATCGCGGGTTCGCTGCAGGAGCTTCAACAAATGATCGATGGCCTTCATGCTGCCTCGCAAAATGTCGGCCTCCGGATGAACTTGGACAAGACCAAGATTATGCTTAATAATCTGATCGTTCCGGGGCAAGTCACTGTCGATGGGTCTATTCTCGAAACTGTTAAAGAATATACATATCTTGGACAAATAGTTCAGTTGGATAGAAACAGTTTCGAGAAGGAGATCGATAGAAGAATACAGCTGGGCTGGGGAGCGTTCGGCAAACTCCGCCGAGTCTTCTCGTCACCCATACCGCAATGCCTGAAGACAAAAGTTTTCGATCAGTGCGTCCTGCCGGTCATGACTTACGGTGCCGAAACGTGGACACTGACAGCGAGGCTAATTCACAAACTTCAAGTCGCTCAGCGTGCTATGGAAAGAGCTATGCTTGGTATTTCTTTGAGGGATAAGATCCGTAACGAAGTGATTCGCCAAAGAACTAAAGTAACTGACATAGCCTTTCGTGTTAGCGTACTAAAGTGGCAGTGGGCTGGTCACGTTTGTCGGAGGACCGATGGACGTTGGAGTCGAAAGGTTCTCGAGTGGAGACCGCGTGTCGGTAAACGGAGTGTCGGACGCCCCCCTACTAGATGGAGCGACGACCTCCGAAAAGTGGCAGGCATCGACTGGATGAGGAAAGCCGAAAATAGGAAAAGTTGGCGCTGCTTGAAAGAGGCCTATGTTCAGCAGTGGACGCACAATGGCTGATGATGATGATGATGATGTATAATGAAATGATAATAACATATATTATATATTACTAAACAGACCGTCAGACCAGATAAGAGAAAAATCTGAAATTATAAGTTCCCAAATTGCCCCTGGCGGGAATCGAACCCTTAAATTCACAGCGCTTTTGCGTCAGAAAGTTCGTCAAAAACTCAACGAAAATCTTCAACGAGAGTACTTCGCTCATCTTATTTAGACAGACGATTGGCGCAGTGGGCAGCGACCCTGCTTCCCGAGTCCATGGCTGTGGGTTCAATTCTCACAACTGGAAAATGTTTGTGTCATGAACATGAATGTTTTTCAGTTTCTGGGTTTTTATCTGTATATCCTCCCTAATATTATATATGTGAATGTAAGTTTGTTTGTTACGCTTTCACGCAAAAACTACTAAACCGATCCTCATGAAACTTTGTACACATATTCTTGAAGGTATTAGAATTAATATAGGATGCTTTTTATCCCAAAATTAAGCTCAGTTCTTTTTGGCGAGGGGTATTTGACGATTTTACATCATAACGCCGTCAAATGATTACCGATTTAAATAATTACTTTTGTACTTTAGAGGTTATAATGTCTGTTTAATTTTGCCTATATTTCGTGTAGATCTGATGAATGTGGCTGGAGATAGAGGACAGACTCCTCAGCGGGCAGCAGCAAACCCCTCATTTAAGGCCTAGCGATACTGAATACTTTAAATTTTTTAGAACTAAAACTAAATTAAATGCCACATCAAAAAACAAAATCAAACGCAGACGAAGTCGCGGGCAAAAGCTAGTTATAAATATTTATGTATATTATTCATAGTAATATTCATCAGCCATCTAAGTGCCCATAACACAAGCTACGCTTATTTTGGGGCTAGATGGCGATGTGTGTATCATCATCATCGTCACATCAACCAATCGACGTCCACTGCTGGACATAGGTCTTTTGTAGGGAGTTCCACAATACACGATCCTGGGCCGCTTGCCTCCAGTGGCTCGGCAGCGGGTGGAAGCCGCAGGATGTGTGTAAACTTATTTATATTTATTTATTGACTGTTTCACAGCTGCTGTACAGATCACGAATTTTTCAAATTCAAATTAAAAATTTCTGTATTCATGTAGGCCTATCACAGGCACTCATGAAGCGTTCATACATATTTGTTTACATAATTGTAACGGGATGGTGATATCTTCGTTCGCTAGCTTAAATCTAAAGCTACGAGGGTTCTAAACGCGCCCTGGTCTAAGAAGAGCCCACAACAAACTTAGCCGGGTAATTTTTTTTTTTTTTGTTATCACCATCTTCCAGTAAATTTATATTAAACTATGAAGCTAGAGCAACTCACACCTAAGCTTTTTTATCGTTTAATTAATCCTTAATATTTCTTATAAAATACTTTAATAGCTTAGCTTCGCATCTACGTAGCAACGTAGTTCTAATATGAAGACACTATGAAGAACTTTTAAACTCGAGATCTCTTAAACGACGTCGCTTCGCTAGTTTGTCAGTTAATAACGTTTTGCATTTAGTGTTTGTATAACGTATTACGTGCTGCATTGGGCGAATTCTCAGTTCAGTTGCGAGTTGCGAACATCTAGACTGGTTGCTTACGTAACCGCTGCAACTGAGTGGCGAACGATATTTAGACTTAAATAGTTATTAACAGAGACGAGCCGAAAAGGAGAAAGTAAATTATTTTAATATACTGTACGGGAGCTATGGTGATATGCTCGACCGTAACAATAGGAAGATCTTCCTCCGAGCGGGTGATCGTGCTCGGGGACCGAGGTCCGAACATTCATTTTTTGAAGTTGTATATATAGGCATTCTTAGTGAACACTTCGCTAGCGCGATGTAGGATTTTAGTAACGCCATCTAGTTATGTAATGTGGAGACCGCCACAGTATTTCCCTCCGAGACTGGAAGTCGTACCATTGAAGCAGTGTTGCTTGAGGTATATATTAATATACTATTAAATGAATGGTTAATGCTAACGCCATTGACTACTTTACATAAGTACAAGTATGTCCACCAATCCGCATTGGGCCAGCGTGGTGGACTACGGCCTTAACCCCTTATCATAGTGAGAGGAGACACACTGCAATGGGCCTGTAATGGGTTGATATGATGATGATGAAGTTCCAATAAGATCAGGTCGAATGGTTACTTAGTTTGGGCGTAAACGAAGGACAAACACACTAGTATTATTAGTACGGATTAAGACCAACTTTATATAAACTAGACTGTCCGCGACATCGTGCGCGGTAAAAATTTAATTTGGCCTGAAATTAAAAAAAAATACCGGGACCATGATTTACACGTTATCAGGTCACAATCAGACCGGAATACATACTCTCAAGTTTTATACCAAGACACACTACTCAATCGTTTTATTTTTATCTTATCTTGTTTTTGCTATGGAAGAGTAAGGCCTCCTGACACAGGTATTTTGATGCTTACTAGGAGGTCTTCACAACATGTATCATTTACAATGTAAGAAACGAAATAAACGATTTTTATTTATTTTTATTTATTTTAATATAGTGTTAAATCTGATGAGAATCTGAGGGTTATCTAAGAGGATGCCCGCGACTTTGTCGGTGTAGAATTTCTGTTTTCCCGTGGGCTTGAGAAGATAACCTGTGGTGCATATACCCTTTTCCAGAAAGAAAGCGACCGCCCAATTTCAAACGTCCTTAAGATCCGATCGAAATTTAAGACTTAATAAATAATAAATCAGCTCAAACTTTCATCCCCTTCTTTACCAACCTTAAGGGAAGATTTTTCGAAAAAATGTAAGTACATAGATTTATGTCATTTGAAGCTAATAACCTAAATGCCGATTTCCACTTATCTAACTTCAGAAACAGTACTTTCATGCAAACTTTCATCCCAGGTTATTTTTATGTGACATTTTATAGAACTTTGACATATATATTTATTACCAACCTCAAGGGGAGATTTTCCGAAATAATTGACATAGATTTATGTCATTTGAAGCTTATAACCTAAATGCCGATTTCCACCCATCTAACTTCAGAAACAGTTCATGCATGCAAACTTTCATCCCCAATTCACCCTCTTTAAGGTTAATTTTTTATGTGACATTTTATAGAACTTCGACATATATATTTATTAATAGATTTGTTGTATATTATTATATTTAAATACTTAATAAGAATTTAATTGAATGAGAATTGTAAAGACATAGTTTTTAAGAAATCAAATTTGCATGCCAATCGATGGTGATTGCACTGCACTATTATACTATTGTACCCACCAACTATGTAACTCAATCTGCAAATAAAGAAATTGAAATTGAAATTTTTGGAGACAAATATAGCCAGGCCATCTCCAGGATATAATCTATCTCCTTGCCAAGTTTCCTTAAGATTCGTTCAGATGTTTAGACGTGGATGGTAAACAAACAGACCGAGTTACTTTCGCATTTATTATATAAAGTATGTTTTGAAATCGTAGACGCAGAGAAAATAGCAGATCTCTACCAGTGAGACTACCAACTAAAACTCAAGTAGTCGACCTTGGTCTTGCAATCCTTTTACTTACGCCGGTTGTCATTCGTATGTAGGTAAGGCTAAGCGATTTTGGACATCTATATTATTCTACACTGAGACTTTAAATACAAAAGTGCGTCTATATTAGGAAAATAATGCTTATTTTTCAAAACTCCGCGCAAAGCAGGAGAATCTGTATGATGTGATTTATAATTTGTTCAATCCTTATACTCCACACCAAACAGATTTTCGGCAGGGTACATTGCCGAACTACGCTCGTTTCGCTCCGAAAACGGAGCATCCTCAGGTGATATTGACTTTACAATAAATAATTGTTAAGAAGTGTCCTGCTTTTCGCGGAGCATAGCAAATGAAGCTTATATTTCATAATATACCATGGATTTCCGCTAAGCCTCCTTCTATCCAAAAGTTTGTCTGTTTAAAGTTTAGGTACCTATGTTTGGCTGAACTGTTTAACTGAATTTGATTGAAGTTGGGACTGGGTAGCTTGCATCCTGGAGCAAGAACAAATCATTTTATCCCAGCAGGACTAGCATAGGTAGGAGACAAACATCATATTCCCCCCTTATAAAACACAGGAACATAGAATAGGAGAAGTTTAACCTCGTTTATTTTTGCATGTACATATATATCATTTGGATATTATTTCCACTAGTGCGCCAGTGCTCTGAGAGTTGATAAAGCTGCAGGAGAAGATAAATTTTATCCTTTCCCCTGGGAGATATAATAATAATAATAAAAAATATATATATATTTATATATATTTATAATCCAGCTCATGCCAGCCGTGCAGGAAGGAATAGGAAATGGGGAGCGCTGTTGCAGGATACCTTAACCAATAATAGAAAGAAAGAAAGGAAAACCTTTATTTGGGTATACACACACTAAAATAAAATAAAACTTATAGTCTACACAACAATAATAGGTACGGTGTGATCCCAAAACGGTCTTCACTCAGCATGTTTGATGTGTCTGTTAAGACCCAGCGCTGATCTTCCTTGAAGCCATACGTGACGTTTGGACGGTAGGCACTGACAGAGCAACGCTTAATAACTTTGGAACTTTAAATTATAAATAAATCTAATTTAAAAGTATATAATTTAAAAAAAAGATTATAGTACTTATATGGGTATATATATGGGTATGGGTATAAATGCAAATATATATGTTTATTTATATGCACCACCTACCTCTTTTCTTGATCTGTGTTTTACGCCATTGGTTGCCTGGATGATATTGCTATGTAGCGGTAAAGCCGCCAAGTTGTATACTTTTCTTAAAATTTTTATTTCCAATTTTTCTATATTTTTATGTGGTGTACAATAAAAGTGTATTAATACTTTCATTCATAAAAATAAAATAAAAAAATTGTATATATATATATATATATATATATATATATATGTGTATACAGCACCGTCAAACCAAAAAAATAACAATTTATTAAAAAAAAGGAACACTTTAATTACCTTTATTAAATAAGCACTGTTAAACTTAATCTGATTCCTAACTTGACGAAAGTTTGCATAAAGATTTGAAACTTTTTCTCCTACACAGCGGTTATTGCGGGATTTTTTGAAAACCAAAACACAGCTAGGAAGTCACGGGTACAGGTATAATAAAAAGTACTTAGAAACTATTGTGATAAGTATAATATATTTTTATTATAATTAAACTATAATTATTTTCTAAACGGCACAAAGTAGGTACATAATATATGAGCACCATTTTGTTTTTGAGTGATTTCCTCATTTTGCCCGCTCAATTGTTTCACTTTTTGTAAGCCTTTTTCCCCAATCGTACCTATGTTTTGCCCGAAATGCCTGTGCGTTAAAGAAACTCGCTTCAATAAGCATCGCGTCGTCATCGATAGATGGATAAAAAACTGAAAACTGCAGCCAATCTCAAAAATTAACCTATGTTTTATTTCAAATTCAAAATTTCTTTATTCATGTAGGCCTATCACAGGCACTTATGAAGCGTTCAGACATATATGTTTACATTGTAAGGGGATGATGATAACTTCGTTCGCCAACTTAAACCTAAAGTTACGAGAGTTCCAAACGCGCCCTGTTCTAAGAAGAGCCCACAACAAATTTAGCCAATTTTTTTTTGCTATCACCATCTCACAGTAAATTAATATTAGCTATGAAGTAAGAGCAATTCACACCCAAGCTTTTTCATCGTTTAAGTAATCCTTAACATTATAATAGGATTTTTCTGTTCTTACATACACGTTATTTGACTCACTCATTAGACGTTGATGGTAAATTGAAAACCGTCGTCTATTACCAGACCAAACAACTTCGCAGGGCATGCAAGGAAGTCGTCCTACAAAACCTAACGCCCCGTTACCATAACCTAAGGCGTAGGTGTTAAACTTATGTGCCTGTAATTGTTGTATGGAAATAACAACAAATTAAGCATACCACGGGTAGCAGTGACCGGCTGCGCGACGTATGTAGGTCCTAAGTAGGACAGGACTCCTAAACGTTTGTTCACATCGTACGACGCAATTTGTCCCGTGGCCAGGAGTTAAGGGTATAAATAAAAATATATAATTATTTTTAATTTATATTTATTTAATGATCATCTCTTAGATTAAGACAGGAAACATTTATAAAATAGCAGCTAATCACAATTATATATAATTAACATTTACAAAACACTTAACTTTATTGTTTAAACTGTTAATATCGCCTCTTTGTTACCAAAATCCCGTCAAGATAATTTTTTATACATATTTAAAATCCTCACGTTTTTGTAATTTTAACTGACCTTCGTGGTAATATTCTCATTATTCAAAAATAAAACAGGTTGAAATTATGCAGGTTCCATTTTGGAAGTCAACCTGGCTGATATTAAAACTTCTGGCTATGACATCTCGCAACCTATTATTACTGTTCCAAAAAACTGTAATTTTTTTTAGATAGGCAAAGATTGAAAACCGATCGTAAATTAATGTACACACTTATCGAATAACAAAGGTATTGGCAAATAAATTAATTTTAATAAATTTTGGTTACTTTCGTTCTAAAAAATTCGATGTTCAATTTTTTTCTTCTTTGGAATTAAGCAAATACAGTCTCTAAGTAGGTACAAAATAAATGCAAGGAACAACATTTTTGCTTTAGTTTAAAACAATTTTCATCCGACAAAGGCAGAATGCTATTTATACTCTATGACACGCATATTCACAACGTTCGCTCGGTAACACGCAAGTTTCTAAAATAATCCACTCCAACTTGGCAATGTATTTGTTTTTAATGTCTATTAAAATGCGTTTAATTTCTTTACCTCATTTAGTTTTAACAAAGATATATATGTATATAATATATATACTCGTATAATATTTAATACGCCGGATTGGGATACCGTCATCATTACGCGCGGGAATTTTGAACAGATTTGGGTACAACTTCGTTACACTAGATACCTTAGCACGAGGTTGCACCCCTAGCTACCGATACTTCTCGAGTTCAAAAACATGGAAATCGTATAATGTCAGGATATGCTCGACTTAATGCACCTTGTTTAATGTCCTACATTTTCCACAATTTCGATTTTTATTGTACATACATAGTTTCCGCTGTTCTACAAGATGTATGAACATAAATAGATAAATGTTCAATATTATGAGTATATATCTAATTGTGATTAATTGTGTATGTAAGCAGTTATGAAATTTTTGGGATTATTTAAATTACGTAAGGAACGTATCGACTATATCTTAACATCTGTATGTGGATCGCGCGATTGTGCGTCACCAGTTCCACTAAAATCTATTAGTTAAACTATTTATTTCTAAACCACAACAGAAAAGTATACCATTTAAAACATACCATCTTGTCTTGTCAGTTTGTGGAAACAATATGTCAGCTATACGCGTGAAATTAATCTTTAATGTGTTATGAATATGATTTAATATTACCAAAAGTAAAAGTTAAAAAAATATTCTATTGCAAAATACAGCCTATTCTAAAAAGTTTCAACTTTTTTATGCATCTATGTACTTTTTTATATGCAAACAAGATGGTACGCACTGGCCTATAATAATATGCCATTTCGTTCTTGCCTTGACAGTATGTAAGTAGATAAATGAGCAGATAGGAGCAAAGATGAATTCATTTAGTCGGCTTAGGTTCAAGGTATACCACTTTACCTTCAGCTTTGTTGAAATCTCTAGATCTTCAACCAAAAACAGTTCCAGTTAACCACAGAACTACATTTTACCGTATTGTATTATTTTCAGACAGTTGCCAACCGTAATCTTCTAGGAAATACATTTTTTGACAGCAGTTGTTATTAGTAAACTCACAAATGATGTACCCATGAAGATGGAGGGTCACGACAAGTTGGTAACTCTCTGTTTCTACGTAAACGAAGTTACCTTTTTAAAGTTTGAGACAAAGAAGCGTCCATGCGCAAAATAATTGTAGGTGCTTTGATATAAATTGATAGTTATTGTTATTCAAAAATGCGTGACTAACATTTGTAGCGCTCAAGTTCTTCACAAATAATCCAGTTGGCTTAGTCATCCGGGACATTAGCAGTAACTGAATAAAGTAGGTAAGGGATCCCGAGAATCGTAACTTAGTTCGAAATAATTTACTAATGACCTTCAACATAATGATAAATATTTGATGTAGTCCTTCAATTACATTATGCGTAGTTATGTAGCCTTGGTATATTTTGCTGATGATAGCTGTATCTGCTTTACCTTACATAGAAGTTCTTATTAAGCTTGTAGCTGTTTCGATAAATCCGTACCCCTTACGGTTATCGGTAGGGAATATTCACTATTCGGAATGCCAGATGCCAGATTTACATTGCGAAAGTAGCTATCTATGGCAATAGTCAAAATAATAGTGTTGCAAAATCTTCAGTACCGCAGCACTATATGCATCATAGGTATTCAGCATATCGAAGTATTATTGGAGTCCACAGATAACTGTTGTTTAGTATTCATAGATAAATTGAATAGGTATTTCAGCGTTACATTGCCACTTCAAAGAGTACAAACTCAAAACGTCACACTACACTAGTTCCATATCACATTTACGCAATTAAATAATGCAAGACACTAGTTTCACTAAATGTGATGAAACTCATGTTTATTTACACTGTGAAACTAAGGTAAGAAGAAAAAATTCACGCCACTAATTTTGCCATGTAAATCCGGAATAATAAAACCCTTAGAAACTTTGCCAGAATGTTTACTCTTGGTTTGAGATTTGCAAATTGCCAATCGAAGTTCGTTTCCGTGTTCCGAAAACTGTGAAAATGGATCTAAGGAACTTTGTTTTTAAAGCTTACGTTCGTTTACACTTCTACAGCCCCCTAGCGGAATTTTATGAAAAGCAGTGAGTAGGTATCGACTTTAAACCGAACGATACGATTGCGAGCGTCCAAGTTTCGTACTCAGGGTGCTTTTGTGAAACGCTGGACCCTATTTAGTAGTAGAATGTTTCATTGTCGATTTACTTTCGCCATGATCATCTTTAAAGCAAAGGAAATAGGGCGTATCTACATCTTTAGCGGCGTTAAAATTGCGTCCTTCGTATGACGAATAACAACACTCGATCTAACGGACGAGTCTTATAATTCTAACTCTCACATACGAAGTTTTGACGCTGCGTTTTTAACCTTGTCTTAGGTAAGCGAATAAAAGCTTATCTTAATTAATGCGAGATGTCATCTTTCGCCAGTTCTTTTGAAAGGTTAATTAAGGATTACGAACTAAAAACAGTAGTGAATAATGAGTATGACTTTTTTATTGTACAATTATATCTTTCATAAAAAATATAAACAGATTATCTTCTTACAAAAAAAGTTAATTTAATTTAAAGAAATCAACATAATAAAAACCTTGTAATAAAATAAGGGGTAGATTGTGACGAAAGTTTAAAAGTAGAGTATTAATATCATCACAAAAAAATAGATAGGCCTTCTTTACAAAATGTGTTCAGAAAATTACGCTCGAATAATAAAAAATAAGCGAGTTATGAACTTATGACGCGTTTTTTTTTTGCATTTTTTATTTTATTTTAATAGAATAAAATATTATAAGGAAGGTTCCAATCATTCGGTTTGGACTTTATCCTTATAATCACGAGTCGGTCAAATCAATCAGATTTTGCAAACTAGATTGATTTTTGGAGTTCGTCTTTTTCTGCGAAGGTCCATCTATATACACAGATTATTAAAGTTAAGTTGCTAACTATATGACGTTATAACTCTCATTACAAAGCTAAGTAATGACTATTTCCCATTTGGAGGGGAAATAATGCGCTTTTAGATCATAGTGTGTTCCACATACGTAATTCTGCCGCTGTGGGTGGCGCTACAGCCTATCTACTGCGCAAAACCATCGCTTTGCGCCATTTTGAACCTTATTACTTACTAATTACAATATATACATCGGCAAAATTACACGTGCAAAAGTTAAATCCTCACAGGTGAGTTTGGAATGTCGTCCATTTTTTTATATAAACATTTGACACTCTACAATCTATGCGCCGCACGAAATTTTAGCAAAGAAAAAGAGGCGATATTCAATCTAGAAAACAACAATTTTTATCAGCATTTATTTTTATACAAACTTTTTCTAAATTGGGATATAAAAAAAAATACATATGCATGTTATGTGCGCTTCACAATATTCTTTTAAAAATACATTTGGTAGTCTCTGGTTTAACAACTAGTCAACATGATTTGGGACGCGTATTCAGAAAGGACTCAAAGACAGCGGCTGGGCCCCATCCGTCCCTTTCTATCACATCGCCATTACCGTTACTAGAAAGGGACATAACCTATGGAAATCATCTTTCTGAATACCTATTTTTGCATAATAAGTCCCGTTCAACCGTATTAGTTGCATCAAAGGCCGGAAGTGATCCGGCGGCAAAGTGGTATAAGCACTTAACTTTACATTTATAATACACAATACTTATCAACATACAAACGCCATACAAAAAAAGGATACCTACATTTCTTTATAATACAGTGACAAAACATCTAAACGCACTAACGTCGGGTATAAGACTCGAAAAACCGGTTAATCCGTATAAAATGGCCAGTAAATACAAAAGGAATCAATTTTATATAAGCGTTTTATTTATACATAGCGTTTAAGTCCAAAAAAAGTCGGATGGGAAAACTAGCACAAAATACAATACGACATACAGGCTAGGCTAATATCACAGGAGGTGCTGGGAACGGAGCGCCCTACTCCCCTCTACTCCGACCCCGCGTCGCCCCTTACTTCCCCCCTCTTCGCTGCCGTACACCCCCCACCCTCCTCCAGGTACCTATTTACTATTCAGAGGGGCGAAACGGGATACAACCAATATATTTTGCGACAATTAAGATCTCAATAAAATAACTTCTCAACCGCATTCCATTGCACAACGCATACGAAAGTACTCATTCTCAATTGCACAAGCTACTTCAGCGTTCGATTACATTTCGAACTAAAATCATTCTAAAATAAATTAACAATGACCCAACTTACATATATAAAATGTATCCGCTAAATAACGATGTCTACGTAACATATGCGTTTCGCATACAACCGATCATAAATCATAATGGTAACACTACGTAAATTGTGAGATTAAGGTAACATTATATAAAAAAAAAATATAACGAATTTAAAAATAAAAACCGATTTGGGCAGTCGACGTGAAAGTCAGACTTATTGAAATGCACTTTTGAACAAATGTTCGGTTGTTGGGCCAACGCTTGGCCTTGCCTATCTGCACGAGTAAGGTCACATACGCTCATCTGTTATTGAGTGTACGAGTACACGTCATCACTTATAAGGTTTTTTCTTTTGTTACGAGCATATAATACGGCGATAATACGTAACAACCGATTGCTTACTGTACACCAAGTATTTCTTAATAATTATGTTTAGCTGCCGTCTCACTCACACTTCCCAGCGAGGCATTTGGCTTTTACTTTCAAATTTTATCGGATGCGAAATACTGTTGTTCTACATTATATGTTATCTTTTGGCCGTAGCGCTCACGTACAACGTGTTCTCAGCTCGCCAAACATTAAAAATTGAAACAAAGAAACCTACTCTAATCGGTTATTATCTCCACTTTGTAAATGCTTCCGTTCCCAGTTATTTTGCACTATACCTTAATCACGATTCATTTAATTATTTATAGTACAGTAATGCAATAATAATTATGGCTTAAAAACTACTTTCTCCTAAAGTTTGGTGAACGTCCTCACTTTATCTCCCGGTAACACTCCGCCACGTCATATCTGATAGAACACTGCAGGTCCTCCGATAAAAGTGATCGTCGATCACTAATTGGACCGCAGTCCACACTTGCCGGCACCTGAGCAACTTTCACTAAATAATAAAAACACGCTAACAAAGTAAGTACTTCTCTTAAATAACAAAGAATTGGCTAAACGTCGTCCGTCCGTTTCTGGGTAGCGAGAATTCTATCGATGATGTCCAGCGGGCAGGTAGCGAGGCGCGCTCGACCGCGATCCGGCTCGTTCGGGTGAATTTGTTCAGAACGCGACCGGAATCTCGGTCAGCGACACGAGCGCTTCGGCTCGCGCGAGTCTTCACTCGGTGCGCTGGACTCAGTTCACAGCGAGGAGTGTACGTGCGCGGGGCGGCGCGGTCATGAGTCCAGCACGGTGAGCAGGCTAGGGGGCAGCAATGCGTCCTGTCGGGGACCGTCCTGCATCTGTCGCGCGAGCTGAGCACAACCGAGATTCGCGTCCCCCAGCTCGGGTATCGCGTCCAGCAGCGCTAAGCACTCGTCTTCCACCGCACGACGCGCTTTCTTCCCTATCCACGAGTCATCGCATTCTTCCCTCGCCCTTCGCCTTCTGGCTTCCTTCTCTTTGCGCGCTTCCTCGCTGAGACGGCAGTAGGTGTTATTTATACAAACGGATCTGCGCAGATCTCTTGCGGGATCCTCGATGTTCTCTAATTTCTGTGAGCAGATCTCAATGACACGTTTGCGCTCCTCGTTGGCGCGGATGCGGGCGGAGATCATGGACAGCTTGGGTCTAGCGGCAGGCTCGGTGCGCGACGGGCCGAACATGTCGTCCTCGAACGCGTCAGCAATCTCTGCTCCGCGAGAATTCTCTCGCTCTTCTTGCGGTGTCATTCTGTAACAATGAAATAAATATATTAAAACCTGCTCGCCACATTGCCACTTGTCAATATATTTATCGAAGCCGATATAATATAATGACATGTTCCAGTTAATATGAAAGAGGTGATAATTATATTCCAAATGTCATTAACCGAACTTGAAATCAAGGTGTCAAAAATGTAAAAGTTGTCCTATCCATAAATGTTTATTAAAACGAATCGCGGGACGCATACCATTTAATAATAAACTCAGCCGACGCAAGTACTAGGTCAAAGAACAATGCCTCGATGCCTAAACGGGCCAATAAGAATAACACTTGATATAATCCAACATCGGTGCGATCGCAATGATGTGAAATGAGCAAGGTACCAACAAATTACACGAGCTTTAAATATAATATGATGACCTATAAATATTTTTAATTAACACCTACCTCGCTGTTATTTCAGGAGAAAAAATAATAAATCCAGACATATACATCGCAGTCAATCAAGTAATTGATGATTAGTAACTCGTTAAATATCACAAAAAGTTCAAAACACTGAAAGAGCGCAATTCGTCAGTCGTCCTCGACGGTGAACAAGTATAAAGGCAACACAAACAAGTGAAACGGAATTAAACTGCGCGAGAGAGGCGCGCGTGCGCAGCCCGACGACCACTCGGCGAATGACAGTATACCTCACTGTAGATAAGACATTGAAAAAGCCAATTGCGTCACCCGTGTACGGCTACGTACGCGCGGAGAGGAAGCGGGTGACGTAGACTATAAACCGTCATTTAGACGCTATTGACTGTCATGACTCGTTCTATTTGTTTACGACACAAAAGCTTCCAGAGACAAACTAATCATTAAAATCTCCCTAGGAGCACACGGATCTTCGGGCCCCGAAAACAACTAAATTACCTGCTTGAACAATCTGCAGCTTAAATACAAGAAACCGGATCTCTGCTATCATAAACAAATTCATTGGTGCATTTTAAAGCTCAGATGGAGAACAATAAGAAAATCTTGTTTGACACCAGTTTTAGACTAACCTCATTTTAGTTTAATTACGATTAATTTTCTTAGTATAATAATTGCGTAACACTTTGATAATTTACTAAAAAAAAAGAAAATTAGATAATTAAAAAATATAACTTTTTATTAACGATCAAAATTACATATAATTTAAATCAAAATCAAAATATCAATTCAGTTACGTCAATTTAGTTCCATTAACACATCACACGCATTCGTAAAAGGAAAACCCAAACCAGAATGAGGTCAGCCCGCAGACAAGCGATAGGAAAAATCCAAATCTTTGACAATAAACTGAAGAATGCTTGGAAAAAAATATGAAAAGCGCTCTTCAGGACTACAATCTTAATGCTGTGACCACTTGAGGTTTGACAAAGTTCTCAGGTACTTGTTCACCTTATGACCTAGTAACTAAACAAAATCCAACTCTTACGTAATTCTTGTCGTTGCGCTCCTACCATTAATAAAGCTATTAAAACAAAATAAATACGACTCCTAAATAAAATGAGACCAATGGGAACTAAACCAGCTAAACAACTTTAAACTTCAAAGTTAAAAATGTCATACGACGACAATCTAGGTAATTATAAGAGATTTATAGCCCTCAGGTATTATACAAGAAATGTTGACGTAACATAAGCAAAATAACTACAAAAGCTCTGCAAAACTAGTAGCCACTCAATAGGTATAATTAATGACTTAAAATTAGTAGATAAGGAACGTGATCTAATTAAGAGTAAAGATAACAGTGGCATTAGCAAACCAAACAAAGTTAAAAGAAGTGGTGAACACAATATTATACAAAAACTAACTGTTGCCCGCAATCTTCGTCCGCGTTTATTACGGTTTTTTACAAATCCCGTGGGTATCGTTTAGCCTATGTTGCTCTCCGTGTTTTCAACTATCTCTATATCAAAAATCCGTTGATTGTTTTATTAGTTAGGGCGTAAAGGAATAAGAATAAACAAATAAAACAAACACACTGTCGCATTTATAAGGATTAATAGGATAGGAATTAGCATTAATATATGCATTTAGGTGAATATGGTGTGGAAACTGTTTAGCATGTAGGGCGTAAAGGAATGACAAACAAACACACTTCAACATTTATAAGGATTTTAATGTTGTTAGATGTTGCAACGTATATATATCTGAATATAATCAACAGCTGCGGAAATACAAAGCTCGTATAAAATGAGCCTCAAACAAATTCCAAAATGTGTTTTACTTTTTGATTTCGAGACGAAAGCGCGACAGCAGCATGTAGCCGACCCCTAAAGTTACGATCTAATAAATCTCGCTCCACTCGCCTCGAGGTTACCCACTACCTGCACTTTCTTTTCTCTGTCTCACACGGGCGTTAGTATGAAACCAAACGGCATTTTACCGAAACGATTTTTTTCCACCATACGTCAACGATATTAAGTGTATTATTAGTGAAACGTTTGAATTCGGTAGTTAACTAACATTTTGTAGTGAGAAAGTGAGTCTTATTTCATGCATTGGAGAAGGAAATAAAATAATGCAAATGTCCGTTAGTATAAGCATATTATATTTTCTATTTATAGCAAATTGAAATTAATTTGTTGTTCTAGTCTGTAAAAAAACTTCTTGATCTTTTGTGTTAAGTTTTTTTTGCCTGCGTACTTCGTCCGCGTTTATAACGGTTTTTGATAAATCTCATAGATTCTCTTCCTGAGATAATAAACCAATTTTACTGCTCGTTCTTTTGTTTGATCTCTATACCAAAATCGGATGGATTGGTTACTTAAGTTAGGGCGTAAAGGAAAGATAAACAGATAAACAAAAAAAAAACCCATTTGCATGTATAACGATTCACAATTTGGGAGTAAGGACTAATACAGACATTTAGGTGAATATTGCGTGGAAAATGATCTTCAACAGATATTTATACGGATATGAAATTTATTTTGTTGGAAAGACTAGAAGATAAAAACTATCCCAGTATTTCTCCAGAGATTTTATTAAGTATACCGCTCCTCACGTATTCTTTCAGCAAAGATTCGCGTTAGGAATTGTAAATCAGCAATAATTATACACAATTTTTGCACAGAAAGCTTTAATAAAATAAAGAAAACAAAACGCTTCAGAATGGAAAACGGAACCTAGACATTTAAACCATTATCCCAACGTTACGAAATTAAGTGTACACGTGGTATTAGTAAAATATGAGACGGAAAAATTTATTCACTTCAAATACAATGAAAATTTGGCCATAGTGTAATCGAGCAACTTTTGAACTTAGCAAATTCCAAGCTAAGTATATATATATCAATTGTTTACTTTATGTTCTTTTTTTAAATAAGCTAACTATGTCAACCTAAATGTTGGCCTTGTTTTTATCTATGTACTTACATGTGTTTAGAATAATTCTATTTATGAATTTAACAGAATCTTTTCATACAATTTTCACTTCAAGGTATAGATAGGTATTTGGAATTTTGAACACGTATGGCACGTGTTTAGTGTAACATCTAAATATTTGAAATAATAAATAATAGTCTAAAAAACTAAAAAAAACACGCTTCGTATAAAAAGATATATTTTTTTAGTTTAGTTTATTTATAAAAGCGTGATTTTTAGTGTTTCTTAAACCATTTTCGACCATAGATGAATATTAATATTAATTAACAAAAATCTTATTTTACAAATTGAAGAATGGAATAATCTTATCAAATTTGTGTATTGTCATCGGTCCTCGGTATATCTACAACATTTGAAAGAAATCAGGCCGTTTGAATAGGGTCAAAATAAAGTTCAAAGGAGTCGGTTACAAACATACAAAGCTAATGAAAAGCGTGTAAAACGACTTTTTTTTTTAACTATACTATCGTTTAAGATGTACGGTTGTTTTCCAATATGCGGTTATGCTTTCGTATACAACCAGACGGCGGGTATGAAAACAAATCTCATAAAATTTATTTCATTTCGATGGAGTTGGTACTCCAACAGCCTTTTAGAAACGGAAACCAATTGAGCGATAGCATCCTAATAGTATTTTGGAGTTTATTATTCTTGTAAAGGTCTTTTTTTATGTTTATAGACGAGCGCTTGACTGCAATCACACCTGATGGTAAGAAATGATGCAGCTGAAGGTGTAGCGCGCTTGCCTAGAAGATGCCTATTCACTATTGATTTGAAGGTACTCATATTATTATAGGCACTCATAAGTACTGTTTATGACGACATCCCTGGCAAAACGGTGAGCGTGATGAATTGAATAAGGAGGTCCAGGGATCGATTCCCGAAAAAATTCAGAAATTATAAATTCCCAAATTGCCTCAATTTAGGAATTTATAATTTCTGAATTTTTTCTGGTCTAGTTGGGTGGGAGGCTTTGGCCGTGGCTAGTTACCACCCTACCGACAAAGACGAGCCGGTAAGCGATTTAGTGTTCCGGTGCGATGTCGCGTAGAAACCAACTAGTGCTCCGACTACCATACTTCCTTACAGCACACTACCATTTAAGACTGCATTATCACTATCCACAAGGTGAGATTGCAGTCAAGGGCTAACTTGTAGGTGAATAAAAGAAGTGCGTATATTCTAATGATTTTCAGAAATATCACATTTGAAAACCAGTTGAACAACTGTGAATTGATACATTTTACACGCGTTTGAGAACATTATGCAGAACTTGAAACATGCAGGCGTTAGATAAAGTGAAATTTTCTTAAGACGGACACAACTTGAAAACGATCGAGATGCGAGTCGGGTATCGAACTCTGCCCTAAAGATTTGTAAGCCGAGTTCTTAACCACTAAGCTATCACCGCTTCTGTCGTTAACAATAACCTATTATTACTCTTAGTTTTCCATATATTAATTAGAACACCATGCAAAAAGTTGTTGATGTTAATTATTAATCGATGTTCGAAATTCGAAACCACACTACCAGCCCTTTAATAATGTATAGGTATTATGTGCGTTCTATAATTACTGCGATTGATTATGTTATAATAACACGCGTATCACAACCGTATTGCATACATCGAATCAGTGAGATGGTAAATTATTATATTTAAATTCCGCTTTTTTTTTAAATAGCTTAAGATTCGGCCGATTGGCGCAGTTTGCAGTTTGCACGTTCGATTCCCACTACTGGAAAATGTTTGTGTGATGAGCATGAATGTTTTTCAGTGTCTGGGTGTTTATATGTATTTTCTAAGTATTTATGTATGTATGTAGTTCATAAAAATATTCATCAGGCATCTTAGTGCCCATAACACAAGCTACGCTTACTTTGGGGCTAGATGTCGACGTGTGTATATTTATATATTTATTTATTTATAATCATCAGCATAGCAACCCATCACCGGTCCAGTATTACGGGTGTCCCGCAATGAAAAGGGCTTAGTAGGCCCATCACGCTGACCCAGTGCGGATTGGTCGACACGCCTTACGCCTCACGCCTTTGAAGAACTTTATAGAGATTTTCTATTTTACGTGGTATACTGAGTTAGTAAGTTTTCATTATTTTAGTTGATACATACATACATCCATCCTCACAAACTTTTGCATTTATAATATTAGTAGGATGGTACGCATGCATTCGATCGTTGTCCCATATTATGCCTTGCTGTTTTTTGCGAAGAGCCTATGTCCTTTATCTCCGACAATATTTATCAGATCTTCATAAAAATTAGACAATACATGCTTGATACTATACAATTTCAGAATTATTAAAATCGGTTCAAATGTAACGGAGCAATGAAGTAAAATTTATACAAAACTACATTCCATTTTCCAGAAGAAACTTATTGTTAATCGGGATCCCCCGGTAAAAAAATTAAAAAATATATTAAATGTACAGAAATCAGTTTTAGTTTTATTATAAGTATAGATACATAAATATACATAAATACTTATAACATACATATAAACATCCAGAAACTGAAAAACATTCATGTTCATCACACATACATTTTTCAGTTGTGTTGTGATTATGATTTTAATATTCTTCTCTTCCAGAAATAATGAGTTAACGTGAAAACACAAACCTCTAATCATAAAATCAGCAAAAACCTTGTAAAAAAGCAATAATTTTATATCTCACAATTTAGTTTGATTTATCGATTTGTTTACATATGAACTGGCACTATTTCCCACTGCATATAATATGCGACCTACCTACCTACCTACACTTGGATAGACACACGTTATATTGTATTTCATCAATAACTTTTCTCATTACGGGCTTACCTACCTACCAACTATTGTTCGTAGTTTTCGCAATGATCTGGTATTCATTTTTATGGATTTGCGACGCGTGCAATTCTTCGTAGGTGGGGTGTAATTTTACAATCCATTTTTTCATCGAACTATCGAAAGAGATACCAAAGAAAAAGGTCCTAGTTTCGGATCGTGACAAGATCGGTTTTGCTTTCAGCATGCAACGTTGCAATTATTTATTTACACTTTTTTACGTAAGGAAGAAATATCAGAAAATATAATTAATTATAGAGATATGAAAACATCCAAAATCCTGAGTAATGTCTACACATACAGTATATTATTACTAATACAGGGTACTGGTCTCCTCCCACACTGAGAAGGGGTTAAGGCCGTAATCTACCAAGCTGGCCCAGTAAGATTGGTGAACTCCACACACCTTTGAGAACATTATGCATTAAACTGAATGCCAAAAAATATATTCTTTCGACCCTAGCGGGAAAAGAAAACTGTTAATAGCCGTTGCTTCTTATACAGTAGTGGCAGGTGCGGCTGCTAACAGTGCCGAGCAGGCCAAGAAGCGCAAGTATCAAAACCATGGTAGCAGTTTAATTTTTGTGCCTTTTGGAGTAGCCTTTAGGGATATGGGGACCGGGGACATGAGCTCAAAGAAGATGCTTAAAGAACTGCCTTATAGAGTAAACGAATCTACTTGATCCTAAAATGGCAGTTACCTTGGCCAAATAGTTTGGCCATTCAAAGCTGCATCTTAGCCACTGTGCCTCGCTGCGGTAGTTTTTTAGTGAGTTTTATTTTACTACGTAGTTTATTTTTGTTCATAAAAATATAAATATATTTCTCCAAATCGAACATTAGTGACACTTTTAACAGATGGTATTTAAGTGCCCCTTTTCTAAATGACCTTGTACAGTATTCAAATAAGGCAGACTTTAAAACAGTGGTATGTTTACGAGACCGGTTTAGTGAAATCAGAGACAACGCGCGATAACCGAGTATCTGTACTTAAGTAGATAAAATGAAGTGATGTAGGTTATAGTTGTGCACCTTTATGTGTGCTAACTATTTTTTGTAACAGTTATTATTTTTTCAATCCCTATAGTAAATATTATACGCCCAGCAAATCAAATGTGAGCAGCGGTGCTAAGGTCCCACGAAAGAGGTATAAACTGCTCATAAGAGAAACTTTTCTCAGGTCATTGATTTAATATGTCCTTTAATCCTTTGTCAGGTTATGAAGGCCTGGTAGGTAAAGTTCGTGGCTATACATTTAAATACTCCTTTAAAAAAAACAATGAGAGCTTAACAACATTTAGATAAGTAGTTAAGAGCGATTGGATTTCGATTTTATTCAACGCAACGTCTCATATAAAAGGGATTTATATGTATCGTTTAAACTTACCAAACTGCTATATAGCGAGTTAAACTGTGGTTATTATAAGATAGCGCTAATAATCAAATTTCAGTGAATACCTAATTTAGGGACCTAATACTTTCAAAGTCGCAGTGTGGTGGACGATACCAGTTTTTTAACACCGGGCTGATACTGAAAACTTCTAAGTACGTAAATGCAACAGGTCAGGGGCTCCCAACCTTTTAAGTAAGGCAGATGGGCGCAAAAAATAAAACATCCTTTATTATGAAACTAATTAACCATAATAAGTAAAGAATTCAGAAAAATAATTCTTTCCCAACAGCGGGATGGCTGAGAGTGGTGGTCCCCACACATCGGGACAAGCGGTGACACCGCTGCACAGAGACTACCAAAAATTATAATTTTTGTACGAGACGTAAACAATTGTTTGACTCGATCTAGGTTTCAAATTCTAGACGATTGTATTGACGACGGATTTGTAGTATGCTTACCACGGAACCAATAATTCGTTGCACTGCGACTACTTTAATAAAAATACATAACAGTAAACCCCCATAATTCCACGAAGATTAAATAAGGGAACTGTTTAATATTACTGTTATATACATATTATTGTTATTTGGACAATTACATTTGGCATAAAATTAAAAAATAATAGGTATAAATGTAGACTTGACTGAGTATGGTTGGTTATTATATATTTTTTATTACGTATTTTTATTTCTTCCAAGTGTAGGTTACAAGTTTTAACTATTCTTCAATACGGGGCACACACAGTCAAAAATATTGTCAATAATATTTACGCGTGGTGCAGAGTTCTAGAAATGAACAATTATTGGAAAAAAAATCAAAAGAAATAAATAGGTATAACGCCGAACAATTAAAGCGAATCCGAGCTGACGATCTTGAGTACCTAACTAGAGTATATAAATACTTATATTAGGAGGTCTCACTTTTCTGCAACAGGACGGGTAAAAAAACTGAAATGAAATCCGATAACCGAGTAGTTTCATCCGACGAAATTCGGACGCTAGGGTCGCTCGGTCGTTGTACTGTGGAAAACCAGAACAACCTAATATGAATACGCGCCTGGATACAATATTATATCACCCATACCAAGCCCGTAGCGGGGACTTAGTATGGACTAGTGTAAACGGGAATAGTTAAAACAAAAATTACGTTCAAAGTTGTTTTTGTTTTTTAAATAATATTGCAGATAAATTGGTTGCTAAATTTAATTTTAAAATATTTTCTTAAATTGTGATATCAATTAAACACAAAATTTATGTGTAAAAGTATTTTACCTTCACTTGCGTTTTGTGCTGCAGTCGGCTATATTGCGCGATATTATGTGTCCTATATCAACATCATCATCATCATATCAACCTATTACCGTGACGCTGCAGGGCACGGGTCACCTCACACAATGGCCGTGGGCCACACACACGGTTATGGGATTAAGGCTATAGTCCACCACGCTGGCCCAGTGCGGATTGGTGGACACCACACACCTTTGAGAACATTATCATTAAAGGTGGTTTAGAAATTGCTAAAAAATAATAAAAGCATATATCCGTAAAAAATATATTATTTTATTTCCTTTTATTTATTTTAACACATTTATTGTTCTTCTATTTTAAAACATACTTTACAATAAAAGTTCTGGAAGTCCATGATATACTATGTAAATCAAGCTTAATTTGCTATATTGAGAGAAAAGCAGGAGAATCTACACCGTGTTATTTATAATTTCTTCAATCTTTATAGGTGGAGTACCATAAAGACGGAAGAAATTATAAATAAATCTTCGGGAATGTACAGACTCTCTTCGCTTAGCTCCGACACCGGAGCATCCTCAGGAGATTATGACTTTACAGTGAATAATTGTTAATGAATAATTGTTATGCAAAAGATTTTATACAAGTAAGAAGAGATTTATAGGTAGAACTCCTCTTGCAGATGTCTGAAACTCACTTTTAACAAGAAGTAAAAGAACTTCCGTTTTTATTACCACGACAGAGTTACACGTATATGAGTTACAACACTGATATTTTCATCGATGTATGTAAGGTAGTGGTAGTCTCGAAAGAGGTCCCACACGATTGATGGATCGCGCTGCGGTATGTAGGCGTGAAACGGTACCACTGTCGACGGTAATGGCCGCACGGCACAACAATACAAGGAAAGATTTTTTTCTTCACAACTCACTGTTCTTCTGTTTGACTTAATCTTATTATGTATGATTGATTATATGATTATATATTTGATTTTTCAGTTAATTGTGCATCTGTTTTTAAAAACCTTTCATTGTTTGAAAGGGGTATACAATATACATACTCGAAGAGATCCTATGAAAATTGATAGAAACACTAAAATTTGGCGCTCAGTGAGGGACAAACTCCAGCACGTTAGACCGATGAACTTTAAAAGGTAGCTCGGCTGGATAAAACCAATGATGTGTGTGTTTGTGTATGTGTGAGTGCGTTTGATGGCGCTGTCAAAGGCCTCAAGGTGACAGATACAATCTACGAGGGTTCCAAACGCCCCTTGGTCTAAGAAGAAGCCCAGTCATTGTAGTGGTTTTTTTTAAATGTAACTCATGATATTAAATGGAACAGCGTGAAGGGTCAAAGCTCTAAACCGCGAGTCGCGTCCTGGCCCCAGATGTGGATCATTAATAGCCTAAAAATTATGGGAAAACAATATAAGGAAACCATCATGTCTTAGAGCTGTCTATTACATTCTCAAAGGATGTTTGTGAAGTCTACCAATCCGTACTAGGCCAGCGTGGTGAACTACGGCCTACACCCCTCATTCGAAAATGAGGAAGACTGGGCTGGTAAGTTGTTAATGATGACGATGATGAGAGGTACTTGGTCTAACGAGTCTAAGTGTTATAATAAGTTGAATTGGAGTCAATCGCTATCCATTGCGTCGAATAAAAATTGTCTACGTTATAAATCTAATAAAAGGTTGCGAAAATAAACGGGTCATTAACCATTGAAAGCTCGACTGAAAATGCCAAAGGTAACAAACTAACCACATGATACGGACCGAACCTTTATATCGTGTAACAATATATAAATTTCTTTATTCAAATGGGCCTATACAGGGATTTTTCGACGGGACAGTAAAGGCGAGTACAATACGCGTAATCTAAGATGGCCGGACTAAATTTTGCTACTTCTTAGACCAGGACACGTTTGGAATCCTCGCAGCTTTAGTTTTAAGTTTACGAATATGTTTATCGCCATCATCTCACTACCGTGTAATTCTCATTCAATGTACGCATCAAAAGTGCCACCTATGGCCCTACTTGAATAAAGATATTTTTGACTTTAAAAAAAGTCACGAGGGGCTGTACAGATATTATAGTCTTCAGTAGTGGAGACTATCATGATGACATTGTAAATTGGTGCCGTGTGGTGACGCCAGCTCATATATACGGTTTATACCACGCCTCCTCTTTCCGCGGTTGTCGTACGAGGTGCCTGGAAGAGTATAACCGCAGCGTGCTCTGTCCTGTTCTACTATTTACATCTGCTACGATCACTGACCGATGGGCAAACTCTCTATCTTGGGAAAGGCTTTAAGTCCAACAGAGGTCTGTTATGGGCTATTGATGAACATTACACTTGGCACGTCAACATCTCAAAAAGCTAACTTCAGGCCGGCCAAGATCGTACGATCTGTATTTGTAGCAACAGGAAAAAGTTTCTAGGAGTCTTTCCTTTGATTTTACTTTAAGGTTAAGGTTTGATTCACACACTTTATGTTTTCTTTTTTAATTCTTTAGTAGACGCTATAAAAGTATTTACAAAATTGAGTTTAAGCCATGACGCAGTTTCCTCTAGTTTTTCCAGATTATTAGTAAAAATAGGTTTTTGTGTATAGATTTTCAAACTACGTTTAGGAACTTTGACTAAATTGTTATAATTATAAGATGTGCATTAAAATCCAGAATGTCTATAATTGTGCGAAAATTAACTTCAGAATCCGTGCAAATAAAAATTTATGGTAACTAGGCGTATTTTCAAGTAAAACGATCATTAACTCTGTAGTTTCTCACGCGTAGCTACAAAATACTTGTGTTGGACCTACCTAGAATCTAGCTGACAGGTTTGGTCACATACCTTTTTATTAAGTTCTAAATAATACATTTAAATACTTTGCTTCATATTAAGTGTTACATCGTTCAGTCCTCGATCTTATTTCACAAATATCACTGCATCAATCTTCTACTATCCTAGTACTTGTACGTTGTTTTTTTTTTAAATATTACCATTATCCATTATCATAATTTAAACCTACATACAGACTGCTGGATATAGGTCTTTATCAGTTTAGATTGCCCACTCAAACGTTTTGTGCAATAGGAGTCCAGTGACTGCGAATTCCAGATTTCCAGTTAATCTTAGAATCTTAACATACTCTACATATCTTAACAACGGTACTTCATGCCACGTGCCCCGCCCATTGAGCCACTTAAGCTGTTATTAAACTTTTAAAGTCATTATTTTTTAAATTATTTCAACATAACTTATTCCACGCTTATCAGTCAAACCAACAAAGCACTTACCTACTTTAGCCCATATTAGCAAATCATTTATCACATCTAACTGGATTGATGTATCATGGAACATATACATTGCTCGCTATGTTTAAACGCGCATAAAGTTTATAAGCCGCAATAGACAATAGACACGGCCCAATGCTTTTATATCACAGCCAATGGTGGGCCGTCGACGCTCTCGGGAATTATTGACTGCGTTTAGTATTTAAATTGTATGGGAAAATGAACTTTATGCTCATAGTATACCGGGTATTATATTAAACTAGCCGGGCCTGTGGGTTTGCACGCGTACAATATACCCTTGTTATCATTCTCTCCTGAAAAAAAAGCACTTAATTTTTTTTTAAGGAGATCGTAAAAATATGTTACTGGTAAATCCCGCTTCTGAGATATTATCGTATCATTAGACCGTCTCCTAGTTGCAAGCTATCCCTGTGCTAAATATCCTAAGATAGCAAACGAATAAACAAACCGATACACCGTCGCATTTTTAACATAACAAGTGTTTATGTGTTATCCAATACATAGCGAGTGTTTTTATATAAAGAATACAGTAGTATGAATTTTATGATGTTTAATCATACTCACTTTTTCATTGATTTGTATCTCAACAGTCCCCAAATATTCGGATTAAAATTTGAATGTAACTAAAAGCAATGTACAAAATCTACTCCGTTTTGTTAAAGCTCAGAATTACTGTAGCAGGTATGGATGCCCCCACCGCACCGCTACCCTCGCACGCGCAAAAGGTTGATTGCAAATGCACTAGATAAATTCATTATCGTTATTCTTTGAGATGTTATTTTTTTATATTCTTTGTTAAAAATTATTTATTCCTTTTGCCCTAATAAGGTTGGAGGCTTCAGGATAAGAACAAAGGCCTGAGCTCGACTGAGGGCTTAACGTGCTTATTGAGGGGTGAATCTTTGGATCAGTCAAGAAGCGAACATTTTCCAACATTTCAACAATAGATCTTAATATATATAAATCTCCCGTCACGATGTTTGTCCGCGATGGAATCCTAAACTACTTAACCGATTTTAAATTAAATTGGCACACCGTGAGCAGTCTGGTCCAACTTAAGAGATAGGATAGCTTAGATCTTTAATTATAGTTGCAATTTTATTTTATTGCAAATTATTTGTCTATGTGTATACTACTATACTCATTTAAGGCTTAGCGATACTGAATACTTTAAAAACAAAATCAAACGCAGACGAAGTCGCGGGCCACAGCTAGTAGTTTATAAATTCTTATATATTAATCAGAATGTGGATGAGCTGTATTCCGACTAAAGTGAAAAAAAGTAGTTGTCTCATTATGTAAACAATGTTTTCATTATTTTACAGTGTAAAGTTTGTTTTAAAAAAAAAACAAGAAATCTATTATTTGGAAATAAATAAAAACAAATGAGTAGAGATAATTTTCACGAATGTGCTCTTTACAATAGAGACTAATTTATATTTTTTTGCATTATGAGACATGTAAATCAAAGGGGTGTAAGCAGATATTGGGATTCTCTGAAGTGAGCTAACAGATTTATAATAGTCTATTGAACCCAGGTCCTTATATATATATGGATATATAAGAATATATAATCACTTTTTTTATTTTATTCTACTACAAGTTAGCCCTTGACCTCACCTGGTGGTAAGTGATGATACAGTCTAAGATACGGTGGGCTAACCTATTAGGGAGTAGTTAAACCCCTAATCGGTTTCTAAGCGTCATCGTCGCTTTGTCGGTACCTGGTCTCGGCCAAAGACTACCACCAAACCAGACCAGAGAAAATTCTGAATTTATAAATTGCTCCAGCCGGGAATCGAACTCGGGACCTCCTACTGAAATTCACAGCGCTCACCGTTGCGCCAGGGAGGTCGTAAAAACCTACTTCTACAGACGGTCGTCGGCAGTTGTTCGTTTCACCAGTATGGAGGGTCCGCTATTAACATCAACACTTTCACTTCCCATCGGTGAGAGCGCAAAATGTAGACAAGCGTTTAAAATCGATAAGTTAATCTGAAATGTTTAAAATAAAAAAAAAACGAATAATAACAAGATAGAGTTAATTCTTTGTTTTTCCCAATAAATAAACGTTTGAGTTAAAAATCTGCAAAAATATTACTCAAAGACTTCACAAATGATTTTTAATAATTTTATTATTTTAATATATTTTGTTGCTACAGCGGCTATGAAATTACAATTTCTATAAAAATTTTACCTCTTTATAGATTACGGTTAATGAGATACAGTCCGTTGAAAGACAGACTGAAGGAGGGACAGACTGACGGCGCAGTTATTGCAATAAGGTATTGCTATAGTTACGTTCATTTTCCACCATTATCATGTCTACCAATAGACGTCGTCCATTGCTGGGCATAGATATTTTGTAGAGAGTTCCAAATTCCATGGCTTTACGCCGCTTGCGTTGTCTTGCAACCTCGTTGGCGGTCGCGGACGCTGCGCTTACCAATGCGGGGTCGGCATTCTAGTATCTTGGGACCCCAACGTCCATTGGTTCCCCGAGCTCTATATGACCCGCACATTTCCACTTCAGCTTCGTTACTCTTTGAGCTATGTCGGTAACTCTGGTTCTTCTACGAATCTCCTCATTTCTTATTTGATCACGTAGAGATACTCCGAACATAGCTCCCTCCATCGCGCGCTGAGCAACTTTACTATACTACTATCGGTACTATCTATACTTTTTTTTTTTTAAATATAATACGACAATATACAATAAACACCCCCAAAGTAAGCGTAGCACGTGTTAAGGGTACTAAGATGACTGATGAATAATATACATAAATACTTATAATATACCCAGGCACTGAAAAACATTCATGCTCATCACACAAATTTCCAAATGTGGGAATCGAACCCACGGCCTTGGGCTCAGATAGCAGGGTCGCTGCAAACTGCGCCAATCGGCCGTCATGATTTTTATTAATATATTTTTTTTTATATGTTTTATTTCTGAAACTACATATCAGATAAAAATATTTGTGCCCAGTATTGGCTTTGTAAAGGTTGTAGAGTATGTAGCATTATGCTACGCCCGTAGTTGACGCGGTTTAAAATTCGATAACTCGTAAAAACGTATATATTTTACAATGAAACAATTTTATATTTTATACAATTTGTACACACATACGTTATCAAGAGAGCACAAGATAGCGGAGTTTAGCAGTAATAGAATATGACGGCCTTGATGCGCGGCCGATAGGCGTGGTCAATTATACACCGATTATGAATATAATTATAAACATTAAACAATACTGAATACACAAACCAGATTATGTTACTGGATGACTTTTTATTCATTAAGTAATTAAATAAGTGCAGGTCACTAATCCATACTAAAATTATGAATGCGTGAGTGTGTTTGTTTGTTTGTCATTACTTACACCCTAACTAATCGACTTGATTTTTGGCATAGACTTAGTCGAAACGACGGATAGTAACATAGGCTACTTTTATCCAAGGAAAACAAATTCCTGAGATTTGTAGAAAACCGTAATAAACGAATAATCCGGGCAACAGAAAGTGAATAAGAAAACCCTCTCTCTGACAAAATTTAAACAATTCTTAATTCAACTATTTAAACTCTAAAAGCACTCTGGAAAACTCACGTCGGTCTGTTTGTTGTAACTCTACCACCGGTTCGGAAGTCAGACTCTACAGTGAAGAAGCCGGCATGAAACTCAGCAGTTGCTCTTTCCCAAAGTTATCATTCGTTTTCCTAACTTGTGAAACATGAAAGCAGAGCCAGATGCTTTCAAACCACCTTGTTATTAATTCATCAATTGTATTAACATCGTTGTAATAAATGTGGTTTTACACATTGTTGCAATAAATGTGTTTTAACACATTGTCGTAAAAAATGTGATTGTGTTTAAACACACTTTTGCATTGGTAGATCAAAAATTACCTTAGGGATCTTAATACTGTGATCCGAGGCAGTAACAAAGATTCATAGACATGTTTTATTGGCTACCACGAAAAATTCATTTTTGTAAGGTAAAATATTTTTAAAGAGTGAGAGTAACAAATTATTTTATACTACTCGCAACTGAGGAAAATTGTAAAGCAATTTACACAGAAAATTCACTTGGAAAGGGAAAATCTGTTTCCTTGTACACCATCAAGGAAATATGACTTTATAATTTTGCAATCTATCTGTAACTTACCTACTCGTAATGGTTTAAGAGGACAAAATATTTAAAATATAAACTATATTTTAAATTAATTCGTTATTCGATTTAAGTTCTTTTTAACTTTTTTTTTTTGGGTCATAATGTTTGTTGTAAACCGATTAAAAAAATCTTCTAAAGGTGGAAAAAAGATTTTACTTAACGTTTGGTAAAATAATCTAATCGGAAATCCTCAAAAATATTGTAAAGAATAATACTAAACTATTGCATTTACTAATTCATAATATTCGGTTAGTCTAAACTAGAACTTTACATCTATCTAATTATTAAAACAAAGATTTGACTAGCCTTTAATTTTAAGGTTAGTTTTAATTTTTTTATTGTTATTAATCCTACTAAACTAATTTGATATGAACACTTAGCTATTTTTCTAGAACCTTAAAATAAGAACCTTACAAACTATTGATTAAGAATTTAGTCAATATTCATAGTTAACATGGACGACTTTAGATCACGAGGTCGTGGATTTGATCTCCGGGCCGGGGAAGTAACTATTGGGCATAGAATTTAGGTGTCTAGTTTTTTCTTGTCTAAAAAAAACTGGAGGGTTTTGCATGGAAAACTGAAGGTCCCTGTTATTTTTAACATGTGATAATAATCGTTAAAGCCCACAAACCCGAATTGGAACAGCATTGTGGGTTCAATCCTATAAAACCTCTGACCAGCAGTATTGCTGACATATTTATACACTAAAGACGACGTTCAATACAAATGCGATGAAAGTAATGCATTAATATTAAGTTTCGTAATATTGAGGCTGGTATGTAAAAGCCGTACCACACCTTCCCAAACTTACACTCGACCAACAGAGTTACGTAACTAGGTAGGTACCTATAACATTGAAAACCTTATCCTACCTATCTATTTAAGTCTATGTTTAATATATTATCTGAAATATACGTTAAAATAACTTAAGCATCTTAATAATTTGATGAAAATTGAACTAGGTATACACTTTTATGACGATAACATCATTGATGAATGATACATTTTTAGATAACATTGAAATAAAAGATAGAAAATAGATATAAGTTCTCCTACTGATTTAGGTTTAAAAAAAATTAAAAATATGTTAGAAATATTAATTCGGTTTTTACTTTTTATTGTTACTAGGGTTTCTCAAAGTCATTAGCTGTCAGTCTCAGAAGTCCTGAAGGTGTGGTAGCAACTTATGGCGTGGCACGATCATTTTTTATGACCATCCCAACCTTAACGTTGACGCATTTTAAATCACTATTCTGATCTTAGAAAAGGGATTTTAACCGCATGCTTCTAAAGTTATAAGCTTCTTCGCCTATGAGTGAAAGAGATCGCTACTTTGTACGGCATACCTACCTATTTCGTTGTCAGGTAGAAATTGATTGACGCGGCGGTATAAAAACACTGTTTAACTCTATTGTCAACGACTTTACTTTGAATAGTTTGCCATGTCTAAGCTACCTAAAAAAACCGGAAACACATTGTCTTTTAATTAAATTTTACTAAAAAAAAAAAAAAAAGTGGGAATTCATCCCCTTATAAAACCTAAATTTTTTTCCTAAAAAAATTTAAGTGTCTACATGTACTTATTTTTATTTTATATACCTAATATGCTACGTCCAATACAGTTAACTATTAAGTTTTATTTAAGTACAACTAAAACACCAAACAAAAAAATGACACGTTACGCAATGTGCAAAAAAAAAAATCATGCACGTAAAGTAGTGCAATATTACGCTTCTTGACTTTCTACCTAAACATATTTAGCTAAAAGTTGAGCGACGCGCAAAATACTGCAAACAAATTATTGTCCATGGCAAACCCTAAAAACAATTCTAAATAAAAGTGTTTAGATTTTTGAATGTTGTTTATCTCAAGTAACAAACTATGTTTGAGATTTTAAAGCATATGACCTCAATCATAGAGCAACCCATTTGCGCCAGTTATTTATTTAAACTATGAAGTTACGCACTTATTAATATCTAAAGTGCTTAGGTCGAGTGTAGGCGTTCGGTTACGTTCAGAAAGTGTGATTTAAATATTCAGGACCTTTCGAGATTTTATAGCTTATTTTTGAACGTTCGCGAAGCTTTATTCGAAAAACCAAAAACTTGAACAAGATAATAATATTGTTTAAGATTTTCAACTGTTTTTATAAATAAAACTTTTCTTTTTTATTCAAATGAACACAATTAAAAGTATTATAATTCAAGTATCTTCTTACTTTCATACACGGAACCTTATTTAAAGATAAAGAAAGTTATTTTAATCCAAACATACATTCAAGAATGATTTAAATGTAACGTTTTTTTCTAAACAGCTTTTTTCAGATACCCATCTAATAGTATGCACACTATTGGAACCTATCTATGCGACTTTACAAAAAATATAATTCAAAAAGTAGCATTGACAAATTAAAATTAAGCACAATTTAAAAAAAAAATTAGTTACAGTTACCTTCTCGCTTACAAAGAACGATCCAATCCGATACAAAAAATAGTGATGTTGCACCAAGTCCAAAAAGTTCTAAAGTCCACTCAACTATTTATTGAGGCGCCTAATTCAAACATAATGCCAAACTCAACAGGGTTAACACAAAAAACAATCGACTTCACACTTGTCCAAACAGTCAAAGCGCACTCTACATTACTGAAACGACGGTACCCGTGCACGCGTGTACAGTACTAGGCTTCACGCGCCAAACTGGCGGTCGGTGGAACAGAGGCGAACAGAACGATGTTCGCTTTCGGTTAGGGTTGCCACCGAATTGTATAATAGTGACTGTGACACTAATGACAAAGCTGCAAAAGTTAAGAAAATGGGAGCATTAATTTGGCTACTTTTCTTTCGGGAAATAGGTATTCAACGCTTCAATTTAATTTTTTTAACAGATAGGTACCACTCTTCATAATGAAGTTTTCTTTGTTTTCTAATATATCTGATTTGTCTTTTAAAAACTTAAGGCCAGTTTTAATCGGATTACTTCCTCAACATGTAAAACTTTAATGAGGGTTTTAAATAAAAAAAAAAAATATTTTGATTGTTTAGGTTATAATTATTAAAGAAGATATAAACCGATTGTTAAATGTATTCAAAATACAGTAACATAAATAGCCAATTTTCGGTGAAAGTTTTCTCATCTTTCAATAAATTACCAAGTAGTTTTAAACAAAATTCTAAATCGTTTAAGTTTATAAATAATTTGTTTTATAAGTACAATCTTTTAGCCATTGAGATGCGGAACCCAGAGTGTCTATCCCTTCTGGGATATAAAATTACTCTGTCTCTCTGTCAGTTTAGAATAAACTGTTGTATGCCACATAACATACAACAGTTTATTCTATTTAATTATCGTATAATTATAATTATAATTGTTATCGGTACAGCGCCATGTTTATTTCTAAAGTGAATTAAATGGCAAACCACAGCCTAGCGACCGTATTTTAAATTCAGACACAAACCGACAAAGTCATTGCGGTTAACCAATAAGATTGTTTTAATTTTTATCGATGACAAGTCAGTGCTACTAAGTTTTTGATAGAAGCAAGCGTATTTTGCAGAATACCATCATAAGAATGAATTCTTTTAACCTGACACCACCAACCAAATATGTGCTGTGTAATATATTATTTCATAATATATATCACAGAATATACATATAATTTTATATTCAACAAAAAATTCCAATATTCGCTATGTACGATCGGTTTCTTAATTTTGCTATTGGGTTATTGATTATTTCTTGATTTTCGCTCCGATACGAAAACTGTGTCGTATTTTAGAAGTCTATTTGATGTGGCGTAAAAAGAACAAAATAATTTTAAATAACACCATTCAGATTTATCTTATTGTCGAGGTTTATAGCAAACAAAGCTCAATTTATATCGCTAGAAAGTTTGATTATTTACTCAGAACTTAAAAGGTGGCAACCCTATTTCCGAGTTACGTTCAGAAACGTTTGGAAGCTAGATGGCGCAGGGAACCACCCTAGTCCCTACACGAGCCGCACCGTACGGCCCTTTGCAAAGGATACCTCATTATATTTACTGTAATCCATCGCCTTTAATCATTTATATTTATAGAGCTGGTGACCTTTTTTCGAATATCACCCCTAGAGGTTATAGCTGTGGAAGCGTTAAGTTAGATTATATCTAAAGACTAGATCTATCCATAACCTTATTATTAATTAATATCTATATATACAAAAGGCATAAGTGACTGACTGACTGACTGATCTATCAACGCACAGCTCTAACCACTTGACGGATCGGAAATTTTGCACACAGATAGTTATTAGAACGAAGGCATCTGCTAAGAAAGGATTTTTGAAAATTCCAACCCTAATAGGTTTAAATGGGGGTTGAAAGTTTGTATAAAATTCTTCACTAACCAATTTATTTTTCAAGTTGCATTAATAAAACTTTGATTTTAGTTTTTCGATTAAAAATAAAGAATACTTGTTTCACAAATTTTAAAAATTCCAACTCCAAAGGCATCAAATAGGGGATGAAAATGAAGTATATGAAGGTCTCTGATTTTTTAAGTAATTTACGTTCATATTCTTCTATTAGCAAAGCCGCCGGCAAAAGTTAGTTAAATAAAAATGCGACAGTTTATTTGTTGTTTGTCCTTTGAAAGTGGCGTGCATAGAGGGTATGCACAGGGTATGCAGATGATATAAAATATAAATATGAGAAAATCTCGATTAAGAGTAATAAATACTCAAGGGTAGGCTTTTTATAACTCTAAAAATGCCTATCACTAAGTTTTTTATTAATCGTACTGGAGATTTTCTTCATTTTATATCATCTGCATACCCTCAATGCAGACTTTGATCATGCTGCAATAGACTCAACGCGCGATGTGATATTTTGCGCAGATTTAGTTTATGCGTCAAAGAGTGAGACAGGCTAATACCGGTGAAAAGCACGGTTCTTTTAGGATAAGTTGAAAGGGTTATTCATCACATCAACCGATAGACGTCCACTGCTGGACATAGATCTTTTGTAGGGAGTTCCAAGTTCCACGGTTCTGAGCCGCTTGGATCCAGCGGCTACTTGCGACGCGCTTAATGTCGTCTGTCCACCTCGTTGGGGGCCGACCAACGCTGCGCCATGCCAGTTTCAGAAATAAATGTACATTAATACTGAGCAAATATAACGGACATAAGCTGTTTTAAATATTATAGTTAAACAATAATCTTCAATAGATTAGTAAAAAAGTAAACTCAAACTATTTCAAAATAAAACCTAGCAAAAATAAATAGATGAGCTGATAAGAAGAAAAAGAACACTTTATGGCACGGAAACACAGGAAAAGAACATTAAGGAGTATACAGTAAACAATGTAGACATGCAAAGGCGGCCTTATTGCTCCAAGCAATCTCTTACAAGCAACCTTTGTAGAAAGGACTTACAGCAAGAGTGTTTTAATATTTACATAAATACCAAAAACAAACGTAATATATGAATATAAAATATACATAATGTATTTAAATATAACATACATAATATAATAAGTTAAGTAAACAGAAAATAATTATGCTGATCTGAATAACCATCTCATCTATGAAACCTACAGTTATTTGATTGTAGCATGGTATATGAAATGCCGGTTCCTCGAATGGGAATAGTGTTTTTTAGTTATTTTATCTTGCTGTAAACAAGAATTATCATTGGAAACACTTTGATTCTCAGACCTCTTGGGACCCTCATTTTAAACCTAAAACGTTTCATCGGAAACAATTATATGAACTGTTCTATATTTATTTATAGCGTTAATCATAACTACTGAGTAGTAACGCAACTTTGGTTTTATGGACGTATCAATGCCCGATATTATTTATATTATCTAAGTATTTTTTGATTCACGAAGGAATGCTGCTTTTATTCTCTTTTTTTTTACTTATACCTTCATATACAATACTTTTTCTTTTAGAATTACTAGATCAAAACGAAAAAGACAGTTGTTAATTTTCAACGGTAGAGCTTGGTACACCTAAATTTATTTTAAGACATATTTTTTGCTAAAAGGTAGTGTTCTTGTACATATATTATGTTGTACTAGTGCGTATAGTGTGGAAGTGTGCGTATACTTTACGGCTCTGAAATGTGTTCGCTTACCTGGCCTCAAAAGAAGGAAGTCACTCAGCGGACGATGGGAGATAGAGCTTTGCTGGGAGTATCTCTACGTGATTAAATAAGAAATAACGAGTAGAGTAACCGATATATCTGAAGAGGCACTGTGCAGGGCATATATCTCGGAGAACCAATGGTGGTGGACCGGTAAATGCAGCGTTTCTCAAACCTTACCGAGATGGACTGAACACATCAAGTAAGTCGCTGGGAGTCCCTCAAAATAAGCTGCCCAGGACCCTGTATTTTTGACATCCCTACAATTATTTTTACAATTTACCAGATTTACCAGGGGTAAATTGTGAAAATAATTGAGCTTGAACAATATACATTTGGTATGCTTAATGTATATTGTGCATAATCTTCACATGATCCCCTCACGCGATAGACACTGATGATCATAGATCTTTTATAAATAATCAAGGTCATAAATAATTTAACATTGTAAATTGTAAAAATAATTGAGTGAATATGATAAACAATGGTTAGTACTTAAGCTGATTTAAACACTTTTACTCATAAAATCAGTATCGCCTAAAAAACATTAGAGGTAAAATAATTACTGCTAAATCTAATTAAGTGGCTAACCGCCTGTTCGAGAAAACTACTAAGGTGGAGTGGTTTTCGATGCTTCAATATTAGTCGTGTACGCGGTTTCTGTATGATCTTAACTCTGTGTATTAGTCGAAGTATCGGTACACTAACTTGGTTTACTGTTCAAATAAAAGAGGGTTGATAAACCAAAACAAAAAGAGAGTCGATAAATGATAAAACGGATCATAATAGAAGCGTACGATGGAACTATTTTGCGCGTATGATGTATAGTCGTGATTGATCAATTGTTATTCAAGGCTGCCGCTAAATGAAATGGGATAACCGAATTCCTGACTTATTAAACTCTTTATCTGTATTTTTAGGTATCTCTCTCTCTCTGGTCGTTCATCACTGAAGATCGTGGTCCCGGTGAGATCTTAACTTCGCGCTGGTAAACTGTGTACATCGGCTTCTGTTGGAGGCCATTTTGGCGATTTGATAGAAGCGGCACGACTTTGATTTTTTCAGCTTGCCTGCATAAAGGATATGCACAGGGTATGCAGATAATATAAAATTAAGAAAACCACTAGTACGAGTTATAAAAAAATTAATAGTAGGCATTGTAATAGTTATAAAAAGCCTACCCTAAAGTATTTATAACTCGTACTGGAGATTTTCTTCATTTAAAATCATCTGCATATTCTGTGCATACCCTCTATGCACGCCACTGGTGTCGACTTCCTCGAAAATAAATTATCCGTTCCAAATCAGAATCCATTGTTAGGAATGAGAAAAAGTTGTCAATAATGTGTCATCTATGCTTAGAACATGCTAAGTACCCAACTTCTGTTCTATAACGAAGCTATAAGCATTGGTTTCATCTTAGGTTGGCTTTGACGAATGTAAATGCTAAAGTACCATCTATATAAGTAATGCTTAGAATAGATGCTAAGAAATTGCTTGGCATAAGCCATCGCTTAGCAACGACTATTTATCTTTGACGGCCGATTGACGCAGTTTGCAGCAACCCTGCTTTCTGAGCCCAGGGCCGTGGGTTCGATTCCCACAACTGGAAAATGTTTGTGTGATCAATCAATCAAAAATTCTTTATTGCACACAAGAAAAAAATAAATAAAAGAGACAAAAACAAAAAAGGTACAATTAAATTTGTGTAACAAAGGCGGCCTTATCACTTATAGTGGTTTCTTCCAGGCAACCAATTTGAGGAATTGGCTCACATATGTATCCTTATAGCGGTGCGCAAAACTCTAAGAATATACATACATATTAATAATGACAAAAATTACAAAAACAGTACAGATATAAGATAAAATAAAATACTATATGGTAAAATAAATAATACTAAAACTGAATATAATAATGTTATCGGTACAGAAAGTAAATGTGGAATATACCTAATAATCATACTTACAGTGTTAAATAATAATTCTTTAGACGAGTCTTAAAAATACTGCGTAACGAATATTACGTGTGATGAGCATGAATGTTTGTCAGTGTCTGTGCGTTTATATGTATATTCTAAGTATTTATTTATATTATTCATAAAAATATTCATCAGTCGTCTTAGTACCCATTACACAAGCTACGCTTACTTTGGGGCTAGATGGCGATGTGTGTATTGTCGTAGTTTATTTATTTGTGTACACCTGTTTATGTATTAGTATGGTGTTATTCGCATGTATGTATTCTAATTTTTTTTACCACCGGCAGTCTATTCTCCTCTTCTTTTTTTTCCTAATTCAAAGGTTTCCTGGCAGGTATCGCTATTAAGCGATAAGGCCGCCTTTTGTATTCTTCTCCTCTCTTTATGTTTCTGTTTTCTGTAATAACTATTGTATGAACCCTGAGTTAACTAAAAAGTTTAAAACTATTAGAGCTTTGCAACAGCCTCGTTAGTTTAGTGGTGAGCCAGTTAACTTACGGGTAAAGTCCTGGGTTTCACATAGGTACGGTCTTGGTGGTTTTTAATGAAAAAATAAACTAGCTCTTAGTTACGATTTTCTAAGTAGTGCACAATAAAAGTTTTATGATAGGTATATGTGGCTTGTGGTGACGGCAGACCAGAATACAGTTGTCACCGCTTCTCCTCTTCCCGCGGATTTCGTACGAGGCGACTAAAGGAATACAACGGAGAACGTTATCTGTGCTACTACTACCAACCCAACCAACCCGAATGCCCAGCGTGGTGATCAAGCGCATACCCTCCTGTTTGGAGTGAGCTGTTATAGGCTGCGTATTAATGATTTACAATAAAAGTATTAATAAATTCATTTACAAATCATTAATAAAGCTATATGAGCCCAGAAATTATTTATCACAGTGCATAACGACGTTCAATCTTCCTTATTGAAAGCTACCAAAATGTTTAGCATGAATCAATAGCAAACTTCTTCGTAGTGAGTAGATGGAATTAATAAAAACATCGAGTGCGAACAAAGTACCATAAATCTATCAAAATTATCCATTTTCTTATTCGGGAAATTTCGAAATAGGTTGGCTTTAGAACAAACATACTAGAAAGAGAAGGATTTAAGATTTAGGAGTATTGTTACCGAGATTAGTTCGTAGTGGCACCATTCCTTTGTTTCGAGCATTTTCATTCGGTTTCCACTGTTCCTTTTTTTTTGCTTCTTTTTTTAATGGCGTTTAAGATCTGGGCCCCAAGAGATATTATAATTATGTCAGTAAAATACTAATGTAAATAAATTAAAAACGATTTTGAACAAATTGTTTGTGCACAAAAATATTTAATTTAATTATAAATTTAAGAAAATGTTACTGCAATCATTTGAATATAAGAAGCAAAAGTAAACTTGCAACTAGACATCATAAAATTAAAAATTCGTTTAAAGGCAATAGGATATAATTTTACAACAAACTACAAGTTGACAATGTGAGATGGTGATAGAAAAAAGAGTACCAGGCTACGTTCGTTATGGGCTTCTTAGACCAGGGTGCGTTTGGAACCCCGCTTTAGTTTTAAGTTAACTAATGTAACTATCGCCATCATCTTACAACCATGTATACATTTTTTTTAATGTAACTTTATATAATCAAGAAATATTTGACTTTTACTTGGACAATAAATAAAATTTCCGTCGGTAGGGAAGCTTATATCGCCTATAGAAGTGTCTACCTTGGTAACAGTTTTTTTTTTTTTCAAAGAATCCAAAGAAAAAATAAGCTTCTGGCACGTTGGCAGTTTACTGCAAACAAACTTCTTTGACTATTTATAACACACTATATTTTAATATAATTAAATGTTTTTTGTAAGGAATTTCAATAACAGTGAAATAAGTGTTTCATTTTACCAAAAGCCCAAAAACAAAGTTTCAAGGAATTAACTTGATAAATGACAGACTTTCATACAAATACTTCCTCTGTTTAACCGCTATAGGGTTAGAATTTAAATGAACCCGTTGTAAGTACACCTATAAAGTGGTCATAGAATATTGTCTTAAAATTTCTGGCAAGAAGTATCTCGGCTAAGTCTGACTAAGTACTTTATCTTCATTGCTCTACTAGTTCTTAAGTTATCATTTTGTCATCCTCAGCATTTCAAGATCCTTCTATAGGCTCCTTCTTTCTTTCTTTCTTTCTTCTCTCACCGAAAATGCGATATAGAAATTCGACCAGAGTAAAATAGTACTCTATTGGCGAGCTTTTACGATTTTAACAAAGCCTTCAAATGCTCTCCGAAGAACAGAGACAAAAAAATCCTAACTGTTTCTAATTTTCTCTTTTATAATTTCTGTTTTACTTAATAGAGAATTTCCATTAAATAAAGCTGAAAAACCTAGCTGTACCTAAAAACAGTTGTTCCGACCCAAAAATCGAGCCCAGGGCCTCGTTGTCCCTTAAGTTGAACATACCCATCACCAACAAGGCGTCACGTTACGTAATGCGCGCAAACAAATCACAGAAACTAACCAGTTTTATAAAGATTATTATAGCAAGTAGTACAGATTGTGGTGCACCTTCACGCATGATCGGGCATGCCGATCCGAGGGTCGGCAGCTGCTAACGCTGCTTGGCTCTCATTCAAATTAAAGTCTATTGTTATATGCGCGATGCATTCTCCGAGAAATTTTAATCATAAGGCAAACGTCTTGAATGTTATAAAATGAGATTTTTATAACTGTTGGTAGCTTGGATTTGATACCAAAGAGTAAGAGTTAAATGCAACTAAAGAGTCGTAGGCCCGTTTTCACTAAACCTAGACAACGCCTAAATCGAGTGCCTGATGAAGGCGATGTTTATAAAAAAAAAGTTTTCCAACTCATAAGTAATAAGTGAACAGTTAATATATGTCTAGGAATCTTCTTAGATTAGGCGTTACTTATTCAGAAATTAACTTGTTCGTGTTAGTGATAATGGGCTGGTAGCTTATAACATTAAAAAACAGTGATAGCTTAATGGTTAGGACTTCAGCGTCGGGAGGACCGAGTTCGTTACCCGGCAAGCACCTTTTCGGAGTTATGTGTGTTTTCTATTTCATTAATTTGAAATTTAATTGCTATAGTGAAGGAAAACATGTGGAGGAAATCTGCATGCTTAGTTCTCTATTACGTTCTCTACTTTGTCAGCGTGGTGGACAACGGCCTAAACCCATCTCATTCTGAGAGGAGACGCGTGGCCGTGGGATAGTAATGTGGGTTAGTGGGTTGGTATTGATGATGATGACGTTGAGTTTTATACAATAAATATATAAAATAAATATACTACGACAATAAACACATCGCCATCAAGTCCCAAAATAAGCCTAGCTTGTGATATGGGTACTCGAATAACGAATGACAATTGTATGAATAATGTATAAAAATAATTATAATATACATATACTGAAAAACATTCATGTTCATCACACAAACATTTACCAGTTCTGGTAATCAAAACATCGGCCTTGGACTCAGAAAGTAAAGTCACTGCCCACTGCGCCAATCGGCCCTCAAAACTACTATACTATACTAGATACGCGAACTAGCCGGTTGACGGTTTCTATATAGAAACCATCCACCGTTTAGTTCTGTTAAAAAACGGTTATCTAAATTCTCGAAAACAGCTTATTTCAATATATTTTTCATTTACATACAAATAAGTAAATAAATAAATATACTACGACAATTCACACATCACCATCTAGCCCCAAAGTAAGCGTTGCTTGTAAACATAAATACATATAAAATCCCAAACACTGAAAAAACATTCATGTTGAGCACACTAACATGTTCCAGTTTTGGAAATTGAACCCACAATATATTTAAATGTAATGTGAAGTACATATTATGACTGCCCAGACTCCAAATAATTACGAGTTCAAAGGTTGTTTTACTATAATGCCCTTTTAAAAAGTTTCTATGCTAAGTATAAAAATTATTCTTACTATCGGAATTAATAAACTATCACTCATAGCTAAATAGCGATGTACATAACTTAGTTCAATCTATGAATTGTTCAGATAATGCTAGTAATCTGTGAACAGTTGCACATTGAACAAGCACGTTGCTTATGACACTTTATTGCGTAATTAAAATATGAGATCGCAACAACGGAATAGCGTTTTGCAATCCCGTCAAACGTTGCAATCTTAATTCTTGTTCAATTTTATTAAAATGAATAAGGTAACAAATAATTTTCTATCAAGTAGGCCTAGTTTGCAGGCTCTTTTGAGGTGTCGAGTCTCTTTGTAGTGACTCTACCAAGCACTGTTTCCTATAGAAGATTATACCGAGAAGTAAACGGAGTAAAATAATTGTGCTATATCTAAGTAGGTCTAAAGGTACCATAGAGGTTTTTTATCACATTGTATCAATCGATAGGCCACCGCTTGAAGAAAATAATGCTCGTTAGAAAGCAATGATGAGGTATAGGTTGGAGCACGCTTGAAGAAGCCTATTCACTCTAGCCTTGAAGGTTTCCAAAATATACGTTGCAGGAAACACAGTTGCCGGGAAGGCGTTCCACATCTTAGCGGTGCGTATCAGAAACGTGGATAAAAAACGTTTCGCTCGTGTTGATGGAATATCAACCACATAAGGATGCCACCGCTCACGGTGTCTCGCTGTTCTGTTGTAGAACGGGGAAGGGTGAACAAGATTGTGAAGTTCCTGAGCACACTCACCGTAGTATATCCGGTAAAATACCGATGAACAGGCAACATTGCGTTGGTGCTGGAGACGATATAGTTTCGCCTGTTCAGATGTTATTACTACCAATGCACAAGTTTTTAGATCAAAGTTAATACACAATTGAATTTATTAATGGCAATGTTGCTTGACAGAAGTCAAATCCGCTTTCATCTCTTATAAATAAATTTAATGAATAATTATTGTAGAATCAGTGAGCGATAGTGATGTATTAAATCAATGTGTTAAATACAATGTTAATCGTAGAAAAGAAGCACCGTTCGTTGACGATTTCCATGGTGCAGCGGTGAGCGCTGTGATTTTAAGTTGGAGGTCCCAGGTGCGAGGCTTCGGTCGTGGGTAGTTACTAGATTCTCAATATAATTCTGCTCTCTGAAGCGACGGTGGAGTTAATAAGAGCAGTCATTTCAAAAGTTCATAATTAATGTTATATAATACTATCTCTATTCTCTTGGCTGCAATCTGTTGAAGTTGACGAAACTACCTCGTTTTTCTTGTGTTTAACTTCGGATCACGAAGTCCTGAGTTCGATTTCCGGGATCAAAAGTTTTATGGATTTTTCTACGAAAAGAGTATCACTGTACTCGAAGCTAGGAAATTGACCTTGCCGGCATCGCACGGATAGCACGTTAAACCTCGGTCCCGGTTATAGTCACAAATATGTGTGAGTAATTAGTCTGTCGAACCCAGATTGGTGAAGCGTCAAATCTTTTTAATCCGGTCTTCCGAAGCCGTATAGAGCCGCTACGTCCAAACTCTAGGTACATTTAATAAAAGACTCGAAATAAGGTTAGAATAAACCAGTTAAGACCAGTTAAGACGACATGGCAAATAGTGAGCAAATAAATTAACTTTTTTCAATGTACATAGTTTTTATCCACGATTGCGATCTGTACTGTTTAATGACATATATTTTATGTCTAGGCATTCTGAGGCAGACTTCAATAAGATTTTCGGCCGTGTCCATTGATAAAGCTACAAATATTAGCAACTTTCTTGTAAAAACCTGACATTAGCTAATATTTGTAAAGCCAGAAGAAAAATATCTACTTGGCCTACTTGTAATTTTTTTTTTTTTTTTAACTACGATGACGTTTCGTTAGTTACGTAAATTGGATCGCAGTTATGTTGCGGATCGCAGCGTCTACCGATCACGAGTCGGCCCGCAGTGTCGCGTGGCGCTCGCGCGGAAGTACGGGGCACGGCGGCCTTGCGCGGCCGCGCGCCGAAGGTGAAAGTCTCGAGCGATTATTGAGCCTCGGTCCAACATCCTTCTGTATTCGGGTTGAATAGTGTCATGGATAATCTTAACTTTATTCGCGCTGTGTCTATACAATTAAATTTAACAAAAAAACTCGTTCACTGCTGAACATAGGCCTTTCCTAGAGCTCGCCACCAAACACGATCTTCCGCTTTTCTCATCCAGCTGCTTGCAGCCACCTTTTTAAGGTCATCTATCCAGTGGGCCACACTGCGCTTTCCGATGCGCGGTCTTTACTCCAGAATGCGTCTGCCCCAACGGCCATGGCCTGCCCTTTGAGCTATGTCGGTCATATGTATATGGGACAAGATATACATTTATGTCTCAATGTTTAAATTATTAAATAATATTTTGCCCGCGCTGTGCTGGATTAAGCCTCTTGATGTTCTAAGCAATTTACACCATTTTTCCCATACACTAAAATTAAAGAAAAATCTTTACAAATGTAGGCCTATTACTTATAGGTCTGTATTGCGGCTAAATGATGACAACCCGTAAAGCTAAGAGGGTTCCAAAATCCAAACGCGTGTAAGAAGAGCCCACAAAAACTTACCGGGTATTTTTTTGTTACCATCTCAGTCTATTAACTAATTCGCTATGAAGAGCAATTCATACTTTTTTATCATTTACGTCATTAAACTAGTATCGGTCTTTGATTTTTTAACGTATTCATTTCAATCAGATTTATCATTACGTGGAAAAGATATTGCAATAAGGAATCTTTATTAACGATTGTAATGTGACGTTTCTGATGCGGGTTTACAAACAGCCTTGGCTTGTATAGGCTAGTAATTATTATATCGGTGCTGCTCACAATGCTTCTAAGCAATCTGTTTATATGCTTATGGGATAATCCGGAACTGATCCGCGATGAATTTTCTATCACTTGGTCGTACTCTTCATTACTGAAGGGTGTTGGTGCAGGGGTTCTCATGCTTCTGTCGCGTTGTTCAACTGCTGCTTTATATGCTATTCTCGCAGTATTTCTGATTGCAGTTATAAGAGGGGATACGATAAGCAACTTTACCTAGAGTGACCTATTTAGACTCGCGGCTGCACTAAGACGTTTGTCTTCTCCTCTTTCTCATTCTCTTTCCTCATTCTTGATCTTATAGCGTGAGAACTGAAATTACCGTACAGAGTATTAATTCTACGACTGTGTTATACCAGGAAAACAAACTTGTGTGATTTGTTTGAAACCTTATAAACGTGGATGAAAGACGCAGAATACTTATTTTACCTTTAATGAATGTTATATATATAGTAGCTTTTGGCTGCAATCTTTTTTTAGTGATTGAAGATTTTTTCTCATTAAAAAGGGTTTACTTGAATCCGCTTCTGATCAGCATATCGAATAGCACAGAGACAAAATTGACGGCCGATTGGCGCAGTTTGCAGCGACCCTGCTTTCTGAGTCCAAGGCCGTGGGTTCGATTCCCACAGCTGGGAAATGTTTGTGTGATGAGCATGAATGTTTTTCAGTGTGTGGGTGTTTATATATATATTCTAAAGTATTTATGTATATTATTCATAAAAATATTCATCAGTCGTCTTAGTACCCATAACACAAGCTACGCTTACTTTGGGGATAGGTGGCGATATGTGTATTGTCGTAGTATGTGTATTGTCGTATAAAATTCTATCATAATAGTATCTGTATATGGGTTGGCTGGTAAACTCGACCCGAGTTCCGACCCAAAGCAGGTAATGAATAACAATAGGTGTTATGCTGCAGCCGTGAACAGATTCGAAGTCGAGGCGTTCCGTTACTTGATTCAAGCTATTTTGTAAAGCGGTATCGAAAGTTTTAACATATTTATTGTATGAAAATACCAACTAAAACATGTGGTTAGGTACCTTTGAGCATCTTTTTACGTTATAGTCTCTAAAGCAAGGCTTGTGAACAGGTTAAGATACATTTGACCCGGCAAGGGCACAATAAACAAGATTAGTTGCATTCCTAACAATATTCGCTATAAGCTGTTAATTTTGAGAACTAAATCCGTTTACTGGTTAATGAGCAGTAGAGGGTTGATTGACCGTTAGCATTTAACAGAGCGACGGGGAGAGCGCGTTCTTGAGTTCTTCCTGAGGTTTTTAGACTGCCGAGTTATCACCATCGTACAATGTACATTTATATATATGTATTTGATTAAAGCATCAAAATTGCTATCTATGCGTCTATTTCAATAAAGAAATCTTGGACTTTAACCCCATGTAACTTATGGGTATCTGAAGAGCAGTTTGACATATGTCCAAATAACTTCGGTTAGGTTAGGTTGGGTTATCTTCAAACCGGTTTCCACCCGTTCTTTCTACTTGATACCAGTGTGTCACAATGGTTCTTCAATTGCCAACCTTTTTTTAGATTAGTGGCAGAGCAGTTCAATGGTCTTTTTACTTGACACAGTCTATACGCGTGCAGTAGTCTGCAACCTTTTTTTGCCGCCCCAAACTATGCGCAAACCAACTTCAGGGCGGCTCAACGGTATCTCTGTTAAATACTCTGAACAACGTGCAAGATATTTTTGTGTAGTAATAATTGACGGACCAGACCAGCAGATGGTTCACCTGATGGTAAGTGGAAAACCATCGCCTATAAACAGAGCGTCACCTCTTAGGGCATGCAAAGAGCACGTCCTGTAACATACCGCCCTGTAACAATTTGAGGCGTAGATGAAAAGTCTCATGCGACTGTGATTACATTACAGTACATTTGCTGCTTAGCGGCAGAAACAAACATGGCTATAATACTTTCCCGGAAGAGCTCTGTTAAAAAGGTCTACTACTACTAATATTGCGTAGTATCGAATAAGTTTTAAGACTACTGTACAGTGGGTGGATATCTTTACACGGGCATCTCTTACGATCCATATTAACGGTACGATCTCGTTGCGCTCGTTAAATCGATTCTTTTAATAGAGATGATCGCTCAAGACTCGAGACCATTGTATTTAAAGTTACAGAAGCGTACTACCTGCAACGGAACGTAAATAATTTCTGCTTTCTGTAAAGTTTTATCTTAGTCTTGTAATGTTAACCTGTGGGCTTCTACGTAGTTCTTCACAGTAGAAAGCATAGAATTATTTTATTCTATTTACTAGATATCCGCTTTATAACTACGATTCAGTAAAATTTTCTTTGTAAAAAAAATACACATTTTCGTCTAACAAAAATTAGAAGGAAGTTTTTCTTAGTTTTTACAAAAAAAATGGGACAAAAGAAAAAATACTTTACTTTGCATAGTTATGTAGATAATACTTACGAAGTATTTTGATTGTTTTTTTTAAATTACAAATTTATACTGATATTTTCTCCAATTATCGAATCAGATTACTCTATCTAGAAAGCATCACTAAAGTTAAATCTAGTAATGTCACGATCTTAAGACCAGCCCAATCCGGGTTTCATTTGTAGAAAATAAAAAACAAGAAGAAATACTTGATAAGTGACAACTTCTTACATTTTAGTGATATGTTGATAATTTAAATATTCGTAAACTAAAAACTAAAGCTAGGAGGGAGAATTATATCAAAGCGTGTTTCGAACACTGTTATAAGAATTGTTTCGATTTCAAGACCTTGTGATCATTATTCAAACAACCTAGAGTTGTTAAAATAAATGAATCAAATAGAGCATTAAAGACCAAAAAGCTGCTTCCATACCCAAGAATGAGCAGTCTCGTTTTCTTTTATAATAAAAAAGCAATCAGAACATTTTCGCCGCCAGCGTCAACCTCAGAAGAATTCCGTTCAAAAAACCCTCCGCAAACAATGACAACGACCGATAAAATTTTTTAAGCTAAACAAAATAGTTTGACAACATTTCCCCCGGATTACCTCCTTATCGCCAAATGGTCGGTGTGACGTGGAGATAACGGTTACGCCTGATTACTTGTTATCTTTATGCTAAACATGTGTGCACGTGAACAGTTTTGCACGGGGGTAAAAAGACAGGACTTTTTTCACAAGAAGCTCCCTCAATCAGGGGGAAATGAATTAGTTAATTTTAACAGTAAGACACGGATGAATAGTAAAAGCTGCCTTTTTCGCAAAGAACACCTCAATAAGGGAGTTCATTAATTACAAGAAGTGAGATAAAAATGCTTAGGTAGAAGTTAAATATTCGTTTATTAAATCGTTGCTTCGCTAACTATACCGCATAAGTGATATTACCAAAATTTTCAGGGTTTATAATAAACAATCTCTTACAATATCACGAAAAAGTCTAGTAACAAAACCTAAAATATTGCTACTAAATACCTCAATTTTGAACACTATAGAAAGGTATCATGCGGTTTTATATAAAAAGATAAGAGAGGTTTTCAATGTATCTCTTAAAAACTATGCTCATTTTTGTTTCGCGCGATATTGTTACCTAATAGAATGCCTTTTTGATGAAACAATGTATTTCAAAGTTTTTAAGCGCTTTTGATGCGTACAGTAAATTTTTAGATGGCTTAGGTTTTAGGTTAACATGCTTTTGGCGTAGCTCAAGTTTTAAGGTAACGAAAGTAGATTGTAGTTATCACCATCATCGTACTACAAATAAAAAATGAACGTTGGCATAACAAGTGCATTGATACCTTTATGTTTATTTGAATGCAGATAATTCGACTTTGACTTGAAAACAGAAAAGTGTACCTACTTAATCAAAATAATTTTTCAATAAAAATAATTGGCACGGTGCTTTATTTTATTGAAAATATTATTTCTTCTATAAAAGCATATTGACGTGTGAATATTAAATAACTTGAACTCTCTTCGGACCGTGTTGTTTGTTTGGAAAATTTCCGAGACAAACAATACGCAGTTGATCTTGTAATGTTTTTCAACAATACAGGTGGGTACGCGGCGTATACGAACAAATTAAATTATTCCTTTTCCTATAAAAATATGAAAGGATGGATATCTAAAACTAAATTAAAACAAATACGGTTCACAGGTTTCGCACCTACCTAGTTGAAAGATGGCAGATGGTACTTCTATTTAAACCTAATTTTAATAAATACAATCGCAGTTTCTGCGGCAAGTCACAGATGTTTAAAAATTTAAAAGAAATTAAACATCGACACAGTAAATTTCGTTACTTTGACGCGACTATGATAGAAAATGGTATTTTATTGATTCATTTGCTAGTTTTAAACATTATTGAAATAATATAGAATCATAAATCGTTTATTTATACCAAAAATGTCTAAACGGTTCAAGTTATATTAAAAAGCTACGCTTACTCGACTTCACTATGCAATTAAAAAAAAAATTTAATGCCATAGGCTCCTAAAGTGCCCTTTGCACAGCTTTGCTTTTAGCTACAGCTATTATGTATCGTGTTTATTAACGTGAAAGTCTTTCTATTAGACTACCAACCTAAAAGAATATTGTAAGCAAAAGACTTTATCAAAAAATGTCGTAAGCAAAAAAATAATATCATGTTTTAAATCGCCAATAATTTACTTAGCTTCACTAATCGCTGAGGGCAACCATTTGTCGAGGTGGTGTAAGTTAAACATAGGGGCTATAATGGGGAAGTAACCAAAAAATTTGAGGGTACGAGGCTGTCAAATGGAACCCCGCTCGGATTTCATCCCCTGAGAGCTTACTTGTATTGACCCACGCGCGGTATTAAACAATAAATAAATATACTTTAAAAGTTTAAATATAATCTATAGGTGTAGGTGGTTCTATACCAATCAATTGAGCTGATAATATGCCGTCTTAAGTTATAATAATAATTGTTTAATGAATTTGTTATCGCTAATCAGCGATATAGCCGATAAACGATAAAAAAAAGTAAATAAAGAAAGATTCTCGTACTTTCGTGCCTTGTAAACATACCTATACATATTATTTTTAAAAACGTCGAACACAATTAATAGTTTGGAAATTTAATTTGTCTGCTTTGTTTGCAATTTGGTTGACATAAAATTACAATTTTAAATTCAACATTCAATGCTATTTTCGGTTCCCAAAATCGATCACTCGATAAAAATAGATAGATGCAACACATTTACGCAGTGAATGATGTTAGTAAAATATATTACCCGCCTCAAATAGGTACCGGCCACCCTCACAGGCGCAACTCTCTCAATATGGAGCGCGCGTTATGGAGTACACACACAAATGAGTCTCGGCTTCACGGTTCTGCAGTATCTTATTCCGTAGAGTGTAAGCCTTAATCCAATGTTCTTTTGTTTTCTAAATCAGTTACTGACTTTTTATTTCTGTTCAGTGTTTTTTCGAAGGACGAGTAATGAAATTCATTCTTCAAGAACATGCCGAATATCTCTAGTATCTATTGAGTATTTGTTATCTATGAGGTTTACAAATTGACATCATCGAAGCATTGCTGTTTTTGAGCTGATAGAAAATTATTTTGTCGATTGCCACGCTACAGAATCTTAGGAAGGATACAATTAGTAAATCTGTATAAAACTAGCCGCTTTAGGTGTGAAAAACAACCAAGTAAACATTTAACAAACTGTTTAAGACGCATATGACATGCGCTAATGTTGTTTATCTTTTAGTTACGTAACACGGCGTAGAGACGTTACGCGCACTTCAGACGTTCCACACCTATAAAAATAAATTAAACTAAACCGCTGTGACTATTACGTTTATTAATTTAGTTTGCGGGTATGTGACCCAGTTACAATAGTGCAAAATAGTTAATCAGACAAGTATAGCGTTAACCCAAGTCAGTAATGTCCAATGGCTAATTTTAGCCTTTATCTTTCGCCGAGATAACTCATTATCTCGATTTCAGTAGGTACCTTCCTACCTGATCTAGACACACCGAAATGTGTAAACCTAGTTACTTTTATTATATTTTGAAGCGGTGATAGCACATTGGGTGTGAGCTCGACTTCACTCTCCCAGCACCTCTAACTTATTTAAGTTATGTGCGTTTTAAGTAATTAAAATGCTTCAACGGTGAAGGAAAACATCGTGAGGAAACCTGCATGCCTGAGAGATCTACACAATGTTCTCAAAGGTGTGTGGAGTCCACGGATCCGCACTGGGCCAGGGTGGTGGACTACGGTCTTAACCCCTTCTCAATGTGGGAGGAGATCCGTGTTCTGTAATGGGCCGGTATTGGTACAATTTGTTGCTTTAAAAGTAACAGATAGTGTTTATTGGAAGTGTATAAATTAATTTAAGATTTAAATCTCATATAGCATCGTCTATGCCATGAGTCCATTGATTTAATATGAGAGTCTATAGCCAGAGTATACAGAGTTAAGACACTAAGGTTATTATAGAAACAAGGTAATAATATAATGTGTTAAATCTAATTATTTTTATTTTATTTTAAATAAGATATTGGCTCAAAATACAAACCAGTTTGGTTTCCGGTATTTAACTTTTAAAATGTAAATATCTTTATTTCGACCTTCTAATCTTTATATAACCTTTGTATTTAAAGCGTAGGTAACATAAAGATTCTTTTGCGTGAGCAATTGCCATTTATGCATTTTCCCCCTCTGTATTCCCATCGAAACATGGGTTCGTGTATAGGGAGCGTCAATTCTTAGTACTTACACAATCCATAATTTTATAATGAATTATTTCTGGTTGAAAAAGGATATTGAGATTTCGCAAAGGATTTTTTCCTTTTGTATGAACTTTGGTCATCACAAGTAGACAGAAACTTGGTTCAGTGTTCACAGTATGCCTCGAGTTTTAATGGTTTTATCTGTTATCAGTCTAAAAACTTTATGCAGGTTTGTAAATGTAATGTTATGCTTATATTGTAAAAGCTTTGTCTTGAAAAAGCTCTTATAATTGGTCAACTATCGAGCATCCGGTTTATTATTTTATAATTACGAGGAGTTTTGCGCGCTGGGATATGATTACGATCGTGTTTGATTTTTAAACTTGTTGTTATTGCACCTTTCTCAGTAAATTTTGTCATTTCTAAATATAAGTGTTTTAAAATTTTCTAAACTAGAAAGTAATTACTACGTATGTACGTTAGGACGTACATACGTATTAACACAAACACTAAACAAGGCTCATTTCAGCCAGTATGTATAAATTGATATGCTAACAGTATCCTATATATAAAGGCTATCTATTGACCGCTTGCTTCGTACGCGCTTATCACGGTTTTTTTACAAATTCGGTGCGAACCGTTGGTTTTCCTGGAATAAAAAGTAGCATGTTACTCTTCGTTCTTCTAACTAACTCTATTCCAAAAATCAAGTTGGTAAGATCGTAAAGAAAGAGCAATCAAACTAACACGCCTTTATTATATTAGTAAGGAAATAAGGATGTACCTACCTACCATTAAGCACACGAGTTTATATACCAAAAGATCATCCTAAAAGATAAATATTTAAGATCGCGGCGCGTAGGGTTAAATTTTATAACGTTACAAAATCAGTTGTTGCCGAGCCTGTGTATAAATAGGTATGTTAGCAATCATGAAACCCTTTCCATTAGCAAGCCAACTCCGTTTAACAGACGTTAACTATAACTCACAAATTTATTACAGCCTTAATCACGGCAGTCAAGTTTCTTACCAAGTAGGTATTGTAGTTTGTTTACATTTATGTTGGAAAACGAAACAGTGGCGATGACTATTACGACTCACCGAGAACAAAGACATTGAACGGAGACGGCCGAGGATTGTCGAAAATATACGAACAGCTGTGGCACCGATACGCGTCGCTCGGATGTCTACAGCTTATTCCAATATAAACTTTATTTTCTTGCAGACAAAATTTAAATTAGGTTATTGCATTAAAAAATACCTACACACCGAAATGCCCAGTCCTTGATTATTGAAAAAATTTAGTGACAGTTTCATCAACTTTTTTACGGTTATTAACCAAACGACTTTATAGCTACTTAAATTGTGATCTGAATAAGATTTACGAGCATTTACCAATCTTTATAAATATATTAATGAATTCAAAACAGTTTAGCTGGGACTCCATAACTCCATTATAGATGAAAATATAAACAATAGTAGGCATTTTTAAATACAGCCACCACCCAATTAAGGACTTATTTAATTTCTTAAGGGTTATAAAATCAGTAGGTATAAATCAGTTTAATTCCTTTATAAGAAATTAATCTAGAATTACAAACCATGAAATTTCTATTAATAGGTACTCGTACATTACTCAATTTCATGTTATCAGAAACACAAAAGCCATTTGCGTTTGCTTTATTAATATAACACCAATGGGCACCATAAGTAAACTATAAACAATAAAGAATTTTGAATTTGAATTCAAAGTTGCGAAGAAGTCTTCGGAAATGCAGTATATATCAAGCTATTGTTTGTAAAAAAACAACTCTCTGTAGATTGGAGAATGTTTATGGTGACATGTACAGATAAAAAATAGTCTACTCGGCCAAACCATCGACAATCTTTTATTCCTTAATACTTTAACATGCTATAAAATTTTTCCAAATTACTTTTGTATGTTTTAGTTATTTTTCAACATAGCGGTGAACGCATAATTCTACATTGAATATTTTATTAAAAAAAAATCTTATTTGTTAATGCTTAATATATTGACCTTATATATATATCTTTTAAAGTATAAGAAGCCTTGTTTCTTAATAAGTAGGTCTGGACATCTTGATACTCTGCGGAGGAAGCTGAGTAATCAATAAAATGTAGTCTGCATGCAATTCTTTCAATAAAAACGAAAGCCGTCACGCCCACTTAAAAAAAATATTACAATAAAGAAAGTATAGAAACGAGTAAATTGTTTTCTTTTGTTGTTTATATGTGATTTAATAGTTGAATAAGAAAATCTATGAATATCATAGATAAGTAATAATTTGTGTTAAAAGCCTTATATGTTTTGAAACCACTGGATTAACAAAAGTATTCGCTCCACACAGCTAGAATATATACAGTTTTTTTTCTTAATAATACGAAGTAACTTAAAAAAAACCTGTTTTAAAACCTTTTCAAATTCTAATTATAAATTCAATTTTTATTTCAATTTATTGTATTGGGTGTATTCCGTTGTTACATGAAAACACTAAACAAACTAATTTTCCTTCTGTTAGGAGTAAGACCTGTCGGAGGACTAATAGACGTTGGAGTCTTTTAGTCATTCTGTTTGTAATATTGTAGGCTATGTTCTTAAGTTAGATGAAGAAGAGCACAATATAATCAGCGAAGTTATGATACTCCATTCAAAAAGCTACGTTATTGCAAAATTGTATGTAAAATACTTTGATTAGACCGAATATAAAATAACAAGTTTAACGTCAGGATCCTAACTATAATAAAAAACTGACTCCCACGCAGGCTATCTTGTAAGTCATAATTTACGAAATCCGCCTATATGTGCATCCAAATAAGGTACACAACCTTTAGTACAGTAGTGTACCATACTCGCAAACGTCGAGTCGCTTTTGCGCATCGAAAATTTACACCATCACAGCAAAATGGACTTATGTTATACGTTTTAGAGTCGCAAATTCTGTACTACAGATTTATATTACTTTACTAATGTTCTGATAGGAGCTCGACTTCACTTTCCGGAGGCCTAGTTCGAATCGCCGCAAACACCCCTTACTTTTCTAAAGTTATGTGGGTTTTAATTAATTAATATATCACTTGTTTTAATGGTGAAGGAAAAAATCGTGAGGAAACCTGCATGCCTGAGAGATCTACATCATGTTCTCAAAGGTGGAGTGAAGGTGGAGTGGCCCAGTGCAGATTGGTGGAGTCCACCAATCTGCACTGGGCCAGCGTGGTAGACTACGGCCTTAACCCTTTCTCACTGTGGGGACCCGTTCTCTGTAGTGGGCCAGTAATGGGTTGATTTGGTGATGATAATGAATGCTTTTAAACTAAGATTTTTGTAGTTAATCAACAATTCTTAAATATAGTTCAACGGGTACATACCACGATAATATTTTGGTTTTTTCGAAATTTCGATCCACGGATCGTGGTCACGACGGAACCACGATCCGTGCAACTGGGACATCGACATATCCAAAATATTATCGTGGTATGTACCCGTTGAACTATATTTAAGAAATTATGAATGCTCTACACTAGCTGCAGAGTAAAGGACGAATTTATGTGTTAATCATTTTTAATAGGTATGCGTATAACAGTCCACTGGACTAAAAGCCTCTCTCAACGGAAGGGTTTGCCCATAATAACCACGCTGAGCAGACAGGTCATTGATCGCAGTTAAAAGTAGTAGTTGCACAGAGGACCCTGCTGCCCGCTCTCTGTTATATTCCCTTAGTCACCCGCGGGAAGAACGAGGTTGGTGATAACGAAATTCTGATCTGCCGTCACCATACGTCATCAATATTTCAAGTCAATCAAGTTTCGATGATTGTTATGCTTATAAGCTATATTTTAGCGTAGCGTTTAAAAGTTTTGATACTCGAAAACGACTCTACAATTTCGACAGTAGTAATCTTTAACTTAAGGGTACAGATCGCACGATGTTGCTTGGCCAACCTAAAGCTTTCTGTTCCATGAACAATATGATCATTCAATTCCTAAAGAACAATACTTCTCAGCCACTTATTTTTCCAAATTACATCAGCACTTTTAATAGTCATTGATACTTGATTATAAAAAGTCAGATGTCGTTGTCGGTAATAGAGTAGTTTCTTGAACATTCAGTGCGATGTCTTGTAACAGCCGGCTGGAAGGTACTCTTGGCAATGGAGTCGTTCCATGAACAAAAAAAAAATGAGATGCCGCAAACATCCGGCTAATGGTACTTCTCATAACAGAGTAGTACCTTCAAAACTGAGAGAGATGCTTTGGAAGACATGGCTAAATCCTACTACTAGTAATAGAGTAGTACTTTGAATATTAAAAATGAGATGACGTATAACACCCGGCTGAAGACACTGCTGGTAATGGAGTAGAATCTTGAACAAAAAGAAATGAGATGACGTAAAGCACCCAGCTAAAAGCACAACTGGTAATAGAGTAGTTCCTTGAACATTAAGTAAAATGTATTGGAAGACCCGGCTGAAAGTCACAACTAGTAATGGAGTAGTGCCTTGAACCAAAAAAAATGAGTTGACATATAACACCCGGCTGAAGGCACTACTGATAACGGAGTAGTAACTTAAACATCAAAAATGAGATGACGTAAAACACCCGGCTAATAGAACTACTGATAACAGAGCAGTACCTCGAACATTAAGTAAAATGTATTGGAAGACCCGGCTGAAAGTCACAACTAGTAATGGAATAGTGCCTTGAACAAAAAAACTTAGTTGACGTATAACACCCGGCTGAAGACACTGCTGGTAATGGAGTAGAATCTTGAACAAAAAGAAATGAGATGACGTAAAGCACCCAGCTAAAAGCACAACTGGTAATAGAGTAGTTCCTTGAACATTAAGTAAAATGTATTGGAAGACCCGGCTGAAAGTCACAACTAGTAATGGAGTAGTGCCTTGAACCAAAAAAAATGAGTTGACATATAACACCCGGCTGAAGGCACTACTGATAAAGGAGTAGTAACTTAAACATCAAAAATGAGATGACGTAAAACACCCGGCTAATAGAACTACTGATAACAGAGCAGTACCTCGAACATTAAGTAAAATGTATTGGAAGACCCGGCTGAAAGTCACAACTAGTAATGGAATAGTGCCTTGAACAAAAAAACTTAGTTGACGTATAGCACCCAGCTGAAGGCACTACTGGTAACGGAGTAGTATCTTGAACATCTAAAATGAGATGACGTAAAACACCCGGCTAAAAGCACTACTGATAACAGAGTAGTACCTTGAACATTAAGTAAAATGTATTAGAAGACCTGGCTCAAAAGCACTACTGGTAATGGAGTAATGCCTTGAACAAAAAGAAATGAGATGACGTAAAACACCCGGCTTAAAGCACTGCTGGTAAAGGAGTAGTACCTTGGACATCAAGTGAGATGTCTGTCTCTAAGAATCGAGTGAGATTTTTGTACGTTAGAAGTGCTACCATCTACTAGGTATGGTCAACGATAGAGCGTCAAACCACGATCCAACTCACTTTATATTCAGGGCATACCGCATACAATACTATTTTTTATTCGCTTAAAAAGGTAATCCTTGTAAACCGCTCGAGACTAATTTACTGCCGACAAGGTGTAGTAACATTTTTAAACAATAATGACCTGCTATTAATCGGTCGACGACCAAGATCAAGTCATTTAATTAAGCCTAAGGAAAAACTATAAAAATGTGTTAAAGAAACCCTACATGTAATCTCGATTAGCAGAGCAGCGCTTATTGGTGGCCTATAAACCTTAAACACATCTGTAAAACCGGAACAAAACTGCATCAAAATCGGCTAAGTCGTTTTCAGGGTTATGGCAATATAATAAACTAGCTGTTGCCCGCGACTTCGTCTGCGTTTGATTTTGTTTTTTGATGTGGCATTCAATTTAGTTGTAGTTCTAAAAAAAATTAAAGTAGTATCGCTAAGCCTGAAATGAGGGGTTTGCTGCTGTCCGCTAAGGAGTTCTGTCCTCTTTCCCAACCACATTCATCAGATCTACACAAAGTTTGGGTAAAATTAAATACATATTATAACCTCTATAGTACAAAAATAATTATTTAAATCGGTTATAATTTGTCGGAGTTATGGTGTAAAATCGTCAAACACTTTCATCCCCTCTTCCAAAGGAACCGAGATTAATGTCGGGATAAAAAGTATCCTTTATTACTTCTAACACTTCCAAAAATATGTGTGCAAAGTTTCAAGAGGATCGCTTAAGTAGTTTTTGCGTGAAAGTGTAACAAACAAACTTACATTGACATTTATAATATTAGTAGGGATAGGGAAGTAGGGATAGGTATTGGGATAGGGATAGGGATAGGGATAGTTCACTACAGTATAACATGCCCAGAAGAGATACGTACGTGGCTAAAGCCGGCCAAGTATGTGGCTTGCGCTCTGAGGGTTCCGTACCTTTAAAAGACCCGTAACATTAATTATTTATCCAAACCTTTTATCAAATTTCATAACTTTAAACATTTAATCATAATATCGACCCATTACCGGCCCACTACAGGGCACGGGTCTCCTCCCACAATGAGAAGGGGTTTAGGCCGTAGTCCACCACGCTGGCCCAGTGTGGATTGGTGGACTCCACATACCTTTAAAGAACATTATTTAGAACTCTCAGGCATGCAGGTTTCCTCGCGATGTTTACGTTCACCGTCGAAGCAAGTGATATTTTTAATTAATTCAAACGCACATAACTTAGAAAAGGTAGAAGAAAAATTTAGAAGGAGAATTTTTTATATTCGTTATGATATTAAAAACCATGTATCGGTTTTGAAGGTAACTTTCTAACATTTAATAAAAGTTATTATATCTTGTGAGAGATGAAAATAGAGATTATTTCTCTTACTATATACTCTTTCAGTAACAAACTGTAAAAACTGGGCCCTTGTAGGCTCACTTTGTTGTTTGTCTGTCCGTCTGCGTGTTACATCAATGACTAATTTTTAGGTTTTAAATTTGATGGCCCACTCAAAGCTATTTCAATCAAATTGCAAATACTGACCATTCGTCATACAAATGTACTAATGATATTCTTAGTCGAATTATTAATAGTAATAAAAAGTCTGTATTACGTATTATTAATCAGAGATACAAATAGTTATTGTACGTCAGACAACGTTCAAAAGCATCAACTTGCTGAAAGCATTATTTTTAGTTGTCAATGTCATTTCGGTTTCGCAGTGTCAACGACTCGGTAAGTGTTGTTTATATCGGGCGACACGACTCGCATGCGACTACAGTGATGCTTTTAGAATATGTTTAATTAGAAACTAACAAATAATAACAAAATGTGTTCTATCTCTTTCTCTGCTATACATTTATGTGTTTGTTCCTCTATGTAGATATTATTATTCAGTTTTTATGGTAACTAAAATAGGAAACCAAATGTGTTTTGTATTATTTCTCATTCTCTGTCGTTATTGTGTTTCTCTCTATCGCAATTTCCTTTTATCGAGTTTCAAAGCACAACAAATCCAAAAAAGGTTCACTTTGAAATATTTCTTATACTACTTACACTAGACTATTTCTTATAATTACGGCTCTGAAACATGGTCATTTACTACGTTTTAAGAAAGCTCAGTAATTTATAGAGAGATTGAGAGAGCTAGGAATATCTCCACTCCTTTAGAGAAATGCAACTTTGATTAAAAAATCAAATCAGTCAATCACGTACTTTTTAATACAAGAGCAATTCATTAGGAAACTATGGAAAAATATGTTTATTAAATTCTTATTGCAATCGCAATCTAAACGAACAATTTTTGATTTAATACACTTAATTTTATGAGTAAATGATTGTTTAATGACATAAATGTGATGCAAGACATGGAAGTTATAGTATTTTTCTCCGCTTACAGCGTGGAGTAAGGAATTTGGATTTATCAACTCGGTTCCAGTTAATATCACTGGCAATTGATAAGCCCAATATGGTTGAAAAAGACTAAATATTAGATTATCTTCGAAACGATATCGTATAAAGAGCAATGGTATTTTTTTTCAGTACCAGACTGGAGTAAAGGAAGTTGGAGTTATCCACTCGGTCCCAGCTAATATCACTGGCATTCTACTACATATTAGATTATCTTCGACACGATATCGTATAAATAAAATGAATTCTTTAACGTATTCAACACCTGCCTCTATAAGAAACCGAGGTACAAGACTTATATGGCGACAAAAAATAACGAAACATCTTTAAGAATCGAGCAAGATTTGGTGCGACCTCTAATGAAACCTTAATGAACCGTAATACTTTAATTCAAACAAGGACACGTCCTTTAAAGGCTAGATATCACAAACCACATATATATATATATACACTTAAAAAAATAAATAAATATACTAGACAATACCCATATCGCTATCTAGGTTCAAAGTAAGCATAGCTTGTGCTAAGATGAGTGATGAATATTTTCATATCAACCCGTTACCGGCCCACTATAGGTCACTGCTCTCCTCTCAGAATGTAAAGAGGTTAGGCCGTAGTCTACCACGCTGGCCAAGTGCCGATTGGTACAAAAAAAAAATACTAAACAATACACATATCGCTATCTAGCACCAAAGTAAGCGAAGCTTGTGCTATGGGTACTAAGATGACTGATGAATATTTCAACGAATAATATCATCATCATATCAACCCGTTACCGGCCCACTACAGGCAGTGGCGTGCATAGAGGGTATGCACAGGGTATGCAGGTGATATAAAATGATGAAAATCTCCAGTGCTAGTTATAAAAAACTTAAGGATAGGCATTGTAAGTGTTACAAAAAGCCTATCCTTAAGTAGTGACGGCCGATTGGCGCAGTGGGCAGCGACCCTGCTTTCTGAGCTAAGGCCGTTGGTTCGATTCCCACAACTGGACAATGTTTGTGTGATGAACATGAATTTTTTTCAGTGTCTGAGTGTTTATATGTATATTCTAAGTATTTATGTATAATATTCATAAAAATATTTATCAGTCATCTTAGTACCCATAACACAAGCTACGCTTACTTTGGGGCTAGATGGCGATGTGTGTATTGTCGTAGTATATTATTTTATATTTATTAGTTATAACTCGTTTTGGAGATTTTCTTAAATTTGTATCATCTGAATACCCTGTGCATACCCTCTAACCGCCACTGACTACAGGACACTTTGCGGGTCTCATCTCAGAATGATAAGAGGTTAGTCTACCACGCTGGCTAAGTGCGGAATGGTAGACTTCACACGTTCTTGTGAACGTTATAGAGAACTCTCAGGCATGCAGGTCTTGACCGTTCGAAGCTAATGATATTTACGAAGTCAGTCTTTACGAAACGAAAGTCGAAGCCTTACCCACTAGGCTTTAATAATAATAATAATGGTCTTCTCGCGAAAAGCTTCGACCAACATCTTAAGAAGCTATCGTTTGGTTCTTGGATCAAGGGTCGCGTATTGTGAGGAGGTTCCTCACTCTAGAGCCCTGACCGCCGGTTGCTTGTGCATTCAAAAGCCCCGCAAGCGGAGGGTGGATGTTTTTTCCTATAAATTTTTAATAGTGTTTTATATTTTTTTAAGCAATGTTCAGAATTTGAAAAAAAAAAAAATTAATAAATGATAGGAATTTAATAATAATAATAATAATGAATATACTACGACAATTTGGGTAAAAGTAAGCTTGTGTTATGGGTACTAAGGAGGCTGTTGAATATTTTTATGAATATAATACACATAAATACTTATAATATACAGATAAACATCCAGACACTGAAAAACAATCATGTTCACCACACAAACATTTTCCAGCTGTGGGATCCCACGGCCTAGGACTCAGAGAGCAGGGTCGCCGCCAATACATAATAACCAAATAGCTATCACCGCTTTTTACAAATAATACACACAAATGCTCATAAAATACAGATACGACGTATCATGAGTAAAACCAGAGGGTACAAACAGCTTGTATGGTAATTAAATGGTGGAAGTCTTTTTCATATGCTCTGATTCACGAAACCGGGGTAATTTTCTATGGATTTCATTTCCAATGAGCGGATATTGCAGCAGATTTCGGAATAGAGGAATTGAGATTAGATTCCACTAAGTCGACGTTTTTACGCGACTTCAGAGGTTATTATTTTGAAAACAGGTAGGTATTTACTTAACTTATTAAATAAGCTTTATAGGATTTATAGAAAACTTTTATTGCATTGAAGTAACATAAAATTACATCTAGAGGAAATAAATAAATAAATAAATAAATATACTACGACAATACACACATCGCAATCTAGCCCCAAAGTAAGCGTAGCTTGTGTTATGGGTACTAAGATAACTGATGAATATTTTTATAAATAATATACATAAAATACTTATAATATACAGATAAACACCCAGACACTGAAAAACTTTCATGTTCATCACACAAACACTTTCCAGTCGTGGGAATCGAACCCACGGCCTTTGACTCAGAAAGCAGGAAATATTAGTTAATTTTGAGTATTTATTTATTTATTAATGATTAAATCATTATAAAGCTTTACACACACACACACACACACACACACACACACTATTATCATCACCAACCCATTACCGGCCCACTACAGGGTACGGGTCTCCTTTCAGAATAAGAAGCGTTTAATTCGTAGACTGCCACTTCACTCACCATTGAGAATCATCAATGGTCATTATGGAGAACTCTCGGGCATGCAGGTATCATCACGATGTTTTCCTTCAACGTTAAAGCAAATGATAAATAAATTGCTTAAATTACACTATTTTGTATTACACTTACGTATAGGATACAAATAATAAAGTTGCGTATAGGCCTTAAAGGATTTGAATCCATGGCCGTAAAATAAATAGTAAAAAAAAAGCGTTGCGCATAACAGGGAAATATACTCACGGTAGTATGAATATACTGCCGGCCCTATATGAAAATCAATAAGCAACTGGCGACGTCTGGCGCAGCGGCCGCTTGTCTGCTTTCAATACCAGGGGGTTAAAGATCGATTCCCAGTTAGAGAGAGAGCTATGTTAATGTATATAACAGTCCATGTCTGTATAAAATAAATGCTACTTATTGTACACAAATTATCATATTCTGTTTTACATATGGTTAAAAACGTAGAGTATATTATCTTATTTCAGAGTGCTCTATTTTAGAGAAAAATCCAATATCCTAATCTACACAATAATCTGTAAAAAATACCAATTTGAGAGGTCCAAAAATGGTTCCTAAATAGCTCTTTTCCTCTGAGAACTTCCTGGAATAGATAATAACAACTTACCTACTTCTGAGCTTGATCTGAGACGTTACAATTGGCATTTTGTTTTTTGCAATTCGAAATTGAGTTGAGTATAAATCACATTTTATTTATCTAATAAATTGTGGAAACATGATTATAAATTGATAATTAAAAAAAAAAATTAACAGAAACATTTATTTAGTAATCTCTACATTAAAAATTATTTTTTGTTTTTATTTATTATTTATTTATTTATAATGGACAACCAACAGTAGAAACATTAAAATTTTTTTTTTTTTTTTTGAATAAATCACATAGTAAATGTTCAACTATTTACAAGTTATCACAGCATATATTAAAATGTAAAAAGTCTCTCCTATAAATTATTTAAAATTAATTATTAGTCTGTTTATATAAACCTTTAAAACTATAAATATTTAAAGCTAAGTTATAATGAATAATCAGTTATTAGGAAACAAAACAAAAATGAATTAAATCGGATTAAAATAATTAATATCGTTTTTAATATATCCCTAGACATTTTTATTCAGAAAACATTACTTACTGTTTTTTTTTCGTTGTGCAGAACTACACCGATTAGGTTAATGGTTAAAAGTTCGTTCAACCTGATTTAGCAACGTCACCATACCAACTTATCGTTTAATTACTTATTTAGAGCAAGAGAAACCGGTAGGTAAATTTAAACAAATGGAGATTTAAAGTATCACGGCGTACTAAATTAACTAAGATCATTGCAAATTTCTTAAGAGCACTAACATTATTAGAATTACCGGCAAAGTTTTGTAACAAAGGCGTGAATCAACACGTAATAGACGTTTCGTTCCCCAAAGAGATATTTCGTACAGTAGTTAAGCGCAGGTAGAATTTGAGAAGACTGGTTTTATTAATATCTATATTGTATACTTTATTCTATTGTATTAGAGTATTAGAGTATCTTTTTTGTATTGTTGGAATAGTGTAATCTGTGGAACTACCTTTCCGATTGAAAAACATATTTTTGCGTGAGAAAATGTCTATAACTTTACAACTTTTATTTAAAACCGCCAGCAAAACCACTAGATGTATGTATTATATCATATAAAGCTGGATATTACAAAATATTTTCAAATTATATCTATATTTATAATTACTGAATTTGCGACGGTTGGCGTAGTCTGGCTTCGGACGTGGCTAGTTGCCACAAGACAAAGACGTGCCGTCAAGCGATTTAGTGTCGCATGGTAACCGATTAAGAGTATGAGTCTAATATTACTGCCATACACCTAACGAAGCGATGATAACGCATTGAGTAGGAGCTCGACTTCACTTTCGGTGGGCCGAGTTCGAGGTTCCAATGTGCGTTTTGAGTAATTAAAATATCACTTGCTTGAACGGTGAAGAAAAACATCGTGAGGAAACCTGCATGCCTGAGAGTTCTACATAATGTTCTCAAAGGTGTGTCGATTCCACCAATCCGCACTGGGCCAGCGTGGTGGACTACGGCCTTAACCTCTTCTCATTGTGAAGAGGAGACCCGTGCTCTATAGTGGGTTGATGTGATGATGACACCTTACTGGTTAGACCGTGGGATCGCATAGTTTGGATTGCAGTCAAGGGCTAACTTGTAGAAAATATAGGTTTTTATTTTTCTAAAAAGCTTTAATCCAACATTTGGTCTCTCGCAACCGAGGAGTCGTTTTCGCATATCGAACTATGTATCGTCAAAGTAAAATGGACCTAATATCACTAGTTTTAGAGTCGTAAATCCTGTACTTTTGATTTTGGACTTCCAAACGTTCTGTCAAAAGCCCGAGCCACAGAATTGTTCGAAAATTTCAGCTTTAATGCATTACAAATAAGATCAATTTTACTCCGACGATCAAGTGTATCCATACTCGAAAACGACTTCTCGAAAACGTAGCCGTAGATTAAAGTGTTCATCACCATCATCATCACATCAACCCATTACCGGCCCATTACAGAGCACGGCAGGGTGATTACGTATCTCGCAACAGGCTGGCGACAGGCGTAAATCTTGCAATCACTGCTGTCAAACGTCACTTTTCCATACAATAAATAAACAATTGTGACGTTGACGACAGCAGTGATTGCAAGATTTACGCCTGTCGCTAACATGTCGCGAGATACGTAATCACTCTGCGGGTCTCCTTCCGCAATGAGAAGGGGTTAAGGCCGTACACCCCGCTGGCCCATTGCGAATTGGTGGACTCCACACACCTTTAATGACATTATGTACTCTCAGGCATGCAGGTTTCCTCACGATGTCTTCCTTCACCGTTGAAGCAAGCGATATTTTAATTTCTTAAATAAACAAAAAAAAGTTCAAGTGTTGACGTGTTAATAATTCTCAGCAATTAACGTAGTACGTAAGCTGTATTAACGTGTACGACTGTAACGTAGGTGCTACGTCACTAGCTTAGTGCTTTATCGCCTGCCATTCAAATTTATTTATGAAACTTCTATTAACAAGGTTTGTAACTGCATGCGATACAAAATTAGAATGCCTATTACACTGATCCATATTCATATTTCCATATTAAAAAAAATATATATATATATATATATATAGTGACCATCGCCGCCCTTGAACACCTGTAGCACCAGAGGAACATCCCATCCCAGTTCCCTTACCGATTTCGGCCACGGGATCCCCAGGGGATTTTATATCCCCTGGAGATATAATAGTTCACAATCTCTCTATTCCCTCACTCTCTAGTCCGACGGGACGGCAGCTCCAACACGACAAGTGTATGCAATGTCACCTCACTTACCTCCTGTTGGGCTAGCGTGCGCACCACGAGATAATTATCTCTAACGAGATAATAGGTAGACATAATTCTCTCGTGGCGCGCATAGCCCTACAGAAGGTTTATATAGAAAGATAAGATTTTTAATTTAACATGTTACTTCCTTATGCCGTATAAAGTGTGAAGACAATGAATATACATATGTATACTTGTAATATTTATTTTCGTTTCTCCATGATCTACTTAAAGGTCACAATACTGAGATTTAGATAGTATCTCATATTTACAGGTCTTAATACGAGAGTGTAATAAACGATTTCAGTGATAATGACTTGATAAAAAATATTTAAGGTGACACATTTTATAATCCTACACAATTTAAAAATGAATGAAACGTCGCCAATGATTGGTGTTTCTTAGAAAATTTACATTACGCGTTTGGGACCACGCGTTGGGGTAGTTATCCCCATCACCTCCCTATATTGTTCATAAGATATGTATGAACGCTTCATGAGGGCCTGTGATAGGTCTACATGAATAAAAAACCTTTTTGAATTTGAATTAAATTTTTTTTTTTTATTCCGCTACAAGTTAGCCCTTGACTGCAATCTGGTGGTAAGCGATGATGCAGTATAAGATGGTAGCGGGCTAACCTATAAGGGAGGATAGTAGTCAAACCCCTAATCGGTTTCGACCCGACGTCGCTCTGGAACACTAAATCGCTTAGCAACTAGCCCCACCAGACCACACCAGCGAAAATCGAACCCCGGACCTCCTACTTAAATTCACAGCGCTCACCGTTGCGCTAGGAAGTTCGTCAAAAATTAAAATACATATAATAGAACGCGATATTATTCAAATTCACGCTAATCGTAAGTCTTGAATCGAAGAAAAACCTCCGACTTTTGGGAATCGGTTAGAAACCAATCAACTTTATTTTTGGCAAAGAGTTAGTTGAAAAGACGAAGAGTAACTAAGCGTGCTCTTATCCCAGGAAAATAAACTTCTCCCACAGGCTTGGAAAGAACCGTAATAAACTCGAGCTACAGCTATTTGTGCATAGAAGAGTTCTTAAGTTGTATTATTAAAAATTCTAATTCGAAATCCATTTATTTCAAGTAGGCTAAATTAATAAGCACTTTTGAAACGTCAAGTCAGTCTGTTTGTAGTGACTCTACCACCGGTTCGAAAGGCAGATTCCACTGAGAAGAGCCGGCAAGAAACTCAGCAGATTGCTCTTTTCCAACATCACTTTAAAGTTTAACTTTAGAATTTTTCTGTTTTGTGAGAGATGAGAGCGGAGTGGCCTGCTTCCAAGCAGCCTTGTCGTTTAGGAATTCATCAATCGTGTAGTAACCACGATTTATCAAATGTGTTTTAATATATTGTTTAAACTTAGGTAAAGGTAGATCTAATATCATGTTATAAAAGCATATAGACGGCCGATTGGCGCAGTAGACGGCCGATTGGCGCAGTTTGCAGCGACCCTGCTTTCTGAGTCCAAGGTCGTGGGTTCGATTCCCACAACTGGAAAATGTTTGTGTGATGTACATGAATGTTTTTCAGTGTCTGGGTGTTTATATGTATATTATAAGTATTTATGTATTATATTCATAACAATATTCAAAAGCTATCTTTGTACCCATAACACAAGCTACGGTTACTTTGGGGCTAGGTGGCGATGTGTGTATTGTCTTAAAAAAAAATATATATATATATATATATACCCATCCCCTCATAGGATTTCTGTACTTTTCTCAGACGATATGCAGATATCACTAATTTATGTCCGTTTCTAGTTAGTCGACTGTTTATATCGACTTTTTGTTTATAATTACTTATGTTCTGTTTAATAAAGATTATATTATTAAAAATATTAAGTTGTTGTTGTACCGTCATTATCTAGTGCGAAATTAAGTAGAGCCCAATTGCAAACTCACCTTTCTTTTTTAATCTTCAGAACAGAAGCTCACATGGGGCAACCTCTTAAGACACAGCCTCCTTTCAGCGAGCTGGGTCAACAGCCTTTAAGTCAGTCCTGAAAACTTTGCCCCCAAAATGTAGCCCATTCACATTTCGTACAAAGAACACTTTTATGATTAACGTACTCTTTGGTAAATAGATGTAAGTGGAAGCCTATAACTTTTTGTGGGGCAGAATTCAAACTCGCCTGAATTGAAACTTTTTAAATTAAGAGCGTGTTAAGAAGTTAAATATCAATTATTTTAACGTTGAACGGTAACATGTTTCCTATAGACTTTTAAATAAATATACTATCATCAGTATTCATATTTAGATGATGTTTTTCTAATGTATTACGACATTTAGAAGAAATACTGTGATATCTGTATGTATACCTCCGCAGAATTTAATTAACTTTTTCATTTTTTTCGAATTAATAACCTAAAACTGAGGTATTATTTTCTTTTATCTCTCTTATCTCAGCCCTACGTCACCAAAGGCATCTATTTTACTATCATCATCATTCATCAACATATAAACCCGTTACCAGCCAACTAAATGGCACGGGTCTCCTTCCGCCGAAGTCCATCACGCTGGCCAAGGGTGGATTGGTGGACTTCACACGCCTTTGAGAACATTATGTAGAACTCACAGGCATGCAGGTTTCCTCACGATAAATAAATAAATAATAAATATACCAGGACAATACACACATCGCCATCTAGCCTTAGTAAGCGTAGCTTGTGTTATAAAGATGAACACCCAGACACTGAAAAACATTCATGTTCAATGTTCATCACACAAAGATTTTCCAGTTGTGGGAATCGAACTCACAGCCTTGGACTCAGAAAGCAGGGTCGCTGCCCCCTGCGCTAATCAGCCGGCCAATAGTACTAGGTAACTTTAATTCCTCATTTAGTGAAACTATTTCTTAATAGCTTGAAGGATTAGTAAAGAGCAAATCCGAACCTGCCCTAATCAAAAATCCTGTGAGCGCATTTCGTAAAAACTTTTCAAGTTACAATTTGGGTTCAGTGTTCAAGCGAAGGTAAAATGTCCGTCACGATCAAAGTTAGTGCAATGTACAGTCTAGACTGACGGCAGTCTGGCGCGCAGGTTCATCGCCTAGCCGAAATATGTACAACTTACATTTCGTGCGGATTTATATCTACTTTTAAATAATAGAGCTGATAGTTTGTTGTAATTTACTGATTCCCGCCCGCTTTGCCTAAAGGTCGTAATGTAATGTTATATTACCCCTCCTGTAATATATTTTTTTCAAGAGCTTCTCAACCATACGTGTGAAGTATTGTCTTTACATAATATATGCCTAAACTATGCGACCAAATAACATGCTATGAAGACAAAACTTTAAATTTTTGTAATGATTAGTATTTTATGCCTAAAAATAAAGATTAAAAACCATATTGTTTATGCTTATGTTCAAGAGGTAAGTATATCGTTTTTGGGACTTAAAAACTCTACTGGTAACCAGTATTTTTGTATTTCTGTATGTCAGGCAGTTTAATAATAATAATTTATTCACAAGTATATACACTACAGTTTTTATAACATTAAATAGAATCCAGTACACAGTACACAGTTCTACCAGTTGGTGTAAAAATATTTCACAATATCAAAAATGTTACAGTAATCACGATGTTTGTCCGCGATGGACTCCTAAACTACTCAACCGATTTAAAATTAAATTGGCACACCGTGAGCAGTCTGGTCCAACTTAAGAGATAGGATAGCTTAGGTCTTTAATTATAGTCGCAATTTTATTTTATTGTAATTTATTTGTCTATGATTAATTGACAGTCACAACTCACATGTTATATTTATATATATACTACTATACTCATTTAAGGCTTAGCGATACTGAATACTTAAAAAACAAAATCAAACGCAGACGAAGTCGCGGGCAACAGCTAGTTTATTATAATTCAATAGATACATACTTGAATTTTTATAGTCATCATTTAATTATTCTGCAATATCATAATAACATTTATTTAGCGTTTTCTGAAAATATTTATACTAGTTATGTTTATATACTTGTTAGGAAGATATATTATTAAAAATAGCAATTGCCATACAATGGAAACTTTTCAATCCACAATTCGTATCTTTTAAATAGACAGGGATATTATCTCACTAGCAGAAGAGTTTTATAAATATACAGGCAAGGTAGGGGGAGTACATTATACTTTTTAAATAAAGGTCTACAAGTCTCTAATGAATGAATGAATGAATTTAGACAGTATTTTAGGCGACCCTTAGTCAACGCGCATGAAACAGTTATTTTAGGCTGAAATCTTTATATTACTGAAATAAGCTATTACTTAAAACAAAAAAATACATTGCCTACATTACTTCTGGAAAAAGTATGGTTTTTAATACCGTACTTTCAGAATATATTTATTGTAAAAAGAAAATGTCTTATCCTAATTACATCATCATCACACCAACCCATTAACGGCCTATTACAGGGCACGGGTCCCCTCCCACAATGAGAAGGGGTTGAGCCACTGTCCACCACTGCCCATTGCGGTTTGATGGACTCCACACACCCTTGATAACATTGCGAAGAACTCTCAGGCGTGCATGTTCCCTCACGACGTTTTCCTTCGCCGTTGACGCACATAACTTAGAAAAGTTAGAGGTGCGTGGAATCGAACTCGGAGTCCTACCCACTAGACTATCACCACTCATATAAATAACATTAAAAAGTATATAAAAATATCAGAGCGAGTAGGATTTGAACCCGCATCGCTCCGGCAATCACGGCCGAGTGCTTGCCAATTAAGCCACGGTCCTCTTACGACGATGAAATCATTATATGCCTTTTTTATTAGCTCTAAAGCTATTATATGTTGAATATTATTAAACACATTGGAACAGCGAGGAGGGTCTTAGTTCTAAATTTATTTATATAAACCTATAGCTACCCCTAGATACCGTACCACCCTTATACAGTAATACTCTTACCGTATTACGTACATCGACATAGCACCCCTTTACTTTCGTATTATGTCACTGACGTAATATGAATTATGTGGAAAATTTTAGTCAATAAAAATTTGTATACTATGAAAGTATAAAAAAAGTATAGTTGTGTATTATAATATTATAAAAGTATGTATGAATGGATGGATGTATTGATTTTTGTTACTCTTTTAAGCAAAAACTACTTAAACAATTTGACTGAATTTTGGAATGGAGATAGATTATATGCTTTTTATTCCGAGAAAATGTATAGTTTACGCAGGATTCATAAAAAACCAAAAAAACGCGTACGAAGCTGCGGGCAGCAGCTGGTATTTTAAATGTGAAAGCTTGTCTGTTTGTTTGTTGTGTATTCCTTAATTAAATTTGCTACCAAGATAGCTCGTATCCCCGGGACGGACTTAGGATACTTTTTATCCCAAGAATTATAGGGTTTCTACGGGTTTCATAATAATATTAGTTTTGTATTATATGATACCTATGTTTGGCTCAATCACTGAAACAATCTTAAAGTAGTTTGGTATCGATATAAATTGCATCTTGGAGTTGGACATAAATACTTTTAATTTCGAGGAATAAGAAAATGTATAAACATTTTACTAACGGTGCCGCTATCACCAGCAATAGCCTAGCAGTCCTTCGGTTTCTCTTGGTTTTCCTAACCCTAAGGCTTCCTGGAAGAAGCAATAAGGCCGCCTTTTGGATCCTACTATTTTTTTTTCTTTTTGTGGTGTACAAGTCAAGTGTATAAATAAATAATTAAACAGTCCACTTCTGTACTAAGGAATGGACGGGTTTGGCCATAATCTCCACGCTGGGCAGATGGTGAACGCAGTAGTTGGTAGTAGTAGCACAGAGGACGCTACTGCTCTTACTCCGTTAAGGAACATTCCCTTCGCCTTGTACGATACCCTCGGGGGGAACTGGTGACAGCAGTTCTTTGATCCGCCGTCACCACACGATAAATACGTATTGCCATACACAGTAGTTTGCACTAGGTTTCTTACCATACAGCAGGAAAATGGCATAAACGACAAAAATCCTCCTCTTATAAGTACGAGTTATATATAAATCTTAGGGTAGGCAGTGCTTTTGTGCGTATGTAAACGCCACTGGCTATACATACTAACTAATGTTCTGGAAGGCGTCTGTAGTCTACGAATCCGCACTGGGCCAGCGTGGTATATACGGTCTAAACTCATTTCGATATGAGACCCGTACCTCTATGCACGCCACTGAGTGCACGATGCACAGGGTATGCAGGTGATATAAAATGAAGAAAATCGCCAGCACGAGTTATATATAGTTAAGGGTAGGCTTTTTATAACTCTTACAATGCCTATTCTTAAGTTTTTAATAACTCGTACTGAAGATTTTCTTCATTTTATATCATCTGCATACCCTGTGCATAAACTCTATGCACGCCACAGTGACGTGCACTTCATACAGGCACAAAAGCACTGCATACCCTAAAAATTTTGTATTACTCATAAAGGGGAAGCATTTTTCCATTTTATGCCATTTTCTTTCTTTATGCATACCCTGGTCAAAAACCCTGTGCCCGCCACTGCAATGTAGTGGGCCGATAATGCTTGAAAAGGATGATGATACGTACTAAGATATACTCAGTTGATTACTATTATTAAACCATAGCTATATAAATATAGAAGGAAGCCATAATAACCGTAAAAGCTTGGATATATTATATCGATGAAGTAAGCAATCACTCAAATAAACTGCGTACTAATAAATTAAAAAAAATTAAAATCCTCTGTAACTGACCGAGCAACAGCAAATAGTACTGGAAAAACCTTGCTGATAGAACTTCAGTCGTATTACCATAGCTATAAGGTTTGTAATTAAACGAATCGGGATTTGTACAGTTTACTAGCGTAAAAGAGCAGACCATGACAAGATCGATAAGGGTTTTCGCCCACTGTTTACACGTTTAAAAGTTAAACGGGAAATATTATAATAATAATAAATAAATAAATAAATATACTACGACAATACACACATCGCCATCTAGCCCCAAAGTAAGCGTAGCTTGTGTTATGGGTACTGAGATAGCTGATGAATATTTTTTTATGAATATAATACACATAAATACTTATAATATACAGATAAACACCCAGACACTGAAAAACATTCATGTTCATCACACCAACATTTTCCAATTGTGAGAATAGAACCCACGGCCTTGGACTCAGAAAGCAGGGTCGCTGCCCACTGCGCCACTCGGCGCATAATAATTACAAGTTATAATTGATTATTGGTCTGTCTGGTGAGAGGCTTCGGCCAAGACCGACGACGAATGGCTCTATTCCAGGGAGATGCTGCGTAGAATCAGACTAGGGGTATATATTTAACACAACTGCCATTCCCCTAGCAGGTAAGCCCGCTGCCATCTTACTGCCATCACCGCCTCATGCAGGCATCGCCATCATGCGATTGCAGTCAAAACTTGTATTTTTTTTTTATATATTAATAGCGAGCAAACGAGTGGGTCACCTGATGATAAGTGATCACCGCCGCCCTTAAACATCTGCAGCACCAGAGGAGCCACCGATGCGTTGCCTGCTTTTAAGGAATTTGTTTATCCGCCCCTTGAATAACCCTAGATTTTATTTAAATGAGTATTGGAATAGATTATTTTTTTAAATACCATTTTAACTTATCCATCATTCTCTAGGTCCGTATAATCAGACTATATGAAGAAACATCATCATTAGGCATAAAAAATACAACTATAGAAAATAAGTAGAGGTGGGGATATAATACAACGAAGGTATTCGAAAACTTTCTTCTTCTTTTGCAGATAAGGCCAAGTAGCCTTAGCACAAGTTTGCTCCCTCGCAATCGTTTTCGCATATCAAACTATGTATCGTCAAAGTAAAATGGACCTAATGACATTCTTGTCAGAGTCGCAAAACCAGTACTTCTGATCTTCGAACGTTCTGTTAAAACTATTGTAGGCAAATTTGAGCATTAAGTCAATCCCTGTAAGATTCATTTAGTCCAATGTTCAAGTATTTCCATACTCAAAAACGAGTCCGCAATCGCAAGCGAGCAATCGTGTTCTAAGGCTTCAGAACGCTAACCACTGAACAGGTTGGCTCGCTAGCACGACGAGTCGTTTTCGAATATAGAAATACTTGGACATCGAAGAAAAATGGATCTTAATTGCATTTATTAAAAGCTTAAATTTGCCTACAATTCTTAAGCTCGTGAATTGACAGAACGTTTTTAAAACACAACTCAGAAGAACAGGATTTTCTACTCTAAAGCGAGTGCGATTAGATCCATTTTACTTCGGCGATACAGAGTTTGATACGCGAAATCGACTCCACGATCGCGAGCGAGCAATTCCTGTACTAAGGCTACGGGAAAGGTTAGTTCGACCGTGTGTAGTGGGCACTTAGCTGTATCATCGTGTACACAATTCCTGCAACGATATGTTAATGATTAAGGACGTCGGATCGAAGCGAAAACTGGGCACTCTGTATGCTCCGACCTAGATTATTTCATATTATGAAAATTAATCTTAATTTGCTATACTCCGCCAACAGCAGCAGAATCTGTATGGTGTCATTTATAATTACTTCAATCCGTATACTCCACACCAAACAGATTTTCGGCAATGTACCCTCTACGCACGTTTCGCTCCGAAACCGGAGCATCCTCAGGTGATGTTTAGTTTACAATGAATAATTGTTAAGTAACAATTATTACATTGCCGAGGATTGCCCTCGGGAGTTGTAAAAACCGTAACAAACGCGGGCGAAGAATGCGGGCTACAGCTAGTATAGAAAATCAAATCAAAATACACTTTATGTACACCATATACAAAGCACTTAAAAAAACACAATTGAAAGAATGAAAGTAAAGTTACAATAGGCGGCCTTATCGCTTAAGAGCGACCTCTACCAGGCAACCTACCAAAGAAGATGAAGTTAAAAAGAAGGGTTAGGGTGTACACAAATAATAATTCAATAATGAACATACTAGCGGACCCCAGCACCATCAGTCGGGCTGATTTGTGAATCTAAACCATCTAGGGTGCCACTCAAACGAATACCAAAAAATTCATTCAAATCGGTCCAGCCGTTTAGGAGGAGTTCAGTGACATACACACGCACACAAGAAAAATATAAATAAAGATATTTTAATAATGACATAAAAGTAACATGTCATTAAGAAGCCAGAAAGAAAAAAGAAAAGGAAAAAAAGAGACGAAAATTAAAAAAACCAAAAAAGCGGTGGGAGCCAGTGCCTTCACTTTTCTACGTTAAGTGCGTTTTAAGAAACATCGTGAAGAGACCGGCATGCCTGACAGTTCTTCATGTTCTAAAAGGCGTGTGAAGTCCACCAATCTGCACTTGGCCAGCTTGGTGGACTTCGACTTAAACGCTTCTCATTCTGGGGGGAGACCCGTGTCCTGTAGTGGGCCGCTACAATAAGTTGTTAATGATGAACTAGGCTACACGAATAATTACTCAATCTAAGATAATTAACAACTATCAACCGCATTACAAGCGGGCCAAACCAACAATATAAAAAGTCTCCAAAAAGGGCACCATTACAGCAAATTTAACGGCACCTATTATCTTCAACACCGTAAATTAAGCAGCCACGCACTCACAACTGGACCAATCAACAGATCTGTCGTGCAGCGCAGTGAACGAACAAGCTATTGCTGGACCAGTTGCAAGACTAATGAGTCGATTTCAATCTCATTTCTTTGTCCGAGACGGGGAACGCGGATTAGTAGGGCGACAGGTTGGTAACCGCGTCGGTGACATCTGTGGAAAGGTTTGTTCGGGCCTTAGCGAAGACTGTATAACGATGCTTCAAAGATGCTTGGATAAGGGGGCGCGGGGCAGGTGCGTTCGTTCCACGAGGAAGGGATTCAATTGAAGATTTCGTATAATTAATTTTCCCTAGAGACAGTTCAGGTATTAACATGTTTAGAAGCTCAAAGTAATCGCTCGTACCTGATCCAAAGTTATTAGAAATCGTATAGTTATTATAGTAAATAAGTAAATATAAATGAATATACTGCAACAGTCGTGTTCATCACACTAACTTTACAGTTGCGGGAATCGAACCCACGGCCATGATTCAGAAAACGAGGTCATCAAAAATTCAAATACTTATCATATGGATAATAGTTATTGTTATAAAGGCCAGGGAACTGTCGCGAGTTAAGAAGATAAAATCATTCGTTACTAACTGAACTTAAATGACTTAAAACTTGGAAGCCGCTAGACCCAAGCGGCACAAAACCGTGGTTTTTCAAATTTTGGATAGAAGCAGGCGTTACTTTGCGGAAATCCATGATAATTATGCAAAATTAAGCTTAATTTGCTATACTCCGCGAAAAGCAGGAGAATCTGTGTGGTGTAAATTATAATTTCTTCAATCCTTATACTCCACACCAAACAGATCTTCGGCAATATACCCTCTACGCACGTTTCGCTCCGAAACCGGAGCATCCTCAGGAGATGTTAACTTTACAATGAATAATTGTTAAGTCAACAATTAACAATTATTAACAATTATTCATTGCAAAGTCAACATCTCCTGAGGATGCTCCTGAGGATGCTCCGTTCCAATTGGCGACCATATTGAGCTCTTGGGTGTCAACATCTCATCCAATCTAAATTTTGATAGTTTTTCAAATTCCCTACAAGAGACCTATGTTCAGAAGTCGACGTCAGTTGCTTGACATGATGATGAAAACTTATTAATATCATATCTTATTAATTTAAATTGTAGATTGTTATTTCTCTCTTTTTTTGTGCGTAACAAAAATTCTACGACACGGACAAGAAAAACAGAAACCCGAATACAAAAGGCGGCCTTATCGCTGAGTCGTGATTTCCTAAGGATGGGCTATCAGGAATGCCCGATTCCCGCAACTAAACATTCAAATGGGTCCAGAGGGCGTATAATCCCATCGCATGACAAAATTCAAAATGCAAAATTCATTTATTTCTAGTAGGCCTAGTTTATAAGCACTTTTGAAACGACAAGTCAGTCTGTTTATGGTGACTCTAACACCGGTTCGGAAGGCAGATTCGACAGAGAAGAGCCGGCAAGAAACTCAGAAGATTGCTCTTTTTAACAACATTTTATAGTTTAACAATCTTTAGATTTTTTCTGTTTTGTGAGAGATGAGAGCAGAGTGGCCTTGACGGTATATTAAGCCACCTAAATATAAATCTATCTAACTCAGAAAAATAAAAAACCAGGTACTGGAAAGACTTATTTAATAAAAAATAAAAAGTAGTTTTTTACGAAAATGGTAACATGCTACACATACCAACAATAAAACTTTTAAAGCTAATGACATGTCATATGCTTAACCAAAATAAATGTTTCTTTAATAAATGTAAAAAATAAATGTTTCTTTCTTTCTTTCTTTTCTTTCTTTCTTTCTTAACCCCGGCTACTTATAACTTTATAAAAAATATAGCTAACGGTTTGTTAAACATGTGATATCGTTAGCTAGAGTTTCAAAATTACAAAAGGACGAGCGCTATAATTAAATGACGTCTCAAATAAAAAAGTAATTAAAAAGCTAAAGCAATTTGATACAGCAGTCATAGAACACGGTAGACGGAGTATAATGCTCTATTACGCTCTCCGCAGGACAAAAGCCTACTTTTATAATGAGGAGGGTTTGCACAAACACCGGCGCTCTAATGTGGCACAAGAATAAACACATGTAAACAGTGAAGACAATATACCGGTTTTTGCTTGAAGGAAAATGTAATTCTCCACAGAAAAAGTGTAAACTGCACACCAAAGTAATTAGACTTAAGTGTCAACGGAAAATTAGAAGTTGTTAATGTGATTAGCACACACATACACACACATGCGTGTGCACAGAAGGGACACATCTTACTCACTAATTATTCACTACTTTTTTACTTGTCTTATGTCATAAATTCCAACTGTTTAACGTACATTCCGGGGGAGAGGGCTGGTAAAATCTAGCTAGGATGGCCACAGCCAGTGACGCACTGGCTGTGGCCATCCTAGCTAGCTAGCTTATAATATGTATAATTTGAATGAAAGAAAGAAACGCTAAGTTCAGTTTATATAAAACGGAAACTAATAGAAAAGTCCTATTATAATATAAAGGATTACATGTATGATAAAAAAACCTGGGTTTGAATTGCTCTTACTTCATAGCTCATTAACTAGACTGTGAGATGGTGATAACAAAAAAAAAACCTGGCTTAGTTTGTTGTGGGCTCTTATTAGACCAGGGCGCGTTTGGAACCCTCCTAGCTTTAGTTTCAAGTTAACGAATGTCGTTATCACCATCAATAACATTAGTGTAACATGTTAAATGTATGAACGTTTCATATGTGCCTGTAATAAGGTCTATATTAATAAAACATTTTTTAATTTGAATTTGAATTTGATATTATTATTATTGATATAAACTCTCACGCCCATGTACAAGATAAATATATATAGTGAGCCAAACCAACATTTATATACTGACTTAGATACATAGAGATTAATACGATAAAATAAACATCACATATATACGGTTTTGTACCTGGCGGGGGTTTATTATTATTTCTATAATTTATTTATATACATTTCTATTTTTAATTATAAAAGCAGCTCGTTGGCCTAACGGTTACTATGTGTGGCAATAGCTCACAAGATCCTGGCCCTAAACATGTAAAGGTGAGGTTTTCTGTGCTTATTCTCAGTAGGTACCAGCCCTAATAATTTGTGCTTTAGCTCCCTTCTCTCAGAGAGTAAGTACACTTAGATTGGTAGATAGACGTGCTGAGTCCGAATCGCTCTAGCTAAGACATTTTCTACCCCAGACTGGCACAGTGGTTTTCATTGTAGTCTCATAAGTGGAAGGTCCCCAGTTCGATCCCCGGGATTTTTTTTCTGGTTTGATCTAGTGGAAGGCTTTAGCAGTTGCTACGTATTAGCCTACTGACTAAGTATTTTACTCTGTCAGTAATTGAAAAACACAACTTTGTGAAATTTAAATACTTAGTCAGTATGACGGTGAGTTATGTGGTTCTTAAAAGTTAAAAGTCCCGAGTTCGATACCTGGGAATTTATAATTTCTGATTTTATCTGGTTTGGTCTGGTGGGACGCTAAGCGCCACCACCCGTCCCACCAGACCAAACCAGCGCGGCTAGTCACACCCTACTGACAAAATAGGAACCACTGCGTACTTCTTAATGACAACTCTGTTGTGACAATTTATCGTTTGGTCATATTTATTGTTTTGTATGGTAGGAGGCTTCGGTCATGGCTAGTTACCACCCTAACGACAAAGACGTGCCGCTAAGCGATTTAACGTTCCGGTACGATGTCGTGTAGAAACCGATAAGGAGTATTATAGTATAAAGGACTACGTAATCGATAAAAAAGCTTGGGTGTAACTTATTGCTCTAACCAGGTTGCTCTTCTAATAATTTTAAATGACATTGTGAGATGGTGATAACAAAGAAAAAAAAACCACCCAGCTAAGTTTGTAGTGGGCTTCTTCTTAGACCAGGACGCGTTTGGAAACCTCGTAGCTCTAGTTTTAAGTTTACGAATGTGGTTATCGCCATCATCTCACTACCGTGTAATTCTTATGTACGCATCAAAAGTGCCACCTATGGGGCCTACTTGAATAAAGATATTTTTGATTTTGACTTTGTATGGGTTTAATATAACTGACATACTCCCTAACAGTTTAGCCGGCTACCATCTTAGACTATTATTACTTACCACCAGGTGATATTGCAGTCAAGGGTTAACTAGTAGCGGAATAAAAAAAATATATATGCCAAGAAATATTGATCTTAGTAAAGAGTACTCGAAGGTTCCATTCAGTAGCACGAAATACTATAGTAACTCTTTTACGGTTAATTGTTACAGACTCTTGAAAACTATAATATGTATGTAGTATTAGAATTTATGAGTAAGTAGTTTATTAAAATTATTTTGTATGTGCACCAACCCGTTCCTTCGTTTTTTTTTTCCTAACTTCAAAGGTTGTCTGGAAGAGATCGCTTTAGTGATAAGACCGCCTTTGCACGCTCTATTTTATTTTTATTATTTTAAGTTTCTTCTGTATTTGTGTTTAATTTATATAAAATGTGTGTGTGCAATAAAGACTTAAAACAGACAAACAAAAGTATTGTATTAGTATGAAAACTGTAATACTCCATAAGCTTTCCAGTCAGGTTGTTTAATTTCTTAACTCATTTATTTAATTAAATCTCATTCGTCCAAGTCAGTTGATGTTATATTTCTAAGAACACACACACAATCATTATATTCGGTAGCTTATTAACTTTCCTTTTCAACTTCAATATAGCTGTATTACTTCAGTATCAGTGTTTTGATTAGACACTTAGACGAATAATTTTTTTTAAGAACTGTAGGTACAACTGGTGGCCTTAACTGCTTTTTTAAATATCGCCAGTGACTTTGATTGCCGTATGCTCATTAGAAGCGCATTCCCAAATTCCTGCTTCTGCTGTAAACGACCGCTTGTAAAATTCGGTCTTGTTTAAAGACATACTTAGCGCCCTATTGTGTAAATCACTGTAAATTATTATTATTTGTCTGTTCGAAGTTATTGTATTTATCGTGCGTTTGTATAGACAAACGGACAGACGACCGGACGGCCGGAGCCAATTACCGAATAATTAACTATCGGGAACTGGATGAGTGACCGAGTAAGTACAGGCCGATTTATTTCTTAACGGGTGCCAAAAAAACATTTCTTCGTGCCAAATTTCAAGGTTGTATTCGCTGTATTAGTTTTATTAATGAGAGCAGTTGGATTCTTAATATAAAAATAAGAACTGGATAATTGAAATTTGATAACAGCTTTCATGACTAGGTAAAAGTGCTTATAGGCCTAAGCCTACCTATTTGTAATGATTGTTCTGTCTAAGGCCCGAGCTAACGAATAGCAAATTTGCTTTATGAATAAAATCTATTTTATTCCGTTGCTAGAGTATTTCCATTCTCGGAAACGACTCCTCGATCGCGAGCTAACTCAATGCGAGTTAGGTACCTTAAATATTTTCGAACGCTAAGCGACTATTTCGGTTGATAAAGGTGGGCGATTTAATTTATTCAGGGTTATATATTCCAAAAGGTGCATAACATCTTTAAAATAATAAGTTCCGACAACTTAGAATAAGGATTCCTGCGAAACAAAATTGCAAAAACTTTCTGTAACTTTCAACATAATATTGTAAATTTCCGCAATTGATTATTTACTTTAAATTGGATAGCAAAATAAATTCTTATAATAAGCCCCGGGGTACGCGCGAACATAACTATAATTTGTCAAAAGCCTATAACAGCCTCTGCCTACGTGAGGGTTTTCCCATAAACACTTCGCTGGACAGACGGGTTGCGCTATCTCACACAAGACATTACAAGATTACTAAATTGATAGATGATTTTGGAATAGAGCAAATGCTGAGTTTCTTGCTGCTTTGTCTAGGTAGAATCTTCACTCCGAACCGAACTACAACTTACCGAACCGAAGTACCTACTTGATGTCCGGTGTCGGAGCGAAACGTGTGTAGAGAGTACATTGCCGAAGATCCGTTTGGTGTGGAGTAAAAAGATTGAAGATATTATAAAATACGCAACACAGATTCTCCGGCTTTTCGCGGATTATATTAAATTAATCTTCATGTTCACGATATGCAATACTTTATGTGGCCTTCTTAAAATATATTAATAAATTTTAATTTATCCAATTTAAATATCACTTATGAATAAATATAAATATACTATGACAATACAAACATCGCCATCTAGCCCCAAAGTAAGCGTACTTGTGTTATGGGTACTAAGATGACTGATGAATGTTTTACATGCACCCAGACACTGAAAGACATTCATTCTTACAAACATTCGGCCGAAGGAAAACATCGTGAGGAAACCTGCATGCCTGAGAGATCTCCATAATGTTCTCAACGGCGGCGTTGGTAGTCTACAAAACCGCGCTTGGCCTGCGTAGTAGAGAGGACCCGGTAATGGGTTGATAGTGATGAATGTAGTGTACAAATTCAGTAATACATGATTGCGTTCCGATTCTCAAGTGCTAGAGCACGCGGAACGATCCGCATGCGATTTTGATGTAATCATGAGGTTGTTACGTTCGAAAAAACGCGCTAGAGCGGGGAAAGTGACGCGCCAAGATCGTGAAAGGTACTTACCAAACCACCAGCGTAAACAGACCCGCCGTGTCGCGAGCCGAGTTCTGGACTCGAAGCTTCACGTATTTAGAGCCAATTTGCGAGGGCTCCAGGTGGGCTGGATGCGGCAAACTTACGACACTAGTGTTTGGAATTCGAACTACTTTCGCGTAATCTTCCGTCGCTTGAACCTTCGGCGTCCCATTTAGTTGGTGGATTTCAAACGTCTTCAAAATTAAGTAATTAGATTTTTTTTTAAAAGCGGTGATAGCCTAGTCATTAGTCACTTCACCTTTCTCTTTTGGGGGTACAGAGTTCAATCCCCAGCTCCCACCGCTAACTTGTGACAGCCGATTGGCGCAGTGGGCAGCGACCCTGCTTTCTGAGTTCAAGGGCGTGGGTTCGATTCCCACAAATGGAAAATGCTTGTGTGGTGAACATGAATGTTTTTCAGTGGCTGGGTGTTTATCTGTATATTATAAGTATTTATGTGTATTATATTCATAACAATATTCATCAGCTATCTTAGTACCCATAACACAAGCTACGCTTACTTTGGGGCTAGATGGCGGTGTGTGTATTGTTGAGGAAACAAGAGTCAGCCATATTGCAAAGGCGTGTGAAGTCTACCAATCCGCACTTGTCCATCGTGGTGGACTACGGCCTACGGCCCTTCTCATTCTGACAGGAGACGCTTGCATTGTAGTGGACCATTAGTCTTCTACTTAATATATAAAGCTGAAGGTTCGTTTTTAGTTTGTTTACTTGAATGCGACGATCTCAGGAACTTTCTTTCAATATTGGATAGAACATTTATCGAGGAAAGCTATAGGCTATTAGTATATCATCACGCTAACATTAATAGCCCACCCATTACAGGCCCACTACTGAGCACTGGTCTCCTCCTCCAATAAGAAGGAGTAAAGGTAGACCACCACGCTGGCTCAAACAGGAATGGTGGACTCCACACACCTTTGAGAACATTATGTAGAACTCTCAGGTATGGAGGTTTTCTCAAGATGTTTTCCTTCACCGTTGAAGGAAGTTATATTTTTATTACATATGACGCACATAATTTAGAAAAGTTTGAGGTGCGAGCTAGGATTCGAACTCCGCACCCCTGAAAGCGAAGTCGAGCTACTGCCCATTGCGCTATCACCGCTTTCAGTAATGTCCGCAAATTATTAATAAGTACAAAAATAAAGAAGAGGAATTCACTTTTAAATAATCAATTTACATGACAAACAAGCAGATTTTTATATAGTGTCGAGTGATAGCATTAGTAGGTAAGGTGAGAAGGTACGTAATGAGAAAGTGGGCATCGCGGACAGAGCGAGTTCTAAATAAAATTTGGACGGCCGATTGGCGCAGTTTGCAGCTGCTTTCTGAGCCGTGGGTTCGATTCCCACTACTGGAAAATGTTTGTGAGCATGAATGTTTTTCAGTGTCTGGGTGTTTATACGTAAGTATATTCTAAGTATTAATGTATCGTATTCATAAAAATATTCATCTGTCATCTTAGTACCCATAACAGAAGCTACGCTTACTTTGGGGCTAGGTGGCGATGTGTATATTGTCGTAGTATATTTATTTATAAATTTATTAAAAAATATATATATAAATATAAAAACTTACTGTAAACAAATTAAGAATCATGCGACATGTTTGTTGTAACAAATTAAAATAAACATAAATATCCGAATCGTTTGAAACGTTTAAAAAAGTTAACAAAATGAAAAAGGTGCGTGGCGCGTTTGAAAGGACACAAAAAAGTCTCGTTTAAAATTTAAATAGGCTGGCTCGTTTACAAAAAAAAAAATGCTAATGCCCATAAGACAAAGGCCACGAGTTTATGGCTTCTCGAGAAGCAATGCTTTGGGACTTACTGTAGGTAGTCTGTGAGTCTGTTTAAATATGTATCTATACATATATCAGCTCATTTAATGCACTTTACTATTTTGACAACCTCCCTGGCGCAGAGGTGAGAGCTGTGGTTTTAAGTTTCCGGGTTCGATTCCCGACAGGTGCAATTTGGGAATTTATAATTTCTGAATTTCCTTTTCGTCTGGTCTGATGGGAGGCTTCGGCCGTGGCTATTTACCGTAAAATAAGTGCCGCTTAGCGATTTAGCGTTCTGATACGATGTCGCGTTGAAACCGATTAGAGGTATTGGTTACTCATTAACTCACAACCGCCATACTCCCTAACAGGTTAGCCCGCTACTAACTTGGACTGCATCATCACTTACCACCAGGTGAGATTGCAGTCAAGGGCTAACTTGTAGTAGGATGAAAAAGAACTACACGCCAGCCAATTACAGAGCATGGGCACATTTAATATATTAATGCAGTTTTTTTTATTTTTTATATTGTTTACCAACAGCTTTAAATTTCAGTATGGAATCTACGTACAAACGTTCGATACGGCACCTTCACACAGACGCACGAACTCCAGTCTTGTTTAGAGACTCCGACGGCTCAAAGACAACTCCTGGTGTCTAAGTCGTTATAACTTAATCAATATTTACACGAATTAATAGATTCATTCATTATCTTTAGAAACATTAGGAGTCTTAAAATAAATCCGTGTATAGATTTAAGAAAGTTCTACATGTTCTCAAAGGTGTGTGTCTACCAATCCGAACTTGGCCAGCGTTGCGGACTACCGAGAGGACCACGCTACTGTAAATATATACAAACAGTATGGAAACTACAAACACGCGTTCAAACGGCACACTCACACATGCGGTAACGCTATTGCACGCCCTATTTAAATCCAAATACCCACCAACTTACTGTCATCAACATTCGCTGTGAATGAAATATAATTTCAATTATTTTTCGAAAACTATTCAGTTAAAAAGAATTAATATTTCTATTCAATTAATTGAATTAAATTATCTCTTTCTACGTGCGTTTATTACGGTTTTTTTTACAAATTTAGAAATAGGAGTTTCTTGCCGGCTCCTTCTCGGTAGAATCTGCCATCCGAACCGGTGGTAGAGTCACTACACACAGACAGACTTGACGTTTCAAAAGTGCTTATATTAGGCCTACTTGAAATAAATGAATATTAAATTTTAATTTTTTTGAATTTTAAAGTTAATCCTTTCAACTAAATTTATACCAAAAATCTAGTTGACTGGTGGCTCAATTAGGGCGTAAAGGAAGGACAAACAAACAAAAACGCTTTCGAATTAAAGTTACAAGGATTAGTAATACCACAGAGCTTTAAAACAAAATACCCACCAGCAATGTCAGGAACGCTGTGAATCATAATTTTAATTATTTCATGAAAACTATTCAATAAATTGAAAATGAATTGTTAGCGCATTTGTAAAACGCTAATCAATTCATTAAAATACCTGGCAAATATAAAGTTATAGTTAAATATTCAAATACAATAGTTTAATCGTTTACCCACTTTACAAAACTACTGTAAGACAAGTTAAAAATTACGGTTGCAATTCTTACAAAGAAGGATTGAAAAAATGATCTTCAATCAACACCTGAGACGATTTTAATTATAGAAAGTAAACACTCCGGAATCTGTTACAAGAGTTCATAAATGTAAATTGGAGACGCACCCGTTTAGCGTCCGTCCCACCCTAACAGCCGCACCCCCTATGCCTGTATGGGGATCGGGGAGGGCTAGTGAATGCGGCAGTCAGATTCAAAAGAAATCAAGTTCGGAAACAGTCTAATTGTGATGGATTTTGCGTGTTTTGCTTCAAAACTTAGGTTTTGCAATTTATTTAGGCGCATACCTGTGAATCCTAATAACATGCCAAATTGTATAAATCGCCAAATTGTTTTCTGTACTTTTATGTAGTGTGCAATAAAAGATATTCATAATATATTGGTGTATTCATTAATTCACTCATTCATGCTGCAAGAGGCAATATTCATGTACATAAGATTGTTTTGACAATACAATGACTTGTTGTAAGGAATCCTTACTAATATTATAAATGGAATGCGTGTTCGTTTGTTTGTCCTTCCTTCACGACCTAACTAACCAACCAATAAACTTGATTTTTCGCATAGAGTTAGTTGCAAGGATGGAGAGTAACATAAGCGACTTTTTATCCCAGGATAACTAACGGTTCTTATGGAATTTGTAAAATACGAGGACAACAGCTAGTAAAATTATATACTAACTCTGCACTAGTGCACAACGTTTATTATTTAGCCTTATAAATAAGAAATCCTACGTAACAAAGGTTTATGTGAATCATATAGGAAAAAAAAGTATCCTATCTCCGGGATGCGGGCTATCTTTGTGTCAAAATTTACTAAGACTCAAGCAGCAGTTGAGCCGAATATAGGTAACAGACAAACAAATAACCAACAGACTCAGTTAACCTTTTTTAATTTTAAGCGTGGATTGACATGATAGTGGAAAAGTAGAGCTATTTGTGACAGAGCTCGTCCGGGAAAGTACTGCGGCCAACATCTCTGTGTTCGGGTCTGAAGGGCGTACGGGCACATTAGGCTTAGCTGTTAAGAAGCGGTGACATCTTAGTGGGTAAGGCATCGATCAGCTTTTCTTTCGTGGAGACCGAATTCGAGCCCTGGCACGCCTTTTACACCACTGACTTTTCGGAGTCATGTGCGTTTTTAATTTAAGCAATTTTAATATCAATTGCTTTAAACGGGGAAGGAAAACATCGTGAGGAAACCTGCATGATAGTACTCCGTAATGTTCTCAACGTCGCGTCGTGTGAAGTCTACCAATCCGCAGCTGGCCATCGTGGATCGGCGGTCGGCCTAATCCCTTCTAATCCTTAATACTTTCAACTAAAAAGTAATGAAAACATTGTTTAATAATAAGACAACTTAAAAAAAAATACTTAAAACTTCTCCATTTTCTTTATTTTTATAGATTAATTAGTCTATGCTCACAGAGCTTTATAAAGCGACTGTTTTAAATTCATAATATGAAATCGGCGGTTCTTTGTATCAGAGCTTGTTCCATTACGTAATATCTGGCCTAAATGACTAGAAAGTCGCTTCACAAGTTTAATTTCCGTCACAGTAGATCAATGTTCTTCGAGAACAAAACAGTTTCTTACACCCGTATTTCCCAATCGATACCATGAAGTCATTGTTCGTTCAAAAATTCTTATATTTTTCAGATTTTCAGAATTCAGAAATTCACTTATTTAAATAGTTAGGTCTTGTTTATAAGCACTTTAGAGATCTCAAGTCTGTCTGTTTGTTGTGATTCTACCGATAGGAAGCCGGCAGCAAACTCGGCAATTGGTAACAATATTTTTTTCTATCTCACGGGAGTTGAGAGCGGAGCTGACTGCTTCCCAGCAATCTTGTCATTTAGAGATCTATTGTATAGTAAATGTCGTGTAAAACATTTTTAAAACTTATGCAAAGGTCCATTCTTTTTGGGAGCGTGTTATAAAAGCGTAAGTTTCACTAATCAGGTTATTGAGAGTTGACGATATGACGCCATCCTACCTTTATTTTGGTGAGGTTTCTTTCTCATAGTATGATCTCCCTAAGTTTAGAGGATAACTTAGGGAGATCACACCAATCGAAACATAACACCGTCATATCAAAATGGATCTTATTTCACTCATTAGAGAGTTAAATTCTGGTTGCGTGTGATTTTTACTTTGAAATTATTCCGTCAAAAGAACTATCTGTACAATAGTGGACCAATCTGAGCTTTAAATTAATATTGATAAGTTCCGTTTTACTTCCAACCAACGACTATTCGACTGCGTAAGATATACTAACGCCGTTCTAAGGAAAGAATAGCCTTAGTACAAGATTGGCTCGTTTTCGCTTTCCAAACTCTGTATCTTCGAAGTAAATGGCTTCGAAGTAAAGTCACTAGCTTTAGAGTCGCAAATCCTGTACTTTTGATTTTTTAAGATAACTTAATTGTTGTCAGTACCTGAAACAAGAATGAATTAAAAATTTAAAAATTATGTTTCAGAGATAAACTTTATTTAATGAACTCACAATAAAGTTCTAGAATCATTCAGCATGCGACGTGACGTCTTAAGCTCGTGAAGCTATCCTGCGAGTGATACCTATGCGTGATTAAATCAGAAATGGTACTTCTATGGATAGAGATCCCATGAAAAACCGGAGAAAACATCAAAGCCCAATGAGTCGCGAAGCCGAAGTGATAATGGATGGTGCACTTAACTCGGATAAGCAAACCTGGATCGAGAAGTGTAGAATGGGTGAAACGCCCTTCTTTGTAATCATATCAACCACTAGACTCTAACTGTTTGCTGTTCTTAGCTGGTTGGAAATGCTATGGAACACTATGGTTTTAAAGAACTTAAAGAAGATTGGGCAGACAAAGCTGGTATACCTACTTTAGTTTAGGGCATTAGATTAATATTTCCCTGTATCAGGAGTGATTTGTTATTAATGCGGCACTCCGAGCTACTGTAACCCCCCTCCCCTCCACCCCACCCGGCTTACCGCGCGCGCCCGACGCTGAGTGTGGTTTCGTTAGCTAACATCAGTTTTACTTCCATTTTGACACGTAGGTAATGTAGTCAAAATCTAACTCGACCACAGATAAAATCTGTGAATCGAGGTCATCGACACTTTTACAGAATATCCTGGCAAAAACGGTGGACTCGATTCTCTCAGTTCAGATTCAGTTTAAACTATACCTACACGATCATTGGAGTTCACGGGTTAAATTGTGTTGTAGTTTGAGTTTAGTAAAGATTTTGGATACACTTAAACTTCAGATCACACTCTATTATTAAGTCAAAGTCAAAGTCAAATATTTCTTTATTCAAATAGGCACATAGATGGCACTTTTGATGCGTTATTATATACAAAATGTGTACATAGCAGTGAGTAGTGATGGCGATAACTACAATCGTAAACTTAAAACTAAAGCTACGAGGGTTCCAATCGCGCCCTGGTCTAAGAAGAAGCCCACAACAAACTTAGCCGGGTGTTCTTTTTGTTATCACCATCTCACATTGTCATTAGAAAATATTTAAGAAGCTACCTGGTTAGAGCAATTGTTTACACCCAAGCTTTTTAAATTAATTTAATTATCTATATGCGCCATCTACCTCTCTACTTGAGCTGTCTTTAACGCCTTTGGTTGCTATGTAGCGATAAGGCCGCCAAATTGTATAATTTTTGGTAAAATTTTTATTTATAATTTTTCTACATTTTAGTGTGGTGTACAATAAAAGTGTAATAATTCATTCATTCATTCATCCAAAATAATTACTTAGTAGAGCTATCCTTATCAAAAGGGATTTAAAAATGGATAGCACTAATAAATTTAATCTTTGATCTTAAGATTCCAAATTAGATTGATTATTATTTTTAGAAAGTTTCATTATAATTGAAGTCGCTGTTAGAAATGGATAGAAAAAGGGATTTGTAAATAGAATACATATTTAATTGAAACCTTGTGACGGTAACAAATCCGATTACGAAATAGACTCGCGCGAATTTTAATTTGAAATTTAAACGTAACCAATCACAAAACATACTAACTGCACGTTCCATTCCATCCTTTCATTCAACATCATACTCATTTAACTAAGCATAGACAAAATTCAACTCTATAACATTCAAATAGCGTTCAGTATCTTTGCATTTAATGAGAATATTTTATCGTGGTAGACGATACGAAACGCACCAACATTCTATTTTTAAAATCGATGCGGTGACCGAAGTGGGGCACGTATCTTTTACAATAATATTATTATGTGGTGTTTATCATGTATAAGGCTTGATTGTTTAAAATAAAACCGACATAAAAACGACCTACCTACAAAATAAAAATTAGCATTATTTTTTATTGATTAGAGAGGACTATTGAAAGGTGGATAAAATCGTTATAAGTACGCAAGGGAATTGGGTTTGCACTAAAAGAAAACTTAAAAACCAAGCAAAAAGCGCACCAGATTCTAAACCTGAAATAATATAAAATAGTTTAATTATGATTTTTGATTTCAAATAATTATTGTTTATTATTTACTTTGTTTTAATTCTAAGTGTTTTCAAAATTTATTTTTTTCTCTCAATTTTATATACGTTTCCCCTAACTGGGATGGGATTTTGAAAATAAAATGAAAATGGTGAATGGCATTTGTGGAATGGAATAAGCGAATGGCAAAATGAGCTACGTGAAATGGTTAAGTTTTAGACAAAAGATAAAAGTCATGCAGGTTTCAAAGGTTTCAAGGTTGAAGCAGGTGAGATTGAATTACTTAAAACGCACATAACTTCGAAAAGTTAGAGGTACGAGCTGGGACTCGAACTCGGCCCCCCGAAAGTGAAGTCGAGCTACTACCCAATGCGCTACCGCTTCCTTTATTCATTATTCGCAGCGAGTAGGAACTTTCAAAAATATCAAACATTTTTAAAATTAAAATGGAGGACTGATTAAAGTTTTTTTGATTGAGCGTAGAGACTCACGTAGAATACTAATTCTACCTTTTACATTAAAAAAGATAGCCCCCTTGCAACAATTACCGTTTGAAGTAAAAGCGCCCTTCATACGCACAGAATAATGTACCTATATTAGGTAGGTATAGGTAGGTAATATCGTACGCTTTCTCGGCGTGCGGTGCATTGAAGCGTGGGTAATCTTTTAGCTTGTCTACAATTCACTGATACTCTATTGTTTTCTTTTGTTGTTTATTTATTATTATTGAACTCTTTATTTGTATACCACAACATTTACATATATAAAGTATAATAAAAACAGAAACATATCGATAGAAGTAAAATACTAAAGGCGGCCTTATCGCTTAATAGCGATCTCTGCTAGGCAACCTTTATGTTTTTCATTTTTATAACCGTTACAAATTACCTACTACTGATTATACTTAATAAAATTCATCATCGTAAGAAAATTAATATATCATTAATGAGAAGGAGGCTGATTTTATTCCACAAAAGTTAACTCTATACCTGGTGGTATGTGATGATGCAGCCTAAAATGCTAGCGGGCCAACCTGTTAAGGAGTATAGTAGTTATATGATAACATAGTTGTCACCATCCTCTTCCCACGGGTGTCGTACGAGTAGACCTAGGGAATTTAATCTGTTTCTACGCGACATCGCACCGGAACACTAGCCAAGGCCAAAGCCTCCTACCAGACCAGACCAGAGAAAACTCAGAAATTATAAATTCCCAAATTCGTCATCATATCAACCCATTACCGGCCCAGGTCTCCTCCACAATGAGAATTAAGGCTGTAGTACGCCACGTTGGCGCAGTGCGGATTGGTGCACCTTTGAGAACTTCTCTCAGGCATGCTGGTTTCTTTGCGATGTATGTCCTTCACCGTGGTAGATTCGATATTTAAATTTCTTAAAAAAACGCACATAACTTAGATAAGTTAGAGGTGCGTGCTGGGATTCGAACTCGGTCCCCCGAAAGTTAAGTCGAGGTCCCACCCACTGGGCTATCATCGTTCTTTACTTACTCTCTATAACACAAAATAATTAAGTTGAACATAAAAATCAAACCAATGTAATCAAAACCTAATAACAACTTGCTTAGCTAGTTATTATTCGAAATTACCACATTCCAAATCAAATATTGGATATTGGAAGAATAATATAAATAGGTAACGCGGGTATTTAATGCAAAATAAACAGTAAATACCACTGAGCCGTTAATACTCGTATTTGGACAGGTGAATTTTCTATAATGAATTTAGACAGTTTTTAAATTAAAAGAAATAATAATTTTTCTCCATTGCATATATAATAGAAGAAAAGTTAATCTAGGTACTTTATGTTAAACATATGGATAGTAAATAAAAACACCTATCGTTTTAGCCAGCCTTCTGGTTCCGTATACGCAATTCCAAGAACGGAATCCTTGGTGTATGCTCCGAGTACCCGGAGAATCCTATTGTAAAGAGCTGTTTTGCCGTGCATCGCGACGGAAACCGTAAATAGTAGGTTATACGGGTACGAACCCTCTTTTGGGGTAATTTATTATATTTTATTTGTATTTTTCTTATAATGTTTTTCATTTCATTTATTATTTTTTAGATCTTTTAATATTTTAAATACTATGCTACTTTTTTACGTGTATATTGAGATGGGTTTTACCTGAATTAAACAATTATTATTATTATTATTATTATTATTTACTCAAAGTGTAAAACCTCGGTATATTCTAAGATTATACCTACCAAAATCTTCACCGCTGTAAATCAGATGGGGAAGATACACCACTTTTTTTGTATACAAGATGAGCTTGCGCTTGACAGTGAAGCCTGATGGAAAGCAATGTTGAGGTCTCAGATGAGGTGCGCCTGCCTAGAAAATGCTTATTCACTCTTGCCTTGAAGGTTGTATCAGAAACGAGCAAGAAAAGCTCTTCGTACGTGTTGACTGAACTTCTTTCTTTCTATTAATGAATGAATGAATAAATGAATGAATGAAAGAATGATTGATTGAATGAATAAATGAATGAATGAATGAATGGATATACTTTTATTGCACACCACAAAAAGTAAATTGAAAAAAAAGGAAAGTACTTATAACAAAACATCGTATACAATTTGGCGGCCTAATCGCTTCATAGCGATTTCTTCCAGGCAACCAATGGCGAAGATAAAAAACAGGTACCTACAGAAAATAGTTAGGTGGTGCATATATACATATACCCATTAAATAAAAATTTCATTACTTTCTTTCATTTCTTTTCCATTATGATATGCGTGAGATAAAGAGTTACTTCTTCTTTTTCTAGGGATGCTACCGTTTACGGCGTCTCGCTGTTATGTGGTAGAATGGTGCCGGAACAAGAATATGAAGTTCCTGCGCACACTCGTCAAAGTATATCCTCCACGGCAATAAGCCTGTAATACGTTGATAATAATGACGATAATTAAATATTTGTTCCTGTGAAATTCGTTTTACAGTTGCACTGCGCAAAAATGGTGTCAATCAAAGACAAAAACAAAATGACAACACACTCTCCAGCTGTAAAAATAGAGGTCAATCCGAGTAGCTTTTTTATGCCACAGATTCACTACATATTTATACGAAGCATTACGTGTTGGTTGCGTTCGAAATTCGAAAAGCAACAGTATCATCCTCGTAAGCGTTACCTGCTGGACCGTTATGCGACCGTACCTGCGCAGCAACGGGTTTAATGACTTACTTGCACTACAAGAAATATTATGCCGCAGGATTCCACTGAGCAGTTTTGATTTGGGTACAATTATTATAATACTAATGCCCGTTTTCAGTAACGATGGACAAGGAAATATCTAAGTAAGTAACGTCTAATCAAAGAAGTTCCCTAGGCATACATTTACCTTTCAACAATCGATTTTAACTAGGCAACTCATATAAACAAACTTGTCTATTGTTCTTGCCACAAGGTGTGGTATTTTATGGTTGTATAATCGTATTTTTAATTTATTGTATGGATTTAGGGTTATTAAAAAAAACAAACAGAAGTTTTAGTTTACGAGTCCCAAGACTTTACTTATGTAACTTAAGACGGCGCCTAACGACGTTATACATCACATTAGAGTTCGTGAAACATTTTTTTTCTCTAGGAATCACCTAAATCATACATAGGTTGCCTGTAAGAGATTGCTTGCAGCAATAAGGCCGCCTTTGCATGTCTACAATGTGATTTACTGTTAACTACTTACTATTTCTTTTCCTGTGTAATAAATGAAATAAAGTGTTTCTTCTTCTTCTTCTTCTTTTAAATCACTAGACATCCGATTAAGGCAATTCCGGCATTAAAATTGAAACGCAATATCAAACGTATAGAATAGAATTGAATAAATTTAATTGCTTTAACTGTGTACATTTGTTTTGGTGTTGTAAGTGGGAATAGTTCCAACAGTTTGCCAATAGGCATCCGCTAAGAAAGGCTTTTTGGAAATTCCAACCCTAAGAGTGTTTGTATAAAACCCTTCATTTATCAATTTATATTTCCAGTTAATTGTATGAAACTTTCATTTAAGTTTTTCGATTAAAAATAAATAAATACGTGTTTTACATATTTTAAGAATTCCAACTCCAATAGCGCCAAATAGCGGATGAAAATGTATATGAAAGTTTCTGATCTGTTAAGTAATTTACGTTCATATTTTTCTATAAGCAGCAAGACATTTTTTTTTTAATTTGTAGTTGAAATTTACCAAATCAAAAATTGAACTTGACGTGAGCGAAGCCGCGGGCAAAAGCTATTTTAAAATAAAACTAACAGGCACGTTAAGAAAAACATTTGTATATAATTTGTAAGTACCTTTTTTAAATCGGTTAATAATATTCATATAATGTCCTCCGATATCGGGTGATACACGTTTCGTCCCGCAATCGAGCGATAAGATACCACCGAGTCAACGCACGCTTAAACAAACCTTGATAAAGTGTCATGGCAAATGTCCAATCCTAGCTCCTAATACGAGGCGATATAAGTATGTAGAGGCAAATTTTTATTACACTCAAAGTTCTTCTGTTAGACCAGGAAAATAGCTTGTTGGCAACTATATTATAAATTTTATAAATTTAAAATGCATATTAAAATTTTCGGAACCGACTGTATTTGAACCTGCGACTCTCTGGCAATCGCAGCCTGAGCGCTTTTTCCAATAAAGCTACGGCTCTCCTACCATCGATGCCGAAATTAGTATATGCCTTTTACATCAGTCTTATAGCAACTGTATATAAAACTATATTATCCCTATCCCTACTTAATATTATAAATGTCAATGTAAGTTTTTTTGTTACGCTTTCACGCAAAATCTACTTTACCGATCCTCATGAAACTTTGTACACATATTCTTGGAAGTGTTAGAAGTAATGTAGGATACTTTTTATCCCGACATTAAGCTCGGTTCCTTTGGGAGAGGGGATGAAAGTGTTTGACGATTTTACAAATTGTCACCGATTACAATAAATATTTTTTGTAATATATAGGTTATAATATGTGTTTAATTTTGCCCAAACTGTGGTTGAAGATAGAGAACAGAACTCCTCAGTGGACAGTAGCAAACCCCTCATTTAAGGCTTAGCGATACCGAATACTTTTTTAAAAATACAATTAAATTTAATGCCACATCAAAAAACAAAATCAAACGCAGACGAAGTCGCGGGCAACAGCTAGTAGTATATAAAATTATATACTACTAGTATATATTATAGCCCAGCAACATAAAATATCATATGAGTGATTTGATAACAGAAGATTTAAACTTAAGAAGTCTGTTTGTCCATATGCAACTGCAATCGTCAACGTCCACGATTAGCCAGCACTTTAGGCACCGTCCCTGGCGAAGTTAAGCGCACTGGTCTTATAAGAGGAGGTCCCGGGTTCGCTTCCCGGAAGGGGCATTCAGGGGGTTTATAATTTCTCATTTTTCTGTGGTCTGGTGCCAGTAGGGAGCTTCAGCCGTGGCTAGTTACCTTTCTAATGGCAAAGACGTGCCGCATAGAGGTTTGGTGTTCTAGTACGATGTCGCGTGGTACCCGATTGGCGTAACGGTTTAATATAACTGCTGTACTAACAACTTAACCACCTTAAATTGCATCATCAAGCCTATTACTTATATTGAAATTTAAAACATAACATTGTTAAAAACAATATTGTATATATATTTATGTACTAATGATATTCATTTTATAGGTATATATTAATTATCAGTACCTATATATAAAACTGTAAGTTTATTATATATCTTTATTTTCAGCAATAGTCCCATAGAATAGATTCGTTTTAAAGTATAATAGTAATGTATAAATTATATTAAAAATGTATATAAAAAAATATTATATATGCAAATATATATATGTTTATTTATATGCGCCAACTATCTCTCTTCTTGAGCTGTGTGTTTCACCCGGCTAAGTTTGTTGTGGGCTTCTTCTTAGACCGGGACGCGTTTGGAACCCTCGTAGCTTTAGTTTTAAGTTTACGAATGTGGTTATCGCCATCATCTCACTACCGTGTAATTCTTATGTACGCATCAAAAGTGCCACCTGTGGGCCTACTTGAATAAAGATACCCCATTGGTTGCCTGGAAGAGAGCGATAAGGCCGCTTAATTGTATACTCTTCGTTACATTTTTATTTACTATTTTTCTATATGTTTACGTGGTGTGCAATAAAACTGTATTTATTCATTCATTCATTGTTGAGGATGAGACAATGTTACCTGTATAGTATTGCACTAAACGGAAGTGATGCTATCAACCCTCGATATCCTTTTTTACGCTATAGTAATACTTGACCTCATTTGAACTTGAACACTGATGATGTCATAAAAATCACAGAAAAAGTTAGGGAACCACCTTATCGACTCTATACATACACGCAACCACACAAACACACACACATAAACACTAACATACACACACTCACACACACACACTATTATTAGCATGTTAGATTATAGGTACTTTGTTTTTCTATGTTAAGATAGATAAATGTAAACGTAGGAGAGCGGGGACCCTGAGACACAGGTTTTATTTTAAAACTTACTTCAGGATTCCCAACACTATTGTAAAATGACTAATATTTTAACAATAAATTTCATTTCATTTCATTATCGACATTTGTGACAGGCACTTCTTTTAAAAGCCTATGGGCCTTGTAAATAAGCAAGAGATAACGCTGGAATATTTATAAAAACGTTCTGACATTTTAAAGTTACTTCCTGTTCAAGTGCGACAAAACACTGCATAACTATTCCGACATTATGCCAAGTTTATTCGCAAGACCCTAAAGTACTCTAGAACTTAGCATTGGTACTAATGCGTTTTCATTAAATGATTTGGGCGAAGTCTATAGAAAGAAACGTTTCCCAGACTCTTAGGTGGTAACTATTGGTGAAAGGTTGATGTTTACCTAGGAATCTCTTAAGGTTAGGCGTTACCTATTTAAGCATTACCTTGTCCGTCGTTAGTGAAAACGGACATAAGAGGATGAGAAGTGGTAACGGTTATTTTTTAACTCTAATTTTTATTTACATTGCAAATATGTTGATATAATTCGCAATGCAGTGAACATACGCATTAACTGTATAAAATCAATACAATGCTTCCTAATAAATGATTGTTAGTTATTAACCACAATCCCCATGCAATTATAATATGATGAAAAAGTGCCCTTACGTTATAAATAATAACCACTGCAAGTAAATATGAATCTTATTCGCTGTAGGCAGGGTACAATTTTAAACACAGAACGTAAAACGCTTAAATTAGGGGCAGATTACACTGGCCCTAGTCCGCTGGAAGTTTTCCACGGTAGGGTTGCGACCACGGTTTAGAAAAAGTACAGTTAGGCAGAGTGTGGAGACAATGAAAAATAAGAATTTAAAAAAAAGAATTTAAAAAAGTAGAGTCCATGCACGGTACTACAGATTTTTCGTGCCTGATATATTTAAATGCAGTTTAAATACCACTATGACACCCGTGGATGCGGCAAAAGCAGTTATCCGCCTTAATACTTTACTAACTGATGACAAACTAGACAAAAAAAACTACATAACATGTTGTAGTTTCTGCTATACGGTTATAAATGTTCAGTAATTTTTTTTGTTTTAAACTGTTGCCAAACATGGACGCAATTTGGAAGTTTTTCGAATAACATTTCAGGTTAAATATCCACCGTTAGTTGATCCTCGCCTGCTGGACAGTTTTCTTGCTAAAACAAGCACTAAACTTAAAAGGGATGAAAAATTTATGTCATAAAAAATTAAATTTATTGAAAGATATTTGTTTGTGAAGCTACTGAATGAACGTGCGGGCCATTAGGGAATAATTGTTTGTCTTGCATTTTAGTGACTCATTTCGTAGGTTTCCACTACACCTTGTTATCTAATTATTTTCTTTGATTGGCGCTACCTTGTCTAGTTGTGCTAGCATTTTCTTAGTTTAATGCATAAAGGTCTTTGGATTTTCACTATCCTACTCTATGATTTAAATTGTGTTTAATTTAATAGTAGTGGCAGAGCTGCTTGATGACATCTTAAGCCTGTTTGTTTTTAGTATCTTCGATAGAGGACTGATCAATTATATGTTACCTTGTATGTACTGTATGTTCTGTATGATTGTTTAATTGTGATTATACCAACCATACTGCCAGAGTACTGACAGAAGTTGCTCGATTAATTACATCTTTCGCCCCTTCCGATGAACCCAGTTGGATTTAAGAGAAAAGGGTTGTTTACTCTAAATGATTTCGATTATAAATTGTGATTGGAGGCGCTAATTTTATTTAAGTGCATATTGAAATGTTTTCAACGCGGAAACGAGGTAAATAAAACTTGACCTTAATTTAGCTTTATGTTCTGTTTACCTAGTTGGGGAACAAGACTGCAGAATTTGGAACTCCTTCTAAAATAAATATGTTCATATCATTGATATGATGACGATGAATATAAAATTGGATACAGACATTTTTTTAAATATATGTAGTTAAAGGAAGACTTCAATTTGCATATTCTTATACCAACTGTATGAATGAATACAGTTTTATTTTACACCAAAGAAAAAAAATGTTACAGAGATATAAACATAGACCAAGAGACTACAATTTGGTACAAATATAAAAATATGGTATAATATAAATTTTATACCAACTGTAACATTAAATAGTGAGAAAATTTTGTAATAGATGGGTCTACAATTTAAGTTATTTATGAAGGTACAGTATTATGATAAACTCTTTTTAGTTTTGGTTTGGTTAAACTCTTATGAGTTTAACTACCAAGCCCAAACGAAACCTTTTGTGATTTGAAGTTAGCGTTTATTATATTTAATTTGTGGTTAATATGATGAAAACATATTATACTATTAAAAATAAAAAAACTGTTTAAAAATGGACTGATTTCTCATACGAAAATTAAAGTTTAATTTTCTATACTCCGTGAAAAGCGGGAGCGGGAAATATAAATCACACCGTACAGGTTCTCCTGCTCGTCGCGGAGTATTAGCAAATGACTTTAGCGTTACATTTAAAGATACCAAAAGATCGAAGTTTTTATTCATATTAATTCATTTGACTGAAGACTTTTTTTTAACATTTATGTTGTTCACTATATACCTTGCTTTGACTATATGATTGTTTAGCTATGGCAGTACCTACGAGGCTACCATAAGTGACAAAAGTTACTCGATTAATAACATCTTTCGCCCCTTCCGATACTACCCATAAAAGAAAAGGGTTGTTTACTTTAAATGGTTTCAATTATAAATTGAGATTGGAGGCGCTAATTGTATTTAAAGTGCATATTGAAATGTTTTCAAAGTAAAAACGAGTTTAATAAAACTTAAATGGTTTTCTTTTGCGTTTTGGGTGCAACCGAAGTGAAATGTACAAAGGAGAGAAGATCTTCCGACTTTGCACGGCTTTGATATTCAGTGTCTGGGTTTTTATCTGTATATTATAAGTATTTATGAATATTATATTCATAAAAATATTCATCAGTTATCTTAGTACCCATAACACAACCTACGCTTACTTTGGGACTAGATGGCGATTTGTGTACTGTCGAAGTACATATGTATATAGAGTTTATTATCCATCTGTATATAATACCTTAACGGTATAATAGTTCGTGGTTTAGGAAGAGATAGCGGAATAACAGACAGCGGAAAGTTTTATTTTTATACAGATACATATAAGTTATTACTACACTTTTATGGTTTTTTTAACGCAAAGCATGAATACATTGGCTGTTGCACGAGCAAACTAACAAAATAAGATTTTACTTCTTCCCTGCTTTCTGATTCCATGACCATGGGTTCGATTCCCACAACTGGAAAATGTTTGTGTGATGTACATGAATGTTTTTCAGTGTGCGTGTTAATCTATATATTTATAATGTAATAGCTGTTGCCCGCGACTTCGTCTGCGTTTGATATTGTTTTTAAAGTATTCAGTATCACTAAGCTTTAAATGAGTATATAGTAGTATATATATAACATGTGACTGTCAATTAATTATAGACAAATAATTTGCAATAAAATAAAATTGCGACTATAATTAAAGATCTAAGCTATCCTATCTCTTAAGTTGGACCAGACTGCTCACGGTGTGTCAATTTAATTTAAAATCGGTTAAGAAGTTTAGGAGTCCATCGCGGACAAACATCGTGACAGGAGATTTATATATATTAAGAAATTATTGATAAAAATATTCATCAGTCATCTTAATACCCATAATATAAACTACGCTTACTTTGTGCTAGATGCCGATGTGTGTATTGTCGTAGTATGAATGAATGAATGAATACACTTTTATTGTACACCAAAGAAAAAAAAGTACTTACAGAGATATAAATACATATCGAGAGAGTACAATTTGGTGGCCTTATTGCTACATAGCGATTTCTTCCAGGCAACCAATGGCGTAAAAGGAATTAACATAGAAAAGAGGTAGGTGGTGCGACAGAAAAGGCGACTATCTGCAACTTATTATTAGGTGAGATTGTAGCCAAGCGCTAACTTGTAATAGAATAAAAAAAGTAGAAAACCGCTGTGTAGTTATTAAGATGTAAATTATGACTTTAAGTTGCTACGTAGGTACGTCCTAAGCCAAGTTTATGTCAACGTTATTTGTGCAAAACCTCGACGCGAGGCGCATTTATAATGACAAACGCATCGACAGAGCGACACTTATGTGTAAAGCAACCTTAGTACAAAAATCGCTAGCTCGCAATCGAGAAGTCAATTTCGAGCATGGGAATAGTTAAACATCGGAGTAAAATGGACCTTATTTTGATTGAGTTAAAGCTCATTTTTTATATGGTAATAATTGACAGATCCAGCAGATTGCCCAACAGATGCTAAGTGGGAAACCATTACTTATAAACATCGCAGCACTTCGCAGGGCATGCAGAGAACACGTCCTGCAACGTGCCGCCCTTCTTTTTCTTCTACTCCCGGGCCTTTTCTGCACTTGGTTGGTCTGGAACCATCCGTTGTACGTATGGCCACTGCTCGGCTGGCTGGAGTGATCCAGCGGCTCCCCGCATTATCACTCCAGCCAGCCGAGCTCACTCCAGAAGCTTAGCAGGCCGCGCAGGTCGCCGAGTGCTTCTTGAAGTGTTGCTGAGGAGCCAAGGTGTGCTGCGCGTTGTTCTGCTACTCCATTGCATTGGAGCATTACATGTATCGGTGTTTCTTCCGTCTCCATGTATGCTCTGCAGAGAGGACTGTCAGTTATACCTAAAATGGAAAGGTGTTTGTTTAGTGGGCAGTGCCCTGTTATCATACCTACAGGCTACTACTGTCCTTAGTTTAAACCGATTTAGTTGCAGTAATTTTGTTGTTAATCGTGGGTTGAGGTCTTGTAAGGCCTCCTCCGTGTGTTTGCAGTCTTTTGTTTTGGACCATAGCTCCGAGTGTGTTGATTGCATCAACGTGCTGCTGTGTCCATCAATCTGAGCCGTAGGTGCTAAGCCTCATGCACCTGTAATTACACCGGCACCTACTCCCTTGAGACCGGCAAACAGCATTGCAACAATGCTGCTTAGCGGCAGAAGCAAACATGGTGGTAGTACTTCCCCGGACAAGCTGTCACTAAAAGCTACTACCACTGTTCTTTAGGTTGGGCTATTGGCAGAACGTTCGTAAAACAAAAATCAGAAGTACAGTAATTGAGACTCTAAAAACGAGTGACATTAGGTTCATATTACTTACGATACAGAGTTTAATACTCGAAAAGGACTTCTTCAATGCAAGCGAGAAAAATTTGTACTAAGGCTATACAGCACTTATTTACGATTGCATTAATATTGGGTATGAATAGAACGATAAAATGACGGATTGATATGTAAGTGAATTAAGCGTTAAAATTATATTAAACTTTGCATTTACACACCTGAGTTGGGATAGCTAGTTTTTAACAGATCATAGCGCATTACTGAAATATTGTAGCATTCAACTACCTATATGTGCGTTCGTTTCTAGAGTCGCGCTACAAATTAAAAGCATAGAATATTTTCGTGCTTTTTTTTGGTCACTTCGAGCAGGGCGTGGCAACCTTGGTTATTAAAGGTAGCAGCATTTCGTGGGTTGAGGTTAGGTTTCTATTTTTTAACAGGTTAAATAGAGGAACCGTTTGAAATTCAAACGGTGAAGTCAAAAATCCGGTTAATACCTGTTTAAAAAGGTACTAACCGGTTTTTCGACTTCAAAAAGCACCACCTTTTTGTACGTTTTATATGACCTTTAGTATACTGTGTACATACGTAAATAGATTTATGCACGTTTTCACTATCGACGGCAATGTCTTAGTTAGTAACGCCTAATAAATAAAAAAAGGTCCTAAGAAAACAAATACCTTTTACCAATCAATATAACCTTATATTAGTATATAATATAACCTAACCTATATTCCATATAATATAACCTAACCTATTATGTGTAATATGTGCCACAAGGTGATGTATGAGTTGCCTAGTGAAAATCGATTGGTGAAAGTTATATGTTGGCGTAGGAATCTTCTTTGATCAAGAATCATAGACCAGTTAGGTCATATTACATATAATATAACGTAACCTATGATATGTAATATAACCTAACTTGTCTATGATTCTTGCCACAAGGTGTGATATTTTGTGATGGTATTTTCGTATTAAATTTTATCGTATGGATTAAAGGTTTAGTGAAAACAGGCATTGGTTTTTTTTTTTTTTTTTATTAACGATAGGCCAGCGTTTGACGACAATCATGCCCGTTAGAAAGCAATGATGAGGTCTAGGTTGGAGCACGCTTGCCTAGAAAAAGCCTATTCACTCTAGCCTTGAAGGTACTTAAATTATACGTGGCAGGAAACACAGTTACCGGGAGGGCGTTCCACATCTTAGCGGCACGTATCAGAAACGTGGATAAAAAACGTTTCGTGCTAACGTTTATACTTCTATCGGCAGTTCCTAAAGACTGCACCACTAATTTAGAACAAGGCGTGATCCGCCTAAATTAGCTTAATTGAACTGTATGAATCATCACGGTCTGTCATCCTTTAACCGGTAAGGCGAAGAATATTTTTTCCGGCTATTAACCAAAGTTTACCGGTAAATAAAAACCAGTTCCACGAGTTTTAGAAATAAATGAGAGGCATTTTATTACAGATAGCTACGACTACAAAGGGGAATGTATGGCAGGCGCTGTGCTAGGTGAAATCCCCTCTCAGACCCCTCTGTGCCCATAGAGGAAAGGGATTTTTCAAGTGACGCCGAGGGCTCTTAAGGACGAAATGCATCGATGTATTTTCCGTGGCATTTCGTATCTGACATGGGAATTGTCATGCTTTAGAAATATTAATTTGGTGAACTTCTTTTTCTTTTCCTTTCCCCAACTTTGGCAACACCTATACAGGTTTTTATTGCAAGGTTTCTCAGTGTTCCTAGTTCTAGTACTAAGTTGACTTATGTAATGCTTTATAATGAATCTTTACTATCTATACTTAATATTATATAGCTGAAGAGTTTGTTTGGTTGAACGCGCTAATCTCAGGAACTATAAGTTCTCATTAGAAAAAAACTTTTTGTGTTGGATACTCTATTCATTGAGGATGGCTATTAAGATACACTACGACTATATAGGACCGAACTATCAATTTAAAATGATGCAAAAACGGGAAAAAATATTATTTTTAAGAATTACTGAAGCGAGTGCTGCGTTAACAGTTAAATTTACGCCAAAATAATGCGTATAGAAATTATTTCTTCATATGCCTATCTTTAAATGTTGACTCATACGCAGAAGAGGTCGCGGGCAAACGCTAGTATATGCGATTAATATAAAGAGGAAAGATGGTTTTGTTTGTACCTAATAGGCTCTGAAAATATTGGAACGATTTTAACCATTTCTTCCCTGACGCTTTATAAACAAAAAACAAATGTCGACGACGTCACATCTAAGTTATTTTAAAGCTGTTTTAAAAATTACTCTTGTAAATCTTATAGCCCACAGCATATAGCTGTAACAGAGGTTACAAAAAACTTTTATTGTCAATATTCATGCTATTTGAGGCAAGCTTTAAATAATAAATAAATATACTATACTACGACAATACACACATCGCCATCTAGCCCCAAAGCAAGCGTAGCTTGTGTTATAGGTACTAAGATGACTGATGAATATTTTTATGAATAATATAAATAAATACTTATAATATACGTATAAACACCCAGACTTTGAAAACATGTTCATCACACAAACATTATCCAGTTGTGGGAATGCACCCACGGCCTTGTACTCAGGAAGCAGGGTCGCCGCCCACTGCGCCAGTCGGGCATCAAAATAAATAGATCGAGCAACAAAAAATATACATGAAACGAAACATAACAAAGGCAACTGAGTTCCGGTTCGTTTACACTCGGGTTCTTCCCCATATTTTTTCCGTCGGAAAGGCAAGAAAGACACTGCAAGAGTCTGAGAAGAAAACGATGGACACTCTGGGGATATGATACTGGACGAAACTGCTGCGAATGAACATGTAATTTCTTCAGACAATTAGCGTTGAAAACTCGTATTCTAAATTTTCTCTGTTATAAATATCGAGCCCAGTTCATTGAACAGCTTTTCCTATTTATATCACACTTCTGGGCACAAGTCTTTTGGAGTGGGGCATTAACGGCACCTCTTTGTAGCGTAGTAACTAGCCACGTTCAAAGCCTCTCACCGGACCAGACCAGAGAAAATGAGGAAATTGTAAATTCCCAAACTACCTCTGCCGGGAGTCGAACCAGGGACCAACCACACCGCTGCGCCAGGGTTACCTTCAAAGTACATAATTGAATATAAAAAAGGGGAGTGGAGACCGATTTTCAAATGAGAAACACTTTGAGTTAAGAACATACAGAATCCTCAATCAGCCATTATTATATGCAGTCCAAATTCAAATTTAAAATTCATTTATTTCATGTAGGCCTAATATAAGCACATTTAAAATGTCAAGTCTGTCTGTTTGTAGTGACTCTACCACCGGTTCGGAAGCAAGCCGGCAAGAAACTCTGCAGTTGCTCTTTTCCAACATCAACTATTTACATTTTACCATTAATTTTTCTATCTTGTGAGAGATGAAAGCGGAGCCGGATGCTTCCATGCCAAGTCATTAAGAAATTCATCAATTGTAAAGTAACCTCGCTGTATTAAATACATATTAAACATACATATTCTTTAAACTTATGCATTGTTAGGTTCAAAATTACTTTAGGAATCCCACAAATAATTTCTGTACCTTTGACAAAAACTGTGAAAACGCCCCGCGCACGGTGTCACTCTACACCCGCGGAATGTTGCTAGCTCACAAACTTTTTCACATTTTATGGATTTTATGGTGAACGCTTAAAGCAATAGAGCATCTGCTAAATGCTATGAAATTACTAAACGTTGTTCGAGAAACCATTCTAAAGTGGAGTGGTTTTTGATGCTTGATTAGTGTACACGGTTTCTGTATGTTCTTAATTCTGTGGGGTGACAATGCCAAAGTGAAAACCATTCTGCCAAGACTGAAGCGACTGCGAGAAGAAACAGTATCAACTTACTGAGGAATTAAAAATATACGTACACAACCCCAAATTAAGTAAAAGACACATCAAAATGTTTAACACGAGATATCTCGTTCAGACGCCACCTATTTGCCTTTGATTTTGTTATTCATCGAGGTAGGGTGGCGCCCCAAAGAGCCTCCCCGCTCTACTCCCCTCGCCGACGTTGATATAAAACCGCAGATAAACGGTCAGACGCGAAATAAACGATCATTTCATTTATTGAACACCACTCAATGCTCAAAGCAACTTAAAAAACGCTTGTCATGCTTGGTACCTTACTATGGGCCTCATAAGAAGGCTCAGAATCACTCAGCGGGCGATGGAGAGAGCAATGTTGGGAGTATCTCTACGTGATCAAATGAGGAGATCCGTAGAGATCCAGAGTTACCGACATAGATCAGCGAGTCGCAAAGCTGAAGTGGGAATGGGCGGGGCACATAGCTCAGAGAACCGATGGATGTTGGGGTTCCGAGGTGCTGGAATGGCGACCCCGCACAAGTAAACGCAGCGTTGGTCGGCCCTCAACGAGGTGGGCAGACGACATCAAGAGTCGCTGGGAGCCGCTGGAAACAAGCGGCCCAGGACCGTGTAATTTGGAACCCCCTACAAAAGACCTATGTCCAGCAGTGGACTTCAATCGGTTGAGGTGATGATGATATTTATTTTAAGCTGTATTTTCGTATTTGTTGCCACAGCGGCAACAGAAATATATCATCTGTTAAAATTTCAACTGAAAAGTTCATGAGATACAGCCTGGTAACAGACGGTGAGACGGACAGAGGAGTATTAGTAATGGGGCCCGTTTTATCCTTCGGGTACGGAACGCTGATAATAGCCCACCAAACCATATTGGAACAGCTCGGTTGGTTTATGCTCTAAAACCGAGAAATAGAGACGAGGCCTCTTCCCAACAGTGGGACGCTAAAAGGTCAAATAAAAAAAAAACAATCGGCTTTCGATGAAGTAGTCGTATGCAGTAGTTATTTCAAAATCACCGCTAGACAGTTCAGTTTGATTTATTTGTATCTCGATGGATTACGTACTTTCGTACCTTCCACGTTTTCCATAACTCATTATTTTACTGCATAGTCATAGAGGCGTAAAAGGACAGAAACTTGTGTTTGTACTGCATTCGTATTGAAGGTTCTCCGATAACGGGACTTGTCATATTGACGACCTATTCGATTTTCTTAACATAGCTGGGAATGTGTACCTACCCAATACCTTTTTTGTGTCGGTAGTACTCTGTCGAGCTTTTCATTTTATGTGGCAGTAGTTGAATGAATTGATAAATTAATAACAGTTTTATTTACATACCACAGGGAAAGTTGGCAGAAAAATATTGTAGTTACGTGAAAAACCATTGAAAGGAAACGGTTCATCAAAGGCTAAAGGCTGTGCGATTGATTTGTCAATTATATAGAGGTTGGCATGTGAGTTTTAGTTAATGTGTTATCTTTATATGCAATTCGAATTATATTATATTATTTTAACACTTATTATATAATTGCAACATTTTATTTACTAGATGTAGTACTAGGATGTAATTAACAGTATTTCTGATTTTTTAATATACTCACAATTTTGCTGCTTTTATCACTTTTATTACTTTAATGGGAATAACCTGTGTCCACTTTATTTATTTATTTAATTATTTTTATCTATCTATTTAATGTGCCGTAACGTCACTCGGGTCTCGGCTGAAAATCAGCGGCACGCATGTACCTAAAATGCATGGCTAATGCTGAGCTGTACACCCTTTCTGTCTGGTGTTACACACAGACATACTGTTTACTATGTTGTTACTTTATTTATATTTTTTTTACTAAGACAATACACACATCTCCACCTAGCCCCAAAGTAAGCGTAGCTTGTGTTATGGGTACTAAGATGACTGATTTTTTTTATGAATAATATACATAAATACTTAAAATATACGTATAAACACCGAGACACTGAAAAACATTCATGCTCATCTCACAAACATTTGCGTGTAGTAGGAATCGAACCTACGGCCTTAGGCTCAGAAAGCAGGGTCGCTGCAAACTGCGCCAATCGCGCGTTTGCCATATTATTATGAGATGTACTCTTTGTAACACTTGAATAAATGGATTTTCTTTCTTACATCAAACTGAGCCTTGTGTACAATTATGTACACCAGCAACAACACCCTTCCTACCGAAGCATAACAGTGCTGCTTTGAGCCTGAAATAAGAATGTCAATAAGGAGTACTTTCCCGGACCAGCTCTATCGCTAAAAGCTCTAGTTAGAATGAAAAGCGTTCCTATACTCAGTATAATAAGTTTGACGACCTCCTTGGTGCAGCGGTGAGCGCTGTGAATTTAAGTAGGAGGTTCCGGGTTCGATTCCCGGCAGGGAAATTTGGACTTTATAATTTCTGATTTTTTTTGTTTTGGTCTGGTGGGAGGCCTTGGCAGTGTATAGTTACCACCCTACCGACAAAGACGTGCCGCTAAGCGATTTAGTGTTACGGTGCGATGTCGCGTAGTAACCTATTAGGGGTATGCCTACCATACTCCCTAACAGGTTAGCCCGCTACCACCTTAGACTGCATCATCACCTACCAACAGGTGAGATTGCAGTCAAGGGCTAACTTGTAGTGGAATAAAAAAAATCTACAAGTTGAAGAAAAGAAGAAAGAAATAAGCCTTAATTTTTCCAAATATCTAAGTACTTTGTTAAGTCAGTAAATGATAATTCTGTATTTCATTTTTCATAAGTATTAACGCAAAATGGAGTATCTATTTCGCGAAATTCTCAGCAAAAAGATTGCTCAAAAAATACATTTGTTGTATTACGAGTGCAGTGAACTTAGTATTGATTGTCACAAGGTTCATATAATGATCTCTTTAGGCTTGCGCCGATCGCCCTTCAGTTATATCGCTACGCCAATTCGAATCCAATTTAACTTAAAGATAGAATTTAAAAATAAAATTTAAAAATTGGTTTGTACCTAATTTATCAACCGTATGGTGTGCACAAGATTATTGACCTGGGTAGGCATAAAGCTGAAAAATGGCATAAAATGAGAAACACCTCTTCCTATTCGAGTTATGTGAAAATTTAAGGGTAGGCAGTGCATTTGTGCATATATGAAATGCCCGCCACTACGTATAGGTACTTAGGTATTCTTTGACAAGTTTCTTACATTCATATATATAGAAAAGTCCTATTATAGTATAAAGGACTACGTAATCGATAAAAAAGCTTGGGTGTAAATTATTGCTTTAACCAGGTTGCTCTTCTAATAATTTTAAATGACATTGTGAGATGTTGATAAAAAAAAACACCCAGCTAAGTTTGTTGTGGGTTCCTTCTTAGACCAGGACGCGTTTGGAACCCTCATAGCTTTAGTTTTAAGTTTACGAATGTTGCTATCGCCATTATCTCACTACCGTGTAATTCTTATGTACGCGTCAAAAGTGCCCACCTATTGCCTACTTGAATAAAGATTGACTTGACTTTGAAATCTATTATCATCGCCTGCGGTATGGGATTACAAATATCAAATACTTGCGGTCCCTTTTTATGTGCAATAATTCACCGACCAAGCAGATTGCCCAACTTATGGTATCACATCGCAGGGTATGCAAGAAACACGTCCTGTACGTGCCTCTTCCTATCCATCAACCGGCGACCATGCCGATCGGAACACAACATTGCAACAATGCCGTTTGACGGTAGGAATAAGCACCATTTCAAACAAATGCGTTTCAATTTTCATTTTTTCATTGCCTATAACAGCTGGACTAAAGGCCTCTCCAGACGGTTTGGTGATCGCAGTTTATGGTAGCACAGAGGACGCTGCGGCCCGTTCTCCGTTACATTCCCTTAGTCACCTCGTACTGCACCCCTATGTATTCTAATCTGCCTTCACCAAACGATGATTTTCGATATATATTAAATAATAATAATAATAATAATAATAATAATAAACATCTCTTAAACAGATTTAACTCTTCAAGAGATGAATCATCACCCACTATTTCACTCTCTCATCTCCTATATATGGATGACATCAAATTGTACAGTAGCACTGTAATATCCCTACACCAGCTAGCAGACATAACCCAACAATTTTCGAAAGACATTTGTATGGAATTTGGCATAGACAAATGCAAAACTTTTACACTAAAAAAAGGCAAATTACAACTAAATGATTACACCCTAAGTACAGGAGAAAAAATGAACGCATTAGATCTGAGCGACTCATACAAATATCTAGGTTTTCAACAAGACCGACAAATCCGCCAAACAGATACCAAAATAGAACTTACTCGCAAGTTCTCACATAGAATTAACTCCGTTCTAAAAACTCAATTAAACTCTCGTAACACCATAAAAGCCATAAACTCATACGCTATCCCGGTCCTCACATACTCTTTTGGAATAATAAAGTGGTCACAAACTGATCTCAAAAAACTCCAACGTGTTATTAATACCTCTATGACCAAACAACGCAAACATCACCCACGATCATGCACGGAAAGATTAACACTCCCAAGAGACGAGGGAGGTAGGGGCATAATAGATATTACTAACTTACACAACAGACAAATAACCGCACTTAGAAATTATTTTCATGATCGGGCACATAGTTCTGAACTACATAAATCAATAGTAAGCGCTGATAAAAGCCTAACACCCCTTAATTTATTTGACGGAAACATTCAAATAAATCAGAATCTCACGGATCACCAGGACAAAATAAAAGCGTGGTCTCAGAAATCTCTGCATGGAAGACACCGCTACGACTTACAGCAACAACATGTCGACATTGTAGCGTCGAACGCGTGGCTGAAACGAGGTGATCTATTTCCAGAAACTGAGGGTTTCATGCTTGCCATACAGGATCAAGTAATCGATACAAAGAACTACCTGAAATATATAATACGTAGACCCAACATCAGCGATACATGCAGGCATTGCCATAGCAGTCCCGAGACTATACAGCATATAACCGGCGCATGCAAATCCATAGCACAAACAGACTACAAGCACCGCCATGATCAAGTGGCTGCAATAATTCATCAGAATTTAGCTTTTCAATATAAATTAATATCAGAGAAAATACCTTATTATAAATACCAGCCACAATCAGTCTTAGAAAATAATAGTTACAGGGTTTACTGGGATAGAACTATAGTAACAGATAAAACTATACACAACAACAGACCAGACATAACAATTCTAGATAAAGAAAATAGATCAGTTTATTTGATAGACATTGCAATCTGTAACACCCATAATTTAACCACCACCTACACCGATAAAATCTCAAAATACACAGATCTAGCCATAGAAATAAAAACACAGTGGAAAATCAATAGCTCCAAAACTATCCCTATAATTATTTCATCCACAGGAGTAATACCTCGCACTCTCCACGTAGGGCTTAAAACGCTAAATATACATAAGTCTGCATATACACTCCTACAAAAAGCCGTTATATTAAACACATGTCGCTTGGTGCGAAGGTTTTTGACATGATTCCCCTGATTTTGCACTTGGCTCCGGCCCGTGCTCTGTTAATTATACCTTCGTAAAGAAGAGATTTGAATTTAATACAAAAAATATAATAATAATAATAATAATAATAATAAATTCTTTATTGCACACACAAAAACAAAATACAAAGAAACACATTTACAAAAATAATTAAAAAAAAAAAACTAGTTTAGGTGTGCAAAGGCGGTCTTATCGCTAAAGCGATCTCTCCCAGACAACCTTTGGCGATAGTAGTTTTTGGAAGGAACGGGTTGGTGCGGCAATAAAAATTTCTACCTACATAAAAATATTGCAAACTAAACTACATACATGATACATAATATCAAAAATCATCTGGTTCTGGTTGAAGAAATGTATTGTTCCATAAAGGAATTTCCACTTTAATGGAACTTACAGGCTAATTTACAAAAAGAGGGTAATTATATAAAATTGCATCTTCGAGCGCACAATAAATAAATTGTAAATTGTAAGTGGGTAGTTTTGAAGCACCATCGCATCAAAAGCTATCGACGGTAAACTGCTGACAAGAGCCGCGGCTTTGGTAAACCAGAAAATCATCAATCAACTACAGTAATGATGAATTTCTTAATGACAAGGTTGCCTGGAATCAAGCCGCTGAGCTTTCATCTCACACATGATAGAACAATGATTGTCAAATTGAAAAAGGATGTTGGAAAAGAACAACTGCTGTGTATCTTTCCGGCTTCTTCTCAGTAGAATCTGACTTTCGAACCGGTGTTAGAATCACAACAAACAGACGTTCTTGACGTTTCAAAAGTGCTTAAATTAGGCGTACTTGAAATAAATGAATTTATTTAATAATCTAATGAATGCTTATGTTAATAATGTGTAAACTTACATAACGTAATAAAATCATAGTTCAAGGCCCATTTGAATTGTAGACATGTACATGGTAAAGTTATTTTCTTAATTTTGTTGAATAAAACATAAATGCTGCGTAAAAACTATGGAGGGTAGAGGTAAGGAGAGTCGTCTGTGTATATGACAAAGTGTCGTCAAAATGTATTAAATTAGGATGGCGCCACATTTGCATCAGGGTAACTCTTAAAAGAAGCGCCAAATATAAATATTGTTAGAGTAGGCTTGAAAAATAAACAAGGAAGTATGGAGATACAAGGAAGTAAGGTTATATTTACCACAATATTTTGTACAACGTAAGTTGTTGAAATTCTCAATAATTAACTACTTTAGTCGATAATGACATTAAATTTTTTAACTCGGCATACTTCAATTCATCTACGATTGCTACATTCATACCATACCCTGTGCATCCACCAGCGCCATTGTGGAGGATTTTTGAACTGTTATTTAGCGCAACAACTGGACACTTTTTCAACTTTTCTCCCATATAAGAAGACTCTCCTTACCTCTACCCTCCATAGTAAAAACTAAGCAAACCCAAAGATAATAATTTATATGATCAAATGGTTATTTAGGTTTCTTCACGCTCTCTCAATTCAACGGTTTTTTTTATAAAACCGACCGTTAAATACAAGTAGGTATAAAAATTATACATTGATACGGTCAATTACATACATCGCGTATTTTATAGAGAGTACCTGCCTACTTATTTTATGTTTTTACTTTCATTTATTTATTTGTAGTTAGATTTCTTTATTATTGCATTCATCATATTATTGAGTGAAAACTGGCTTACTTATTTTAATGCTTCAAATTTGGTATCGTAATTTATGAAAAAAATAATTATACCCAAGTCATATGCCTAGGTTTAGGTTAAATTTAACGAATTGAGTTATCACCATCATCTCACAATAATGGAAACATGTATGAACGGATCGTAATGCTGTCTCTCAGTAAATATAGCAGTAAGTAAGCAGTATGGAAACTAAGAACAATCTTCGAAACAGCACACTCACACATGCACGCACCGACATGACCCCAAAGCTAGTACCCCCGACTAAAATCCTGCGATAACAGCTTTGGAACAGCTTTGGGGCCTCGTGCTGTGTATCAGTAAATGTATTAAAGCAGTATGGAAACTACGAACAATCATTCTAAAAGGCACACTCACACACGCACGCACCGACGAGGCCCCATAGCTGTTATCGCAGGATTTAAGTCGGGGGTACTAGCTTTGGTGCATGTGTGAGTGTGCTGTTTTTTCGTAGTTTCCATACTGCGTTAATATATTTACTGCGGCTTTATTACGGCTGAAGGGCGTGGTTGCTGGCGTGACTGGAACGTGGGGCTTAACATCTACGCCTCAGGTTGGTGGACACAGGGCGTCACATTGCAGGTTGTGTTACTTGCATGAAAGGGGAAGTGTTGCTAGTGGCGTGCACTCCATACATGCACAAAAGCACTGCAAACCCTAACATCGTTATATAACTGGAAAAGGAGGAGAATTCCAATAACGTATACGATTATTATTATTCGAGATTTACTCTCACTCCCGTGTCACATGGTGGTAATCTCGTGAGCTAGATTATGAAACTTACGTTTTTTCTCGCTCTCCGCTCTCACGAGGTTCTCGTCATAAGGAATCGTGATGTCCACCGAAAACACCCTAGACTGTGCCGGCAGGGTGATTACGTATCTCGCGACAGGTTAGCGACAGGCGTAAATCTTGCAATCACTGCTGTCAAACGTCACTTTTGTTTATTTATTGTATTTTATTTAATTATTAAAGGGACAATCAACAGGTTACAACAACGACTCTTAAAAACTAAAATGAAAAATCATATAAATGTAATATTGTAGACCCACTTAAAGACTGCCACAACTTGCAAATACAAAACTATTTTGTCAGTTAGAAGGAGAAAAAATGATTAAGAGAGACATGAGAGTAACTTATAAGCTGTAAGATTCATCAGGCTGCGACATAAACTGGACGAATCTAGCACCGCGAACAAAAACATACATTTAGAATAAATTAAAAAAACAAATACTTAAATTATATATAAAATAATATTAAAAGTGTTGACAATATATACTATAGAACAAAACTAGCTAAACTAACACAAAAAAGAGCAAAGGAAAAGAATAATAACTAAGTTTAAACAGTACCACAGTATTGCGATAGGAAGTGGTCCTTTAGTTTTTTTTTAAATACAGGAAGACTATCTATCCCCTATTATATCTATTATTGTATGCAAAAGTGACGTTTGACAGCAGTGATTGTGAGATTTACGCCTGTCGCAAACCTGTCACGAGATGCGTAATCACCCTGCCGGTCCTTTATCACAATATCTTGCTTATTAGCCAGGATCGTCGTCATATTATTATTATTCGAGATTTACTCTCACGCCCGTGTACAAAATAAATACATAAAATGAGCCAAAACAACATTAATATACTTACTTAGATACATAGCGATTAATACACTTAAATATACATTACATAAATACATATTTATATATATATATATATATATATATATTATAGTTATATTTATATATATATATATATTTTATTTTTATTAATATTTTTGTATAATTTTTAAGTCCTTTTTATTGCACCACCTACCTCTTTTCTATGTTTTTTCCTTTTACGCCATTGGTTGCCTGGAAGAAATCGCTATGTAGCGATAAGGCCACCAAATTGTACTCTCTTGATATGTATTTATATCTTTGTAACTACTTTTTTTTCTTTGGTGTACAATAAAAGTGTATTCATTCATTCATTCATTCATATTTGCACCGGGCGCAGGATTAAGGACAGGCTAAGAAATCCAGAAGAAAATAAGAAGTCCAGCAACACCACTTTCTGCATCTTGGCTGCCAGTGAGCTGTCACGGAACCCTAGTCGCCTTAGATGGTGTGCTACGCTAACTGGGATTAAACTATTTACAGATATAACTATAGGGATGGTTTCAACGGACTTCACGTGCCACATGGTTATCTCGTGAGCTAGATCAGGATACTTACGTTTTTTCTCGCTCTCAGCTCTCACGAGGTTCTCGTCATACGGAATCGTGGTGTCCACCAAAAACATCCTGGACTGTGCCCGGTCCTTTATCACAATATCTGGCCTATTAGCCATGATCGTCGTCATTATAATTATTATTATATTATGTAATAAACACGTTTCATTCAATAAATTTTGATAGGTATGTACAGTATGTGAACCGAAATGCAAACTGTTATTAAAAACCTTGACCCAGAAACACGAAAAATGCCGACATGTCCACGGACTGAGTTTATTAAGATATGCCTTTCTTCTAGCTCATCTTAGAATATTCGCTTTGAGGTATATATCGATATATAGGTTTGAACTTATTTTTTTTTTATAGGTAATTTCGATTACCTGCCTGGCGCAGTAGTAGGCGCTATGGATAAGTTAGAAGGCCCGGGTTCGATGCCTGGCAGGGAAAATTTAGAACAATATAATTTTCAAATTTTCACTGATCTGATTGGAGGCTACGGCCCTGGCTAGTTACCACTCTACCAACATAGACGTGCCGTCTAACGATTAAGCGTTCCCGTAGTTACGATGCCGTGTAGAAATCGATTAGGGGCCACACCCCTAACAGGGTTAGCACGCTATCATCTTTCCATGAGATTGCAGTCAAGGGCTACTAGTCGTGGAATAAAAAAAAATGTACGTTATTTTCTTAATCAAAGCAACTAAGGCTCGTTGTGGAATAAAAAAAAATATAGATTGCTTTTTTAATAAAAGCAACTTAGTCTTCATACTTCGGAATTATGTTCTAGTTTTTTGAATCAACTATTGATTTTGTCAGAATCCTAAACTAATTGAAGCCTAGGACAAGGCACTTCCAAGGTATACATTTTTCACCAATCGATTTACTAGGCAACTCATATCCTAACTTGTCTATGGTTCTTGCCACTAGGTGTAGTGTCTTGTGTTCGTATTATCATATTTTTCCACTCTAACCAATCCACACTAGGTCAGCGTGGTGGACTACGGCCTTAACCTACCTAACTAAACTAACCTAAGCCTACTCATTGTGGGAGGCGACCCGTGCTCTGTAGTGGGCCATTAACAGGTTGATATGACGATTACGTGAATATAAACAATATTGCTGGTAAAGTAACGCACACTGCTCCCAAGATGGTCTCATAATAAATTAGTGTGTTATGTGACCAACTTCGGAGGTCAAATTTGATATGAAAAAGAACATCAAACCATAGTCCCTTCGAAAATTTAGAAGTGCGTATTGGAGCTCGAACTCGGTACCTCCGAAAGGAAGGCCTAAGTCTTAAGCACTAGGCTATCAACACTTTTTTGGTTGATATTAATTTCATATAATAAAAGTAATATAAAAGTGTCGTGTGGTGAAGGCAGATCAGAATCCTCCCACGTGTGTGGTACGAGGCGACTAAGTAACAGAACAATATAACGAAGAACGGGTAGAAGCGTCTTGTATGCTTCTATCATCTACTTCGATCATCAACCCGTCTGACCACTTTGGTTATATATTATGTAAAAACCTTTAGTCCAGCAGAGATCTGTTATATGCATAAAAATACAACACAATAAGAGTTATGGAAAGAGTTCTTTGAAGATCACAAGAAAAAGGTATCTGGTACAAGACCATACAAGCCGAGCCTTTGATAACTCCTTGGATTCGAGACACTTCAATGAATAGGAGGGACACTGTAGTTTTATTACGACTTCGATCGGGACACATTCCATTAAATAAGTTCGCCAATTTAATGGGTAAGGTTTCAACACCCATCTGCACAGAATGTAGTGTGGCGGAAGACGTATTCCATATTTTTATGGAATGTGTTCGGAATGAGTCTATGAGACGTTCCATTTTTAATACAAAATGTATATACCAATCTACTGGCGGTATAAATATAGGTTTAGGAAACATAACATCCAAAGCATCAAGAAATTTAATTGATTTATATAATGTAGCGGTAAGTTTAGTAATTTAGGGCCTGTAACAGAGCGGCATAGTCGCATTGGCGACAAAGCTCTTTATATAAAGTTATATCATAAATTATTTTATATAAAGATATATCATATTATGAAATGATGATAAATGATGACATTAAAATTATCATACCAAAAATCCATACAAATAGTATGAACATAGCCACAAATTACTATCTACCTCGCGCTCTATTATATAACACGAGAGCGTCCCCGCCCGGAATTATTACCATTTCAAATTATTACCACTAATTTTCATACAAAACTTAATTGTTTCTCTACCTCTTCATACAATTCTGTGAACTTCTGGCGACCCATTGAACTTGTTTAGCGCATATTATTAGGTACCTATTTCTCAATACATTGCAAGACTTCTTCACATAACGTAATAGTGAAATGCTGTGCAATTAAAAACTTCGTACGGGTTAATGTTACATACATTTTATAATTTTTGATAACGACTAAGACACCGTGAGGTATCTTTGCTTCGTTCGAGTCCATACAGGACTAAAGTATATCGATAATTTAGTCGTATTTTTATCAAAATACCCACCGAATCAATGATTTGAACCTTGGTTGTTAGTCAAATATAATTTTAATTGTTTCTTGAAAACTGTTTATTAATTAGATAATATGTTATACATTTTTATATGCATTTGCATATTTGTAAAATTATTAATAAATAATTCCTCCAAATGTAGGTAAAACACAAATAAAAATTATACAATAATTATTAGCGTATTTGTAAATATCCTAAGAAATTAATTAAATATCAGGCCAATATGAATTTATAGTTATCAAATATTTTGATGAAATTACTGTAACATAATCCTGTTACAGTTATAAATTGTTGACCCTTGAATTGGATTTGCTATTGGGTTTTAGCAATGTACAGTCTGTCGGTCTACCCTGGTCCAACAGACAGCAGGAAGTTGGCACAAAATAAAAAATCCTCGTCCTATAAAAGTTATATTAAATATTTTCTGTGCATCTATGAAGTACACGCCGCTGGGTGTCAGATTCGGTCGGTTTGGCTGGACGTAGGTTAGGTTAGGTTAGGTGACCGAATCCACAAAAACAAAAACAAACACTACTAAGTAGGTACCAAGAAGAAAGGTGTTTGTATTCTTTATTCTTCAATACCTTAGGTCAGAAAACACAGGCATGACGTTTTAATTATCGACACAAATAACACAATTAATTCGATGACTGTCGCAATTTAATCGATTACGTTGCGTTATTGTTTGAATTTGGTCTATATCTTTTCATTCGTGCCTCAGAGGGTGCATTTAGCCGATTTAAGCTATTCTTCATCTAATGCCAGCTCTCCACGTTGGTCAACATTTTGGCGAATGGTTATGGCGAATAGGCAATACCTATGGCTATCTTGTAGAGCGGATGTTTGTGCGTATGTTGGTAGCTATGTATTGGAATGCTGGGCCAACAATTGGCGCAAGATCCATTTTGTGTCGGTTTTTAAAAAAGATCAAAGGGTCGTTGCAGAGTTATAGCCGCGCGTTTAGTTAGCTTTAGGTTATGTATAAGTACTATCTGATACCCGCAACTTCGTTCGCGTGGATTAAGGTGTTTTTATTCCCGCAGGAATTTCAAAGCTGTCAGCCCGCTGCTTTTTAATTTTCCATTTTAATTTTCCCTCGTGAATTACTTAAGGAATCGGAATAAAAGGTAGCCTATATTCTTTTTCATAACAAAAGCTATTTGCATGCCAAATTTCATCCAAATCCGATCAGCCGTTTTTGCGTGATCGTGTAAAAAACATCCACACTTTCACTTTTATAATATTAGTAGGATAGTAGGATAAGCCATCCGTGGTTTAGGCGTCAGTCAGTCTGTTTGTCAGGAGTAAAACAGTCAAACAGACGCAAAAAGCGACTTTGTTTTATACTATGTATTACTATACCTACTGATACATTTACCTACTTACCTATAATATCTATAATATAATTTTTGTATTTATATATGTTTGATGGCGCTTGAACTACCGTCCTATTTAAAAAATATACCTGAAATGACCTTGAGAAAGGTTCCTAAGGTTATTTTAACTTTTTTGAATTTAGTAAAGGTGTAATTTAAATAAAAACGTACTAATAATGTTTATTTAAAAGGATAACAAACTGATTGTGCGCATTGGTAGTACAGTGCGATACAATAAAGGCGCAGAATTCTTTAATTACGAATATTGACGACGAGTACTGTAGGCCGACCCACTTTAACACGAAGGCCAGGCGCAGACCGGCAGACTGCGCTCAGGCTAATATTTAAATACAGCACGACTAACATGTTAAATAATATATTTCCCGATTATATCCCCTGACAAGGGATAAAATTAGGCAACAGGATATATGCGAAGTTTGTTCTTTCTATCATTTCAATGCTCACAAAAACAAAAAACACTATTAAAAATTTATAAGAAAAAAAAACCACCCTCCGCTTGCGGGGCTTTTAAATGCCCAAGCAAAAGAAGAAGAAGAAGAAGTGAGAATTTGAGAAGTTTATTATTACATTTATAATATTTCAGTATTACATTGTGCTCCAGTCTTCGGAGTTGATAAAGCTGTGGGAGAAGATAAAATATTATCGACTATTACTTGGGGATACCAGCAAATGCCTGCGTAGAATTTCTGATGTCCCGTGAGATTTAGAAATTTTTCCGCAGTGCCTATAGGTACACGACTCCAGCAAGCAAACTACAACATGTAAAGTTAAAAGCAAATAAAACTTAATATACCAAAATTATGGGTATAAATTATTGCCAATTAAATAACTCATCTTAATACACCCCCAATGTGATTAAAATGTTTTCTTATAATTTAAAGTTCAACCGTTTGAGCTGTGCCAATCAATCAAGACAAAGGTTTCCATTGTAACAATTTTATATACTGACCTTAAACATTTGCCGCGTGTCATTCCGTCGTTGTGCGCTAGACTTAATCGTTTTGTAGGTCGTTTATCGCAGTCATTCCCCAAGCACTACCGATTCACGCACACTCTCACCAAAGGAAATGTTACATTAAAATAGCACCCAATATATGTATACATTTCCGCGTAAACGTGCCATTGTTTCCACAAACAGTAGAATATTTCACGCAATCTATACAGTACACGTTATTTGGATACAATAAGTTAGTTCGTGGTAAGTATTCGCCGTTACCGACACTGAACCAAGGCCGTGCGTTGAGAAATATCGTTTACGTACAAAATGTTGTTAATTACTGTCGAATAGTGTCAATGCTAATCGACATGTAGATGATATATAAAATTAGATGGCTAAATGAGTGTGAATTGGGTAATTGTACCACCTACTAAAATAGGTTACACCTTTTTACCTCCTTCGTGGTGGTCGGAAGCTGTTGTAGCTCGGACCTTTGATAAGACTCTGGTCTCCACCCACAATGAAAATATTTAGGCTGTCCACCACGCTGGCCCAGTGCGGATGCCCAGTGGACTCCACAAGCCTTTGATAACATTATGTCGAACTACTAAAATGCGTGCAGGTTTTCTCACGATGTTCTTCTTCACCGTGAAAGCAAGTGATATTTTTATTGCTTAAAACGCACATTACTACGAAAATTTAAAGGTGCGAGGTGGGTTTCGAAATCAGCCTCCAAAGTGAAGCCGAAGTAACTAACCTAACTACTAGGCTATCACAACTTCAAAAAGTGGCGTCATAATTGTACCAAAGGTATTTTGTTTATTCGGCTGCAATTTAGCCCTTGACTATAATCTCATCTGATGGTTAGTAACTATGCAGCGGGCTAACTTATTAGGCAGTATGGTAGTAACACCTCTAATCGGATATAGCGCAACATCGCACCGGAACACTTAAACGCTTAACGGCACGTCTTTGTCGGTAGGATGTTTAGGCACGGCCAAACCCTCTCACCAAACCAGACCAGAGTAAATTCAGAAATTATAAATTTGCTGAGAATTGAACCCGGCAACTCCTACTTGAATTCGCGCCGCGCGCCGTTGCGCCAAGGAGGTCGTCAGGGAGGGAAGCCGGGCTTTCGTTCTACAACTTACAAATTTCTTACAAGGAAGCATTACCTGCAAAAAGAAACACAATACATTAATACCAAATTCGGTGTAAGCCATTCAATAGATCAATAAGTTACAAATCCAATTTCAAATACAGATACGTTGCAAAACATTCTTCATGTTTTGAAGTACACTAATGGTGATATCAAAAAAATATTCCCGAGTAAGTTAGTTCTTTCAACACCAGGGAGTTTGAACTATTAGCATAATCTCACAATCTTGTAAAAATATAAGAAGATATACAACGTGTAACAGAATTACGAAAAAATTTTGAAGGGTGCATAAGTATATTTCATGAGGTAATCACCCTGTAAAAATATTAAATTAAAAGAAGCATATTTATTTTACCACACAAACTATTTAAAAACATACCAAGTGTTTACTTATGTCAACCCTATTGAAGATAAAAGACCGACACGTTCATAGTAGTCACGCTACGCGAACCTAATTAAGTGACAGGAGAAACATGATTTTAATTTTGCATGTGAGTCTGTATCTGATTTCTTTCTGAAAAGCTATGGCAGAGGTTTTACTGAAAAACTATTAGGTTTTCAGTATCACAGATAAGTCTCAGATACACAGAACCTAATGTACCTCTAAAGCCTCTAAAGTATTACGAGTATTTCGATTTTCACTAACACGTTGTATATGATAAATCTGTATCTGTATATACTGGGAGTGCGTCCTACAACATAGCAAACTGTTCAGCTTGACAATTTGAAATTTAGGAGTTATTTAGATTTCAGCTGGAACAACCGTCAGAATATCAAATTGTTTTTTTTCTCCTCAGTTTTCCTTAGAGACTTCATTAATAGCTTATAACAGTCCACTGCTGTAAATCGTTTTACCACGCTCGGTAATATTCAAAATAAGAATGCATACTATTTTATCTGTTATCTACCTATGTTTGGCTACTACTGTAGCGATCTTGGTGTTTGCATATTTTGCACGTATAGCTTGTAGCCTGGAGATAAAGTTTTTTGAGGGATTCTTCTTACTAGGACGCGTTTGGAACTTTCGTTGCTTTGGTTTACGAATGTAGTGTACGTCATGATCTCACTACCATGTACAATTTTTTATGTAATGTATGCATTAAAAGTACCGTTTATGGCCTCATTCAATATGAAATATTAAACTGACTTTGACTATGATCCGTCTTTTGCCCGGAAAGGGTAACATTCCTGAGGGATTAAGAATGCATCCTAGAGATGGGCATTATTCTGGAAAACCAACGGTTGCCCGCAGAATTATAAAATAACGAAAACAAATTCCCGGCTAGAATGACACTTGGTTTAAATTTCGAATGTCAATAGTTCGTTACACAAACTTAACAAAAGTGGCCAGCAATTTATTAATCTATGGCCGATGGTGGCGCGTTCCATTTGTGTATTGCATTCTGTAATTGACTTACAGATAAACACGGACAAGGCCGGGCGCCGCGATAACTAACTATGCATCGCCGTCTACACATGTGCCGACATGTCGCATGACGGCTAGCTATAACCTGAATATCACGATCATGGTGTTGCCCAATCTTTCTATTCGTAGAGAAATCCTGATGTAAAATTATTATCAAAGACTGCCAACCAAAACGACTATGACTAGGTAAGCTGTAGAATAATGAACAAAATGAACAACACGGCTTGGATTTTTTTTTAAATTTATAATCGTAACTTTACCTCTATTAAAATAGTCCTTCCTATATTCTGTATGAAAATATGACAAAATATACCTGATAAAGCGGTTTTTGTGCATAGTTATGATTTCAATGCGATTGTAAACCAGGGCCCCGCGAAACCTGCCAACGTTAAATCTACCGGGTGTCTGTTGGCAATTGTATAGTTAGCCTTATAGTTAAATTGTAATTTTAAAACGTGCCTTTGTAGTTACTACTCTTACTGGACTTAGTTTTATTTTTTACGTTGAAACGTGATGATAACTTATGTTCTGACACGTGTGTATATTTAAGGTTGGAGTTGTAAGTTGGTTAGTCTGTAGATGCTTATCTGACACATTATTCAATAGCTTATTTTATATAGTGGTGAATTTTATAGTTAACGGTCGTTATTTATTCACAGCTGCACAAAAATTTATTTCAATCTTCCGGGGCTACTGACACATAGAATAATTTCGTGAAAAATATCAATAAATATCCATGTAAATACGCATTTTTTATTTTTTATAATAATTTTACCATGCGCTTGAGCTCTGGAATTGTCAAAAGTGTAGCCATATCGCCAATATCTGTATGTGGATAATATATCTTATAAAATGTAATACATCTAGTTCGGAAACCAGAAAGGAACGAAACTTCTTTGATTTCCGACATACGGATTGACTGACAAGCGAACAACAAAGTTTGCCATTCCGACAAGTATTTAAGTTCTGTTTTAGCTAAAACTAATTTTAAAATTAGAAACGTAGATAAGATAACGTTATCAGATCGATTACGCCGTTCCCACAAATATTTATGGAGGCGACCGACCTCTCGGATTACGAACGCGTTTTAAAAATAACACAAACAGTGTACCCAGTGGGGAACTGTTTTCTCATTACGAGTTTAGAAACCAAAATTCTAAATTCTAAACTCAAATACTAACTAAACTAAATTGACAGGTATAAAAGCAGGTGGCTATCCTGTAGCATTTGTAGACCTGTCAATTTAATTTATAAAAGAACGCTATCGATTGAATTAATACTACCGCCTCACCGCGTCGGTGACATTCGGTATAGGATGCTTTTTGTACACCAAACTATAAGATTATTTCCTTTATTTTTTATGTTTTTCTTTCTCACTAATGAAAAAAAGGAATTGGTCAAATAAACTTGGTAACTGATGGACGACGTAAAACAAACATCGTGTATAACTAAACGAGATAAATTGTGTGTGGTTTTTTTATGCTTTTTAAGCAATAAAAAGGGACATTCTTAGCATTACGATTGGCATTAATTTCAGTTTTATTCAAAATTATGTTAATTGCTCAAAAACATTTAAAACGTAGAGTAGGTAGCGTTATCTGATCAATTTCGCTGTCCCCACAAATATTTATGAAGACAACCTCGTGGATTACGTGTTTTGAAAAGGCACGAACCGAACCAATAGAGGCGCATGTTCGGAGCCTTATCTTGAATAAATAATGATATTTGAGTCGCTCGCAACCACCTCCGCTAGGGTTGCCACTTGCCACTTAAAGCTTTCTATACTCAAAGAGACCTACAGAAAGCACGCGGCGCCTTGGTCGGTACTCACGGCCAAGGCCTCCCACCAGACCAGACAATGCATTACCGGGGATTGTATGCAGAACCTCCGACATACAGGCTACAACGCTAACCACTGTGCCAGAAAGGTGTTTATTTGCATAACAAAAACACACGCATTAGAATACAAAAAGACACATAATTAACAAAAAAGAGGCCTTATTGCTTCTTAGCGATGGCAAACTTAGTATGAAGAAAATATTAGCGAGAACAAAACTTTTGACGATTACAATAAACCGTTACCGTTGCAGCGTAATGATAAACTACCTTTGTTAACTAAGAGGGTTCCAAACACACTCAAAAATTGTTAAGGTATAAAGGGGTTAACTTTTTTAAAGCGTACTATTATTATTTTCTTATCTGGGTTCTAAATTGTTTATATTTTTTTAATCTGTAGTAATCATTGTCGGACCAAGCAAATGACCCACGTGATGGTAAGTGGAAAACCGTCGCCTATAAACAGAGCAACAATTCGTGCTGTAACATGCCGCGCTGTGCCAATCAATTTGAAGCGTATAAGTTAAGCCACCGGCAACCATACCCTACATACGGTATCCATACGGCAGTAAAATTACATAAAATGGCAAAATCCCTCCTCCGATATGAGTTATATATAAATTTTAGAGTAGGCAATGCTTTTGCGCATGAATGAAGTGCATGCCACTGGCGGTAGATATAAGCATGACGATAGTACTTCCCCGGACGAGTTCTTTTGCAAAAAGCTCAACTGCTATAAACATTTAGATAATTTAGAAACAGCTTTATGGCAACCCTTGGACTACTGAGTACACATGGATGGCCGCATGCAAAACTATGCTAATGAACCCTATAACAACAAAAATAGAGTTCCAATTGCAATGTAATAAATACGGCATACCATACAAGTAGCAATGTCGCGATGAAGCGATTACTACCGTAAACAATACAGTTATTATACGTTAATTTTATTTTGCATATTTAAGATGCATTTGTTCGGAGCTTACAAAGAAAGAAATTACCAAAGAAATTGGCAGTACTTTTTAAATAAGATAGTTGTGGTAAAGTTTATAAATTGTCTCTGGTCTGGTCTATTGGAAGGTTTCGGCCGTGGCAAGTCACCACCCTACTGACAAAGACGTGCCGCTAAGCGATTTAGCGTTCCGGTACGATGTCTCCTAGAAACCGAATTAGTTGTGGGTTTGATATACCTAACTGCTAAACCCCTAACAGGTTAACCCGTTGCCATCTTAGACTGCATCATCACTTAATAGCAGGTGAGATTGCAGCCAAGCGCAAAAAATATTTTTGCGGCAGAACTCTTTCAATGAAGTAATACCGCCATGCTTGTTTATGACAAATTGTCTAGTCTGGTATTCGGCTTCGGCCCTGACTAGTTACCACCCTAACGAGCGTCATAAGAGTTTTTAAGAGGTCGTACCGCTAAGCGATTTAGCGTTCCTAAATGGTACCATCGAAGTGTATCATCAGTGACCCGGCGAAATTCAAATTATGAACTAATTTGTAATGATAATACATAACGTATACACTTTTTTACCCTCTTTTATGGCAGTTTTAACGTCAAACATCATCTTCTTATCAACCCATTGCTGGCCCACTACAGGGCAAGGATATCCTCCCACAATGAGAATGGGTTAAGGCCGTTGTCCACCACGTTGGCCTAGTGCGGATTGGTGAACTCCACACATCTTTAACAACATTACGTAGAACTCTCAGTCATACAGGTTTCCTCACAATGTTTTCCTTCACCGTTGAAGCAAGTGGAATTTAAATTAATTAAAAAACGTAACACGTATACACGTAACGTTAAACTTGAGTCCCGAAATGCAAGTAGGTAAGCCTCCAAACATGAAAATGTGTTTTATGGTATAGCATTATACACTTCAGAGGTACAGTTAACTGGACCGAGGTATAGATGCGTTGCCCGCGCTTTATATTGGTCATGCTATAACAAGGTAATTTTGCGTTGGCTGTAGTTTAAATAAAACAAGCTTTGACATTAAGGATTTAAGGTTCATTTTACGGTGAAGTTATGATATTTCGATCCTCCAAAAACCTTAAAGCGGGTACTGATTCTCTATGATATTGAAACTGCATTTTGCGACGTCACAGTTCTCTATCGCCGTTATTATTAGAGTAGCCTGGTCGTTTTGATATCAATCTATCTATTTTCTCCGTTATAGATAGATTTCATCTTTATAACATGAAAATTAAAATCCTGACTCCTGGTACTATGCGCGTGACAGTCTTATATCTACAATAGGGTTGTCAAAAGGAAACACTTAGACAGTTTTAAATTCATTGTATGGAAAAATAAAAATGCTTCTTTTGATTTAATATTTTTACAGGGTGATTCCTTATAAAATATACTTACGCATCCTTCAGTATTATTTCGTAATTCTGTTACACGTTGTATAACAAAATTGGCACCAATAGCTTGGTAAATCTGGGCCATGTGCCCCGAAGCGACGTCAACCAACGCTACAATGTAGACTGAATACCAAGGGCGCTCAAAATCAACTGACCTTCCTGGTTGTAGCACTAGGTCAAGGTTACCATAAGGTATACCTAATTATAGCGGCTCTGAAATTCGGAACATAGACTTATTAACCCGTTGAACGTTAATAGTTAATTAATGCTTAAGCTCGCCCATCCGCACTTGGGCAGCGTAGTGGATTTAAGATCGAATTCTTTCTCTCATTCAAAAGTAGAGGCCTGTGTTCTGCAGTGAAACATTAAAAGCTGACGGGGGTTCAAACCTTTGGAGGTCCTAGTCGGGGAACTCGATGTCCCCCGAAAGTAAAGTCTGCTATAAGTACTATTAGCTACAACCGCAGACCTCCCCGACGCAGTGTCGATCCCTAGCAGGGGCAATTTGGGAATTCATAATTTCTGATTTTCTATTGGTCTGGTCTGGTGGGAGGCTCTTATAACCGTTACCACCCTACCGACAAAAAAGCCTTTAAGATATCGCGCAGAATCCGATCCGGGCTCTTTAACTTCCATACCTCTAACAGGTAAGCCGTTTCAGGATTGCTCTTCTAATAATTTAAAATGACATTGTGAGATGGTGATAACAAAAAAAAAACACCCGGCTAAGTTTGTTGTGGGCTTCTTCTTAGACCAGGACGCGTTTGGAACCCTCGTAGCTTTAGTTTTAAGTTTACGAATGTGGTTATCGCCATCATCTCACTACCGTGTAATTCTTATGTACGCATCAAAAGTGCCACCTATGGGCCTACTTGAATAAAGATATTTTTGACTTTGACTTTGACTTTGACTTTGGATTGCAGGGTAAGGTTTACTTGTAGTGGAATAAACAAGTGGAAGAATGAATTCGAATGCCTGTGACATTTACATCTGGTTTGTAATTATGTACTTTGTACTTTGATAAGAAGATATTGTGGCATTCACTTTTATGAGGCCATAATTTTGTGTTCTTTACTTTGTTATGGAGACGAGGGTAGAGTGCGATCTGTATTGTGATCTAGACATGCAATCTGTGAAGTTTTGTGCATTGTTTATTTGTATGTTCACCTTCGTTTGAATGGCGAATTAAGGTTTTAAAACATTTTTACTTGTCTATAAGGTAAAGGTAAACAATTATATTTTTACTTTTTAGTGTAAAGTTCTTTTGAAAATAATTTAAATACACCTAAATAAAGAGAATCTCTTTTATTGAGTTTATTTTTATTTGTTTTATAACCGCACTGGTTTTTTATATAAAATGGAGGGTGTTCCAATCATCATGTTAATGTTTCATCATCATCATCACCTCAACCGATTGACGTCCACTGCTGGACATAGGTATTTTGTAGGGAGTTCGCTTGCCTCCAGCGGCTCCCAGCTACTCGCTTGATGTCATCTGTCCACCTCGTTGGGGGCCGACCTACGCTGCGTTTAACGGTGCGGGTTCGCCATTCCAGCACCTTAAGACCCCAACGTCCATCGGTTCTCCGAGCTATGTGCCAAATACCTTCTCTTCCTTACATCTAGCATTATATAATTGCATATTACAATACTAGCATTATTGACAACCAAACCATCAGCTGAGTTTATATATAAGGCCAGTAATCCGTGACCCCATTGGTCACGGATTACTTTGTCAATCGCCAATATTTCAAGAGTTCTAGTCATCGTTATAATTATAGTTGGAATTTATTGTAATATAATAATGAATAATGTCATGATTTCTGTAACTAAAGTGCGAAATAAAATTGGCAATAAAATTCTTAGTTAATAAGGTGAGGGAGCTAAATATGTATGTACCTATATATAACAGGAATATTGCAAAGAATCGAAAATAGTAAATTTTCAATTTACTTTCTCATAATGTAAATTAATGTTAGCACGTAATTACACAATTACCTAATATCAGTGGCGTGCACAGGGTTTTTTTTCCAGGGTATGCATAAAAAAGGAAGACGGAATAAAATTGAAAAATCCTTCCTCTTTATGAGTTATTAAAAAGTTTCAGGGTATGCAGTGCTTTTGTGCTTGTGTGAAGTGCACGCACATGCCTATGTAAGTATATTACAGGCACAGAGTGCAAAGTTGTTATGTAAATATTTATAAAGAAGAATAGCCTGCTTAGGCACTAATATAAAACTAAATTCGTATCGAAGTTTTAGATTTTAAAACTTCTTCGATACGAGGTAACGAGGCATTGTAACCAGTTAATTAAGTAATTATTACCTATTTAATAACTATCAACCCTCTGGCGACCGACAAGTGGCGGTATAACTACTTCAAATTGGCTAGACTGAATAAATGGCACAGACCGGTGTCGGGCAGCAGCGACGCCGGTGCGATCAGTCTAGCCCTGCGATGACCAACCCGCCTGCCCAGCGTGGTCATTACCGGGCAAATCTTTGTATGAATGGAGAAAAGAAAGCCACAGCCCCTAGTCCCCGGCAGCCCCGCTATTCCTGGCTCTGGCAGCGGTTATGGTAACGGCGGGGCAAGGGGTGTCAAGAATCTCCGGAAGAGATTCCGCTGCCAAACCCGACGACTGGACCTGGCAACGTATAACGCACGCACGTTGAGGACCGATGAGAAGTTAGTCGAGCTGGAAGAAGCAGTGAGCAAGTTGCGCTGGAGTATCATGGGTTTATCTGAAATCCGTAGAGAGGGGGAGGATACGATAATCCTAAAATCCGGCAACTTGTTCTACTACCGGGAGGGCGAACAACAGTCCCAAGGTGGTGTCGGATTCATCGTCCACAAATCCCTTGTCAACAACATTGTTCGAGTCGAAAGCGTGTCGAGCAGGGTAGCGTACCTTGTACTCAGAATAACCAAACGGTATTCCCTGAAGGTTATACAGGTCTACGCACCCACAACTGCGCACTCCGACGAGGAAGTAGAGGCATTGTATGAGGATATTTCGAAAGCCATACATGCCTCGAAAACCTACTACAGTGTTGTGATGGGGGATTTCAACGCGAGGCTGGGCAAGCGAAGCGGTGCAGAGCTGAGAGTGGGGCAATTTGGATATGGGCAACGGAACGAACGGGGCCAAATGCTGGCCGACTTTATGGAGAAGGAGGGCCTCTTTATGATGAACTCCTTTTTCGAAAAGCGGCCGCACAGGAAATGGACCTGGCTGAGCCCCGATGGTTCGACGAGAAATGAGATCGACTTTATCATGTCGACCAAACGGCATATATTCAATGATGTCTCTGTGATCAACAGGGTGAAAACCGGGAGCGATCACCGTATGGTAAGAGGCACATTGAATATAAATGTAAAGCTGGAAAGGGTCAGACTGGTAAAGTCTACGCTCCGGCCTACTCGTGCTCATATCCAAAACCCCGAGAGCTTTCAACTGGAGCTGCAAAACCGGTTTGATTGCCTGGACTGCGATTCTGTGAACGATCTTAACAACAGGCTTGTGGAAACTGTCCATACGGTTGGGTCCAAGTTCTTTAAGACCCACCGTAAACATAGAACCAAAAAGTTCTCAGCCCATACACTCGGGCTTATGGAGAAGAGACAAGAAATGAGACTACAGTCTTCAAAAGATGCGTCTGAATATCGGCGTATTAATAGACAGATCTCGAAGTTGCAGACGAAAGACTTGCGACACTTTAACACTGAGAAAATTAAAGTCGCCATTGAGCGCAACAAAGGCTCGAAAGTGTTCGCAAGAGATCTGTCTATCGGACAGAGCCTCTTGACTCGCCTGAAGACTGACAATGGTAGTCTCATATCTTCTAAACCAGAGATCCTGAGTGAGGTTGAGAAATTCTATGGACAGTTATACACCTCAACACAAAAGCCTGTTGAAAGTTTGGCTAAAGACCCTAGAGCCAAATTGACCCGACACTTCACTGAAGATATCCCGGACGTCAGCCTTTACGAGATTAGTATGGCTCTCAAACAACTTAAGAACAACAAGGCACCGGGTGATGACGGAATCACAGCAGAACTCCTGAAAGCGGGTGGAAAACCGATACTTAAAGTCCTTCAGCGGTTGTTCAATTCCGTCATTCATCAAGGCACAACGCCAGAGGCATGGCACAGGAGCGTGGTTGTTCTGTTCTTCAAAAAAGGTGATAATACCTTGCTGAAGAACTACAGACCTATCTCGCTGTTGAGCCATGTCTACAAGTTGTTCTCAAGAGTCATTACGAATCGTCTCGCGAATAGGTTCGACGACTTCCAGCCTCCTGAACAAGCCGGTTTCCGAAAGGGCTTCAGTACCATAGACCACATACATACGCTGCGGCAGGTTATACAGAAGACTCAAGAGTATAACCGGCCACTTTGCTTAGCGTTTGTGGACTATGAGAAAGCCTTTGATTCGGTGGAAACCTGGGCTGTGTTAAGGTCACTGCAGAGATGCCGAATTGACTACCGGTACATCGAAGTTTTGAAGTGTTTGTACAAAAACGCCACTATGTCAGTCCGTATACAGGACCAGACTACGAAACCGATCCAACTGCAGCGAGGAGTGCGACAGGGAGATGTTATCTCCCCGAAGCTGTTTACCGCTGCGTTGGAGGACGTTTTTAAGCTTCTGGATTGGAACGGGCTTGGCATCAACATTAACGGCGAGTACATCACTCAACTTCGGTTTGCCGACGATGTAGTCATAATGGCAGAGACTCTGGAAGACCTTAATGCGATGCTCAATGACCTCAGCAGAGTTTCTCAACAGGTGGGCCTTCGTATGAACATGAGCAAGACGAAAATTATGTCTAACGCTCATGTTGCGCTCCACCCAATAATTGTTGGGAACTCTGCACTCGAAATTGTAGACGAGTATATATACCTAGGACACACGATCCAGTTAGGTAGGTCCAATTTCGAGAAAGAGGTAAACCGCCGAATCCAACTCGGATGGGCAGCGTTCGGGAAACTTCGTGACATCTTCTCGTCCAAAATCCCCCAGTGCCTGAAGACTAAAGTCTTCGAACAGTGCGTGTTGCCAGTGATGACTTACGGATCAGAGACATGGTCGCTAACTATGGGCCTCATAAGAAGGCTCAGAGTCACTCAGCGGGCGATGGAGAGAGCTATGTTAGGAGTATCTCTACGTGATCAAATCAGAAATGAGGAGATCCGTAGAAGAACTAGAGTTACCGACATAGCTCAGCGAGTTGCGAAGCTGAAGTGGCAATGGGCGGGGCACATAGCTCGGAGAACCGATGGACGTTGGGGTCTTAAGGTGCTGGAATGGCGACCCCGCACCGGTAAACGCAGCGTAGGTCGGCCCCAAACGAGGTGGACAGATGACATCAGGCGAGTAGCTGGGAGCCGTTGGAGGCAAGCGGCCCAGGACCGTGCATTGTGGAACTCCCTACAAAAGACCTATGTCCAGCAGTGGACGTCAATTGGTTGAGATGATGATGATGATGATGATGAATAACTATACGTAGATCGGATGATTGCGAATTGCAAAACACTGTCTTTTCACTTTTATTATTTAGGCGATGTCTATAGAAAAACAAGTTTCACCAAGGTAATAACTATATATATATGCCTAGGAATCTTCTTATATTAGGCGTTCCTTACTTATATCAATAAAAATGTATGCACTCACTTGTATAAGACGTGATCTATTAAGAACTTAGGCGTTACTTATTTAATTAAAGATTTTAAACTAAGATTTTCGTGGTTAATTAACATTCCTTAAGTATTGTTCAACGGCGACGGGACCACGATCCATGCAACTGGGTCGAAATATCGACAAATCCAAAATATTATAGTGGTATTAAGAAATGTTACTTATTTATATGAATATAAATCTGATGCACTCACTTGTATAAGACGTGAGCACTCTCCTTATTTGGAATGTCAAAGACGAAAAACTGGAGCGAATTGGCGGCGAAGTCAAATTTGTTAAATAAATAAACAGCTATGTATAATGTAGCTCGCACTGGTTGCAGAGAGAGCGGTGCGGCCTCCAAGATGACGTCACTGAGGTCGCTTGCCGCTTCCTACACAGTGCAAGCTACGAAATAGCGGCACCATCGACAAAACGGAAAAAAATAACCTTCGCGAGTTCAGACCAGTTTGAAATCGATGTAATGGCATTGATTGGCTTATTGGTGGCATAACTGACCCGTTGATCTAGTGGGCTGCACGTTCGATTACGGATCACGAGTTGGGTGTCCGGGGTTGAGGCAAAAATCATACGTACTTTGGTATTTAATTTCGCTGACACTAGTCGTTTAAAGAATAACCTTCGCGATTTCAGATCAGTTTGAAATCTGTTTGCATTGCTTGGGATTATCGGTGGCATAAATTACCCGTTGATCTAGTAGGCAGCACGTTTAATGATGGGTCACGAGTTCCTGGATGTCCGGGGTTAAGACAAAAATGATAGTTAATACTTACTTAGGTATTGGATTTAGTGAAACGAATAAAAAAGAAAATAACCTTCGATATGTAATGGTATTGATTGGCATTATTGGTGGCATAATGGGTGTTTAACTATACATTATAAGTACATATTTACGTTTATTATTTATATAATTATTCATCAGTCATCTTAGTACCCATAACACAAGCTACGCTTACTTTGGGGCTAGATGGCGATGTGTGTGTTGTCGTAGTATATTTATTATTTATTATTTGTAACTGACCCGTTCATCTAGTACGTAGCATGTTTGACTATAGATTACGAGTTCATGAATTTCCCGGGTTAAGACAAAAATGATAGGTACTTAGGTATTGGAGTTTTCTCGAACCATACGAAAATAAATAAACTTCGCGAGTCCAGTGCAGTTTGAAATCGATGTAATGACTTTTCTTGGCATCATTGGTTGCTTAAATGTCAAAAATTTAAACCGAAAATCATAGGAACTAAAATAAATTTAAGTTAAATAAAATAGGGTAAAATTAATTAATTAATAAAATTTTTACATGATTAATTAGAAAAGGTTACGCAAGCAATAATAATGTGGTAACTAAAGTACCTATTACAAAGAATCTGTTGGATTCTGCGAATAGGACAGTTTAGATAACATAACGGTGAAAAGAACAGTTACCGATTCGTTCCGATCTTTAAATTCAATTTAATAAAAAGCGTTTTATAAAATGTAATGATTAATGACTGGAATGTGAGATTGTTGAATTTACATCGATGACCGATTTATTAATTTAAGCTGAGCCCGAGGGCTGTGTACGGGCAACACATAATAAAATATTACTATCTTTCAATTTCATCCGATTAATATGAAACAAATCCTGAATATTAGCCCAATCACCTTTTATCTTGGTCTAGAATCTTGAAACACAGCTTCAAGGACAGCTTTACATAAAATACCTAAGTACTAATTCCATAGATCACAAATTACTACATTAAAATAATAGATTTACTAAGATATAAAAATAGTGTAAAATCTTTTTTCTCTAGTAACATTGTTAGTAGGAGTCTGGTTTTATTATTACTGATTAGACGTTGTAGAAACGCAAAACCTATGTATTTGTGAACCTATGTATTAAATGTCGCAACTTATAACTAATAGACCTTACAAAGTAAACATACGTGTATCTCTTTTTCTCCTGTTATATTACCGTAAGAGTTTGTTTCTTTTCATGAATAATATTTTGTTCCTGCTAGGGGCCCGGCAGACCTCGCCTTGCCCGGAAAAGTAGCGCCGCTTTAAAGATGTCATTTTAATCAAATTTGGTAACATACCGAAAGCAGCGCCGCCTACCGGGTCCAACAGGGTACTTTTTGATGCCAAATCAAGAAAGTATCGGTAAAATCATTCAAAGAAAAATTTTGTAAATGATATAAAAAGAAAAATCTGGGTAGTGGCACCATAATCATCTAGCCGTATGAATGAAGTTGGCAAAAACTATTAGGTTATCGGTTTCACAGAAAAATCTCAGAGACAATACATCTTGTAAATCCAAAGCCTGTGAATTATCATTTCGGTTTTCATTCACACGTTGTATAACTAGTTTTTAGGTTTTTCTCGTATCCTGTTAGAACTGTTTATTTTTCTGACCTGATAAAAGTAGCCATGTTACTCTCCGTCGTTTCATAATACTCTATGCCAAAAATCAAGTTGAATTATTGCTTAGTTAGGGCATACAGGAAGGATAAAAAAAAACATGGAAAAACTTTGAAATTTATAATATTAGTAAGAATTATTCCCACCTGAACTCCGCCGCTATTGATTGACTTGAGTTAACTCATCGCAATGATGAATATTGATTTGCCTTCGCCAATTGGTTAATAAAAGTATAACACAGTGCCGTTCTGTCCTTGCAAGCAAGAGGACAATTTCTGATTACCGGTTAGGTCAGGTTAATCTTAAACGTGTTAACACGCGGGAATTATTCCACAACTTCTCAGTATTTTTATCAAAGTACTCGTAAAACCAATCAACTACTTCCCTCATAACTAATTTATGTGCTTTGTGTTCTTTGTTCTTTGTAAACACATTTTCCACAGTCTGTTATAAACAATTTACTATTCTCATTAGATATAAGAGTACATCCTTTGTGGAATCTATTTAACCCGAACAGCCGCGCCACTTTAGCAAATACCTCCTGAAAAAAATAATTCACCGGGCAAAACAAAGTTTTTGTTATTACTCGCTTGAGTCGTGCACGGTGCAAGGTCGTGGGGAGGAAGCAAATCGCAATGGATTGTTATAAAATTCGCTCTAACATCCATTGCTTGCGTTGATTCAAGTCTGGCTAAGATATTGTTAGTAGGATTATCAATGTTTATCGTGCAAACGAAAGTGTTGCTGTTAGAGAACAAGTCGCGGTATTGTTACGTAGGGCTTTGAGTGGAATAGAAATCGTTTTAGAAGATGTCGTCACAACGCGATTGTCAACAATTACTCCAGTGGCTCAATGAAATCGTGAGTTATCTACTTATACGAACTATAGCATTTGTTGGCGTAATTGATTTCCATTATGAAACACTTGTATCGGTAATTCTTTTTCTTTTCATTCAATTTAATTTCTAATAAAATTGCGTGAATATATTTCCATTGCTTCGAAAAGAAATTCTTGTTGACATCTCGGTGGAGTTGTTATTGAGTGATTTTTCTAGAGACAATAATGGCGACGAGATATTAACAGATCAAGTTTGTAATTCTAGTTAGTGGGTTACAATTAAAGTCTGAGCACGATTCGAAGCGGTGATAGCGTATTGGGTAGGAGATCGTCTTCATCTCTCGGGGGCCCGAGTTCAAATGCCAGCATGCACCTCTGACTTTTCTAAATTATTTGCGTTTTAAGTAATTAAAATATCACTTGCTTCATCGTGAGGAAATCTGCACGCCTGAGAGTTAAACTATGCCTGAATGTTCTCAAAGGTGTCTGGAGTCCACCAATCCGCAAACCACAAACCTCTTCTCATTGTGGGACGAGACCCGTGCTCTGTAGTGGGCCGCTAATGGGTTGATGTGATGATGATGACGGTTCGAAATTCATCTTTACGCCAATCAACAAGTGTATTGAATAACATACCTATCTACTTATACCTTGTATTATTTTTGTATTACAAGTTTTTCGTACGGATTAATTTACGAATCATTTTTTTCTATAGTAATAGTGCTTCCGGCCAAGCAGATGGTCCGCAGATGGTAAACAGAAAACCATGGTCTATAAACAGAGGAATACTTTGTAGGGCATGCATGGAACAATATCACCTGAGGCCTAGATGCTAAGCCTCAGGTGCTTGTAAATACAACTTTAGCCACGCTCTTGAAAGTGGAACACAGAACCGATGCATGGCGGAACAAAAAAGCATGGTTTTTTCTTTAATTTTTTTTATTCCACTACAAGATCAGTGGCGTGCACTTCACACGTGCACAAAAGCACTGCTTACCCTGTTATTTATGTAATTACTCTTGTAGGAGGAGCAATTTTTCTGCAGTATGCATACCCTTGTAAGAAACCCAGAACACGCTACTGTACAAGATAGCCCTTTTTTTTGGCTTGGTGGAAAAGCTTTATTGCGACTCCCGACCCTTGGGCAGGAAAGAGGTTATGTGGGATTCTCCCCTCTAAAGGGGGTATACCCAAACTAAAAACCACCACGATGCCGTGGTGGTTTTTAGTTTGGGCCCCTCTTGTTGGCTCTGTTAGACGCCCGGGGAACCCGTTGTATACCTCCCGGACGACTACAAGTTAGCCCATGTTATCTCACCTGGTCGTAGCGGTGATAAGTCTAAGATGGTTTTAACTATCTAAACTGGCGGTTAAATCTGCACTAGTGGATTCACCAGATAGCAAACTATAGCAGAAGCGCAAGAACCGTGAGCATACGAAAACGTCAAAATCGATTTTTCACCAGTTCCGATTCAATTGACCTGTTCTATTAACTTAATTTGTATTTTCATAAGTGAATGATATTGAAAAATTAAAGACTTAAAAACCCCCGACTTTCAATATAGTGTAGATTAATTCTATTAGTCCAACCGTTTCTTTTGATATCCATATTGAGGGAATAGTGAATGGGAAAAATGGACTTCGCCACAAAAGTCCTCTACTGAACTAAAAGCAGTCTAAGATGATTTTAACTATCTAAACATAAATATAATAAACATAAATGAAATGGAATGGAAGCATACGAAAACGTCAAAGTCTTTTTGTCACCAGTTCCGATTCGATAGACGGGTCTGTGATTGAATATCATAACTGACGAAGACTTAAAAACCCTCGACTTTCAATGTAGTGTAGATAATTCTATTAATCCAACCCTTTCTTTTGATATCCATATTGTGTAAGTGAAAAAGAAATGCTCTTCCCCACAAAAGTCCTGGACTAAAGGCCTCTCCCAATGGCAATGAGAGTTTGCCGATAATCACCACGCTGGTCAGACGAGGTGATCATAGTATATGGTAGTAGTAGCACCGAGGTCGCTCCTGCCCGCTCTCCGTTATATTCCCTAAGGTGGTTTCTTACGACACCGGCCGTAAGCTGCTGCCGTTTACGATCACTTAAAAATAAATACAACACTACGTTTTAAATAAATACGAAAAGAAAATGACTTTTATCCTCAATGATGTTAGTATGAACTTATATTTAGAACTTCATTGGCTAGCAGGCAGGTAACTGGCATTGAATGTAATCTTGACATTGGCAGAAATAGTAATTATTAACAGATGCTAATTGCTATTATAATGAATCACAGAGTGGCATAGTTTGTTTAACAATTACAAAAATTGCATTACAATTAAACAACGTTTAACCAACTTTTCATTAAATGCTTTAATTTAGGTCAACTGATTATATTAACAGTAACCAATCTTGGATATCACCTCAGAGTACCAAGTGTGAGATTTTCTACCTACGTGAATTCACTAGAACGCGTGAAAGTTAACTACGATTTGTATTGTATCGAAGAAGCGCTATCTATTGAAATTACTGGGAAACCGCACTGCCACTAGATGGCGCTCTTTCGATTCCATACAAATCGTAGTTAACTTTCACACGTTCGAATAAGTAAACGTAGCAAGCAAATCTCACACTTGGAACTCTGCTTACAGACTATATTTCCGACTAGCCGCGCCCCGCGGTGAATAGGTCGTTTGGTTAGTTTGTGAGGACGTCAAGAAAGGGTTATATTTGGTGTTTGAATACGAATGTTCGAATAAATCACTCTTGGGAATTCCAAGTTTCTTCAGGACCAAAAGTAGCCTATTACTTTCCGTCCTTCCAATTAACTCTATGCTAAAATCAATGCGTTCGGTGGATATTAAGGACAAACAAACAAACGAACTTTCGCATTTATAATATTAGCCTGGCTGAAAATAATTAAGTTTAATTGCTCATCCATAATCATTGTAGTCGAGTAAAAAGAAATCATCCTCAGTCTTTTGTTTTTATATAAAGTTCTCTTTTTATATTCTGTTGGGTATAAGCTCTTATTAAATGGAGACGTTTTGAGCTAAACTCCTCTAAGCTCCTCTTTGCGGTTTGGTTTGTTCATCATCATATCAATAGATGGACATGGGTGACATGGGTCTTATACAAATACCACATTCTAATGGCTCTATACAAGGTTTAATAAAATATACCAGAAAGCTCTCGGACTTGTCGTACCTATCAATAAAACTAACAACTTTTCAAAAATCAGTATTAATTTACTCCGTACAAAAAAAAAACATGTTATTTCTGTAAAGTGACATTACTCTGTGGAACCATATACATGTGATTCTGCAGTGAACGTCGCGTAGCGCAGAACGCCGGTGTTACATTACAGAGTAGTTACAAGTAAGTAAAATTATTTATTTCGAGGGCTTCCGATGCAGGCGCTGGAAAACCGGTTAAAGTTGAACGCCTAAACAATGTACGTCGGAATAGTTACTTTTAAATCTTTAAACAAAAGTCCGCGATAGCATAATAAGTATATAATTATTTATCTTTTAAGGTTACGCGTCTTGTTTACTCCCTTGTTTACTCTATGGTCGTTTAACCTGGGTTTTCGCAAATAAAGTGAAACTTAAAATCAGATCTACTAAAAATGTGTGAAATAAAAAAGTGAAAAAAAGTGACAGGATAAGACAAAGAACAAAAAGTAACCGATGCACTAAAAAAAGCTTTAAAGTTTAAGTGGCAATGGGCCGGCCATATATGTGATGGAAAATACAAACCACACGTTCGAAAGGAATGTTGGCAGACCAAGCAAACGGTGGGCTGATGCCATCAAACGAACTGCAGGGAACGATTGGATGAACCAAGGCAAGGGCAAGGACAGAGAAAATTAAAAAAGGGTTGGGGAAGCCTTTATCCGAGAAAGGGCTCATATTTCCTAAGATAATCAAAACAAAAATTACTGAGTTACAAAACTAACATTTGTAACTAATGTAAGAGATGTGAGAATAAAAAACTTTTTTTATTTTATTTAAGGTTAAGCGGAAGAAGTCGCGCGGGACCGCTAGTACGATATACCAGCCACCAATCAGCTGCAAATAGGATTACGCGTGGGGTAATATGTAACTTCATAACGCTGTACTAGATAAGACGTAGCGTCGCGCGCCGCTTCATGGATCTATTTGTGCTACATTATAAAACGCTTCATGTCCATTCCACGACCTATAACTCCGATCAACATTGCAAACCAACATTTTGCAATTATTCGTCGTTGAGTCGACATCGTTTAAGGATGCTTTGTTGTTGGAGAGTGTAAACTATGTTATTCAGAATCAAGGTATTGGCGTTACGACATATTAATTACTAAGTAGGTTATACGAAGACTGTATAGGTAATGTGAAGACTATAAGTAGGTAGAGCCAGTGGTCGCATTCGTGGACACGCCTACGTTTCAAAGTGTTTACTACGACTTACAACAAGATCTCCCTTTTCTCCTTCTCTTATTTACCCGGCTCACTCTTCATACGCTTTTTCCCACGGCTGGGCCGGAGTTTGCTTTCTACAAACTCTTTATAATTCTTTTAATTTATTTCTATACTTATACTTATACTTATTAAATTATGTATGTATACGATTTTAATTTACCGTGTGTGTACACCCTATTCCTACTACATATGACAGGTGGATTGTAAGTTAAATATCACTACAATACGTAAGCCTCATCAATATGAAGACTTTAACAACCAATAATTTATCTTCACGTATGAAGTATGATCAAACCGTTTAATAAGTATCGATTTTTACTGTACAATTGTTATCAGCGGAGGCTTATTATTGGTTTGAGTAACTTTTTATTTAAGAGCTCTCATTATGAGCTGTGCAAAATCCAGCCGCAATCGTGAGAAGAGTCCGGAAATCCTGGTATGGTAACCTTATGTACACATCTTTTAAATTAAGTTAATGACCAATTTATAAGTACTTAGACAGGAATAAAAGGTGACCCAACATTAAGCCCGGTTAGCAACTATTTTGACAAATAAATCTAATTAAAAAACATTACAATGGTAAATTAAATTAGGTCCTAATGATATGTGTATAAGAACTATAACATAACAACCTAGTAGACAATATTGACAGAGACAAAGCGGTTTTCATAGATAAAATAATTAAAAATGTAACAAACACGAGATTCATCAAAAGACTAGTCGGCTGTTCGGCCTACATAGTCTTATTTCAACCGGTAACGCCCTCTAGTAACAGATCGTGTAATTTCTCATTTCGGTCACGTAGGCATTATCCGTCGATCTGTTGTCCAACAAGTCGTTAAACACAAAAGTTTCCAACCTATCAGTGTTGGAGTAAGGTTTGGGGAAATAAAACGACATTTTTGTGAGCGCATAGAGACAGGACATCATTAAATTACTCTTTTGTATCGTAGGATTTAATTATTTGTTCAATTTCCTGACAATTATTCTTTGTATTTGCTGTTAGTACACTCAGGTAGCATACAATTGATAGGAATCTTGTCTTTATTATGAGCTCGGGATTTCATACGCGTTGATTTGTTGAATTTTGTTAGTAAGCTTCTTTAGAATCGTTGTGATATGTAACACGATGATACGAAAATTCGTCACGATAAAGAAATAAACCCACAAATGTACAGGATTGAGTCGGCGAGGGAATGAAATAGAAAACATTACACATTTTGTTTTAGTATCCTGAAGAATATTTAATTATTACCTATATTAGTTACAGCCGACAGGCGCAGTCGGCAGCGACCCTGCTTTCTGAGTCTAAGGCCAAGGGTTCGATTCCAACTACTGGAAAATGTTTATGTGATGAATATGAACGTTTTTCACTGTCTGGGTTTTCTCTGTATCTGTATATTATAAATATTTATGAATATTATTCATAAAAACATTCAACAGTCATATTAGTACCCATAACACAAGCTACGATTACTTTGGGGCTAGATGGCGATGTACGTAGTATATTTATTAAAAAAAAAACTCTCTTGTACGCTACTTTTCAGTAAATTTAACTTCTGCTGTGTTTGAATTTTACAGGACCTATTAATTTGTTAATTTTCCCGGGCTTTAAGTATTCTAAGTCCGCTTTCCAAAATGGATTGTGCTGTTGATCGTTATGCGGTTCTCAATAATTGAGGCACGTATATAGGGGTACTGGGGTAATTATTACCCCACTCTCCCCTACAAAGGTAACAAAGTTGATGTTTAACATCCCTCGGGAACATGCCCCGGGCTCTTTCCCGGGCTATCTCCATACAATTCAATTTCTTTATTTGCAGACAAAGAAACCTGTACCAATTTTGCAGATACCGGTGCGGTGCTGTGGTTGAGCAAAACATATGTGACCAATAGACACACTTTTGCATTTATAATATTGGTATAGATATCATAAATCGATAGAAAGTTGTTACTATTTTACAAAAAGCTTTCAGTTGCATTTACCGCTGTTAACAGAAAATTTGTATACTGCCCCATTTGGTCTATTTGACGGCCGATTAGCGCAGTGGGCAGCGACCCTGCTTTATGAGTCAAGGCTGCGGCTTCGATTTCCACAACTGGAAAATATTTGTGTGATGAACATGATTGTTTTTCCAGTATGTATGTACTCTCTGCTTGAGCTGTGTTTACGTCTTTAGTTGCCTGGAAGAAATCGCTATGCAGCGATAAGGCCGCCAAATTGTATACTTTTCGTCAAATTCTTATTTACAATTTTTCTATATGTTTATGTGGTGTACATTAAAAGAGGGCAATGGGTCACCAACAAAGCTCTGTGTTGCAGCACCATGGTCAAAACACAGTAAATATATAGCTTTGAAATTTACTGTGGTAGTAGGTACCTACCAATACTGAACGTTGATTTGCACTATGGAGGGTAGAGGTAAGGAGAGTCATCTGTGTATATGAAAAAGTGTCGTCAAAATGTATTAAATTAGGATGGCGCTACATTTGCATCAGGGTAACTCTTAAAAGAAGCGCCAAATATAAATACCGTACTATTTACTGTTTACGAAATAAAATCACTCTAAACGCACGTTTGGTTATAATAAATCTGTAAGGTTATATTTACCACAATATTTTGTACAACGTAAGTTGTTGAAATTCTCAATAATTAACTACTTTAGTCGATAATGACATTAAATTTTATAACTCGGCATACTTCAATTCATCTACGATTGCTACATTCATACCATACCCTGTGCATCCACCAGCGCCATTGTGGAGGATTTTTGAACTGTTATTTAGCGCAACAACTGGACACTTTTTCAACTTTTCTCCCATATAAGATGACTCTCCTTACCTCTACCCTCCATAATTTGCACCCAAGGTGATACCACAGACAAGCGATGTGGTCTGATGTAGTGCTTGTATACTCTTTGGGTATCCTTAAGTCACAAAGATGATACAAACACCACGTCCTTTTTACCTAAACCAGTTAGGTAATTCAAAAACTCACACGGAGGGTTGCTACATTGCAACAAAAGTAGCAGCGTACAGCGAACATTACCAAGCTGTTAGTCATCTAATAAAACCACGCGACACAAGCTCCTTCGTTTTAGATTGAGGAAATGTGCTCTTTGACATTGATTTCATGAATACCAATGATCTTCCTGTTGTTCATGTGCCCGGGCCCGGTTTACGTAATCTTTATCAAGTTAGTACGAATTTTAATGTCACGTCTTTATTTTATTAATAATTGTTGGAACAAGCACGTGGCCCACTATCACGGTGAGCATGGGCAGGAGACAATATAAATATAAATATATAATAAATTTTTATCCTTTCCCTGGGGAGATACCCCGGATGTAGCTCGGATCCTGGAGACGGACATAGGATACTCTTTATCCTGGTAAAATAAACGTTACATCATATTATTATTATCGAATTCGTTTTAAAGTATATATGCCCCATGTTTGGCTCAAACGCTGAACCAATCTTAATTTAATTAAATACAAACATAGATTGCAACCTGGAGACGAACAAAGAATATTTCCGAGAAATAAAAGAAAAGTTTTATTATAGATGCGGGTACATACACCGATTATCCCGGACTAGTAATAGAATAGATGAATCCTAAAATAATATATAGGCACATATGCGTAGGTACCTAAGCTAAGATAGCTTTAAACAAAAAACAGGGACAAAATATCTTATCCCAAACATCGTGGCTTTGCAGGTAACAATCCTTCAATGCAATAAATAGTCATTAAAAATCCGTCGTCAAACACATTTATGCGATTACTTTATTTACCAACTTATAAAAAGCAGAAGGTTATATATTTTTTAGGTTAGGTTAGGTTATATATTCAGTTGATTTTTTTTACCTCAGATCTCTTGTTATCGGTTATAAACCGTTATGAAAAAATATTTTTTGTTTGTATACTTTCCATTTGCTCCCAATATTGGTTTTTTAGTATTTTAGTATTTTTTCTCTTTTATTCTTTGCTAGCTGTCCCGGCGAACTTCGTACCGCAGATGTTTTTTTTTATGAATGTTATATTTATTAAAATATAACATTCATAAAAAAAAACATCTTATTATCCTATTCCGGTCTAAGAGGAATTCATAAAATCAAATATCATCGAAATTGGTCCAGCCGTTCTTAAGTTATAAATGGTGTAACTAACACAACTTTCTTTTATATATATATATATATATATATATATATATATATATATATATATATATATATATATAGATATACTTACCGAATATTTCATTAAGTTAGATTTTCTATCACAAAGGTACACTGGTGTACAAATAAAGAGTTTAAATAAATAATGATATTGATCAAAAGTAGGTGTTCAAATTAGATACCAACGAAGGTGTGAAGTGATTTAGCGTTCCGTTACGAAGCCGCGTAGAAACCGATTGGGGTCACGATACCCGATACGGGCTCCTTAGACTGCATCAACACTTCAAACCAGTTCAAATTGCAGTTAAAAGCTAACTTCATGTCATCATCATATCAACCCATTACCGGCCCACTGCATGGCACGAGTCTCTTTCCATAATGAGAAGAGGTTAAGGTCATAGTCCTCCACGCTGACGCAGTGCGGATTGGTGGACTCCACACACCTTTGAGAACACGCATGCAGGTTTCCTCACGATGTTTTACTTCACCGTTGAAATTATATTTAACTTAAAAACGCACATAACTTAGAAAAGTTAGAGGTTCGTGCTGGAATTGGAACTCGGCCCTCGGAAAGTGAAGTCGAGCTCCCACTGGGCTATCACCGCTATTAGCTAACTTGTACTGAAATAAAAAAAAATGTTTTTGATCGTGTCTCTAATTTCTTCCAAAACCTGTAGCAATACGTGCTTAACAGCAATTAGTTACCGATATGCCGCTAATAAGCAGTAATGTTGATAGTATGACTCAGGGTTATTGTCTTTGGTAACGGAAAATTCTGGAATGCCGATAAATGCCGCCACGCTCATTTCGCTTGTTAACAAGCCTCTATAAGATCGGTAAAAGAAGAGTAAAATTATGTAAAGGAGGCAGTGAGAATGTACTGTATAATTGTTTTATTTATTTCTCGTTTATATATACGAGTAAGTAAATATACATACTTACTAATATTGTAAATAAATATGAGATGGTGATAACAAAAAAAAACCTAAGTGGGCTCTTATTAGACCAGGGCGCGTTTGGAACCCTATATTTAGTTTTAAGTTCAAGAATGCAGTTATCACCACCGTCTAACGTTGGTGTTAACATGTTAAATGTATGAACGCTGCATAAGTGCCTGTGATAAGGTCTACATGAATAAAATATTTTTGAATTTAATAAATATACTTCGACATTAAACACATCGCCATCGCGCCCCAAAGTAAGCGTAGCTTGTGTTATGGGTACTTATCACTGAGATCAAATTATAATATACAGATAAACACCCAGACACAATATGACAAGGTATGTTATTTTTGTTTGTCCTATCTTCACGCTCTAACTAAGCAATTAATCAACTTGATTTTTGGCATAAAGTTAGTTCAAAGGACGAAGTAATGACTATTTTTTTTTTTGTTTTTTTTTTATTGTTAAGGGTTAACTTGTAGAGAGTTAGCCCTTGACTCTAATCTGACCTGCTGGTAAGTGATGATTCAATTAAAGATGGTAGCGGGCTAACCTGTTAGAGGTATAGCAATAAGATATATTAAACCGGCACCCCTACCCGTACTCCTAATCAGTTTCTACGCGACATCGTACCGGAACGCTAAGTGACTAGCGGCACGTCTTTGTCGGCACGAAGAACGCCGGCAACAGCTAGTAGTACTAGTAGTATTTAATAAAGAATTGTTGAACTGTTTTTTATCATCATCATAATTAAACCAGTGCCGGCCCACAACAGAGTACAGGTCTTATCTCAAAATAAGAAGGCTGTAGGCCGTAATCCACAGTCCTAACCCTTTCTCATTGTCGGCGTGACCCGTGCCTCGTAGTGTGTCGGTGATTGGTAGATAATGAAGATATTGACGATGGTTATAATGTTTATAAATATCCTTAACAACTGTTAAACGCTTTAGTAAATTCATGGTACATCACTTCACAACAAAGTCACGCTTATTTAAGAAAACATTTTAGAGCACCTTCGAAAACAGTATTAACATAAAGTCCCCCATATCGCGAACAATAAAGGTCATAATAGAAAGTGTACAGCGGAACCATTCTTGCATGCATATGAGTAGCGAAGGTAATCTATAGGAGAAATATGAGAGACTACTTCGTCAACCATTCTATTTATAGGAATATGTAACGAACTAAGCAGAACCCTGATGATGAGTGGAAAACCATCGGCTATAAACAGAGGAAAACTTTGCAAGGCCGACCAACCTGAGGCCTAAGTGTTAGGCATCTTGAGCTTGTAATTATACTGTTGTTGCCAGTATAATTACAAGCGAAGAAGAGAACAGGATGAAAAGTAGCCCGAAAAGTGCTAATCCCAGGCTACCACCGCTCTGTGATTGGTTGAAAGCCATCAGTTGTACAGAGCAACACTTCGCAGGGAATGCAAGGAAAACCTCCTATCGATATGTCGACTAATGTCAGGCGTAAGTTATAAGCCTCTTAATTATACTGGTAACTAAGAAATGAGGTGGAAAGGAGCTTGAAAAGTGTGAATCACCAGGCTACCACCGCTCCGTGATAAGTGGGAAACCGTCAGCTATAAACAGTGCAACACTTCGCAGGGCATGCAAAGTACACCTTAGAAAGTTTCGACTAACCTCAGGCGTAAGTGTTAAGCCTCTTAATAACACTGGCAACTAAGAAAGGAGGTGAAAAGGAGCTAGAAAAATGTGAATCACCAGGCTACCACCGCTTCGTGATAAGTGGGAAACCATCAGTTATAAACAGAGAAACACTTCGCAGGCCATGCAAGAAACACCTCCTTTAAACTGTCGACTAACCCCAGGCTTTAAGCCTCTTAATTATACTAGCAGCTAAAAAAGGAGATGGAAAGGGGCCAGAAAAGTGTTAACCACCAGACTACCACCGCTCTGTGATCAGTGGAAAACCGTCAGCTATAAACAGAGCAACACTTCGCAGCGCATGCAAGAAAAACCTCATATAAAGTGTCGACTAACCACAGGCGTTAGTGTTAAGGCTCTTAATTATACTGGCTACTAAGAAAGGCGGTTGGAAGGAGCCAGAAAAGCGTGAACCACCAGGCTACCACCCCTCTGTGATAAGTGGACAACCAATAACCATCGGCTATAAACAGAGCCACACTTCGCAGGGCATGCAAAGTACACCTTAGAAAGTGTCGACTAACCTCAGGCGTTAGTGTTAAGGCTCTTAATTATACTGGCTACTAAGAAAGGAGGTTGGAAGGAGCCAGAAAAGTGTTAACCACCACGCTACTACCGCTCTGTGATCAGTGGAAAACCGTCAGCTATAAACAGCGCAACACTTCGCAGGGCATGCAAAGTACACCTTAGAAAGTGTCGACTAACCTCAGGCGTTAGTGTTAAGGCTCTTAATTATACTGGCAACTAAGAAAGGAGGTTGGATGGAGCCAGAAAAGTGTTAACCAACCGGCTACCACCGCTCTGTGATAAGTGGAAAACCGTCAGCTATAAACAGAGAAACAATTCGCAGGGCATACAAATAAAACCTCCTATAAAGTGTCGACTAACCACAGGCGTTAGTGTCAAGGCTCCAAATTATACTGGCTACTAAGAAAGGCGGTTGGAAGGAGCCAGAAAAGCGTGAACCACCAGGCTACAGCCGCTTTGTGATAAGTGGACAACCATCAGCTATAAACAGCGCAACACTTCGCAGGGCATGCAAAGTACACCTTAGAAAGTGTCGACTAACCTCAGGCGTAAGTGTTGAGCGTCATATACCGACCTGTAAATATACTGGCAACTAAGAAAAAAGGTGGAAAGGAGCCAGAAGTGTTAACTAACGGGCTACCATCGTTCTGCAAGAAATTTAGCTTCATGATGTTAAGTACAATATACCGACGGAACTTTTGCAATAATTGCACGAAGGATCTTTTGATCCTTAGTTAAACCTCTAAAGCAACCAGACAATAGATAATATATAGATTAAAGGAATCGACATTATGTTTATATCTATGCTATCAATTGATGTCGCATAAATACCTATCAGACATACGCCATTAAAATGTAGCTTGTAGAAACAGCGGCTTCGCCCTTCAATAACAGTAGGGTGCATATTGACATACAAGTAAAAACCTCTGCGTACTAGATATTTAATAAAAAGAAAATAAAGAAAAGATTTCATTATTTGGCCACTCCAGTCGTACAAGCTGTGGGAATCTGTAATCATTATTATCAGCCTATGAAGCGGTGTTACCGATACTAGATGACGCCACAAGAATTAATGTGATCTAACTTAAAAACCCTAAATCGCGCTATCGAAGTTTAACTTACTTTTAGGGACCACCTAAGGGTTGCAACAGCATCACTGGGGAGATGGGGCGAGCGAAAAGACCAACATGAGAAAAGCCCCAGGGCTCGAGGACATCGGAGTGACCCCTTACGAAGACGAGACGAAGACGTCTTGGACTTGTTAGTTCACTTTTGGACTGAAGGTTTATTCCGAACGAGGTAAGGATCCACGTCTGGATGACGTCAGTTATCGAGGCCCTCGTCTTCACACACTCGCACATACACTTCACATTTCCCAAAACAAATGGTCGGACGTTGGCCCTCGAGTACTATACCAACTCAAGGGAGGTCTAACAATTGGTTCGGACGAGTTGCTGGACATAAATCCCGTACACGTTCACTCATTATTAAAAAGCACAGTTGTAAAAAGCCACAAACAGCGAAGGTTACGTAATAGTGTCCCGTGCGAGCTTTTGTGACAGAGCTTATCCGGAAAAGTACTACCATATCGCCGGTGGCGTGCAAAGGGTTTTTGACCAGGGAATGCATAAAGCAGGTACATGGAAAAATTCCCCTCCAATACAAGTTATATTAAATAATTTGGGCATGCAGTGCTTTTGTAGATGTATGTTGTGCACACCGCTGCATACCGCGAAGCTTAATTCTGCCGCCATTACTGCTGTGCTCCTATAAGGTGCTACTGTCTCGGAGAAAAGGTAAGGGCCAAATTCGTTTAATCAGCTCTTTACCGACTTAGGTCAACGTAAGATAAGTAAATAGTAAGAAAAAGAAGTATCATACTTCTTTTCCTTACTTTAATAATAATAATAAAATAAAAATAAAATAAAAATAAAATAAAAATAAAAAAGCCTTTTATTTCTTCATACATATACATAGTTTCATATTCACTATCTTTAATTTTTAGTATATAAAGTGAAAATAAATAAACCGTTATAAAACCGGTATATAATAATAGTTATAATAATTCAATAAAAAAAAACTCCGTTATGAAGAACCCTTTTTCAAGGTCAAGGCCTCCTCCAGAGACAGCCAGAGCTGCCTGTTTTTTGCTTTCAGCATCCAGTTTGGTCCAGCCACGTTTTTGATGTCGTCCTCCCACCGATAGTGCGGTCTACCTCTAGCACGGTTACCTGATGGGCCTGGCCATTTCGTTAACCTGAGGGTCCATCTATTGTCGGTTAGTCTAGCCACATGACCAGCCCACTTCCATTTTGCTTTTAGAGTATAGGCGAGGGCATCGGTTATTTTGGTTTGTTGTCTGATCAGAGAATGTCGAATTTTATGGATTCTTCTGACGTTCATAATACTTCGTTCCATTGCTCTTTGACACCTTATTATCATATTTCTTACTTTGTCCGTAAATTTCCAGGTTTGACAGCCATATGTCAGCGTAGGTAGTATGCACGAGTTCATAATCTTACTTTTAAATTTCATAGGCATTTTGCTTTTTAAAACCTCTTTCATGCTCCAGAATTTGTTCCATGCAAATCTAATTCTTCTTTTTATTTCTTCTTCGTTGTTGTTTCTTGCGAAAGATATTTGCTTTCCTAAATATGTGTATTTCTGGACATATTCTATATAAGTATTTTCTATAATTATTGGGGTTTCTGTGTGGTTAGTCATTAATTTTGATTTATTAAAGTTTATTTCCAAACCTGCCTCTCTACTTGCCTTGCTCAATGAATCCATCATGTATTGCATTTGTGCGCTACTTTCTGCAAATACTGCTATGTCATCGGCAAATCTGAGATGGTTGAAGTACTTTCCTTGGACGTATATACCTAGATTACCCCATTTTAAAGTACTTAGAACTGACTCTAGTACTGCTATAAAAATTTTTGGTGATATTGGGTCGCCTTGTTTTAAACCACGTTTTATAGGGAATGGTATACCCGTTGATTCAAGTCGTATCTTGCTCGTGCTATTCTCGTATAAATATTTTAGTATGTTTATGTATTCTCGGTCTATTTTTAGTTTTTGTAGGCATTTCCATATAACGCGGTGTTTCAAGCTATCGAAGGCTTTTTGATAATCGATAAAAGCGACATAAAGAGGTTTTCGGTATTCTTGGAATTTTTCTATTAGCAATTCGACAGCGTGAATATTATCAATGGTTGAAAACCCGGTTCTAAAGCCAGCTTGTTCAATCGGTTGGTTAACCTCTATTATTCCTTACTTTAAAAGATATATTTTACTGTTGGATGTGGCAAACTAGTTTACTTCTAAAAGCAACTCAGACTCCTAGAAGCTTTCATACTATTAGGAAAAGCGTACAGAAAAATGTATTTTCTTTCGAACTACAATCAATCTTATATTGGTTTGAGCTACTCATATCTGCCTGCACCCTATTTTTCGCAGCCCCTATTTAGTGTGAAGGGATTTATTTAGAAAGCCATTTTGATCTTTATGCAAAAAAAATAAAGTTCAATTTTCTTTGAATTAGTGTGTAGTTCGATTTGTTTCTCTAACACTGCTAAATATGATCGAAAGTAGGTATAATTTTGATAAAAGCATGTTATTTCATACATTAAAAAAATGGAAGGGTCTCAAATCTTAAGTACTGCAATACAAACCCTAAGAATAGTTTATTTTTTCTGACCTATTTAAATTAAGGCAATATAACTACCCTGACCAACTGCATCGCATCACCCACCCGCACTATAAAGATCACTCTAGATTGTAGTGTATACCTATATAATATACAAATAACCTTTCTCATAATTGCGCCATCAAATGCAACTTATATAAAAAGCCTTCGCAAATGTTTGCCCCAATCTCGTTTTCACACACCATGGCTCCAAGTTTTCAACAGCCACTGCCATTTTAAAATATACTCGCAACAATGAGTTCTAAAATTGCCGTAACGATAAGGCTTTAGGAACGCATAAAACATTTTCTATTTCATTTCGAACCTTGTACTTCAAGAGTTAGAGTCTAATATCGATCGAACGGTCCGCTTGTAGTGCCAACACATCTTTAATTAAAAAACACTAATTTTTATAGACCTACCATACCTAGGCAGGTATGTAACTTTTCCACATGAAGCGTAAACGTTATAATTGAACACAATATTAACTGATTCTGCAGGCAATGTTTAAAATTAAATGTCAAGTCAACGTCAAAATGACGTTTCAGTAGGGTTGGTTGACCTAATAACTGGTCAAAGAAATGTCATTATAATAATATTCCAGTATTACAGATAAACCAAAAAAGTTTTTGCATTTTATTTTATCTTGGACTTTGATATCATCAATTCATTACCGGACTACATAACGGGTCTCCCACGATGAGAAGAGTAGACCAAGGCACGCTGGCCCAGTGCGGATTGGTATACTCCACATGACTAGCCTTTGAGAACATTATAGTGAAATCTCAGGCATGCAGGTTTCCTCACGATGTTTTCCTCCAGCAAGTGATATTTTAACTGCTAAAAACACACATAACTTATAAAAGTTAGTGGTGCGTGCTAGGATTCGAACTCAGCCCCCGTAAATGAAGCCTAAGTCCTTAAAGCAAAGCTCCGCTTTTTACTGTCAACTTTGATATAAATAGTTCTAAATAATAAAATATAAAAAGTATTTATAAGTAAATCAACAAGTTTTACGATGTAACCTAACCATAAAATCGTCCAAGATCTTGCACCTATCTATGTATCTATTAATTGTAAGAGAAAGTTCTAACACTAATTTCTTTGTCCGCATCATCGCATACCAATTGGTTACGTCATGGGCGTCACGAATACACCTCCCCCTTCTCCCCTCTCTTCGGCTCCCGCTCATCCCATCCCCTTTAGCCCTATTTTATCAACTTATCAATCATTAAGAAATAAAAACTGATTATTACAACATGAATCCCATTCTTTCAAATTTTTAACGCTCCATATTAATTTCATATTTATTCGGGTAACGATAACAAATCGTTACTTAACAGTACCTTAACAAGAATAAAAAGTTATGTTCATCCGATAATAGACCTTATTTGCATTAACATAAAAATGGCCCACCGATAGGAACTCCATTAGGTGGTTAATTAATTATTCCTAATTTAACTAATTAAAATTCCGTTTCAGGGTTTATCGACAACTTTATTACACTCGTGCAGTAAGCTTATCGATACAGCTGCTATCATACTCAATATTCCTAAATATATACCACTCATAGTCCAGCCACAATAGTCAATTCATTACTTTGTTTAACTATAAAAGTTAAGTTCTTAGAAATAATGAACTTTTAGCGGCACTTTAAGTCATAACCATTACAAACGTCATCGTTTGTTGAGTTGATGCGATATCAATTAGTGCGTGCCAGATGCCTTTCCACGTAAAACCTGTTTCGGTCCTTTTTATCGCGCCGTTTGAGAGCAGCCTTTGCTTTAGTTAACTTTTAAAAAAAAGTTTAATAAATCTGTGTTTTGTTTTAATCTGTGTTGTGTCAGTGTATAATAGGATGAAATAGAATGCCCGTTTACTTTTGAATTAGGAATAAAAAGAGCATGCCTTTGCCTACCTGTTAATTAGACAAAGAGCTGTCCGTGACAACACGAAACACAAACATGCACACTAACACATGGGTATCGGGGCAGCGGGAAACGAGTCTGTGTTCGGTAGCGGGACGCGGCGAGACGTGGACATACAAGTACACTGACACGTCTGCCTGCGGGCGGTTATCGACAAAGACTAGCGGCCCGCAATGCACGCGGCGTTCGAACATTTGGAACGGGCACGAGCGAGCGCTGAACAGCTGATGCTTGCGCGCACACCTGTGCACTATCACAGAGTACAGACTAGTGCAGACCAGAGATGGACGTTCCACTCTCTCTTTCCTTCGCACGGTCGCAGGCGCAGCTTGTTGCCGGCCGCTCTGAAATCGCTGTGACGTTATTGTGGTGGAATGAACCCCGTGTGAACGCTGTGCAGTTGGCAGATCTGTACGCCTGATCCGGCTACTTGTTGAGCTTTTACATGGACCATATGATGCGTGACGTCAAGTGAAAGCGTCTACATGTATGAACACAGTGTCCATTATGAACCTGTAGTGCCTTTAGAAGTTGACACCTGTCTCTTAAGAATGTATTAGCACTATCTATTTTAAATAACCTGAACAAGAAAATTATTTCAGTATCTTCTTTTGCCTTTGCATTTTAGCTTTATAGAATCTATAAGTACTTAGATGGAAAAAACTTAGCTAGAAAATGATTATGATATTAAGGTCTTTACTTGCGGTTGCCCTTCCTTTCCGTGCAATTAAGTAATTTCTCCACAGAACATACTACTTTTATAAATTATTCAAAACCACTTCATAAACATTTAAGGGTTGATTTCCAGGAATTAGATTTATAATTTCCTCTCTACTTAAAATGGTTAAAATTTGTTTAGGCGATCCGAAGATTATTAGGACGAAATAGACTGACAAACATTTTATTTTGGAATTATTGGCAAATATTAAAAAATCGCCATAATAATGTAGATTTCTTTTGTTTGGCTTTAGGTTGTTTTAATGGTACACAAAACTCTATCAAAATTAAGTGCATTCAAGTTTTCAAGCAGCAGTTGTATTTATCTTGACTAAATGAGAACAAACGTTATACGCAAATTGATAGTCTAGTTCTTGTAGGATATTGGCGTTGGTGAAAGTCATTAAAATAAATTCTATTAAGATACAACGACGTGTGGTAGCAAAATGTAGAGCCGTTTGCTCTACTTTTCCTCTACTATTTTTATTGTGATACAACAACTTAATACTCATTTTAATTCGTCTAATACCTTCAATACTTTATTATGACTCTCCCGTACTATAAAACTTATTTGAAATACATTAATTACTTTTAAGAGGGAATAAATAAATATTACAATATTTATTTGCAAGTATAACCTGGTAAAAGTCAAAGTCAAAGTCAAAAATATCTTTATTCAAGTATGTATAGGTGGCACTTCTGATGCGTACATAAGAATTACACGCTAGTGAGATGATGGCGATAACCACATTAGTAAACTTAAAACTAAAGCTACGAGGGTTCCAAACGCGTCCTGGTCTAAGAAGAAGCCCACAACAAACTTAGCCGGGTGTTTTTTTTTTGTTATCACCATCTCATAATGTCATTTAAAATTATTAGAAGAGCAACCTGGTTAGAGCAATAATTTACACCCAAGCTTTTTTATCGATTACGTAGTCCTTTATACTATAAGAGGACTTTTCTATAAGCTTACGTTAATACAAACAATCTCGATCTCGATGCCGAAGGGCTTTCTCGATTGTCAAAACTTTTATTAAATCGACGTCAAAAGCAACAATTTAACGGTATACAACGGAATTTCTGTTCTTGGGTTTAGCAAAATTTAAATTTTTATAAGTGCCAAACCTTTGAATATATAAAAAGCCATGTTTAGTAAAATTCGAAAAAAAAAATGTATTCTGGGGTATATTCTGTTCGTAAAGTAACCTTCATAAAGTATATATTTAACTAGGAATTGTTGGAGAGCTGACCAAAATAATAAACTAATCGCCCAACCAACGTCACTTAAGTCCGTATCCCTGAACATAAAATAAACCTCGTTTAAGGACTGATAATACCTACATGTTAAAGTAACAATCTGCCTTTCTTGAAGTCGATTAAATATAGTTTATTAAATCATAACTGGATAAAAATATCGCCCAGTTGCAAAATTTCTCGTAAAGACGTGTAAGCCACGTGCTTTGCGTCTCACTGAAACAGACAATTGAAATCTTTCTTATAATGTAAAGAAAAGAACTCTGCTATAAACTACGGCAACATTATTTAAATATGAAGCTCTATTACAGTGAAAATTGTAATTTTACTGACGTCCAAACTGAATAGCTGATTCTAGATTTTAAAAAAGGCATTAGAACAGGTCCTCCAGGTATTTTTATTCATTTATTTGCAAACATATAAAAAAAAATTGCAGCAGCAGCATTTTGCTGGTTGGTAAGTCGGCGGTTATATCTACATATATGTTTTTCTATATGTTTATACCTACGTATGTATTTCTATAATATGATAGATTTCTAGATAAATAAATAGTGACGACTGACGATCAACTCTTAGAAGAAAATACGCTAAACGGGCCTACCCGGATATGCTATACCCGGGTAGGCCCAGATATTGATTGAACCCATTGCTTAATCTCCTTAAAGATATCTATTGAAAATCGCAAAACTGATCCCTTGGCTTTCAATGAGGATACAAACACAACCTATTTTTGATGTTGTGTTTGTGTACCGCTTGTGTTGTGTATATAATATATAAGAAAAAACATCCACCTTGCGCTTGCTCGGCTTTTGAATACCCAAGCAACCGGCGGTCATGGATCCAGAGTGAGGAACCGACTCACAATACGCATTGTTTCAAGGACTACTGCCTTCTGTATCCGACCCTTGATCCAACAACCAGGCGAAAGCTTCTTAAGATGTTGGTCCAAGCTTTTCGCGAGAAGACCATTGACTGAAACGACGATCGGAACAATAACGGTCGACTTAACATTCCACATGGCGATAATCTCGTGAGCGAGGTCCAAGTACTTAAGATACTTTTTCCTTTTCAGCTTTCACCAGATTATCGTCATGTGGAATAAATAGTAATGTCAACAATTATTGCACGGCGCACTGATCGATCGACTAGCACTATATAAGGTCTATTAGCTGAAATTTTATATTTATTATTATTTAGTTCATAAAACTGACAGTCTGCTTAGTCTAATGAAAACTATAATAACATTTGTCATGTGTGTACAATTGTGCCTTGTCGATGCGAGCATCGATGCAAATCATTCGGTACATACGGCTGCTGTAAACAGCTAAAAAAATAAAGAAAGTATACATTATACTTATTGCATACCAAGAAACACATACAACAACGACATAAAACGACACTAATGCAGAGGACAAAAAATTAAAATTAAAATCAACCAGCTGTTGTCCGCGGCTTCGCATGCGGTTTTTTTGGTTTTTCATCAATCCTGCAGGAACCGTTCATTTTCCTGGGTTAAAAAGCAGCCTATGTGTTAATTCAGGGCATAATCTATCTCCATTCCAAAATTCAGTCGAATTGGTTCAGTAGTTTTTGTGTGAAAGTGTATCCAACCTTCATCCATCCATCCATACAAACTTTCGCATTTATAATATTAGCGGGAAGTAGGATTTATTTACTGGTGATCATTATTAACATCAACTATCTCATTGGTCCAACTAGATTAAAGAGGCAGATGATGCCTCCAGTAATAATAAAATTAATCTCTCTACAAGTCTCATAATCACATAAGCACCTGTTAAATGTTAAAAATTCATCTTCGCAAGGTTAGTTCGATTGCCGTCTGTCAGCGTGCCAGTTAAGTAATTATAATTTCTGTCTCAGAGTTTTGGTTTCCAGTTTTTAGCACACTCACAAACATAAATATTGATACGATCACACCTGCCGCGTTTTCTTTGAATTTAAAGATACTGGTATTTTTATTCCACTACAAGTTAGCCCTTGACTGCAATCTCACCTGGGGGTAACTTAAGGGGGACGATGCAGTCTAAAATGGATGCGTGGAGATTTTCATGCGAAATCGCACCGGAACACTGAATCGTTTAGCGGTACGTCTTTGCCGGTAGGGTGGTAACTAGCCACGGCCAACTTTTACTACTGTGCCGTTTGGTAGTTGTTATTACCACCATCAATTAATAATTGTAAAATTAAAAGAAACTCTACTCTATATTGTTATTTAGTATATTTTGAAAATTTTGAGCGGGGGATGCTTTATAATCGATACTATCCAAAACAGATTTTTATTTAATTTTGGTCTGCCTGTCTGTCTTTCCAGGCATCGCGTGAAAACTACTGAACGGATTTAAATAAAATTTGGTTTAGTGGTAGTTTATATTCCGGGTCAACATAAAAGATACTTTTTAACCCGATAAACAATCAGTTTCCTCCGGGAAATGGGATGCAAATTTTTATCAATTTTACTTCATAGCTCCGTTAATTTTGAACCTATTTAAATAATTCTTTTTTTATTTGAAAGTGTATGCTGTCAAGCATGTATGGCCTTATTTTAATAAGGATCTGGTAAATATTGTCGAAGATAAAGGACATAACTCTTCACATATACCAGCACGTCGCAAGGCATATGGGACAACGATCGAATGCATGCGTACCATCCTACTAATATTATAAATGCTAAAGTTTGTGAGGATGGATGTTTTTATGGATGTATCAACCAAGATACCACGTTTAATAAAAGTAGGTACATAGCTAGCTACGATGATTATGATGTTAGCATCAGATTTATTCTAGCTTCTCGATTGACTCATACGCGGACGAAGTCGCGGGGGTACTGTAAAGAACATTTTATTATCTATTCTCTATTTTTCTTTGAACTCAGCGAAATATTCATAAGGTATACTAATGACTAATTGGACTGGTCACACAGGCACCGATATGGCACTTAAACGAGATTATTCACAAGTGTAAACCGGCTGTGAACAGCTGATCGTCGCGGACAGAACAGCAGCTGATCGTTTAGTGAACAATTCCACAGCGGAAGAACGCCAAATACACGGGCCATACAATGCGCACGCCGATTCATTATGGCTGTTAGTAGGGTTGTCACAACTTTATTATACCATAGAGAAATGGGTTACTTTTTTAATAGAGTTTCACATTGATGTCTTTTACACAATTATGAGGAAAAGGCCTGCACAAATAATGACCAGGATGCGCGGAATCGAATAATTTTAAGCAATAAATGTAATTTTAAGCAATAAATAAAACTCCTTTATGGAGCACTGGAAAGGTACGCACTCATACACTGAGTGCTCAAGATGGTACCTTAATTAGGAGATATGTGGAGCAAAATAAGATAGAATTATCTTACTAACATTAAATTATTATTATTATAAATTATTATAAATTATTATTATTTTAACTATAGTCATGTGACATTTTGAATCTTACTGTGATCACGTGCTATGGAATTTTATCCGAAATATATGTTATTATTATTATTATCGGAAAGCAGTGATAGCGCATTGCGTAGGAACAACTTTACTTTCGGGCATGGAGTTTGAATCCCAGCTCGCACTTCTAACTTTTCTTATTTATGTGCGTTTTGAGTAATTAAAATGTTACTTGATTCAACGGTGAAGGAAAACATCGTGAGGAAACCTGCACCAAACCTACTTGAGAGTTCTTCATAATGTTCTCAAAGGTATGTGGAGTCCACCAAACCGCACTGGCCACTGGGTCTTAACCCATTCTCATTGTAGGAGGAGAACCGCGATCTGTAGTGAGCCGGTAACGGGTTGATGTGGTGATTTATGATTATAATTATTAAAATCTGGGACATAGAAATCTAACAAGATACTAAAAATTCCCTTTAGCACTTTAAGTATAGAAAACAATCGTCGTCGCACGACGGTTTCTAGTAACGACGGTTCGACGTACTAAAAGTTTGGAGTGGAAGTTCTACGCGCTAGAAGTCATTCATACCCTTCTGTTCTAATAACAGCGCATAGTACACTAATAGTTGTAGAGAGCAAGAAACAATGTTGTTTAAAAATTCAAATAAAGTCGCGAACTGTTACTACTACGCAAATATTTATCTTTTATCAAATAACAATTGAAGTGCTCTGAGTCACGTTAAAGGGGACAAATTGACGGTCTTTTTATTAAGATTTAGTTATATTGTCTGGGACAGCGGTAAATTATATAGGTACATTGAAATTTATTTTTTATGGAGTCAGCTAAATTATTGGTAATTTGACTGGCGAGTTTATTGATAAAGTACTTACAGGAGTAGAAGAATTATTGATTCACCCATAGTATAGTTATTTAAGTAAAGCAAGTCATTAATTGGAGGGTAATTAAAAACGCCTAACTAATATTATAAATGCAAAACTGTTTGTTTGTTTTTTCCTTACTTTACGCCTTAACTAAGCAGCCAAACATCTTTGTTTTGGCATAGAGAAAAGATGGAAATTATCATATACTTCTTTTTCATTCCAGGTAAACAAACGGTTCCCACGGGAGTTCTTAAAAGACGAAATAAAAAAAAAAACTAAAAACGCGGGCATCAGCTGTAAATATTCATCAGTAGTAAATAAATGAATTGTAGTGTTCTAGTTGACTGTTTTTTATTTAGGCTACCTATTAAGTTATTGCCGACTATATCAAAAGTGAGTATGTGTAAAGCATTATTCGACAAATTATTCGACACATAAAAGTTCTAGCGGGAGGCAACCCTAATTTCTACAACGTTATAGGTACTACAATGCTTTATTCGGTTGCCCCCTTATGTGACGCTCTTGGCTGACCGCGATTTACACTTTCACATGTTCCCAGAACCTTAGCGTAAAAATCATTTTCTTCTCATCTTACAGAGTTTAATCGTATATCTATAATAACAATATAACTCAATACCAGCTCACATTATAATATTCCTTTATCCTACTGTTCCTTAAAGATAATGAGAGCACTACTCAACGTAATCTGCCATCTGAAGACTATGATTTGGAATGTTTTTAACATCGGGCATTAATCGTTCTCTGTTCGAACACAATCGCCCGGGTCGCGTTCCTATTTCAAATCTTTTTCTTGCTCCAGATTTTTCCTAAACCACCTCCAACCAATATTTTTTATTTATTTTTTGTTTATAATTTCTTTCTGTTAGGTGTGCTATAAAGGGTATTTTCATTTCATTTTTCATTAATTATTTTCTTAATAATTGCTAGTCGAAATCTACCTATTACACATCCTTGCTTCGTCCTTCGAGATTAGGTATACATTGTAGTAATACGTCAAGGTATCGCCTTTCTACCACTTATTTAAAAGCAGAAAAAAAAACTGCAGTTTTTTGCGGGTAGGTACGTAAATCAACCTGGTACTGGGCGCCTGTAGTGTCCGTCATTCGCGTTTTAGTGCCTCGCCGATCACCACATTATTAAATTTTTTACCACTAAAAAGTTTCAAACGATGCTGAAACGTAGTCACAAAAACGACAGTGATTATTTAAGAAGAAAATTAAGGAAGATTGAAAAGAAGCTTGCTAAACGTGACAAACGTTTGCATGATAATGCTTCTTCCCATAGTAGCAGCATATCAGCAGATGAATCACCCGTGCCCGTGCTACTGGATTCTGATGATTCCTGAGGTATTTACAGTGAATTGTTATCTCAATCTGAGGGTGATGTAAATAGTTACAAAAACTATCACTATAAATAATTTGTAATGTTACGATTCCAACTCGTGTTGTGTGCATCTTGTGGGGATGTTACCTTCATTCTATTAGTGAATGTGTACATTTAAAAGGAATGTTACCTTCACATTGTTTAATTATATTTTTATTTGAACTCATGCGGTTCATAAGATTTCCAAGTGTTGTGGATAGTTTTGAAGGACTATCGCCGCGCTAACAATAATGATATTTTACGTCACTTTCCAACTCGTGTTGTGTGCATCTTGTGGGGATGTTACCTTCATTCTATTAGTGATTGTGTACATTTAAAAGGAATGTTACCTTCACATTGTTTAAGTATATTTTTATATGAACTCTTGCGGTTCATAAGATTTCCAAGTGTTGTGGATAGTTTTGAAGGACTATCGCCGCGCTAACAATAATGATATTTTATCGGCATACTTTATAATATATATTATGCATGTGTGTTGTGGCCATCTAATAGGGATGTGACCCTTCGCTATATAGGTATAATTAATGTAGTTAATGTAGGTTCACCAGCACCGACACTCGTCTTTTTTCAGACGAATTACAACTCGAACCCGAGTTAGTGCAAATTACTGATACCCAGCCGAGCACGTCCACTTCTGCAGTAGAAGCCACTGTCGGGGGCTTATTGCCGATAGAACTGCCTCCCGAAACAGGAGTTAAAGCTAACCCTCCGCAACTGGACGAGGAGATTCTGGTTTTATTAGGAGAAACGCCTTCAAAGGATAAAAAATATGGACCAGACATTCGGAATGAGTTAGCAGTTCGCTGGGAGCACATCACTACAACTGGCTTATCCAAAGATACCAGAAAAGAGCTCTTTGATAAACATCTTGTGCCAAAGAATTGCGCTAACATTGATGCACCAAAGCTCAATCCCGAGATAAAGGCCGCGTTATCGGATGAGCTCGTTTAAAAATATAAGGCGTTAGAAGATAAGCAAAAACAGATCGCAGCGAGCATATCTTGCGTTAGTGAGGCTCTCACACGTTTGTTCTGTTTAGAACACAGGGATCAGTCTGTAATTAAATTATTGATCGAGGCCGGTCAACTTATGTGCGATTCACAGCACAACCAATCCATGACGAGGAGGAGCTTTATATGCTCCACAATAAAAAAAGATATTAAGGATCAGCTCTTTAATACAGAAATAGGCAGTTTCTTATTCGGCGAGAAGTTAACCGACACACTCAAGGCTGCAAAAGCAATATCAAAATAACCCCAGCAGTAAGAAAACCTCCCTTAGCTCAAAAACAGCGCCTTGCTCCTGTCCGGATTCAAACCGGAAGCCTCCACTCCTGGCTGCGAGGCAAGCCGGAGCAGCGAGGAGGTTCGAGCCCACAGATACGGCACAGCGCTCACAGCAACCGCAGCAGCAGCGACAGCCGCCGCGCTCGCAGCAGCCCCCCGGCCCGCCTCGTTAGACACGGCAGGTTCCGCTGGACGATTATCCTATTTTTATGACCAGCGGCGATTAATAACTAAAGACCCAGTCATACTATCTTGGGTAAGAGGATATAAAAGTCCTTTTTCGATATCTCAATCTTACGTACCAAGCTCGCCTGTATTAACACCATCCAAATTCCTTCAATACAAAGTGGCCATCACTGACCTTATAGATAGCGGAGCAATATCACAATGTGATCCGTGTGCAGGACAGTTTCTTTTTAGCTATTTTCTTGTTAAAAAAGCAAATGCAGATTTATAGCAGATTTATATTCAATTTAAAGTCTTCAAACAAACATATCGTATACGTATCACTTTCAAATAGAAAATTTGAGAATAACTTTGAAGTTAATATCAAAGAATGGTTGCATGGCCACTCTGGATTTAAAGGAAGCATATTTCTTAGTAGCTATACATACGAGCTATAGGAAGTATCTCCGATTTAAATTTGAGGGAAAAATGTATCAATTTAATGTTTTACCTTTTTGGTCTAAATACAGCCCCCTTCGTCTTTACGACACTGCTAAATCCAGTGACGTGTTTACTGAGATCTTAAGGTTACTTGTTAACTATATATTTAGATGATATATGCGTCATTTCTAAAGATTATCAAAACTGTCTAAGAAACATTTCACATACAAAAGATATTTTAGAGTCTTTAGGTTTTATCATTAATTTATAAAGAATTGTACGATTCCTAGTACTGTTTAAAATACCTCGGTTTTCTAATAGATACGAACAAATTTCACGTTAGTCTGACTAATGAAAATCGAATTTTAGTTAAACAAGATGGAAAGAAGTAAATATCTTGCTTTGTGTAATGCAAACATCTACGATAGCTACATGTCACTACCACAATCATTACAAGGTGATTTTACGTGGTGGTAAAAATGTATTGAAGTAGCAGTCAATCCCATTAAGCAAGACTACTACTGTCTAGAATTTTTCCGAAGCTAGCAAAAAAGGGTGGGGGCGGCATGCGGTGAGGAAACTGCTAGTGGCCAGTGGAGTAGTTCAGAATTAGTCAAATATTTTAACTACCTAGAATTACTGGCTGCTTATTTAGGCCTCCAGATATTCGCAAAGAAATTAAAAGATTGTCAAATTTTATTTCGTATTGACAACACAACTGCTATTTCCTATATTAACCATATGGGTGGTGTCAGATTTTCACAGTGGTGTGAAGCTCGCGAGATATTTCTGTTTGCTTCATACATAAGTTCAAAAGATAACGAAATAGCAGATGCGGAGTCACGAAGATCTTTGCGGTTATAAGTATTAAAAGTTTTAAGAAAGTTAATAACAGCCCAGGCTGAAGGTATAGTCGTGGTTCCATTTTGGCCCACACAGCCTTGGTTTCCACTATTTCAGGACCTACTCTGTTCTGAAATAATTCAATTTAAATATAAGGATAATGTTGTATTATCTGTTTCCAACAGCCAACCCAAGCTCACTTTGATTGCAGGGAAGTTATCAGGACGGTACTACTGAAAAGAAGCGTACCACCGTCATAGTTGGATGTCATGATGGCTTCTCTGTCAAACAATTCAATAAGACAGTATTATGTCGCAATAAGACGCTGGGTTAGCCTTTGTACAAAATACAATGTAGACATATATGAGGCGTCAACTCCAATGGTAATTTATTTTCTAACTGATTTATAACAGTCCGGCTTAAAATTTGGTTCATTAAACAGTCATCGCTCCGCTCTGTCATTGATCCTAGGATTGAGAGTAGGGTCTGATGACCGCGTTACTAGACTTTTCAAAGGTTTCTACAGACTTCGTCCTACAACCCCAAAATATAATGTAACATGGGATCAATCCGTAATTTTAGAGTTTCTGTCTAACTGGTATCCCAATGACAGTTTAAATTTAGAAAATGTAACTAAAAAAAAATAGTCACTTTACTTACATTAGTAACTGCACATAGAGTCCAAACTATGGGAAAAATAAAATTAGAAAATATAATTATATTATTAATATGTTGTATAATAACTTCACGTCCAGGTTCAGTTCAACCTTGCCTAAGTATCCCATTTTTTAAAGACCGACCGCAGATATGTCCCGCGGAGACATTGGTAGCATACCTAGATAGGACGAAACCTTTAAGAACCAACGAAAAGCCCCTATTCATTAGTTTTAAGAGACCACATAAACCAGTATCCACGAACACTATCAGTCGATGGATAAAAAATATATTATCAGTTAGCGGAGTTGACACTCCTTTATTTTCCGCTCATTCCGTCAGACATGCAGCAACCTCCGGAGCCTACAGGAAAGGTATTTCTGGATGGAGTGGCAACTCTATGATATTTGCCAGATTTTACCGTAGAGATATTCAATGTGATCAATGAAATCAGTTCGCTCTATCAATCCTAAAAACTGAAGCTGGATTGATTGTTCATTGTGTTATAATTTAACATTAAGTAAATTATACACATAGATTACATAATAATAATGCTAAGTTAGCATAATTTTGTTATAATCATAAGACTCGTTTAGTTACTTTTTTTTTTCAAATAAATATTGTAAGTTAATTACAATATTATCAAAATAAAAAAGCGTTTTAATATTTCACTATCTTTCAAAATCTACAATGTATACCTAATCTCGAAGGACGAAGCAAGGATGTGTAATTGGAGATTAAACGAACTTACCTGAAGTGAAGTTCTATCCCAATTATACGACTTGCTTCGTCCGAAGAGATTAGCTCCCCCCCTGCCCAAAAGCTCCCAGGCTAGGTGAAATATTAAGGGTCCGGGGCAGGCTTTCAACTAAATGACGGACACTACAGGCGCCCAGTACCAGGTTGATTTACGTACCTACCCGCAAAAAACTGCAGTTTTTTTTTCTGCTTTCAAATAAGTGGTAGAAAGGCGATACCTTGGCGTATTACTACAATGTATACCTAATCTCTTCGGACGAAGCAAGTCGTATAATTGGGATAGAACTTCACTTCAGGTAAGTTCGTTTAATCTCCAATTATACTACCATTGATCATTTTTTTTCAAAACATGCAAAGGTTTTTTTTTTTTTACAGTCGTTAAAACGCGTCGTCGTTTACGATTATCAAAACACTAACGTTAGAGTAAAATATACCTAAAAACCTGTTTCTGGTAGGATGGCAGGCTTCTATGAAAATTAAAAACATTCTTTATTCAAACCTTTAAAACCTTTTTTGGCGTGTATGTAGGTGCATAAAACTTGCCGGGTCTATTGTATGATTATTTCACAATAACTGTAATAAGTATGCAGGTACAGAGTTAGAAACATTTACTCCAAAGTTTTCGTATACATATGTATGCCCCAAGTGTATCGTATTTTGATGTGAAATATCTGTAGGCGGAGGGTAAACCAGATTTTGGCGTGGCGTGGCGACACAGGCCGTGGCGACGCATCGCCACGCTATATAATTGAATTTTTGTATTTCGTATGCAACAATAAAAATGTATATTAATTTTTTAATAAAACATGTCATTATTACCCAACTTACAAAATGGAGTGGTTATCCATTTGGTTGTTTTTTTTTTTGTGGAACAAATTTGTAATGCTTTATCTTTTCATTACGCAATAGCTGCAATAACTTACAGAAAACAATTTCGATTTTTCACATCTGCCAGGCGTCGCCTTACGGCTTACACGTTTTTTTCTTGTGTAATGTATCCTAAGAATATTCAAACATACGTAGTCTTGAGAGAACCTACTCCTTTATTGAATTCGGTTAATAAAGAACGTCATACTAGTACGAGGAGCTTCCTGCTATCGCTTACTGCAGTAATATTTTAAAATATCAGTTTATTTTATATAACCTTTGCGTTCCTTCAAATAAGTGTCGTAATTTTGAAACGATATTATTATATAAATTAAATTATAAATTATTATTATTTAAATTAATTTTACACCACTTGCTCGTTCTCTAATCCTAAGGTTGACTGGCAGAGATCGTTACTAAGAGATAAGGCCGCCTTTTGTATTCTACTTCCATCTTTTTTATATAATAATATGTAATTTTTTTTTTTTTAATGAAATATTTCTGCTTTAAGCGATGGTAGTAAGGCAGGAAGCTACTAGGTATATAATGATTTTTATTCGCGTGCTTATGACTTTTGGTGAATGTTCCCCCTGACATCCCTGCGCGCCGTTCATAGCCCCTCGCCCGCGGCGTCGTCTGAGGGATTACGGTTCAAGCTTCTTTATAGCTTTGGGGACAATAAATAGGTACCCAAGATACATATTCAGATAATAGCAGCAGTATCAATATCTTGTCCCACTGATGGGCTTAACGCAAAGGAAGGGCGTTAGTTTTCTTAAACATTAACACGTCTTAGTTTTCTTGAACATTGGCAAGTGTACCCAATTGACACAATAAACATGGCGCGAAACCGTTACAGTAGTATAAACTACCACCTCCAACAATACATTTATGGTACCGATAACACAAAAGTAGACATCGTAAATGCTTATAACAAAAATAAGAGTGAAGTAAGCAAATTAAACAAAAATAAATGATAAGTATCAAATACAAAAAAGCATGCAGCGTCTTATTTAGTGTGTGAGTGTGTGTGTTTGTGTGTGCGTGTGGCATCATGCAAGTCATGATTTCGTTTATATAATTGATTAAATATATTCCCAGTTGAGTTTTTGGCTTCAACTGGGTGGGAATCCTCTAGACCAAAGTGGCAAGTGCGTGTTAAACATGGCTAGTTCTTAGTAAGAATAGACCGCGTGACGTAGGCACTGCTTACATGGGGTATGGTATTAAAATCCTTGAACCGTGACTCCGACCGCAAGCAACGGCCTTACGCGAGCGTGACCATACTTATCATGACAGTGCAATGACTCTTAGGACCCGTAATATACTTAACGTCTAAGTAGCAGTTAATTTAATTGATAACTCAACGATAAGGCTTATTGTTATTCCGAACAATAAACGCGTTAAGTTGTTAACTGAAAAGAAGCGAGCGAATCGGAACGGCCTTACGAGGTCATTAATTATATATTTGAGCTTATCTGCCCTTTTTTTGGACTGCTTTATCTTTTGGTATAATATGAGCCTCATAATAAGGCTCGGAGACGTTCAGTTGGCGATGGAGAGGCTCGGAGTATCTCTAAATGATCAAATCTGAAATGAGGAGATCGGTAAAACAACTAGAGTTACTGACATAACACAGCGATTCGCGAAGCTGAAGGTTCGGAGAAGCGAACGACGTTGGGGTCACGCAGAGTTGTTCGGCCCACAACGAGGTGGAGCCGACATCAAACGAGTCGCTGTGAGACGCTGGAAGAAGCTGCCCCGGTTTGTGGATTTTTGAACTCCCAACATAATACCTATGCTGGACATAGGATGATGAATCTTTTGATCCCTGCAGCGTAACCGGCGGAATGCCGAGATTAGAAGGCTCTACCTGCCTCCGTAGGGGCTTGAAGAAGCAAAATAGAAGCAGATTGTGAGCCCCAGGACTAGCCTAGAACTTTGGGCCGATAATAATAATACAGTCTGCCTTTGTCTCTGGATGACCGTGGAACTTTAACGATTCGAACGAGTATTTTATCTATTGTTATAAGCTATGTTTTTTTTTCATTTTATTATCAGACCAAGGACATTTTAAGTAAGTAACCATCGCCTATAAACAGAAAAACACTTTGCAGAGTATGCAAGAAAAACGTCATACAAAGTGCTGACCTAACCTTTCACCTGAGGCGATGATATTAAGCCTCATAGGCTTGTAATTACACCAGCAACCAGGCCCTTAAGACTGCAACACAAAATTGCTGCTTAGCGGCAGAAGTAAGCATGGCCGTAGTACTTCCCCGGACGTCCCCTGTCACAAATCTCTACTATTGCTAAATGAAGATGGAGATAGTCGTTTAAAGATTACCATTTGTTTTCTTTCTCATAATATAAATATAAATAAATAAATATAAATGATGAATAATATACATATAAGTCTTTATAATATACAGATAAACGCCATGGCACTGAAAGCATTCATGTTTTTCACACAACACTTTCTAGTTGTGGGACTCGAACCCCCAGCCTTGCCGGCAAACGGCCGTATAATATGGTATAGATATACCTAATAAGAATCAGTTGGACCTAAATAAAAACAACAGCGAATAGGCATTGTCTAGACAAGCGTGATCTTACCCAGACCTCATGATTGATTTCTAATGGCGCATCCACACATGCCGCCGGCTTATGCCGCCGGGTTTGCCGCCGACTTTCAGACCGCCTTGCCGCTGACTTTGCCGCCGGCTTTACCGGCGGCCTGCAGTCGCGGTTGCAATTTACGCAGTAGTGTTGTGACTTTCGTTGAAATTAGTCGTGTACGTAGAATCGAAAGATGTTGGACTATGATATAGTTGCGTGTATCGCAAGTGTAGTGTTGTATGTCATTATTCATAAAAAGAACCGCAAAATCAAACGAAGATATTGGGTCAGACCAAGTCTTCGAAATAGGCCTAATGTGTCCCCGATACTTGAAGATTTTAGAAGGGACGACATAAACCGAAGAAATATTCGTTCGAAATTTAACACTTTTCTAAGGATCTCTAGTGAAGAATTTGAAATATTACTGAATTTAACTGGACCCATGATATCAAAAACTGACACCCGCTGGAGAAATGCTGTGTCAGCTTCCGATCGACTAGCAATTACTTTGAGATACCTGGCTACAGGAGACTCTTATTTTTCACTCGGTACACTGTTTAAAGTGTCTCCACAAGTTATTTCTTTAATAATTCTAGATGTTTGTCAAACTTTGGTGTCTACATTATCCAATTATTTAAGGGTAAGTACAAAATATCCGTAACACATTAGGTAGTTAGAAACTGAACACCTACATTAGAAAACAAAACAGACCACATACATTCACACAGTTACGGCATGTACAAGACACAATTATAATATTTGATTTTATACTGTAGGGGAGAGTGCAATGGGTAACAGTGAATCAACTTTTTTGTAGAGCTAAATATTGCCACAATTTAACACTTTTAGAATGTGTTTTTATAATAAAGCCTGAGCAAAATCAATAAGGTACACACTGCCATAGCAATCTTAGGGCTACCTTTCTCAGGTTTATAGATATGACTATTTTTTTAAAGAAAGGATTTCCCTTTCTTTAAAAAAAATAGTCATATCTGATGACGCCATGTGACTTTTGATTCATATTAAATACTTTTTACAAACTGCAGCATTACATTTTTAAAACTTCAAAATATTTTGCTTTCATACTTACTTTTCCGTCGCACCCCGGTAGCGAGTCAAGGGCAATACAAAATAGAACGTAAAATGCTATATCGTGTAAATGTGCGCATTATATAGGCCGCGTTCGATCCACTGTACCCCTTGATCCACCGTTACCCACTCTCCCCTACCTGGAACTTCACACACATTTTACATACATATAACTAGAACTAAACACACAAATATCACAAACAATTTTTTTTACAGATGCCGAATACACATGGAGAATGGCTATCAGTGGCTCGAAGTTTCATGCAGAAATGGAATGTACCTAATTGCGTAGGTGCCCTCGATGGGAAACATATACGTATACTATGTCCAACTAATAGCGGTTCTGAGTTTTTTAATTATAAGTCATATTTCAGTATTGTTTTGCTAGCTTTAATCGATGCCAATTATAACTTTTTATACGTAGACATTGGATGTCAGGGCAGAATATCTGATGGTGGAGTTCTACGAAATTCAACTTTATTTGATATGATACGAGATGGAACTTTAAGTCTGCCACAAGCGATTCCATCACAAGGGAGAAATACACCTGTACCTTTTTATTTCATCGGTGACGATGCTTTCCCCATCTCACAGAATATAATAAAACCGTTTTCTGGATATCATGCAAAAGGATCACCTGAGAGGGTTTTTAATTATAGACTTAGTCGCGGGCGCATGGTTGTAGAAGACGCGTTTGGCATTTTATCTAATAAATTCAGAATTTTGCATTCACGCATTGGTTTACAAAATGAGAAAGCAAAAATTGTCGTGATGGCTTGTGTGCATCTGCATAATTTTATGAAGAGAAATGAAAGAACTACTGATGGAGTTTTGAACGAAATGCAACAAAATATACCGCAGATCGCTCTAAATGTAGAACCAAGTGTAATTAGAAATGAGCTAAAATGTTATTTTCTATCGGAACAAGGTCAGCTTCCTTGGCAATATCAAATATAATGTTTGAAAGAAATAAAATATGATTATTCAAATAATTGTTTTATTTAGGAATCAGAAACATGTATCAATAATTTTAAGCTTTTATTAAAATAAAATAATTTAACCGAAAATATAAACATTTATTTTAGTTTTAAGTAAAGGCATTGCGTTTTTCGTCATTTTAATATGTAACCTTATTTTAATCTATTACACTATTTTCGGTTAAATTATTTGGTTAAATTATTTTCCAAGACTTGTAACAGACTGTCACTTGTATTGACATCTGGGCTATTTTGCATTTCATAGTCTGATTGAACAGAGTAAGAGCGCGAAGTTGAGGGCGACGGTGACATTGCTAACGTTGTAGGTTGGCCGGTGAAGTATCCTGGACGAACATTTTGATAACGAAGAGGCTGAGTAGTATTACTAGTATCAAAATTCATCGAACCCATTCTCATTTCTGCTTCATAGATAATATTCTGGATTTGATGTTGTACTGTACACATCGTGTAATGATCCATCTTCCTCAACTTGCTACTTATATAGTCTGCAAATATAGCAGCATCATCGCGTTGCCTTGCATTAGACGTGATCTCCCTCAGTAATTGCAAAGCTTCATCAACTTCAGGTTCTCTCTCTATATTTCGCTTTCGTGAAGTCCTTGTCGAAGGTAGCGTAGTCTGGGGAGTGATATTATCTTGAGAAGACTGAAAATAAAAAGGAAATCTTATAAATAATTGCAAACAAGCTTCAATACTATATTTTGAATATATCCTATCAGTATGTAAATATTAAATAAAAACCAAGCTTATAAACATAACATGTATGTATAGTGTATACAAATAATTATGTAAGTTTAAGCTACATTTACTCAGTAAATAATTGATATTATTTCTTTATATATTTTTTTTCATCTTACATATCATACTTCATACTTCATACTAATATATACTAATATTATAAATGCGAAAGTGTGTTTGTTGGTTTGTCCTTGAATCACGCCGCAACAGAGCTACGGATCGACATGATTTTTTGCATGGGGATAGTTAAGGTCCTGGAGAGTGACATAGGCTACTTTTTATCCCGGAAAATCAAAGAGTTCCCAAGGGATTTTAAAAACTTAATCCACGCGAACGAAGTCGCGGGCATCAGCTAGTTGGCCATATATCACGTCCTCAAGTATTGCAAATGTCTCACCAGTAACCCTGTACACTCTTCACGAGCGCTTATTCCCGAATACTTCGCTTTCGGTAAGTGTTATGCCGACGACATAAGGTCAAAAACGAGAGTATGCTCGCCCGCGCTCCGTGGTATTATGTATTGTTACCGGGTTGTAGGTAGTAGGTATCTAAAATATTAATACGCGAAGCAAAAACTTTGTACCTACCCCTATTAACGAAAATATTGCATAATGAAATATGTATTTTAAATTTATTATGGTCGACCAACTAGTCTACTTAGGTAATTATAAGAATTTGATGGGTACTTACACTAGGTGTGTGGCTGTTCAGAGTCGGTACCGGTGCATTCTTGTCATTAAGAAATGATAACGCCTTATAAGCAAACCATTTCGGCAATTGAACATCATCCCGTCCAGATCCACTCCTTTTAGATTCTTCAAATTTGCGTTTTTCTCGAAAATAATGGCTAGATAAATTCTTCAGTTTTCTCTCAATTTCTGTTGATGCTATGTTGAACACAGAAGCAATATCCCTAACAGCATCGTTTCTTTTGTTGCGATTCTTGAAATCCATATGCCTTGGGTTCCACAATAGTTCATTTTCTTGATACTTTTCTATTAATAAAAGTACAGCACTATCATCCCAGTTAAATTCTGTCATTTTGTTATTTAAATGAATACGACAACACTACCACTCCGTATCGAAGCCGCAAGCAAACTGCCGCCGGCACCAAAAGCCGCGCGTGCCGCAGGTAAAAGATGCATGAGCCGGCGGCATGGCCGGCGGCCCGGCCGCCGGCCATGCCGCCGGCCGTGCCGCCGGGCATGTGTGGATGCGCCATAACTGGCGTCATTGTCGCCAATCCTTCGCCTAGCAATTATTTAAAAAAAAACCTTGTTACAAAGTTTTTTTTTTTTTACTTTGGCGACTTTACTCAACCTTCCTATCTAGACTTAACTTAAAAAGGTCTTATGTAACTATTAAAAGCTCATATCGCCACTGTAAACGCTATACCGGTTGGTGTTTTGATGTCAGGAAGTCGGCAAGGGTTCCGGCTGAACGGTCCATTAGGCGAACGCTTTACGAGACCAATAAAAAACAGCTATTTTAATGACACTCTGATATACGACCGCATTGTGTAGACGCGGCACATAATTTATTTGACAAATACTTGTGAATAACAATGTAGTTGTTAAAAATCGGTGTTACTTTAATAAATGTAGTTGCATTTATTCTATACATCACCGACCATTGTCCTTCTTTTCATTACTATCGTAAACTTAACATTGTTAGCAATTTACAAAACGTAGAAAATTATCCAAACAGATCTTAGACATAATTCGGATTTTTGCCTGTTTTGTGTGCAGTATAAAGATTGAACTATAGCCAATATAACTAAATTTTAAAAGTACCTACTTATCATGGAATTTATGGGAATGGTAGTATATCCAATACTTTAGCAATAAGTTTATCTTTTTTGTGCTCAAGCACATAACTTCTGTAACAATGCATATAACTTTTGTACTCTTTTAGCTTTTCAATCTATATATATTTAAATATCGCTTGCTTCCATTTCCCTAACAGGTGTACCCGCTGCAATCTAAGACTGTGTGATGTATCATCAAACCAGGTGAGGTTGCAGTCATTGGCTAACTTGTAGTAGAATAATTTAAAATTCATTTATTTCAAGTAGTTTATAAGCACTTTTGAAACGTCAAGTCTGTAGTGACTGACGACTGTTGGTAGTTTGTAGTGACCACCGGTTCGGAAGGCAGATTAGGACCATTATTGTTTTCCTTCAACGTTTTATTAATAAACTAGCGGACCCTCGCGACTTCGTCCGCGTATGAGTCAATAGAGAAGCTAGAATAGATGTGATGCTAACATCATAATCATCGTGGCTAGCTTTGTCCTATTATTTTACGTGGTATACTGAATAAGTAAGTTGTCATTATTTTAGTTGATACATCCATACATCCATACATCCACCCTCACAAACTTTCGCATTTATAATATTAAGTAGTATGGTACGCATGTATTCGATCGTTGTCCCATATGCCTAGCTACTTGCTATTATTTGTGAAGAGTTATATCCTTTATCTCCGAAAATGTTAATCAGATCTTCATTAAAATTAGACAATACGTCTTTTGTAGTATACACTTTAATAATCGGTTCAAATTTAAAGGAGCTATGAAGTAAAATTGATAATAATTTTCATCCCGCTTCCCGGAGGAAACTAAGGGCCGGCGCCCATTGTCGGCATCGGCAAGGAACAGGATCCTTCGGCATCCTACATGCAAGCGCACACTGATGGAAACTATGCTTTGGCATGCTGCAACGTTCTTAGGGATGACGAGGCGTCCTTTAGCATGCCGCACCGTCCTGTAGCTTGCCGAAGCGTCTCAATATCGTATTTCTCGTCAAAACAGTTTCAGAGTTGTTACAAGCTAGTTGTGTGAGTTGTATTTAATATGGTGGACTGGGATCTAGTGCTCATAGCAGCTCTTGCTGAAGAAGAAGAGAAATCTAATCAATCAAGAAGATTTTGGGTGAACAACCTTTGGAAGCAACGATATACGTCCGGTGAATTCAACAATTTATTCAATGATTTGCGTTATGACGTGCGAAAATTTTATGACTACTATAGAATGAGTTATGAAAATTTTGAAAGTCTGGTTCATTTGCTTCGACCTTTCATGGAGAAAAAACAATCAAATTTTCGCCGGCGGGTACCGAAGGATGCCGAAGGATGCCGAAGCATCCCGAAGCATTCTTAAGGCTGCCGATACAGCAGCCTCAAGCATACCGAAGCGGTATTTTTGTTATTACGACCATATATAATGGAAATTTCTACTTTATTGTCATTATGTTAATGTATATTGCTATTTGCCACCTAAAATCCTCAGTCGTGCCGATGCCGACAATGGGCGCCGGCCCTTATTGTTTATCGGGATAAAAGGTATCCTATGTGACGCAAAATATCAGCTACCACTATACCAATTTTATTTAAATCCGTTCAGTAGTTTTTGCGTGATGCCCGGACAGACAGACAGACAGACAAAAATTAAATAAAAATCTGTTTTGGACTCAGTATCGATTATAAAGCATCCGCCGGTCAAAATTTTCAAAATATATTAAATGCACAGAAATCTTCCAGTTACAGTTTTATTATAAGTATAGATATAAAACGTTAAAGGACAACATAGTTAATAAACCTGAGTGACTGAGACATGAGTTGTCCACAATATTCTCAAAAGCCTGTGAGGTCTACCAATCTCTGAGGGCTTTACCCTAAATCCTTCACATTATGAGAGTGCCTTGGTGGGCAAGTAATGGGTTGATGATAGTGTTTATGATGATGCACTTCAAATACATTAATTGGTACAAAGCACAGAGGCTTATAGACGTTCTAAATACAAATAGAGAGCTATAAACAAATAGAGGATAACGCAATTGATTCGACGTTCGAAATTCCAATTTCAAATTACAAATGCATCTGCAATAGTGATCCTGCACCGAGGAAGGTAGGTGTACCTACCTATTAGTATGAGATTAGTATACTCGACAATAGATACGGAAACTCAGAACATGACTTTACAGCTTATTATTTAATCTGTTACAAGTTCGCCTCAAGACTTCAACGCGTTTAGTGTAGTCTACGAACGTAGTACCGTTCATCATATCTTTACCTACTCGCATGCTTTAAATCCTCAGTGGAAGATTCTAGAAAAGTCAGCATATTGCCAACAACCCAAATTCCTAATAACCAGAAAATCATCCACGGATCAATTATAATGTTGTACTGAATTCCATAATAACACTCCTTCTGTTTCATTGCATCGAAAAATCAAAATCGCAGTTACACCCTTAAAATCAGCTGTGCATACATACATTTCAGCTCAAATGGGCTCACGGATTCCTATGGCGACTACAAAATTCTTAAGGTCCCAGATAACATTATAACTAAATCATATAATTCAAGCATAGGTTTTATGCACAAACATACACTTGATAGGGATGTCAAGTCATTACGATTAGTTAGGACTGTCAATTAGATTAGGTTACTTTTGTATGAAGACATAAATATACCTACTACGTTATTTGAAATTACTATTACTTCTATAAGACCTTGTGTAAACCTCCACATAATTATGTTATTTGATATCATTAAAAGTAACTTCTACGTAAAGCGTCGAACCTAGCCACCAAATTTATTAAAATTAAAATTCTAACCTTAAAACTATAAAGAAACATTCGTTCTGACATCTACAATAGATATATACTACCTAAATCTTTGAGGTAGAATTAATTTTCAGAAATAAAACTCACTAAAATCAAAAAGAAAGTGGCATTCAAACTTCGCACTAGATATAGGTAACTAAAATATAAACTAAATAATCCATAAATAAACCTACTACCTATGCCTACATAAAATGCATGTGTCCTAACCGTAGGACGACTAAAACCTAATTGGTTAAACATGTTCGAAATTGGAACATGAATATAAGTCTTTAGTTTTGTAATGATAAGTAAAAACTTGCTCTAGACTACAGCTCGCCAAATTAAGCGTCATTTAAAATAAAAAGATCCCAACATTCGGAATTCGAATTTGAAACGCGTCTGCCGCCGAAAGCCGAGCACAGACCTATCTTGTAGATATAAATATACCTAATATAGACGTATACCCTAAAATGGAACACACTTCAACACGTCTAATTTAATTTATATTTAAAATTTCTTGGTAACCAATACTTATAAAAAGAAACTAAGTGGCGAATTCGAATGTAAAAGACTTTATTTTTCTAATGATAAGTATTAACTTGCTTGACTACAGCACGCCAAATTAAGCGTCATTTAAATTAAAAAGAACCCGACACTCGGAATTCGAATTTGTAACACGTCTGCCGCCGAAAGCTAAGCACAGACCCATAATGTAGACCTAGTAGGTATACCAAGTATTGTTTGCGTATACCCTAACACTAGCACGCAACTAGCATGAGAATTCAACGCTTAAAATTCAGCCTATTGTATACATATTAAAATTGGATGTTACCTAGTTAAAATTAATAAAAATAACCTAATTGGTTATAGAAGCTTGGAATTCGAATACAAAAGACTTTATTTTTCTAATGGTACTTAAGTATAAACTTGCTCTTGACTACAGCGCGCCAAATTAAGCGTTATTTAAATTAAAAAGAACCCGACATTCGCAATTCGAATTTGAAACGCGTCTGCCGCCTAAAACCGAGCACAAGCCGATGTCGTCCGCACTCCGCCCGCAGTCCGTACTCCGCGCAAGGTTGGCGCGAACGCGAGGTCATTGAACATCGAGCTTTCAACCCAAATACCTATAAAGGCAGGACTCCCAATTATTGCATGAAAGTTTTTACGCTATTGTATTTTGGACTAGGTAGCTAAACCCGACCGCGCTTCGCTGTGGCTCAGACATCAGTCTGATATTCATTTCTATTAATGTGCTGTGGTGCTGTTAAATGAGGTTGAACTATGTACTGATTTAACCTTTTTATAATCTATGTTATTCTACATAGCGAAAAAAAGCTATGATATATCGACCGTATTTCTGACTCAACAGTTAAGTAAAATTTTTGCCAAAGTTAACCAAACCATCGACGTTTTTTGTTTTAGTTATTTTTAATTTAGTTTACGGAGCTAATGAAAAATTATTAATACGGGTCTATGTATATAATATTATATACATAGACCCGTATTGCGGTGTTCTGACAACAAATCAGAACCCAGTTGCCCTTGGAGTGATGACAACTGTACTCTGATTCCTTTTCTCGCAAGTATCATACGAGGCGACTTAGGATATATGCAACGTGTAAATGAAAACCGAATTATTACTTCAGCTTTCGAAGTACATTATGTACTGTCTCCGAAACTTATCTGTAAAACCGAAACGCTAATAGTAACTGCCATAGTTTTTACTGAAATTAAAATCAAGTGACTACAGTAATTTTATTATTTTATTAAAATATAAAGTTTCTTAGTTTAGCTTCAGAAGCCCCACCCCAACCCATCCTATAAAATAAGAAAAGGTTTTACTATAGTGTTTAGGCATACGATTTTTTGGAAATATACATTATTATTAAAACATTATTATTAGGTACGCGTCGCGTACTGTAGGTACTATGCGCGTGTTGGTATTGTTTCTTCAATAGGGTTGTCATAAATAGCAAGTTTTTAATATGATTATGTGGAAAAATAAATATGCTTCTTTTGATTTCATATGTCAAAAGAGAGTGCTTCCTTATGAAATACACTTATGCACCGTGAAACAGTATTTTATAATTCGGTTACATGTTGTATAACGGAGAACGGGCAGCAGCGAGCATCTTTTGTGTTGTTGATCGCAGTAGATGCAAGTAGACTACCATATATTGCGATCACAATCCCGTCTACGTAATTATGGGCAAACCATAATTGAGAACCTTCAGTCCAGCAGTGGACTTTTACAACAACAGTAACAGTGGACAATATGGTGTACGGTATTCTACTAGTCAAACCCTTTCATTTGACACCCATATTGAGAAAATTGTGTAAACCCCTACTTTGTATATGTGGCAGCAGCCATCTTGGACCGTTTTTCATCAAACTTAGTTAAGAACACTCCCGATTAATCTACCTTTCAAACAAAGAAAACAAAATCGAAATCGGTTCAATCGTTCGGCCGCTAACATGCCACAAACAAACACACTGATACAGACACGTTCAACTTAAAAAAACAAAATCCAAATCGATTCATCCGTTAGAGAGCTATACACAGACACATGCACAGACACGTCAAACTAATAACACCCCGTCGTTTTTGCGTCTGGGGTTAAGAACATAACGTTTTCATTTAATACCTACCTACGGGTATAAATTAAGACTTAAACAAAAAAAAACCCTGGTTCGCTAAATCGCCAAAGTTTAACGGAAGAAGATTTTACACAATACTCATACGATTGAGACTCGGACATTGTCGTTTTTACGCTCATCTTAGCAGAATGGGTATTATCTCCTCCCGGTTCAGATCATATTTTATTTGTTTGTCCTATGGTTAATATGGAACGTCTACTATCCATTGATAAATTGTCAGAGATTTATAAAAAAAATAGATTATCCCGCGCGCTACTTTAGAGCTTTTAAAAAACACGGTAGCTTATAAGATTATATATGACTATATTACATCAACAATTAAAGACATTTGAATTACCCAAATAGGGAGAAATTACTCTGCTTGGAATATTTTACTTTTATTTGTACTTTCTATGAAATTTGATATAAATATTTAGGACTAAAGGCATGGCTTTACGCGTTACTATCAAATAAGGCATGATTATTAATTGTACGTACAAAATTGTTTGTGTGATGAACTTGAATGTTTTTCAGTGTCTGGGTGTTTATCTGTATATTATAAATATTTATTTATATTATTCATAAAAATATTCATCTTAGTACCCATAATACAAGCTACGCTTACTTTGGGGCTAGATAGGTATGTGTGTATTGTCATAGACCGTAGTATATTTTTATATTTATTTATATTTTAAATGTTAAACACTGATGACATATATGGCTGTACGGTGATACCTATCTATGCCTTTTCCCTATAGGAAAGAATAAAGAAAAAAAACGTACCTACCTATTACATCGAAGTTATAGATCTGCAAAACAACGATTCCAGGAAGGTCACGGTGGGTAGGTCAAATACGAAAATTGAAAATCTTTTATCACCCACGCAGTGAACTTTCGAAAACAGTCTGCCAAACTGAGATCTCGCCCACATATTTATTAATAACTATACCGTCGCCCGCGTTCAAAATCCACGTTTATTTCATTTTTTAAGGGTCCCGTGGGAACCGTTTTTTTCCTGGTAAAAAAGTAGAAGGACAAACAAACAAACACTCTTTCTTATTTATAATATTACTATGGAAGAAAAGATTACCTAATTGTATTACTGTCGAGGATTAACCAGTCAAAAGCTTGATGAAGCTATGTGCCTCATAATAAGCCTCAGAGTCCCACAGCGGGCGATAGAGAAAGCGATATGAGTATCTCTACGTTATTCAATCGAAAGTGAGAAGATTAAGAAGGAATGAGTTGAGACGACATTAAAGGAGTCGCTAAGGACCGCTGGGATCCTCACCACCATCAAGACAAGCCATGGCTTGACTTGATGATGGTGAGAATGATTCTAAACGAAAAAAAAAACAAGTGTATTTAAATAAGTAAAAAGATATTTTTTTTTAAATTAAAACATACTTTTATGAGGCCATTGATAACATTCTTAAAATTATTTCGACACAGGTAAGACAAATATACTAGGTATACATAAGTCGGAGGGAGCTAGTTCAATGATAAATGTGTTATGATTTATAACTAGGTTATAATATAGATATACATATAAGCGGTTTGCAGTGAGGCGAGTTTAAATATTGAAAAGCACATCGCGGCAAGTTTCTAAGCGTGCCGTACCAATTTGCGAACGTTTGTGCGAGCGGGCGTGGGGGGAAGAGGGTCCGGGAAGTGGGGGGTGGATGCATTAATTACTTTACCTGCTTCAGTAGGTGGGCGGCATGAACCCTTCATTGTCTTATTCCGCAAAAAATATTCCAACTGGCTTTAAAGTAGCTTTGGATTAAACATAATTATCTAAAGTCAAAGTAAAGGGCTAAAATATCTAATATAATTTTTTTATATTCCAGAACAAGCTAGCCCTTGACTGCAATCAGACCTGGTGTTAAGTGACGCTGCAGTCTAAGATGGTAACTGGCTAACCTGTTAGGGATTACGGCCGTTATATTAAACGTATAAGTAAGTTTAAAGGAAATTGTATTCAATTTTACAATAAATTACCAGTTGATATCTTGGAGATGTCTCTGAAAAAGTTCAAAGTTTGTATTAAACGTAAGCTTATAGAAAAGTCCTATTATAGTGTTAAGGACTTCGTCAACAAAAAAAATGGGTGTAAATTATTGCTCTAACCAGGTCGCTTCTTTAATGGTTTTTAAATGACAATGTGAGATGGTGATAACGAAAAAAAAAATAACAACCAGCTAAGTTTGTTGTGTGCTCCTTCTTAGACCAGGGCGCGTTTGGTACCCTCGTAGCTTTAGTTTTAAGTAGACGAATTTATTTATCGCCATCAACTCGATCCTATTTCATATTTTACATGTAATGTACGAATCAAAAGTGCCATCTATGTGCTTATTTGAATAAAGAAATACTTTGACTTTAACTTTGAAACCCAGCGTTTGTAGTTTCCACGACGTTGTGGATATCAAAAAAGTCTGCTGCTGGGCCTTGCTTTGCTTGGGCTTGGACCTTGGTATTTGGAAACCCCACAAAACATATGTCCAGCAGTATTCATCATGATAAAAGATATTTTAATGACGGCCAATTGGCGCAGTGGGCAGCGACCTTGCTTTGCGAGTCCAAGGCAGTGGGTTCCATTCCCACGACTGAAAAATGTTTGTGTGATGAACATTAATCTTTTCAGTGGCTGGGTGTTTATCTTTATATTATAAGTTTTTATATACGTATATCTATATATATATAAAAGGCAAATGTGACTGACTGACTGATCTATCAACGCACAGCTCTAACCACTTTTGCACACATATAGTTATTACAACGTAGGTACCCGCAAAAAAAGGATTTTTGAAAGTTTCAACACTAATATGGTAAAATGTTACATCAATTAAACTTTGATTATAGGTTTTCGATTAAAAATAAAGAAATACTTGTTTCACTGATTTTAAAAATTCCAACTCCATAAGCATCAAATAGGGGATGAAAATCTATATGAAAGTTTCTGATTTTTTGAGTAATTACGTTCATTTTTTTCTATTAGCAGCAAGACTTATTTTTAAACCTTTGTAGTTAAAATTTATTTATATATTTATATGAACACCACTCAGAAAAACGAGAAAAAAAGAACAAACACATGAAGAATGAAGCAGGATACAAAAGGCGGCCTTATCGCTAACTAGCTATCTCTGCCAGGCAACCTTAGGATTAGGACAGCTAAAAAGAAAACGAATAGGTGGGGTACACTATTTAGAACATACATACAAATATCTACATACTAATACATAAACCAGTTTACCAGTTAACCAATTTACCAAATCAAAAATTGAACTTTACGTGAGCGAAGCCGTGGGCAGAAGCTAGTTATTAATAATAGTATTCATCAGTCATCTTAGTATCCATAACACAAGCTACGCATACTTTTGTGCTAGATGGCGATGTGTGAATTGTGTTAATATTTTTATTTATATATTTATTTATTATTAACTAGCTGTCCCGGCGAACTTCGTACCGCGCATCATTTTTTTTGATGAATGTTATTATTTTAATACTTATTATCCTATTCCGGTCTAAGAGGAATCCAAAAAATCAAATATCATAAAAATTGGTCCAGCCGTTCTTGAGTTATAAATGGTGTAACTGACTTTTTATGTCAACTCAGACGGGAACGCTGTCGAACGGGATAAACAGTATCCTATGTCCGTCTCCTGGCTCTAAGCTACCCACCCACCAATTTTCAGCCATATCGGTACAGCCGTTCTTGAGTTATAAGTAGTGTAACTAACACGACTTTCTTTTATATATATATAGAAGATATTAGAATGGCTAGTTTTTAACCTTATTTTACCTCAGAGGCCAAACTAAAAAGCATTGCTGACCGAACTGCAGTCTTGTAGCGTGGGAACCGGTGTAATGTTCCGATGTGCTTGGTTCCCATATTACACGTCATCTTCGTAGGACGTGACTTCGATAGTGGTCAATCATTCCAAAGATTGGTCCTATCTATGCAATACACAGGTGCTTATTGACCCTAACAGTTTTAAGAGCTCCTTATAAAATATCCGTGAGAATATGTTTTACAAGTCGTTTGACGGTGCATGACTATTAAAAGAAGAAAATTAGAATATTTCTGACATGGGTTGCGGATGTTTACGTACGGAAGGTTCCGGCCTACCAAGTACGGAGACAAACTCAGAGAAAGAAGAAAGAAGATGTGTTGCGGAATACCAAAAAGTATGACCTTCTTCAACTTATCACACAGGGTAAAGTTGATGGCAGAAGAAGATCTGGCCTTACAAGAATACTATGGCTCAAAAAAAAGAGCAAAAAAAAAATATTTAGAGTAACGTTCTCCAAAGTTGAGATAGCTCTAAGGATTGCCAACCTTCGTAAGGAGACCGCACTGTAAGAAGATAAACTTTCTTCTTTTGGTTTGTCAATATGATATTTTTATTTCATCATCATCTTCATCAGCGGATTGGCGGACTCCACACACCTTTGAGAACATTATGTAGATTTCTCAGGCATGCAGGTTCCACGATGTTTTCCTTAACCGTTGAAGCAATTTTAATTACTTAAAACGCACATAACTTAGAAAGGTTAGAGGTGCGTGCTTGGTTTCGAACTCGGCCCCCGGAAAGTGAAGTCGAGCTATCACCGATTCATATTTATATTATTTGATATTTTTATTTGCTTATAACAAATGATGCACCAAGCAGCACCAAGCAGCACCAAGCAGATGATGGTAATATTGGTATTTTGGACGGCCGACTGGTGCAGCGGGCAGCGACCCTGCTTTTTGAGTCCAAGGCCGTGGGTTTGATTCCCACAACTGTAAAATGTTTGTGTGATGAACATGAATGTTATTCAGTATCTGGGTTATTACAGCGGCAACCACGTTCTTCAGAGTTAAACACAGCATTCCAACAATGCTGCTTTGCGGTAGAAATAAGCATTTGGAGGCATTTCCCCGGTCCAACTCAGTTGCAAAAAGCTCTCATAATACATAAATAATATAAATAAATAAATTTACTACGACAATACACACATCGCCATCTAGCCCCAAAGTAAGCGTAGCTTGTGTTATGGGTACTAAGATGCCTGATGAATATTTTTATGAATTATATACATAAATACTTAGAAAATACATATAAACAACCAGACACTGAAAAACATTCATGCTCATCACACAAACATTTTCCGGTAGTGGGAATCGAACCCACGGCCTTGGGCTCAGAAAGCAGGGTCGCTGCAAACTGAGCCAATCGGCCGTCAAATACATACATGCCTGTACTGTGGCAAAAGAGAAGAGAAGAGAGAGAGAAGAGATCACCCTACTGCAAAAATTCCAAGCGATTAAGCATTTTGTGAAGATGCTGCATACAAGTCGATAAAGAGAATGGGTTTAATTTAACTGCCATACCCCTAACGAACAGTTTAGCCAATTACCATCAGAAGAGATACAGTGACAGCCATCTTCAAAAGTTATAAACAACTAGCTGTTGCCTGCGACTTCGTGTGCGTTTGATTTTGTTTTTTGATGTGGCATTAAATTTAGTTGTAGATCTAAAAAAAAAAAAATTCAGTATCGCTAAACCTCAAATGAGGGGTTTGCTGCTGAGTGCTGTCCGCTGAGGAGTTCTGTCCTCTATCTCCAACCACAGTTTGGGCAAAATTAAACACATATTGTAACCTCTATAGTACAAATAATTATTTAAATCGGTTATAATTTGTCGGAGTTTTGGTGTAAAATCGTCAAACACTCATCCCCTCTCCCAAAGGAATCGAACTTAATGTCGGGATAAAAAGTATCCCGATGATATGAGGATCGGTTGAGTAGTTTTTGCGTGAAAGCGTCATCACATTCGTCATCAAACAAACACATTTATAATATTACAGTTATAGTTATAGTTAGTAGGGATAGTAGGGTAGTTAGTAGGGATAGTAGGGATAGGGATAGTAAACAACAGAAAACATAGATAAGTAATAAATTAAAAAATTACTACTTATCTATGTAATTGAGTATTATGTAAGTTTATAATACCATACATATATATCATAAATATCTATATGTATGTTCATGTGAGTTTAATTTATTTTTTTGTAACATACATTATGCACCATCCACTTTCCACTTTTTTATTAGCTTCGTACACTCAGGTTGCCTTTAAAAGATCACTTTTAGTGATAAGGCCGCCTTTGTACCCTAGCACTAACTACGCAACTGTTTTACTTGTATTTTTCCTATTGTGTTGGTTCGCAATAAAGTTTTTTTATTCTATTCTATTCTACAATAGTTTCGAGGGTAATTTTTTTGGAATATCAGTACCACATTCACTGGCCATCCATAACTCCATGCTTCTATACAAACGCGGCGAGAGGGGGGAGCCAGGAGGTGAGGGTGGACGCTAAACGGGATGCGCGCCTTCAATTTACATTTATGAACGCCCGTAACAGATTCCGGAGTGTTTACTTTCGATAATTAAAATAGTCTCAGGTGTGTAGCATTGTAGTGTATCTCGGGCAGCGCTTTTTTAACGGCCTCAAAGAGTAAGCTATACAAATTTTGGGAAACCCAAAAGCGCAAAGCGAGTTTTTTTTTTTAAGTAATTATCGTCATCGTCATCGTCATCATCAACAGCCTATTACAGTCCACTGCTGGGCTAAAGGCTTCTCCCGGATTTGCCCATAATCACCACGCTGGGCAGGCGAGTTGGTGATCGCAGTATTTGGTAGTAGTAGCACAGAGGACGATGCTGCCCGCTCTCCGTTATAGTCCCCTAGTCGCCTCGTACGACACCCGCGGTAAGAAGTAAGGGGTGGTGACAACCGGCGAGCATAGAGGGTATGCACAGGGTACGCAGATGATATAAAATGGAGAAAATCTCCAGTATGAGTTATAAGACACTTAAGGATAGGCATTGTAAGAGTTATAAAAAGCCCACCCTTAAGTATTTATAACTCGTACAGGAGATTTTGTTCATTTTATATCACCTGCATACCCTGTGCATACCCTCTATGCACGCCACTGGTGACAACTGTATTCTGATCGGCCGTCACCACACGGCACAATCATAATTACCACAAACTCGCAATGGTACTACGTAGTGGACGCCATTTTTTTTTTTACGTGGGGCAATCCTCGTGGATACACCGCGCCACGGGGAGGCACGGTGATTATGTCGGACTGGTACCGACTAAAACCCCACGGTGTTCCTACCAGTCGCCTGGTGGCTGGGCCACGGGAACGCTTTCGCACACATCCGCGAACGTAGTGGACACCTAAGCCATTCTCATTGTGGGGTGAGACCCGTGGTCTGTAGTTGGCCGGTCACAGGTTGATATAATGCCCTCTGTACCGGAACACAGCATTGCAACAATGGCGCTTGTCGGTAGATATATGCTTGGCAGTAGTTTCTCCCCCGAAGAGATCTATCACATAAAGCTCCACCTATACTAAGATTATCCGGTGACGCTCTGTGCTGTGTCTGTAAAAATTGATGATTTATGAAGTTTAGTACACAACTTTATAAATTAAACATTAATTTCTACATTTAGACATTTGGAGCTGATTAAATTACCTGTTCGAATATTCTTTTCTGCAGCATGGAACGTCTGCAATTGATTGAAACGATACCGCGGCACTGCGCCGCTTATACTCCATTTAGGATGCTTCTTATAAACCAGACTATCAAATTTAATTTTCGTGATATTTTTTTGTTTTTGTATTTTGAACAGACTGGGCCCAAAGAAAAGCCACTACCATTTTATTTTTAAAAGCATATATGTATTAATCTCTATCCATTAGTAAAGCTGAAACGGAAAAGTTGAAAAGCCAATGTGGTTTGGGACGAGATGCTAATCCGAGCTAAATGTACTCACTACTAACGTACGTACTTAGAAGTCGCATGTTCAGTTTGAAAATACGTACCTATAGCTTACAGTGGCGTGCATAGAGGGTATGCACAGGGTATGCAGATGATATAAAATGATGAAAATCTCCAATACAAGTTATAAATACTTTAGGGTAGAATTTTTATAACTCTTACAATGTCTATCCTTAAGTTTTCTATAGCTTACCTATTTATTTATACTTACGCGACCCTGCGTTTCACGAGGTAGCGGTGATAGGACTGTTTGTGATGTTTAGGACTTCGACTTCACTTTCGGGAGCTGAGTTCGAATCCCAACACGCTGGTAACGTTTGTGTGCATTTTAAACAGTTAAAATATCACTTGCGGTGAAGGAAAACATCGTGAGGAAACCTGCATTTCTGAGATGTCTATATAATGTTCTTAAAGGCGTGTGAACCCCACCAATCCGCACTGGACCAGCGCGGTGGTCTCCGGGCTTAGCACCTTCTCATTGTGGGAGGAGATCAATGCCCTGGGCTGGTAATGGGTTTATATATGGTAGTAGTGTTCCCGCCCATACAATGTGCCCAACTAATCAGAGCCTTATAAACCGACATCAAAACCCAATATAACGTAAAAAGTATAATTATATTTGCACGAGTAAGGGTAATAAAAACTATTTATTTATTCTTTAAAATAATTGTTTTCTAAATATAACCTTAAATAAACTATTTAAATAAAAATCTAAAACGTCCTCGAAAGTAACGAGTAACGAGTCGTCCACGAGTAAGTGTTAAGGAGTTAGTTGAATTGGTCATCTCGGTTTAGCAATATATATAAACGAAAATATGATCGCTAAAGTGTTAACTTTAAAGCTGTGCGAAACGAACTCAATTAGTTAAATACAACTAATATTATCCGAGAAGTTTCATTCGATATGATTTAAGATAGTTTGGCATGAAAAAGACACGAGGCTAATACTTACGCTTAAAATATTATTGTTATTAAGTCCGATCCGTCTTACAACAACTAAACAAATATTTTGAAGTCTAATAAAAATAAAATTATTACCTAAAACTTTTATTATACGAGCACTTAAAAAAACAAAGATTAAGGTAGGCTACATTCAGGTTTAGGTTTGTATCTAAATTAAGGAAACCGCTTGAGAAAAATCGCCGCTAAAGTGGTTATGTCTAATGAACTTTATAAGTTAATAATTTCGACTCATATTATGCGAGCAGTTATATTCGATGCGATTTATGGCGGTCTGACATGCGAAACTGTGAAGCGTAACCACAAGAAAAATAGCTTTTTTTCACACTCCGCCAGCAACTTCGAGCGCCATACATCAAAAGAACTTATGTGTCATTATTTATATAACGTGCGGTCGTCCACGCGATGGGGGTATGATAAATAGGTTCAAAACTGACGCTAAACACACTTCCCTGGTGTCAAACGAATTACGTTTTACATATACGGATGTCCGCGGCTTCTTTGTATTATAAATTTTATAAATTTAAAATGCTTTAAAAAATTTTCGGCGACTCTCGGGCAATCGCGGCGTGAGCGCTGTCTCCAATTAAGCTACGGCTCTCCTGCCGTGGATGCCGAAATTAGTATATGCCTTTCACATCAGTCTTATAGCGACTGTAAAAACTGATAATTCCCCCAAGTGTAGGTAAAAACACTCATAAAAATAATATATAATAATTTGTATTATAGATAGAATCTTTTATCCTCTATTCTACACCCTCGTGGATTTAAAAAAAACGATGAGAGGCACTGAACTATCATCTAAAGTACAGAGATAAGGCTGGCAGGCCAATATAAAGTGAGGCTGTAGTATTAGTCACCAGTTTAGGACATCAGAATACTTTCGAGGAGAGCGTAATCGAGTGCCATCCCCGGCCTTGTAAATGTAAACCTGTAAATGTTTTTGTTCCAAGCAATTATTAAAATGCACCACCTACCTCTCTTCTTGACCTGTTTTTAACGCCTTTGCCTGGAAGAGATCGCTATGTAGCGATAAGGCCGCCAAATTGTATAATTTTTGTTAAATTTTTACTATATGTTTATGCGGTGTACAATAAAAGTGTATTCATTCATTCATTCAATTAAATTCTACTTGCTTTAATGGTGAAGTAAAATAGTGCTAGGAAACCTGCATACTTAGTTCTTCATAAAGTTCTCAAGGGCCTGTGAAGTCTATCAGTCCGCACAAGGCCACTGTAGTGGACTACGGCATAGACCGTTGGCATTCTAAGAGGAGACCCGTGCTTTGTAGCGGCTGATATCGGGTTTATAAAGGGTTATGAGTATTATTTAAGGTTAAGGTTGCCTGGCAGAGATCGCAACTTAGCGATAAAGCCGCCTTTAGTATCCTGCTTCATTCTCCATGTGTTTGTTCTTTTTTTTTTGTCTCGTTTTTCTGAGTGGTGTGCAAATAAAGAGTATAAATAAATATTTACCAATAATGCTTTTAGAGTGTTTTTTTATCTAAACTATGCAGATTTTATGGCTTGACATCAAACACACAGGTCATTCAAAATTAAAATAAAATTCAAGTGATTTTTTTTTTCTTTTGTAGTGCCTTATTAAAGCGGATTTATAATTTGAGTGTAATTAATTGTATAAATATTTATTTATTTATTTCTTTCACATTTGTTTTATAAATATAACCAAAAATAAACTATGTAAAACTAAATAAAATGTATATGTATATGCATATATATTAATATATACTAGTATTTATATGAATATTTATATATTTTATTACATGTATTATGTTATTTAATGATTTACATTTTTTTTATAGAATTGCAATTTCCCGCCTCTCATTGCTTAAGGTGTTCTATTAGTTATGACAGCCAGGAAGAGATCACTTTTAGTGATAAGGCCGATTATTTTGCATATAATTTATGTTAATGTAAGTGTTCCTGTGTGTGTTTCCTTTATTATGCAATAAAGTTGTTTAGATAAATAAATAAAATCTAAAACGTCTCCGAAACCACCGCAGCGAGGTACAGTTCCTAAGATGTTGGCAGCATTACCCCTTTGGATGGCCAAACTAATTGCAATGGGTGGATAATTTTTAATCTTCCTAAGCTAAAATCAGAAATGCTCCTAATTCCTTATCTATGGGCGAACCTGAATTAACATAGCTTAACGTTTTGTGCAGCTGAAATGGCGGGACGGGGCATCGATGGATCGATAAACGTTGATAGTGTCCTAGAATGGTAACAAAGATCATAAGATTCGCAGGGAGTCGCTGGAATTCATAACCAATTAGCTCCATAACCCAAGATAACGGATTTTTATAGGCACTTAACAGTCGGTATTTTGTCATCTTTCCAATCTATGGACGTCGTGGATATGGATTTACACACTCTAAGGTTTTGTGCCAACTATGAATGGCGACTCCCTGGGACTGTTGTGACGTCATCGGTAAATTTTCGGTACATAAGTACCTCATTGTCATCTTGAACGTATGACCGGCCTACGATAGGGCACGGGTCTTCTCACAGAAGAGTTAAGGCCGTAGTCCACCACGCTGGCCAAGTGCGGATTGCTGGAATTCACACGCCTTTGTGAACATTATGGAGAGCTCTCAGGCATGCAGGTTTCCACACAATGTTTTCCTTTACCTTCAAAGCAAGTGACATTTAAATTGCTTTAATTTATAACGTACATATTTTCGAAAAATCATAGGTCCAGCTGCTGGACAAGGAGCTGGGTCCATCGATGGGAAGTCACTACTTTTTGGCTTGCGTTACTTAAACCTTACGTTGACACAGCTTATTATATAGGTACCTACATACATACTTACGCCAAATTGTATACGTTGTTTTCTTATAATTTTCTTTTTGTTATATGTACTTTTTGTGGTGTGCAATAAAAGTATATTCATTTATTCATACATACATACACAAAATGACTAAACTGAAGTAAGCAAAATTTTAATTACTAAGGATGATTTCCAAAATGTTTTTTCTAATAACTTAGAAAATATTGCATGAAAATCCCGTAATAATCTCCTTTATTTCTTCGCAAAGGAAAGGGGAGGTCGGGCTGCGGGGGTGCGAGGGAGGTGGGTGGCGGTCGGGAGGTTTGGAGTGTTGTTCGCTGTAAACGTCACGAGTGATCATCGTTTTGAAACTTCAGGATAGATCTAAATATAAATTGCGGAAAAATCGTTTGGATTTATTGAACTTTTCAAAAGCGTTTGTGCGTTATTTGATAAGAACATTGGTGATAAACACTGAAAAGCTTTTCAAAGTTAACCTGTTGAAGTTATACTTCTTTTGGCGCGTTAGGGAAAATTGATGAGGGTAAATTTTTATAACGCGCGCACACCGTCACAAAAACCGACACCCTGAAGTTAGCTATAGTTGATCAACATTTTAGTTTTTCAAAAAAGGGTTTGACAGTGTACACTTTCAATTGTCAAAGATTGGGGGTCATTCAAGTGATTCATTCAACTGTACAAAAATCTCAAATGTTGAGTGAAATTTAGTTGTTTGTGTTATATAAAACTTTCAATGTATTAAATACCTTTTTTCTATTGCTAGTGTAGTTTTTTCTTTAAACGTAGAATAAGGCGAAAGATAAAATTATTGAAAAGATTTTTATATTGTTACGCCAAAGAAGTATAAGTTCCAACGCGTGTACTCACTTTTTTTATTATTGTAATAATTGACGGGCCAAACAGATATCCGTGCTGGTGGTAAGTGGAAAACTATCGTTTATAAACAGAGCAAAATAGAGCAGGCTTTACGCAGGAAGAATAAATAAACACGGCATAGTAGTACGTCTAAGTCGCACTGACTATAGGTAATGGCCTTACCATCAGATGGCTGTCTGCTTGGACCGTCAATCAACACTATATAAAAAAATCTAGTTACCAAACCAAATAATATCAGGCTAGTAATTTTTAATTCATATACAACGTGTAAATGAAAACCGTAATTATACTACACAGGCTTTAAAGGTCCATTATAAATAAATAAATATACTACGACAATACACACATCGCCACCTAGCCCCAAAGTAAGCGTAGCTTGTGTTATGGGTACTAAAGATGACTGATGAATATTTTAATGAATTATATATACATAAATACTTAGAAAATACATATAAACACCCAGACACTGAAAAACACTTATGCTCATCACACAAACATTTTCCAGTTGTGGGAATCGAACCCACGGCCTTGGACTCAGAAAGCAGGATCGCTGCCCACTGCGCCATTCGGCCGTCAAATATGTATTGTCTCCGAGACTTATCTGTGAAACCGAAAACCGAACGGTTTTTGAAAACAGATACTGCCCTAACATCACATGCAAAATTCAAATTATGTGACTCCTTATGAAATTCTTATGCATCCTTCAATATTATTTCGTAATACTGTTACGCGTTGTATAATAAAACGCATATTTTAACAACTTAAAAGTAATTTTAAACTACATTCAAAAAGTTCTCGCACACTCAAATCATCGATTTCGGAAATTCCCGCCCACAAATACTTCGAACAGTTCGACATCAGTGATCTTTTTACGTGACACCTACAATACCCAGATCTAGTCGAACTAGTCTTTAACAGTGCTCGGACCGTAGAAATACTATATCTAAGCCAGTTAATAAATTACGGCTATTTCCCTGGAGCATCGACGGCCTTCTATCAAGGTCCTTTCAATGAGAGTATCTCTATTTTAGACAACCCAAGTATTTATCAGTACAGTTCTCTACTATAGTTTGATGACTTCCCTGGCGCAGCGGTGAGCGCTGTGGTTTTTATATTTGAGGTCCCGGGTTCGATTCTCGGCAGAGGCAATTTCGGTCTGGTCTTGTAGGAGTCTTCGGTCGTGGTCCTACCGAGAAAGATGCACCGCTAAGCGATCTAGCATTCCGGTGCGATGTCACGTAGACACCGATTTGCGATATGGGTTTAATATTACTGCCATACTGCCAAACAGGTTAGCCAGCTAAATATTCGATTAAAACCGAAAGATTACTTCATATGCTTTTATGGTATATAATTTAGTTTCTCTAAGACTTATCTGTAAAACCGAAACGCTTGTGGCTTTTATAAATCACTGCCATAGTTTTGACTGAAATAAATCAGATGCAGCCCTAACATCACATGCTAAATTAAAATGAAGTGACACCGGCAGTGACGTGCACTTCATACATGCACAAAAGCACTGTATACCCTAAAATTTTTGTAAAACTCATAAAGGGGAAGGAATTTTTTTTATTTTATGCCATCTTCCTTCTTTATGCATAACCTGGTCAAAAACCCTGTGCACGCCACTGGACACCTGTCTATATTAGCATCGCGTACTGTAGGTACTATGCTCGTGTCGGTCTTTTATCTTCAATAGGGTTGTCATAAGTGAACACTTGAAATGTTTTCAATTAGTTTTTATGGAAAAATAAATATGCTTATTTTGATTTAGAATATTTACAGAGTGATTCCTTATGAAATATCCTTATGCATCTCTATAAGCCCGAACTAAAGAATTCTAGATAAATTTCAACTTTAACACAAACAAAATAAGATCCATTTTACTCTGGTGTTCAAGTATTTCTATACTCGAAAACAACTCCTCGATTGCGGGCGAGCAATTCTTGTCTGAGCCGACCTGACCGATTAGTCTATGTCAGTAACACCCTCGGCGGCGATATTGAGACATTGCTCAACAACTTGATGAAACGTAGTACGTATGTTATATCCAAATAATTCCAGAAATTCTAGAATTTTCTTTATACTTTCTCTCAATTCAACCTTTTATTTATTTTAAGCATTAACCTCCTTATTAGACAAAGTGGCGTAACGTCAGAACAGTTGCGCAGTATTTTGTCGCACTTCAACCGACAGCGCATATCCAATGTCAAATCGTGACAAAACAATGCGTGACTATACTAATTTTTAAATTACGTGTATTAATGCTTTTACAAATAAACGTAGCATAACGTCGGAATGGAGTGGTTTTTTTCACTTCTGATATTTGTTATATAGTTTACCTGCTACGTACTTACCGTTCTAGCTTGGTGCAAGGACAAGAATTGAAGAAGTTAGTACAGTCGCTATAGTCAAGCGAGACAAAAAATCCCTTTTTACGTTAACGTATTTTTTGTTTTGTATCGGTACAACATGTAAATGAAAACCGAAATAATACTTCACAGGCTTCAGGGATACATTTTGTACTTCCTCTGAGACCTGTCTTTGAAACTGAAAATCTAATAGTTTAGTAAACCGCTGCCATAGATTTAACTAGAAGATATCAGATACAGCCCTAACATCACATGCAAAACTGAAATCATGTGATTACTGTCAGTTTGTTAAGATCGTGCAATAGTGCGGTAATCAAGGAAACGACCCTTACTGCAGTGGCCCGTATAGTTTCATTCCTTACACGTATTCTCTTAAGTCTACGAAGATTTATTTTGCTGACATTTTTCATTAGTATGAACAATATCAAGAATTTAAATAAACAACGGATTGAATTTGAAGATAATAATCATTTCTCATTCCTTTTTTTTGTCAAGCTGAACGAATCTAGAATCCTCTCCCTCATAACGTTAGAGTAGTATAGTGTAGTATAGAGGAGTATATCTGCATTTAAAATTAGGGTAAAAGAATTATTGCTTAGTGGGTCATATCAATATTTTTTTTCAATTTATAGACTATACTCTTATTCTTATTTATATATGTATGTATACATATTTATATATTTTAGGGGTAAAATGATATTATATATTATTATTATCTATTACTAATTTCATATATCTCATGCATTATTTTTATTACCATTCTATAATTTTTGTACTTTGGATTTAATTCGCCTTTTGTACATTATATTTTCTGATCTTGCAATATTTAGTTTATAAAGAAAAAAGTTGATCCAAATGAACATGAACTCATAACTTTTGCTTCGCTATTAACTCTTAACTTTTATTTATGTGTATGGGCTATTATATGCCTTGTGATAACGGCAGATCAGTATACAGTTGTCACCAACTGAGGGAATATTACGAAGATAGCTACCGACTCCTACAATCGTGGTGATGATTATGGTCAATATCTCTCCTTGGGAGAAGCCTTAGTCTATTTTATCCAAGTTTTCAAATTTAATAATAACGCAGCGGAAAACAGTCGTCCGAAAGATAACGTATTATCAGAAAGCGAAGTTAATTTTATCGCCGAATCTCTCGAAGATGTATCGGTCACAATGCTTTCATATTTCTCAACCAAAGAAATTCTTCCCGCATCAGCACAATTTGAAATTAATAAAGAATATTCAAACGAAATCCTTCTCAAGTTCTTCGACATCCATCGAATTCTAGAAGTGTGTTTTTACTTGCTTACTTGCTTAACTACATGCAAAAATTTAGTAGTCACTAGCCCCAGTCATGAACTGATATTTGAATTGATAAATTCACAAAATGGTTTAATGTTTCTTTATAGGAATTTGGAAAACTGTGAATTAATATTCAATGTTCTAGAATATCCTTATGGACAGCAAAACACTGAAGAGGTCCCGTATCCACATGATAGTACTATCAGTACCTATAGCGATTCACAAATTGCAGGTCTCGAACTTGCATATAGATTGTATTAGGCTATTGATAATTCAAAATTCATCTATTTCAAGTAGGCCTAGTTTATAAGCACTTTTGAAATGTCAAGACAGTCTATTCTAGTGGCTCTACCACCGGTTAGTAAGGCAGATTGCATCGAGATGAGCCGGCAAGACACTCGAGAGATTGCTCTTTTTCAACTTTCCAATCATAAAAAAAAAATCTACCTTGTTGATGATATCGAAGCCATCTGATGAGGATCTAATTAAACTTGGAGACATCTGAGCCACCGCTCGAAGGTCGCAGATGGATGCTAACACATCTCTTTGTGACTTATTACAGGAGCTTACACCACTCGTGAACGACAAACACAAAGCGACATCAATTACGTAAATTACATCTAAGAGGCTAATCCGATATTCCAAACTAATATTATAAATACGAATGTGAGTTTATTTGTTAGGCTTTCTTGTCCTAAGTATTCAACAGATCATCATAAAAAAGGGCAGACGTTATTTAATCCAAAAATATAGTACTTTACCGGAGGGATAGAAAAATAACTTTTTAAAATTAGGGGATGAGCGTCTCTCGAATTTTGTGTTGCGGATTAACCCTAATGATTTTAACAGCGTAACGCGAGCTTGTTGGCGAGCCTCGGAATGGGGCATAGCCAGGAAGAGTTTGAACCCTAGGGCTCGAAGAAGCGAAAGGATCTTAGGCCTGGGGGCGCCTCATGTGAGGCCGAACCTCGGATCAGGCGACGATTAGAGTGAAAGGGGTTACAGACGGTGATTAATCCACACGCACAGCCTTGGTATGATCCCACGTCCGGATGACGTCAGAAGTCGGGGACCTCGTCTTCGCTTACGAAGCGGCTGTGCAGAGGTTGATTGTGTGTCCTGATATCCCAGCATTGTCTATAAGTGTGGTCCCAGGTTCGATCCCCGACCCATTTGGGTCATAAATTCTATAGGGCCTGCTGGCAGTGGCTAGTCACCACCGTACCGACTGTTTACTTACCAGATGAGATTGCATCCAAGGGATAACGTGCAGTGAAATAAAAAAGTATGTTAAAAAGATATAATGAGTAATAAGCCACGTTGTTAATTGTTTTCAGAATTAAATATTTATAGTCTGTGCATTTTGAATTCAAAAAATTGCAGTTTCGAAACCAAATTAAATAGTGATTTTAAATATTAACATACTTGTGGTGACGGGTGAGGGTTCATCCCCTCTCATCAACCCCTCTCCATAACTTAACAGCAGTGTGGATAGCAGCGACTGCCAATTAGCGGAATTGTTTTAATCGAATCTGATTTGTATTCGATTTGGTTAAATTATGTTTATTGAGGGTCACTTGTAGCTGTTATATTATGATATCCTAGTAGTAAGATTTAGGTTATACAAGTATAATAAAACCTTTTAACAGCTATTTCTCTATATTGATTCCAGAAAAAGATGTGGAATAAAGGTTTTTCATTTATCATCCTCCTAGCTTCTGCCCGCGACTTCGTCTGCGTGGACTTCAGAATGGGGTCTAAAGCTTCGGTCGTTAACAATTTTTAATCGTACGGCGGAGACTATTTATGAAAGTACATGTTCTTTTCCATAGCATAGGTGACATGCATACCAAACTTCAAAGCTGTCCGCCCGCGGCTTAGATCGTAAACAATTTTCAATTTTTCTCGGGAACTACTTGAGGAATCCGGATAAAAGGATTGAGTAACAAACATCCACACTTTTACATTTATAATATTAGGATTACGCTTGTTAAACAGTCGAGCTTTTTGTGACAGACCTTGTCCTTGGAATTACGATCGCCATGCTTATTTCTGCCGCTAAGCAGCATTGTTGCAATGCTATCTTTCGGTCTGAAGGTCGTGGTTGCCGGTGTAATTACGGACACATGAGGCATATCATCTACGCCTCAAATTGACGGGCACAAGGCGGCATGTTGCAGGACATGCTCCTTGCATACCCTTTGAATTGTTGCTTTGTTTTAAGGCGATGGTTTTCTAGTTACCATCAGGTGGGCCATCTGCTTGGTCTATCAATTCATCATCAACTCATAACCGGCCCACTACAGGGCACGGGTCTCCACTGAGAATGATTGCGGTTTGTCAATTATTACTATTGAAAACAAAACGAGCTATCATGCTTCCGACTGCGGCATATTGTATCTTTTCTTTAATCATCAACATCAAACCGACCCACTATAGGGCACGTGTCTCCTCCCACAATGAAAAGGGAGGCAGTATTCCACCACGCTGCACCAGCTCAGCTTGGAAAGCATTATCGAGAACTCACAAGCATGCAGGTTCCCTCACGATGTTTTACTTCACCGTTGAAACAAGTGATATTTTAATTGTTTAAAACGCACATAACATATTTAGTTTAGACAGCCGGTTGGCGCAGTGGGCAGCGACCCTGCTTTCTGCGTCCAACGCCGTGGGTTCGATTCCCACAACCGGAATATGTTTGTGTGATGAACATGAATGTTTATGAGTGTCTGGGTGTTTATCTGTATATTATAAGTATTTATGTGTAATTATATTCATAAAAATATATTCATCAGCTATCTTAGTACCCATAACACAAGCTTAGCTTACCTTGGGGCTAGATGGCAATGTGTGTATTGTCGTAGTATATTCCTTAATTTTATTTAGTTTGAGTTCGAACTCGGCGCTCCGAAACTGTGGCCGAAGTCATAACCACTAGGCTATACCGCTTCAATAGCAATATAGTTCTATTGCATAAAAGTTAGATTCAGTTCTGCGATATTCAGGCATCATTTTACGCCAGAAAGAGCTGTTCGCTCACTGTGCATATAATTATTCAGCCTGAACAAAGGAGCTACTTCACAGCACCGTTTTAGAGCGAGATGGTTCCAAGACGACGGAAATGAGTGAAAACAGACTAAAAAGGTTTTATGTATGGGACATTAATGCAAACATTAAATATGGTGATATTTGAAAATAATGTTCTAGAACTCAAACAATGTTTCAAAGGTAGACTAAGTATTAAGTGTAAAAAATGGGAATAATACTGCGCTAGAAAATGTCGTCGCTTTGATAGTGACACAACTAAAAAAGCTTGTTGTTATATGCCAAAATATTCAAAATAGTGTAGACATCAATTAGAGTATCGAAAGGTTAGCGACGGTTAAAACAGATAGCGCTAACATCTTGGACTGCATCATCCACCAGATGAGATTGGTAGAGAAAAGGGAAATTCATCAATTGTTTCGTAACTTCGCTATACTTAATCTGCTTGTTAAAACTTGTGAATTAGTAGGTCGGAAACGACCAAAGCAATAGTGAAATAAAAGCATATCATCATCACTTCAACCGATTTAAGTCCACTGCTGGACGTAGGTCTTTTTTGGAGAGTTCCAAGGTCCTGGGCCGCTTGTTTCCAGCGGCTCCCAGCGACTCGGTTGATGTCGTCTGTCCACCTCCTGTTTTGCGCCTTAGAGAAAAATGATGACAGTAAATTTATACGATGCGCGCGCACACCGTCACAAAAAACTGACACCCTGAAGTTATCTATAAGGTTTGACAGTGTACACTTTGAATTGTCAAAGTCTGCGGGCTCATTCTGGTGATATAATTGCTTCAATTGTACAAAAATCTCAAATTCTAATGTTGAGTGAAACTTGGTTTTCCAATAACTAACTTTCTATTAGTGTTTCTAATTTAATTATGTTGTTATGTCCATTTCTTTAATTATGTAATTTTTTTTTTTTGTGATATTTAAATAAACTTTATTTAACTAGATAGTGCGTTATAGTAAACTTTCAATGTAGGACATATCTTTTTTATTTTGTTATTGTCGTTCGTTCGTTGTTTTTTCTACAAACGTAGAAAGGAAACGTACGGAAACGTAGTAAGGCGAAAGGTAAAATTTTTGAAAAGATTTTTATCTTGTTACGCTAAAGAATAACTTCTGACGCGTGTACATAAGTACACACACGTTTTTTATTTGTTTGTTTGTTTTTAGTTCACGCTCTAACTAAGCAACCAATAAACTTGAATTTTGGCATAGAGTGAATTGAAAGAACGGAGAGTGACATAGGCTATCTATAAGTTTCCATGGGATTTTTAGAAAACCGTTATAAAGACGGACGTAGATCATGGGCAAATGATAGTAACAAAATAAAAATAAAAACAAGCGGATACTTAAGTGTAAAAATATCTCATTTATTTATCTCCTGTTCAGTCAACAGCGGCCATTTCCTCTGGTTGACACCACGTGCGTCGCCCCAACCCCGACCTTTTAGCAACAAATTTCGATGCGGCGATACCATCCAACTATCGCAGGGGTTGTCGTTAGGGTTGCCACATATAAAAAAAAATTGGGACACTATTCTTCCAATTCAAATACTCAAGGTATGGCAATAAAAGTAAGCTCATGTCTGCCACCATGCGAAAAGTATGAGGATTTTTTTAGGCAACACCACACAGATCGCTTAAAATGTTTGTCCTTTAATATACCAACTCAACAGTTGCACGTCGTATTTTCAACATATGCTAAGGATGCTTAAGAATCGGAGCAAATAGAGCAAGGGTATGTAGCTAATTTGGAAATTTTGGGTATAGTGATGCTTATAAAGATCTTACAAATTATATCGTATAGATTTATCTGGTTGTAGCTATAAAGAGCAAATTAATTTTCTAAAGCAGGTTAGTACAAGTTATATTTTTCAAGAAGTTGTTCAGACTGCGCCGTAAGCCAAGACCCCCGCTTTGACCACCACTTAGTGCCACGACGCGACTCCTATATATTCGTTCTCACGACGCCGCGCCTTGCTTTTGTGTTAACTTCACTACATTGCTTTCACATAGAAGCCTATGCACATATAAGTCTCTGCACAGCAGGGTTTCCGAACTGCCTTGACTGCAATTCCATATTATAGAGATAACTTATAGAGGATTTTAAATAATTATATTGTTACTTAATATTTACCACAGTCAACACTCTGTGCATGCCACTGCTTCGCGGACACTATGACAAGAATTTAACGAAAAGAAGAAACAAAAAAAGTAAAAGACTGTCCGACAAATTCCATACTACTGGCTCAACTATTAAGAACGGGGGCGACGCATACCATGTGGCGTATTCGACTAGTTCACCAACTGGTCGCTCGATTGATCTATCACGTTATTACGCTTCATTTGCAAGTGTCTTGCGTCGTTTACAAATCTACTGTGCTCTTTTAGAAATGATTAACAACGTTCAAATCTAATATGTTTCACTTTTTCTATTTCTAGTTTGTTTTCGGACTGACCGAGTACGATCCTCGGCACCTCTAACTTTCCTTGATTCTAGCAACTAAAAATAACTAACGCTAACGCTTTAACGATCCTTCATCATCGGGAAACCTGTATCAGTGCACAGGGTCAAGAACGTTCAAATCTCATTTGTTTTACAATTTTTTGAGCGGCGATAGCCTAGTAGTGAAACCATTGGCCTCCTTTTTGGGGGACCGAGTTGGTTATAAATTTACACAATTAAAAATCACTCACGTTGACTACGAAGAAAAACCTCGTGACGCTGCATGCCTGAGCGAGCTCCATAATATACTCAAGGACGTGTGAAGTCTGGCAATAAGCACCTGGTCAGCGTCGTGGACTGCAGCCTAAGCATTCCCATTTCGGATCAGAGTTAGCCACTATTTATTTATTAATTTATTACAACAAATTATTTTTTTCGTATTGTCAGCTACAATAAAATACACCACCTATTTGTTCTCGCTGTTGTTGTCCTAATCCTAAGGTTGCCTGGCAGAGATCGCTTTTAAGCGATAAGGCCGCCTTTTGAATTCTACTTTAGTTTTTGTGTTTCTCTCTATCCGCGTTTATTTTCCTAACTCTGTAGTGGTGTACAAGAAGAGTTTAAATAAATAATAAAATAATTACAATCAGTCGATAGTAGATTTTTTGTAGTACTTATTGACTTTGCAGTGATGAGGGCCAGTGTCCTCAAGTCTGTACGGTATCAAGCACTTAAGACGTCTGATTCTCTCCACGTGGATTGGGGTGTTTTGCACATAAAATGACGCTATAAATTTTCTTACACTTAAAATTACTCCTATTTATATTGTTATGAGTTTAAACTTCGCAAGCTCCTTTAGAAGATACTGTAACGGTTCCCTTGGTATGCCATAGGTGGCTTTATCAAATACTACACACAACCATCAAAAATATAGTCAAGTGTAGTGCACTCAGGATTATGTAGGTAGTTAGGTATCTATATTACCACCCAACGGGTGATCTTGCATATATAAAATATAATAAATAAATAAATATACTACGACAATACACACAGCGCCATCTAGCCCCAAAGTAAGCGTAGCTTGTGTTATGTGTTCTAAGATGAGTGATGAATATTCTTATGAATAATATACCTACATAAATACTTTGAATATAAATATAAACACCCAAAACCTGACTTTTTGTCTTTTAATTTATCACTATTTATCTTAAAACATCACTTTCACACAGATATAACTTTAAACCTTTGTGTTTAGCTTACCCAAAAAGTGTTCGCGGGCTCGCTTGCTTTAAATTATCACACTATGCGCTGTTAAAACTTCAGCGTTCTTTTTACAAGACGTATGCATTTCGCGAGCTTTCCGGGACCTTCGCGCATGCACCGTGTGCAAATGTCATATATTATGTCCGTCGAAAGAACGTTAGACGAATATAACGGTTATTAAAATATTGTGATTTATAATACAACGTTTGATTCTTGGACTAAAAAGAATCCTTCCTTCGTTCAGGATTATATAAATTTGGCAAAGCAGGAGCAAAATCTCTAGCAAAATTAAAAATACATTTATTTCATTAGGCCTAGTTTATAGCACTTTTAAAACGTCAAGACAGTCTGTTTGTTGTGACTCTACCACCGGTTTGGAAGGCAGACAAGAGCCGACAAGAGGTCAGCAGATTGCTTTTATTCACGCTATTTTACAGTTTACGATCTTTAGAATTTTCTCTATTGTGAGGGATGAGAGCGGAGAGGCCTGCGTCCAAGCGGCCTCGTCGTTAAGAAATTCATCACACCCCCCACACAATCGTATAGTAACATAGTAGCAGAGGTATCGATTCGGAATCGGGAAAAATTGAGCATCTTTTAAAAATTTGTAGCTTTTGTTTTCGAATAACGCTAACTCGGAATGGACGCAGCTGTTTTTTAATTTTATTGTTTCAGATCTTTTTCACCACTTTTCTATTTCACCACATTAGGTTTTGGTTCCAGTTTGTTTACGAGCGACACTTATTGAATTTCCTAAAAATGTAGGTCGGCGTAGCCACTCGTGGCCTTCTTCTGTGTTTTTTTTTATTCCATTACAAGTTAACAATTGCAATTTCAGCTGGTGGTAAGTGATGATGCAGTCTTAAGATGGTAGCGGGCTAACCTGTTAGGCAGTTTAGCATACTAAATCCATACCTCTAATTGTTTTCTACCTGGTACGGACACGCAAAATCGCTTAGCGGCACATCGTTGTCGGTAGGATGGTAACTAAGGTAGCCTAGACCAGACCAGAGAAATTTCAGAAATTATAAATTTCCGATTTGTCCCCGTCGGAAATCGAACCCGCGATTGCCAAATTAAAACCACAGCGCCCACCGCTACGCTACAGAGGTCAGAGGTCTGTCGTACGGTAAATCGTACAAACACTAAGATGAGAAATGCCATATAATGGTAGTCAAAGACTGAGACGGATTAAAGCCGGAGTCCCATCATAAAGGTCCCGTGTTCAACTTTTTGTAGAGACGTGGAGTTTGGAGAGGAAAAAAGGAACGCTCCACTATCGCATCGCACCGGGAACCCGGTTGATATTAGGCTCGGCGTCGAGTACGAAGCTATTAATAGTTTGCGCTATAAAATAATCCATCAATCTTCTATTCATCAATCTTCTGGCCTACATACTTGGCAATTAAATTAAATATAGAATAACTTTTCATTTCAATTTTGAAGCAGTGATAGCCCAGTGGGTAGCACTTCGACTTCACTTTCGAGGTCGAGTTCGAATCCCGGCACGCACCTCTAACTTTTCTTATGTGCGTTTATGTGCGTTTTAGTTATGTGCGTTTTTAGCAATTAAAATATCACTTGGTTCAACGGTGAAGACAGAACACAACAAACTTACATAGCCTGAGAATTTTCCATAATTTTCTCAAAGGTATGTGAAGTCCACCAATCCGCACCGGGCCAGTGTGGTGGACTATTGCCATAACCCCTTCTCATTGTGGTAGGAGACCTGTGCCCTGATGATAATGATCTTTTTATAGTATAAAACAAGGTCACTGCTTGTACGCTTAGCTCTTTTAAACAACGCAATGGATTTTAATGTAATTTTCGGCAATAGATAGAGTAATTCAATTATGTAAAGTGCATAATATAGAAGAAAAATGCCAAGAAACAAACATATTTTAGTGTACTTTTATTGAAAATGCTGACTAAACCTTAAAAATACTGAGTTTCTTGTCGGCACTTCTCGGTGAATACTTGACGTTTCAAAAGTGTTTATAAAGAAGGCCTACTTGAAATAAATTAATTTTGAATTTTGAATTTTTTTGAGTTTTGAATATATTAAATTAATATACTATTGAGCTGTATTATTAATCACTCAAAACTACTCCACATTAGCATCTACATTACAAGTGCGAAGCTGTTGACTGTTACTAGTATAATATTAAAATACATGTCCGTAGAACGACCGGTAAACTCAGCGTTGGTAGAGTACACCCATAGGGTTTACAGATGACATCAAATAGGTACAAGACCGTGGAATTTGGAACTCCCTTCAAAATGACTATATCCAGCAGTAGATGTCCGTTGGTGAAATGAAGATGATAATGAAGCGATGTTAGAAAACCATTGAACTGCAAAAATTTAATGCTAAAAACGCTGGTATTGTATAGTATGGCATAGCTGAACGTAAATACTGCGTTCTTGCCATTAAAAACGGTCATAGACGTCTGCCCGGTTATTTGGTCCTTTTTCAGCAAATAACGTAATAACCTAGAAGGTACTCACAAATCTACCCTCACGAATATATGGATCTAGATTCCCATTTGTGACTGAAATCTTGTTTTATAACTGAAAGTAGGTTTTATTAACTAACATACTTTTTTTTTTACGGCCCCAACATATCGTAGTTTGTTTTAATAATTACATTTTTAATTTTTGGATTTTAATTGGCATTTAATTTATTCTAATTTTAATTTTAGATTTTACCTAATTACTGTTTTTGTTCTGTGATAAAATCTGTCTTTTATATTTATTTTATGTTAACCCCTCAATTTTATATTTATTTTATGTTAATAAATATTATTTTTTTGGTATCAGATCATAGAATATTATGTTGCAATCCGCACTGGGTACGTGGTAGGCTACGGCCTTAACCCCTAGCGCCATCTGTCGGGCTGATTTGTGAATCTAAACCATCCAGGGTGCCACCCAAACGCATACCAAACCATTCAAATCGGTCCAGTCGTTTAGGAGGTGTAAGAAATACATATAAAGATTATTTGGATATTATTTCAAATTGTGCGCCAGTGCTCAGTTGATAAAGCGGTGGGAGAAGATACATTTTTGTCCTTTCCCCGGGGAGATAATTTTCTCCTACCAATGCTAGCCGTGCAGTGTGGGAAAAGATCCGTGACATATAATGGGCCGACAATGAGTTGATATGATGATGATAATTATTTATGTTATTTATTTGCAAAAATATTCATCAGTCATCTTGGAACCCATAACACAAGCTTACAATATACCTGGCCGTTCAATTACCTTAACTAAAGGGCTAGCATGCGCACCACGAGATAGTTATCTCTACCCGTTCCTCGATTTTTTTCTATAGAGATTGACGAGATAATGGATAGACATAACTCTTTCGTGGCCTATTGGTGATAAGTGATGATACAGTCTAATATGGAAGCGGGCTAAGCTGTTAGGGGTGTTATAACCGACTAGGAATGTGGGTTATATTAAACCCACATTTCTAGTCTGTTTCTATGCGGCATCGTACCGGAACGCTTAGTCACTTGGCGGCACGGAGCATGGCTTTGTCGGTAGGGTGGTATTCAACCACAGCCAGAAAAAGTACGATTTCCCGTAGTTACAAAAAAAAATTCCGCTATTCCAAATTTCGAACTCCATGTAATCCCCTTACTACCCGTTGGTCTAGTGGTTAGCTTGTTGGACTATAGATCGCGAGTTCCTGGCTTTGATTTCCAGGTTTTTTCGTTATGAAATAAGCGCTGTCCACGAAAATTTTGATGCGGTTTTTTGTATTACATACGAAAAAGTCAGTCTTCAATATGTTTTAAGGACACATTGTGAGGACGCAGCCGTAGTTAGCTTTAGTTAATCGTTTTTCTTTTTAAATATGTTCGTTGATATATTTTCAAACCTAAGTCCTAAAGACAAAGTGGTCGTATTTCACTATGGTGACCATAATATTCTCTTGCTATGACTATGGGCGTAGGCCACACTTCTGATAAACTCAGTTTCTAACAAAATTAAACTCTATGTACATGAAATAAAGATTAGTTTAAAACAAGGGTCGACCTTGTCCCTTTCAAGTCAGGTAATAATAAAATAAGAGATAACATCTTTGCGTAAGCAACAATGGGGCTCCCACTTATTTTATTAGGGTCGACCTTTTGCCGAAAAACGTATTTTATCCATATGTAATAGAGTTTAATATCGAGTGGGGGTTTTGCCAGATTTGATTATAACTAAGTTGGATTGTTTTGATAGGTAATCGGTTGTTTTAGCGTTAGTTGACCACCTGTTTGAGCATGCATTCATAATAGTTCAACGGTAAATACCTTTGAAATGTCTTCGGACAGTAAGTGGAAAAAAATAAACAAATATAGTATACGTCAATACACACATCGTAATCTGGCCCCAAAGTAGGCGTAGCTTGTATTATGGGTAACAAGATGAATGATGAATATTTTTGCAAATAATTAACATAAATAATTATCATCATCATATCAACTGTATCTCTGTAAATTTTCTCTGTGGTGTACAATAAAAGTGTTTTTATTCATTCATTTATTCATTATTTCAATCATTCATTCATTCAACTCATTACCGGCCCATTATATGTCACGGGTATTTTCCCACACTGCACGGCTAGCATTGGCAGGAGAAAATTATCTCCCCGGGGAAAGGATAAAAATGTATCTTCTCCCACAGCTTTATCAACTCTCAGAGCACTGGCGCACAAGTGGAAATATTATCCAAATAATCTTTTTAATTATATTTTTGTTGTGTGCGTGTGTATGTCACTGAACTCCTGATTTTTTTTGGTATGCGTTTGGGTGGCACCCTGGATGGTTTAGATTCACAAGTCAGCCCGACAGTTGGCGCTGGGGTCCGCTAGTATATATGTTATATTGAACGGGGTTAAACTTCTCCTATTCCTTTTTCACGTGCTTTAGCAGGATGTCATGTGAACTATATTGCTTGTCAGGAGATATAATCGGGGGATATAATTTTTGTTTCCTGCCTGTGCTAACAAAAATTAGCTTAACCTAGCTTAGACCCATCTCAGCAGGGGGCCACCAGGGGTTAAGGCCGTAGTGTACCATGTACCCAGTGAAGAAACATAGTACCCAGTGAGACCTATATATTGTAAACATTATATAGGACTCTCAAAGTTATAGCATAAGAGAGTGTATACAAACATTGGCGTGCATAGAGGATATGCACAGGGTATGCAGATGATATAAAATGAAGAAAATCTCCATTACGAGTTAAAAATACTTAAGCGTAGGCTTTTTATAACTCTTACAATGCCTATCCTAAGTTTTTTATAACTGATACTAGAACTTTCCTTCATTTGATATTATCTGCATACCTACCCTGTGTATACCACTGTATACAAATATAAAGATGTGAAGACACAAGTTGAAAGTATCCTTTAATTAACTTATTTCAGTTCATTCCAAGTTTACCTAGCCATTTGACAGCTCTGCAGTGAAATGCACTACTGACAAGCATATTTGCGTGTGCAAACTTTTAGCTTTTATCATATCCCCTCAAAATTGTCTTCGCCTCTTGGAATAGTAGGTTGACAATCGTTGAGTTTTCTAGGTCGCCGGGACTTTGTGGGAGTATTCAAGTCAGAGGCATAAGAGAAATGATTTATGTCTCTTTTCGTCACACAACGCCACGTTAATGTACTCTAGGATTGGTATTATGTGGACATAAGACTTTATGTATTACGTCGTATATAGAAATTAAACTAAGAAAATATGACGGAGAAAAGGCAGAAGCGTCCAGTGTGCTAGTACTATCTAGTGCTATCTTTGGAAGAGGCCTTTAGAAGAGCGGAATATGAGCATTATGCGTAATTTCCGACTTGCTCATACTCATACTTAGGCCCACCGGTTGAGAAACTCTGCTCGAGACTTATGCCCGTTTTTACATTTGTTTTTAGATTTTAGTTTTTCATGTTTATTAGTTTCATAATTTTTGATTTTGTTTATATAATAGTAGCCATTTTTTTTTAATTCTTTTGACTGTGGTTTTATTTTTATTATATACCTCTTACTTAGATTTTGATGATTTTGTTTTTTATTATGTCCTTCATAGGTTAATAAGCTTTGTGTTAATGTAAAAAATATCTTTCGTTTGATTATATATTTATATTCTATGCTATTGTCCTTTTTTATGATTATTTTGATTGCGAGGATTCAGTGACGACGAAGATAGTATTATGATATAGAAGAATATAGTAGTATGCAGCTATACTGAGCCAGCTCCTTTGTCACACATTTTTACTTAAACAAATTTATGACACAATTAATGTGTGATAATAAAGACGATTTTTCTTTCTTTCTTTCTTTCGTTTTGACTAACGTCGAAAAAGGCAATGCCTTAAGTGTCGCCTAGTGTAAGGAGATTCCTAGGCATACAGTTTTGTTTCATCAATTGATTTTCACTAAGCAACTCATAGGCTATGAGTGACCTTCGTCAGCCTTCCAGGAACTAGGCGTTAATTTTTAATTACAAAAGACGTATGAAGGCACTCTATTAGAATAACATAAAAGATTTTTCGTAAAAGCAATTTATGCGATAAATTCTCTTTCGATACGAATCCAGAATTATAAAAAGGGATTGAATTAATGTCGGTGAAAGTTCCTTATTTCATATGAGACTCGTTTCTCCCAAGTGATTTCAGTACATTGTTTTAGGATTTATTATTAGCTTAACTTGATTTGTGTGCAAAATAAATGGAAAATAACTGCCAGCCAAATGGTGTATAAGTTTTTGCCCGCGACTTTGTTCGCGTAGAATTTTTAATGTTTATAATAATAACGTTTACTTGGGATACAATTCGGATATAATATAAAGTGGGTAAATATCCAAACTTTTGATAGCTATAAATTCATATTTGCCAGATATTTTATTAAATTGATTAGGATTTTACAAATACCCTAATAATTATTAATAAGTTAATAGATAGTTTTCAAGAAACAATTAAAATTATATTTAATTAGTTTAGTTGGTAAGTATTTTGATGTACGAGTAAGTACGGGTGCATTTCCGATACACTTCAGTCCTACATGGACTCGAACGATGCCAATATACCTCCCCGTATCTTAGTCGTTTATCAATAGCTTGTAACAATTATTTTATGAACTGTTTTATAAATTAAAATGGGCCAAACCTATAAATATAAATATCTTCTAATTCAGGTAAGTGCCCTCTCGAGCACTTGGTGTATGAGTGTGTACCAACCCAGTGCTAGATAAAGGGAATTTTCCCATTTATAGCTTAATTCAAAATTCAAAATTCATTTATTTTAAGTAGGCCTAATAGAAGCACTTTTGTAACGTCAAGTCTGTCTGTTTGTAGACTCTACCACCGGTTCGGAAAGCAGATTCTACCGAGAAGAAGACCGGCAAGAAACTCAACCGGTGCTCTTTTCCAACATCAACAATTTACATTTTACATTTGAACATTCATTTTTCTATCTTGTGAGAGATGAAAGTGGAGCCGGATGCTTCCTAGCAACCTTGTCATTAAGAAATTCATCAATTGTATAGTAACCTCGCTGTAATAAATGTTTTTTAACATAGGTATTTAAACTTATGCGTTGGTAGGTCCAAAATTACCTTAGGAATCATATCATAAAAGCGTATAGTAGCGTATACTATACTACAAATGACTTCTGTACCTTTCGCAGACGATAGAAATTTCTGCAGATGTCAGAAATTTATGACCATTTCTTGTAAGTCGACTGTTTATATCCACTTTTTGTTTATAATGACTAATATATTGTTTTACAAATACTATATTATTATAAATAAATTGGGAAGCTACAGTAAGCATACCTATTTCTTTAAACTTCTCACGGAGGGATTCGCGTGATTTAAGTTTATATATTGATCAATATTTTCAAAATGCTATGACTATGTTATTCTCTTACGGATTGCTATGATGAAGTAGGAATCTGGAGAAAGCTTTTTATCGTTCCAGGAAACAAAGTTGTTTTGTTACCCGATTTGTATAAGTCATAAAATGTTTTTAAATTTTTGAAAACCATTTAAAAACAGTTGTATCTTGTAAAAGCCCGAATTACAAAGGGCCATTAGTCGCGTCGACACCGAACTTAGAGTGCAAGTAACGAAAAAAAAATAAAACCCCTGGAAACGGATACGGGACGAGTGAAGAATGCATGCCGATACTGATGTGAGTCATCTCATCATTGGCCACCGCGAAGTTGTCATTTCCAACAAATAGAAAGCCGCGAAACAAACAAAAATTAACCTTATCTTAAAAGCAACAAAGGTTATAAAAAGTATCAAGATTAGTTGGTCAATTCCACGAGCTTTTACCAAGAAACTTTGCGGTTATCATTCCTCGGATTCCAGTTTCGCGACGCGATTTCGGATCTTAAGTCAACGGAGTAGCGACTGCAGTAAAGTTTGCTTTATTTAATGAACTGCTGTGATGAATTTGTCGGGATTGTAACAGAAGTTTAGACTACATTCCGTCCATGATAGCTGCTGTATTGTTCTTGCGTTTTGAATGATGTAAATTAAAGTTTAAGTAATCGAGTTATGACAAGGCCGTTAAGTCAGCCTTGGGGGAAACAAAAGCGTTGAACGGATAATGATTCTCGTTTGTACACAGTTTAGATGGCGATTGCGTTACGATTTCCGATACTGTTTAAATATTCATCAGTGAAATGTAATAAGAGTAAACCTTACCAGCTATATTCCTAGGCCTTCATCGTAATTGGAAGAAGATACGCCATATGACCGACGTAGAAACTGCTAGACTAGTATATTTTAGTTACTTTCACAGAATTATGTCATATGGAATTTTACTTTGGGGTAATGCTGCTGATATTAGCACTATTTTCGTTCTGCAGAAGAGGGCTGTTCGTTTGATCTACAAAATGTCCGAGAGAGTCATTGAGAGATAAATTTAAAGATTTTTAAATAATGACAGTGTATAGTCAGTACATATTTGAAAATTAAATGTACGATCATAAAAACATCAAAATTTAAGAAAAAATGTGACTGTAATAATTTAAACATTAGAAGTAAGAATAAATTTACAGTGCAATATACTAGGTTACATAAAATTCATAATTCGTTCAAAGGAAATTGCATACAATTCTACAATAAACTACCAATTGACATCTTGGAGATGTCTCTTAAAAAGTTCAAAGTTTGTATTAAACGTAAGCTTATAGAAAAGTCCTATAATAGTATAAAGGACTACGTAATCGATAAAAAAGCTTGGGTGTAAATTATTGCTCTAACCAGGTTGCTCTTCTAATAATTTAAAATGACATTTTGAGATGGTGATAACAAAAAAAACACCCGGCTAAGTTTGTTGTGGGCTTCTTCTTAGACCAGGACGCGTTTGGAACCCTTGTAGCTTTAGTTTTTAAGTTTACGAATGTGGTTATCGCCATCATCTCACTACCGTGAAATTCTTATGTACGCATCAAAAGTGCTACCTATGGGCCTACTTTAATAAAGATATTTTTGACTTTGACTTTGACTTTGGTATATGATATGTTTGGTAGCAGTAGTACTTTTTGTAACAGAGCTTAGCAGTATTGTTTCAATGATGTGATCCGGCCTGCAGGGCGAGGTTTTTGTTGTCATTACAGGCTTAACACGTACGTCATTCACACAGGGCGGGCGGCATTTTAGAACTTGTGTCTCGAATGCGTCGAGCTATAGCTCTGTATAAAGGCGATGGTTTTCAACATACCTTTAGGTGAGTCGTTTGCTTTAATTATTATTTTAAAAAAATTAGTTCGCAATAGCAGAGACTCAAGGAGACTTTAACACAATGCTCAATTACCTAAATTTCAAATTAGGTTGGTCTTCGAATGAACCTGAGCAAAATGTTCAAACGCAAAAGGCTTCTATTACTCTCCAACCAGAAATTGTTAAGAGTCATCATCAATAGCATCGTTATATCAACCCATTGCCGGCCCACTATAGGGCAGGGGTCTACCACAGTGAGAAGGGACTAGGGCCGTAGTCCACCATGCTTCCCCAGTGCGGATTGGTGCACTTCACACGCCATTGAACATTATGGAGAACTCTCAGGTTTTCTCACGATGTTTTCCTTCACAAGTGATATTTTAATTGCTTAAAACGCACATAACTTGATGAATAGAACTTGTTACTTTGCGGAATTTACTATGAAGTTAAGAATTATTTAACAATTATTCATTGTAAAGTCAACATCTCGTGAGGATGCTCTGCTTTCGGAGCGAAACGTGCACAGAGGGTACATTTCCGAAGATCTATTTTGTGTGGAGTATAAGGATTGAAGAATAAATTACACAATGCAGATTCTCCTATTTTTTTACGGAGTATAGCAAATTAAGCTTAATTTTCATAATATAGCACATAACTTAGAAAATTTAGAGGTGCGTGATGGGATTCGAACTTGGGCTCCCGTAAGAGAAGTCGAAGTCCCACTGGCCTATTACCACCTCACACACTTCGAAGTTGTCGACGAGAATATACACCTAGAGCACATGATCCATTAAGAGATTGCTTGGAGCAATAAGGCCGCCTTTGCATGTCTACATTGTGTACTGTATACTCCTTACTGTTTCTTTTCCTGTATGTTATACGTACAATAAAGTGTTTCTTCTTCTTCTTCTTCCAGTTAAATAGGCGCTAAGGAACAGAATCCGAATTTAAAATTTAAAGCATGGTTGCCTCGTTAGGAGACTATACAAGGCGTTCACTCATTTTATCATTGTTAAAACCAAAGGTTAATACAAACGTAAAAGGGTAGATATTTTTATCTTGGCGGAATCAAAGACAATTTATTTGAAAGTGGGTAGGTTGCTATGTGGAAATATTTTTATTGCTCTTTACATTTTTTTTGGGATGAAAGAAACCCTTTGTTGTATTATATTTTACATTGCTAGAAGGTTCCGATGAACTCACTAGCGCAGTGGTGAGCGCTGTGATTTTCTGTGGGAGGTCCCGGGTTTGACTTCGGGGGCAATTTGGGAACTTATGATTTCCGAATGTTCTCTAGTCTGCTTAGGTAGGAGGTTTCCGCCCTGCCGCCAAACGATATAGCGTTCCGGTACGAGTTCGCAAAGAAACCGATTAGGTATATGAGCTACCTGAGAGTTCACCATAATGTTCTCAAAGGCGTGTGGAGTCCACCAATCCGCACTAGGCCAGCGTGGTGTACTAACACTTGTCATTCTGAGAGAAAATTCGTGTAGTGGGCTTGAAATGGGTTGATATTGAGGATCTAATATCTATGTAGCAACCTGCGTTAACTGAGCGGTTTAAAACGCCTAATGTGTAGTAACTGTAATGTCCGTTTTCAATAAACCTAGGCATCGCCTGATGATTTGGGTGATGCTTTGAGAAAAAAAAAAGTTTCACCAACTCTTAGATGATTACTAACGATGTTAGGCGTCACCTAAAGTTACGACATCCGTTCCTCGGTGCGTAATTCGTAAATTGACACTAGAAAGATTATATTAGGTTAGTATGATTAGGTTATATTATGAGTCGCCTAGTGAAAATCGATTGGTGAAATGTTATTGTATGCTTTGATTACGCGTTACTAATTTAGGCATTGCCTTGCGCGTCGTTGGTGAAAACGGATATAACACTTATTTTGTTTAGTTGCACACGGTATTAGATTTATGCAACGAAATATAAAATACCTCCTCACAATTTAAAATACTTCAGACCCGTAAAACTACTCGTATCACTCGTACCTTTATGATTTTCTTAATTGGCTTGTGCAATGCTTTAGAGGACTCGGTGAGTTTTCTCGACGACTCTTCCAAGATAATTTCTATTTTAATAATATACCACGTGTAGGTTATGGCTTTCTGGTGAAGTTATCAACGGACGTTTGATGGACATGATTTTTTTAAGATACATTTTAACCTATGTTTATCTGCAATGCAAGCTACATGTGTGCGTAGTTTTATCAAGAGCGGTACAACAGTTGAACCGTAGAACATTGGTAGGCATATGGCATGTATAATATTAGTGTCGGCAGGCTTCGTTATAATATTTGTTCATTTATTTCAAGTAGGCCTAATTAATAAGCACTTTTGAAACGTCAAGTCAGTCTCTTTGTTGTGACTCTACCACCGGTTCGGAAGGCAGATTCCACTGAGAAGAGCCGGCAAGAAACTCAGCAGATTGCTCTTTTCCAACATCATTTTAAAGTCTAACGAACTTTAGAACTTTTCTGTTTTGTGAGAGATGAGAGCGGAGTGGCTTCCAAGCAGCCTTGTCGTTAAGGAATTCATGAATCGTGTAGTAACTACGATTTGTTAAATGTGTATGATACAAATATTATAGATTAGTTTTATATTATTTCATCTTATTTAGTATAGGAGGTATGTTATGTGCCTGGAGGATTCAGCAACGACCAGGCTGCCGACGACAATTATAGGGAGCGCCGGCCGTCAAAATCTTGGAGAAAATGCAGTGAATACACAAATGAACCCCGTACCTCTTAATTAAGAACATACAGAATCCTCATCCAGCCATTATTGCATGCTGTGCATTGTGCCCGAAAACAGTCAAAACGCCCCGCGCACTTCTCACTTCACACACGACGAATGTTGCTAGCTCACAAACTTTCCACATTTTTCCCATTTTATGGTAAACTTTTAGAACATTAGAGGTAAAATAATTACTGTCAACTGCTAAATTGAATGAAGTGACCAACCGCATGTTCAAGAAACACTACTAAAGTGGAGGGGTTTTAGATGCTTCATTATTAATGTACAAGGTTTCATGGCAAATATGAATTTATAGTTATGAAAAGGTTGGATATTAACCCACTTTATAAAATTACTGTAACATAGCGATTTATAAATGACAAAGATCAGTTTACAAACTTACATGTATATATTTTTGAAGTATCTAGTTGAACTATATTTAAGATTAGCGTAATGTAATCGAGATTTAATCAATAATGTATTTTTTATTTATAATAAACCGGTTTAAATTTTAATTTTAATTTAACTAGGTACTCGGAGATTTGTTACGAGTGTGCTATACATAAACACATTTCCCAATATCTCGCTCCCTACCTATGTTGTTCTCGATTTAGCCGCAAGGAAGGGAATGTGCCTACCCACGCATATACACATGTGTTTATTGTGTTAAATGCTTCGATCACAAGTAAAATGGAACTAAATACTCTGTTATTTTGAAGTCATTGATCAATGCAATGTGCATTATCTTAAACGATATGATAAACCAAGATAAGTTTAAGTTGTAGCGATCTTGTGACAGAGCTGAGAGCTCGTCCGAAGAAGTACTAACGCTGTGCTGCCGCTAAGCAGCATCGCTGTTTGCTGGTCTGGGTATGGTTGCCGGTGTAATTACAGGCCCTTAATTCCCTAACCTTCGCTACAGGTTGATGGACACAGGGCGACAGCTTGTAGGACGTGTTCTTTGCATGTCCTGCGAAGTCAGTTAGATATTACTCGAAAAAAAAAAAATTACTACTCTAGAGCGTTGAGTAGGAGGTGGGTAGGAGCTCGCTTCACTTTCGGCGGCCGATGTAGAATCCCAGCACGCGCCTTTAACTTGTTTAAGTTATGTGGGTTTTAAGTAATTGAAAATATCACTTAATTCGACGATGAAGGAAAATATCGTGAGGGAACCTGCATGCCTGACATTTCTACATAATGTTCTCAATGGTGTGTAGAGTCAACCAACACGCACTGGGCTAGCGTAGTGGACTACGGCGTTAACCCCTTCTCATTGTGGGAGAGGACCCGTTCCCTGTAGTGGGCCGGTAATGGGTTGCTATGATGAAGTGGGAATCGGGAAAAAGCTTTTTATCATTCCAGGAAACGAAGTTGTTTTGTTACCAGATTAGTCATAAAATCTTTTTAAATTTTTGAAAACCATTTAAAAACAGTTGTATCTTGTAACAGCCCGAATTACAAAGGGCCATTAGTCTTGTCGACACCGAACTTAGAGTGCAAGTAAAAAAAAAAAACAAAACCCCTGGAAACGGATATGATGATGACATGAAGTAACTAATATATAGTTGAACTTTTTCTTTAATTAAAATAAGATGTATATTTATTATTTTTATAACAATGACTAACTTTAGGACCATGGAAAAATCGTCGCATGGTGGACCCGTGGTCGAGAAGAGTTTTTATAGAAAAAACCCAATCCAAAAGGTTTCTGTAAAGCGCCAATCGCAATCGCAATTACAGCGACAGCGACAGCAACGTAGTATATTTATATTTATTTATTTCATTACTAGCGTATTTGTAAAACAAACCTAATCAATTTAATAAAATATCTGGCCAATATAAATTTATAGGCAACTACAGTTTAATTATTAACCCACTTTATAAAATTGCTGTAACATAAGTTAGTTTTTCTCCTCAGGTTTTATACTTAGCGGACCATCCTAAGGTTTTTTCTACCTAATCTCCCCAAGGAACCGGGAGTAAAAATGTACCCTAATAGCTCTCCGACATGGTCCCCGCACTAGATGCAGCGGTGCACCGGGTTGATTGACCTTTGCTAAGGGGATGACGTATCCCGGATCCACCATACATATCACATTCCCCATCTACTATTACTATAAGACAAAGACGTAAGTACGTACATGGTTATGAGGTATTATATATTTGCAACTTTAACTATGCTTTATGATGTTTTTCAACCGACTTCTGTAAAAAGAGATCATTAACTTAATGCATTTAATGATTTTGGGGCTTCGTATGGCAAAAGTTGACCTCTATGCTCCACAGAGCGGGAACCATTTTAGAAATTTATAAATCGGAATTTTCTCTGGTTTTTTTTTATCATTACACATTCGATTAAGGCGATGCCTAGTTTTAGTGAACACAGGCATAACAACGTCATGTGTAGAAAATATAGTCGCACTATTTATTTTGGCTTCACATCAATAGCCTAAGCCAGTCCCGTTCGACTAAAGGCCAGTCCTGTTCGACTAAAGGCCTCTTCCAATGAAAGGTTTTTCCCGTAATAACCACGCTGGGCAGACGGGTTGGTGATCGCAGTATTTTTCCTCGCCTTGTGAGGTACTCGCGGAAAGAAAAGGGGGGGGGGGGGAGAAATTTAACTTCTCCCACAGCTTTATCAACTCTCAGAGCACTGCACACAAGTGGAAATAATATCAGGAGCAGGAGACAATTATATCCCGGGAGAAAGGATATAAATTTATCTTCTCCCACAGCTTTATCAACTCTCAGAGCACTGCGCACAAGTGGAAATAATATCAGGAGCAGGAGACAATTATATCCCGGGGGAAAGGATATAAATTTATCTTCCCCCACAGCTTTTTCAACTCTCAGAGCACTGCACACAAGTGGAAATAATATCAGGAGCAGGAGACAATTATATCCCGGGGGAAAGGATATAAATTTATCTTCTCCCACAGCTTTATCAACTCTCAGAGCCTGCGCACAAGTGGAAATAATATGAGGAGCAGGAGACAATTATATCCCGGGGAAAAGGATATAAATTTAACTTCTCCCACAGCTTTATCAACTCTCAGAGCACTGCGCACAAGTGGAAATAATATCAGGAGCAGGAGACAATTATATCCCGGGGGAAAGGATATAAATTTAACTTCTCCCACAGCTTTATCAACTCTCAGAGCACTGCACACAAGTGGAAATAATATCAGGAGCAGGAGACAATTATATCCCGGGAGAAAGGATATAAATTTATCTTCTCCCACAGCTTTATCAACTCTCAGAGCATTGCGCACAAGTGGAAATAATATCAGGAGCAGGAGACAATTATATCCCGGGGGAAAGGATATAAATTTATCTTCTCCCACAGCTTTATCAACTCTCAGAACACTAGCGCACAAGTGGAAATAATATCCAAATAGTATAAGTGTATTAAAAAACGGGGGTGAACTTCTCCTATTCCATATTCCAGTGATTATTTATTTATTTATTTAAGGGACAATCAACAGGTTACAACAACAACTCTTAAAAACTAAACAAAAAAAGAAAAAACATTGATATAAATGTAATATTGTAGACCCACTTAAAGACTGCCACAACTTGCGAATACAAAACTATATTGTCAGTTAGAAGGAGAAAAAACGATTAAGAGAGGCACGAGAGTACTTATAAGCTGTAAAAAAAATTATATCCCTTGTCATAATTGGGTATAATTTTTATTTCCCGCCCGTGCTAGCCTTGCAGCACGGCTAGCAATTATATCCCCCGGGAAAGGATAAGAATGCATCTTCTCCCACAGCTTTATACATTCTCAGAGCATTGGCGGACACGTGAAAATAAATATGTGTAATTATAAACGGAGGTAAGCTGATAGACAACATAGTGACGCTTTTGAGATGTGGTGCTGGAGGAGAATGCTGCGAATCCCGTGGACGGCACACAGGACCAACGCATCGATTTTGAGACTGCTTAAAACTACAAGAAGGCTATCAACCACCTCTCTTAAGAGGATTCTCGAGTACTTCGGTCACATTGCCAGAAGAGATGGAGACAATCTTGAAAAGATAGTGATCACTGGCAAAGTGGAAGGAAAGAGACCTCGAGGACGTAGCCCGATTCGTTGGTCGGATCAAATCCGCACTGCTCTTTACACCAAAGTGCATACTGCTTTAAACTTTGCTCAAAGCCGAGTCAAATGGCACAAAATCGTTCAGAAGGTTGTAAGTGGAAGGGGTCACGACCCTCAGCAATGAGGAACACGACGTAGAGAGAGAAACTTCTCCAATTCCATTTTGGTTCCATTCCAGGTGGACACTTTAATTATATCCCCTGCCAGGGGATATAATGGGGTGATATAATTTTCATCTTCTGCCTGTGCTAGTCCTGCTGGTTGTTTTCGCTCATGTTTTCGTAATTATAATAATTATTATTATAACTATTTATTAATTGTACATCACATAAAGATAAAGATAAAACAGAAAGAAATCAGTAGAATACAAAATGCGGCCTTATCGCTTAGTAGCGATCGCTGCAGGCATGAGGCAACCAGATCAGGAAAAAAGGGAAACTAATAACTTATACATACCAATACGTAAACTAGTTTACACAATTCCTAATTCTAAGGTTGAATGGCAGAATGGTACTAAGAGACAAGGCCGCCTTTAGTATCATGCTACCTACTTCCATTTTTGTCTTTTATCGTCTATTTCCCTAACTTTGTAGTTGTGTGCAAATAATGCTTTTAAATAAATAGATAATAGTATGTTTTGGCTTGTTACAGATAACATTTATAAGGGCCACAACAGGCATGGAGTCTCTAGTTCGCTTTACGAAAATCTTTTTAATAGTTGTATCAAGGTTTAATGATGTATTTTTCATTTTTTTTATTTAGAAAAAAAAACAAATAAGTTCTCTTTGCTTGCTATCCGAAACGACACAGACTAAAGAACATACAGAATCCGTATTCAGCAATTATTTTATGCAGTGCATTCTCACTTCACACCCGCCGAATGTTGCTAGCTCGCAAACTTTTTCTCATTTTATGGTAAACGTTTATAACATTAGAGGTAAAATAATTACTTCCAACTGCTATATGTATGTAGTGACTAACCGTTAGTTCGAGATAAAACTGTGATTAGAATATGTAGAGTGGTTTACTGTGTGTGTGTAGTGCTTCGGTAGGTTCTTAATTCTGTGATTCTTATCTGCGGAAATAGCAAAAATAAATTGTAAATAAAAATTCATCTCTTTCCTGAATGTTCTAGTAGAGATGGGAGAATATTCTTGAAATGAAACGTTAAGGTAATAGAGCTTAACGTTTAAGCTTTATTGATTAATGAAATATGGAATATTTCGCTCCAAATGAAACAGTAAGGGGAATTATCCGTGTACAAACATAGAAATTTCCTTTATAGAAATCCGAATATTAAAAGCTGTTTTGATCTTTTTTTTAATTTACTTTTCGAGAATGGAGTAAATAAATGGTAAAATTTGGTTGGAGGCAGCTATTTTTTTAAATTCCATTACAGATTTAGCCCTTTACTGAAATCTCACCTGGTGCTAAGTGACGAACAGCGGGCTAAATCTGTTTCTACACAGCATCGTACCGGAACGGCGGCAGCATACAACATAACGACAACGTCGCGTCGCGTCATTGTCGATAGTATTTTTTTTATAACACTACTAGCTGTTGCCCGCGACTTCGTCTGCGTTTGATTTTGTTTTTAAAGCATTCAGTATCGCTAAGCCTTAAATTAGTATAGTAGTATTATATATATATAACATGTGACTGTCAATTAATTATAGAAAAATAATTTGCAATAAAATAAAATTGCGACTATAATTAAAAATCTAAACTATCTATAACTATATCTCTTAAGTTGGAAAAGACTGCTCACGGTGTGCCAATTTAATCGGTAAGTAGTTTAGGAGTCCATCGCGGACAAACATCGTGACAAGAGATTTATATATATTAAGATAGGTTAGCCCTTAGCTGCAACCTCATCTAATAGTAAGTGATGATGCAGTCTAAGTTGGTAGCAGGCTAACCTATCAGGGATATGGAACATATATCAAAACCATGCCCATCGGTGCCGGTTTTCGGAACGCCATATGGCTTGGCGGCACGTCTTTATCGGTAGGGTGGTAAAGCCACGGCCAAAGCCTCCATAACAAAACCAGAGATAATTCAGAAATAATAAATTTTTTAAATTGCACCCGCGCTTGAATCCATGGAGCATGGAGTTCGGTATAAGGAAAGAAACCCTAAAATCTTACACTGCATTGATATAATTTTCTTTTCCGCTGAAAAAACAATAATAAACTCGTTGTGCAGTTTACTAGGCTACATAAAAATGCTAATTCATTCAGGGGCAATTGTATATTGTAATGTAGGTAGTTTAATAATTAGCCCGCACTTCATTATGTTGTTCTACCAATAAACCATTCTGCGATAGTCCGTCGTTTTATTAAGTACATTACATATAATATCATTTAATAACAAACTACCGAATGAAATCTTTGAGATGTCTCTAATTAAGTTCAAAGTTTATATAAAACGTAAGCTCACAGAATAATCGTAGCATAATGTTAAGGATAACTTAAAAAAAGCTTGGGTGTGAATTCCTTAACTTCATAGCTTAATATTAATTTTCAGTGAGATGGTGATAACAAAACAAAATTTACCCGGCTATCTTTGTTGTGAGCTCTTTTTAGACTAGGACGCGTTTGGAACCCGCGAAGCTTTAGGTTTAAAATTCAAAATTAATTTATTTCAAGTAGGCCTAATATGAGCACTTTTGAAACGTCAAGTTTGTCTGTGTGTAGTGACTCTACCACCGGTTCGGAAGGCAGATTCCACCGAGAAGAAGCCGGCAAGAAACTCAGCAGTTGCTCTTTTCCAATATCAACAATTTACATTTTACATTTTAAAATTCATTTTTCTATCTTGTAAGAGATGAAAGCGGAGCCGGATGCTTCCCAGCAACCTTGTGATTAACAAATTCATCAATTGTATAGTAACCTCGCTGTAATAAATGTGTTTTAACACATTCTTTAAACTTATGCATTGGTAGGTCCAAAATTACCTTAGGAATCATACTATAAAAGCGTATACTCAATCTCACAAATGACTTCTGCACCTTTCGCAGACGATATGCAGATGTCACTAATTTATGACCATTTCTTGTAAGTCAACAGTTTAAGTTTGCGAACGAAGTTACAATTATGTAAACATATCGGACGCTTCATAAAGTGCCTGTGATAGGCCTACATGAATAGAGAAATTTTGAATTCGAATTTTGAATTCGTTTATAGAAGTCGGTTGGAAATGCATCATAAAGCAGAAAGAAAATTATAAATATTCAATTTTGTTCCTTAGCTTGTTTCGCGCCAAAACGCCACAATACGCCGCGTATGTCCACCCTACTTATGGTACTATGGGGTATCGATTATTCTGAACGCTACGCGCCGCCGCGTCCCGCGGAGGTCCCCCTTCCTTACAAACTTACCAAAGTATAAATAATTTCCCGCCTTAACGCCTCTCAAATTGACGTGTTTACTTTTTAATTTTTGAACTTTAACTCTTAAGTTCTTTATTCAAATCTCTACATAGTGTCGGTTGAACTCCTCCTAAACCACACAATGGACTTTTGAACTTCCATATTCAAATCTCTACATAGTACAAAACAAAGTAGCTTTCCGCATCTGTCTGTTTACCCGCTAAACTGTTTTTGATGCGATTTTCACCATCGCTTAGATAACTTTTCACAGATAATTTATTATATGTAATGAAGCCTAGTTAAGTTTTTATGTAAGTAGAAAAAAAATTGCAACGAAATCGCCGAAATATATGGCAGGAACTTCACTTTGTTTATATACTCGTGCGAAACTAGGGCGGGTTGCTAGTAGGCCTATAAGAAGCGCTTGTGAATCGTACGTTCATTGTGTGTGAGTGTGTGTGTATCATGGGTTTTTAAATCAATATAGAAAATCAATATTTATTAAATCAATATAGAATCTAGAGGTGAAATCTTTTGTCCTCAAAGCCAGCGGGCTTTTCAACGGGGAAGATCGGGGTATACTTAGAAAGCCACGGCAATTCAGTAGCTTACAGATTGGAAAATACAGTATGCTACCACAAGCATTTAACAAACTCAACTACGCCTAATGCAGCGTGCACGAACGGTATCCCTTGTCAACCACAGATATTGTCGAATTGTATTTATTTACAGCTTATATTATGAAATAGGTATTACCCTCGTATTACCGATGATTACTTAATCTATTTGCGTACTTATTATGGGAATCATATAAACTGAGCGATGTTTTGTGAACCTTAGTGTAAAGTTATAGTTAAAAAATTACCGACTTTTTTATACAACTAAAAAGCAAGAAATAAATATTTTCTACAACATTTAAGTCGTAGAATGTTAAATGTCACTATGTATAGAACATGTACTTCGTATTCCTTTTTTTATAGTAGCAGGTAAAATGCCTACTAGTTATTTTTCGTCGGAATGAATGAATGAATGAATACGAATGAATATAAAAATTATAAATAAAAATGTAACAAAAAGTATAGGTACAATTTGGCGGCCTTATCGCTACATAGCGATCTCTTCCAGGCGACCAAAGGCGTTAAACACAGCTCATGAAGAGAGGTAGGTGGTGTATATAAATAAAAATATATATTTGCATATATACCTATATATACATATTAAAGAATTATATATAATTATAGAATTATATATGATTTACAAAATTTTCTCTGCTATGGTCAGGTAGGAGGCTTCGGCTGAGGCTTGTTACCAAAGACGATCCATCGCCGATAACGACAAAGACGTCCTAATAAGTTATTTACCGTTCCGGTACGATGCGACATTATAGTGAAAGCCGATTAGGGGGTATGGGTTTAATAGTAACACCACCGTGCTCTGCCGCTAAGCAGCATTGCAACAATGCTGTTTAGCGGCACATAGATTTTTGTGTTCTGGTTTGAAGGACATGGTTTCCGATGTAGTTACAGGCACTTGAGGCCTACGCCTTATAGCGATTTCTTCGCTATAAATCGCTATAAGTGATAAGGTCGCCAAATTGTATTCGCTGGTTTTTTATACTAACTTTTATTTTTTATGTAATTTTTGTGGTGTAAAGTTAGAGGTGCGTACTAGGATTCGAACTCAGCCCCGCGTAAGTGAAGTGAAAGTATACAACTGGGCTATCACCGCTTCACTAGGTAATACATTAATGTTAAAATGTAGACATATTTTAACGTGAATGTTTTACCATAGTACCCGTCTATGATAATCTTAGCATTATCTAATCAATTGCGTAAGTCAGCGGTACTGAAATCGTGCAGATCTCCACTAACTGGTTTTAACTAAAACTTATGATGCTTTTTTATACCACAATAGTGAGTCCTTGCCTGCAGTCTCATGAATGAATGAATACACTTTTATTGTACACATAAAAATTATAAAATAACTAGTTTACACGATACATACAATTAGGCGGCCTTATCGCTACATAGCGATCTCTTCAAGGCAACCGATGGCTTGAAACAGTTCAAGACGAAAGGTAGGTGGTGCATATAAATATGTTTATAAACATATACATAAATACTATTTATGTAATAAACTTCTTCACAATATCAAGTAGTAAGTGATGATCCAGTCTAAGATGACATCGGACTGACCTGTTAGGGATTATGAAAGTTATATTATACCCATAAACGTTTCTACGCGACGTCGCACCTGAAGGCGAAATTGACGGCACCCCTTTGTCCCACACCAAACAAGTCCAAAGAAAATTGAAAAATTATACTTTTCCAAATTTCCCTACCGGGAATCGAACCCCACTTAAAACATCGCACACCAAAGCTCCAAGGAGGTGCTACATGTCGGGCATATTAAAGGTTTTGCAGGTCCGATGCAGCCCACGGGGTCAATGTCTCGGCACGCTTGACATACATTTCAACGCGCTATCAAAACTAGTGCCCAAATACTCCTGTTATTTTGACAACCTTTAATTCTATTTATCTCTCTTATCATGGGCATACGTAGGGCCCCTAAAAATCTATCAGGTAATTTATGAACTCCCTAAAAAAATTTATGGCGGCCAAGATACAGACAGACAGACTTTCTAAACAAATTTGAAAAATCTTCAATGTACAATCTGACCTAAAAACTCTCACTTGCAAAACGGGAGACTCGGGACGGGCATTTACGAATGACAATGTTTACGTGATTGAACGTTTAAAATAGTGCGTGATTAAGGGCTCCAAGAGCAAGGACAGATATATTATTCGCCCACACCGTGGTTAGTTGAAATATGTTGAAACATCAGAAACTTGAGTTATTGACATACGATAATTGGCACTTCAAGTACGGTTAAAAAAAATTACGTTTAGTTTGGTTTGATGATATAGGTGTACTATATAGCAGTACGCTGCGTCCCGTAACATACGCGGGCGTAGCCACAAGGCACACCTAGTTCTAAATAGGTATATGATTTTACTATACCGCCAAGTTAGATTTTTAATTAAACACCTTTATTAGTTTAAAAAAAGGAACGCTTTCAGACTAATAAGCTAAGCGATTTATTGCTCAATCGGGTGCTAATTTCATTTTCATTATTCTATGTAAAAAGTTCCTTGAAGCTCGCAGGAAATCACATAAAATTCCTGACTTTGTTGCCGAATTAACTTCCGGTTATTAACAAATCCCTGGGGGCTACTTCCATGGCTTAAAGCTATGTTATTATAATATTGTTGACGCTCTCGTTTCAGAATTTCTTTCGCATTTGGTCACCATTGTGGACTATGGCCTTAACCCTTATCATTCTGTAACCCGTGCTGCACTGTGCTGGGATATGGACCGGTAATGGGTCGATGGCTGTGATGTGACGCACTTTATCAAAAACTGTTATTTTAAAAATGGGTAGTGGTGTTTATCTAGTTCCCAAAAATGAAACTATATATAAGGCACTTTTAAATCTATTATGAGAAAAAGCCTAATCTAGCCTCGAACTAAATCCGCGGGAAGAAGATTGGGGTTGCAACAGTAATCTAACACGGTCCTGCGGCCGCTAATTTCAGCCGGCCAGCGACTCGTTTGATGTTGGTAACGCTCGTTCCTACACGGATCTTCTCTTTCTTTGATCACGAAGGTATCAAAACATAACTCTCTCCATCGCCCGCTGAATCTGAGCCTTCTGGTCGCTGGTCGCTTGCTGTGGGCCTACTAGGCGTCCTTGGCTACAGGTGAGTAATTCGTCACTTGAATTCACGCACTTCTCTAAGACTTCTCCTCGTATTAAAATAATATTCTCTTATTAAAAGTATAAGTCACGAGTTCGAACAATATTTATTGCAAAATAAGCCACTCCACTATTAACTTAAAGTAGATTATAACTAGTATTTCCTTACAATTGTGGAGCTTGAGGTAAAAGATTTTTTATGACTGGTTTCGCCTGTACCTACTTTTTTCAAAACTGAGAAGCGAACTTTTCTATTTTATTTGTATAAGATTTATTTTTACGTTTTGGAGCCGGTCGCTCGGTTTTATAATGTACTAGCTGTTGCCGGTGACTTCGCCTGTGGTTATGTCGGTTTTTTTTAAATCCCGTGGGTTTTTTTTAAAATATTACCTATAGCTATATATATCCAGGATTCTGAGCGCTTTCCCGGGAAAGGGAAAAAGTAAATTATGTATGTTTTAAATTTCGTCAAGAGTAGACATGTCTTTATTATTTCTATTTCTTGAAGATTGTTGAAAATCTATTTACTTCAGAAAATCTGAAATGAGCTCTCTGCTCTTTTTCTGAAAAAGAGAAACGAAACTTAGTCGCAATCTTTCTTGCAATATTCATGCTGATAATTATTGAATCGGCTTAGTTTTAGAGAGCTACGATGCCACAGATAGATACACATATACACACACGTACGCACACACACAAACATACAAACACACACACACACACACATGCACACTAACACACGTCACACAGGCTCCGCAATAGTTTGTTCAAATACCTATTCTTAAAATTTGTCGCAGCTAGACAATCGTCTTATGCTGTCGATGTCGGTCGCCTGATCTCTTTTGGGAGCTGAGGTCCTATCGGTCTTTGATAATGAGGGAATAGAGAGTGAATCCGTGTGCCACACTCACACGTCTGACACACTTGTGCACTTTAATTTGACGGCCGAATGCGCAGTGGGCAGTAACCTTGGTCGCTGACTCCGAGCCGTGTAGTTTCGATTCCCACAACTGAAAAATATTTGTGTAATAAACATTAGTGTTTTTCAGTGTCTGATTGTTTATCTGTATATTATTATTATATAATTATCTGTGTAATAGTATTCATATAAATATTCATCAGTCATTTTATTACCCATAACACAATCTACGCATACTTTGTGCTCAGATACTTGTGGTGATGTGTGTAATGTCATTTATTTATTATATATATTTTAAACGTCTCCTGCGTTGGGAAAACTGCCCATTGTGGCTGAAATCGCTCAGGGAAACTTCAATTATACAGATACCATCGATGTTTATACCAGACGTAACTTTAATTTTGTATTCCAAGTTGCGGAACCTCACTGCGAGATCCTACTGGCACTTGGCTAGTACTATAATCGAATTAACACCAGCGTCCATATCTGTAGCACTCATAAATTGATATTCAACCGTTTAGGCAGAAATACTTACCCAAAGCTGCTCGAGTACCAACCTACATTTCCTTTAGTAGACTTTTACGAGCAGCGCGGAAAGGAAAACAAAAAAGATTGAATGGGACGGATATCGGATAGATTGGATGTAAGCGCGAATATGGGAAAGCGATTAAATTCTCAGTTACACATGCATTCATACAAATTCATATGATTCTAGTGACTTCATTCATATGTGCATAATTAATTCAGATTAATATTTCATTCAAATGGGCTTGCTTCGAACGTTTAAATTGGCGAAGGACCGTTCAGTGGTTTGGATTTCATACGTGCGTAAAAGCACTGCCTTACCTAAAACGGACTAACTCGTCAGTAAACATATTCGACACAGAGACCTGGGGACCTGAGAATTACCGGATCAGGCAAATAATTATTGACATTGCGAAATGGTGACTGGAAATTCGCAAAAAAATGTTATGTCCCGTGCAATACACTATTGGTGGTGGATATTTTCGGTTACAATAGTAAAAGAAAACGAAGAACATTCCGTTATTTCCAAATCACTGGGGGGCTTACTGTTATCGCTTAAAGCAATATCATTTTAATATTGCTATCGCTCTAGTTTCAAAATTATAAACCCTATTTTAAGCACGTAAAGATATCCTTCTAATAACATACATACGAAGTTTGTAAGAATCCATGGATGAATGTTTGTTACTCTTTTACTCAAAACTGAACCAATTTGACTGAAATTTGAAATCGAAATAGATTTCACCCAGGCTACTTTTTATCCCGGAAAAATATACGCGGGATTTACGAAAAAAACGGATAAAGCTGCGGGCAACGGCTAATGTCATATACACCTGTATATATGTATATATAATACTGCTTCAAGCGATGATAATAAACAATCAGGTCAGAAAACTACAATGAGGAATAGTAGAGATAAGAATTAAACAGGTACCTTAACATTTATATCTTACTTAGTCTATTCAGGAATAGGAATAAAATAACAAATATAAGGCAAGTACAATAGGCGGCCTTATCGCTGACAAGCGATCTTTACCAAAAACAAACACATTCTTCAGCTCTTCAGCTTTATGTACAAATATAAGATGAGACACATAAGCCTAAAAGAGAAAGCATAATAAGCGAATCAAATTAAATTATTCAGAAAATACTTGATATTCTAGCTTTTCCTAATTAAATTCCTCACACAGCTCTGTTTCTCATAAAATAGAGTAAAATAACAGCCTTTATGCAAGCCTCGTGTACGGTATTTGATGAGGGAATTTACCCAGAAATCGGTTTAAATCCTGCCGAAAGTTCTCTAACTAGGTACTAAGGAATTAGAAAATACCTTTTTAATCTTCCATGCACCTTTATACATATACTGTGTCCCATCTAAAGCCCAAGTAAGGCCAAGGAAAATGTAGACCAACTGTTTTCCCGGGATAAAGAGTATCCCATATACTGACGGCCGGATAGCGCAGTGGCAGCGACCCTGTTTTCTGAGTACAAGGCCGTGGGTTGGATTCCCACAACTGGAGAATTAACATGAATGTTTTACAGTGTCTGCGTGTTTATGTGTATATAATAAGTATTTCTTTAATAAGTAAGGAATTCATAAAATAATATTAATCAGCTATCTTAGTACCCATAACTTGCTTAATTTGGTATAGTCCGCGAAAAGCAGGAGAATCTTTATGGTGTAATTTATAATTTCTTCAACCCTTTACTCCACACCAAACAGATCTTCGGCAATGTACCCTCTACGCACGTTTCGGTCCGAAACCGGAGCATCCTCTGAATTATTGCAAGTAAACATCTTATTTTAAAGTCAACGTCTCCTGAGGTGAAATACAAGTAAGCGAACTTTTGCATTAAGCATTTATAGGGATATACGAAGCATATGTAAGTATAGAACTTTCCAGATTGGTTAACGTTTATGGATAATACCCCAATCTATTGAATCGTAGCATTTTTTTACATGATATTCTACAATAAACAAGCCATTCGAAGCAAAACATTGTTTTCGAAACACACAGGGGTTTACCAAATTCGAAATTTCTAATGCTACTATCAGAGAATTATGAAAATACAGAAACCGAATACACGACTTGTATTTATGCATCAAAAACCACTCCACTTTAGAATGGTTTCTCGAACAAACGTTTGGTCACATTTAGCAGTTGACGGTATTTATTTGTCCTTTAATGTTTAAAGCAAGCATAAAATAGGAAAATGGGGAAAAAATTGTGTGCTAGCAACATTCCGCGGTTGTAAAGTGAGAATGCGCGGGGAGTTTTTTGGAAAGAATGCACTGCAAACAATAATGTTACACGAATAACGTGGCTCCATGGTATTAGGATGTAATTTTTGTTAGTAATAGAAAAATACCTGATCTGAATTTTAGTGAATATAGCTTTTCCTAAAAAACGGAATTGTTAAGAAAAAATATGAAATTTAAAAATATAAAAAAAACTCTATAAAATGCAGCTTAAAACACTTTCGAACAACCTAATCAATTATTTTATATGTCGTTTAGTTATCTACTTGATTAAGCATTTTTGTCACTCGGGAGTTCTACTTTCTTATTTTATATGAAAGTAGTAGATGAAGTACTAATATTATGAATGCGAAAATCTGTCAGGATGGATATATGGATGGATGGATGTATGTATGTATGTATCAACTAAAAAAACACGTAAAATAATAGTAGATATTGGCTACGATGATTATTTTGTTAGCATCCGATATATTCTAGCTTCCCGATTGACTTATACGCGGACGAAGTCGCAGGGGTCCGCTAGTATATTAATAATAATAATAATCTTTTGTGAATAAGATAAAGCTTCACATGTTAACATCATCAGTCCATGGAGACCAGTGCCACAATGGGGTGAGGCAATAGGTAATGTTTAATTTGTCAGTAAAAAATTGCTCAGAAATTTGTTTCAGACTTAGAAGTCAGTATAGCGGCAACATATTTTATTCCGTGTAAATCACTCGGGATTATTCTCGGGTGAAATGCTCGACCGATCGCCCTGCCAGTTGCAAGACTTCATCATCAACTGCTCGAGGGCGCCTGTATAATACAACCATTATAAATGGGTCCGCCACTCCCTTAGCGATCTTTACAAATGTAGGCAAAAGAGGTTTGGATTATTGAAAACGTAGAGATCCATGGTATCTGGGCATTGGACTGTAAGATTTTAGGAAAATTAACTTTAAGGCCACTTCAATCCTAAACCTTAGGAGATTAGGGCTATCACGTAAGAGTATAGATTAAACGGCCCAACCTTGCAAGGAGGATAAGTTGTTGTTACAATTTTTTGGTTGATGGTAGGCTTCCGCTAGTTACCACCGTACCAACAAAGCCTTTCCGACCACTGATTAAACTTTAGGTCGATTTTAGTATTTTATTTTAACAAGTGCTAAGCCTTTAAGTAATTTTATCTTAGGTTTTACTACACACACCAACATATTTAGCGGAACACAAAAAATAGGTTTGATATCAGTATCATATAAGGTTGCTGGCTGGTTTATACGTCATTAAATTTAAAAAGTAATACTTTCAAATTAAGAAAACAACTGAATAGCACATTTTATGCAATTGTTTTAATTTTATTCAAATACACCTTATCTGTAGCGAACTTCGAGTATTTCTTCCTTCTGAGTTTAATTTAAAATTTCATTGAAATACTGTTTTTTGTTAGTTTTTTTTTACCGCGTATCTTTTTGGAGTTGAAGACTGAATTAAGCCTGACTTAGCCCAAACGGAGATTGCCAGGACACTCGAAATGCGAATAAATGGTCAAACCTACAGAATGATATCCAGAGATCTTCGTCGACCGGTTTCAACGATCCATCGCAGTGTGTATATTTGTGCTTTATGTATGCATATACGGTTCTGTAAAAAGATATTGATCAAAAATAATTTCTTGAAAAAAATAAATTAAATAAATAAAAAGTACTCGTTTTATAGGTATATACTAATACCTATAAAAGGCGTACATTTTATTTATTTAATTTTTTTTTTCAAGAAATTCTTTTTGATCAATATCATTATCATCTAAGATATTAGCGGGCTAACCTGATAAGATTTAGGTATACCTATAAATCCCGTACTAAAATCTATCTAAGGCAGTGGCGTGCACTTCATACATGCACAAAAGCATTGCATACCCTAGAAATTTTGTATTACTCATAAAGGGGATGGATTTTTCCATTTTATGCCATTTTCCTTCTTTATGCATACCCTGGTCAAAAACCCTGTGCACGCCACTGATCTAAGGCAGTGGTCGGGAAGGCTTTGTCGGTAGGGTGGTAACTCACTCTTCTTAGAAGAGAGAGAGTTTTTTTTTCTTGGAGATAAAAAACAGGATCTTGTGTTTAGCACATACCACTACAAATCACAAGGTCCTAGGTTCGATTTAAAGGTCGTGCCAAAAATTGGTAGGTATGGGAATTCAAGATTCATTCTTCGACGGCCGATTGGCGCAGTGGGCAGCGACCCTGCTTTCTGAGCCAAGGCCGTGGGTTCGAATCCCACAACTGGACAATGTTTGTGTGATGAACATGAATGTTTTTCAGTGTCTGGGTGTTTATCTATATATTATAAGTATTTATGTATGTTATTCATATAATTATTCATCTTAGTACCCATAACACAAGCTACGCTTACTTTGGGGCTAGATGGCGATGTGTGTATTGTCGCAATAAAAAAAAAAATATATCTTAATAAACCTTTAAAGTAGTAGTAGAAGAGCTTTTTGTGAAAGAACTCGTTCAGGAGAGCACTACCACCACGCGAAAACTAACTTATGAAACGAGCATTTATAAGAGATAGCTCATATAAACAGAGTACTGACACGGAAAAATGCACGGTTCTTCTAATAACTATAAAAACCTTATTATATAAATATATAGATAAATATAAATAATTAATAAATATTCTTCGACAATACACACATCGCCATCTAGCCCCAAAGTAAGCGTAGCTTGTGTTATGGGTGCTAAGATGACTGATGAATATTTTTATGAATAATTGACATAAATACTTATAAAATACATATAACCACCCAGACACTGAAAAACATTCATGATGATCGCACAAACATTTTTCAGTTGTGGGAATCGATCCCACGGCCTTGGACTTAGAAAGCAGGCTTGCTGCCCACTGCGCCAATCGGCCGTCCAAATGTAGATACACAATCCTACTAAACTATTTAATTATTGATTTTGTGTTTTTTAGTGCAAAAACGAATTGAAGCTCCAGTAAAAATCTTTAAGATAAGTGAATAAAAAAAACTGAACTAGTTTTACCTGTAAATCAGAACTAGAACCGAAAACGGATTCAATCCAAAACCGGCAATTATAGAGTTTGAAATGTCTCGCATACCTCGTCCAAATTAAGTAAATATTACACGTGGTTCCAATGAATTTGCCCACTGGAGTTCTACGTAATATGATCGATAAGAGACGGTACCTGTTTGTCGCGAACGGAAATCGAATCTGCAACGCCGACCGCAAAAGGTAGAGACGTCCTGTGTTTTTTTCCTAGCATCTAAAATATTACTAAGTAGTGTTCCGTAAGTACCTCAATACTGCCTCGTTGGTCTAGCGGTTGGTAGTTTGTTCGACTGCAGATCTCGAGGTTGCTGGGTTCGGAGCCCGGGTCGGGCAACTGAACGTTCCTCGGTTTCGAGAAATTCTTAGTAAGTATATATAACGGTGACCGTGAGCGGTGGTACCCTTATGTGGTTGATATTCCAACAACACGTATGAAACGTTCTTTTAACCACTTTTCTGATACTTACCGCTAGGATGTCGAACGCCCTCCCACAACTATGTTTCTTGCAACGTATGATTTGAGCTCCTTCCAGCCAAGAGTGAATAGGCTTTTTCTAGGCAAGCGTGCTCCAACCTAGACCTCATCATTGCTTTCTAACGGGCATGATTGTCGTCAAGCGCTGGCCTATCGTTAATAAACAAAAAAAAAAGTGCACCTTAAGCTAACGGTCTGACAGCTAACTTTCATAGTAGCCCAGTTTCGTAGTAGCCCAGTTTATAAGCACTTTTGAAACGTCAAGTCAGCCATTTTGTAGTGACTCTACCAGCGGTTCGGAATGCAGTTTCCACCGAGAAGAGCCGGCAAGAAACTCCGCAGATAAAGAACTCTTTTTCAACATCACTTTACAGTTTACAATCTTTTAAATTTCCGGTCGTATCGGAGTAGGAGAGTGAGGGAATAGAGAGTTCAGGTGCACTCACGAGACACGCACACAATAATAGTAGTTAAGAGTTAAGTGTTAAGAGATAGATAAATGTAGGCAATATATGGTGTGAACTATTTAAAAGTTTGAAAAAAAGTCAACCACAGTACCTATATCGGTTTTCTATGTGGAAGCCATTAGATATAGTTTAAATAGTCAGGCCGACAAAAACGAAGCGATGAAAACACTTTATACTCACAATCAATGAGAAATCAAACACAGGCAAAGCCGCGGGCATTCTATAAATATATATTTGGCGATTGGCGCAGTGGGCAGCGACCCTGCTTTCCATGTCCAAGGCTATAGGTACGATACCCACAGCTGGAACATGTTTTTCAGTGCTGGTGTTTATCTGTATATTATAAGTATTTATATATAATCATCATCACATCAACTCTTTACCGGCCCACTACAGAACACGGGTCTCCTTACATAATGAGGAGGGTTTTGGGCCTTAGTCCACCACGCTGGCCCAGTGCGTATTGGTGGACATATATTTATGTATAATAAATAAATTACGAAAATACACGCATCGCCATCTCACCCAAAAGTAAGCGCAATTTGTGTTACAGGTACTAAGATAACTGATGAATAATTTACGTATTATATACATAGGTAAATACTAATACAGATAAACACCCAAACACTGAGAAACATTCATGTTCATCGCACACATATTTTCCAGTTGTGGGAATATGTGGGGATAATTCATAAATAAATCATCAGTTATCTTAGTATCACCAGCAACGCTTACTTTGGGGCTAGATGGCGATTTGTGTCAAATACATTTATTTAAATAAATTACTATAAAAAAAACACTTGCATGCAATGCAAATTTGGATTGCATTTAACTTTCTACGCATATTTCAATGCTTTATCAAAATTACAATAAAGCATTTAAACATTGCTAAAAAATTATTAAACCAAGATTCTTGTTATTACCCTACCCAAGCAGTAAAATAATGTTACCCATTATTTTAATATTAAACTATTGTTAACCACGCCGCGCCCCCGCCGCTCCCCTCACCGTAATACTCACCATCTCGGCGGGGTTAGTGACCCAGTCGGATGTTTGCTACCCTCGCTCCGGGCAGCATCCGGTCCGGTTCCGGTGAGACGCTCAGCACCCTTGATCATCCGGATGTAATTCCCGATTTTGAACCTTTTTTTTTCAAACTTTACCTGTTATCATTTTTACCTGAGTTCCTCAAATAGAGTTATCGACCAGAAAAAAGATATATATTCCGAATTCCGTCACCGTTCATCATCCAGCATCTTACTACCGTCGCTTAAAGCAGTACCTTTTTAATATTGTTGACATACTTTTTTTATTATATCAATAATTGACTTACTAAGCAGCTGGCTCACCCTGATAGTATGTGGAAAACCATCGCCTATAAATGGTTATAAAAATTTTTCTTCACCCACAGCTGTATCAACTCTCAGAGCATTGGCGCACAAGTGGAAAAAATATACACATAATATATGTTTAATAATAAACGGGGTTAAACTTCTCCTATTCCCTGTTCCATCGCTTTAGCAAGTGGACACGTTCATTTTATCCCCTGTCAGGGGATATAATCGGGGGATATAATTTTTGTCTTCTGCCCATGCTAGCCATGCTGTGTCCTCTTTAGTTTCAACATTATTCAAAAATAAAATCTGTATATCCTGAGGCAATAAAGCAATAGTAATGTGTTCTACAGCAAGCATAAGATAAATACAGACACTGAATCATTGCGAGCTTAAAGCACAGACTCTAATCACAGTATTAAGACCAAACCGAAACCGTGTAGGTACACGACTAATATTGTACCAATAAAAAGCACTCCACTTTAGCAGTGTTTCTCGAACAAACGGTTAGTAAGTTCATACCATTTAGCAGTTGACAGTAGTTTACCTCTAATGTTCATGAAATGGAAAAAGGGAAAAAGTTTTTGAGCTAGCAACATTCCGCGGGTGTAAAGTGAGACGTGCTCGGGGTGATTTTACTTTTTTGGACACAATGCATACAATAATGGCGGAATGAAGCTGATATCAAATTACTAATGCTAAACTAATTGAGGAATCAAAAAACCTGTTTCTAGAGTCATTTAAATATAACTAATAATTATTACTAAAGACGTTTTTTTATTCTTACTATGTCGATACCTACTCTGTCGGTCAATTTACACTATTTTCTGACCAAAAATTAAATAATCCCGAATAATCTCGAATACTGAATTATAGATTGAATCAATCTTAAGATCCCAACTTCCCAGGCCACAGCCCTATACTACACTAGCAAATATAGTTATGTATAATAATTTCGAAGCTCATGAACAATTATTACTAAAACCTTCATATCCTTAGGTAATAAACCAACTTCCACAGCAAGAATATGATAAATACAAACATCGAGACGTTGCTAGCTTAAAGCTCTTACTCTAATACATTTAATATCAAAGGAAAACTTCACCAAACTTTTGAGAGCGGTGGCTACATTAACCGATACGAAAATAGTAAATAAAAAACCCACTCAAAAAGCTGTTTAAAAAATTAAAAAATACAGCAAAATAAGCCATTTTATTAGACCGAGCCGAAGCCGGACCACGAGTTCCGGGGCTAAATACCCAGGACATTGGTTCACCAAATATTCTTTATTCATGTAGGCCTATCACTTATGAAGAGTTCATACATATATGTTTACATAATTGTGTAATGTTGATAACTTCGTTCGCCAACTCAAACCTAAAGCTACGAGGGTCCCAAACGTGCCCTGGTCTAAGAAGAGCCCACAACAAACTTAGCCGGGTATTTTTTTTTTGTTATCACCATCTTACAATCAATTAATATTTGGCTATAAAGTTAGAGCAATTCACACCCAAGCTTTTTTATCGTTTAAGTAATCCACAATATTATAATAGGATTTTTCAGGCTTACTTTTTATATAAACTTTGAACTTGTTGAGAGACATCTCAAATATTTCATTCGGTCACCAATAGCCTATTACAGTCCAATGCTGGACGTAAGGTCCAGTATGATCGCAGTATATGGTAGAAGTACTTAATACAGAGGACGCAGCCCGTACTATATTTCCTTAGTCGTCTCGTACGAGAAGAGAAGGGGGTGTTGACAACTGTATTCTGATCTGACGTGACCACAAGGCACCTTCTAATATAATATTTATTGATGCAGGTGGGGTATCACAATATTCATAATAATTAATAAGTTTTGTTCTACGAGACTTTTTTTTCCCTGGCTTGGTGGATAAGCTTTATTGCTATCTCCGACCCTTAGGCAGGACGGAGGTTATGTGGGACTCCCCCCTCTAAAGGGGTATACCCAAACTAAAAACCACCACGGCATATCCCTCTTGTTGGCTTTGTTAGAATTACTACAAGACTCCTGAGACCTTAACTTTATGAGAAGTAATTGTAGAAAGTTATCATAAAAAATACGCGCTGGCAACCATAACATCAGCTGTGCAGTGCGCTTACATTTAAGGTCAACTGGGGTCACGGATTACTATGGCAATAGCAAAAAGGTTATACACCTAGCTAATATTAAAACAATAATTCACACATTTTCAATCGCTCACACACACATATAAATGTTGTTTTAATTCTTTATAACTAGGGTTTGTCAAATTTTCTACTAAGTTACTTTCATTTCAAAACTGAACTTACGTTATTTGAAATTATACTAATAATTTCGCGCGAGCCTTTTATGAACTTTACAAGTAAGACTTGTATATGTACTTATTTTAATACTTCAAAAACAAGTCTTAATTTATAAGATCGGTATTTTATATGGCAGAAGTAGAACAAGTGATAAATTAATGCGAAATAATAAAATGCCGCTGGCCAGACTATCACAAAACATAATCGTGAACAAAAGTGGTTTGAACATCATCATGATACCGAATGCAAAGCAAGTACCTACTAACCACCCATACATTTACCAATAACAAGTACGGTTAGAAGCCACAGCTTGTATCCATTGCTGTTGTAAAAAGCTTTTTCGTAACAAGGTTTCACTAAACAAGCAATGGATACAAGTAAAGTAAAAGTTTGGGTGTAGAATTCGCATGCGCCACGGTCGTCTCGAGGGCGCATTGTTGTGTTTTTTTATAAAGAGCGTATGTGCATATTAATGTTAAAGTAATATATACTTCAAGTAAACAGCATAAATTCGAAAATAAATTGAACGTATAATGGACTAAGGTTGTTAAGTGCTTGATAATGATGTGCCCGTTGGTTTTCGTTCTCATTCGGGTGGCGACACCCGTCGCGCACGTGCGCGCCTTAGTATGGAATATGTTATATTGTACAGTCGGCAACAAAAGTTGTTCGTCGCTCACCTTTGTTCTAAATAGAGTACTGCTCGTATGGTTTTACTTGGCCGACCTGAAGTCGACTCTCAGACATACGGATATTAACGCTTGGCAACAGAGTTCGGAACCGGTTTAAATTTACCTGCAAATTTTGGTTTAGTCTTTCAATAGCCACAGTCCACTGCTAGACTAAAGGTCTCAACGAGAGGACTTACCCATTATCACCTGCGCAGACGAATGCTGCTGCTTTCCTCTTATTATTTTTTATTATTTTTTTTTCCCATTTCATTTATTATTTTTTAGATCTTTTAAAATACTATGCTATGAGATGGGTTTTACCTGAATTAAACAATTATTATTATTATTATTATCGTTTTTATTCTATCATTTATTATTTTTCTTTTTTTTTTTTTTTAATTATTAACAATGCTTAAGAATAAATTAAAAAACACTATTAAAAATTTATAAAAAAAAAAACTTCCACCCTCCGCTTGCGGGGCTTTTGAATGCCCAAGCAACCGGTGGTCAGGGCTCCAGAGTGAGAAACCTCCTCACAATACGCGCCGTTTCAAGGACTACTGCCTTCTGTATCCGACCCTTGATCCAACAACCAAGCGAAAACTTCTTGAGATGTTGGTCGAAGCTTTTCGCGAGAAGACCATTGACTGAAACGACTATCGGAACAACAACGGTCGACTCAACATTCCACATGGCGGTAATCTCGTGAGCAAGGTCTAAGTATTTAGATACTTTTTCCTTTTCAGCTTTCACCAGATTATCGTCATGTGGAATAGTTATGTCAACAATTATTGCACGGCGCACTGATCGATCGACTAGCACTATATCAGGTCTATTAGCTGTAATATACCTGTCAGTGATAATCGTTCGATCCCAGTAGAGCAATGCACTGCTATTTTCAAGAACTGACGCTGGGTCGTACCTATAGTAAGGCATCTCAAAATCGATAAGGCCAAACCGAAGAGCAAGTTGTTGATGAACTATCCTGGCTACTTGATTATGTCTGTGTAAGTATTCGCCGTTAGCAAGATGAGAACACCCGGAAACTATATGCCTGAGGGACTCCCCAGGACGATGACACGCTCGACATATGTCTAGAGTGCCATCTATCATAATGTGTTTCCGGTAGTTTCTCGTCTTGATGACTTCGTCCATAATTGCACAGACAAAACCCTCGGTTTCCCCAAATAGGTCACCGAACTGTAACCAGGATACAGATGCGATTTGATCTACATCTGGTCCCGACAGGGCCTTGTAGAATCTGCCATGCAACTCCTTACTCTTCCATACCGCCACACGATCTGAGTTGCTAAGTACTTTTGGCTTGCGCCAGTTCTCTTTGCCAAAGAATAGTGGAGTAAGACCCTTATCTACTGCACCGACATCCTTACACATACCCATATTCATTCTAAGAAAATGATCTCTAAGATTGCACACCTCACGATTATGAAGGTTCTTGGCATTCAGAAGACCACGTCCTCCACACTTGCGTGGGATGTACAACCTCATTACAGAGGAACGTGGGTGATGCATACGGTAAGCCGTCAACAGTTTGCGAACTTTACAGTCCAGGGTGTCCAGTTCAGTTTGAGTCCACTTTAGAATGCCAAAAGTGTATATGAGTAAGGGCATGACCCAGCTATTAAAGGCACGTACCTTATTACCACCTGATAAAAGACTCTTTAGTACTTTTTTCAGGCGGCTAAAGAAGCGTTCCTGCACTACCTGTTTCATGTGCCCTACCTCAATACCAAGTGCTTCTGACATTCCAAGATATTTATAGGTCTCCCCTTCACGAAGTGATTTGAGAATAATAGTTTCTGAAAGAACTATATTCTCAGAGCTCACAACCCTACCTCGCTCTACATTGATTACCGCACACTTGTCTACACCAAATTCCATCCCTATGTCATTGCTAAAGGTCTGATAATATTATAATTAATATTATAATCTGATAATCTCATAATTCAGGTAAAACCCATCTCATAGCATAGTATTTTAAAAGATCTAAAAAATAATAAATGAAATGGGAAAAAAAAAATAATAAAAAATAATAAGGGGTGACGGGCAGCAGCATTCGTATTATATTCATATTATTATTATTATTATATTTCCTTAGTCGCCTCGTACGACACCCCCGGGAAAAGCAGTGTTGATAACAACTGTATTCTCATCTGCCGTCACAACACAGCATACAATAACCTTTGTTTAACCGGTTAATTGACTAGATATTTTCTAAGAAACCTTAATATCGGTCCCAGATATACTAATGAAGTTAACTATTTCATAACGCTCTCTAGAAACTCCAGGTTCGGTAATTATCGACATCAAGGTTACCTAACCTAACCTTGAGATAGAAAGATCACAAAAAACAATTCCGATTTGCCACAATTTAAAAAAACGTTGCGTTGCAAAAAGGGTTCCAAACGAGCCCTGGTCTAAGAAGAGCCCACAACAAACTTAGCCGGGTAGTTTTTTTTTTTGTTTTCACCATCTTCCAGTAGAGCTAGAGCAATTCACACCCAAGCTTTTTTGCTTGTGGGTGCCAGTGTTTTTTTTCACTAACATGTTAATAAGATATTAGGTACATAAATTATATTCAGTAAGAATTCCGTATAACCGAAAAGTTACGCGTGTGCTAAAAAATAGGGTGATGGTGGCCGGGTATTAACTTCAAGAGTAGCAATGGCGCTTAGATCTTTCATTAATTAATAGAATTATTGAAGCTAAATACTTAGTTTCTTAGCAGTTAGTATTTTTTCTCATGAATGTTATTCTTCCTTTCTTATGATGTACTGTTATAAATTAAAGCCCATCGACCTGCATTAGAGCAGTGTATTAGGTCTGACCTCTTTAACCCTGAGGAAATTAGAGATATAATTATATTATGCAACATCAGGTACCACCATAGTACCAACAATTTTTAACAACTCCATCAAAAGTATATACAACTCTTGTTTCGCCACAATAATATTTCGTTAAGTATATCGTTTCCATTATAAATCATCTATTCCCAATTTGTAACGTTCTATCACAAGTAAAGTACTTAATCTCTTTTACTCAATTAATTAATTCAAATCCGTTTTAACTTTTCTTTCCCGCCAATCGATCTTTCAAACTCGCGTCACCCGTCATAGATCCTATACTTTTTTTGATGGTCTAGTAAAGGCCATTATTCTATTTTCAAAGCACTATCAATGAGTATACAAACTATGGTTTGTTGATATCCCTATCCCTATACTTATACTTATATTATACTATAAAAAGTACTGTAATTCCCTATTTCCTACCACGTGCTTCTATCCAATGATATGCACTTACATAATCCACAGCTTATCACTTACTGTACAGAAAACATATTCATCAATTCGGTTACAACAATACAATGTAAGCGACCTCCACCACCCACGACTGAGGTGAATCAATCACTTCAAGGTCTGGTTCCCAGTAAAAGGTACGACCAATTTACGGACCCGCTCGGACACGTTTTCCCATACATTTTGTAAGAAGTGAAGGTCCCAGTTGAACTGGGTAGGTACAATAGATTTGCATGGTATAACTTTATAAGTCATACTTATGTAAGGATATAGGAGTCAGTGTAACTGGAATTAATGGGTATCTACCGTTTTCGGACTTATACAAGGTTCAAAAGTTATCATATTAGCTAAAATCCGTTTTTTTTATTAGGTTGACTGTTGCGTGGACAAAGAGAAATGAGCTAAAATTTAATCAACATCATTATATCACGTCAAGCTGACCAGTCAGCTGACCTATGTCCAGCAGTGGACCTCTATCCACTGCTGGACATAGGTCTTTTGCAGAGAGTTCTAAACCAAGGTCCAGCTGCGACTTGTTTGGTATCATATGCCCACTTCGTCGGAGGTCCATCAACGCTGCGTTTAATGACGCGAGGTCGCTATTTCAGCACCTTGAGACCCAACGTTTATCGTTTCCCCGAGTAACACCCATTGCCACTTCAGCTTTGCGACTTGTTGATCTGTGCCGGTAACTCTGGTTCTTCTGCGGATATCCTCATTCCTGATTTGGTCACGTAGACATACTCCGAGTATAGCTCTCTCCATCACCCGCTGAGTTACTCTGAGCCTTCTTATATAGAGCCATTGTTGAATGACCAAATTTTGAAACGTCCTTAAGTTTTAAGAGGCATGCATTGCTGTTAAGATGTCCTTACGTGAGGAGATAATTAAGATTTGAGATTTTAAGAAAAAAAAACAGACTTGCCTCCATTCTCAAACTTATCAATGTCCCATTGCTGAGCACGGACTCATCGTCATCATCACTAACCCGTCATTATTTAACCATTGCCGGCCCACTGCAGAGCACGAGTCTCTTCTCAGATATTTTTAGGTAGAAATAACACGCCTGTGGGGACACTTCCTCATCTTTAGAGCAGGTGACATTAAATCACCTAAAAGTAAAAGAGGCGTGCCGGAGATCGAACTGAGTACCCCGAAAGGTAAGCCAAAGACTTATCGATAAGGATCAGCTCTCGTATCTAAAAGAGAAATTACGAGGTTACTCAGAAAAAAATGCATTACCTATTAATTATTGACCCTACGCAGAAACCGAACACTTCGGACTGAACCTTCCGATCCGTAGTTCAAAAAGGCATAATACGATACCAACGATTCTGCTGGATTCTTTCTCTTTTTCTCCTGTTCGTAGTGCAACAGAAATTTAAAAAAAAAACCATGTTCTTTGTTAAAGTTCATGTGATACAGCCCGCTGACAGACAGACGGACACCGAAGGCTTATTAATAGGGTCCTGTTGACTCAATTCGGCCTAAAAACAACTAAATAAGGTAGTAGGTATTTTCAGAACAGTGATGCGATTGTCTAAGCTTAAAGCCCTGAGCCTAAAGATTATTAGTGTCAAGGTTATATACAAAAATTATGCACCAATCCGTTACAAATTGTTCTTTACAGCATAAAATTTCTCCCTTGCAATTTTGCACTCTATTACTGATACGAATAGAGGGTACAATCGAATGGTAGTTTTAAGTGGCAGTCGTCTGCACGCGTGGTTTATTGTACTCCTTTCACGGCGAATGAAATCATCTCCTTTAACCGCAGTACAGCTTGGATTTCTCGAATTTAGATTTCAACGAATATTTGTTATGTTGTTTCAGGTAATAGCTTATTATATTCGTATAATTGAATATGTCGTTACTAATAAAAAAGTCTTAAAACAACGCACAATTGCTTGTGAAGTCAACATCTGAGCAAGATCAGATGACGGGGGGATACGTGCGTTAAGACAGCTATATTTGCAAGGTGCGGCATGTAATGTGTACCTTTAAACTATATCTTACATATTATAAACGAATCTTGTAATAAAACCTCCCAATCCACTGGCACACAGCCTACTGACTGTGGAAAGAACCAGACGTCTGAAGCGGGCAGAAGTGCTCGATACTGTACAGACTTGAGGACACTGGCCCTCATAACTGTCAAAGTCAATAAGAACTTCAAAAAATCTACTTATCGACTGATGACAAAAAAAAAAAAAAAAGAATCTGGTAATATTGCTTTAAGTATAATATCATAAGGTTTATTTTGCCACACCCACCCTCATTTATCTCGCACGTCCGAAGGTTCATCACCATCATCATCATATCAAACCATTACAGGCCCACCACAAGGCACGGGTCTCCTCCCACAATGAGGGGCCGGTTGGCGCAGTGGGCAGCGACCCTGCTTTCTGAGTCCAAGGCCGTGGGTTTGATTCCCACAACTAGAAAATGTGTGTGTGATGAACATGAATGTTTTTCAGTGTCTGGGTGTTTATCTGTATATTATAAGTATGTGTATTATATTTATAAAAATATTCTTCAGCTATCTCAGTACCCATAACACACACAAGCTACGCTTACTTTGGGGCTAGATGCGATGTGTGTAATATCGTAATATATTTAATTTTATCAAATTACTCTTACAAATTCAAAAAGTTGATCGAAAAACTTCTGGAACGGTGATAATTTTTGGCAATAGTCAAAGCTTGTTTGTCAAAGTTTACTACCGTAGTTTTTAAACCTTAGTTAGGAAAACATCGTAAGAAAACGAAAAGCATGCCTGAAAATTCATCATAATGTTCTCAGAGGCGTGCGGAATCTCCGACCAAAACACTGCTCATTCTTCACGGCTAGCATATGGGAGATTTTTTTATCCCCAGATCATATCCACTTACAAGGGATAAAATTTACTCGTCCAACTGCCAAAGCACGGTTACAGGGATAAGGCGACGATCACCCCATTTCATATAACACGTATAACGATTGGAAATTATTTGCACACGCGACTTAGATGCTAGAGTGAAAGATAAACTGTGGGAAAAAATATTTCCGGCCCATGCTTGACAAGCTGAGAGGAGACCAAGAACCGAAGTGGACCGGTAATAGGCAATGAATTTTGGTCGTAATTTCAATACAGACCGATTGTTATTATCATGCGATATTTCGACCAGAATTTCGCACCTGTTATCCCTACTAAACCGTGTCACAATTTCGTTTCCGATCGGTTCTCGCGATACCGAGTTCAACCATTACAACTTTTTATCAGGGATACTTCACCCCGTGTTAACCTCTGTTGAATATTTATATAGCCATGGGTTAGGGTTGCCGCTCCTATTTTACGCCCCAAAGTTTTAACGCCCTGTTTCTAGAATTCTTTGTTCTGCAACATCTTTTTATAGCTATTATTGACGAGCAAGTCTAGTCTCAGTTTGACGGCTGATTGGAGCAATGGGCAGCGATCCTGCTTTCTGAGCCCGAGGCTGTGGATTCGATTCCTTCAACTGGAAAATAATAAGCATGAATATTAACAGAGTTCAACTAAGCAATTAAATAATCACTTGTTTAACGTTGAAGAAAATCATCGGTACGCGTCTGAATTCCCCATAATGTTCTGAAGTGCGTGTGAAGTCTTCAAATCCGCACTTGGTTAGTTTGGTGGATTACAGCCTAAAGCCTTCTCATTCTGGAAAGCGTGCTTTGATGTGCGCTGTTAATGTTTTAAAGATGCTAACCTAGTAAAGTAGAAGTTACATATACTAAAAAAAAATTAAAAGCAAAAGGCAAATTAAAAGCAAACCTTATCACTAAAAGTGATCTCTGATTGGTAACCTTAACGATACAATACAATACTAATACAATATCATTATACGATAGCTTCGCCGTCACAAATATTGCGAGATGAAAAGACACTGGCGACTTCAAAATTCCTAGAAAATATTCCAGTACTTTCAGAAACAGTGACAACCCTACCCTCTCTCTCTCTCGCCCATCAAAGATGCGTGTCGTAATCTGTTTGCAGTAAAGCTAAAGAACATCCTTTGTGAGTTCTTTGCCTTCCTATCGATCCCTTTTTGCTGGATCCTTTTATTTTTCTATTCTTTGAGCATTAGAAAGAAATCTATATTTTGAAATAAATATTTTGATGTAACAATTTAGTTAAATCATCTACGTTTTAAAATACTTTGGGATTTGAACCCTCTACTCTTTGTAGACCTATCGCGGTCTAGAGCCAGATGCCACTGTACTCCTACCCGAAGAAACTAATATGAAACTGTATTTTTTTACAGTACTGTAAGCGCCATCTAGTAAGAAACAAGAATGTTCTTCGAAATACCCGACCGTCTGACCACGCCTAAATTTGGTACTAGTAGTTGGATCGTCGCTTTGTGGTAATTTATAAGGGAGGTCTAGGGTTCGAACTCGGCAGAGTAAATTTGGAATTTGGGATTTCGGAATTTTATCTGGTTTTTCGTGTAGGAAGCTGGAGCCGTGTCTAGTTAACACCTGACCGAAAAAGACGTAACACCCTGCGATTTTGTTTTCAGTCCACTTAACTTTGCGTTTTGTTACTCGGCAACGCGTAAAGACTCGGCAACGGCACTGTAGGTAAGACTGCATGGCTCCGATTGGTCTAGGCCAAACGGAGAAGAACAAAATGTTTTTCATTGGATAATCATCTCTTCACTTGGTATTTGTATAGAGTATTTTGAAATTTAAAACTATTAGTTGCTCTATTGTGTTATTAAAACCAAAATCAATAATCTTTAGCTATGGAAGAATGACTTAAGGTAGATAGCTCCAATTTGCCTAAGCAGCCACTAATGCGGTCATGACATCCGGGAGGCGTTTTCGTGGGATATAATCTTCTTTTTTGCAATTTATATCAACAAAACCTCTTATTTCTGCAAAAATAGATAGATATTTTTTTGGATAAAGTGGATATTCCTAAACACCAAAGGGCAGTTTTACAAAATTAGGTATGATACCTATTTCCAAATATTGGATAGAAGCAGGCGTTACTTTGCGGAAATCCATAATATGTTATGAAAATTAAGCTTAATTTGCTATACTCCGCGAACAGCAGGAGAATATGTATGAATTTCACTTTTCACTTAACAATTATTCATTTATTCATTGTAAAGTCAACATCTCCTGAGAATGCTCCGGTTTCGGAGCGAAACGTGCGTAGGGGGTACATTGCCCAGGATCTGTTTGGTGTGGAGTATACCGATTGAAGATATTATAAATTACACTATACAGATTCTCCTGCTGTTCGCGGAGCATAGCAAATTAAGCTTAATTTTCATAATACCTATTTCCGTTTCATTATAATTTTAGCGACTAGTAGCGCCATCTAGTTGAAAACAAGCACTTTAAAACACCGCACCTCTTTATACACTGTTATTCAGTGTAGAAAGACGTACCATAATCAACGTTTATGTTCATAGGTGCAAGTTTTGAATGGAGACGAGACAGTAATGCATAAAAAACGCAATAAACTGTGCTTGCGCGAAGCCCACCTGTCTCCTTACCAGCTGTCCATAGTGAGTTTTTGTTCTAAGTTCAATAATTATTATACCAGCGACTTCATCCGCGTATAATATTTACTGATATTATAAATTCTAAAAAGTGGGACTTCTTTCAACAACGTACATTGTAGGTACAATGCAATAGATTAACTTGATATTTTGCATTGAGATGGTTTATACGCGGGATTGTAGAAAATTTAGCTTTTAACATGTTTTACAAAGTCTATTTTTGTTAAAAATAAGTTACAGCTGTGATAGCCTCAAACTCAAGTGGCTTCCTATTCGTCGTCGCCGGGATATGCATGTACTTTCTCTTCTGTACTGTGTGTTATTTCATCTAAATACTCCCTCGTATTTAAAAGAGAAGTTCACTTTTCTTGGTGAGCAATCTGGTGTAAGATCGTGCCGTGCGCTGACGCTGTGTATGCCTTATCATAAGTCAAAATTTTATAAGCGTTCGTTTAGCGTACGAGCTGTGGAATTGTGGAATGCGCTTCCATTGAGCATACGACGATCCAAATCACTGGCGATATTTAAAAGAGCAGTTAAGGCCCATTATATTGTTAACGACTTTTAATAGTATGTATATATGTACTTACTCATTTATTGTATGTTAAAGTATTTAATTATGTAAGTGTTGTTATTATATATATTAGTTTATTTTTATATTTATTTATTTATTATATTATTTACTTTTTATCTATTTGTGCACACTAGTTTATGTATTGGCATGTAGTTATTTGCATGTATGTATTTTAATATTTGTACCACCAGCAGTCTATTCTCCTCTTCTTTTTTTTTTCCTAATTCTAAGGTTGCCTGGCAGAGATCGCTATTAAGCGATAAGGCCGCCTTTTGTATTACTACTTCTTTCGATGTTTCTGTTTTTGTTACATTTTAAATGTTGTGGTATACAAATAAAGAGTTTAATAATAATAATAATAATAGCCCAGTGGTTAGGACTTCGGCTAGCCTTGCGAGGTGCCGAGTTCGAACCTTAACACGCACCTCTAACTTGTCTAAGTTCTGTGAGTTTTAAGCAATTAAGAATATAACAACAGTTTTCTGGAACAGTGAAAGAAAATATCTTGGGGACAAACATCATGGAAAACATATCCATAACGTTCTCAAAAGTTCACCAATCCAGACATTGCCAGCGTCCACAGCGCAAAAATCACTTTTATTGTATGGGAGCCCCCTTAAATATTTATTTTATTCTGTTTTTTAGTATTTGTTATTATAGCGGCAACAGAAATACACCATCTGTAAATTTCAACTGTGTAGCTGTCACGGTTCATGAGATAGAGCCTGGTGACAAACGGTCAGACAGACAGACATGCGTCACAGAAATAATAGTTTGTTTTTGTTGGTTTGATCGCGCTAATCTCTGGAACTACGAATCTTTTTTTAAGTAAATAGAATCGAAGGTTTAAGAGACGCGGAGGGCCGATGAATGATGTGTAGATTAAAATGTGACTACAGTATCTGTGTTATAGAGTTTTATAATAATATACACACGATAAAATTGTCCTGCAGAATCTATGTACAAATAACACGATTGAGAATTTATATATACGTAAGTACTTAGCTACCTAGTTAGCTACTAAGTATATTTGTGACAACTTAGTTAAACAGCTAAACTTGTTACGATATTTCATATATATATATATATATATTGTATATATTATTCATAAATTCATCTGCTTCGCAGCTTTATAATAGGCAGATTTCGAAATCACACATCCAAACACGTGTTGAATAAGTATTATACAATATTAAATTGTCATCTTGGAGATGTCTCTTAAAAAGTTCAAAGTTTGTATTAAACGTAAGCTTATAGAAAAGTCCTATTATAGTATAAAGGACTACGTAAACGATAAAAAAGCTTGGGTGTAAATTATTGCTCTAACCAGGTTGCTCTTCTAATAATTTAAAATGACATTGTGAGATGGTGATAACAAAAAAAAAAAAAAAACACCCGGCTAAGTTTGTTGTGGGCTTCTTCTTAGACCAGGACGCGTTTGGAACCCTCGTAGCTTTAGTTTTAAGTTTACGAATGTGGTTATCGCCATCATCTCACTACCGTGTGGTTCTTATGTACGCATCAAAAGTGCCACCTGTGGGCCTACTTGAATAAAGATATTTTTGACTTTGACTTTGACTTTAAAATAAAATTTAAAATAATACCATAAAAGTCAGTACTTTCAATAGGTCTATCTAGGAGTTATTTATTAAATTATCGTTTCAATAACACAAAGAATTTTTAAATCGAACTTTTGTAGCGCACGCCTTGGACCAAATGTTTGCGCATTTGTTGGCATTGGTTTAGACGCTGGCGTATTAAAATGGCCTCACGCGACGCGCGACGCCACGCTACAAGATAATGAAACGTGACTATAAACAGCTGCTAAGTTATCTCTCGCTCGGGGAAAAAATATACCTGAACCCTACAATAACGATGTTCATTGCTACATTATAGTGAATTCTAATCAATGTCATTCATACCTATTGTTTAACGGATTATCAAGTCAACAAGATTGAATTCGAATAGTTCTTAAACTAATTGAAATATAGTCAAGGGCTAACGTAAACTGGAAAATAAAAAAAAATCTCCAAACCTACTGAACGGATGTAATAGTTTCATATATTTTATTAATAAGGGCGTGAAGTAAAGACAAAAAAAGAAACGCATTTTCGCCTTTATAATATTAGTATAGATTTAAAATATGTAATATGAAATCTTGAGCTTATTTTAATGGCGAAATATCTAAATTCAAAAAGTTGCTTTATGAATGAATGAATGAATGAATACACTTTTATTGTACACCACAGAAAAAAGTAGTTACAGAGACAAGACATAGATCAAGAGAGTACAATTTGGTGGCCTTATCGCTACATAGTGATTTAATCCAGGCAACCGAAGGCTAAAGCCACATATTTATTTCTAAACCACTTGCAGGGCTAGCAGGAGACAAAAATTATATCCCCCGATTATATCCCCTGACAAGGGATATAATTAAAGCACGGGAACATGGAATAGGAGAAGTTTACCCCCGTTTAATATTACACATACATTATTAAGATATTATTTCCACTTGTGCGCCAATGCTCTGAGAGTTGATAAAGCTGTGCGAGAAGATAATTTTTTATCCTTCCCCGGGGATATAATTGTCTCCTGCCAATGCTAGCCATGCAGACATTGTTAAATCCCCATTAAATACATTTTTAACAAAAAACGAATACACATTTTGTTTTACTCGCTTTTTATTTCATGCATGAGTAACTTCCCTCTAAATGTTACAAAATACAAAATTAATTTATTTCAAATGGTCCTACTCGAACTATCCTAATCTACATTACACTCATTCACTGCCGCGTGCGGCAACAGCGACTGGTACTGTTTTTTTTTTTTTTTTTTTTTTATTTTTTTTTCTCCTTCAATCATGCAGCAACGAAGCAACAGATTGGCGTGTTTTTTTTAAGAACAATATAAGAACTTTTAATAAGTCAAGTATGTCTGTTTGTAGTGACTCTATCAGCGGGCAGGAAGAATAAGCCGGAAGAATATAAACGTAGGTCTTAAGAGTTTAATGGAATTGCTCTTTGGCTGTCTTTGATGGCACTCACCGACCCATAAACTATCTCTATATTAGTTCTTAGTCACTACGAACAGATATACTTGACGTTTCAGAAGTTCTTATATTAGGCCTACGTGATATAAATGACCTTTGAATTTTGAATTGAATGCAAAAAAACACGCCAATTTTGCTGCATGATTGAAGGACAAAAACAACAGACGCTCTTTCGCAGTTATATTATTATCCGATTCCTCGTAAGTTAAGATGCACCAGTTTATGTGAACAATCCCTTATTTTTTTTTTATCCCATCCCAGTGAGTGTTTCTGTGTGGTCATAAAAAGTAACCACAAACTATCTCAACGTAGCTATGGATTTAACATTACATCAGACAAAGAGGCAATTTTCACTACTAAATGGAAAATGGTGATTACTCGACGGCATCTTCTCGGTACAATATGGGTTTCCGGTAGTCACTACAAACAGACAATTTTGTCTTGATCTTGTCATGTTAAAGCAATATTGAAATAAATTATGAATCGTCTAAGTTAAACTAGTAAACCTTAACAATATCAGACATTTATAATAACATATAATGTCTATTATTCATAAGTAAATAACCACAGAATTAAGAAACTACAGAATCCGTGTACACGACTTTAGAAGTGTTTCTCGAACAGGCGGTTAGTCACTTCAATCATTAAGCAGTTGACAGTAATTATTTTACCGCTAATCTTCTAAACTTTTGTCATAAAATGAGAAAATTGGGAAAAGTTTGTAAGCCAGCAATATGAAGTGAGACGTGGTCGGGAAGTCTTCTCTGTTTTTGGACACCCACAATGCACTGCATGCAATGATTGTTGAATGAGGATTCCGTATGTTCTTAATTCTCAGCCACTTTAAAAACGATCAATGAACAAACAAACACGATAACAATATGCCTATTTAAATCAGGAAACGTTTGGCACCTAACCTCGTAGCTGTAGTTGCAACATTTTTATTTTAAAATAAAGGTTCAATCATTTTACTTCAATGTAAAAACGTATTGATGAGGGTATGTAAATAAATGCACGTTTGTATCTTTATAGACTCATAATTTTTTTTTTATTGTCGATAATATATTCGCGAAACATGGGAAAAAAGTAACGCACGTTGCGGTTGGTAATATTTTTCCTGAATGATCATTTTTAACTCTTTGAGCTTCACAATTCATATATCCAATGAAAACGTACCTATCACTACCTAAATTAAACCGAGAGTTCATACAGATTAATATGTCATTAATAACTTATCCAAACAATAATAAGTCATTCAAAAAACAACGCTATTCTGTAACCATGAAGGTTTACATTCCAACAAACAATAGCAATAGCGAAACCTCCGAATTTACTTGCAATGTAATTTGAATTTTATCGCGTAAAAAATAAAATTGAATTTACATTGATGGAATGTAGAGGCCATTGCCACAAACACACGGGCCAATGCCACAAACACATGTTGGCGTTCCGCGGCCATTTTAGTTGACCTACCCCGCCCCCCTTTCTGTATTGCGATTGTGAACTAAAACGGTGGTTTTGTAGGGTGAAGTGGGGTTCTGCTTAGCAGGTCAGGGTTATATGAGCCAGGCCGGGGGGCGTAGGAACGGAATCAATGAACTCGGAGGACCCGACCGACAAAAGGACGTTTCGCCTGGCAGGTAATTAACTTAATATCAATCCTTTTTTTCTAAACCATAAACACTTTAGGTGGGTGATTGAATTCCTCTTAAACGCGGTGTAAAAATTTCCATAGATTTTGATTATAAACGAACAATTAAAACTGATCATTTATCTAGCGGTTGACCTGTTTGAATAATGAATACAACTTTACAAGGACTTGGATTCGATTCTTGTGTCGGGCTGAAAATTAGTAGATAAGTATTTTTTAAGTATAGATATTCGTAAGTATTTAATGTTTATTGTATCGCTTACGATGCCTCTTAGCTTTTTAGTTTTCATCTTTAGTTTACTGGAAGAGATCTTACCTTCCCCAAGAGTTTGCGGGGAGGGTTCTTATAGCCCTGGTCTAATAAGCGCCCATAACAAATTCACCGGGGTTTGTTTCTTGTTGTCAACATCTCACTGTAAATTAATGAAAATGTAGCAATGAAGTTAAAGCAATTCATACCAAAGCTTTTAATCATTTATGTAATGGATTATTCTTAAAGCTTACTTACGTGTTATATAAACGTTGAACTTATTGCGACCCATGTCGAAGATTTAATTCGCTAATTTGTTTCATAATAAAATAATAATATGCAATTTCCGTTCAATGAATTACAAATTTTATGTTGCTTAGTAAACTGCACTACAAGTTAATCTCAACCACATAGGTCTTTTCTAGGGATTTCCACACATTAATTAATTATAATATCGATCGAGTGGGTTATAGTCGATAATATAAATAAATAAATAAATATATATATTATATATTGTTTTATATATATTATATATGTTTATTTAAGTAATGATATATTAATTATTATCACTATCTATATATTTTATTGTAAGTTTGTTATATATACATATTATATTTGTATATATAGGTTTATGCATGTTTATTTGAAATACAGTACAGTTAAATGCACCACCTACCTCTCTTCTTGAGCTGTTTTTAACGCCTTTGGTTGCCTGGAAGAGATCGCTATGTAGCGATAAGGCCGCCAAATTGTATACCTTTTGTTAAATTTTTACTGTTAATTTGTTATGTTTATGTGGTGTACAATAAAAGTGTATTCATTCATTCATTCATTAATGATATATTTATATTATGGGTATGTATATGTGCACCACCAACCCATTTTCTGTATTTGTTTTCTTCGCCATTCATTGCCTGGAAGAAATCGCTATGAAGCGCGCTATAAGGCCGCCAAATTGTGTATGTTGTTTTGTTATACTTTTATTTTTTTTATGTAATTTTTGTGGTGTGCAATAAAAGTATATTCATTCATTCATTCATTATAATATTACTTAAGACACGTGCTCTCTCAGGCACCGGAGATTTTTTTGAAAATAAAACTCAATAGATAGATATCTCATAATAATGGCTAGGAAGAAAAAAAAGTCGAATAATAATAACATTAGATGTTTCTTAACTCTAACCTTATAATCAAACGAAATCCCAGCGTGCCAACTTTCTTTCTAAGCGCCCATTTCTCGATAATAAGGGTGGTATAGCCCTAGAATTCGATTGTCAAATGCAATAAAGATTTTTTAAATCCGACTGGTAGTTACAGAGAGTAGTAAGTATGATCAAACAAAGAAAAAAAAACTTCGGCTTTATACATCTTCTTCTTCTTGCTGTGTTGTCTCCTATCGGAGATTGACGACCTTTAAAGCTACCTTGGCTTTGGACGCAGCTGCATCTGATTGGCTACTTTTCCAGGACCATCGGTTTGTTACGCTTTAACGCCACAACGAATGTACTGATTTGGCTAAAATGTATCAGAGATACCTACAATATAGTCTGAAATAGCTCATAGGCTCCTTTTTATCCCGGAAAAGCAAACAGCTTCTACAGGACAGCATCGCTATCGCATCGGTAGTAACAATTATGGCTGTATAACATCACGCTACGACCAATGGCTACTATCATTAGTAAGAGATATTGCAAAAACTGCAAAAAATATTATTTTTTAGAGATTCTGATGCGTGCGATGCGTGAACGGTAAACGTTACGCCAAACGACGGAAGTAGGTACGTAGTAAGCATATCGGAATTGTTAATATCGGAGTTCTGCACCGACCGAAATTTTAGCATGATATATAATAAAATAATCACAATGTGCCACAGCGAAGCGTGGCAGGGTAGCTGTACTGTACTGTAGTACTAGTTTATATATATATATATATATATATATATATATATATAAAAGTATAAACATTTTTACACAGTACAGCTAGTTTTATATATATATATATATATATATATAAATGTGCCACAGCGAAGCGTGGCAGGGTAGCTGTACTGTACTGTAGTACTAGTTTATATATATATATATATAAATGTGCCACAGCGAAGCGTGGCAGGGTAGCTGTACTGTACTGTAGTACTAGTTTATATATATATATATATATATATAAAACTAGTTTTATATATATATATATATATATATATAAAACTAGCTGTACTGTACTGTAGTACTAGTTTATATATATATATATATATATATATAAAACTAGTACTACAGTACAGTACAGCTACCCTGCCACGCTTCGCTGTGGCACATTTATATATATATATATATATATATATAAAACTAGCTGTACTGTACTGTAGTACTAGTTTATATATATATATATAAAACTAGCTGTACTGTGTAAAAATGTTTATACTTTATTACTCCCTTCAATGGGTAGTTGAAATAAAGACGAAATTTCACAGAAACGCGTGAAAATACCATAACCATCTATAGAGATATACAGGATGTTTGGTGCATCGTGTGCCAAATCGAATCTGATGATTGGAGGGGTCTTTGGCTATCTCTTCAGCCCTCGTAAAAAAATCTTGCTCAAACGGTTTTTTTTATACTGATTTTAAATTGTTTTTTTAAAAATTGTAAAAATTCTACATTTAAATTTTAATAAAAAATAAAGTTGTTAAGTATTAATTAATTTTCTTTTTAATCTTTAATTTGTAACGTTTTACGCTTCTTTTGAAACTAGAATTACACGCCAGCAACATCTAGTTTTTGTTTTACAGCCCCGCAAAGTTTTTTTTACGTAAAAAAATAAGCTTGAACGTCAACTTTCGGTTTTAATAAAAAAAAAACTAAAAGTGATCATGTTCTTCCAATTTTTTTAAAACATCTCTGGACTGTCCCCTTTCTAATGGTGTGCAATATGCCATGAAAAGTAATTAGTAACATCACTAATTTTCAAATTTTCTAAACTTGGTCGCAATTTTCTAATATTCAACAGGTGAAAGAAAAACAAGGGTTTGCGTAAATAACACTCACAAGCAGGTAAAATTTTTAAATTTCGTAGGTTTTACTTGAAATAAAAATAATACATTGCATTTGAAACATTTATTTCATAATTTTTACAAATTCTGCTCAAATTGTTCACCCCTGTTTCGAATGCAGGCCCGACATCTTTGACGTATTGTTACAGTTGTAGTCCGAAGCCGTATAGAAAATTTGAAAATTAGTGATGTTACTAATTACTTTTCATGGCATATTGCACACCATTAGAAAGGGGACAGTCCAGAGATGTTTTAAAAAAATTGGAAGAACATGATCACTTTTAGTTTTTTTTTTATTAAAACCGAAAGTTGACGTTCAAGCTTATTTTTTTACGTAAAAAAAACTTTGCGGGGCTGTAAAACAAAAACTAGATGTTGCTGGCGTGTAATTCTAGTTTCAAAAGAAGCGTAAAACGTTACAAATTAAAGATTAAAAAGAAAATTAATTAATACTTAACAACTTTATTTTTTATTAAAATTTAAATGTAGAATTTTTACAATTTTTAAAAAAACAATTTAAAATCAGTATAAAAAAAACCGTTTGAGCAAGATTTTTTTACGAGGGCTGAAGAGATAGCCAAAGACCCCTCCAATCATCAGATTCGATTTGGCACACGATGCACCAAACATCCTGTATATATAAATGTATTGTATATGTGTATGTATTTTACATGTGTATATACTTATGTTTTTTTTAAAGTTACGGTTTTGGCCAACACGTTTTTCTCCGAAGGTTGGCTGGTAGAAAATGCTTTAGCATTTAGTCCGCCTTTTGTAAACCGTCTTTTCTTGGTTGTGCAATAAAGCGAATGAATATGAGTGAATAAAATTATACATAGCACAGCTACACATAGCTTTATACATAGGTAAGCTTAAACGGGTATTCACAGGTTTCAAAGAAAACTCAGACGGTGTACGCTTCGTTCGTTTATTTGAGGGGAAATTCTAAACTATACGACTATAAATTACGCGAGATTAAATTGCTCTAGATAGGGGACGACACGAATCTGACCTAGAAACATGAGAAACGGGAATGAAACACGAAAAAAATGGCGTCCCGATTTACCAACATCGAGGACAATCTACACGACTACACGACTACACGACTTATAAATCGCCAAAATTGTCTTGGGGCAGTGATAGCCTATTGGTTAGGACTTCAGCCTCCCTTTCGAGGGAACTGAGTTAAGTAGATGTATAAGTAAGAAATAAAGTATACTTTATTACACACCAAGAAATATACAACAACGACATAAAACGACACTTGCTTTACCGGAGAAGCATAAAAAATCGAGGAATGCCTTCACTATCAATTCAGCCAATTGATCCACTGCAGGACATAGGTCTTTTGTAGGGAGTTCCACAATCGACGATCCTGGCCCGATTGCCTTCAGCGGCTGCCAGCGACTCGCCTGATGTCATCTGTCCACCTTCTTAATACCCCAACGTCCATCGGTTCTCCGAGCTATGTGCCCTGCCCATTGCCACTTCTACTTCTCGAATCGTTGAGCTATGTCGTTAACTCTACGTATCTCCTCATTTCTTATTAGATCACTTAGAGATACCCTTTGCATTGCTCTTTCCATCGCCCGCTGAGTGACTGTGAGCCTTCTTATGAGGCCCAGAGCAAGCGACCATCACTGGCAACACGCACTGTAAGAAGACTTTAGTCTTCAGGCACTAAGGGACTTTGGACATTTGGGATTTTGGATTTTGCATGCCTTAGAGTTCTCTAAATCCTTTGTCATTTTTAGAGTGCGTGCCCTGTGAATGAGCCTGTAAATGGTTGATGGTGTTATACAAATCCGTAAAAGTATCTGTGTAGTGGCATGCGCTTTATTTATACTTAAAAGCACTGCCTGCCACCCTAAGCTTTATCCACTTAATAGGTTGAAGATGATTACATCCTAGAGCCAAGACTTGAGCCAGGAGCGTTTACAACGTGCGCTTTATACATACGTAACGGCATACCATAAACTTTATCTGCATTCACATTATTTGCATTAGGGCCTAACTCGGACCTACAACGATGACCTAGGCCGAAACACTCGTCATAAAAACCCGCGTCTGTAAATGAAGTCGCAATAATTCACCCCCCAGTTACCGGATACGTTCTTATGGTTGAGCGAGCACTGGCAGGTCGGTCGACCAGTCCGCCGATCTGTTCGCATTCGCAAGGCGAGTAAATAGAAAATTAGATGGGTACCTAAATAATAGATGAGTAATTTCTATCTAGCCGGTTCTCTTCTCAGAAACTGGTTAACTTTAGCAGACTCATTTTGGCTGATGGTTGTTTTGTTTCATTTATATACCTATTTAAATTCAGCAGTTATTTAGCGGCCGATTGGCGGAGTGGGCAGAGACCCTGCTTTCTGAGTCCAAGGCTGTGGGTTCGATTTTCGCAACTGGAGAAGGTTTGTGTGATGAACTTGAATGTTTTTCATTGGCTGGGTGTTCATCTTGTTGAAGATACATCAGAATATTAAAGTCTACTCTAGTAAATTAGGAAAACCAGTGTAATAGCTAGTCGTAAGTTGCGTAAGTTGAAAATAATAAATAAATAAAGTTACGGGCTACCCTGTGAGGGGTACGGCAGTTTATTCAAAAATTTAAAATTCATATATTTCAAGTAAGCCTAATAAGTATAAGCACTTTTGAAACGTCTGTCTGTTTTTAGTGACTCTACCACCGTTTCGGAAGGCAGATTCTACCGAGAAGAAGTTGGCAAGGAACTCAGAAGTTGCTCTTTTCCAACATCAACAATTTAAATTTTACATTTTAAAATTCATTTTTATGTATTGTGAGAGATGAAAGCAGAGCCGCTCAAAAATCACCTTAGGAATCATATTATAAAAGCGAATACTCAATCCCACAAATGACTTCTGTACCTTCCGCAGACGATATGCAGATGACACTAATTTATGACCATTTCTTGTAAGTCGACTGTTTATGTCCACTTTTTGTTTATAAAGACTGATATGTTGTCTTACAAATACTATATTATTATAAATATATTGTGAATCTACAGTAAGTATGCCTATTTCTTTAAACTTCTCACGGAGGGATTCGCGTGATTTAATTTATACATTGATCGTACAGCTCTTTTCTGCAATATTTAAATTAATATCATGTCTTGTATACCTTCTGTTTAATGTCATCTTTTATTCATTTGTGTTATAGTTATCCATAAATAATGTAATTTCATCTAGTTAGTATAAGTGGCCCTGTTGTACTAGCAAGAGAAACAATAAATTAATCAATGAAATCCAGGGTTTCATTAATTCACTAACGCTACTACTAAATACTTCCTCTATCCAACGCTACCAGATTTTCTTAGATCTAACTGGGACCTCCTAGTCTTACAATAAGACACAAACTTGTCATTTAATTCCTTCACTTGGGATGCAACTGTTTGGACATATTTCAACAATCGTTTGGAGTGTGCTTCAAACGCCCATCATTTGAAACCTTCAATCAAATAGATACGTAAACTTTGACAATCGCAAATGACCTTCCCGGGACCAGACTAGTTTCACTTGGTGGGAGGTTACGGCCGTAGGAAGATGCCACCCAGAAACCAATAGGTAAATAGATAGATGAGAATGCATCAAGGTTTGCGTTAAGCTTTAGAGTATCAGCTATAGGCATACGAAAACTCTTTTAGTTCAATAGTTTTTGCGTGATGCGCGAACGGACAGATGCCTGTCTGTCAGAATAATTACTGTTTAGGTACTACATCGATTACGAGGGCCTAAAATTCAAACTTAATATATGTAGTTAACGGACCTACCTACATAAATCATCGTCCAGTTCCAAATTATATTTTAGTAGGTATATAAATATTTATGTCTATATACATATGGAAAGATGTTACCTGACTGACTGATAATTCAAATAGACGTGCTTAAAAATGAAAAATAGTTGGAAAATCCAAAAGTGCACGCCTCATAATCATATTCATTACAATAAAATTGAGATTATTTTTAAATAGACAAAACTTTTTTAAACAATTTATTAATTAGTTTAAATAATAAAAAGAGATTTAAAAATATCATCAGTGTTAAAAATAGTGTTTTTTCTCAACATTTGTCTATTTATAATCACTTATAAAAGCAATAAAAAATAAAAAAGTGGCATTTTAAGTTGGAGAATCACTCTGTGTGCGTACACTGACAGTAATACCCACCTTAACGCTTCGCTTATGAGGCGTGCAATAGCAAATTTAGCTGAATTTTCATTGTTTAAAATGAATTGAATCTTCGTACAGGTTTCTTTCATGACGTTGGCACTCACTAAATAAGGGATAAAAGTTTGTAGAAAAGTATGATTTTTTTAAGTTACCTCGTTTAAATAGTTATTTTATCTGTCATTTATCAGCCACTTGCTTTCTGGAGACGGGCATAGGGCAACCCGGGATTTTTTTCGAAATAAAATAACAATTTCATCAATAATAATATTTCATTTCACCAACTTGTATTTACATGTTCACTTAAAATCTATATCGAACAACAATTCAAAGGAAATACCATTAAATACTTTATTTTGTGTAATTACGCTTTATGCTTGGCATTTCTACAATCAAGCATAACACGTACATTCGGAACGCAATAATTCGTCTATGTTATGTCTTGAACTACGACGGAACGACTGACAATCCAAAACTCTGCATATATTTTATTGCTTAAAACTAATTATTAAATTACCAATGTTAAGAACGGATCGCATTTAAACATTCGCGTATTTCTGTAACTTAATTTTAAGTGCAGACATATAATATAGTCTCATTCGGATGCACTGTGTAGGATCGACCGATTAGATAACTTTCAATCCATCCGTAATCTATAACTTAGCAACGTTGTTATTGTGAAAAATATCCGTACAATTTTTAACAAACAACAACTTTGCTAAGCAACCTTTCAACAGATTACAGATAGATTGAATATAGAAAAAGGACGTTAAACAAGACGATTTCATGTAATTCTTCTACAATCTGATTGGTGGACTCAAATTCAAATTAAAGTATAAGTGTTATCTACACTTTACATGATTGTTTCATTGTGATATAGAAAATACTTATTATAATAGCATTTGCAAGCGCGCTTTGTATGGAACGACACGTCCGCTTTGTCCGGCGATCGCATCGTTAATGCACTAGTGGGACTTTTTATAAGTACCTTCAAATTGGTTTTATTGCGTTTACACACTTTGGAAGTTTAAACATAAGGTAGTTAAATATTAAATTAAACTACTTTTACAAGCCAAATAACTAGACCCAAAAACCAAAACCAAAAAGAAATCAATTCACGGGTCCTAGTCAGGTGGCTAGCACTTTAGTTAGCACTTTAAAGTATGTGAATCCAAAATAATAATGGCCTTTTAGATATCTATAAGCCATTGTTAAGATGTAGGTATGCCTAGCGTCGTCAAGTTACCGATCCGTTCACTATATTTTAACAAGTCACTTATGACGTCCATAATTGTTGGAATAGGAAAACACATTTTTCTTTTTCATTTCTATAAACACACGTTACACATCTTAAAGGCGTTAAATAACACACATGAATGTAACTAAATAAATAATTCAAAGAAATATGCGTTCAGTTTTTATTGGAAACATAAAAATGCGGGTATTTTTAAAATTTACGGTGGTACATAACATTTTTTGTATTATTTGTTGACCATTTTCCATTTTTCCTTATTTCATTAAATAAAGAGCGAATTATAATCACTATTTTCACTTAAAAGAAAACTGCTGGAATGCTTACATTTAAGACGCCTACTGAAAAAAACGATGCGTATCATTAGATTTTAAACCGTAACGCATAGGCAATAAGTTATAATTTCAAGCGATTAACAATGACGTTATAATTATGTACACAGTTATTGAACACTGTAATATCATTCTCTTACGCAGTCAAATGTGAAGCCTTTAAGAAATTTCCACAAATACTGATAACATTTGATTATAAAACTATATATTGCAAGAACTAAGAATCATAATTTTCTGAGAAAAAAAAATCTACGCTATTTTTTTTTAAGAAAAACAAGAAATATATGAAAACGAAACTGCCGACACTGACCACTTTTGAAAGACAAGAGCTTTCATAAAGCTAAAAAAAAGTTTAACCCACCCATATATGAAAATAGTGTTTAGTTTTTTTTTGTGCAGATCCAATAATTATTGGGTAATTATTCTAATCCAATTATTATTCTAATGTTGGCTCCAACTTGGTGATAGGATCAACACTGGATGCTACATGATTGGTGTGGATCAAACGTTGGCTCCAATTTGACTGCTCACTACTAACAGGTTAAATAGAATTCCTAATGGCGCTTGTTTAGAAGAGCAAGTCTTCATCTCCCTCGTCGAGTAAGTTCGCGATGTCGCGCACGTCTTTGCCAGCTTCGAGCATCTTTGCCTTTCTCTGCAAAAAAAAAACAAAAACATATAAATAATAAAATAAATATTATATTATGTATTATTTTATATGTATAATCTAGTTCAAGTATCAGTATGTAGTTATTGGTACGTATTTTTTTTTTAACTATGCACAACCTGCAGTCTTTTATCTTCATGTTTTCCTTATCCTAAGGTTGCCTTGCAGAGATATCTTCGAAGTTATAATGCCGACTTTTGCTGTATTTTTTTAAATTTTTTTTTTTTTGAACTTGTAGTTTACAAATAAAGAGTATAAATAAATAAAATGAGGGTATCATTGTTCTGCTTTAAGACAACAGTATAGCCGCGAAGATGAATAGGATTTGAAAACACTATTGCTCCTCCTCATGTCTTCCAACGTGGAGGATAAAAATTTGGCAAGATCGACTTTCGCATTACCCTGTTTTCTCATCTAAAGCTGAACCAATTTAATTAGTTTTTTTCATTAACATTTTAAAGAAACTAGTTACTCTATAGGTGTCCCTTACTTCTTTTCGTGTTTTTTTTCCTAATTTTTGTCTTTCAAGTCAGTGAAAATAGTGGGCAAAGAGTCGACTTTTTGGTAATTTTAGTGGGTCAGTTTTTCTAAGGTAATAAGCTTTTCAAGTAAATGAAATAATGGCGAAATGACTTGACTAGATTTACAATAGACTTTGATTTCTCTACTATCATTATTCACGGAAGTAATAAGAGAGTACATTCTTTATGTGTGGAGTTCAACCTATACAACTGTTAAATTCAAGAAAGTTAAAAAAATTATGCTCATATGTAACTTACCGCCTCTGCCTTCTCGCGTATGATCTTCTTCTTGTCCTGGATCTTCTTCAGACGGTAGAACTCCTCACGCTCGAGCTCGTCCAGCTCAGAGATGATGTAGGCCAGGGTACGCTCCAGACGAGGAATGATCACTGTTGGCGTGTAATGTAACATGCATTGTAATGTGATTTATGTAAGAGTAGAGTAACTGCTGGCCAATTCTTAATTATCGGCTGATGTGGTAACCATTAGACAGCCGATTGGCGCAGTAGGCCCCTGCTTTCTGAGTCCAAGGCCGTGGGTTGGATTCTTTGTGTGATGAACTTGAATGTTTTCAGTATCTTGGGTGTTTATATATATATTATAAGTATTTATGTATAAAAAAAATTGATTAGTCATCTTAGTACCTACGCTTACTTTGGGGCTAAATGGCGATTTGTGTATTGTCGAAGTATATTTATTATTATTATTAATTATTAGCTAAGAATGTTCAAATAAAGATCAATCAGCGAATTATGGCGTCCCAAGGTGCTGGAATAGCAACCTCACACCAGTAAATGCAGCGTTGGTAGACCTCTTCTTCTTGTGAATATTGTATAAGGTGACTATAGGAATATAATGGAAATTCTGCAGCATGTGTGTGGAAAATGTGTCAAATGTGAAACTCTCCCATTCGAAGAGGCTTTTAGTCCAGCAGTGGACTGTTACATGGCATATAGATGAATTGAGCACTGAGCCAAATATGTTTTCTTAACCATACATAAATCTGAAAAAACTCACCATGCTCAATAGCATTGACACGTCTATTTGTGATCTTAATTACTTCATCCAATGTCACGAAAGAAGTCTGCAGCGATGCCAACTCCACCAAAAGCTTGACAGCACTTTGGAAGTTCTTTTTGAGCTTGGTCAACTGTTGGCCACCTCTAGCTAGACCTGCTAGCTCATATGTATCTGAACCATCTTGGTATGATTCGAAAATTGGTAGTGTAACACCTGCAAGTCAGTTTTTATGAGACAATTACTTACATAGTACTATACTAATATGTGCTATACAGCTAAATATCACTGTATATTAATGCATTCAAGGCATTTAAAAATAACTTTATGAAATAAAGAAAAACCACTTAATCTTTAGAGCTCAACAGCTGATACCACAAATCTTAGTTAAACTTTACTTTTAGATATTTTAACATTACAGTACTTTAATTTTTTTATCATAGAAGTACATTTTAAAACTTGTGGATATAAACTTATGTAAATTAACTACATATAATTATGTATAATATGTATCCTTGTTTGTATTAAGCATTTCATTTAATTTGAACAAAGTCTATTTGGTTATAATTAAATGACATACCAGCAACATTGTCTTTCTTGGAGCGAATCTTAATTTGTGCCTTTGTAACGTTTTGGAGTACCACCTGGTTGAATTCACCAGTTGTGAACTTAGCCTCTGCTAATGAGAATGCAGCTTCTTTCATCACCTCACCCATAAGGGTTTTCGTCTGAAAATAAATAGATATGAAAATACAAGATTTCAGGTTTAAAACTATGTTAATGCATCAAAACCATAACCAATGATCATCTATTGAAGTTTGTTGTTTCCTCGTTTGATACTGTCTGACCATACAGAACAGAGTCTACAAACACTGTTTCCTCCTGACAATTTTCAGTACAGCAGGACCTCTTTAATCCGAACTCCCATAATTTGTCCCCCGTTCGGATTTGTGGAGCGTTTGGATTATAGTACCTACATAGAATTTATAGGGTAATTTTATAAAATAGAACTAATAGTATTGTAAAATTTGTAATGTTTATTCATCTATAAATGTTATATTTATTAAACTTTTTAAAAGAAATCTAATATTTTAGTTTGTCGGGAGGTATTTAATGACAAATCAAAGTCTTTGTCTCGCAATTCAATCAAAACACCACCTATTCAGTAAGCAACTGTTTACTGGCGAGACGGCGTGGGCCAGTGTAAATGCGGTGGTGGGGCGTTCGGATCACAGGGGTGTTCGGATTAGAAGGGGAAGATAAACTCATGGAGAAATGGCTATGAATGTATGCTAATGTCAAGAGAACCCAATTTAAAATGTCGTGAATATAGCCTGGATCCAGATGCTGTGGAAGGCCCAAACAAACCTGGATGTCAGAAATATTAAACATCATCGAAACCGAAGGTATGGTAATGACAAGAAAACCCAATTAAAATGTTGTAAATATAGCCTGGATCGTGTGGAAGGCCCAAGCAAACCTGGATGTCAGAAATATCAAACATCACCGCTTAAATTGACCAAAATATAATATCTTAGCGAAACATGTATAGGACCAGACTTAATACAGATTATGGCTAGGTAACCATGTAATCACTATTTTTGGCTCTATTAGGACGAAAATATATCCAGAGCCTGCCAAACTTCATTAGTACTAGAAAACCCTGTGTCCCATTGATGATGATGATGATGATGGTGATCCTTCAGCATTTTCTCATTTCGGCTGAGAATTTTTGAGTATTAAGTATTTTGCTGTATTCATCTCTGATTATTGATATTAATATATCAGCTATAGTAAATAAATAAGATCATAATGAGCCATTAAATCTGACTCGTTAACATAAAATCCCTAAGACGCACAAACGTCAAAATAGGGCAGTAACGTACCTCGATAATTTTACTCAAAATCATACGGAATCTGACTTGTAAGGCATCTGCCTTCTTTTTCAGCAGCCCGTGGCCCTTAACTGCTCCAGCCAAACGGCCTTTTATTAACATTTGAGCTCTAAAAACCAAAATATAAATGTTATAAGTGAACATCGTTTATGCATATTTTACATTTGAATATGGACTGCGGAAGATGGTACTTACCCCCGAGAAGGGAAAATCGCTAGTTTTTCTTTCCCAGACATATTGTTTTAAGAAATTACTGTCGATTTATCCCAATTTCAAGAATTCCACTCCCTACCCCTATCACCTGATGACAGAAGACAAATTATTGATAAAAGTGTGTCTATGCTTGGTCTTGTGATCTCGTCAATTTTTTGATATGGTGCGATTATACGAATTATAATGGCAAGTTTTAAATAACATACGGTCTACGAAGAAACAAAAACGAATAAAGTTTTTTGTAAATGGAAGAAGGTTGTGAAGAAAACAAAATAATGGATAATGATAGATTTTCTTTAGATTGTGCTACATAATCCTCTAGATTATCCAGTTTAACATTCTTGCAACACTGGCCCAGTAAAGCTGAACGCAGTCTTTAAATATAATACTCTGTGGTCTGACAGTAAAAAGTTCGAATCTAGCCTGTTATAAAAAATAAAAAAAACAGTAAAGCGTCAAATTTGTTGACATTTCTTATTTTGTTGACAAACAGCGAAACAAAAATTGGGCCACCTCAATAATAATTTTATGCAAATATAACCAATTATTTAGCCAAATGAAACGCATGCGATGTCGGTAGCACGTAAAGTTTTATTCAATAACTTCAATTTAGTTGATGAAAACAATACAATAAGTTTATGCAGAATATGCCTTGAAGATGGGGCCAGAATTCCAATTTTCGAAATAGATGACGAAGATAACTACGACATTATAACAAAACTTTCATTATGTCTAAGAGAAAAGGTATGCTAGTTCATCAATATTTTCGGTATTTCGTTCGGTCTACTCATAGAACTAGAGCTTCCCGCACGCTAGATGGTGGTATTTCGGTTTCGGGCGTGTCACCCACTTTTAACCAAATCTGTAACTGTGTAAGGTACCAAACGTTAGAGGCTCATATATTTTGTATGTTCACCTATCCCCCAAGCTTCATAGGGCTCATTAAAACCTGGCTTTCATCACTAAACCTTCAGGGTAATCAATGCAAAAAATTGTAACTATCTTATTTTTATTAGACCCAAGCTAATCATAAATATTTGTGCCTTATCTTTAAATAGTAGATCCCAGGCAATTTCTTAGCATTCTATAGATGCACTATGTGGGTGTCCGGTCCATTGTCTGGTAAAGGGAGAAGCTCCAAGGATCTCTGGAGCCATGCAACTCAGATTTATGTTAAGTTAGACCCTAATGAATTGAGTCAAAACTCACCTTCACTGCTACAATACAAAAGGAATTACTATTATTAGGAATATGTTTTGTTAAACAAGTTTCATGGCCCTAAAAAGAAGTACACAGATTACAACACTATCACAGGACATATATACAATAACAAAATAAACTTAATTTAATTACAGATAGAGGATGTAGACGGATATCCTCGTTTCATATGCAATTTATGCAGTGACATTTTAGATAGTGCATACAATTTCATAAACAAATACAAAGACACATGTAAAATATTGCAAAGTGGCATAGAGGTAGTTAAACAAGAAAATGATGTATCAATTGATAATGGAATTTTAGAGGAAGTTATTCAAATTGATCAAATCAAAGATGAAATTCATGATTCTGAGAGCAATGATGGATTTAGTGATGATGACAAAGAATTCCTTGCACCTCTAAAACTGAAAATAAAATTAAAAGTTGAAAATAACCCAAAAGCGGTTAAGAGAAAAGGTACAACCTCTACTAACACAAAACAAGTGACAAATAAAATAGCATCCTCTATATTAGAGGGTCAATTTGCATGGAATGGTGACAAATGGTGGTAATATTATTTAATTTTGTAGTAATATTTCTTATTTTATGTCTGTAAAGATGCTCTATACTCCATCTATATTCTATTCTCATAACAAAGTGTGTCTGGTCTTAAACTGCCAGTCAGATTTGAAAACTTACTATGCCATATTAGCCCTTATGAGTTTGTATAGATAAATTTACTAATTGGTACTTATAAGAATTCCCTGTGGAGTGTATAGCATTTATAAATACAACTTAAATATAAATAGCTAACAGTTATGAATTAATATTACTATACACATAGAACATGTACTAGGGTCCCACTCAGAATTTAACTTTAACTTCTATGTGAATATCCTGTAAGTGGTGATGGCTTAGTGGTTAAGACGTCTGCCTCATTTTCGCGGGGACTGAGATCGATCCCCGCAAAAATGAGGCAAACGTCTTATCTATAACTATACAGAGCTATGTGCGTTTCAATGAAGTATCATTTTGTAAACATTGTGAGAAACCAGCATGCCTGTGAGTTCTTCATAATGTTCTCAAAGGCTTGTGAAGTCTACCAAAACCCTTGTCATTTCAAGAGGATACCTGTATTGGGCCAGTAGTGGATTGATAATGCACAATGCACCTTAATCATTTGCAGGTTAAAATTATCTTACATGTTTGTTAATGTTATTCAACTTTTTCTTTCAGTCTAAAATCATCTAACGCCTTCCAAAAGGCTAAAGAAAAACTTAAATTACTAACAGAATTAAAAGCTGAGCCTCTAAAGAAGAAGAGAGTCAAAATAGAGGTACCGAAAGTAAAAAAATCTGACCAACCGAAACTGTGTGATTTGTGCGGAGAAGTTTTCAAGACTCAAGACAAGTTAGCCCTACACAAAAGAAAAGTCCATTATAGAAAGGCAATTAAATGTCAGCATTGTGCTAAAATGTTGTCTTCTAAGTATTATCTGCACAGACACATTAAACGGAAACATGTGGAGCACAAAGACTTTATTTGTGCGACTTGTGGTAGAGGTTTCGCTTTTAAAACTGAATTGCGCAATCACAATAGAACTGTGCATGAAAAACACTTACTCCCCAAGAAACAGTACAAGTGTAAATTTTGTTCCAAGACTTACAAGTGTCCAAAATCTGTTATAGTGCATGAGAGATCAGTACACACAGGTAATGAAAATCTGATGTAATTTTATAATTGTAGTGTTTTTAACACAATAGGAAATATCTAATTTATAAATTTACGGATGTAAGATGGTGATAACAAAAAAGAACACCCGCATGAGCTTGTCGTGGACTTCTTCTTAGACCAGGAAGCATTAGGAGTAGCTGTAGTTTTAAACGAACATGGTTATCGCCATCATCCCACTGACGTGTATACATTTCTCATTTAATGTATTGGATTTGGATGCTCCAAAGTGCCATCTATGGGCCCTACTTGAATAAAGATATTTTTGATTTTGACTCACTGTATATGTACTCGCTTAGCCGTTATATAACGGCAGATTAAAATACAGTTGTCACCAACCGTCCTCTTCCCGCGGATGTTGTACTATGCGACTAATTAAATATAATTTCCTAGTCCTTAGTTAACCTAGATGAGAAGTCATTCATGGTGTCCACGATACAGGCTACCTAGTGTGGAGACCACTAGCGATTAAATTTTGTAATCTTTTTGAAAATAAAGATTTTTTTTTAATACCTAACGGAGAACGGCAGGATGATTACGTGTCTCGCGACAGGTTTGCGACAGGCGTAAATCTTGCAATCACTGCTGTCAAACGTCACTTTTGTTTATTTATTGTATGGAGAAGTGACGTTTGACAGTAGTGATTGCAAGATTTACGCCTGTCGCAAACCTGTCGCGAGATACGTAATCACCCTGCGGGGCCCGTCTACTACGACATAATTCCGCCTTTAGTCCAGCAGTCGACTGTTTTAGGCTATAGATATGTTTCTACTCATTACAAACATGGTACCCAGTTTACTCACTTCGCTTTTCAGGTCACAGACCAGCTGTCTGCTCCGTATGCACAAGCAGTTTCTACCACGAGGACTATCTTAAAGAGCACATGCGTCTTCACACGGGGGAAACTCCATTCAAATGTCCGATCTGCGGACGAGGTTACGCTCAGCGAGGCAACATGAAGAGCCATCTAAGAATACATAGGATATCCGAACTCGACGCCACCATGTTGAGTAAAATAAGACCAAATTATTTGAGGCTACTCAAGGCATAGGTATTTATGCATATTATGTATGTTAAAGTTCGTTCAATGATCACACCATTCCAGTAATAACTGAGCTCATCGAAATCCGCATCTAACTTTCAAATCTTTCACATGTGGTCATTCAAAAATATTCCAGTGTTCCTTCGATGGTTAATTCCAAATACCTAAGTATTTTGTAGAGAAACCCAAATACCCATCTTTTGCTATTTCATTCCCGATGATGTTGAATTTAGATTTCGAATGGCTGGAAAATCAAATAAACTAGCGCTTATCTGATTTTCAAGCAATGTACGCGCAGCGGACACGCGCTTTACTGACAAGTTTTTTTAAAACAAAACATGGCTGGTTTCCCTTAATTTGTCTCATGTGGCTGCAATCTTGGTAATAACAGAACTGATCAATTATAAATTTTAAAGGTTCATCACTTTACAGTCAATAACGTAAGTGTAAAATTTATAAAACAACATTTAGTTGTACTGCACGTACGACTTTAAGACGAGGGTTGACTCCTTATGTTTTCATGGTGCTTAAAAAACGCCAAAACCAGGTCTCGCTCACTTTAAACTTGATTTCGTATCGCAGAATAACATATTATACTTAACGTACGACTTGGGAACGATTTCCTTAATCAGAAATGCGGATAGTCTAACTCCATATGTTAGACTTGCGTATACGTAAGACCTCCGTTAAACCAACACGTATCAAGTGTCGTCGAGGTTCTTCTCACGCATCTGTAGAGAGACGGGGACATCCGTTCAAGGCTGCCTTGAATACAGCACTTTCCTTGGATTCGCCCTTCTTTAAAGGACGCTTTTATCTTCTTGGGCAACGTATGACAAGGCAGTTTGTTAAATTTACTTTGTTCTGCCCATTTTAACATCTTTGTAAAAAATGTTACAGAAGTTAAAAATCCTGAGCTTGTTAAGTCAATGGGCATCAATCAAATTGCACTTAGTGCTTTTGTGGCATAGTGGAGACACTGCAGGTAATAACATCTCACTGGTTAGCATAATACTAATGGAATAGTGTTAACCTGAATTATTAGTTTTTGTTATTAACATAAACTTGTTGCGATTACGACAAAACCTATTTGAAATTTTATTTACCTATTATTATTTGATAGTATATGTTAATTCTGGTATATTTTTAATATGTCAGGGATAGAATTCAGTTATTAATGTGAATAAGATATTTTTTTGTTTGTTATATATTTCATATTATGTTTGAATGTTGAATATAGATTGTGCAATAAAGTGAAGAATTGAGAAAAAAATACTTATATATTTTTTATTCAAAAATTGATACTTATGTTTAAAATATTTCGTTAAAACATTTGCTGAAAGCTCGACAAATGTTGCAATATAATATTATTGTTAATTTTATCTAATTTTAAAATATTTCTTGTAAAAATAAAGTTAAAAGAAACTATTATATATTATAAAATATATTAAATAAATTATAAAACTTGCTTTGTTTAATTTCTATATTTTATTTACATAACATTGTGGAATCTTGTGCTGCCATTTCTTGTAAATTCAACTAATCTGAAACAATAGAAAAATTGTTTTGTAAGGAACTGGCTCTATTATCAAACCCTGATCAACATCAGCTATCAAACAAATACTTAACATAATGTGGCTACTAAAATAGTGTGTTCATGGTATATCATGAAATTTAAATCTATCCAAAATTTATAATTTTTCGTTACTAAATATTCCTTAAGCGATGAGAGTGACCGATTTTTTATTGTCCAAGAGAAAAAGAGAAGACAAAGTCTAATTTTGGGTAAGTTAAAACGATTTACACTTACTCTTTCAACGACGCAGCTATCTCTGTCATGCACTTAAGTTTCTGCTCTTCTAGTTCTGTCAAGTAGTTCACTCTACTAACTTCAGTCTCTTGCAGTTTTAGTTCGTCAGCTTTTAATTTCAATTCTAGTGCTTTAAGTTTTAGCTCTTCACTTTTTTGGTGAATTCTTTCCTTTTCTAGAGCGAGATGCACTTTGGCTTTGTAATCTTCTAATGTTTCCATATTACTGGATTCTCTCTCTGCTAAAAGTCAAGAATACAATTAATTTAAATAAAGGGACTAGTTTGCTAGATTCCTAGACATATTGCTACCACCAGGTTTTTTTTTAAATATTGCATATAGGTCGTTACGCATGTTTACCGCGTAACAGCATTAAAAACTTCATAGTAGATGTAATATCCACCATACATTTAGTATGCACCTTTATAAATTAGCAAAGGCTTTGAAAAACGGGTTTATATTCATTCCATTGTTCGGTTTCTAACTAACTACTCTCTATTTAGAGTGCGGTTTTATATATCGCTCCGGCATTAAGTTCATAACACTTCCAGAAAGACATCATTTAGATACCTTTTGAAAAATGACATATTATATAATAATATATAAACTCTAAGTTCACGATTGTTTAACGGAAAAAATATTCTTACTTTTATTCGCAGTTCAGGGTCTCCATTACGCTATGCCCATGGTTACATTTCTTGCTCCAATGCATATGACCATGATAATGTAATGCGACATCTAAATAAATTGGTTATTTAAAATACACTTTCAATACAGTCTTGCCTGCACAGCTCAAGAGCAGCAAACATACATACCACTAACAAGGTATACAGGATGTTATAAAAACATGCAATATTACCTTCCACTTTTATGTTAGCTTCTCCACTTTCAGTCACTTTTTTATGCCTGCCTGGAATGTTATTCAAATAATTACAAATAACTACCAAAAATAGTGTGCAAAAACTATTCTTAATAGAGCAGTTGCAGTACAAAATTAACAGCAAAGGACTAAGATAGAGTAGCTTCTTAAAATTTTAGGTAGCAGCACCACCGTACAATATTTTCTGTCTCCCTTTATTTGCCCTTTTGCCTAATAATACTCATACTTAATTTAGCAGCACCACTACACAACTAGGCAAACAATTTGAACGGGAGTTCTGATTGACACTTCTTATAATTGTGGGTAGCTAAGCTAGTTTAACCCCTACATCAACCTGGAGATCCTTTCCTTACATTTTTTTTTTCGTAAGATAGAATAGATAGAATAGTCTTGATTGAATGCATAATGTGGTTAATACTAACCAAATATATCGTAATTATGACTTAAGTCTTTCTTGTCTTGGACTCCAAGACTTATGAATTCCCGGTTGTCCTCACTAAATCTATCTGTGCTGTCATCATCAAATTTATTTTCAAGTTGCTCCAAGTTTTCACTGAATGTGTCACTTTCTTTATGTGTTCTATTAGACTGAAATAATAGAAATATTATGTCTATCAATTTATTTTATAAAATTAGGCATGGGCGCTTTACCACTAAGCTACGACTGTGATACCGTAGCTTACTGGTAAAGGGCTCAGGATGCCATTGCTAGACGGTCGCAGTTTCAAATCTTGTCGCTTCCGAGATTTTTATATGCATTATAAAATATGTAAAAAATTATAATGTTTATATAAAGTGCAATTAATCAAACAACTTTGTCTTTTCACACAAAATTAAATCTTAATAGATAGGAGTTCTCCATTTTTGTTGGATTTGTTCAGAGTTAGAACCATAGGCAATAGTCTGCTGTACATACATCTACAAAAGCATTGCCTACAGTATTTATTTTTAAATAATTTCTGTAGAAGGATTTTTTTAATTTAATCCCAATTTTTTTTTATGCCTACCCTGGCCAAAAACTGTGTGCACACCACTGACCCTTTTAAAGCTTGGACTAGTTTTAAAGGGTGAAGCTCTTGGAGCTGTTTATTTGAAATATCTTATGCAGATAGCTTGCATTGTAGACAGACATAATATTCTAGTCCAGGAAAATAAATAGAATTTTGAGAAAACCAAAAAATAGTTATGGACAGGGAAAAGTAGTATTGTTTTAAGTATACCTTTTCTTCATTAAGGACACCTAATAGAGTGTCAATAGGATAGTTGATCAATTTTAATAACCTCAGTTCTAGTTTTGTGAAATTTGGACTTTGGTTACCAAATTTTCTTCTTATAACTGTATCTGCTTTCCTTTTCGTTTTATTTTTCCAATCCGCCCACATCTGTGTATGTAGGAAGATTTGAGCGTGTTTTAACGTTAAATTAGAACAATAATAATTTTAATTTACTACTTATTGCTTATTGTAAGCTTTCATTTATTTAGGCATGTTTAACTATAGATCATTAGATCCTAGGTTAAGCAAAAAATTAATTGGTATTGGTGGTTTCTGTCAAGCAATTTTCAATTTCTTCTTCTTCTTCTGCTTGCGGCTCAGGTTCGTCTGGTCCCTGGTGTCACGTTGACCATCTCTCAGCCAGATCAGACCAGCTCAGATCTCCCAGTCAGGGTATCCAGAGTACGGAGGAGTACCCAGCCATTACAACCAGGGTAAGAAATTGTCTGCCCACTATGCTTTACTCAGGGAGCATGTTAAACCAACAGTTTTGGTTTTAATCTCTGACATGTGAAAGTTAGGGTAAAAGTGAGAGTAACCAGGATAGTAGCAGCATAAATTCTCTCAATCTCTACCTGCTTTGTGAATCTCTCAAACTCCACATTATTGGTGGACAAACAAACTACAGGAGGCAGAAGCAAATAAAGTGAAGGCTGAAATCCAAAGATTCACATTATATTTTATAAACCTTCAAAAGTTTGTATGGATGGATGGATGTTTGTTACTTTTACTCAAAAACGACTATACCAATTGGACTAAATTTTGGAGTGGAGATAGATAATATCATATGAAAATGTATGGTTTTGCACGATTCATGAAAAACTAAATAACCGCATACGGAGCTGCGGGCAATAGCTGGCATAAACATATCTTAATTTTATATGCCAATGTGAGACAATAAATACTACTCTTCTTTCCTTGAACAGGCCTCAATCCAACATTGGACATAGATTAGTAGATATAATCTACTAATCTATGTCCAATGTTGGATATCCTACTCACATATACAGAATTCAGAGAAAGTCATTCGCAAAGTTGGAATCACAAGCACTTACTAGAATCTTAATATAGTAAAACATCTCTCACTTTACACCACTTGTGAAAGTTCTTAATAGCGCCATTATCAACACTATTCAGCTTCATAGCTATGCGTTTCCAAAACTTTAGCTTATTTGTGTTCTTGTAAACCACTCTCCCGTCTTGGAGATTTCCATCAGCACTGAGCAAATCAAGTAATTTCTGCATTTGAGCTTGACTCACCCTACCATCACGGTCTTTGCTCATTTTATCCACTTAACTGAACCTAATGTTTATGTGCTATAATTGGCGTACAAAGTAAAAGTGGTACTTATTCAATGAATGTTCAATATTAACAGTTATTCTCAAAAATAATTGAACTTTATTTAAAGTAAACAAACACAAACATTTCTTATTTGAAGTGACAACCATAGAGACCACAGACCCGCTAAAAAATGATGACAACCGATTAAATAAAACTGTGGAGCAAAATTAGCCATTAGCAAAATAACCAATTTGTGTAATATTTTACTGGTGGTTATGGTTGATAACTGACCATTTTAAAATAAATTGCATTATTGCGTCCAAAAAGCTCCACAGTATATTATATAGGCAACTTACTTTTCCATTCAAAGAAGATACAAGATATGTCAAAGCCATTGCATCTATGGTGGGTAAGTCCACTGTCAAGGGTGTCAAAGTCTTAAGTTATCATTTGACAAATGATCTAAACTTGGGTTCGGCGGGAAACTTCGTACATGGCGGACGCGGTTTTTTCAAATTTTTCTTTGATTTTATTGTAAACTCGTCTTGAAAAGGATTTGGTGTTGTTTATATTGAACTGTAACTTGGCCTGTCAATTTGTGCACACGTGTTAGTGAGATTCCGGTGTAATTTCGGTGTTTTATGTGAATTTACACAGCAGCAGAAATAGTTGTCATTGGTGATATTCGTATAAATCTAACCGTATTTGGTGTTGGTTAAATATTTATTATGTGTCTGTAGTTATAGTGTTTCCAGTAAAATGGATCTAGATACACCTCCTGAGCCGCCCGACCCGGGGGCATCAGCCTCGTCTCGCAAACGACAAGGAGAGGATACCAACGTATATGCGGCCAAAAAAACTATAACTAATCCTACTCAGGTAAACCCATCCGTTCAAAGCCTTTACATACATCCTTCCTTCACCGAAGGCGCCAAGTCATACTCTGACGATGATAATGGGCCTTTTATCGTCCAAGTCTCACGGGAAGTGGAGGACCCATCCTCTGGAGCGTCATTACGGGCTATAAATTTCGGTCAATTCTTGCACAAACACAAAATTGGTTCAATTATCCACGACGGCGTCAAAAATATAGGCCGCAACAAAATTACTGTAGAGTTTACTTCTGCCCAAGCTGCCAACAACTTTCTGGTTAGTCCAGTTTTGAAGTTATGCAAATATAGAGCTATAATTCCCACATACAACATAACCAGAATGGGGCTGGTGAAAGGAGTTCCCGTGGACTGGTCGATGGACGAGCTTGTTGATTCGCTAGAGCTCCCGCCTGGCTGTGGTGAGGTTCTGAAATCAAGGCGACTGAATAGAAAATCTGTCACAGAGGGTGTCATCACTTGGGTGCCTACCCAATCTGTTGTCCTAACCTTCAGGGGGCAAATGCTTCCTGCTAAGGTATATTCATACCACACCTCACTGCCAGTTGAAACATATAAACTTCCAACAATACAGTGCCAGAACTGCTGCCGTTTTGGCCACATTAAAACAATCTGCAGATCTAAGCCCAGATGCTACAGATGTGCTCAGCCCCATACAGGTGACTCATGTTTGGTCATCAAGGAATTATCTACATGTTTACACTGCTCTGGTAGTCATTTTGCTACTGATAAAGACTGCCCAGAATTCTCCAGGCAGCAATCTATTAAAATGGTCATGTCTCAGAATAATAAATCTTACATTGAAGCATCATCTCAGTTTCCTCCTGTCCGCAGGTCCTATGCTGAGATAACAAAAGAAATGTTTACTCCTACTAATGTAACTTCCACCAAAACCTCCTACCGGCAAACAGTTTTCCGCTCTCCTCGTCCCCGAGCTCCTCTAGCAAAGGGCTACGATAAAAAAGCTGTTCAGACTATTGTCGGTGATTACTCCTCATCCCTTCCTAATGGATGCGCTCTCAACAACAATGTTGAGAACCCTCCCTCCCAAGGTAAAATGCTTGAGTTTATCTCCGAATTTCTACTTAGTATTGTCGCTCCATGTAGTGAAATTCCCTTACCGCCCAACGTTGCCAAAAACTTAAGCCAACTTTTTAAACTACTACAAAATGGGCCCAATAACCCTGCTACAGTGGAACTGTAAAAGTTTACGTCCCAAGAAACATGAGTTAATCTCTCTGATTAACCTTCATAATCCCACCATTCTTGCCATCTCGGAGACATGGTTGAGGCCTGGTTCACGATTACGGGTGCCGGGCTTCTCCTGTTTGAGGGATGACAGGAGTGATGGGTATGCAGGCAGTGCTGTATTTCTACGGCACTCCCTCCCCTACACCCAAATCGCTCTTCCTTCCCACAGTCAACAGATCAATGCTGTTGCTGTCCGTACCCTAGACATATCTTTTGTATCTCTGTATATTCCTCATCCCTCATCTTCTATTATTCCCGAATTACAAGCAATCTTGTCGTCCCTTCCCAGCCCTATCATAGCCATGGGTGATTTTAACACCCACCACACGATGTGGGGGTGCCATGCTAGTGACGGGTTTTCTCCATTGCTGATTGATTTACTTGATGATGTCAGTCTTTGCATCCTCAATGACGGTTCTCCTACTCGAAGGGTATACCCCAATCAGAACCCTAAATCAGCGGTTGATCTCACCCTATGTTCGGCTAACCTAGCATCGCGCCTGACTTGGAACGTGCTACAGTCAACCTGTGGCAGTGATCATTTTCCTATAATTGTTACATTAAATAATAAATCCTTACCTACCCCTAACTATGATCCCCTTTTAAAGTATAAACTTAAAAAAGCAAATTGGGAAGATTATGCCCTATCCGTTGATTGCATTGTAGACACTCTGCCCGATTTGGAAAGTGATGGAAACATTCTGGTATGCTATGATCTCTTTTTAAAATCTCTTATATCTTCGGCCGATTCCCATATTCCAAAAAAACACCCTGTGAAAAATCCGCTGCTTTCCTCTCCTTGGTGGGATGATGAATGCAGCGATTTATTTGGTAAAAGATCTGCTGCAGAAGAATTATACTCAGCCTGCATGACTCAGGATAATTTTAATAGTTACCAAAAACTAGATGCTAAAATTAAAAGATTAGTCTTCAAAAAGAAAAGAGCAAGTTGGACGCAGTTCTGTGAATCGCTTAGCCCTCGTTCACCCTCCACCATTGTGTGGGAAAATATGAGGAGATTCCGTCGCTCCCTGAGCCACGTTGATCCTTCCTCAAATAATCCTTCTGACTGGCTTAACAACTTTGCAGACAAATTAGCTCCACCTTATGTTCCCTATGTGGACTCATTTCTAACTACTACGCCAGCTCCAGCTACGGATGAAATGGATGCCCCCTTTTCCTTTTCTGAGCTTCAAATTGCTCTCAATGGTCTAAAAGATACAGCTCCAGGGGAAGATGGCGTTCCATATTCTTTCCTGGCTAACTTAAATGACAAAGCTAAAATTTATTACCTTAAAATAATCAATAAATGTTTGGAAACTGGTTCTATCCCAAACTCCTGGAAATCTCAAATTGTTATTCCTATCCTTAAACCTTATAAAAATCCCCTTAATTCAAATTCATATAGACCCATAGCTTTGTCATCTACTTTAGCTAAAGTTACAGAACATCTCCTTAAAAACCGACTGGAATGGTTAATGGAAAGTAGAAATATTCTCCCCTCCTCCCAATTTGGGTTTCGGAAGGGTATGAGTACAACAGACAGTCTCAGTGTATTAACAACAGATATTAGATTAGCCTTTACAAAAGGAGAGTACCTTGTGGGTGCTTTTCTTGATATTGCTTCTGCATATGATAATGTCCTACTTCCGGTGCTCAGGCAGAAACTACTTAAGCTGAGTGTTCCCTCGAGGATGGTTCATTTCATATGTAATCTGCTGTTTTGCAGATATGTTCTGGTAAAGCATCAGAATAATTCTCTTCCCCCCAGATTAATCTGGAAAGGCCTCCCTCAAGGCTCTGTTCTCAGTCCTCTGCTCTATAGCATATATACCCACGACCTCGAATTGTCTGTTTCTAGTTTTTGTACCATTTTACAATATGCTGATGATATTGTCCTCTATCACAGCTCAGGCAGTATAGAGGAAGTATCCTGTCGTATCAATTCTGCTTTGTATTATCTAGGCCAGTGGCTGTCTGACCATGGCTTGTCCCTATCAGTGGGCAAATGTCAGGCAGTGGTATTTACAAGGAAGAGATACCTCCCGAACCTCAACATCTCATTTGAAGGTCAAGCAATCAACCTTGCAGTTAAAGCTAAATTTTTAGGTGTTTATTTAGACACACGACTGAATGGAATTGCTCATTCTGAACACATTATCAAAAAATGTGAAAAAGGCATCAATGTACTACGAGCAATAGCGGGAGTTTGGTGGGGTGCTCACCCCTATACTTTAAAATTATTATATAATGCCTTAGTACGTAGCCACATGGATTACTGTATGTTTGTTTTAGAGCCTTTTAATAAATCAGCTGCTGAAAAGTTAAATAAAATTCAGTATAGATGCCTTAGAATTATTCTAGGTGCAATGAAATCCTCCCCCACTAATGCTTTGCAGGTAGAATGCGTTGACCCTCCTCTATCCATCCGTCGACAATATCTATGTGACCGCTTTATCAGCAAGATGTTACAGCTGTCATCCCATCCTCTTTGGCACCGACTAAGCCAACTATCACACGCACCTTGCTCCCGTAACTCGTCTTCCTACTTGCTAGATAGTTTCCTAAAGTATACCAGCCTTCCTAATCCCCTGACATCTTTCACAATCAACCCACTATATTCAACCCCATTTAAAGCATTAATATACAACCCTTCCATCATCACAGATCTAGGTCTGAGTAAAGGATCCCCAGATACCAATATCAAACTACAAAAGCATATTAGTCAAAATTGGTCAAATCATCTTATTATATATACTGATGCTTCAAAGCTGTCTCCAGAAGGTTGTGTTGGTGCTGCATGTTGGGTTCCTGTTTACAGAATTGTTTTAAAATTTAAATGCCCTCCCGAGTCTTCTGTGTTTACCGGAGAGGCCATTGCTCTTTTGGAAGCAATCCTGTTTGCACTGTCCCATAACGTACAACAGACGGTTATTCTGACTGACTCTTTAAGCTGTTTAATGTCTATTAAAGAAAACCCCTTTCGCAGCAAATCACGATTTCCCATTATCTTAAAAATCCGGAAGGCTCTGCTCTCTTGCAATCAAAAAGGACTATTCATCTTACTGGTTTGGATTCCAAGCCACTCAGGTATTCCAGGAAACGAGACTGCTGACTCTTGTGCCAAAACAGCTGTTGAGTCAGGTTCTCTAGATCATTTTAAAAATTCATCGCATGACCTATGTACTCTTGCCAAAACATATATGGAAACAGCCTGGAAAATTTTTTGGAATGATTCCAAATTGGTTAAGGGTAAGTTTTACGCTACCATCCAACAAAACATACCAAGACAACCCTGGTTTTGTCACTCTCGGAGTACAAATCGCTGGACTTCATCCACAATTTCCCGATTGCGTCTTGGTCATGCTAGCACACCTGTACATCTGGCCAAACTCCGGATAAGGGACAACTCCATCTGTGAGTGTGGCTTGGATGAGGGCACTATAACTCATATTATTTTTAACTGTCCCAAACTTACCTATCCCCTCTATGACGTTCTTCCTCCCAAAGTCCCCCGTCCTTTGAGTGTTAAATGTTTTTTAATGTTTGTTTTTAGTCCTTATTGTAGATTTTTATGTAAATATATAGTAAGTAATAAAATTAAAGTGTAATGTACAAAAAATATCCGTGGTAGATATATATGTATGTGTTGTCTGTGCTGCCTTAGGTTAAAGAGCTAACTAGCTAATAACAACTATTTCTTGGTACAAATTCAAAATTAACTTTTCATTAGTTTCACCGATCAATCTCCTTCGTGCCTTCTTCATCTACAAGACATTGGCGAAGTACCTTGTGCCCAGTTGGCACAGACAAAAGCCATAAACAAGAATTGAATTGAATTGAATTGATCTAAACTTGAAGAGAAAAAACATTTTTGTAAGAAGTTTCGGTGATTGTTTTTATTTACAAAGAACAATAGGTAGTAAATACTTCTTTCTTCTTTCAGGTTAAGCTACTTCTTGCGAATAATATATTAAACGGTGAACATGCTGCGTACAAAAATACATATAGCATTAAGTGCTATCGGTGCAACATTGGGAATATCTGCATTTATATGTTTTTGCATTGTTTACGCAAATATCGAGGCTGGAATGTGGGCGTTATTGTCCGGTAAGTGATTTGACTTTAACACCAGCACCAAGTGTACTGATTTATCGTATGACGTCAAATTCATAATCTACTTATTTGTAAAGTTAACACAACAATGTACTATACTCCGCTACATATAGCGCAAATATGCTGACCAGAATGTTCTTGACAACCTTATCTGGATACAAGATGTCATTAGTTTACAAAAATTGTTTTGGCACCTTGATATTGTTGTTGCAAGTGTTGTTGTCGGGGAAGGACCCGCGCCCTGTAGTAGACCGATGATTATCTGTTTATCCTTACTTCACAGTACAGGAGACCAATAGGTCAGATCAAAGATTATAATTTTGCATAAAAATATAGTCAAAGATGTGTACTAATAAAATGAAATATGAGTGTCTCTTGAAAAAATGTCCCTGTAGAACTAACAACTTTGCTAACTAGATAAAAAATAACCAGGTTAGCAAAGCTTTGAAAGCAGCTAGGTGATACTTGAAATATCCAGGAATTCTTTTCAATTTATCTATAACAGGCAAAAATATAGGATTATACAGCCTTATAAGAAATAAAATTGATTCAAAATGTCTAATCAAGGCTTTTTTGTAGGTATACATGCTGGACTAACTCTTATGCTTCACTGTCATTACTTGAAAGAGTCACTTCATGTGAACTTCTCTAGAAAAGCACTTCAGTACCTTGGAGACTTTGGCATAGTTGGCTTTGTGTCAGGCTCAGCCCTAACATTGTTCTACTTATTTTTGGAAATCTATTACAAAACCGGTGAGTCCCAATTTATTAGTAAATCCATCCTAACTTATATTATAAATGTGGAAGTGTACCAGTTTATGCAGTTATTACTTGCAAGGGCCTTTTTTTTTTACTTGCAAGGGCCTAGGATCCTTTACATTACCTAAAAGGTCAAAGACAAAGTAAATTTTTCTTTATTCAAAGGTACTTTTGGTGCATTGGTTACATACAAAAAGTGTACCTAGTAGTGAATAGTGATAGCAATAACTACATTCGTAAACTTAAAACTAAAGCTACGAGGGGACCAAACGCGCCTTGGTGTAAGAAGAAGCCCACAACAAATTAGCTGGGTGTTCTTTTTTTTATCACCATCACCAATAGCACACAGAGTTTTAAAAATAACCGTTGTTATCTATGTTAAAAGCTAAACCAATCTTATTAAAACCTGATGAATTTAAAAAGATTGCTTTAGCTGTATAATAGCTTTCATCCTGAAGCTATGGAGTGTTTGAAAAACCAAAACAAACAATGTCATCTAGTTAATAATAAAAGTTTTCCTGTGCATTAAATGTTTTATATGATGCCTATCAAGCTTATCTTGTTATTTATAACTTATCTCGCCTGTTGAAATTCTATTCTGTAACATGAGTCATATTTGTGAAAGTGATAATGTGAATTATTATCAATAGACTTTTGTTTTTAAGAAAACAACAGTTTTTATATAAAATGTTGGTAAATTAAGAAAAATCGGACATATGTCACTTCTATACCATAAAGACTTTATGAAAAGTATCATTGTTATAATTTTCATTACCAACTTAGCCTACTATGGCTTCCATTGAGTCTTCACTCCGCCTAAGCTTAACCAGCAAATGTTTTCAAATATATTATTAAATATTCATCCATATAAATTTAATGACATTATGTTTAATTGTTACAGAACATTTATCTTTAAAAATTGAAAAAAACTTGTGTGAAATTAGTGATATGTTGGTTACTTTAATTGATAATGAGTGATGTGATTTTATTTTCTTATTAATTTTTGGCTTTTTTCACCCTGCCTGATGGTGGATAACAATGTCTCACTAGTTTCTAAAGCAAATATACTATAACTGAAATTTATGTTTTATCAGATATCACGCCAATACAATCAAGCATAATCATCCGTATGATATGGTCATTCATGATGCTGAAATGGGGCCTCCTGCTGTACATGTGCACCAAAAAATATTTGCGCACGTACAACGACCACCAGCTGTTCACCGAAAACCCGAACATTGAAGAAACATAATATAGTAATGGTTTTTATTCCACCATGTATGTATAGAATATGTAAGTTCCAGTTAGTGGTTTTTAAGTACATTTTTTTTGTATATATTTAATGCACGGCTTCAAACCGGTTTCAAAGAGCCGATATTTATTTGGGTAACACGAATTCCGTAATCTCCGTTTCGTTCGGAAGAAAATGAGTCCGATTTACGCGCCCATTCCGATTCCCGCTCATGCGAGAAGAAAAGCGAGCGGTCAATCAACCCAGTCAACGCTTAAACGAGGAAACCACTTATTAACCGTGTTAATGGATAGCCGGTTAAAGTAAAGTTTTAACGAACAAAACCGCTATTACTAAATTTTTCCTCTGAGTGTAAAAAAAATTAGCGGTTTTTAATCCATTATGTTGATCGCACGTGAAGGTCAGGAATCAAAACTGGTGTCAATGCTGTAAATATATAGATTTAAATGACTCCCTTCAACATCCAGGAAAATCTGTAATCTGTAATTGTCAGTTTTTAAAGTTGTTTTATAAGTCAAACCTTGTGGATATTTCAGCACTACTACTAGATCTGTAACTTTAGTTTAGTTTATAGATTTGTGTAAAACCGAATTGGCAACAATGTTGTAACATTCAATGTGTATGCCCTTCCAATTACACGCAAAGCAAGCAAACAAAACACACGTTCTATAATCTCTTCTACACGAAAAGAGACTCGGAAGTATTCTGTAATTCAAATTCACAATAGCGAAGACTAGTTATGTTTGCTTGTCTAGCTAACAAAGGGGATGGGAAGATAATGACAGTTACACAAACCCCAAATGCTCGTAAGGTAGTCAACAAAAAAATCTCTCACCTCTAGAACATATCAACGGCTTTAAGCATGGCAATTGGCAACTAAATTAAGTAGGGATTTCCCCTAAACGAATGTACAATCATCATAGTTACGTTAAAATTTCAAACCGGTTTTAGACCCTGGTATCGGCATTATTTAGCCTAATGTATCGTTTATGAAACCAGTGAAATAGAGAAACCGTATCCAATTCGATTTGGATCAATTCAAAATAAAAACAAAAAAATGTTATGTATCGGTTTACCTTTGTTTTTTTTTTAAAACACGCGGCATAAACCGTTTAAATGAGATTATTTGAACGCTATGAATCATTCCGGTTTCCTTACGGTTAAAAATCGATCAATCAATTATCCGTTAGAACAGAAAAATATTTTTCAAATGTATCGGTTAATTAAAACCGGTTCCGAGCCCTGATTGTAACCAATAACCCTCCTTAAATTTTATGCACTTGATTTTACTAATACCTCCCGAGGGCCTTCGGTTCCTTAGCTACGAGTGTAAACGGTGCAACTGGTTTGTACACAAATCTAAAATCAAGATGCTCTAAAATAAATAGCGAGTTCTGAAAATTCCCAAGAACTTTATACTAAAGAAACAGCACCGTTTTAGTGTAAAATTGAGTTGGTAGGTGTACCTAACTAACAGATTTATTAAAGTAGACGATTTCTTGTTTTTTAAAAGGTGGGTAGATTATGAGGTATTGCTTTAATTAGAATGATTAAAGAAGAAATAAAAAAGAAGGTACTTATAACATGAAACCTTTGTAATAAGGTTAAAATAATAATTATCGGGTTCAAAATTCTCTTATCATAATATTTTAATTTATAAAATACTTATAGTACATTTCACGTAGAAATAGCGCTTAACAGTCTTACTGTAATTACGACGATATTTTAAATTAATGCGAGTGCGTTCGTCTTTTATATATAAATAGCTTTTACCAGTGACTTCGTCCTCCTAAATATAACTTCCGGGGATGTAAAGTATAGCCTACGTTTCCCTCCGGCACTTATCTATTAATTAAGACTCCACTCTGCTAATCGTCTGGTAGCGCCATTTTACGTGACACCAAGTACAATATGATATAATATTTTAACCAAGTAAAGTTGAAGCCAAACCAACACGTCCACACACGTTAGTGGGAGCGTGCAAATTTGCGTATTACTTACAACCAATAACGAGTCTTGCACAAACCGGCGCAGATTGTGATTGGTCGTAAATTACGACGGGGTTAGCCTCAGCTTTTAAGAAAATTATAAATTAAATGTTAAAAAATAATTAACTTTTAAATCCTTTCATGGCATTTTTGCAATCTATATTTTTAAAATTTGCAATGATTTGTAAAAAAATAGTACATTGTAATTATTATTATTGATGAGCTAGCTCTCAAACTAAAATTTTACTATAATTTTAATGAAAACATTTTGTGATATAGTATTTATTAATTTTTGCAAACAAATTAGACTGAAAATGGAAGATTGGCGGTATTAAATTAAGCTTTACCTTTTTTTTTTTAAATCAGGGGAATTAAGTAATAAGTACGAGTTTCAGTTTAAATTAATAATATAAATTAGTGAGATACGTATGCATGACTGAAAATATTTTATAAGTAAAAGCAAACATTTCGGTATTAAAATTGTATTGGTTTTTAAATGATTTAATTTAAGTTTTAAAATAATTTAAACTAATGACCAGGGTACATTATTGGCATTATTAAATTCCTTACTAGCTGTTATCGACTGTCGCAAATTAAATATTTTTAAAATAGTATTATTGTTAAGCCTAAAGATTTTATCTATTTATAATTTTTAATAATAAATAATAAATTCGTTTTGCAAAATAATTGTTGTGTGATTGTCAACCATTTAATTTTATTAGAACGTTGAAATCTGGATAGAAGTTTTAGATATTTAAATATAATATAAACTTTGATTAATTATGTACAGTTTAGGTTGCTGATACTTTTATAAGTGAAATTTAACTGAGTCTGACTAACTAAACCGAGATGTAAACAAGGACCGCATTGTAAGGAAGAGATAATCCGTACTCTGTTCTAAAACTCTCATAGTTGAATTAAAAACATTATTTTCTGACGTCGAAGAATGTAGAAAATTCACTGTATCACATGCCCAAAACTAAAAGCTCTAACTTTTCATGGTTTAGTCACAGCTTAGAAATGGTATGGACTAACGCCCGAAGTTAAACCATCTCATCCAGAATCTACAAATGGCGGATTGAAATTACTAATACTATTATACAGGGGCGAGTAGATTTATAGAGATTGGAACAATTGAATAAGACAGCACCACTGAATTTTATATTCCATCTGAAGTAATCAACTTGGGATTAGATTGATTTATTATTTGTAGTTATTTAAAACAGTGATCCACTAAATTCTATTTAGTTATTAAATTTTTAATTCAACTTTCCATTTTGGATTGTACACATTTAAGATGAGTTTATTCCATCTTGGAGCTTATTGCGTGTCATGTGTATGAGCAGAAAACAGTTGACATTAATTGGTCTTTGTTTAGCTCTTTCCCTCCCTAAATTCATCATCATCATCATCTTAACCGAATACCGACCCACTAGAGAGCAAGGGTCTCCTCAGAAGAAGGATCTAGGCCGTATTTCACCACGCTAACCAATTGCGAATTGGTCTAGACTTCTTATACAGGTTTCTTCACAATGTTTTCTTTCACCGTTGAAGCAAGAGATATTCTAATTGGTTAATTACGAGATGGAGAGAGAGCTATGTTGGGAGTGTCTCTACGTGATCATGTGAAATTACTAATTAGGAGACGCGTAGAAGAACTGGAGTTACCGGCATGGGTCAACGAGTCGTGAAGCTTAGTTAAGTGGCAATGGGCGGGGTACATAGCTCGGAGAACCGATGGACGTTGGCGTACAAGATGCTGAAATGGCGATCCCGCACTATAAAGCGGGTGCGTTGGTTGACCCCCAACGGGGTGGGCAGACGACATCGCTGGGAGCCACTGGAAACAAGCGGCCTAGGAGCGTAGGTTTTGGTTGGTTTTCGTAGATTTTGGAACTTACAGAAGACCTATGTTCAGCAGTTAACGTCCAACAGTTGAAGTGATGATAATGAAATTGATTAAATTATATCTGTATGCCAGTGATCAAACTCGCCCCCCCCCCCAAGGTAGGCCGTAGTCCTAACCACTAGGTTATCAACGCTTAAGCTATAAGGGTGTGGAAAATCTCATTATCAATTGAATAGCACCTATTACACCTAACCTTGCGTGCGCGCATCCCGTTAAAATTGTTAGCAACGCAACCTTGCTATGCATTGAAAATACCAGTAGAAAGACTAGCGCGCATCGTGCCGCACGTTGTTGCCGCATTCCAAATTTAAATACGCGCGGGAAAACATGTTTAGGACTTAAGTGGCGTTTCCTTCAAATAATACTTGGACAAAAAAAAAAAACGAATCGTGAGAAATATTTATGCAATAACGTCGATGTGGATTTCTTTTTAGTCATTGGTGAGTAATTTTTGTATTAAAAAATAATTATTTACGAAATAAATAGAGACTAAATAGGTGGATATTTAAGTAGATACGTAATTTAATTTTTATAGAATATCTTATGAAAATGAATTCATAATAATAGGTAGGTATTACTTAAAGGTAATTTTAATATAAATACTTTTTGTGTGCATAAAACTCAGTTAGGATAAATAAATAACATCGAAAAATAAAATAAATAGATACAATTTAGGCATTTATTATGTATTTGTTTATTGCAATTTCCGATGGAGGTAGGAGAATTCACAACTTATTCATGTTAACTCCTAAAACAAACCCGGGAGGGGAGAATCAGACGAAGGCGAGGTATTGTTATTTCTTCCCTATGTCTTAATATATAAAAACTACTTAAGTTACATTTTATTTGGGTACACTAAACTATTTCTTTAAAGTGTTTTATCACACCGTTTGGAGAATTATTATTTATAAACCAGTATCATACTTAGTAGAAAAGCTAGAATTGCAAAGCGCCTCACCAAATAGTAAAAGCATTTGCCGTCGACGACTGACTTTTTTAAATTATTTTATAAGAAGTCTTAATTCATTATTCTGAGCGTAGTATTTTTTTAATATTTAAATGTATGGATGAAGATTATGTGGAAAAATTAAATAGATAAAAAAGCTCCTTAAATTTTTTATTACACTACACTACACACTACACCCTGTCGTCTGATTATCAGTTGGGGAAAAAATCGCGGCTGGCAAACATACCGATTCTCCAAAAAAAAATTAAAAACTAGATAATATTTAGTTTATTACTTTCTTCAGAATATGTCTATTCGGCTAATGTAATAGATATTAAGCAGTAAAACATTTTATAAAAATAATGAATGGATATAAAATTATAACTTCCGTCCAGCTTCCGTTATAAGGGCACTGACAGCCGTAAAAGTTATTTAAATGAATTCACTTTTTTTCGTCAGATGCCACGATATGACTGGTTTATCGGTTACAGCTTCATTAGGTATTCTAATAGCAGATACAAGTGAATGGGAACTCGTAGAAAAACCTACTGTTAGCTTTAGAAGGGCGATCGAAGACGTTTTCATTTGCCTGGGAAAATCTTTAGTGTCTGTCTGTGTCTTTAGCATCGTCGAATCAAACTTAGGTAGCTTCTTCGCAGTTTCTTACAACCGTTTTACGGCTAAATAGCGCAAGGTGAAGCGGACGCTGTAATATTAATTTAATTAAATTTATTATTCTTTAACTAACGCACGGCTATTTTGGGCAGGAGAATTTTCTTCTACGGGAAGAGGATATCTACCTATCCCTTCTCACAGTTTTGTACACTCTTCGAGTTGCACGGATAGACGTAATACCAATCCAGTAATTGGTAAGCATTTATAATGCTTTGGCGCTCGGTCAAGTCAATTTTATCCCTTTTAATTGGATGAAAATAATAGGGGGATTAAATTTTTGTCTAGCTATACTAGCCGTGCTAGGTCGATTTTGATAAGATTTTAATGCATTGTACAAGATACAAATCTTAAGATTGAAAACCATTAAGAGGCTACGTGTGTTACCTACAGCATCATATTAACCCATTGCAGGACACGGGTCTCCTCCCACAATGAGCTGGCCTAGTTATTGATGGACTCCAAACTCCTTTGAAATCATTATGGAGAACTCTCAGGCATGCTGGTTTCATCACGATGTTTTTCTTTACCGTTAAAGCAAGTGAATGAATGAATGAATGAATACACTTTTATTGTACACCAAAGAAAAAAAAAGGAGTTACAAAGATATAAATACATATCAAGAGAGTACAATTTGGTGGCCTTATCGCTACATAGCGATTTCTTCCAGGCAACCAATGGCGTAAAAGGAAAAAATATAGAAAAGAGGTAGGTGGTGCAATAAATAAGATTTAATACTATACAAATATATATAAATATAACTACAATATATAACATACAAGTGATATATTAATTGTTTGAAAACTACATAACTTACCTACATAAGTAAATCTAACCAGGTATATCAAGTGAAAATAAACTTTGCATCATTTTATTACCCGTGACCTGTCAGTTCGTCAAATGTTAAACAAAACCATAGCGGCAATTTGAAAGCAATGGAGATTACCCGTAAAGAACCTAATGTAGGGGCATTCGTTCCACTGAGGGCATTGGCAGGTTCATCGTAAGTTATTCACGCAGATGCAGGAAGAGAAAACTATAAAAGTACCTACCTACCTAGCCAATAGATATCTCAGTACCTACCTACATCTTATGGTAACCATTCAACTTGTACTCAGGGCTAGGAACCTGGTTCAGAATAACCCATTTATATTTAGATTTCTAAACCTATTGGCCACTGCTAAAAATTCGACCATTATTAATTTAAATAATGAGTTTGAACATATTATAAGTTTCTTTTGTCAATGTAGTCACTGATTTTGCCAAGATAATGACAAGGTTGCTTGGAAGCATCCGGCTACGCTTTCATCTCTCACAAGATAGAAAAATGAATGTTAAAATGTAAAATGTAATTTTTTATGTTGGAAAAGAACAACTGCTGAGTTTCTTGCCGGCATCTTCTCGGTAGAATCTGCCTTCCGAACCGGTGGTAGAGTCACTACACACGGACAGACTTGACGTTTCAAAAGTGCTTGTATTAGGCCTACTTGAAATAAATGAATTTTTAATTTTGAATTTTGGTATTGACACTGTTAATATCTCTCTTTTTTTGAAAAGAGTGCACATACGTGTGTTGTGTCAAATACGTATCTGAAACGTTTTTTTTATTGACTTAATGTATTTGTGGTCATTTTTTTTTCAGTATTCTCTATATAAACTGTTAGTGTGGGTAATTTCATATTTCTCCGTCCGCGCAATTTTCATAAAAAGGGGTACAAAGTTTTTTCTTCACTTATTAATATACAGATTATCAAACTACTCTTTTAACTTTTTTCTTGCAAGTGTAATAATAAGGCTTCTCGAGGGCGCTTAAGGTACCTCCACTCATAGTTTAAAAGTAAATTATTACAATGATTATAGTATACTCTCGAAAAAGGTAGAATTCAAAGCAATAAATGTTTAGAATGAGCATGTAATCTTAGCGGTATTTAATTGAAAAAATATTTTGTTCGTGATACGGTAAAGTTTTGAGAAATTCCATGCATGTATTTTCATCCAAAATTACTCGGTGTCTGAAGATCAAAATTTTTTTTTTTAATTCCACTACTGGTGATAGGCCAGTGGTTAGAACTTCGCCATCACTTTCGGTGGGATCGATTTCGTACCCCACCTCTAACTTCTCGGAGTTATGTGCGTTTTAACCAATTATATATTACTTGCTTTAGCGGTGAAGGAATACATCGTCAGTAAAACTATATTATATTCTCAACCAGAGAGATCTCCATTATGTTCTCAAAGATGTGTGAAGTCTACCAATCCGCAATTAGCTAGTGTGGCGCACTACGGCCTAAACCCTTCTTATTCTGGAAGGACCTATATACAAGCTGTAGTGGGCCGGTAATGAGTTGATAATAATGATAACGGGTTAGCCCTTGACTGCAATCTCACCTGGTGTTTATGCAGTCTAAGATGGGAGCGGGCTAACCTGTCGAGGTATAGTAGAACGCCGCCGCGCAGATGTACAAAGTGTGAAGTGTGCTAAGAAAAAAATATATTGCGATTTAAAGTTGTAAAAGTAGTGTTTGTATCCTCTTTGGTTTCCGAGGTTTTCCGGAAGCGACCTACTTTTACCTTTCTAGAAAAATATTATCAAAGTATATAGAACAGGAGAACATTTATTCCGGTCAAAATTAAAAAATAATAATATAAGGTTTATTGCAGCCCTGGCAGATAACTTAAATCCATACCCCTTTTTGGTTCATTGCGGCAACTCTTTGTCGGTTTGTAGTTACTAGTCACGGCCAAACCTCACACGAGATTGGATTATAAATGCCCAAATTGACCCGCCCATGGGATCGGTCCCGGGGACCCCCACTGAAGACCTTTAGTTTTAAGTTAATGAATAGGTTATCGCCATCAACTTACTACCATGTACACACATATTTCTCATTTAAAGTCCATTCGCTTAGATACAGTCGCCTATGTGCGGTGCCGTTTACCCCCCTAAAGCATTTTGTCACAAATGCCGCTGCGCTACCGCGGCGTGTAACGTACATCCGCAGGTGAATTTGGCATTTTATATCGAAGTGCCATGCCCTAGAGAAAGGTTATGTTTGTTGACTTTGGCAGAAAATGTTTTTTCGTACTTGAAGTAGTACGTCGTACTTATGTTGAACAGAAGTTATGCTAGGTATCGCTATTTTAGTATGGATTCGGAACTCAATGACGTTGGATTATTTAAAAAAAAATAAAAATCTTTATTATAAATAGGTGCAGGACACAATTAGCCCAAAACCTCGCATGATGAAAAATAGTGTCTATTTTACTTTCTTTTGTCGTCTCATATACCTATTTCATTTTAATTTTCCTTTTACGTGTCTTCGTATTTATTATAATGCCATAATAATATAATAGAAAAACAATTTATTCAACGAACATGTAGTATTCACTCATATAAAAAGCAACATTTTGCAATAAAAGTTAAAAGCATAAATATAAAGTGCAAATTCTCCTGCCGGAGTACCGACGCTATGAAATTGAACAGGCTTACAACAATGTACGTGTCATAAGTGCCATCTTGAATAAGGATATTTTTGACTTTTTTTATATACCAGCGCTCACAACTAGGAAGGTCCACCATCGTTTGCTAGTATAATGATGAATGTAGCTCAATTAACCAACCAGATGTACCGCTAGCTTCTTTATATAAACCTTAAATTATTAAATTAAACTCCGACGTAGGTAACTGCTGACGCTGATTCCTCTCCTAACTATTTTCGTCATTACGTAATTATTATAAAATCCGCAATAAAACAGCCCGGTCGTAAGTCGTAACTGCCTATAATTCTGTTTGAAATATTTTTATTGTCGGTACAAGAGCCATCGACTTTCGTAGAAGTACTTAAACAGTTTAAACATTAAAGTGTTTATTAACCATCAATCATGCCTAGGGAATTCTACTAATATGGCTTCCAGAAATAGACGCTAAATTTCTTTTCCTATGGTATAGAATTAGTTCAAACACCTTTATCCTCAATTGCAAATTAATAAAAAAAAAAACTTGCTTACTTACCTGCATATAAAAAACACTATGAATAAATTCTTCGTATTAGCTGGAGTTAGGTTCAGTCCGATTCAAACTTGCTTTTAGCTTGAGCTTTGCGAGTTTAGCTTTGCGCAGGTAACTGTACCATCCCTCTTATTGGCTGATATGGAATTCTGCGCCATCGAAACGCACGAAGTTTGAAAAGTTCTAGTCATAAAGTTTGATTCGGAACTCAAAATTCAAAATCAAATTCCAAAATGTTTTATTAATGTAGACCTTAGCACTTATGAAGCGTTCATACATACTTATAACATGTTAACACTAATGTTAGGTGATGGTGATAACTATATAATTAAGCTTAAAACTTAAGCTATGAGGGTTCCAAACGCGCCCTGGTCTAGGAAGAGCCCACAACAAACTTAGCCAGGTTTTTTTAGTTATCACCATCTCACAGTCGATAAATATTATATTATTATTAGCTTGGAAGTTAGAGCAATTATTACTCAAGCTTCATACATGTAATCCTTAATATTATAATAGGAAAACAAACTTTATATCGTCAAAGTAAAATTTACCTCACGACACTCGTTTTAGAGTCTTGTACTTCTGAATTTCGTTTTACAGAGATTCTGTCAAAAGTTCGATATAAATACATAATTGCATCCAAATTCATCTTAAATCCATTTTATACCGATCTTCAAGTATTACCATACGCAAAAAGGACTCTGTTGCGAGGGGTAAATATTGTACTAAGGCACTAGACCACTCCCTGTTCCTCAAATAATGTTAAGCTATAGTCGGTCCGGGCTATTCATCACTCACCTAACCTTAATTTTACTACTACACTTACGTGATCAGTTATAACGTTTATGTACACGGTTTACGCAATTTTATTATGATTATGATTATTAACGAGACAATAATGTTTAAAGTCTGCCAACCTTCATTGGAACGGCGTACCGAGTTTAAAGACCTAAGCTGTTCGCCCTATGAAAGTGGATGAAAGTACTTAAGGTAAACTTCAAACCTATTAAAAATCGTCGTTAAATAAATAATAGCAATGTTATGAGCTTCATAACATGCGAATTATTTATTTCATCGAGCTATAAAACAAAAGGCATTTATTTCGAAATTATCTATATATATGTGTGCGTGTGTATGTCACTGAAATCCTCCTAGACTGCTGGACCGATTTGAATGAATTTTTCGGTATGCGTTTGGGATGTTTTAGACTCACAAATTGGCCGGACAGATGGCGCTGGGGTTAGGGCTAGTATTAGTTTAAAAGTATAACTACATAGGTACTCGTATTAAAATTAAGTCTTTTTTTTAAAGAAGATGACTTAGTTGGGATTTTTTTTTGTTTCGTTATAAGTTAGTCCTTTACTGTAATATCACTTGGAGATAAGTAATTATGCAGTGATGCAATGATGGTAGTGGACTATTCTATTAGGGGTAAGACAGTTAAGACAGTTATATAAAACCCATAAAAGATATATTAAACCCTATTCTTTCTATAAGCGGCATCGTACCAGAACGCGAAATCCCTTGACGGACGTATTTGTCGGTGGAAACTAGCCACGGCCAAAGCCTTCCACCAGGCCGGGAATCACATCTAGGACATTCGACATAATAATATAAGACAGCGGTTAGGAGGGAGATCGACAAAGGTTGTACTTATACGGTTTCTTATTGTAATGCCCACCCAGAATATCTCCAGGCTACTTTGAAATTACAAGACAACAATATCGACGCAATGAAATAAATCTATTGATAGATTTTATCACAGATTTATTTCATTGTATCTCGCCTAGTCAATTTTTTGTGTTCATTTTCATAGCCGACAGCTAAACGAAGAAATATTGCTAAGTAGGGACTGACTAAGTATTTATATATTAGATCATTACATATGAAATTGGCGTTTTATAGGGAGGAACGTAGTGGTTTTTTTTTTTAAATAATATATTTATTTAATCAAAGTATGTACCACTGTATGTGTAATACACCTTTGCCATCTCAAAGGTACCTAGTTCATTGATTGTTTACAAAAAAAAACATTCTGACGGGAATTCCTAAAATCTTTGAAGGCTCTTTGTACTGCTCCATCGGAGTTGATTTTTTCCCCTTGCAAGAAGTTAAGTATTCTAATTTAAAAAAAAAAATGGTTATCTTCTGGAGCAAGGTCGGGGCAGTACGGTGTATGTCTTAGACTTTCTGTACTACGAGTAGCTTGGACGTTGTTTGCGATGTTTAACAAAAAAGCATTCAATTCTTCATTATCAACTTTGGTCACCGGCCGTCCACGGGGCTTGTTCTACAGGTCGAATTTTCCAGAAGGAATACGTTGTAACCAAAAACGCACTGTGTTTTCTTTTGATACACCGCCGCCATACAAGTGATACACATCATTAAGCCGTTCGTACAGCACTGCTGCCACGTTGGAACTCGTACTCTTAAATAACGCGATATTTCAAGTTTACAACTTTGTATACTTATGTAATGAAGCAAAGAAAAAATCTAAAGAGGAAAACAATTGAATTAGGGTTTTCAAAAGAAAATAATGTGAGCAAATAGTTGAATAAATTAAAAATTGGAACTCCTAACCAAAGATGGTTGAGGTCACTGGTCAAAGTGGCCAGTACGACAAAACGCCAATTTCATACCTAAGATTTCCAACTCTGGGAAGCGGTGATAGCAAAAAGAAACAGTTTCACTTCTAACTACACCTTAAGGGGTAAACTGGAGATTGAAAGATTGTTTGGAATTCCTACGCGTTTCAAATTATTAGAGGACGACTGAAAATAATGTAGGTGATATTTAATCGATTATCATTTATCATTTTAGCGGCTATAAAATCTAAGGTATTGTTCTGAGGGTTAAGTATTATCAATTGTCAGGTACGTAGCGGTAAGCGATTTAACGTTCCGGTACGATGCCGATTACTGCATGCCGGGTTGCCCCCATGCCCCTAACAGGTTAGCCTGCTACTATCTTAGACTGCATCGTGACCAGTTGAGATTACAGTCAAGAGTTATTGCTAAGATGTAGCTAATAAAAAAAAACCAAAATACTGTTCAGTGCCCTAAATAAATAAAATATAATATTTTTTCCGGAATTTCTGTACATACGGGTTTGGGTTGCCAGATCGATTCTTCCTGTTATCGGGATCAATAACCGATTTTCCGGGATTTTAGGGCTTTGGTCGGGAGAAATAAAAAAATAAGTGAATAATATTAATTATACATAATATATTAAGTAAACAAACATATTTTTGCATAGCACTGTAGATATAAGAAAAAAAAACGTAGGTATTTGTGACACATAATATAAGAACCGAATGAGCATGTTTATTGTTTTTGTTCATGCCATAAGTATTTGTAATTTTTTTTTGTGTGTTGTTTGCAAGTTTCGTTTGTCAAAAATGTGAACTTAAAATTATAGAACTTGTTTTTCGGGAGATTATTTGCTTTGTCGGGAGTCGACAAGACATACAAAAATTCGGCAGAATCCCGCCATTTCCCGACCTGGCAACCCTAATTCGGGTAGGTAGGTAGATAGGTACTTAAGATTAGTATGTGATATAATCAGGGTCTAGGTAGGTTAAAAAGGCTAGTTCTAACACAATGTAAGATGTCCGGCCCAACAATGGTAGATACAAATATACAATGGATTTAGAGTAAGTAACTTTGTAGGATGGTACCTACGACGGATATTTCGCAAGGCCCTATCGTGTGTGCCCCGCTTGATTACTTAACAAACGTTAACCTCGATTAGCAGTCTCGAAAGACATTATAATCCAGTTTAGTAAAGATAATTATAAGAACACTTATCAAGAAACTGGATGCCTATTGTGAGATTTTCCATCTTATTTTACTTATTCGATTGCGTGAAAGTTAACTATACTCAAATAGCGTCATCTAGTGATAATATTCTTGCTCAGTTTAGTGTTGATTTTTTTTTATAGAATCATCAAACTGCTAACATCATTAATGACTAACCAAACTAAAAAGAATAACCAAAATTAAAAGAGAAAGACAGGAGATTGAAACCTTCAAAAAATGACCACGGTAACGACATGCTAAATTAAAAAAATCTAAAAGCCAATCAACTATCAAACAAAAGTTAAAATTTAATACCTTCAATAGGTAGGTACTAAACGAAGAAAAGAGATGATAAAATAATAATACAGAAAATAAATACATTTAAGTTAAGTAAGTACATGTTTGGCATGTTTTTTGAAGAATGAGGCCAAAGAACTACTGAAAATATCACAATAGCTCTGGAAACATTTAAAAGTGAGCAAATTCGAAAGACAGGCGCTTGTCCTGCCTCGGTTCGACGAAAAGGTAAATTAAGTGGTTTCCGATTCTGCAGACGACTACCCGAACGCGGTACGCAAAACTTCAAATGCTCCATTATTTCTGATGACTCAATGTCTCCACTGATGACTTTGTAAAAGGAAACTATGTCTATCATTTAACGATTGCTCTTTAGCGCTCTTTTGATTCAATATAAATCGTAGTTAACTTTCACACGATCGAATAAATAAACGTGGGTAGAACATATCAGAATAGGAACCTTGAAGACTAAAGTCTTGGAATAGTGCGTGATGCGTTATGACTTGACTCCGAAACATGATCGGAGAAAGCAGAATCGAACAAAGCAACGCCTAAACACTAGTAAGTAACCCGAAATCTAAGGTGATTCTTAGGCATACCTAAACCTTTCACTAATAGTTATTACCTAAGTTTTGGTGAAACGTTGTTTTGCTATTAGGCTTTAGATTTAGACGGTGCAGTGCCTAGGTTTAGAGAAAAAGAGCATAAGAGCCCGCTAAGAAAGCCCAATGATCGAAGTATATTTACGTGATAATTCAGAAATGAGGAGAACCGGTCCGTAGAAGTGCCGTAGTTAATGGCATAGACAGACGCTTCCACTCGCGAATTTCATGGGAACTTTCCATAGTGACAAGCGTATCATATCACCGTGATACTGAATAAACATGTAAGATTTTGGGTTACAGATTACAGACCACCACGGTATTTGTAATTAATAATGAGCATTACATTTTAATCAATGGTTAAATATCTATACAAATAAAGATGAACAGCTAACAGATTAACAAAGTATGTACGAATTACAAGACTAACTTACGGGACCATTTGTTATATGAGCTCGCATTAACCAAACAAAAGCCTGCTTAAGAAAAATAAAGTTACGTGATCAAGTCGACTTGAAGTAATGTTTTTTGTGTAACACGTTACGACGATCCATGTAGAGTGAATTGCTAATACGTGTTTAAGCTTTGGTTATTTAAAAATGAGTCCATTTATGTATAGCCTCCGTCTAAACCATAGATAACAAAAGAAATGCTACGAATTCGATATTTGAACGTTGTTGGCTATTTTGTTAACTTGAAAAAGCTCAACTGTTTATTTTTATGTTCGTTCCATCGATTTTTCCGTCGATGGTTGTTGGATTTTAAAAGATAATTCATTTTTTGGAAGTTTATGATTGCCTCGAGTTGGTCCATTGTCATCGCACTGCAAGGCACCGGGCGGGTTTTCACCCCTATGTTGTTAATATCCCAAAAACTCGCACGAAGCGAATTGCATCTTCTTTTCACATGGCTGGAGTTTGAACACCCTTCCGAGTTCTGTGTTTCCTAATTCTTACAACCTGGGTATCTTTAAAACAAGAGCGAATAGGCACAGGCATGTTCACTTTCCATCAGGGGAGATTGTGGTCAAGCGCTAGTCTATTATAGTTAAAAAAAAAAAGTCAGGATCAGATGACGGTATCCTATGAAAATCAAGGCAAATCCACAGACTTTAAATGCATGTGCACTGTACGTCTTGAACTCTTAGGTATATCTATAAAACTATCGATATAAATGATTCAGTGTGTGCGAATCATTGAAATAAAATCAACACTGGTTTCAATGATTATTTTTGAATTAAAATAATTGTCCTTAAATAAATGCCCTTTAGTGACGGCAGATCAAAATAAAAGTCAAAGTCAAAGTCAAAAATATCTTTATTTCAGTAGGCCCATAGGTGGCACTTTTGATGCGTTCATAAGAATTACACGGTAGTGAGATGATGGCGATCACCACATTCGTCAACTTAAAACTAAAGCTACGAGGGTCCCAAACGCGTCCTGGTCTTAGAAGAAGCCCACAACAAACTTAGCCGGGTGTTTTTTTTTTGTAATCACCATCTCACAATGTAATTTAAAATTATTAGAAGGCAACCTGGTTAGAGCAATAATTCACACCCAAGTTTTTTTTTCGATTACGTAGTCCTTTATACTATAATAGGACTTTTCTATAAGCTTACATTTAATACAAACTTTGAAATTTTTATGATATTCTTACTTCTAATATAACTTACTTTAAATACAGTTGTCACCCTCCCACCTCTTCCCGCGAGTGTCGTACGAAGCGACTAAAGGAATATAGCTAAGAACAGGCACTTATACAGAATTGGGTACTTAATAAAAAACGTAATAAAAAAAATTAACTCATTTGCAAATTGCACTATTGACCACAGCTCCAAAAGTTGCAAAATGAAGAGTTTAAAATTTTTGCAACGCACTATCTGGGTCACATGTTTTGTCCTTCTGCTTCCATTCTAAGTAGTCTTGTAACAAATTCACAAAATTTCGCAGTTTTTCTATAACAACAACTACCGTAAACAATCGTTTTCGTAGATAACGACCCCAAAACTTATCTAAATACATAGCTTCGCTTTCAGGGTTGTCAGGTATTAATGTTTTATCTATGGACGAAATGTAGGACTTAAGCAGTAAAATTGATCTCTATGCCGTCACGGAAAATGCCCTAACGCTCTTTTCTCCTATACCATAGTGAGCATTACATATATAATTTATAATAATAATAATAATAATAAAGCTTTATTTACATTCCTTACAATTAAGTACCTTACTGGCTAAATATAATAGAGTTAAGTAAATACAATTTTCCTTAATCCTAAATTCTTATTTTCTATTTGAATGTTTTCATAGCTAAGTAATATATTGCCCTTATTGTACTTATACTATCTAATTTACGTAAGGACCGCCAGCGGCGGTAAAAGCCTCCTCCATATTTTTCCATTTGCACCTGTCCCTTGCAAGAGTACTCCATGTCTTACCCGCAACTTTCGCGATGTCGTCCTCCCATCTTTTCAATGGTAGGCCATTGAAAAGATGGGAGGACGACATCTTCCGGGTCTTCTCTTCCAATCCATGGGATGCCAGTTGGTAACAATTTTTGTCCATCTACTATCTTGACATCTTTGAATGTGACCCGCCCATCTCCATTTAAGTTGCATAATTTGCTTTATGGCGTCTCTTGCTTTGGTCTCTCGTCTTATATCAGAGCACCTAATGCGGTCTTTTAGTTTAAGGCCAACTATACTCCTCTCCAAACCTCTTTGACATGTCCTTATTTTTTTCAATGTCCTGATTGAGAGAGGCCAGGACTGGCATGCATAGGTAAGACATGGTAATATACACGTCTCTAGCGCTTTTGTTTTTAATCTTATTGGTAAATTTCCTTTAAAAATTTCCTTCATGCTCCAATATTTTTTCCATGTATTGGTGATTCGTCTATCTATTTCTTTGTCAATAGAGTTTTGGAATGAGATCAGATGACCAAGATAGATATATTCTTCTACGTATTCTATAACTTTCGATTGTATTTGTATCTGACTGCATGTGGAGTTTGTGATAATTTTCGTTTTTTCTTGATTTATATGCAGACCTACTTTCATACTTTGTAAATTTAATGTTTCCAACATATACTGTAAACCATCTGAACTTTCAGAAAATAGTACTATGTCGTCCGCAAACCTCAGGTGTGACAAGAAGCTACCGTATATTTTTAGCCCGACGTTGTCCCAATTTAGTGTCCTGAATATATTTTCAAGGACAGCTTTGAAGAGAGCGGGTCGCCTTGCCTTAAACCTCTTTCTAATTTAAATGGGATTCCGACCGTGTCTATACGAACGCTAGATGTACTTTTGTGGTAGAGTTCTTTTATAATGTCTATGTATTCACTATTAATACCCTGTTCTGCTAGAGCATTCCACATAGCATTATGGGAAATGGAATCGAATGCTTTAGAATAATCGATAAATCCAATGTATAATGGTTTTCCATATTTGTATTTTTATTTTTCTATTATATTTTTTAGTGTGTGAATATGATCTATTGTGGAAAATCCTTGTATAAAACCTGCTTGTTCTACTCCCTGGTTTTCATCTATGATTTTTGTTATGCGTCGCAATAAAGTGGTAGCGAACACTTTATAGATGCATGATGTTAGACTGATAGGTCTGTAATTACATATTTGTTTCGGGTCTCCTTTTTTATAAATTAATGAAATTTCAGAATATGTCCACTGAGTCGGTAGTTTTTTCGTATAAAGTATAATGTTAAAAAGTTTCGTCAATGGTATAATAAGACTGTCCTTTCAAGCTATTATTATTTCATTGCTAATACCGTCCGGTCCAGGGCTTTTGTCATGTTTTAATTTATTTATTGATAACTCTACCTCTCTTTCCATAAACGGTGGTGCTGGGTCCGTATTGTATGTTTCTACTTTTGTACCATTTGTATGGGATTGTTGACTGTATAGAGCTCTATAATATTGAGTAGCTATCTGAATAGTTTCATTTCTGTTAGTAACGGTACAGCCTGTAGCGGTTTCTATCTGACTCATGACGATTTTCGTATTGGCTAACTTCTTATAAGCTTTCTTCACTGCTCCAGTTTTTTCTAGTAAGTGTTGGAGTATATGTAGTCTGTAATTTTTAGTATTTTCCCTTATTTTTTTATTAATAGTTCTATACAGCATGCTCAGTTTTTTCTTTTCTTTTCTTGTTTTATTTCTTTTATTCTTCAACTCGTGTCTTTCATTTATTAGATCTTCCACTTCCTTATTTATTATATTTTGCCTTTTGTTTTCTCTACTTGTAATTTTAGATACTTTTGTGCTATCAAATATAGTTTTTTCTATGATGTCATACATTTCTTGGGGGTTTTCCGTCTCATTCCAATATGTTTTGATTATTTTGCTTGCAAGTGATGCTTTAAGTTTAGGTATATCTACATATTTTACTGACTTTTGATTGAATCGTCGTCTAGATCGTTTTTGACAGGTAATATTTAAAGTTGCTCTTACCATCCTATGATCACTTGGAAATTTTAAACTGCTAAGGACATTAACATTCTCTATCGACTTAGGGACACTTGTTGTAATGAAGTCTATTTCATTTCTTGTGGATCCGTTTGGCGACTCCCATGTCCATCTAAGTTGTTTAGGCTTGTAAAATATAGTATTCATTATGGTTAATTTATTTTGTTGACAAAATTCTATAAATAATTCACCTCTTTCGTTTTTGATGCCGTATCCGTATTTTCCCATGATAAATCCCATATTATTATTTGTCTGTCCTACCTTTGCATTCATGTCTCCCATTAGAATCATTTTTAGATCACATTTTTTAATTGTATTGTGCAAGCATTCGTAAAAATAATGGATTTCAATGTCCTTCGCTTCACTTGTAGGAGCATATACCTGAATAATTGAGAAGATATTTCCTTCAATTTGCACTCGAAGTACGGCCACTCTCTCGCTTATACCTATAAAATCCAATATTATAATTTGATTTTGTTTTCTTATCAGAAAACCGACTCCTTTTTCTCCTTTCGTTTCTCCGAATTATAAAGTATATAATTTATACTTAACTAAATATATTCTGTGATTATCATTCTAATTAAAGTAAAAAGATAAATTCGTTGTTAAGTGACTTTACGAACGAAACTACTACTTTTTATTATTTTACTTCATAATATTTGCTCTCTATTTTAGACGGTAAAATTCAAAGGGGTAATGAAAATTTCGGAGCTAACAAATTGTGGGTGTCCAATACTCATCCCCGTAGCAGCATGGTGGGTTTAAGCTCTCATTCCCTCTTCCCTATAAGAGACAGGAAGCCTATGACCAACTCTGAGAGAATAATAGGCTGAAAATGAAATTTGAATAACAACAAGCCAACAAGGTATAATAATAATATTCAACCATGCTAAGTTAACAGTAGCAAATAAAATAGCAGTAGTAATAGAATACTAATTTTTATTCCGTACAGAGAAAACGCCTTACGCATACTGTGTGTCTCTCGATAAACCTAGAGTACGGAAAGCACTTATGTATTCACCACTAACTCCCGGCATACTAAGGGGCCATCCATAAAGTACGTCACACGTTAATGGGGAGGGAGGGTATCACCGAAGTGTGACATCGTGTGACAAGAGGCATGGGGGGTCAATACTTTTGTGACGTCACATGTTAAAATTTAATTATTATTTAATAAAAATAAGTAAAAAATGAAAATAGCTGTTTCTCTCGATTATTTTTAAATACATACATAAATTTAAAAAAATGTGTGACGTCACATGAAGAGGGGGGGGGGGGGTTATAAAAATGTGACGACCTGTGACAAGGACGGGGGGAGGGGTTCAAAAGTCCTAAAATTCGTGTGACGTACTTTATGGATGGCCCCTAATGAAAAGCAAAAACAGCAAATTCAGCATCAATACAGTCAATGTAACGTACCTATATAATATATATATATGTATATTACATATAAGTACTTTCTAGACTCTACATCTTGAATTTAAACCTTGTCTGACGTGATTTTTTGGATTACATTGTTATCGAATTTGTGCAATCGCCTCTTTTGTATGCGTTCCGACACTCTCTCAATTGCTTATCTCTACGCGCCTTTTAAACAATGTAGGTGCTGAAAATCCGCGATCTGTGTCCGCGACTTTATACAAGAGCAGTTTAAAACTTTTTATAAATCTAGGGAGGTATGACAATGTCTCCTGCGTCTTAGGATTATGGATTTTTAATTGTTATGTGTCATTCAAACAGACAGATTGTCAAAAAAATAGGTGGTACCGTCGCATAAGCAATTTTATTTGACCGTGAGGTATGTCACATTAACGGAATATAAGGAAAATAATTCTAAAACAAGACGTCAACAATGTCATATCACTTACTTTAGTTGCTTTAACTACCATTGCGTAGTTCATTGTATTTAAATTATTTTATCGTCCAAATAATCTAGTAATGAACTAGTTATTGCAAAATAACAGACTACCTGTCTTTCATTTATTCGAATACAATTTTTAGCATCCATGAACGAAATGGTGCATATTACAATCTTGCAAAAGGGGATCCCATTATCATAAGAGATCCTTTGTCACCCCATGGCTTTGAACCTTTGAGCGGGTACTCACACGTTCTATCGCAAGATCAAAGATGTAAAATCATGTCACAGTTGAAAATACACTCTTTTTGCTATCGTGTTCTTTTTTAATAAAAGGTATTCATACGGGCTAACCTATTAGGGTATTGCAGTTATCAGCTAGACCCCTAATCGGTTCGAAAGCTAGGCGGTATAACTTTGTTGGTAGGGTGGTAACTAGCCACTGTTTAAGAGCGTCCCACCAGCCAAAAATGGTAGAGGTGAATAACCAATGTTTAAAATAAACAAACCTTTCATGGGACCCATGCCCAATCAACACACACATAACTACGAAAAGTTGTGAGCGTGGAAGCACCGCTAACTTTTCAAGCAATTCAATATCAAGTGAAGGAAACATCCTTAAGAAACCTGCTTGCCTGGGAATTCTCCATAATATTCTCAAAGGTATGCGAAGTTCACCAATCCGCATTTGGCCAGTAACTATCGCCCAAAGCCCTAAACCCTTCTCATTCGAAGACTCTGTAGGGAGTTGCAAAAGGATTGATAATGAATAAATAAATGAATATACTTTTATTGAACACCATAAAAAGTACATAAAAAACGAAATGTAGTAGGTATAGTACTAGTATAGTATAACCAAACAACGTATACAATTTGGCGGCCTTATTTATCGCTTCACAGCGATTTCTTTCGGTCAAAAAATGGCGAAGAAAACAAATACAGAAAATAGTTAGGTGGTGCATATATACATATACCCATAAAATAAATATTTCATTACTTAAAAAAATATACATAATATATAAAAAACAATATTTGTAACTAAAGACAAATAAATAAATAAGAAACTACCAATATTAATCTATACATATAAAAGAAAGTTGTGTTAGTTACACCATTTATAACTCTAGAACGGCTGGACCAATTTTTATGATATTTGATTTTTTGGATTCCTCTAAGACCGGAATAGGATACTAAGTATTAAAATATAACATTCATATAAAAAAAAAATCCGCGGTACAAAGTTTGCCGGGACAGATAGTATAATATAAAAAATATTATATTCACTTAAAAATAACATAATAATTAAATGTTGATGGTGAAGTTTATTCTCTCCCCCTGGTAATGTCTACAAGCTTTTTTTTAAAGGAATAATTAACGAATCTAGCAGAAAGCCGATCTGGTGGTAGCACACAACAATGGCAACACTACGCAGGGTATGCAAGGAACACGTCCTGTGTCCAGCAACCTGAGGCCTCCAGTGCCTGTAATTACTCGAACCGGAACACATCATCGCAAAAATGGTGGTTGAACTTCTCCGGACGAGCTCCGTCACAAAGAGTTCTACTACTACTAAAAAGCTCTCTGTAGTCCACACCAACGCGATGTGAGTGCAATGGCAGTAAGCAAATCTTATTGAAAGGAAATACAAATCCGACGATGGATGCGCTCCAAAGCGTATACTTTCATTTATCTCTTGTGTAATCGCGTATGCACTGAGAGTTTTACATGTCGTCATGTGTTTTCATCTTCACCTTACGTACCTATTTTAAAATCAAAACATAAACATATGTCTTGACTCTTGAGTTTAAACGATGATTTGGTTCAAGATGAAAATAAAAGCAAAAATAAACTGTTTCAGTCGCGTGTCCCACCTACAAGAGGTACCTAGGTATAAGTTGGTATAATTGTTTTTATTTTAAACTGTCGTCACCAACTAAGTACCGTCAGCTTTAAGTTCAGCGTATTTTTTTTGGTTGGTTGGCGGTATAAGCGGTGATAGCCGCTTCGCCTTCACTTCTGGAAGCCCGAGTTCGAATCCCAGCAAGCACCTCTAACTTTGTGTGCGTTTTTAAGCAATTAAAATATCACTTGCTTAAACGGTATAGGAAAACATCGTGAGACCTGTATGCCGGAAAGTTCACCGAAATGGCGCGTGGAGTCCACCAATCCGCACTGGGCCAGCCTGGTGGATTGCGGCTTAAACCCTTCTCATTGTGGGTACTACAAGTACGACATCGTAACTCGCAGATCCTTCCATAGAGGTTAATAAACACGTCGTTATCTGATTTTATTAATATTCCAAAGGCAATTAGTTGAACGTATATAATGAAATATTTATGAAATAATTATTGCTAAACTTTTGCACGCCAATTAAAGTATCATCGTGTACCTAACTTAAGATAAATAAAATAATTTTCTTTAAGTAGGTAATAATTTCATGGTAAAATGGTAATTAAAGCAAACAAGGCACGAACAAAGATTTACTTGTAGGTTTTATGTTAAGGACAGAGAACGACGACCACCCTGGCACAGTGGTTAGCGCAGTGAATTTAAGTAGGAGGCCCCGGGTTCGATTCCCAGCAGGGGCAATTTGAGAATTTATAATTTCTGAATTTTCTCTGGTCTGGTCTGGTGGGAGGCTTTGGCCGTGGCTACTTACCGACAAAGACGTGCCGCTAAGCTATTTAGTGTTCTAGTGCGTTGTCACGTAGAAACCTATTAGGGGAATGACTACAATACTTCCTCACAGGTTAGCCCGCTACCATCTTAGACTGCATCATCACTTACCAACGCATCGTGTGCATCCGCTCTTAGGTAACAATTGTCTTTGATCTGCCGTCCCCACACGGCACAATATATGTATTATAATAAAACTGTAACGGGTCAAATTCTGCACATTAAAAAATTTTTTTGGAGGGCACTCTATAATCGATACTGAACCCAAAACTGTATTTCTTTTCGATCGTATCTCCAAACTACCGAATGAATTCAAATGCAACTTCACATGGTTTGAGGTTATACTACGAGGTAGGACATAGGATACCTTATACTCCGAAATTCAGCTCAGTTCCTTTGGGAGAGGGGATAAAAATGTTTGATAATTTATTACCAATTTAGTCTGTCTAAGTAAACCGATTTCGATGATTCTTTTTGTTCTGGATAGGTTATACTATCAGTTTACTTTTGTTCAATTTCGTTTTGTTCAGTTTAATTTCGTGTAGATCTGATGAATATAACTGGAGATAGAGGACAGTAGTCCTCAGCGGATAACAGAAGACCTCACGACCTCAGAAGGCTCACTAAAGGTTTAAGGATACTCACAATTATGACCTTAGTGCTAAGATTAAATAAAAAAAAATAGAAATTCTCTTGGTTAACCTTAAGCATACGAATCAACTAAAACGCATAATAATTTTATATTATGTTAATTGTTAGTTTTATATTTGGAATACTCAGTATCTTAAATAGGTATTCCGAAAGTCGTTTTCATCCATGCATTGCATGTTTCATTTGAATTTTCCTAAGGCGGTAAGAGTAAGACAGTTCAATGTGTATTGTGTACAAGAGAGGAGTAATGTCTTCGGAATGCATCTCAGCGCTGCATAACGGTGCTCTATTTACCACTTCACCATGCCGACCGTCCGGCGGAATGCGCTGCGCTGTATTGGAAAATTCTAGATATTTTATTCCGTTGCTGTTACCATTTTATAAAGCAGGAATTTATTTTGACTAAGAATAAATACACAGTTTATTATATAATTTTGGGCGCATTAAAGCTTATAGTCAGGATAAAGGCGAAAAAGCGAGGGGAAAGAGAGGTGGACATAAAAATAATAAATATACTACGACAATAGCCCCAAAGTAAGCGCAGCTTGTGTTTTGGGTACTAAGATGACTGATGAATATTTTTATGAATAATATATATAAATACTTATAAATACACCCAGACACTGAAATACATTCACGTTCATCATACAGACATCTTCCAGTTGTGGGAATCGAACCCACGGCCTTAGACGCAGAAAGCACCGTCGCTGCCCACTGCGCCAATCTGCCGTAATAAAAGGGCGAAGAGGGCAGAGGGCTACACTGACGAGAGCTTAGACCATAAGTTAAAGATTTTTTTTTATACTAATTATTGTCGGCATATTGGCCTCAATAAACCTGCCCTTCACAGGGTATGAAAGGAGCGCTGCCTGCAACATCCACCCAAAGTCCATGAATTTGAGGCGCAGGTGTTAAGCCACATGAGCCTGTAATGACACCGGCAATCACGGCATTCAGACCGGCGACAGAAACGAGCATGGAGATAGTAGGTACTTCTTCGGACGTGCTCTGCCTGGGTAAATACGAATTCAGCAGTCGCTAAATTGTTAGTCCTATACTAGCTGTACACCTGTCTTCGCCCGCCTGTAAGGATTGTGTATTCAATGTAATGAATTGCTTTCACTATACCGACGTGTTACAAAGCACGAGTCTTCCTCTCAGAATAAGAATGGTTTAGGCCGTACTCTCAGGCATCCAGGTTTCCTCACGATTTTTACCTTCACGTCATAACAGATATTGAATTCATCCGATAACTTAGAGGGGCGTTCGTTCCCCGGGGTCGACCTCAGTCCCCCCGAAAGTTCCTAACCAAAAGACCTAACCGCTAGGTTTAGATTAATCGAATACATTTGTTATATTACTCAGTTATATGTTAATTATGCTTAGCTATAATTTTTTAATTTTGCGTATTATAGAATCGGGGCTATTTATTTTAATAATACAAATATAAATATATAAATAAATAAATAAATATTCTACGACAATACACACAACGCCATCTAGCCCCAAAGTAAGCGTAGCTTGTGTTATGGGTACTAAAGATGACTGATGAATATTTTATGAATATAAACTTATAATATACAGATAAACACCCAGACACTGGAAAACACTTATGTTCACCACACAAACATTTTCCATTTGTGGGAATCGAACCCACGGATTTGGACTCAGAAAGCAGGGTCGCTGCCCACTGCGCCAGTCGGCCGTCAATAGGTACATGCGGTCAAATTAAGCGGCATATCTACTGGATCATATGGATTTTAAAATTGACATCGCGTACTCAACTGCCAAAAGAAAACTTAAATCTAATTAAACTTAGCAAATAAATCTCAGAGAACGTCTCAATAGGTGTAAAATATAAATCTAAAAAGTACAATTAAAACTAGTCCACGGCACAGATATGCAAAGTTAATTCAAAATACCAGTCGCTTCGACCTCCATCAATTAATATAATGTTTTAATCATGTCACAGAACATGTCCTACAAATATAAATTAATTCACAACCTGTTTGCATCCGATAGCGCCATCAAGCAATTAGAAAGAAACATTGATATAAACAAAAAAGAGTAGCTGTAGAGTTATAACTCTATTAAAGTTGTAAAATAATTATAGCACTTGCTACACGAAAGCACTATAGAGCGTCCATAACGATAATAAAGAAAAAAAAATATTTTATTGCTAGTAGTATAGCTGCGGTTAAAAGGAAACAATTTAATTCAAAAAATGATTTAAATCTCGCGGCGAAAACTTTCTAGAATTTATTGTTTGACTGACGTCTGACGTAGTACCTATCCGGTTAATATTATAAACCTTGGGAAATATATTCAATCGTTTTTTAATTAAATAGGTACAAAGTTACACAAAAACTTTTATTCTCAATTCTTCAAACAAGCACAAAAACTTCAGAAAAATTATGGCATTTCTTATGGTTATAAGCACAGTTTGTAATTGAAGTTGGTTGCTGTTTTGAAAATTTAAATTAACCCCCATTCGAAATTTAGTTTTCGAGTCAAAACATATTTTAACCTAAATTTTATAATTTCTTTAAGAATATTATGGCAAAACGTTATTCATCAGACGTATTTGATTATTTATAAATTGTTTATTCTCATACGCAAACCAACGAGCAAAAAGCTACATCCTAAGAAGTGCCATTTATATGGAATCGTTAATCTTGGGAACTCTAGATCAATGGTTAGAAAGCTATAAAATATAAGCTCCGATTTATAAGCTACTATCTGCTTCGTGCATCCAGCGAATACACAGCTCTAACTGGACCTCGGGGCTCTGGGAGGCGATACCATTCTCGAGCTGGTGTAAAGCTATATTCACACGAGAAAAGGTATACCAATAAATGAAATTATTTAATTATCATCACGCTGCTGAGCATAGGCTGAAGAGAGAGATGAAACGTAGGCACTCTACGCTGATTACCTAATTACAATCAGACTAGTTTTACGCGCGACTTCGCCCGCGTTTGTTTTTGTTTTTTGGAACAGTTTGCTTGGGAGATGTGAGATCACTAAAAACGAATTGTTACCATTAAAATAAGAGAAGATACTAAAATACGTAGTCAGTAAAAAACAACGACTTCAATTATATATCGACGTTATAAAAGCATTTAATTTAGGTGTAGTTTTACAGATAGTTAATAAGTGAGTTCTTGTACAAAAATCGGGTGTAGTATAAAAATAAGTGTAGCTATAAAAGAACTGTTTTGTTTAGGTCCTTAAATTTTAAGCTCGCGATTACTTAATAAAAATTAAGCTTAATTTGCTATAGGTACTCCGCGAAAAGCAGGAGAATCTGTATGGTGTAATATATAATTTCTTCAATCCTTATACTCCACACCAAACAGATCCTCGGCAATGTACCCTCTACGCACGTTTCGCTCGGAAACCGGAGCATCCTCAGGAGATGTTGACTTTACAATGAATAATTATTAAGTTTTGTTAGTAAAATTAACCGTGTTTGTGTGTGTGGATTCGAAATGTTATGAGCTGTGAACCTTTTGGGTTTAAACAGCGTCACCGGTGGGTAGGGGCGAGCACGAAGCGTCGCCTGATAAAAGGGTTTGAGCCCCAGTGCTCGAGGAATATCGGGGTGACGTCTACGTAGCGGCGTCTCCTGCGAGACTCGGACCTCGGCTTAGGCAGACGTCGGAGTTTGGTGGATTGATCGGACGGTGATTAGTCCGTACGTCCCCGTGGCCGTGGATTGAGCCTACGTCCGGGTGACGTAAGATATCGGGACCTCGTCTTCACCGGCAAAGACGATGTGTTGTTGATATTATATCGTCGGTGTGTGGCCCTAAGGCCCTAAGGAGCGTTGTCCGTAGTTATGTCGTCGTCGGGGTCGTCTCCTATTAAGATTGCTGACGTTTGGATCGGGCGTGTACGAACACGCCTTCACCATTAACGGGCTGGGAAGTAAAATTAACCGAATGTGTCGCGTTTTATACCTTTTTTACCATCACCTTATCTATCTAAGCCTCTCCCACCTCCTTAGTACCTCTGGATATGTACAATAGAGGTTAATACCTCGGGGACTTTTTTGTAAACTACAAAAAAAGTTCGTAAGTAAAAGTATTAACTAATAATGAGTACTTTTGTTTTAGTTTAATTTGCTCATGTAGTCATCGCTTATTTCCTGGGTGGGAGGCGGCACGCAGATAATGTATCTGCAGAACAATGAAGTTCAGGTTGATTGCACTTGACTACGAGTACACCGTGTAGGCAGTATTCCGTGCTCTTCCGCGGGTAATATCGCGCGAAGTGACTTTAACTGCCGCATTTAACGTGATAAATTCCATCGAACATTCATTTGGGCATTACCATCGTACGATATGGCCTCACCGTGAGCTTTAGATAACCTCTCTGGATAAACAATTAATTAATTCGTTACAGATAACATTAAGAAAATTATGAAAATTAAGCTTAATTTGCTATAGTCCACGAAAAGCAGGAGAATCTGTATGGTGTAATTTATAATTACTTCAATCCTTATACTCCAATCCAAACTGATCTTCGGCAATATACCCTCTACGCACGTTTCGCTCCGAAACCGGAGCATCCTCAGGAGATGTTGACTTTACAATGATATAACATGGATTTCTGCAAAGTAACGCTTCTATCCAATAGATAATATTAAGTATATTGTATATTATAACTATCACCCGTCTTCCGCAGCATATGCTGTCATAAAATCTGCGGCAGTAAGAAAAAGCGCATTGGAGCATCTGACCAAAATATAGATAAAGGAAAAACGTAGATCTGTAACCAACCTATTCAGGGCAGATTGATATTGATGGGAACGATTGACAGGGAACGATTGCTTAACATGCTCTCCAAGGTGAGAGGGTGGACGGAAAACACCAATAATGTAAGCAAACTTCTGTTTGATAACTGATACTCAAACAATTATTGGTCCGTCCCGCGAAACCAAGTTCCAACTTACGGTCGTAGTCGAACAGGCAAACCACTGTATATTAGACCATCATAAAACACACACGACTAAAAATCGGTTCTGTATCGTTTCCTTTCCAATCAAATAACCGTATCGAGGAACACGCTTTGGAGTAGACAAGCCGCGCTTATGAAAAATGGTATTCGCAAATTGTATCATATTTCGTTGTATTTGAGCATAATTTTCAAAATTCCAAATGTTTTGACACACTTACAAGGCTTAGGTAAATACAAAATCAATCACCATGTTAATAGGAATAGGTGCTTTCCTATAAAGGCCTAGATAAAATTATCTTAAGCTAAGTATCATATTGTTTAGAATAGGTGTATTTTGGTTAAGTACTACCTAGCCTTAACGGGATTAGAACTTTATTTACTGGTTCAGGTTTAAAATGTGTCCATGCATATTTCAATGCAAGTAAATATACATTGACGTCTGAAATTATGTTATCATATATTAACATACAAAGCATAGTTAACAACACATAAGAAATGAATAGAATTCGACGATATCTCCATATCTCAGCTAAGCTTACAATACCGCGAAAGTATAACTTAGTATCTATCTTAATATATATAAATCTCCTGTCACGATGTTTGTCCGCGATGGACTCCTAAACTACTTAACCGATTTTAAATAAAATTGGCTCACCGTGAGCAGTCTGGTCCAACTTAAGAGATAGGATATCTTAGATCTTTAATTAAAGTCACAATTTTATTTTATTGTAAATTATTTGTCACATGTTATATATATATATATACTACAATACTCACTTAAGGCTAAGCGATACTGAATACTTTAAAAACAAAATCAAACGCAGACGAAGTCGCGGGCAACAGCTAGTATCTATATAATAAAAGAGAAAGTGTGTGGGTATGTTCCGTATAGGCTCTGAAATGGCTGGACCGATTTCAATGAAACTTTCAGGGAATCTCCGGATTGACCTGGTGAGTAATCCTGTAAAGTTTGGTGAAGATCGGAGCACTCCTATTTTTGAACTGTCAAACTGTCAAATACAGGATAATGATCTTCTCCCGCTAGAGAAGTGAACAGAAGAGAATGAATACGGAGATAAATAAATGATTTAATATATTATGAGACTTAAATTAAAAATTTAATGATGTAAGTTTATTGTTTAAATAAAATAAAGCAAAATCTAGCCCGGCGAAGCGGGTTGAGTACGCTAGTAGTTTCTAGTTTTCAATAACACTGATTGATCGTTTTTACATTTAGATGACAAACCTATCAAGCGTGTTTTTGTGTTACTGACTACTTTGATTGCAGTAAGCGGCTTATTTATGTATTGACGACCCAGGGTGGTGAGCGCTGTGGTTTTATGCTGGCGGTACCAGGTCGATTCCCAGCAGGGGCATTTTGGGCATTTATAATTACTGAATTGTCTCTGGTCTAGTGGGAGGCTTCGGCCTAGCTACCCTATCGACATAGACATGCCGCTAAGCGATTTTATATATATTATTTTACTTTATTTTTCCGTATACTCCCTCTCCGTGTCAAGTTCACTTCGCTTCTTTTTAAACTTTTCCCGGCAAATCCGTGACGCCAATCAAGGCTATACCTGAAAATCAGCGCAGCAGTTGTCAAATACTGCAGCAGCATGCTGAGGTAGCAGGCTTTTCAGCTGAAGCACCTTTCGATAAGGCATTTAATTTGTAAAATAGTGTATAATTAGTTTTCATTAGTTTTCATTAGTTTACTTATGTGTGGAAGCTGAATAAAGTTTATTATTATTATTATTATTTAGCCTCAGGTTAGCGTTCAGGTTCTTTTGAGGGTTTCAGTTTAAATAAAGCTGACATACTCCCTAACAGGTTAGCCTGTTGCTATCTCTCATCACTTATCATCAGATGAGATTTCAGAAGAAACTTGTAGTAGATTTTTTTTTTAATGTGTTGACCTAATGGTCCAGTAGTTTTGCAACGTGGAAAATTACCTATAACTTCTTCTCCCCGGGGCAAACGGCCGTGTTTCTCTAGCCCCCGCGTGATCTTCCGCAGGGCTCGACTAACGGGATGCCTGTCTCAAAGCTATTTATTAGTCTATTAAGCCTACAGTTACTCTCAAATGCTTCCCTTCACTAAGGTAGTTTGTTTCAACAATAATTGCAGATCTGTATTGGTATCTATTATTATCGAACGACTTGTTGCGCTACCTACTTTTTTTTATCCAACTAAACGGATGCTTCCTGCCTTTTTTAAGTAAACTTTTTAAGGGTTATATATGTTAGCGACACCCCTAACAGACCACTACCATCTTAAATGGTAGACAGCATCAACTGTCACCGGAGTTTTTCTTAACAGAGCTCGTCCCTGGAAGTACTACCAGAACAGAACAGAACCCTCAATCAACCTTTACTGCCCGCAATGCATTGTGTCCAAAAACGGTTTCACTTTTCCACTTTATGGTAAACGTTTAAAACATCAGATGTAAAATAATTACTGGCAACTGCTAAATGGAATGAAGTTTGTAACCGCCTGTCTGAGAAACACTACTAAAGCGGAGTGGCTTTTGATGCTTCAATACCTACGTTAGAGTTGCAAGTGTGTCAAAACATTTGGAATTATGAGAATTTCGCTCAAACGTAATATGATACAATTTGCCTACTCCGAAGCGTGTTGCTCGATACGGTTATTTGATATGAAACAAACTGATAGAGAACCGATTTTTAATCGTGTATGTTTTATGACGGGTGTAGTTGTGTACACGGCTTCCATATGATCTTAATTCTGTGCCGCCATGCTTATTTCTGCCACCAAAAAATTACCGTACTATTCAAGATCTCCACGGTTCTGTGCCGCTTGGATCCAGCGGCTACCTGCGACGCGCTTAATGTCGTCTGTCCACCTCGTTGGGGGTCGACCAACCCTGCGCTTACCAGTTGAGGAGTACAACTCCCTACAAAAGACCCACATCCAACAGTGGACGTCTATCGGTTGATATGATGATGATGATACAAGATCTGTATATTAACAAAGCTCAAAGTTGTAGGCAACATCTAGCTGTCTATAAGCTATTTCAGTAGTCTTCTTCTCAGTCGGTTCGCTCTTGTCAGAGCGGTCGTGGTCGTCACTTAAGGGTTGTGGCACGCTTGACTATTCGTCGCCACTCTCTGGCAGCTGCCTTTCTAGCACACTCATGTAAGGGGACAGCCACTGCAGCCTTTATTTGGTCAGCCCATCTCATGGGCGATCTTCCGCGTGATCTGGTGCCCTCGATTCTTCCAGACAACCTTGGAGCACCAGACGTTCAATGGAGTCGTTGTCTCTTCTGGATTTCAGTAGAAGTAGAGCTTTTTTGTGCTAAAGCTCGTCTGGCGAAACACAATCGCCAAGAAGCTCTGCTGGCTTCCGGGCTAAAGGGCGTGGTTGCCGGTGTAATTACAGGCATATGAAGTTTAACACCTCTCAGGTCCTCTCCTCCTCAGGTCGATGGTACTTTGTAGGACTATTATGGTCAGACATTGAACCCTGCGAAGTGTTGCTCTGTTTATTAGCGATGATTTTTCACGTACCATCGTTATCCGTCTGTTCAGACCGTCAATTATTACCTACTATAAAAAAAAACAAGGAGTAACTTTAACAAAGTCAAAGTCAAATTTCTTTATTCAAATAGGCACATGGATGGCACTTTTGATGCGTACATTACATGTAAAACATGTCATAGAAGTGAGTTGATGGCGATAGCTAAATTCGTCAGCTTAAAACTAAAGCTACGAGGGTTCCAAACGCGCCCTGGTCTAAGAAGAAGCCTAAAACAATCTTAGCCGGTTTTTATTATTTTTTTTGTTATCACCATCTCACATTGACATTTAAAATTATAATAAGTTATTATTACCATCAAAAGTACGCACTGCACCATTTTTTTTACACTACATGTTAGCCCTTGACTGCAAAAATATTAATCATCATAATCATATCAAACCTTTACCGACCCTCTATAGGGCTCGGGACTCCTCTCACAATGTGAAGGGGTTAAGGCCGAAGTCCACCACGCTGGCCCAGTGCGTATTGGTGGACTCCACACATCTTTGCCAACATTATGCAGAACTCTCAGGCATGCAGGTTTGGTCACAATGTTTTCCTTCACCGCTGAAGCAAATGATATTTTAATTGTTAGAGGTGAAGATGAAGATGAAGTCGAAGTCCTCCTACCTACTGGGCTATCACCGCTTAAATAATATTAATGAAAAATAAATTATTAATATTATTTAAGCGGATTACTGATATTTATTTGAAAAATATTCATGTTCATTTCATCACACAAAACATTTTCCAGTTGTGGGTATCGAACTCACAGCTTTCGACTAAGAAAGCCCACTGCCCACTGCACCAATCGGTTTGTACTTATCCCATGTATTTTGTTATTGCAAGTTCTAAATTACTAAGGAAATGTTGGACGGCCCACGCGCATGGGGTCCGCGATGATTTGTCCATGTTTACCTCGAATAACGGTATTCCCATTCCGATTTCTTAGGTTCCGATTTCTTAGGGCACCTTCACGTTATGGAATACTAGCTGACCAGCGCCCACTTCGTTGGGCGGTAAACATTTTTACTTGTGATGAGGTTATGAGTTTGGTTGGTGGTGTTGATAACTACATTCGTAAACTTTAAAAAAAGGATTCAAACCAGCCAGGCATTCGAGTCGACATCAACAATACAGCAGATGAATTGAAGGAGTATCCGTCTATAAGAAAATCTTGTCTAGCAAATAAAAATGTTAGCTGATAAAATTAAATAACATATATCAAACTGGCGGACCCCAGCCATCTGTCGGGCTGATTTGTAAATCTAAACCAACCAGGGTGCCACCCAAACGCATACCAAAAAATTCATTAAAATCGGTCCAGCCGTTTAGGAGGAGTTCAGTGAGATACACACGCACACAAGAAATATACGTATAAATATACGTATAAATATATTTATAATATATTAGTAATTTAGAACTTGCAATAACAAAATACATGGGATAAGTACAAACCGATTGGTGCAGTGAGCAGTTACCCTGCTTTCCAAGTCCAAGGGTTCCATTCCCACAACTGGAAAATGTTTTGTGTGATGAAATGAACATGAATGTTTTTCAAATAAATATCAGTAATCCGCTTAAATAATATTAATAATTTATTTTTCATTAATATTATTTAAGCGGTGATAGCCCAGTGGGTAGGAGGACTTCGACTTCATATGCGCGGGGCCGGCTCCGAATCCCAGCACGCACCTCTAACAATTAAAATATATTTATAATATATTTATAAGATGTTAACATCCCCGTAGAATATTAGAGAATAATAAGCAGTTATTTAACCTAGAAGTATTATGGGAAGATCATATAGCGTGAAGAAGCCCCTAGGCTAGGCCGTAGTAATATTCTAAGTTTCAACGTGTGCACTGCAAATTATAATTAACGTGCTTGTATATTACAAAATTGTATGATTTACCTCATGGTTCAGTTAACTGTTTATAATTTACATGATCACCTCGTTTAAGTTACGTTATCCTTATTTGCATTATGCAATTGAAATTAGCTTTGTTTTCTAACATCGTGCCTAAGTTTATTGTCTTTTTAAGTTTATTGTTTTTTTAGGTCAAAGTCTCAAAGCATCTGTTTTCTATAACAACGCGAAATTGTTCTTGCCTTTTTAATAAATTAGTGAATTAAAGATTTTAAACTAAGATTTTCGCAGTTAATCAACATTTTATAGTGTCGTGGAATATAGAGACGTTCGTTGGAGAGAACTTTAGGGTCATATAGATCTATCCAGTGCTGGGTATATGGTATCCCGTAAAAAATCTCCGTAATCGCTAACTTCTGTTCTTCATTATCTCTAACCTGTTTTATTTGTTGTGACCCATAATAACACGCAAGCGGTTACTTAGATTCTGCCCGTGACATCCAACATGACATCGCGTACCTCTGAAGTCCCGTCGTGACCACGACCAATGCAACTGGGTCGGAATATCGACAAATCGCACAATGTTATCGTGGTTTGTACCCGTTGAACTATTTCAAAGAAATTTGTTAATAATATTCACGGTAAGAATGTAAATCTAAGTTCTTGAAAGCCTACTTACACACTTTACTTTACTTCCGTGTAATTAAATCGGGTAAGCTTGTATTAAATCTTTAGCATCAAATTATTCTAAATATTAAGATTCAATGAAAATTTCATGTTCATTTTCGTGATTATTATCTAAGTATGTGCAGTGACGTAATGAAAAATGGAGGTAGTTTCACAAAAAAATATACTATTGCATATTGTATAATTCTTTATACATGTATATATTGTTTGAGGCGGTGATAGCCTAGTAGGAAAGGCTTCGGATTTCTTTTGGAGAAGACCGAGTTCTCCAAAAGAAATGGAGACCGAGTTCTGACTGACTTTTTGGAGTTATGCGCGTTTTAATTGAAGCAATTCAAATATAACTTGCTTCAAACGTTGAAGGAAAGCATCGTAAGGAAACCAGGCACTTTAGTAGGTCAAACTTGTTACTACTATAGTACTGTGTTATCAGATATCTAATTTAAATGTAAGGAAAAATAATATCAATCGTGAAACAATCATCATCACCATCAAAACATTATAGGCCCACTACAGGGCTCGGGCCTCCTCTCAACACGAGAAGGGTTGAGGCCGTAGTCTACCACGCTGGCCAAGTGCAGAGTGGTGTACTTCACACGCCGTTGAGAACATTATGGAGAACTCTCAAGTATACCGTTTCCTTACGATGTTTTCAATAACACTAAAGCAAGTAGTGGATAGAATATTATTATTATATTAAGTATTGGATAGAATCAGGCGCTACTTTGCGAAATTTCATAATATAATATGAAAATTAAGCTTAATTTGCTATACTCCGCAAAAAGAAGGAGAATCTGTGTGGTGTAATTTATAACTTCATCAATCCTTATACTCCACACCAAACAGATCTTCGGCAATGTACCCTCTACGCACGTTTCGCTCCGAAACCGGAGCATCCTCAGGACATGTTGAATTAACAATGCATAAATCTTCAGTCACCAAAGTTGGTTAGTAATGCAGCCGAAGATCTGTTTGGTGTGGAGTATAAGGATTGAAGAAATTATTAATAAAACTTTACAGATTCTCCGGCTTTTCACGGAGTATAGCAAATTACGCTTAATTTTCATAATCAAAGCAAGTGATATTAATTAGTTCAAACTAACTCCAATAAGTTACCAAGTGATCCTAACCCTGAGGATGGAACTGGGCTCCCCCAAAGGAAAGCGGAAGTTTTCCCACTAGGTTTTATACGCTTTATTTTTAATATTATTGGAATTAAAGAAATAACAAAAAACCTTTTGGTTAAGATTGCAACGCACAAATAGCTATATATGTAGGGAGACGAACTAGTTTCTAGACGATACCGTACTATGCAAAGACAAGTTCAAGTTGTAACGGAATGTCTGCAGTCTGACCTACATCAGGGCTTGTATTACATCACAACACGTGCTGCTTGACAGGTTTGCTTTTTTGTTTAAGCATAGTTGCGATTTGTGAAGCTAGCCAGCAGCTCCGCTTGCCCTTAAGGAATTATGATAATACCGTGGGGTTATCTGAGTCCATCCTTATTATTCTGCTGATGCCTTCTCTTTGAGTTCCAAACAGCAAGTAGTCAAGCGAACACAGGGAGACCAACTGTACACCGAAACACATTTGAAAAGTTTTTATATTGCCGCGTTTATGCTGAAAACCAAAGAGATTATAAACATTACGATATAAACTTCGAGTTTTCAAAACTACCGGCCCAAATTGCCCTTTATAAAAAAAACAAGAGTAGAACTTTACTTAGGCTAAGAATCCAGTGAGCCATACGATATTATGATATTAACTCTTTATTAGTATAACGAAACGAGTTTGAAGCTAATTATCTCACTTTGGAACACTAACATTCATTAAAGCAGAATCGTCTACTTGAAAAAACACATACTAGAATTCATAAGCCTTCTTTTTGACAGAATTAATTTAAACGAAAAAATATTCTAAGCTTAATAAAACGATTTTATTCTGTCAAAAAACCCAGTATCTATTTAATTTGTTTTCAAGCATATTTTAATGAAAAGCTTTCAAAAATATTACGCACTGTTCATATAAAAATTCCACAATAGCCAGGCGGTGTATATTACACAATTATCAGACTTTTATACCTAGTTGTAGGGTAAAATTGATCGAGTCAAAGTAACATTGGCCTTGTCGTAATATAAAGGTCAAAATCGGATGACAAATGATCGCTCATCTTAGGTAATACTGATAATAGAATAGTAACACTCGGAAAAGCAAGTCATCGTTGGAACGGTCACGGTCAAGTAACGGTGAGCTATGCCCCAGAATAGGGCCCGGTGAGCTTTACTCGTGCAATGCTTTTATTTTAATGACTACAAAGTTTAACGTCCTTTGTGGAGTCACAGTAACTTTCGTGGGTATTACAAGAATAATATTCGAAATCCTGGCTTGCGTTTCGTAGATACGATTTGGCAAATATTCAAATATTCTGAATTCATGCACTTATTTAGCGTTCATACAGATATATTTACATATTTATTGTGAGGTGATGTTGATCACTTAAACCTAAAACTTGGAGCAGTGGACATCAATTGGTTTAAGTGTTGATAGTGATACAGACTATACGTAGAGTGTCAACATGAAGATAATTGAAATGTAACTGACGAATACCCATTTATTTTCTACAATATACCAATAATTCTTTCTTGCGTTAAGGTTATTTTACAAAAACCAAAAGTCCATCCGTTTTTATGTCCAAATGAAAGTTCTTAGATTAGATATCTATTCTAATCAGTGTTATTTTCAAAACAACGAAAGGATAAGCTCATTTTTGATTCTATTTCTGCAGGTTAATTTTTGGATCTCTGGGGATATAAAACTACTTACTTTCGAAACTATACGAAAGTTACCTTGGTTACAAACAATACAAACCGATATACAGTGACAAAGACGTCATCTCGGTTGGCTACTTATATTACAGAATGTAAGGGTATGAACGTTGTCTATGGCAATTTTTAATAGTTAATAACATTTGTAACCTGAGTTCGTAGGTAACATTGATTTAATATGTAACTTGAAGCGGTTGCAAAGCTACTTTAGAGTACGAGTACTAAATATTCAAGTAGGTATCCAAGTATTTCTGCCATTCGTTACACAGACATTACCACTCTTTCGTTTGGAAGCTGGTTTGTAACATTGATTTCATATTTTATTAACGTAGTTTGTAAACGTAATTTCACATCCGCCGACATACAAAATAGGTCTGCCGATGTGAGGTAAAAATAGCTTCCTTTCAATTTTCAAAATATTGATAACAAATGAAATTAACTGGTTATCGGTGAGTTTTGATAGTATTATAAAAACTCACTAATCAGTTAATTTCATTTCAACTAAATCAATGATTGTGAATTGTGATCAACAAGACATTTCCGATTTAAAACCGTTCGCACGTTTTATGAGTTACTTATTGCTGGCGATCTGACGACTAGGTATAACAAAGCTAGCGATGAGTATACAAACGGCGTGAAGATAACAGCCTGAGAACCTGTGTGAAAAGTAAGCAAAAACGGAACAGGTGAGCATCTGTCAGAGAGGTTTATCGGAAATAGGAGACTTAGCTGAATTAACTCACCGGTTTCGTGTAACGAGACACTTTAATGTTAGAATAGCGTGTTGAACGCAACGCTCGTAGGCCAAGGACCACAGGGGTGCAAGAATCTTATTCTCACGCGCCAGTACAAATACATCTCGCTTGTATTTGAATTGCGATTCGATAGGCGGACCTACATAATCTAGCTCTCAATACGCTATTTTTTTTAAATATAACCCACAACTTGAAATACGAACTGTTTCGCTGGTACCATCATGTTTGTATCCACTTTGGACACAAACATGTAATGATGTTATTTTTATTAATCAATCTACCACAAATTAATTGTTGATAAATAACTGCCATCTGGCTGCCTTCTTTACAAAAAACTATGTGCCTACCCGTTATTCCATTAAAATAGATCCACCGATTTCGATAGCATACTCTCTACGCAATCGGCTATACAATCTGATAATATTAGTCTGCAAGCCAATTATCACGATCTTTCTCGACTTTCTCGAAACCAAAAGTCAAGGTTCTGTAGGTCATAGGCACAAGGGGTCAGCACGAGGAAACCATACTGATCGATCCCGTACTACATTTTCCGCCGTCTCAAAACGTTATAGCTCAATTTCCATCCCTATTATAGAGTACTAAGGTGTAATTTCGAGCGTAGCAGGTCCTAAATTGTGATACTGAAGACGTGACAAGGATTGAAATTCGATAATTATGCATCGTAGTCGCCTAGCGGGACCGCAGGCTTTGACTTGAGTTAATTTCTATGCTGCGCTTAAAGAAACAACCTTTTTATGTTTTAAATACACATAATTAAAGGAATTACAATCGCCATCATCAACTGATGAATTTTAACTACTGGGTTTGGGTGTTTTGGGAGTTTCAAATTCCACTGTCTTGTGCTGCATATGCCCAGCGTCCTAGTTGGTTTTTAATCCCCGGCGTAAAAACCACTGGATGTTATTAGTTTGAATTGTCTGTGTGTGTGTCTGTCTGTGTGTCTGTCTGTGCGTCTGTCGTCGAGTTTGAACTTATGAACGATTTTGATATATTTTGCTTGTTTGTTTCAATTTGTTTTATTTTTGATGAAAATCGGTCCAAGATGGCGATCCGCCAACACAAAATGACGGTTTATATTTTTTCTCTCACCTCCCCGAATAGGGGTATGTAGCGAAAGGGCTTGACTAGTAGAATATGTTATATAAAAATGACAAATTTCAAATAAATAATAAATAAATAAATAAATATACTACGACAATACACACATCGCCATCTAGCCCCAAAGTAAGCGTAGCGAATATTTTTTTTAATGAATATAATACACATAAATACTTATAATATACAGATAATAACCAGACACTGAAAAACTTTCATGTTTATCACACAAACATTTTCCAGTTGTGGGAATCGAACCCACGACCTTGGACTCAGAAAGCAGGGTCGCTGCCCACTGCGCCACTCGGCCGTCGAATATAATAAAAGGAAATAATAGGAAAGGAATAATAAAAGGTGGCCGCCACCACAAAATGGCGAAATAATATGTTCTCAATATGTGTATAGTACAATAATGTACTTATATGATATTAAATATTTTATATTTTAGTAATTTTTAATTTATAATAATAATAGATACCTATGAATTAAATTATTTGTACTCTACAATCAAGAAGCCATATAATATAACAAGTCAGTTCTGCTTTTTTATGGCAGACTGATTCTTTATAATCAATGCTATAAAATGCATTCCGAGTTCCCACTACCCGGCAGGTGGATGCGAACTTAATAACTCAGCAATTATTAAAAAAAAAGTAAAACCACAGTATATGGCATAGCGAGGTTTATAGATTATTTTTAATGTTTATGGTTCCGAAGCGTGCCAGAGCGGCGTGTTCATTGTACTTTGCCTCCGCTACTAGTCTGTCTAGCAGCGGAGTGTTTCTCATGAACTGTATTGAATTAGATAGTCGAAAAACGTAAGTAGTTATTTCGGTAATAGTTTTAGTTGCATTAGATGTTGCGCCTTTGACTGTATTACTGTGACAAATATTCGATGTTAGCTTAAAAATGTTACAAAAGTATTAGACATAAAATTATGAAGAAATCTAATAAATACAGCATCTATTGTTGTTCCATATTCTTCTTGTAGGAATGTAATTATAATGGAATTCATTAGTTATTTCTAAAATTAACGTTTAAAATCCCCAGCCAAAATTAATGTTAACTTATGTTTATTGGTTTTAAAAATGATTACCTATAGACTTGTTAAAGTACATCTATACCATTATATTATAACGTGGCAAAGCGTCGCCACGGCCTGTGTCGCGACGCCGACATCAGGTTTACCCTCTGCCTTTAGATATTTCACATCAAAAATGTTTTACATCTTTTTTGATACAGCAAAGGCTGAAGACAAATATTATATCCTCGAATTATATCCCCCGACACTCCTGTCGGGATATAATTAACGTGTCCACCTGCTAAAGGACGGGAACATGGAATAGGAGAAGTTTACCCCCGTTTATTAACACACATATATTATTTGGATATTATTTCCACTTGTGCGTCAGTGCTCTGAGAGATGATAAAGCTGTGGGAGAAGGCAAATTTTTATCCTTTCCCCGGGGAGATAATTTTCTCCTGCCCAAGCCAGCCGTGCAGGAACCGTCCGTTTTCCTGTACTAAAAGTTGTCCTATACAAGCTACCTTTATATTTGTATTAATAAAGTCGCGGGCAACAGCTTGCTTAGTTTAAGCTATTTTAGTAGAAGCACTTATTTAGGTAGAGCTTTTTGTGATAAAGCTAGCCTGGGGAAGTTCTACCGCCATGACATTTCTGCCGCCAAGCAAGAGGCGTAACACCTAAGCCTCAGATTAATGGACATACGGCGGCACTTTTTAGGACGTATTTTCTGTATGCCCCGGGGAGTGTTTTTACTAATCATCACAAAGATTCCAAGGTGTTGGAATGGCGACCCCGCACAGGTAAACGCAGTGTTGGTCGGCCCCCAACGAGGTGGACAGACGACATCAAACGAGTCGCTGGGAGCCGATGGAAACAAGCGGCCCAGGACCGTGGATTTTGGAACTCTCTACAAAAGACCTATGTCCAGCTGTGGACTTCAATCGGTCGAAGTGATGATGATAATGAGGGGTGGTGTTTCTCTGTTTTTAAGCAATATCTTTCTTCCATAAATTATAGCTAAAAAAGAGCTTAGTATAAAAAAAAAATATGTTACGACTAACAGTATTCACAATTATTTATCACACGACTTACTTAAATTATTCACAGTTAAGTTGGATTAAGTTGGTTAGACGGCCGACTGGCGCAGTGGGCAGCGACCCTGCTTTCTGAGTCCAAGGCCGTATGTTCGATTCCCACAACTGGAAAATGTTTGTGTGATGAACATTAATGCTTTTCAGTTTCTGGGTGTTTATCAGTATATTTAAGTATTTACGTGTATTATATTCATAAAGATATCCATCAGCTATCTTAGTACCCATAACACAAGCTACGCTTACTTTGGGGATAGATGGCGATGTGTGTACTGTCGAAGTATATTTATTAATTTAGTATAGAAAATGTAATTCCGCATAATATAATAAAATAATTTAGTCATGCAAGTCTTCTGAGAAACACAGTGGTTCATTGTCAACGATAATTAAATCTTTTCTGTAAATATTGTGACTTGTCGTAAAGATTTCCTGATAACCTGTCCTCTATGCTTTCTAAATATTCAAAATTTATTTATTTTAAGTAGGCCTAATAATATTATTTATTTATAATTGGGTATTCTAGCTACCTTCAGTTAAGATTATCTGTCCATAGTAAATATAACTTGTATCTACATCGTATTGCCCTACTCCTTACTATATAATGTGGATAGTGTTGTGGATTACATGTACAATATATCAAATATTAGAGAGAGCTATTGTTATAATATGTAATTGTTTTCTGTCCCAAATAAAAAAAAAATCTAAAAAAATAATGTAATAGTAAATAAATAATACTTTTAAAACGACAAGTCTGTCTGGTTAAAAATACTCTACCACCGGCTTCAGCTGCCCTCCCTCGGTCCGGGTAATTAGGCACCATAGCACATTCAACTTTTTGGGCAAACAGCGCAAAAAGCGCGCGTTCACGTAACACGAAATGCACAAGATAGCATCTAATTAGGAGAAACAGTCATATTAATGAACGGTTCTGTTTCGCTCCGTCCCGCATGGCTGGGAAAGACGAGCTTTATGATGACAAAGAGAAGGTAGAATAACGGTTATCTAAACATAATAATATTTTGTATTAAAAATATTACGGCCGATCTTTAACTTTTCTCACACGTAGAAACATCGAGATGTTATTTTAGATCTTAGACTGCATCATAACTGACGAGTGACGACCAGCTTTAATTGCAGTCAAGAGCTCCACTATAAGAATGAATGAATGAATGAATGACTACACTTTTATTGTACACCACATAAAAATACTGGAATAATTATATAAAAACAACTTTACAAAACTAGTTTAAGAGTGAAGACCTTTGTCCAGCAGTGGGACCGATATAGACTAGGAATTTTAAAAGGTTTTTTTTATTATCATTGCACTACAAGTTAGCCCTTGAAGGCAACCTTACCGGGTGGTAAGTGATGATGCAGTCTAAGATGGTAGCGGGCTAACCTGTTATGGAGTATGGTAGTCATTCCTTTAATCGGTTTCTACATGACATCGCAACGGAACACTAAATCGCTTAGCTGCACGTCTTTGTCGGTAGGGTGGTAACTAGCCACGGCCAAAGCCTCCCACCAGACCAGACCAGAGAAAATTCAGAAATTATATATTCCCAAATATTCCCTTGTCGGGAATCGAACCCTGGACCCCCTACTTAAATTCACAGCGCTCATTGTTGCGCCAGGGAGGTCGTCAAAAGATATTGAGAATTTTTATCAACAGCCTCCACTTCTAGACAAAGGCCTCTCCAATAGGGAGGATTTGCTCATAATCACAACGCTCGTTAGAGGGATTGGTGATCGCAGTAGATTGTAGTAGTAGCACAGAGGACGATGCTGCCCGCTCTCTGTTATATTCCAGGTAAGAGAGACATTCAGCGCCTTAACAATAAATCTATATATATAAAAGAAAGTTGTTACACCATTTATAACTCAAGAACGGCTGCACCAATTTTTATGATATTTGATTTATGGATTCCTCTTAGACTGGAATAGGATAATAAGTACTAAAATATAACATTCATAAAAAAAAATTATCCGCGGTTCGCCGGGACAGCTAGTTTGATATAAAGTCGAAATAGCTATGCAGTGCTTAAACACTTTGTAATAGATATCTTATAATAATGTTATACAACGTGTTTATGAAAACCGAAAAATACTTCACAAACTTAAGAGGAACATTTGGCTCTGAGACTTATCTGTGAAACCGAAACTTAAAGTCAACATCTCCTGAGGATGCTCCGGTTTCGCAGTGAAACGTGCGTAGGGTACATTGCCGAGGATCTGTTTGGTGTGGAGTGTACGGATTGAAGAAATTATAAATTACACCATAAAGATTATCCTGCTGTTCGCAGAGTATAGCAAATTAAGCTTAATTGTGTTAATTGTTAGTTCTCATAAGAGATAGGATAGACGGATTTGACGGCCGATTGGCGCAGTGGGCAGGACCCTGCTTTCTGAGTCCAAGGTCGTGGGTGCGATACCCACAACTGGACAATATTTGTGTGATGATCATGAATGTTTATCAGTGTCTGGGTGTATATCTATATATTATAATTATTGTCATTATGAAAATTATTTTCATAATGACTCTTGTCACTTTAATTAGTTACGCGTCATGTAGCGTAGGTAGGTCTTTTATGCCAAACAGGGTTTTCATAAGTAAATACTTAGACTGTTTTGAATTCGTTTGTATGGAAAAATAAATATGTTTCTTTTGTATTAATATTTCTACAGGATGATTCCTTATGAAATATATTTATACTTGAAAATCCTTGAAAAGTTTCGATAAAATCATGTATCACAAAACTGTTCCCCTGTTCTAAAAGGAATTCCGCGATAGCATCTTTTAAGGTTGACTAAAACGCGGACGAAGTTGCGTGGGACTGCTAGTATATTGTATGCTATTACCTAAAGCCCTGCATAACGTTTTATTAAACTGTCTCAAGGCCCCAGTTAGATAACAATCAAGTGAAGATGCGTCGAGGCTCGGAGTCGAGAGTGAAAGCGTTACGGCGGATTCACATATTGTGATCTGCCTCTCAGTTACGTCAAGCCCAAGAGTACATCCGTCGGGTGGTTCTTAGTTGAAGAGACTATGTTACTTGTTTAGTGCCCACCTATCTTGTAACATATAATAAGGTGTAGGAGGTGAGAAGTTTGAAGGGGGATAGTCAGATCTCTCCAAACACCATTATTGCCAATGAACGAATGAATGAATGAATATACTTTTATTGTAAACCACATAAACATATAGTAAAATTATAAATAAAAAATTAACAAAAAGTATACAATTTGGCGGCCTTATCGCTACATAGCGATCTCTTCCAGGCAACCAAAGGCGTTAAACACAGCTCAAGAAGAGAGGTACGTAGTGCATTTAAATAAAGATGCATATGTACCTATATATACATATATAATATAAACATATAATAAACTTACAATAAAATATATATTGAGAATAGAAATATAATTCTATGTTTGGTATGGATTGGTTGGTGGACGAGTGGGAAGTATTAATAAACGTGTCATAACGTCGGAATAGTTATGAAGTGTATTATCCCACTTCTGATCTTAACATCTCCACAAACACCAAATTCTAAATGACAAAGCGTGACAAAACAGTGTTCAACCGTGTAAGTTTTGAAAGAGTGAAGGATAGGCGTCAAAACATTGGCAATGTCACGATTCTTTGGTAACGATACCATTGATTTAATATGTTACTATAGCTCACTGAATGTTACTGAATAAGATGGTAGGTACTCGGAACAGTGAGCTAAATACATAGTACCTATGGTATTAAATCAATGACTCGGAATTTTTATCTAATATGAAATGTTTTAGAAAAAAATAACTTATCTTCTCTTTTATCTGATGTACTTCGGAGGGAAGGACAACTAAGTATCTAATATCTAATTCCTTCAATTTCGCTTGTGCATTGGTTAATACGTGTGACTTGTGCATTTTTTTTTAAACAAGAAACTTTTCGTATTTCAACTTTTTCAAGTGAATTCTTTAAACGCATTTTTATGTAGTTAGTTAGGTACCTACTTATCTCGTTAAACACATACAAATGATGTATCTAATGTAATAAAGAAGATTAATTTAGATGTGTAGATATTGGTTTTTGTGTTCCGTACCGGAACGGTGCCAACGGAACCCTATTAATAAGGCTATCCAACAGTGGCGTGCACTCATATATGTACAAAAGCACTGCATACCCTACAATTTATATATAACTCGTATAGCAGGAGGATTTTTGCAGTTTTATGCAATTTCCCCGCTTTATGCATACCCTGGTAAGAAACCTAGTGCACACCCCTGCCAACACTGCCAATAATGTATTGTGACCGTATAAAACCACCAATACGTGGCCACTAACTGTGCCTTTTTGTAAATTATGAGAAAGCATTTCTAGGTGGCTATTCAGGTACATTTTTTTTATGAATATAAAAATCATGTATCTAATGTAACAAAGAAGATTAATTAAGATGCGTTTATGGATTGAAGCCGTTTTCACTGCAAGGAGATCGCTCTTAATGGAAGTTAATGCAGATCAAGATTTTCGCGTCCATTAAGTTGCGCAAGGTTTTTGAATTACGAAGCCAAACGGTGACAATGGGCCCCTATTACTAAGGATATCCAACACTGGCAATAATTGTTGTCCAAAACAACCAACGTGGTTTGAGTGTAATATGTGGCCACCAACTACCCCTTTTTATTAAATAAAATGTTTGTTATTATAATAATGTTTTTGGTATGTGACATTTTTTAGCCTAGTAAAAGCTTTGACCCATTAGGCTCCAACCGACATTAGAACAGCGTGAAAGGTAACCTCTAAACACTTCTTTCTCATGAGAAGATATGAATTGGCTTAGGATGAACAATGATAGGTGTATAGTCCAAATAATGACGTATTTACCTATTACGACCTCCCAAGCGAAGTGGTGAGAACTGTAGCCTAAGTTGGTGTTCCGGGGTTCGATTCCCGTTGGAGGCAATTTAGGAATTTACAACTCATGGTTATTTTCTGGCCTGCGAAATTTCAGCCGTGGATAATTACCACCCGACACAGACGTACCGCCAAGCGTTTTAGCGATGTCTCGTAGAAACCGATTAGAGGTATAAGTTTAGTGTAACTGTCATACCTCTAAAAGGGTCTCTCTATTTCGTAACCTTCTTAGACGGCGTCATCACTTGAAAGCTAACTTATAGTGGTAATAAATAAAAAGACCTTCGTATTTTAGTCCACTCCTTGAGCCATCGATACTTTCTATTGAAGTCATTCGAAATTATCTAACAGAATGAACACTAAACTGCAACGCCGGATGATGGATGTGAGTGTTGTTACAAAGACATACTTCGGATAAAACGCTGACGTCTTGACATGTTGTTAAAGTTTGCGTAACTATATAATACTTACTTTCCCTACACACTTGTGATTTGACAAGCAGATTTTTATTAAATTTTACTTCAGGTAAATCAAATTAGTATCTCTAAGGATAGTCTAAGCAGTGTTAGCCTAGAGGCTACGGCCCACTTTCGGGGTACCGGGCTCAAACCGCGGCATGCAACCTCTAAACTTTTCCGAGTTATGTGAGGAAGGCTTCGGCCGTGGCTAGTTATCACAAGTAAGGCAAATAATCATCTAATATTACCTTCGATACGTAAAAAAGCATATACCTATGTTTGGAGTCCCTGGGGCAACGAAGAGATGTTAGCTCCCTTTGTGTGTTCTATCGACTCTATGTTGGAGAGTGTTCTGAGGAGTTTTTTGCGTTGATACCTTCTTCCCTGTTCTCTGACCGCACCTCAGGCCGTAGAAATAAATTCCACCCTCATCATCTGGATGCCTGGTATTCTTCTACTGTTCGAAATACCAGATCATTTCTACCGCGCATTTGCAAATTACGGAACAATCTCCCATCTGATGTGTTTCCTCAAAAATACAATTTAGGATTATTCAAGGGGCGGATAAACAAATTCCTTAAAAGCCGGTGCTGCAGATGTTTATGGGCGGCGATGATCACTTATCATGGTGACCCACTTGCTCGTTTGCCCGCTATTAATATAAAATATATATATATATATATATATATATATGTATATATCCATCTCTAAGATTACTGTACTTTTGTTAGACGATATGCTGATATCACTTATTTATGATAAAATCTATTAGGTAAGGCATAATAAGGTAACACTTGCAATTGCAATTGAAATATCCCTTGCTTAAACGGTGAAGGAAAACATCGTGAGGAAACCTGCGTGCCTGAGTTCTCCACAATATTCTCAGGGGCATGTCAAGTCAGTGGCGTATATACAGGGGCACTAAAGGGGCAGTTGATTTAACATGGAAAAAACTGTAGGGTAGGCATTGTACTAGTTATAAAAAGCCTACCCGTAAGTTTTTATAACTCGAGATACTGGGGATCGAAATACTGGAGTATTTCTACGTTTTATATCATCTGCTCGCCTAGTGTATATGTCCAGTGTTACAGTATATATATTTTATAATATTTTATAAAGTTGGTAAATATCCAACCTTTTAAGTTCTATAGATTCATATTTGCCTGATATTTTATTAAATTGATTAGGATTTTACAAATACCCTAATAATTATTAATTAATTATAGATAGTTTTTAAGAAACAGTTAAAATTATATTTGATTAATAACCAATTTTCATGGCATTGGTGAGTATTTTGATATAAATACGGGTGCATTTTCGATACACTTTAGTCCTACATGGACTCGAACGATGTAAAGATACTTCCCCGTGTCTTAGTCGTTTATCACCAGGGTCATGTAGACTAGGCGAGCACGCCACTGTTTAAAGTCTACAAATCCGCACTTGCGCAGCGTAGTTGACAACGGCCTAAACTATTATGATGATGTTAGGCACATGAAGGCATCGCCGCGTCGCCCGTCGTCGATTTATTTCTTGTTTGTTTAATAACTAAATGTAAATCGCATTAAGCGCATGGCGCTTATGTATTACAGACTTTTATAGAAAACAGTTCTTTACTCCGTTACAGTGTTTACGAGAAAACACATATTATCTCGGGTTTCCGTTGTCCCACAGAGCAACTCACTCATTACCAGCTAACGGCAAAGCCTGCCTTACTGGGTACTGTTAGATCACATAGAACATTCTAGTCTAAGCGAAAGCGGTGAGATTTTCTAACAAGAAAAATATTTGATAGGAGTGCGCTAAGCATATTTGTACCTAAACATAATTAAGTTTTAATGAAAACATCATTCTCATTTAACCAGTGAGCTTAAAAGTATATTAATGCATTTAACTGTGAAAAATAAACAATTCTTCGTTATTTTAGTTTTAAAAAAATTAAAATAAAAAACCTTTTAATTCTTGCTTACAATCAATAGGTAACATAGCAATAAACATTAAGATTTTAAGTTAAAACATTGAAAAACATTAAAAAAGTTCTTCTTTCTTGCATTTATATAGGGATTAGCAAGTATAATATTTCTTCTCGCAAGAACCCCTCTCATGCGAGGGTAAAGGCCTCCTCCAGAGATGAATACCGGTCCCTATCTTTGGCATACAATTTTTGCCGGCAACTTTAACGATATCGTCTGACTATGTTGCAAACGGTCTGCCTTTCTATTGCCTAAAAGACCTGGCCATGACGTCAGCCTTGTTGTCCAACAGTCGTCGCCTATCCTATGTGTCCTGCCCATCGCCATTTTAACCTTTAGGAGTAATGAAGAGCATCTGTTACCATGGTCTTTTACATATATCTTTATATTATATTTTTAGTAAAAGGAGAGCTATTAGTGACAGAGCTCGTCCTGGGAAATATTACCGCCATGCTTATTTCTGAGGCCAAGCAGCACTGCTGTGTTCCAGTCTTAAAGGCGTCGTTGCCATTGTAATTAAAGGCGCATGAGGCTTAACACTTATGCCTCAGGCCTTAGTAGAACATGTTCCTCACACGCCCTGCGAAGTGTTGCCATGTATATAGGCGATGTGTTTTCATCAATATAAAAAAAGAAATGCTCGAAATATAATAATTACGTTTTACTGACTACTGTGAATAATTAAAAATCCTTCTATATTTGAATGTATAGAAATTAAGGGTTGTTTGATTACATACATTATATACATTATAGCCGAAAACAGTCCACTGCTTGTCGAAGCGCCTCTCCTTACGGGAGCGCTTATGATCGTAGTAGATGATAGTAGCACAGAGAAAGCTGCTGCTCGTTCTCAGTAATATTCCCTTAGTCGCCTCGTACGACACCAGTGGGAAGAAAAGGGGTGGTGCTATCTGTATTCTGATCTGCCGTCACCACAAGGCACTTCAAATCAAACATTGAAGCTCTCAGTCTTCATTTCCGACTTGTCAGTCGAGGAGTTTGGTGTTTGTGCAGATTTATATACATACTCTTGCGGTCCCTCGCGACTTTCCGCGTATAAGTCACCAGATAGATTTATGCCGTTGCGGACCTTTTTTTAGAACTTTTAAAGGGGAACAACTTGGTCATACACGATTTTATCGAAAATTTAACCGTTTACGCAGCGCACGCAGTGCAAGCTCTGATGAAGAAAAAACCCCCGGTTTTGAAACGTTATTAGCGCTATGCTCCTCTTGGTCTTAGTGTCAATATATATAACATATAGTCATCCTCGATAAATGGACTATACAACACTGAAAGAATTTTTCATATCGGATCAGTAGTTCCTGAGATGATCGCGTTTGAGTGAGCAAACAAAAAATCTCTTCAGCTTTATATATTACTATAAGATTCGTGTAAATACAACTGCTTTCTGCTTCTCAACACACTTCTTACAGGTGTTAATGGATTTTATACATTGACAAGAAATCTTACGGCTTCCTCTTGAACTATACCTACAGCCAGTTTGCCCGCGTTTGCGTACCAGTTCCCGGTTTAATGGGTTACTGGCGTTTATTTAAGGGTTACTGGGATACACGGACCACAGAGACAGAACGTGTTCAGTTAACCATATTAGGCTTTCTAGATCGTGACGTTAGTTTTCATTTAATAAAATTGTAGCAGAACCTTTTGTATAATCTTTTAATCGACTACAAGTTAGCCCTTGACTGCAATCTCACCTGGTGGTGATGTGCAGTCTACGAAGCGGGCTAACCTTTCAGGGGGAAACCTATGCGGTTTGCATTTATATAACTGCCATAATTATATAAAGGCAAACCTCATACGTTTCTACGCCGCAACACTAAATCACTAGTCGGGACATTATTGTCGGTAGAGTGGTAATGAAGCATTCCACCAAAAAGTCCTATTATAAGCAAAACGATTACGTAACGATTAAAAGCTTGGATTATGTAATGAAAAAAATGCGTGCTCGACTTTGACTTTGACTTTTCATCGGACTTAAAAAAAGGAAGAGGTTCTCAATTCGACTGTATGTTTTTTTTTGTAGGTATTCTTCTTCTGTATTTTTATTTGTGTGCAATTAAAGAGTATAAATAAAATACCTCAGTGGTGGTCCCATTATAATTTGGTAAAGATTTATTGGAGGGATCCTCTCTTCAACTATTATAAGCACACCTATTGAATTTTAATTTTTTTTTTAAAGGAACTTCTGTATTTGCTTGTGAAATCACGATGAACTGATGATGAAATGGAACTGATGATGAAGATCATGGATGGCCACCGGAACAATACAATACTTAATATTGCACGGGTTGCGCTTCGGTTATGGTATATGGCTGCTGAAATGAATGCTAAAATGTAAATTGTTGATGTTGGAAAAGAGCAACTGCTTAGTTTCTTGCCGGCTTCTTCTCGGTAGAATCTGTCTTCCGAACCGGTGGTAGGGTCACTAAAAACAGACAGACTTGAGGTTGTATTAGGCCTAAAAGTGCTTATATTAGGCCAACTTGAAATAAATGCATTTTGAATTTGAATATGAATAAAAAAGCTCATGGTGAAGCGTTGGAGAACTCCTCAACCATAAACACCTCGGCCTCGGGAAGAGCAATAGCTTGTAAAGGGTTATGAGCAGTTGATATTTGGCTAATACAACTTAGATAATTGCAAAACTACCCTACTACTTGCTAGAAAGCGTGAAAAATATTTTTTGTTCCCTTTTTTTAAAGAAAGTCATTTTTTTTTTAAATTTAAAAAAAGAATGTACCTGCTTATCACCATTTTCTTACAGAAGTGCCTTCGAGGTACTTAGGGAATAAGTACTATTGAATGAAAAAGTTTTAACTTTTTTTTATTTAAGTATCCTTTATGAAGAAGGCAGACGGATAAAAAACAAAACTATTTCTCCGTAGCGTGGAACTACGAGTATTTGAAGTGGATAAAGTTACTTAAAAAACATTGAATTATACATATATCATACACAAAGAAAATAATATCACGAATCAATGCCAATAAATGCGAAATCTGAAACCGTATTTGGTGTTACAAAAAAAAGTAAATAATCCTCAGGCTGACTGACGGCTTACAGAAATAATATATCCTATTTCATATTTATAATGTTAAAGAATAAGGTGATGTTTACTGATTTTATAGCCGTATATAATTGTATTCTAGTTTTTTACAAAGTTAACTAACTAAGTAACTTTTTACACAGGCGGGAATGAAACCTTTTTATGCGTTAGCGCTGAACTGCGAACCATTTTTTTTTAATAATAATTGACGGACCAAGCTGATGATCCACCTGATGGTTAGTGGAAAACCATCGCATACTCACAAATAAAATTATACAGTAACATCAAAATACCATGTTCAGTTCCTATTTTTTTTATTGCATACCCTGACCGAAAACCCTAAGCACGCCACTGTAATATGGTAACATTGCCTAAGATGGTAACGTGCTAACCTGTTGGGTTTCATTTAACCACTTGTTTGTAAAATCTTAGCGACACATCTTTGTCGGTAAGATGGTATCTAACCACGACCGAAACCATCCACCGGACGGGAGTAAATATTGAACACTTCGAGTTACTAAGGTAATTGAAGTAAGCATATCGATGAACTGATTATAATTTCCAATGCCATTTGCCATACTTATCGATGACACAAAAAGGTGAAACTCCTAGGTTGTTGGAAACGACAGCGTTGAGAGAACTCTGTAACAATGCTTTTGTGAAGGTAAGTACAGCGAATTGCGTTATGCTAAACATTTCTTTTTTGCTCGCACATCATGTCTTTGTGACAGTATCTCATGATATGAAAACAAGGTACAATATTTTTCTACTTTATTCTTTCACCTAGGGAAAAGGCAAAGGTATATTACCGCAGAGCCTAACACAACAAGATATAAATGAGTCAAGAGGCTTTATGGATAACAAACACTTTTACCTATAGGGATGCAAAAACAGGTAAAAAGTATCGATTTATCTATATCGTGTCGATATTGAAAAATATTAATATCGATTACATATATATAATAGACCTAGATAAGTATATCGAAAAATATAATCATTGACCTATGCAAAAAATAGGAGAATTTCATGTAATTGAAGTGGACTTTAGTGTCGCTTTTGGAAATAAATCGTATTTGATACAAATTCGTAGTTAAAATTGAATACGAGTTTTTAATTCGTAGTTAAATTAAAAACTCCAAAAACTGAAACTATAAGTTGTAACTATAAAAAAAAAAAAAAAATATTTCTTATAATCCACAAGATTTCAAATTGCAAATAAAGGTAATCTTGCTTTTTGCTGTTTTTAAAACTATTCCAACTTTAGTTAAATAAAAGATACTCGTAAGAAAGAAGTTGTTACAAAATCACTAGATAGGTAATTAATTCGATTTCGATATGGTCTGACAAGTTGAAAATCATATGAAGTTAGTTGCGTATTTTATTATAATGGGACAAAAAACTGTTGAATACGTACCTACATTGTACCTTCGTAGAGATAATGACGAGCATGTACTGGAGCGAGAGTCTTCATGCATGTCAGACATGTATAATCGAAATTAATCTATCGTGTGGAAAAAATCTGTACTAATATCATAAATACGAATGAGTCTGTTTGTGCGATTTTTATTATAGCTTTCCGCGGTAATAAGTCCTGTAAATTTCCTTGATTTTACTATTTTCGATTGAACTCTCTTATCGTTGTTTACGTAAGGTCTCTTTAATAATGTCTCGAGTCTCCCACAATTTTGCACAAATGAAGCTCAGGACAAAGTAACGGTAACTGTAGCCGGTATTATTGTCGTTTTGGCTAATGATAACCAGGTCTTAATGTGTAACATTTTATTGTAGCTGTTTGTGTCAAAATAAAGCCATGAACAACGAATTCGCTGTGCTACATTACCTTTGTGGAGCATTAGTGGAAATTATAAGTTCCAAATTACGCAGGTAGGTAACTAAGTAGCTAAGTAACATCTGCCATTTGGACCATTTATTATGGTACGTGTCCTATTTTGTGTTTGATTTTTCAAAACATGTGAAAGCTGTATCATGCTGTATGTATTATTTTCCTAAACTTATCTATGGCTTAAACCTTTATAATTGCGGACTTCAACGTTACGGAACTTTGAACTACCCGATATTAATTATTATAAATATCGACATGATATAATTGGATAAAATATATTGGACATCCCTTAGGTAAAATATTAACACCATTTCGTGTTAATTTCATTGATTTTGTTTCATTGATTTTATTTCATACTCAGTCTCATTTTTGTTTTTTTTTATACGAAAATTACGGTGATACCCTAGTGGGTAAGGCTTCGGCTTTCCTTTCGTAAAGACCAAGTTTGAGCCCGGGCACGCACCACTAACGTTTCAGGAGGTATGTGCGTTTTTAACTTAAGCAATTTAAAAATCACTTACTTTAAACGGTGAAGGAAAATATCGCGAGGAAACCTGCAAACCCGCGTCAAAGGCGTATGAAGTCCACCAATCCGCACTTGGCCAGCGTGGTAGACTACGGCCTAATCCCTTCTCATTCTGAGAGGAGGCCCGAGCCCTGTAATGGGTTATGATGATGATAATGTCTTAAGACATAGTATTTTTATCTATTATGTCGAAATATCATCTTACCACACCATATACATGCGAAATGCTAAGAGGAAGTCAACAGCACCTTGTTTACCAAAATCTATTGAGTAAGTAGGGTAGACTATCCGGTTTCAGTTCTACTTAGAACTGCTAAGTTTGTGAGGCTCAAGATACGTTTTTAATCGACTTCCTTAAAAAGGAGGAGGCTATCAGTTCGGAAAACTTCTTTTGGTGCGACTAGGATTTTTTTCTGACGGAAGTAACGCTTACGTCAGATGTCTGTGTAAGTAGTTTCCGCTTTTTAAAAATAATAATTTGGATTGGTCGTAAGTACTTGTATGTCACGCTTCTTGACAAATACGCTAGCTAGTGGCAAATATAATAAACAATTAGAATTATTTATTTCCAATATTTTCAAACGGATCAATTGTGAATAGCAAAGTGCATAAAAATTCAACAGTTTTAAAAAAAATATTTTAAATTGCAGCGTTTTTTGGAAATCGCTAAATATATATAATTTAAATAAATTTTCTGACGATTGCGACATATTCAATGACAAGGTTATATTGACATGTGCTCATCTAACCTTCAATTTTCTAATCAAAATTATTCTATTTAACTAATGAAAATATTTATAAAATGTGAAAGTGACATTAATGAATTTTAAATAGAATATAAAATGAAATAGTAAATATTAAATGTAACGGCGGAGTCCCAGGCACATTTTACTCTTTCATCAATAAATAATAATAAAAGTTTTACTTCAATCGCGCGTAAAGATATGAAACCTTTTTTCGTAGAATCTTAAGACGAATGTCTCTGTCATTTTTTTTTTTGTTGTTGATAAGGTGATAATTCCGAAATAGTTCGATCTAACTTTATGTAGATCCGATAAAGAGTTTTGGAGACAGACCTCTCCGTAAATGACAGCAAAGCAGCAGCGATTGCTGTTATCGCACAATGCATTGTTTACGCAATGACACAACATAACACGCCTGTACCCTCGAAAAGGTTACGCAGATGTTAATTCTGTGGTCGAACGATTATTTTCGTATTAACAACCACAAACACTTCACCTTCCTAGTAATTCATCAAAGAACTATTCCGCTAATAGGCAAAACTCTACCTATATTAATAATCGAACTAGAAGGTACTTAACTGTATAAAATTGGTAATTACATGCTAATCAAAATTAAGTGGCATTGAACTTGCCTCGTACCGAACGAAGTGAAAATTATATAAGAGCTATTATCTTCTGGTATGTTATTAGTTATTAACATTGGATATCTCGAAATTAACGTCAATTTTGAGAATAATAACTTACGTAACGCAAGTTAGATGTGATGATCAAATTCTTAGGTGAATTTGGTTCTAAAAAACATTTACTTAGTCATCCAAGGAGGATGCAAACACACGACGTTATCGTAGGTCTATGGTTTTTAATTATTGGATAGAAGCAGGATTTTAATTAAACCTTCTTGTAGGAGATACTGTATGAGGATAGACATACGGACGTCAGACGAAGCTATCGAGACAGTGTAATTATCATCCGCAGCATATTAACGTCCCACTTCTGGGCACAGGCTTCGTCTTTCATAGCAGAGACGGTTTTATAACATTGACCCATCAAGCCGCTTCTAAGCGGGTTGGCGGGTTTTACGATCAGAAGGTATCACAGGTGACAAAGTGACTTCATTCGCGTCAAAACTTTTTTGCTGCTCGTTAACATGCTGTTATTTTCTGATCCCTGAACCTAACACTAAGTATGCATTTTAAAAATATGTCGATGTTATTGCTGTCTAACTAAATTCTATGTGCTTCCCAGACTTTAATCTATCTCTGTGCTAAATTTCGTTCAGATCTGTTCAGCCGTTCTGGCGTGATGAGTAAAAAGCATCCATCCATCCAAACTTTAGCATTTATATCAGGTCTCTAACTAAATTGCTCGACCACATTTTCAGAGTCATACAGTTGTTTCTAAACTTGTGCAGTGAAAATGAAATGAAATTCCAACTTCGATACAGATTATCTACTTTCATTTCTAGGTTTCCCGTTACACCCTACCAGTCTGTAGGTACCATTCAATTAGACAAGTGAAAGCGTGGTCATATACCATGATAGGTATACCTACTAATCGATACTGACACTTTCAAATTTAGTTGACCTGACTGATCCGAAAAACTTAATACTTGATTGCTATTATAAATACCTCGTTGGACTAGTTATTAGCATGTTCAACTTCTGATTACGAAGTCCTGGGTTCGAACCCCGGGTCTCGCCAAAAATTGTTAGGAGCAGCCCGGACTTAAAATTGGATGTGACGCGCGCCCCCATTCCTCGGAGACCACGTTAAGATGTCGGTCCCGATTATTATCATTTCTGATAACAGTCGTTTAAGCTCACCAACCCGCATTCCAGGAGCATGGTGCAAGTAACACTTTATACGAGGGCCGTATCTCCGTAAACTCATCAACTTTAGAGATCCCGAAATACGTATAATGAAGTAGCTACAACATTCTTAGAATGCCATTCACACGCAGGCGTCGACCGAGGTTCATTTACTTATAATTACCTACGTCTAATGATAGAATACGCAATCGTACGTAACTGCATGTGTCAAGTACCTACCTTATTATTTACGGAAAATCTTGGGTCCGTCCAGTGAGATGTATCTCTAGAGTCCGAAATGTACGACAGTGATTGTTGGCCTAGGACACCAATAAGGAAAACTCTCTGGCTGAAAGAAATAATCGATATTACTTTTTCAATAGGTTCCGGCTCGACTAATCATGATTCGATCGACTCTATTTTAGAGCTCTGGGTTCCACTACTGGGTACAAGCCTTCTCGAGTCGAATTTAGAGCTTAGTTCAAACTGTTGTAGGGCGGGTTGGTGGACTTAGAAAGAAACTTCAATATCACAAAAATCTGAATAATATGAATAGTTCTCTCCCAGTACTCAGATGTTTGAGAGAACAATACCAATTTACTGTTCTGTAGTATTTAGGTCTTAGTACCTTAATAAAAATTTACAGAAAACAATCATAATTTTGGATTGACTGGACTATGATCATCATCATATCAACCCATTAACCGCCCAGCCTCAGGGTACGGCTACAGGCCACGGGTCTTCTCCCACAATGATAAGGGTGTAGGCCGTAATCCACCACGCTGGCCCAGTGCGGATTGGTGGAGTCTGAACTATACCGTACCAAAATAATCTGTATCCATATGTTATGAGTATATAGTGAGCAATTTTTTTAAGCAAAGCAAAGCCCAGCCGGCCTGCCGCTAGCAAGTGGGATACTTCCATTCTCCTCCACACCGCAACGCTCCCATTAGTTGCTCTGTCGGGTGGTCGAGTTTACTAACTATATGCGCATCACACAAATGCTATATCACTAAATATATCACGTCTATCTGTTGCTCTAGCTGCGTAATCAAGAGTTTTGACCCCACTTTGTTAGTGGGGTTTTTTTCGATTCTGTTACGCATTTGCAATAACATTGTATAACATCTCACTGGTGGCGTCCACGTAAAAAGAAGCGGAGAGTATGGTATTTACCGCTATGGACAGTTATGATAAAACGCCTTCAATGATTAGGAACGAAGCGTGTTTTCCGGTGTGACTTTTCTTTCCTTCATTTTGTAATTTGTTTACGCTCAACTGAGTCTATTATTTTTTTGCTCAACGCAATTATCAACAGTAACAGTAACTATAGAACACGTGAATCCTAAAAATCATATCAAGTGGGTACCTATAATTCATTTATTTATTTATATATTTATTTATTTATTTATTTATCTAGCAACGCACCCCGTCAAGACATTACAGTTGCCCAATTCGTCTCCCCGGGGTTATTAAAAGAATTTAACTAAAAAATAAAACATAAAAATAAGCGATTTAAAATTAAGGATGAAAAAAAACAATAATTATAACAATAACCAAAAATTCAAAAATAATTAAAACAAAACAACATTCAAACATATAATTATTATCTTCGATCACCTACTCTCTAATAATATTTTAATTGGTTTTTTACACATTTATTTACATATGTACATACTTTTCATTTCATGTATGTGTAATGTGTATGTACATACATTTCAAATATTTACGGCTATCTTTAAGTCGGGCTATCGAATAATGGTCTAAGTCATGTTTGGCCATCAAGAAACTAAATAGAACTAAGTATCCTTTACATGAAATAATAATTTTACTTTAATTTTTTATTACATAAATTTTTATACATACAACTGGACTCGTGATATAAAGGCGAGTGGGTTTCGCGCGAAAAGGTTGGTTTTCTTGAAGAGTTGTTTCCCATGGAAATTAAAAAATTCTCTAAATAACTACGAAATTATACTCCGTTTACTTTATTTAACTCCGTTATGTTTTTGATCTTAGCTTCAGTAGATGGTTGTAAAGATAAGCTGGGTTTATATTTTATTTAATCTTCAAACTAATTAAAAGTGCACATGCTGCTATTGTCAAAAAGTGTTTTTGTAATCTTCTAAACTTTATTTTATTCAGACAGAATCCTAAAAATACCGACTAGAGAATATGCCAATCGGTCGGAATAACTGATAGTACTTTGTTCTTTATTTACTTAGATCCGTTCTATTAATTATAGAACAATGGATACCTTATGGGGGAAAAATAACCAGAATTGTATCGGCGAGGTACCGCTAGACCACCAACTTCCGCTCCTTGCAAACGATCTTAGATAGCCCAGTTTGATACGGTCCACTTTATAGCACAATTAAACGGTTTAAGGCGGAAACATACTAATAAGTCGTCACCCGACTCATGTTGATTCAAATTAAATAGTTGTTTTTTCTTTTACTAGTAATTGATCTAAAACGGCCACGTTATCAATAAATAATAAATATTCTACGACAATACACACATCGCCATCTAGCCCCAAAGTTAGCGTAGCTTGTGTTATGGGTACTAAGATGACTGATCAATATTTTAATGATTAATGTACATAAATACTTATAATACACCCAGGCACGGCAAAACATTCATGTTCATCACACAAAAAATTTTTGGGAATCGAACCCACGGCCTTAGACCTAGAAAGCAGGGTCGCTGCTCACTGCGCCAATCGACCGTCAAAATACACATTATGGGTTCGAAATGTGGTCTCATAAGAAGGCTCAGCGATCGAGAGACTAGAGAGCTCAGAGTTTCTCTACAAGAGCTAATCAAAAATGAAGAGATCCCGACGAGACGAGAATGTTACCGACCGACATAACTCAAAGCTGAAGTGGCAATGAACGGGGAGGGGCCCATAAGCTCGGAAAAATGAAAGGCGTAGGAATCCTAAGCTGCAGGAAACTACGCACTTGTAAACGCAGCATTGGTAGACCTCGATGGACGGATAAGGATAATCAAAGGAACACGAGACCTACAAGACGGTTAAGACGTGAACCTCCTTTGTTTGACATGATGATGATGATGATGTTGAATATATTAAACTACGTACCTTTCGTAGATAAAATGCAGTGAGATATTTATTAAAACATTGATAGTCAACTTTGCCGACAAAAATAGAACCGTTGCTAGACTCTGCGGTTAAATCTGCGGCTAATGCGGCGGAAATGAAAGCAAGTTCAAATGATTTTCTGGGTATAATAGTTACGCATTAAATTTGCCAATTTATGCAAAAATACCACTATACTACCTGTTCTGTTTTAATTTGGTCGAAATAGCTGGTATCCTAGAGATGGTCATAGAGTACTTCTAAACTCTTACTTACGCGTAACTGAGTAACTTACGCGTTGTTTGAAGAGCCAATTGGGCGACGCGAACTCCAATATTTTATTGAGTACCAAGTCCATCGCTCAGGCATCAGCAGCAGCAAAGAACGTAATATAAGTTAATAATTAGTCTAAACTTTTTTGCATCCTGACATGAAAATAAACTGTTATATAATATTAAGTAGTAGTAGCAGTAATTAGGGCTTCGGCTTCCATGTCGTGGAGACAGAGTTCGATCCCCGGCACGGACCTCTAACTTTTCGGTTATGTGCGTTTTTAATATAAGCAATTAAAATATCACTTTAACGATAAAGGAAAACATTGTGGGGAAAACTGCATGCCTGAGTGTTCTAATAATGTTCTCAAAGGCATGTGAAATTACCATTCAGCACTGGGCCAGTGCGCAGCGTGGTGGACTATCACCCTTCTCATTCTGCGAGGAGACCCGTGCTCTGTACTGGAAGAGATCACTATAAGGCCGCCAAATTGTATATGCTTTGTTCTGTAATTTTTTTTAAATATTATTCTTTCTTTGATAACAGGCCGCGCTGAGATGTGGCGTGCAACACTCCTCATAGTGCTTGCAGTGGGTGCCCACGCTCGTCCGAACAAGGTCCGAGACGTGACCACGTCTTGTGACAAAGGTTCCATCAGCATACACCTTGACATGGAGCAGCCGTTCAAGGGACTGGTCTTCAGTAAAGATTTCTCGAGAGAATGTCGAGTTCAAGGTTGGTCTTTTATTGCACATCCACTACAAGTTAGCCCTTGACTGCAATCTCTCGTGGTTGTAGGCGGAGATGCAGTCTAAGATGCTAGCTGGCTAAGATATATGGCCATTATATACTGGAAAGCTCTGGAAATTCTCGTCAGATTAAAACAACATTTTTGCATGACATAACGCCTAGCGATCGAGTATTGAATAGAGGTAGATTCGTAAAATAACGGACAAAATCGGCTAGTACACTAAACAGAAAAGGTGACATTTCCAAAAATCATATAAATATAAGGGCGTCCTCGGTCCTTGATGTTTAATATTGTCAGGGTTAATGGAAAGTATGAACAAGAACGTAGTCACACTTCTGACATTAAAAAAATAGAGACTTGCTTTGATTCTCGCTTCTAAAGGCGTTGCGTTATTAACGTCTTCAATTGATATTTTCCAGGTCAGATGCAGTCAAAGATATCTCTGCATTTGCCAACAAACGCATGCGGAGTGCGAACGTCCACAATCAATACCACTGTAGATGAGCCAGGAGACCATGAAGATTTGTACTACACGGTGGAGCTGGTCGTTCAAATGGACAGGCAGCTACAACAGTCCTCCGACCAGGATTTGATAGTGAGGTAAGAGTTTTTCATCATTTATCAAAACTAGGGTTTAATTTATGTCATTAATCATTCCATCAAACGATTAACGAATTAACTGGGCACGACTGTTAATGGCAGTATGCATGATTATGCGTCGTAAAGTTAGACATCTCTTCATATGAGAGCTGTCGAAATTTGAATCAGAAACTTGGTTTAGATTAATATCGTGTTGTGATTTGAATGCAACAGATAATTAGGGCTACAACCATTAACTTTGCAAGGTAAAACAAGTAATTCTCTACCTTTACCATCCAGCTATCTTCCATCCAAGGTTTGTCGTCGTTCCATAAAGGCATCTCATATCATTGTTCCACATCCCGTCATCATCGCTGGTGGGCTGGAGGTGAATCGTCGCTACAGTACTGATCAGCTTTTGATTATGAGGACTTTTACGGCAGAACTGTGCCTGGTACCATACTTGTTTGTTATGTCCATTATTGCTATAACCAAATAAAGGCTTCATTCAGCTGCTTTGCCAGATTGTATAGGTAACTTTATTTACTTTACACTTCGAAAATACAGCAGTCGCTAGCCGTAATAAATAATTTGTCTAAGTGCCTCTATAATACATTTCGTAATGCTGCAGCCTTGACATTTGCTAATCCACAGCCCAAGGCGTGGTATCAGGTATGGGAGTAACATTACTGTAATAAATCACTTCTGCCCGTGCACTATCGGACTTGGGAAAAATATAATAAATTTATTTATGTAGATCTGATAATAAATAATTACCTATTAAACAATATTCTGCTGAATTTCATTCTTCTTTACACATTTAGGTAGGTACTTCTTACCAAACTTCCCTATATGATGGTAACAGATGAAACCATTCATTAGAATTCAGATCAGACTTGAGTAGGTAGCTTAATTTCAATTATAATTATTTCAATTATGCCCTAGAAATGTCACGTCTTTCGGCTTAAAGTGACTTAACCACCAGTTACAAATATGGATTCAACCGAGAAGAAACAAGCTATGAGTTGCTCCATTCATCAACATTTTTCAATTTTAAATAATCTTACTATACTCTCACCTGTGTGGAAATGAAAGTGGTAGAATAGGTTATTTATCGATATCAGTGTTCATGCGCGAACTTCTCCAAGACAAAATCTCAGTCTGGGCGAGTAGTAATGTCGGAGCTCTGCAGTTAAGTACCTACGCCTTATAAACTGCCAGACTTCTGATTGATATGTTGCGGCATATATATTCTAAGACTGACGTGATTAATATATGCATTACAGGTGTAAATTACAGCCGCGTGCGGTGCGCATAATCAGCTCAGCGCTAGAAGGCGTCATTAAAACTAAACTTCGAGAAATGACCGGACACGGCCACGACGGGAAGCGGATGAGGTAATATTTAAACGGTACCTTTTAATGTATGCAATTCATCATCTCAGCCTATTATGGTCCGTATCCTTAATAGGGGGAGGTTAGAATCCTTTTTCCCAAGTAAAACAACTGCAATTTTCTCTCGGACTGGCATCTACTACATTGTCTGGTCAGAAAAATCTAGTATGGCGACTTGAACTAAGAACTTCTACAAAATGAGGAAGATACATATATGGAGTACTTGATCATGCTCAGTAAGCATGAGAAATCATGACTGCAAGGACCAAGTAAACCATTATGGTATCACAATACAGTCGTAACTTGTCACGATAGGGGTTGGAGCCTTTACCCGTGTATTTTGTCTAACTTGCAAACAGCAAATCATAAGAGGCGGTGAGTCTCGCATATTCTTATCTCTCTGCTTTATATTAAGTTAATAACGTTTGCCGTCGGTTCTACTCCTATGACATATGTTTCGAGTATCTAGCCTAGTATATATATGTAAGTATATCGACAGCCTCAATCAGCGTATCACTGCAAGGCTTTCTCTAAGAACTAGAAGAGTTTAGGATAAAGTCTGACTCTGGCTGAGTGTCTGAGGCAGGTTTCTAGGGTAATGAAGAGTCTAAGCTCTAAGTCGCTCTCATGTTAGTATCCAGCAGTGGGATTTAAAATAACGCTGCTTATTATGTTTGTGTAATGTGTCTTATTAAATTGGTTAAAACGCACATAACTTAGTGGAGTTGGTGGGTGCGTGCTGGGATTCGAGCTCTGCACCCCGAAAATGAAACCGAAGTCCTAACCATCCGAAGGCCATCAGAGCTTCACCTTTTAACCAATTAAAATATCTCTTACTTTAACGGTGAAGGAAACATTTTGAGGAAACCTGCATGCCTGTTTGTTCCCATAATACCTATACCCATAATGTTATTAAAGGAGTGCCGTTCAAAGTACACAACGGGGCCAGCGTGGTGGACTACGGCATAGAACCTTCTTATTGCTAGAGGAGACCGACTTACTTCAGTTAAGTTGTACTCTACTATTGTTTCTAATGCGTTTTCCAGGAGCGGTCGTAATCGACAAGGTTGGGACAACCCTGCTGAGGTAGAACAGAGGCAATACTTGATGGAGTCAGCGCGAGCTTGGATGGATTTAGCGCCGATAGCTGCTGGGAAAGAACCGGCTACAGTGGAAGTTGGACAACCGACCAGACTGCTTATACAATGCACTTTACCAGGTAGGTACAGTTTTTTTTATTCCACTAGAAGCTAGCCTTGACTGTGATCTCTATTATTACTATTAAAAAAATGCTTGCGGGCTACCCTGTGGAGGGTGGTAAATTGCTTCTGTCGAACTCCGGACGAGCCATTTATAAAATCAAAGCGCTTATTTAAACTTATAATAAAACTGTTACGTGTCGGATTCTCTTCATCGAAGATATTTTGAAATTTCTTGGCTTTGGCTTTAAAAGAAGTGCCCTCCAAAAGAAGGCACTCTGTAATCTTTACTGAAGCCAAAAGTGAATTTTTATTTCATTATTATGTGTCTGTCTGTCTGTATCTTGGCCACGCATTGTGCTAAAAGTACTGAATTAATTCATATGAAACTTTGAACTATTTAAGTTCATACTACGAGGTAGGACATAGGATACTTTTAGCACAGTTCCTTTACGAGTGTCAGAATATAGGTACCTAAATACTTAAGTAATACAATAAAAAATCTGTTTTTCAGTTGGAGTTGGTCTACGCGTAACCAACTGTGTAGCTCACGACGGCTTAGGGGAGGCATCGCAGAAACTCCTTGATGAAGCCGGCTGTCCCATCGACGAAACAATTTTCAACACGCCATCCGTACATCGACATAAACAACGAGAAATTGACTTTTCCGAAAACCCAAGTCTTGCAAAAAAAGATATCGAGGAAAATTTGAAAATGGCAAAAGACCCCGAATATATTTTCAAGAACATGATGACTTATCAGCACGCTATGACCACATTCGCAGCTTTCAAGTTTCCTGATAGAGCTAAACTGCACCTATCTTGTGGCATAGAGTTGTGTAGGGGTCCCTGCCCCAATGTTGATTGCAAAGCCTTGCAGAAGCCACAGCAAACCAAGGATGGCTTGGTGAGGAAGGCTCGACTTGACAAAGAGGCGAAAGGCTTGGTTATAGATAGACTGGAGGTTTATAATAGCATAGAAGTGATTGCGCCTAATATCGAGCTAGAAGATGAAGCTTCAATTAGAGGTAAACTTAAACATAATTAAAGTAATATCTATATACCCCACTGGAATAGAATGCCGTTCGATTCACCATTTAACTCAATGTAAATCCGGGTTGGTAAGACACTTTTGACTTTCTGAATAAATAGTAAATATAAATTAGTAAAATTAGTTCTTAGGTATTATAAATAACGAATTTTTCATAGGAAATCACGTCATGGCATCCAAATTCTCAGTTTATTTAACCATCCTCTACCCAAGTATTAAGTGCGGAACTAGACACTAAACTAGACGCACTGTCCTGCAAGACTGGCCAACTGATCACGTATGTCGTGATTGAAACGCGACATACGAGGTTACAGGCAAACAACACAGGCACTGATTGGTGGAGTATGTCCATTCATTCAATGACGTAACTCTGACAAACAGTGCTGAATATCATAGATATACTTGTATATTTACTTTAAAAGCTAGGTATAGATCTATTTGCATGGTAAGCATTTATCCGTTCCCACATATACCTGAAACAGATGGTGTTAAAGAGACCAGAATTAATAGCCGTATGGTCAGAAGAGCAATCACCCTGGACTAACCTCATATAATTCGTGTTACAGGTTCAAGAAGAATTGAACATGAGCAAGAGTTTGTACGCGGCTTCTCTCCAGGAGACAAGACGATCTGCCTGTCACCAGGGAAAATGGCTCTAGCCTTCTGTGTTTTAGGAGTCATTTTCCTTTGCGCTATTGCCGTCGCGTTTGCATCTTTAGTGCGAGCTAGACGGCGAACAGTCCAAGAACCGGTGCATACATCCCTCTCGTTCTACACAGGAAGCAAGAGTATGTTCTCTTCTAGTGGTAGCAGTAGTTCCGGCTTAAGTGGAAGTAAGCTACTTCTGACCGATAGTCCTTATATGGACCACCATTCTTCTTCTAGCAATAACTGGCCATACACAAGGGCATTCTGATTTAGAACGACTGCAATAAGAGATAAAGCGGTTTCTTCAAAAGAAGATGTCCAGACTTCTAATCAACTAAGTAACGCTAATTTCCGAATGTTTGATCATAATTGATTAGGATTGAAATGTGGTAGATCTAGGACATTCAGTCCATTTTTTCAACAGATTGTCATATGTACCTAAGGCGTAGCCCGTATGTAAGAATAGCATTTATTTGCTATCCTCCTACATTTAGAATTCTCCCGGAAGCTCCAAAACTAAAGGAAGACCATGAGAAGGAATAAAGAATGTTATAAATGAAGTTGTATACTTTTCTGGTCTATGCTTTTCTTTCGCAATCAAAAAATAAGTTAATATTTTAATGGTCTCGTTTCTTTGTGTTTACTTAAACACAAATATAGGTAATATGCATTACTTACTATCTAATAACTAATTATTTACTTTGTCTACAGAGACACTTTGGCATCGACAAAATTCTAAAAATAATTGATTAGTTACGACAATTACTTACACTTGACACGTACTTTGTAAAATGAAATATATTTTACAAAGAAGTATGACTGATTTATGAAATATGTTTAATTATTGAGGTATTTAAGACAATAGAGATAAATTAAAGGACATAGAGGTGACAATGCTGTTGTACCTATATACCTAAATCTTCTAACTAAACAAAAATTTACAAGTCCCAAAATAGTGATTTCTTTTTTAAAAGGATAACATCACTTTTAGACCTGTCAATACTTTAGTTTATTGTACAAGTACACACCTTTTTAAACAACATTGAGTTTTATTTAAAAGTGTTAAAACTAAATAGGTAGGTCTAAAAGTAGTGCTGTCCTATTAACTCTGTACCATCTGGAAAGGATACGATTATTTTTAAACATGTAAATAATTAAGTTCGGTTTTTGTCCAACAGAATTGGCACCACTTAGTATTTTATTTAAATTTATTTACAAACATAACAATTATAGTTAAGTATAACTTTAACAGTAAGTAACAATTTTAAGCTTTTTGAAAATGGTTTGGATAATTTTCAGTTTTCCAAACACATGAATAAAAATTACCGAAAGTTCCTTATTTAAACGGAAATAATTTTATTGATGTTATCAAAATACCAGTGAGATGCAAAAAATATGAATCTATAGTAGAGTAGTAGTTGATGCTTCAACATTAGTCATGTACACGGTTTTTGTATGTTCTTAATTCTCCGCTCATATAAATTGTCAATTCAATTCTTGTTTATGGCTTTTGTCTGTGGCAACTGGGCTCAAGGATATACATTCAATGTCGTTCTGACTTCCGCTGCCCTCGCAAAAGATAGCTCTAAAAACTGACGTTTTAAACGATTTTTAGCTTAGTATTAATGTAAAAAAATATTGACGAATTTGTCATTTGAGGAGGTGCTTATGTATTATTTTCTGCCTTGATTATCATATGGAATCCTTAGAAATCATTTCAGTTTAGGGTGATTCAAAGTATCCAATATAAATTAATCCGGCAGACACTTAGTTTTAGGAATCTCAACAAGTGGGTCTTGTGGCCTCCAAGAACAATGAATATTAAGAGTGGCCTTCAAGTAGAAGTATTTATTTGTTGTATATGATGAACACTAGTCTAGGTATGGTTGTTAAAAGGATAAAACATTAGTGGGTATAGCAAAATATATTCTAGAAGAAGTAGGCCTTTTGTGACAGCTCGTCCGGGGAAGTACCTAGTTACTATACCACCACCATGCTTATTTCTGCCGGTTTAATTACAGGTAAATGAGGCTTAACACCTACGCCTCAGATTAAAATACATTGCGACACGTTGTGCGACATATTACGTGCATGACTTGCGAAGTTTTGCTCAGTTTTATGCGATGGTTTACCACCATATGCATTTCACCAAATCGGCTCTCTGCTTTGTCCGGCAGTTATTATTATACCCTATATGTATAAAAAAAATATTACTTTAAATTTGGTCCCTACATTGGGCGCCAATTTAACATTGAGGTTCGGGATTTTAACATTTTGTCTATTTTGTAACCGAAATCATATGATATTTTATTTTACCTAATCCTAACTCTTAGGAATCATAAGGATCGTTACAATAAATACGCGAACCTTCCAACTTAAAACAATTTGGGTAAGTTGCTTCCCAAATGTAATTAGGTACCTACCTAAAGACACCTAAAGTCTAGGGTCACTGGCCCCACTTGTCATGAATGTAATTTAATTTATATTGTACTATTAGCGCTTCCTCGACACTTATTTATATCCTTAATTACTAGAATAATTATACTTATTTTCGAACGATTTTAATAATAATGTGATAGTGTTATAAATATAAATACCTGCATAGTTATATAATTGAATAATAATAAAAAACAATAGCATAGGTTTGTAATACTTCGTTTTTTTACATTTTGTAATAAAGATAAAATAATTAAGAATACCTAGTTATTTTTCTTTGCGAGCTCCCTCCTTTACATACATTATTCATTATAATTTGTAATACAATAGGTATTGTACCTATAACAAACTAGAAAGAAATATTAACCATTTAACGGGCAAAAATTGTACATAACATTATGAACCTGGTATGAATTGATATAAACACAGTAAATTCTTAAATCAATTTTGTTTGAAGTTGGGTCCGTCTGCTTCATCAACATCCCTCCCACATTTTTCTATTCTAGCAATGATTCATATAGGTAACCGATTTCAAAATACGTAGTATGCGTTTAATACAACCAGCCATTGATTTAATATGTCACTATTAGCTAACTGCAACCAGCATTACATACTTTTAAGAAATACCTACCTATCGACTTATAGCAAACTTGGTGGTGTTGTTGCTTTGAAAATTCCGCCAGACCAGGGCTGGCAACGTAACTACCTCTACCCTCCATAAACGTAACAAACCACTTGCTATCCAAAAAGTCCGCATTAGTGAGGTATCTGATGGGTATCTGGCAATGAGAATAGAAGCAACAAATACTAACACATTTATTATTTTTATAAATTATAATTGATTGATGCTCTGGACTTTACTTCATATTCTTTCCATCTGCGATGCAACTGCAGAAAAAGTTGATAGTGTATACTAAACCTACCAGGTACTAAACCATAGACACATAAAAACAGATGTCCACTCTATGGTACATGCCAAAGTATGACATCATTTGAGTCAAAGATTAGTGTACGAAATAGAACTACCATATCCTTTTGCCGTTTCTACTTTCTACCCGGTTCACTTTGAAAGTAATGTAATGTTTTCCAACATACTATGCAGTATGCAGTAGGCACTTATTTTATTTTTCCTTTTATGTCTTTATAATTATTGCGTTTGTACAACAATCAGTTCGATTTTACAAACAAACCGGAATCTAGATCTAAATTGTAATACACCACTGGGAAATATGCTAACATTTTTTTGAAATGCCAACTCTGTTTCTGTTCAGATTTCTCTTTAAGTTACAAGCAGGATGGCACAAAGTAAAGTATGATGTAAAAAAGTTTTGTTACCACATATACTAGTATTAAGCAGTGCAAAACTTGTGTGTTACTTGTATCATCTGCATTGTGCTTAGTCTATGGTATGGGCGGATAGGTGATGCTTTCGCGGCGATCTTTTGCCTTGCCTTCGCGACGCCGTGTTCGTACTCGTATTCACGGATGATATTCAGAGTTTAGGCAGTTTCTGTATGAATAGTGATTATTTCTAGGGGTAGATGTAATGAAGTGATTGGGTTATGATTCAAAAGTAGAAAACCGATCGTGAGACTGTATTTGTTTGTGTATATTTGACCCGATATCTATGAACAAGGTGATCCGTGAATCCGTGCGTGATATTTTGTGAGTGTACGTTTATGTGTCAACTGTGTTTTACGGCGGTGCTTATTATTTTTAACTGAAGGTAAGAACATTTTACAAGAATTTACATAAATTAAACATCTTAAAATCAATTTCGAAACTAACACTCCAGTCCAAACGGTGATAATATGTTCGTCAGGTACTTTATTTTCCAAAAAGACGTAATCGTGACGTTATCGTATAAAAATTTACTTTGCGTTTCGGTAATTTTTAAATTGCCCAAATTAAAACTGAATTAACCGTCAAATTTTTTTTTTGATTTTTTTATGATTAATTAAACAGGTAGGTGCTGATAAAAATATCTTTCTAACCTAATATTGTTAATTATTTATTTTTCTTTTCTATAATTTTGTAATTTTAAATGTATTACTTGGCTTTTCCAGAAATAAAGAGATTATTATTATATCAATTACTGTAATATCAGCCGAAAATATTTTATGTGTGTATCAAATTCACGGCCCTGCTGGTGAATTGTTGAGCGCTGTGGTTTATGAGTGGAGGTTCGATTCCTAGCAGAGGCGATTTGGGAATTGGTCTGTTCTGTTGCGAAGCTTCGACCGTGGCTAGTTATTACCCTGCGAGAAAAGACGCGCTGCCGACCGTATTGCGTTCCATATGAATCCCGCGTAGAAAATTATTAAGAGTATGGGTTTAGTGTGACTACTATTTCCTTAGTAGGCAGCTATCATTATGAAAATAATAAAAATAAGTAACAGTATTGCAATATAAAAATATTGGAAACTCACGTCCGTCACAATAAGAGAAAAACTAAGATGATGATGAATATATTTATGAAAAATATACATAAATACTTATAATATTCAAATAAACTTCCCAACACTGAGTAACATTCATGTTCATCACTCAAAAAAATCCAGTTGTGGGAATTGAACCCACAGCCTTAGATTCAGAAAGCAGGGTCGCTGCCCACTGCACCAAATTGGGTAATGAAGAAACAATTGACTTTATAGCAGTTGCTAATGAAGTACTTATAGTAACAACCCCTGATATCAACTATAGTTTTTTTTTTTAAATTTTAATCTATTTTCCAATGTAACTGTTTTATCTACCACACCCAATCCATTTGTGTTATCTAATGTCAATAACAATATAGTTCTTATTATTCTCTTACTTACTCATATAATGAATCCAGGGCACGGAATATAAGATATTCTTCAGTATAAGTCAAGACTTCTGTAAACATTTTAACTATCTACTGTAAAAATGTGAAAGTGTGTTTGTTTGTTTGTTCTTCCTTCTCACCCCAACTAAACAACCAATCATTGTTGTTTTTGACATAGAGTTAGTTAAAAAGATGGAGGGTAATATAGGCTTCTATTTATGGGGAATAGGGTGGAATAGCCCTTACAGAGGACCGATCACCCATCTGGCAATGGCAGGCATCCCCTCACCAAATATATAAATTATCCAGAGAAAACACAGTTCCCACAGTTATAAACCATAATAAATGTGGACAAATAACGTGTGCACAGCTAGTTTCTTATAATAATTGATTACATGTTGAACAGTGCAATATGACACTAACAGGATTCCTTGGGCACTAGCCCTAGGAGGCCTGAATGACACATTGGAACAAACTTATAGACATAATTAAAAAATGGTAAAATAGGGTTGTGATGTATAAGTAAAAATTTTCAGTAGCTTTAGTCTTAACAGGCCAGGCATCGCTTGAGTTCTTCTTCTTCTTCTAAAAGCCCAGGAACAGAAGAAGAAGATCGCTTGAGTTATGCATCATGTGAACTTCTATAGTATAAAGCAGGGATTATAGAAAGCAGCTGAGGTTGAAATTGAGTAGACTTTTCTTTTGTTTACCTTATTATTGGTATACCTTATATATTGGTCAATTAATTATAATATAGTTTGGAAATAACAGGAAATAAGGAATAAAATAAAACAAATTTGATTGCAGTAAAAATTTATTGTAGTTAATTACTGTAATTGATTTATGAGCACATGGATATAATTGTTAGTTTATCAGTAAGCTTGTAACCAATGGATTGTGACTATCAAGTTTCAGCTTTGTTGCATTGTGTTGACTAAGGACCATAATTCTTGGATAACTAAATTTAAACTAAAAATATTTTTTTACCTAAATAACAATTATTTAGGTAAAAACTACTTAATTTTGTTAATAAAGTACATCAATATTATTGAAAATATTCTGCATATTGACTGTGTGCGGGTTGCATTGAAGAGTTGAGGTATTTGTAAAAAAAAATATTGTTAATATTTATACTACAATGTGCAGGCCAAAATAAGAGGCCTAAGAATATCTACTCCAATATTGTATTCTGTTTATTCATAGTACGAAGTTAACAATACTTCCTAACTGGTGCAATTAACTAATTTTACATAGTTATCACCTGTAGTTATCACCCATATTAATTATGCAGGTTAGGTAGGAAATTTATCATATTTATAATTTAGATTAGCCTGAGATTTTGCATAATCAAACAGAATCTCAAATTACAAAACAAAATCACTTACTTATGTTTAGTTTTATCTAGCGTGTAGGGTACTAAAAATTTACAAGATTCAATTATAATTTTAGGTAATTAGTCTATTTTTGGAGATGATCAACTTTTAGTTAGTCACCACTGTGATGCAGCAGATGGCAGATTGAACTTCATGTATACAATCCAAGGACTATGCATAATGCATGCCACATAAAGGAATTGTGGAATGAATAAATAATTAAGTGTGATATGTATTTATATGAAACCAGTTTCTCTTGGTGTACAGTTATCTGTAAGAATTGAGTCTTGTTGCCTATTCTAATATCTAGTGTGTTGTTCTTAGCTTAATGGACTTTCTTTTTTGCATGTAAGGGTGCGTTATTTGACTATATGGACTATGGTTATTTATAAACTAAATTAGCAATGTTTTTGAATATTACTCATTAAGTTCATATATTATAATCAATACAATTGTAAAGAAAGAAAGAGATAGGAAATGTGGGGCAAGACTGAAGGAAATACATATATGTATGTCTGGTTTTAGAAAATTTGGAACAGAGGTTGACAGACATATTTTGGTAACAAGATTATATGGGTTGAATATCTGTTTGGAATAAGATGTAGCAAAATGAAAAGTAATAAAGTAAATATTATTATGATCACTGTATTTTACCCAAATTTATCTTATCAAGTTTCATTGTATATTAGGTACCTACTGGAGCAAAAATATTGAAGAATTTACTTAACAAAATGCTCATATTGCAATGGTTTAATTTCAGCAGAAACTGTTAAGTGTTGGTGCGAAGGTTATAACTCATGCAAAGATAAAATTTAAAGTTAAAATGCTATAAGGGCTAAATCATAAGCTTGTATTTTTGTGATAAAGGAATTTTTCAGCTCTAATGAACAGTATTTACAAGGCAGTAAGTGGTACTTGACTATATTGTCCTAGTTTACCATCCTGGCTTGGGACAAGCTTGCGCGGGTTACTTGCCAGGCATTTTTTATTTCAAGTCCTAATTACTGGTACATTTTAGTGACTAAGGTAAAAAACACAAGCCCATGAACTAAACCTTTTAAAGAATGAAATTTGACTATCTGTGTTGCTTCTTGAAGAACTCTGCAGGACCAAGGAGCTAGTATAAAAGTGTTTCGCGAACAGCACTTGATATTCTGTTAAATCAATGGCATAGTCCATGCTCACTAGCCAATCGGATACAAGCTTCGCCGGCGACAAGAAATTAGTACACAATTCAAGAGTAGTTAATACAGTGGGTAGGGGTGCTACTAGTATAAAGTTTAGTGGCATGATTATCTGCAATCACATCAGGTGGTAATTGATAATGCAGCTTAGTCCGAGCGTGCTTGCCTAGAAGATGCCTATTTATTCTTGATTGGGGAAAACGGAAGCCAGAAGATCATTTCCATCTTAGCGATGGATATTAGAAGCGAGGTCTTTCTATATGTTTATGGCATAACAAAAAAATAACGTTAGTGCAGATGCATTAGAAGCCTTGTAATTAGATGGTAAATAAAGTGGGGGAAATTTAAATCAAATACATTTTGAATACATTGTCCGAAATGTGTCTGGTCAGTAGAACTTCGATAGACCGGTAACCATGCAAGTGATGCTCCAAAATTTCATAGTGTTTTATTTGCTTGTGTGAATGAGTGATCATCCACTGATCAATTCACCAAGATGGTACTTTATGCATTTGTCGGGGGAGTGTGTTCGGGATAGACCAATGAGGGACCAATCAATATGTAAATTTAAAATTAATCTTTATGATTTGGGGACTTGGCTAAGTATCCTGGCGGCACCTTCTTCAGAGGTAGCCGGAATGCTATTAGATTTTAAGTTAAGATAAGAGAAGAAGAAAGTATTAATTTTCGTAAAGGGAACAGTGACGAATAAACGAAGAATTAAAAAAAAAAATGATGGTACTTATCAGAGCTATCCTATAAATGGGAGCAGTACTCCATGCACGATCGCTTGGTACAATGAAGTGAAGTACCGCTTGACCGTATTGAGGGTGCCAAGTTTTTTACCAGCTGTTTTTGTCTCATATATTCGCTGTCCGAAGTTGAGGTTGGATGATAATAGAGATATTTTATTATCGAGAAAATCTAAAGTAGAATAAATCTTGCCCTTTGCAGCATCGTATTTTGTCGCATAGTATAAAAGTACAATGAGTATGATATCCGCGAGTCAAGATAAAATTACGTTACGACACAGCGACGATCAAATTCGGCACTATGCAATGTGATGATGAATATGATGATGATATACAAAAGTCAATAGGTTATCGTTCACCTATTTCAAGATATGCCTTGGATGACTAGAAGTGCACGCATCGACCAACAATGAAAGTCACTGGACCTAGGATAGGATATCTTTTCTTCCAATATATGAGGAAGAATAAAGTCACAATAATATTGTTGATTGTACTGTACGACTGATAGCATCCATAAAATTATCCAAAAAGGCTAAGAAACTTGTTCCATGACCGTTAAGCTCTCATATTTTTTTGTACGATTGATGATTTTCTTAAAATCAGGCCGCACCGTTCTCATCTCTCACTAGTAAGAAAAATTCTGGAAAAGAGCTATCTGCTGAGTTTCTTGCCAGCGTTTTCTTGGAACATTCTGCTTTCAGAACCAGTGGTAGACACAATAGAAATACTGACTTAATGTTTCAAAATTGTTTGAAATATTGAATTTGGAACAAAGTTTTTGAGAAAAAAATGTAATGTTTAAAAGTCACGCCATTAATTTGCCAAGGGTGTAGGGTGGCAATACATTGGGAGGGGCTTGCGTGTACTAGGGATATGCGGACCGCCGGCGCCAGGAGTTCCCGATCGATATTGCGGACTGAGTCGTTGCTCACTCCGACAAAACTGTGTCGCGACGCGCTCGTGCGTTGTCCGCGATCCACATTATCGTGTGTAAAAACGAATTAATTCCACAAAAATACTCTGTGCAGTGTTCATTTATCGGATTGGATATGAGATAGTCGTCGATCTTAAACTGGTATGTAGCTATGCAAAGTTATCAAGATATCCCCGGGTACTGGGGAGTCCCGTAAATTCCTCCCGAAGATCAATAGCACGACGAAAAACGTGTGATGTCATAAGTTCATAGTTAATTGGGAAGTGTGTAGGTGTGAGATAATGTTTTTAAATTGAACTTTATGTGAATTCATCGTCGAGTTATTTGAGGAGGCATTCTGTTTTGTGTTTTCAGCTAATAACTCGTGATTTCGATATATGAAGTCCATAAATGCTAGTTATTGCCTTAATCCTGTAATAGTATAATAGTTTTTTATCCTATTATCTTCAGTACATCGGAGTTTCCGCATTTACTTGTCAATTTAATTTGCTTGCTGTCTCTTTTTTCCACGCCCCTAAATGACCTAGAAAGCTGGTGAAATAGGTCTAAAGAGCAGGCGCGCGCCTGGGCCTAGCCACGGGCTGGAAAATTAGTCTGGAAATGGATCTTATTTTTTTGAGTCACAGTCTGTTGGAACACTGCTCATCGCCCTGAATATTTGTCTAATTAAAAGGTCAATTAGAGTGATCTGTTTTTAAGACATCGTCTTGTCTTCTAGCATATATATACCTGCATACCTATTCATACGATATGCCATTATAACTACAACATTCTCTTTTTCAAAATGTAACACAGGGGGAGGAAGTGCTAATTATTTTTCAATAAGAGATAGCACACTCAAATCATCTTTGCTTCCACTAATTAAATTTATTAAAAAGCTTTTAGAAAATTATGTTTGCTTTTGGGTTTCGCACACCTTCCTTAGCTATTCGGTTTTATCAGAAAGTTGTTGTAAACTGCGTCTTTTAACAGATAGAGCCCAGCTTAAGGAATCTGTTCCTAATAAGATTAAAACACACCACCCCTTAAAAATAAGGTGGAAACAGTATTTGCTTAACGATTAACAGGTCGAAGTAATATTTAATGAAGCTATCCTTATCAGCAGTCAGTATTTACTTTACATTATAGTTCTTTACTTACATAATTTGTCTAAACTACTATGAGATAAAGATGACGTAACCGGTTCTTTATTGTGTGAGCTATTTAAGTAACGAAGTTAAATTTTCCCTGACTGCCCGATCAATTAAGAATTAATTATTAAATGATTTGAATATCACTTAGAAAACCGTTTTTCGGTATAGTTTTCGATTCATAAATGACAAGTAAAAGTAAAGGCTAGTAGTCCACTCCGTGTTTAGGTATATATATGTCATCTGTGTTCAGAAATTGGAGAATACAGTAATTAAATTTTGGTTTTGAGGTTTGACACAAGGTGTTATCTTAGATCTTTACGGAAGACATTGTAATAACGCAAGATGAAATCTAATAAATACAAAGACATTCCTTATGAGGTTTGTGAATTAAATATAACAAATATGATGGATAAATACCATCAGCTTTACTTTTCTAAAATCACATAGATCGGCCAAATCAAGTGACAAAAGGTTGTCTGTTACATTGTTTTCTGCACTGCACAGTGTCTATCTGCCAATTCAGTTAAGAATTGATCAATTAGCTAGCTCTCGATGTTCTCAGAAACACAATTGCAATATTTAAATTTGTTCTCTATAAATAAATCTGTAAATGAGAATGGCGAACTTTGACCCAGCAATTTTAGAAAACTACTATTTACTTTTGAAAGTATTCTTCTTTGTAAACTCTATAATTTAATTGAAGTAGGGGAACTAAAATAAAATTACTTACAATACAATAAAAAAACGTTCTAATGGCAATAAGATAAAAAAAATTAGTTTAAAAATCACATTGTGCATAGTCAATGTCAATGTCAACTTTCAACTGACAACTAACAACTTCTTTCCCATTTCTTCCGTTTATTGTTCATTGCGCATTATATATTCTTGAAATATTACTGATTTTTTGACAAATTGGCGTGATTTTACACATTTTTTCTTTGAACGACACCACAGCATAAAATAAGTTTCTTACATCACATAACAAATTTTAGAATTTTTCGGTTTTTCTCTTTCATAATATGCATGTTTATACTACATATAAACCTTCCTCTTGAATCAATCACCGTTGCGAATTCTAAACGATCTAAGCGAATCACGAGTGTGCCACTAGCAGTTTAACATCGAAAAACAGTACATTAAAATAAAACATATTCTCTTGGGCATAACTAGTCAGATAGGTAACAAATAATGACCACAGGCCATTTCTCGTAGATTGAATGAAATGTAAATCTAACCTTAATTTAACAATTATATGAATATCTTTTTGCTCCATTTCATGGTCTGGTTGAGTACTAAAAGTATATAAAGTTGTATTCGTGAACATGGATCTTAAATCTGGGCCCACAAGTATATGGGAACTCGCTATTCTCACAATTTTTTGCAAATTTCACAAACATTGACTGTAAAAGCTCCTTAAAGCTTAAAGCCATTAAACATACTCGTCTTATTTCCAAGACTAAAATTTTTTGTTTTCCCTGATTATTAGTTTCTAAAGTAAAATATATAAGTGATAATAAATAAATTATTGCATTCATTAATTTTTTCTTCATCATCTCAAGCAAAATTTTAACATTAGCTTAATAACCAGCTAATTGTAATCTACTTGGTCCACTGTATCGCCATTGAATGTCAACCCACTCTTGTTATTTAGATTTGAGTGTCACTGTTATAATTTGTTATTGTTCTCTGTCTCGAATAAATTATCTTATAATAGGTTCTGAACTCAGGATTTTTTTATTCCACTAGTTAGCCCTTGACTGTAAACTCACCTGGTGATAAGAGTCGATGCATAAGGTGGTAGCGGACTTACCTGTTTATAATACCAGTCAATTACCAGTTACATTATATCAATGCCCCTAAAGGATTTTACACGGCATCTTATCATAACTGTGAATCGCTTGCCGGCTGTAGGATCATAACAAAGCTTAATAAAATTACTATGTACAAAACTATTTATAATCAAAGTATAGAAGGCTGATAATTTTAAACATAACCTTAAATATTTGCCTCCTACATAATCAGGTCACACATATGGAGACCATAAGAGAGCGACGCTGAATGGCATTACTGTCTTGGATAATGATTTCTTTCATTTTGAGTGCCTTAAGCTATCAGGTTTGAGATGTAAAAGAAATAAAAAGCGGTTTAATTAACATTCCGAATTTCATTTATTTTATTCTTCAGATCACCATTATTTAACTTTAGTAGATATAAATAGGTAGTAGGATAAACGTGACAATTACCAACGAATGCAAAATTTATGTCAGCAACTGGCCCATACAGTGTCTAGGACATAAATTTACTCCTTCACTGAATGTCGTATTTTTCATATCTTCTACTCGCCGAAAATGTATGCCAAATTTTGTTAAAATCGGAAGAAAATGTTACGATCAAAGTGAAATACTTGACATTAGCGTTAGTGACATTTTCCACCAATCCGCACTTGGCTAGCGTGGTGGACTACGCCCTAAGCCCTTCTTACTGTGGAAGGAGACCCGTGCCCTGTACTGGGCTGCTAAAGGGTTGATAGGACGAGAAACAAGGTAGATTTGACATCGAATTACCCATCCCTTCCTCAGTCACAACCCACACTACAATATGCAATTACCCGATTCGTATCATTGCGGGTACTTATTCAACACAATGCTACTATTATATTATATGTATATTACAGTTTTAATGATTTGCTGATTACTGATAATCATTACAAAGAAGCACTCGACCATCTCATCCTCAATGATGTCATACAATAGTGCATTAGCCTTCAATGTTACAGTTGATGTCACCTCAGTTTGTGCATTTAATTACAGACTTTAATTAAAAATTCGTGTATAAATCATTAGTAGTAAACCGCAACTGTATCCAGGTCAAACTTTTAATTAAATGAAATACTGGATTGGTTGCCCTTTGGAGTTGGATCTTACAAAAAATTTAAGCTTGATTGCGAAAGTATTTTGAGTTACTAGAATATAACCTCCGCGAGGCCACATGGACCATGATATTAGTTAGGTCGAATCAGAGACATTTTGTAATTTTAACAAATTGTGTTATATTGTTCAACCAGATTGGTAGGTAGATTAAGTCTTAACTCAAACAGATCGTAAATACTAACTCATGTAAATGTAACAAATATATTGTATGCAATGGACCAGAAATTATGAGCACCAATTTGAAAATAAAAAACAAAGGAGAACTCGTTTTTAAAACGGAAAGAATTTCAAGGCATGCTCTGAGGACCATCTTACGAAAGTTTGCTTTAAAGCTTAAACTCTCTTTATGCACGAAAAGTAGAGAATAGCACTGCGACAGAACCGACCCTAAAATAAATTTATACATACATATAAATTAATACATATACATACATATATATATCTATATATATAAATTAATTGCTGTTCGTTAGTCGCACTCAAACTCAAGAGCGGCTGGACCGATTTGGCTAATTAGATCTTGAAATATTAAAAAACGTGACAAAATACTAAAAGCGACAGTAATATACATAATTCTTTAAATCTACGTGTGTTTGTCACCCAAGCCCGACTACACCGCTGGGTCGATTTGGTGAAATTTTGTTTCTGAATTTCAATCGGATCCTGGATGGTTTAAAAATACTATAGGTCTGCCGAGTACGTATTATGAATTTCAAAAGTTTTCTTTTTATTTGTCCTTCCTTTACGCTCTAACTAAGCAACCAATCTTGATTTTTGGCATAGAGTTAGTTGAAAGGGCTAAGAGTAATATTATAGTCAAATTTTTATCCCAGGAAAACAAACTGTCCCCAGGGAGTTTGTAAAACACCGACGCAGATGAAGAACAACAGCTAGTTTTCTTATAAAGCTCTGTTTCTACTGTATGCGGTACAACGAATAACGTGCCTAATTACTTTGGAGAATATAGCCTTTTATGTACTTCAAATTTTCAAACAATTAGACAAGTGACGTGTCTCAGATATCTCATCCTTCTGCAATACACACAGTAACTTTTGCACTAACTCAAATATCATGTTTCATTATATCTACTGTAACTATGTTATGTGTATGTAACTACAAAAATGTAGCGTGGTAGAGTATGTATTACGTAATGGAGCTTACACTTTACTATTAAAATAGTAAATGTGTGCTGGCATACGTATTACTGTTTTAAGTGCAGCAAAAAAGAGCACAGTAATTCATTCTTCTAATTTGAGTTGCCCAAGTACGCGCTTGCTAGTCGCAAAAAATAAGATGTGATGTATCACAACGTTCAAACTCAACGGCTGTTTTGCTCAAAACAAGCCAAGATTGTAACGGCCATATAATAAATTGTTGTAAGTCCGGTCTCACCAACATTACCAAAATTGGGAGACCGTCCGGCAAACCTGGATTCAATCTGCCATTTTAAATGTTTGTATTTTACGAAATTATCCTGCTTAAATTTTACAATGGTTTTAATCTTTCCGTTATAGGTAGTTTATTTTATCACCTATGAATCTAGCGTCCTTGAAGTAAGAATAGGGCTAGAGTTTTATTGTTCTCTAAAATATCTTTATTTTCTTGAGTATATTTATAAACTTGTAAAGCAGTATTGATGTAAGGCAATAACGATCAAGTATTCTTTTTTACTATAGATACCTCAGCTTAAAATATTATTCAACCTTGAGGTGATGCTAGATTATATTAACGTTGAGTTAATAATAATAATATCTGGTAAGTTCAAATATCAGTATATTATATAAATTATTATGCGTAACAAGTAACAAACAATACATCAGGTCACAATATTGAGATTCTCTTATCTGAAAATATTATACTTATTAATCTTGTATGTGTTTATGAGAGTCATTTGATTTTATTTAAGGCATCAAGCATGTTAACTAGCTAACACAGCAAAATATTTACGTCTTGCTACTGACTAGTTATAAACAAACACCTGTTTCTCACTTGTATTGCTTTGACCTTATATGTGTCTTGCGTAATGCATTTTTATTTGATTTTAATGAAAATATATTTTATTCTGAGTCACAAGATAGATTACGTAATGCGTTCTACGATCTGGTTATCAGTCATTCGGCGGTATGTTATCTTACCTTATTTTTAATATTGCTGGCGTTCTGTTTCAGAATAATAATTATCATTTTAAGACATCAAGGTATGTTAATAAACTGCGTTTTTAAAATAATACTGCTTTAAACGATGGTAGTAAGCCATCTGTTATTTTTTTGTTATATAATAATAAATTTAAGTTTGAGCTTTCAAATACCGGTTTTGTTTATTATGTAATTAAATTTAATTTACTTGCCTTCGATGCTGGACTAAAAGAGTAAAATAGGTGAGTCCTTTACAAAGTCTGCATTTCATTTATAAACATTTTTGAAGTTCGAAATTGAAACAACGTTCTAATACAAATTTTATTAAAATGTTGATTAAAAAAGCATAAGTACATTTCGCCGTTGCTCAGTGCTCCTGGAATCTGCTTTTAATAGACATCTAAAAATACATTTGGGCTAGCCGGTAGCGTGAATAACGATTTAGTTAAAGTGATATAACCTACAAACTATTATAAACTAAACAAATCTATGTATAAAAATAGTATTCCCAAGAGTGTGCTTTGCAAATCTCTCCATAGCACGACACTGAAAAACGTATTTAATTGAGTACATACATACATAATATGTTAAATATAAAATCGAAAAAAATATATTGATGTATTAAAAAATAATACCTTAGTTAATTTGATAATTATTGGCGACGATGGAAGTGCAATACAGCAACATTTTATTGATTTTAAACCCATAAATTTTAATCTATGTAAAAAAATTGTATTCGCAAGAGTGTGCTTTGTAAATCTCATTTTATAGCGCAACGCTGAAATACGTTTTTAGTACATACATAATATGTTAAATATAAAATCAAAAAATATATTTATGTAATAAAAAATAATACTTTAGTTAATTTGATAATTACTGTCGACGATGAAAGTGCAATTATAGCAACATTTTATTGATTTTAAATCATTGAATATTAAGAAGTTCAGTAGCATTTCTAAAAAACTACAAAATAGTTTATTAATATTTAATATCGCCATAAAAATAGCGTTCTTTACACTACTGAGCAGTGCCCAGTGTGCTCAGTTATGTCTGAGCAACCAAAACGTTAATTGTGCTAACAAAGGGCCGTGCACGTAGACTTTCTAAAGTACTCTTACTGCAACGGTGCCATTGTATAGCGCGATTGCTGCTTCGTAATACAGAACTTGTTTTCGACTCGAGCTTTATTATTGCTTGCTTTCTTTTGTGAAGTTGTTTCGTGTTATGATAGAACAGTACGCACGTTAACATCTGTGGATCTTAGAACATTATTATGACTAAATATGAGCGTTATGTATTTTAAGATTTTTGAATAGTATTTATTCTGGTTTAAAAGCGGAAGAATGCTTAATTTTCAAGTGAGTGGAGCACTCAATGCAATCTTCAGAATTTGACAGTCTATTGGAATTCCCAGTGTAATGCAGTAATTTGAGCAATACGTGATAGAATTGGGTGACTTTTAGTTCGAAAAGACCCAAGAGAAATGTTAAATTTTCCTCTACGGTGCATTTTATGAATGTAGGTTTTCTGCATTTAAAACCGTCGTGTTGTTTTCCTCAATGTAACTTTTCTTTTGATGTCGCTGCAAGTTCGGGTAAGGCAATTGGAATTTTAAATCGGCAGTGGTGTTTAAATTTCTTGTTTGTTATTCTGCCGGGAGTCCTGAGTCCTACTCTATAGGGGTCGATGAACTTGAATCCAGTACACGTCTTGCACTCGCCGCCTCACGTAACAACCGCTTTCTGTACATATTCGCCTATAACATAAATATAGTGTCGGTAGGTACTTATCTATACACGTTCTGGTGTCCATATGTCAAAGACGTGAAAGCCATTCATTGTTGATTATGAATTCCATGTTTGATATCTATACATTCATCGAGAAAGGTTATAATGTTGATTGATTGCTATAACAATGATTTGAATTTAGAATTACATACCTAGAAATCTATTTTATTTTCACTTTTGTTGTTAATGTTTCTGTTGGTTATATTATCCGTTATTTCAGTAATTGTTATGAATTTTAACATTTATATATTTGGACTTTACGAAACTGCATATTATAAAGATTCGTGGCAAACCGTCAACAATTCTGGACTTGGTGACAATTCTATACAAGAATACTAAGTTTTATTTTATTTACTTAATAGTTAAATAATGTCCAGCCGAAGCATAGTAAACTACCTTTGACATCCTAGATAGAAGTTTATTTTTTAGAGATAAGCTTGTTTGTACTGTCCTTTTAAGGGGTCAAGTATGCGAATTGCGTTATTATTCTCAAACGTTTAAAGTACAATTCATAAATGAATGTTATGCTGTACATTGGTCTTAACTGGAGTAAATAGCTTAAGTCAACTTGACGTTGAATGGAGCATTCAATCCACAAGAACAATTTGTCGGTCGTTAGGCACAATTTGTAGCAATCAAGTCGGCTTACGGTCATCTTCCCATGCTAGTACTAACCGTGATATCATCTTATGAATGAACTATGATGCAATGTTAAAAATAACATGAACATTTCTGAAATCTTCTTCTGAAGTCTTGTCCTTTTGATGATCAAAAGCTGAATCCTCCTTATGTTTAAACTTTAATGAGTTTTAGTTTAATATGATTAACGTAAAGTGGAACTTTTTAATAATTTTAATAACCTTTTCTATAATTACAGCTTTAGGTATTAATATGCCACTCATATAAAATGATCAAAGCGCTTCGTGTTTTCTCCCCACATGAGGATCATATACACGGAAACCTTTTAAATGCCATGTTTTTATCGTCGCGTCAACCCCTTTAACTTCGAATTACGAAAGAATACCGTAAACCTAGTTATTTTCACACGTCGAAGATTCCCAACAACTTGTTTTCCCTATTTACATTTCCTGTTGTATTTTAAAGCTCAAGACATTTATTTATTATTCGCATAATTTCCAAGCAATCTTGTTGAGATTTTTTTTTATACTTGCACAGGAGAAAGATTGCTCCATTTTTTATAATATGCTTGCTTAACTTGACCCTGTGCACGATCTTTATCATTACAGTCACAAAATTATTCAAAGCTAAAGAATTTCTAAGGATTTTATTCATTTTCAGTGTTTCCTTACATACAGTTCAATACTTAACAGCTGATCTCGTTCCGGTGGAACATAGGTTTCAAAATTACTATATTGTGCTGCTGACGAGAATAAAATTGCAACTTTAAATCTTACTCGTCTTTAAAATTGTTTGTATGCATAAAACTCCCACCATCACAAATAATGCGGCAGCGAGGTCGAAAGCCTAATGACATGCACTCATAGGCCTTGCGCTTTAATAAACATGAAACAAACAGTTCTTTTTGCCTTTACGAGCAATGTGTACAGTTATGCTTGACCCATTTTAGTCAGAAGGGTATATTATATCAATGTACAATCTGAAATTTATCTTAATGTATACATCTAGGGCATCTTCCTTCCTGGGCCGTTTCCGTACTTGGTTGGTCTGAAACCGTCCTCTGTACGTGTGGCCAGCTATCTAGACTTATACAGTACTGTAGTTATTCCCCGCGGTTTCACTCGTGTTAACGATGGTTCGGTTACCTTACTCGTAGTCTTATACTCCCCTTACGTATAGGTTATTAAGATTTTCGTTTTCTCTAAAATAATACGTCTTAATAACATGCTATAAAAGTCAAGATTTTGCTACATAAAAATTACTCAATATGATATGAAAACTAAGCTTAATTTGCTATATAATACTACGCGAAATGCAGGAGAACTTGTATGGTGTAATGTATAATTTCTTCAATCTTTATACTCCACACCAAACAGATCTTCGGCAATGTACGTTTCGTTTTGAAACCGGAGCACCGTAAGTAGATATTGACTTTGCAACAAAAATCTTTATACTCTATATACTTAATAATTCTTATTAAGTATATAGAGTATAAAGATTGAAGAAATTATCAATCACACCATACAGATTCTCCTGCTATTCGCGAAGTATAGCAAATTAAGCTTAATTTTCATAATATATAATGGAAATGCGTCAAGTAAAGCCAGCTTCTATCCAATGACTCGATACTAAAATGAGATTTTTGTTCTCATTATTAAATTGCTCCCTGAACTTTTGATGATCTACTAAAAACCAGCCTTTTTTATATCAAGTAGGTACATCGTAAATACTACTACCTGGTACGTAGATAAAGCACCTCGGTAATGTATTTACAAATACTATTATTTAAGGCTGAAACTTTTATTTATTACTGAAATAAAATATAGCCCATTTTTGAGATAAAATAGTTTTCTAACGGTGAAACAATTATTAAAATCAGTTTCTATGACTTCAGAGCGATTACAAAAGAACAATTTGTTAGTCTTTATAATATCAGTATAGCTTATATTCGTACTGAAATTGTATGAACTCATGCTCTTGTGAGTCCATTTACCATATTATTCTCGCTGACAAATATTACTACAGCGTGAAAAGTGCCCTTTTGGTTCAGACGGTTTTACCTACTTTGGGATTATTTTTAAATATGTATATTGTACTAAACTGAACAAGTATGAGGGTTCGTTTTGCAGTTCTCGGAATGGCAGGGCTGGATGGGGTAGAACTCACTTTTAGGTGTAATATGTTAGTGACTCATAATAATTTTTATACATGTGAAGTTTTTTATATTAACTTCCTTAGTATTGAAATATTGATCAATCTGATTGATTTATAGCATTACACGTCTATATCTCCCATTTTTTTTACTTTATTGGAAAGTCTTTACACTTCGCCCAGCCTAGCCAGCTGGTAAATAGTGTCCTGTATTCCATAAAATATTTTACATATAGATTATAGAATCTATCTACACTAGCAATGCTAAAATATTTTAATTAAACATTATAGGAAATTTTTTGTTGTTTGTTTATGCATAGTATTTAATAAAACCATTCTCAAAGTTTAGCTGGGGAATCAATAAACTTAATAATGTTTTGTTTGATAATAAGGTTTTTGAATTACTTATTAAACAAATACGTTTCGTTACAAATGCATATATTTAAGACGACTTTGAAACAAAGCCATATGAATGTAAGATTTTTAGTTTGAAAGCAATCTTAGACAGTGGTCTGTAAACATAACAGTTTTTAAGTTTTTTAGCAATGTTTTGCATAAATGGGAGACGTCCAAAAGTTTTCGTGAAAGCTACAGATAGGCTCGATAATGTTGGTTAATAATATTTAGCTTTTCCTATAGTCTTAATACATAAGTGGGTATAATGTTTAAATCTCTTTGTACACACTCAATGTTTAGTTTACCAGACGGCAAGGCTGAGTATTCGTTATGCAGATAACGTTCATATTGTTTGGTTGTAAGTATATTGCTTGAGGCCATATTAATCAGAGAATCTATCAATTTGCCAGCGGATGGTAAAACAGCGGTCCCCGGTGTGTTTATTGATGCTATTTATATTTTCAAATATCATACAGCATACATATCCATCATTATAATAAAGCTGAACAATTTATTTATTAATGTACACGAGCTCATACAAACTGTAAGCAAATATTTTTTCTCCGTTCCGGCTTTACACAGACAGGGTCTTGAGTGGATAGCATATTGCCAGAGACTGGTCTTAACCACAAATCCGAAATAAATGCGTGCTTGAATGAACACCTCTCATGAAAGTCCACATATTATAAAATGTGCTCATAATAATTTCGGTCACTACATTTTATTACTTGGGGTAAAGTAAATAATACATAAGCCTGTGGCGGTTCCATAAGATATTTTAAACGTAGATTAATTAAAACGTCTGCGGGAAAGAAATTTGCAGTTTCACCGTTGCTGAGTCGCCGTAAATAATTCATAACCCTCTATTAACACGAACGTTTGCAGCAAAGTAGCCACTGTGCTGTTTTATTTTGTACGTCATCTGCGGTTTTTTAGGTACGCTTGTAGGTATTTGCTAACATCGACCTTCGTGAAGGCTGTTGCCAAAGAAAATAGATCGTGAAATATAGTTTTTTAATTCCGGTTTCCCTGTTGAAGTAGTTCACTAAAGAAGCGTTTAAATATTTTTTCCGTTCATCCACGTCCAAGTTCTTACATTCCACTTTAATGTCGCAGTCAATAAAAAAAAAATATTCTCAATTAATACAATGTTCTTTATTCCATGGATCATATTTCAATGAGTTTCAAACATCAAAGTTCTCCAAACTCAAAAGCCTTTATTTTGTAGCTTTGATTTGTCACGTACTACTTCAGGCAGCCAAGCACCCGACCGAGCAGGCCGACAAAGGAGGTGGTACAACATTTCTCCCCTCTCACAATGTAAAATGACTGACTCCTGAATTTTGTGTGTCCTGCCTATCTTTACACTCTGTTGTTACGTGATATTGTAGCATTGGCCATCACGAGTCACTGTACAGAGGCACTCGTATTTTAGCTCTTTTTTTAACATCACCCATTTTTAGGGCTTCTTACTTGATAAGAAACCTTACAAGTTTTATAACAGGTCCGACCGGCGGTAACAAAAAATTGGTAACGTCTGGTATTTACGACAGTAATCCCTTTATAAATCGCTAGAAAAACGACATCGTGATTAAAGTTTATCTATTAACGTAATATCCTTGCGGTGTGTTCTGTTATGAGTTGGGACGCGTTTCTTGATAACCTCACCCCTAATAGGGTTAACATTACTGCTAAGCAAAGTTCAATAAAGCAGAAAGCAGATAGCAGATTATCCTGAGACAAGATGCTGGGGAACTGCAAGTTCAGCTCATAACTCTGAATTCTTTCAATGTAAGTGAGATATGGCAGGAAATAATATGATTTTAGTAAGTTGGGATTGTAGCCATCACCAATGCGCCAGAGAAGGCTACTTACTAATGCTTTACATTTTCCATCAAAATAAAAAACAACAGTTTTGGCAAGCCAAAACTTTATAGCTTCAGAAATAAAACTGACTGTATGTTTTTTTTAATTGACATGAGTTATATTGACCTAAATAGGTGGATAACGTCATCGTTACATGGAAGCCGAGAGCATACTCGGGCGTGGCCACTGCACTCGCGTCTCGAAGCGAACCTGATTTCAATAAGACTGAATCTGCAATTGCAACTTCCGCTTTAGGGAAATTGGAATTTCTCTCTGCGCCTATTTCCTGGATGACTGATAGAGATAGTTATATAATGAACATGTCGCTTCGACTTTTAGTTTCCGCAAAGCACCATGAAAGTAGTTCTGACGCTAAAGAGTCACAAGCCTATTATAAGTGTGTTTTAAGAAAATAATTTTGCCTTTAAACTCAAATTAGAAGTGTTTGTGAGGTAGAACTTAGACGAGGAATTAAGGTACTTTTCAACCGACTTAAGAAAGGAGGAGCTTATCAGTTCGACTGTATGCTTTTTCTCTGTGTATATTTGTTACGCGATTACTTAGTAATTTTAAATTTTACTTGGCACTGACTTGAAAATGCTTCTTGCTTTTAGTTCCACCTATGAGTATTTTTTATTACTCTGTCTAATATTCGGTTTTGGGCCAAATATTTAGATTCTTTTATTACATTGTGAAAGTCATTTACTATTTTCCTTAGTTAAGTGGGCTCACTACCATCGCTTATAACGGTTTATGACATACCTTGACGTTCCTAAAATAGGGATTATAATGCTGAAAGTCCGCAATGATATTAAAATACAGCTTCAAGCGAGCTTTAGGACTTACGTCTCTGGAAGATTATCAATGTGAAATTTCAACTATATTAGGTAGTAAGATATTCAGCAATTTAGTTATCTCTGATCCCAATAACGAAATCTGGTCATATTACATGCGTATTGATGTTTTGAATGCGTGAAATATGTAGAGCTCCAATTCTAGTTTTTTAATCACCGGCAAACCTGTGCCTTGGAAGCGTTACGGTACAATATCCGTAAAGAAGCTAATGGGAGTCACTTCCTGTAAGATAGTGAGGCACTGTGAAAGTCATCCAACTATATGCCAAGAATGTTGTGTTAGCTACCTACTTCATTAATTTATAATCTGACCAAATTACCGCGTTATATATTTTTGCCTTTTAAATAGCTGATCCCATAGACTCTTTTAATTGAAATATTGTAAAATTGTTAAAATATTGATATGTATTTATTTTGAACACGGGCGTGAGAGTAAATCTCGAATAATTCTAATAATAATAAATATTTATTTACCACAATAAATAAATTACAACATACTACAACAAGAGAACACAGAATTAGAAAAAAATATATAATAATTTAGGAGTATGTGGCTTCGTTGCGGTTAACGGGTCACCTATCGGGTCAGTAATCAAAAGCAATAATGTTCTAAAGTGTCGATATTAATTAATCTTTAGATCAAATTGTACAGCAAAGACAGACCAGACGATACATTGGTAGTAGTGCGAGCGTTCAACGTAGTGTTGCCCAAATGCAAGAACAAGACGAGACTTAGCCAGTCTTGGTCTTGGTCTTGCGCCAATACACCTGGTCTTGGTCTTGGTCTTGGTCTTGCGCTCCCAGTCTTGGTCTTGGTCTTGGTCTTGCAGCAAGAGTCTTGCAAGTCTTGCAATTACCTATTAGTCTATTACTATTTATTAAAGTTTACTTTAAATCTTAGAAAAACGTATTAGAATTGGAACATTGTGAGCTTGAATTAACATAGCCATAGTAAAGATCAAGCAGATTAATAAATAACTGAAGATTTGATAAGAAATTCGAAAAATCAACTGAGCTATATGTCTTTTTCCATGGAAGTAACTGTTTCTTAATAAACATTTATGATTTATAAGCTTACATTTGCTAAAACATGTAAAAAAACAAATTAATTACAATAACTTGACTGTATTTTAAAGAACAATACTTATCTGTCTAGAAAGAGATTGAACCCTCAACTTATAAGAAATTTAATAAAAGAGTTTTACGATTTATCATTTATTTGAATAAAAAATAAAATACAACACAAATCAACAGCTTTATCATTAGGTTATGATACTTTATATCAATTCTTTTGACCAAGAATTAATACAAAGTAACCATCTGGCTGACTCATCACTTAACCTATTTCTATGTTTTCTAATTACTAATGATGCTTTAGAAAATAACCTCTCAGCAGGTACTGAAGTTGCAGGTATTGAGAGAAAATCACGGGCCATTTTCGATAAAATCGGATACTCTGTCTCATGCGTCCTCCACCAATCTAAAATCACCAATCTGAAACTTATTTATTCTTTGGAACACCTGTAGGTACTCTTAAAATTCGAAATTATTTTGCATGAATAGTGTCAAATGTTATGATTTCGGCGCGGCGGCAACGATTGTTTTAGATTTCAAAAGAAGCGCGGCGCCGGCGCGTGTATCATAACCATGTACTTCCGAAAAGCGGCAAATTTCTTTGAGAAGTAAGTACAAAACCTTTGATGCCGCATTATCAAAGTGCCGATGGTTAAAACATAACTATGCATGCACTCAGTTTGATTTTAATAGATATTTTTTTATTCGCTATGTTTATGGTATTAGTCGTAATGCGCATAGGTCCAGTTTTTCATATTCTTTGATATAGTTTTTTGCGTCTCATAGAATTCCTAAGCGTACCTACCTACCTATACACCGAACTGTTACACCTAACTACTCCGTGAAATAGCGCTAAGTCCTAGCTGCAAGACGCAAGAGTCTTGCAGGCTATGTCTTGTTCTTGCTCAAGTCTTGCACGGTCAGTCTTGGTCTTGGTCTTGCTAAAAATACGCGGTCTTGTTCTTGGTCTTGGTCTTGCAAAAACGCAAGAACAAGACCAAGACTGCAAGACCAAGACTGAATTTGGGCAACACTAGTTCAACGTAATGCATGTCTCGCTTAAAAAACCGGTCAGACGCTAACCACGCCGGCCTTCGCCACATTGCGGAGAGCCGACGCCCGGTGACGTCACCGCGCTTATGTCATGTCATTATCATCAGCCATAATGCCACTGTGCCGAATAGACCTGTGAATCTTAACTACTCCTTATGTGGAAAAGTGCGATCGAAATCAATGTATTGTACCTGCTGCTAGCTAAACTTAGTTTTCTATATATTTCTATACATCTGACTACTAATATTATATACATGAAAGTTTGTGAGGATGTATGGATGTCTGGATGATTGTTATTCTTTTACGCAGAAACTACTGAATGGCTTTTGATAAATATTGCTGTTGTAAAACTTTAAGCTATAATTAATTTAAATTAACATGAATATTTTGTAAATTAGTCTAAAAGTAAATAAAGTGTCTATTTAGTTAGAAAAAATATCGCGGTGTATAATGTAACTTTTTTATTTATCTTTAAAAGTTCAAAAAAAAAATGCTATAGCATGAAGAAAGAAACATAAATTTACAATCGATTCTTGGGATACAAAAATTGAGAATATTTATTTTAGTTTAATATTACTTAGCCTATTTTAATAAAAAAAATATAAGTACTGCAATCTTGCGCTGCTAATCCACAAATCAATTCATTATCAATAAAACAAATTAACAGTTATCTAGAAATACGCTCTTTCACACATTCACGCTCGAATTGAGAGCACGATTTTCTTAGAAGTGTAGACGATTATTTCCGCACGAATGGTTGTCAGAGAATCATTATGAAAATATAGATGCGAGAGCGCTGTGGCATGGGAACTAACTTATATAATAATGTTATTTTAAACGCAACAATTAGCAAAGTTGTGTTCCATAAATGTAAGTAATGACCAAATCCGTCAGGAGTGCAAAAATAAACAAGAAGCATATTTTCGAGATATTGCGCAAATGTATGCAGTATGCACTGTACATATTATGAACACATCGTTTTTATAAATATCAAAGTAATAAACACTTTTGCAACATGCAGAAAAATATATCTTGCCCTTCAATTTAAAAAGTGTAATAAAATGTATAAAACAGCTTTTAAGCTGATGTCATCAAGCATATTTTGCCTATTCTTTTCTATTCGCAGTTTCTTGTGGTTTTTTGTCTTATATGTACAATGTATGCTCCCACAAGTTTCTTGACTATTTTTAATGCTTTTCAATTTTATTAAAATTTCGTTAAAAATTGTTTAGAAGTTTTTTAATAAATAAATATATACGACTACTACGACAATACACACATCGCCATCTAGCCCGAAAGTAAGCTTAGCTTGTGTTATATGTATGAATAATATACATAAAATAGTTATAATATAGATATAAACACCCAGCCACTGAAAATATATTTCAGCTGTGGCAATCTCCCTGCTTTCTGAGTCTAAAGCAGGGTCGCTGCCCATTGCGCCAATCGGCCGTTAGAGTGGTATATATGTACGTTACCCGGCTAAGTTTGTTGTGGGCTTCTTCTTAGACCTGGACGCGTTTGGAACCCTCGTAGCTTTAGTTTTAAGTTTACGAATGTGGTTATCGCCATCATCTCACTACCGTGTGGTTCTTATGTACGCATCAAAAGTGCCACCTGTGGGCCTACTTGAATAAAGATATTTTTGACTTTGACTTTGACTTTGACTTTGACGTTAATATTATCCTTGTCATTGAATTCGAAGATTGAGTAACAAGTATGCAAATAATAAGCGCCTACTGAAACCAGGCAAGGTAAGTTCACTTGTACGTAGCAACTAATGTAACCCATCCTGTAGTCAATCCAACACAAGTAGAGTTCAGTGCCGACGCCCACGCGAATTCTCATTGACTTATATCTCACCCGTACGGTATGAGATGTCAGATGCTGCAATAATGACGACTGTTCTATTTGAATGGATGACGAACTCACTCACTGAATGATTAAATATATGTTTGCTAGTCAATGACGTTTTGATCAAAGTTTTAAAGTGATATCAGAAAATTGTTGCGTGTTTCCCGCAACAAATTGGTCAGTGGGGTTGGCATTAATCTGACAGTTATTTTATTAATAGCCAAATATTGCGCTTTCACAACACCATATCATTCTTACAATAGGTACCAAGAAAACTTTACTATTTGGATCAATTCAAAGTATACTTACTTTTAAAAAGCTATTATTTTGTTTTATGTCTAAGCAAATCTTAGAATCCTGATTGCATAGAATCAACTTGATTCATATTGCACTTTGTTGGCGATGTGAAAGCATCTGCTGACCTTGAACAGATCTACTAGAATACATCATATTTTGAATTGAAAAACGTTAATTACGTTGCAGTCGCCATAAACGATGTGAGAATCATTGGCCTCGTTACGAGCATTACCAACACTACGTCGAGAGCGACTGTACCTACGCGAATTTAAAAATAAAAGCGCCGGGTTTATTCGTGAAAATCATCTACCGAAATAAATTGTCGGGAAATATAGTGATATATCCGTTCGATAAGTGACTATAGATTGTATTGTCACAGGGTTAATAGAAGGGGAGGCTCCCTTTAGATTGAGAGTGGGGAAATCATGCTAACACAATTTCGGCACTATTGGCGAGACTATAAATTTATGCGTACGTCATGCTATCCATACTGATTAGGCATTATGAATATCATGATCTAGAATCTCTGTATTAGAATTATTTTATCATATTTGAGTTTCCGAGTTTCCCAGGCCTTCAATAAAAGCTTCTTGCTTCATGAGTTAATTATTAATTTATTTTTCATAATGCACTCTTTGCTAAACTAAAGCCTGAACCCCTCCTCGTTGTGGAAGGAGACCCGTGTCCTGTAGTGGCCAAGGAAAGATTTTTATATTCAGGTTGCTAATCCAAGATAATTCTATGTTTGGATTAACATTTTCTGCGAATGTTTATTCACTCTTTGCATAACCAGTTTCAGTTTGGCTTTTGCTTTCCGAGGCTGTAGCACTAGTATTGACCATAAAATATTAAAGTAAATATACTCGTCACTGCAGTAATGTGTGCAGATGTGTTAATCTGTCAATTTGCCTGGATAGTCGGCATTCCAAAACATAAATACTGGCATTTCTTTCTAATTAGTAGTTTACACGCAAGATACATCGACTCTATATTATTTCCCACTATCTACGCTATATGAAGTTAGATTTTTGTGAGGATGTATGGATGTGATGGCGAAATGATACTGAATGGCGAAATAAGATTTGAACTTTCGAATAGTGATGGTCAATGCCATCTTTACACTTCATTAACACATATCCCGTCTTATTTACAAGGCCCGTGCCTCTTATGTTGGAAAGAGATGGAATAGTTTACTGTAACCAGGCAAGGCTTCGGGCGCGGTCTATATTTGGGTTAATGGATACGTCCGCGCACCGCATCCAACATGGGAAGTACCTGTTAGTTCGTCCGCTAATTCGTTCCAACCTCGGGCTTCGGCCAGATTGTTCAGACCTTATACTACTTATAAATTAAAATGTCCACATGTCTTATCGGATATCTCTGAATTGGCTGGCGATTGCCGAAAACAAGAGGGTATTTTAATGCCGTAATCTAGTCTCTTCTATGAGCTTGATTAATTTTAATTATTCATTGGGATATAAAAACATTAAACTATTGCCGAAATGCCAGGTGTCCAGGTCATTGTTATTTCCTCTTGAGTCAGACAAAAAGAATATTATTCTTTCGTTGTTACGAGTTTCGTGTTTATTAAAAAATTATCGAACAAATACTGGTTTATTTTATGTAATTTTCTATTTCAAATAATGAATGATTTATTTATGAATTCAGTGAGAAAGAAGAAATTTGATTGAGTATAATAAGAGAAGTGCTATTATCGTCATCGTTATATCATCCCGCTACTGGGTATAGGCTCTATCACAGATCTAAGGGAAAGAAATAAGATAAAATCACTCTGCTTTCAATCACGATTGACAGGCAGATAATTCAGAGATTTTACAAACATAGTCCTTCTAAAATGTTAATTTCGGAAAGACTCGACAAGTGAAGTGGATTCTTAGTGAGCTAATGAGTATTTTCTAGTAGTTGGATGCTGGAATTCGCGGCGGTTTAATTCTTTTAATTACCTTACTTTGCGAAATTTTTATGATCGTGAGAATAAAACCTTTGTGAAATATGTTGCCAAACGCATTGTGCATTCCAAAATTATCAATTTTTTATAAGACCGAATTAAGCTCGCATTTTATATTATCCCTATCCCTACTAATATTATACATGTGAATGTAAGTTTGTTTGTTACGCTTTCACGCAAAAACTACTAAAACGATCATCACGAAACTTTGTACACATATTCCTGAAGGAAGAACATATTAGAAGTAATATAGGATGCTTTTTATTCCGGAATTAAGCTCAGTTCTCTCGGGAGAGGGGACCAAAGTGTTTGACGATTTTACACCAGGCTTAGCTATCCTAAATACATAAAGTGCTGCCACATTTATGAGGCACAAGTCTTTCGAAAAACAAAAACAAAAGCGGACGAAGTCGCGGGCAACAGCTAGTATATTATATATATATAACATTTTATATACAGTTTTCTAATCGTAGGGACAAGAATTTAGGAACTTAGATGAAAGAGTTAAGTTATTTAGAAAACATTGTTTCAATTTATGGAAACCCATGTACTGCTAACGACTGACGTTGTACATTATCTTTCAACGCCAGCTAGTATAATGGCCTAAGGTTGATTACAAAAACAAACAAAACAGAGATCGGAGTGCGGTTAAAATGCAGACACGGTTAGGCTGTTCGTGGCAGGCACGCGGTGTACTGTGACGAACCGTAAATAACTAGGTTCTGCATCCGCAGGAACAGTTACACGACAGTAAGTATAGTTACTACATAAAATGCACTCTACTCTCTGGTAATAAGGGTCGTGTTAAGGACACTCTCACCTTTAATGAGGGTACTTGTGATTAAAATCGCATTGCTTCCTGCGGTTTTGAATGAAACGGGACCGCGTGCATATAATATTATAGTAATAAAGCGTCATTGTTTTTCGTGATGGTTCGTAAGCATACGTTTGCAAGTATAGATTATATTTAAGTATTATATACCTGTGAGTTTTGACTCATTTATGTTTTATGTGGGTGCCTTTTTGTTGGTGTTTAATTATAATTAATAAAGATAGATTAAATACATAAGGTACTGTAGATAACATATTTTTTTGCTCTACTATTTTTGGGTTAAGTAGGCATTAGAAACTAGAGTTAAGGATCGATTGACGTTCACTTTGGATAATGGTTGAACACGATTTATAACGTCGACGGAGTAGGTATAGTTACTTAGTTCCAAATATTTTCTAGATAGAAATTATTCTTCTACAGATTTATAAGAATTCGTGAATAGTTTCAATTATTTGTCTCAATTCGCGTCACGGTACATTAATCAATTCCGGATAAAAACACGACATAACGGTCTATAAAACTTTTATTACGATTTACGTAACTGAAGAAAGTCAAATCAGAATTTTTGGTATCCATTTCTTTGCACCAAACTTTAAGTGAACTCAGAAAAATTGGATCATGTTGAATGAAGTTTTTTCTATGGTAAGAATTTTGTCATTGATGGAATACAATGTTTCATCATTATCATCATATCAACCCATTACTGGCCCACTGCAGAGAACAGGTCTCTTCCCACAATGTGAAGGAGTTAAGGTAGCCCATCACGCTAGCCCAGTGTGGATTCGGGGACTGCACACACCTAAAAGACCATTTTGGAGAACTCGGCATTCAGATTTTATCACGATGTTTTTCTTCACCGATGAAGCAATGATAAGTCGAAGTCCTACCCACTGGGCTATCACCTTTTCAATGAGCTACTTATAAATAATACAATGTTTGAAAATGCACAAAAACAAGTTCATTCTTAGTGTAAAATAGGTGGTTATAAATAGAATCATAACGCTAATACCACTGGCCTCATTTGAGCTATTTTAGAATACAGGAAATCTTGAATTCACCGATGGTTAACGCATCGATGATTCATTATTTTGGGAATTTCTTCGGCCTAGCATTCTCTTACATGTTCTAGAGTCAATTATTTTCTTAAAGGCCCCGTTTATTGGTGGACGTTTTCTAATAACACGCGCGTATTCAATTGCAAAAAATATGACTATAGACACTATTCTAAAGTAACTAGACTTTATACTTCTACAGTAGAAGCAGGATTTCCGTTTTCCAGACCGGAATACACTGGAGACCGAAGCACTTAGTGTTTGCCAAATTATCATTGGATTTTCGGCCGTATTGTATAGTTGTTACAGATAAAAATCGAAACAAGCCATTGTCGTGATTAGAAGGTTCCATATATTAAGTCCCCTCTTGCTTCGTGCCGGCGATAGCATGACGCTCAGGCGTTTAATGGACGGGGAAAGCATGAGGGAGGTGCCGTAAAGAAAACGTAAAACTTCCACTTTGGCAGACTGCAAATGATATGTTGCACAATGCTGTAAATCACGAAAGTAAACCATCTAACAAAAACCATTATAACCATCAAGACACTGCTTAAACTTTGAAACCGTTGTACTACCTGTTATAAAGATCTAAGAAGAAGAAGAAAAAACACTTTATTGCACGTATAACATACAGGAAAAGAAACAGTAAGGAGTATACAGTACACAATGAAGACATGCAAAGGCGGCCTTATTGCTGCAACCAATCTCTTACAGGCAACCTTTGTAGATGGGACTTACAGCAAGAGAACGGGATAGTGCCAAGAGTATTGATACATGTTCATAAATACAAAAATGTAAAGATACATAAATAATCTGTCTATGATAAGCCTTCGTCGACTCATCTTCTCTTTAAATAATATGTCGTATATCCTACGAATAAATTGAAAACAATATTGCGTATTAAATTATTTGCGTTATCCCTAAGACTAGTGGAACGAAATAAATGAATAATTGGAAACTAAGAAACATTTTCGAATTTTCTTAAGTTTTTTACCAAATTCAAAAGTTAGTACATAAATTTTTATGCGCAATTAATTGGTTTTAATGGGTAGTATAATTAGCCTTTGCGTGTTACATAATAATAATAATAATAAATAAATATACTACGAATATAAACACCCAGACACTGAAAAACACTTGATGTTCATCACACAAACATTTTCCAGTTGTGGGAATCGAACCCACGGCCTTGGACTCAGAAAGCAGAGTCGCTGCCCACTGCGCCAGTCGGCCGTCAAAAGCAATAATAGCTTGAATGATTATAGATATGATTGCAAAACTGTTGAAAATTTTGGTTTGATAAGATCTCTTACGAAGAGTTATAATGACATCAATTATAATATGTAGTACGAATTTCAACGGGTCATATAGTAGTCAGATAAAATATGAATATTATTCAGTTATTCTTAGATCACACTAGGTTCTTATTGCGAGGATAGATAATGCGAAGCATGTAAATGATGAGGCTAATTAGCACAAAGTACGTCTCATTGCCTTCGAGACGTGCTAAAATAATTAAATTGTGATATGTGTTAAAATGTATGAATGTGTATGTCTCATAATTGTTCGACATAATTTAAAAGGAGAAATCAAACGTTACTTGATCCATACAGAAATAATAGAATTTTAAATGTCTTAAGTAATAACATTTTGACCTAAACTCAACAAGCATATTTATCTAGAAGACCAGAAACTATGATTAAATGCGGTACAATATGTAAGTAGTGCCTTATTGTCCTTGGTTTAAGACTGGTAATCCCGGTCAAACTAGAATGTCGAGAATGGTCAAGAACCATTATAAAATGCCAATAAAATGGAGAAGATACGGATGAGATAGCTATGCTAATATAAATTCAGTTCGCCAACAAAATCGATATGGATGTCCCTTAATAGCGAAGATCTAAAAACAACTATCAACTTCAATAGACACTTTTGCGGGATACTTATTTCTCAATGGGTTAGTATATAGTTTTGGTTATTAACTTTTAGCTCGATTGTCGCTTGGCAAGGATGATACACATGTTGGCTAATATCAAGTTTATCGAAATGTCAAGACAATCATGATACCATTCACTTGGAAGATTTATTTACGCTTAAAACAAAGTCAATCGTAACTTGTAACAGTCGGTAGCCGATACGAATTGCTTTGAAATAAATATACCGTACTACAAACTTTTATTTACTTTGAAATGGGTGTTAGTATGTTTGGGTCAAACCTTGCATGCAACTTTGAACTATTAAAGTCCCTTAGAGCTCATTAAATAATGCAGTCGAAAGATGGTCTGATGAACTTCGCTGAAGGTTTATTACATCTAGCTAATCTGGCTTATTGATGAGATACTTCTCAGCTGAGCGAAGAAGTCCTATGTTGACGATGGATCTAGAAGGTTATCAAACATAGAATCGATTAATATTTACTTACAAAAAATGCAAGACAGACAAGCAGACAGCGCAGGAAGTCTCTAGTTTTCTTCAAATACCCTTATGAAAAGAAATAGCTTTAAAATTATTGTTGTTAAGTTTCCTTTACTTTGCAACTTAGTATATCAGCCGAAGTTATTCCAAATGGCCGTAGGGTAATGCCAGCTTAATGTATAGTGGGCTTTTTAATAGTAGTCCATGGTGTGCCGACGCCATGTCTGCCTCCACAGGTCAACGGCCCCACCGCCTTGTCTATTGAACACGCTCGCTTTGTCCCGTACATTTGTTCCTTGAAATGAAGACAAATTAAGACGCATTAATTTCGCCTATTGACATTACTTACGAGTAGATATTATGTTACTCGTTGCGGGCTATAAAAGAGCTATGTCTAATAATTGTCAATTTAAGTATGTTTCTGATGCTATGTTTTGGTCCTTCGTCAGGTTACGAACTTTGTCTGTAAACGGTAATCCCGTAAGGTACGGTAAGATCTTCCAGTCGTGTTTAAAAAAACCTTCCAGTGCATGAGAAAGCTAAGACAAGCGTCCAATTAAAACTAGACTGGCTATATAACTTTTCAAATTCTAATGAGGGCATGATTTTTTTAAATTGTATCAGTTAAAATGTTTATTTAAGTTAACTATTGAAAAAGTAAAACTCATGTTTAAGGATCTATAAAATTTCCACCCTTTGGAAATTTTATATAGGGGATACTCATTCAATAGACATGAGTCCGATTAAATAAATCTCAATTTCATAGCAGAATTCTTGAGAAAAACTATAATGGAAATTGTATGGAAAACTAATGATAAGGTGTAAGCTGACAAATTAATCGTTAGTTAGGAACACTTAATTGCTTAATACATCTGATTAGGCAATTTATAAGTAGAATGCAAACCTTATAAAAATAAAATGTCGTAATCGAGCAGACTGGTCAGTTACAAGTAGATATATATTATTTTTGTAGAGTTTTATATAGCTAGTGACTCATTCGTATGATGCTATCATCAATAACGGATTTGTGCTATAAACAGACAATCCAAACCTAAAGCAAAACTCTTTGTTGAAATCATATAAGTATATATGTATATATAACTCTTAACACGGTCGAGTTTGTTGGAGGATTCTTCTTTAGGTCAGTGCGTGTTTAAATTTCTTTAGTTAATACAAAACTATTAGGGTAGTCTTACTATATCTTTTCTCATTATAGGAGATACCCGTGCCGGGTTGGTTGATGTAGTATTAACTTAATGAAACGTAGTCAGGAAGAAAATCGACCAAACGATAGAATTTAGCTGTGTCTATTAAAGCTATATTAAATTGCATTCAAAGTCATTAAGACGGACAGATAGACATCAAAAATGAAATAATCATCATTTTTGTGTTCTTGGAATTGTCACATATGCAGTATTATAACTATAGATTGAAGCGAGGAACCTTGGTAAGTGGGTACTAAGCTCGTGTCCTGATTTAAGTTGATTTCACACCATGATTAAAGAACTTATTGTCCATTGTTTAATTTTATTTTTGTGTTTTAATAAAAAAATAGCGACGGCGAGTCAACTTTTAAACAAGCTGTTAAAGTAGAGTTAAACTAACATTATAGGTAAACAGTGCCGTTATTGTAATTCTAAAGGCAAACAAAATCTTTCAATTTATATTGACAATGTCTCAAGATACTTCGACAAATCGAGGCTGCGAAAACCCTAGGCTGATTGAAAAGAGAATATTATTGGAAACTAAGTAACGATGACAGCCGATTGGCGCAGTGGGCAGCGACCCTGCTTTCTGAGTCCAAGGCCGTGGGTTCGATTCCCACATCTGGATAATGCTTGTGTGATGAACATGAATGTTTTTCAATGTTTATCTGTATATTATAAGTGTATTATTTTCATAAAAATATTCATCAGCTATCTTAGTACCCATAACACAAGCTACGCTGACTTTGGGGCTAGATGGCGATGTGTGTATTGTCGTAGTATATTTATTTATATTTATAAGTAATATTTCGCTTCTTTTCCAAAAAGTAGAGGTAGCAATAAAGTTTTACTGGGTAATAATTATCTATGCTTTCCTAAGCTAATTAGGTACTTATTAATACTAAGGTTAGCATTATGGATTTATTGGGTAGTTAACACGTAACCTTTTTTAAGTTAATTAACAAAATGTAAAGCTTAAGTTAGGTTTTATTAGATTACTTGTTTCGCTTTGCAAAATCTGTTTTAGTTTTTTAATATCTTTGCAATCATCCGAGAGTTTTCGCAGAAATTTGATGTTACATTATTTTCCTACGAGACATACTAATCAGCAGATAAACAGTTTACAAGTACCTACTTACATAAGTATCGTAACTTAAAAAGATGCCATAATATTTTATTAAGTTCGAAGTCAAAAAGTCTTTTGTCGAAATATGTATATTACAGGCACTTTTGAATCTTTTTTTTTTTGCTGTTTCATGTATTATATTTATTTATTTATAAGACTTAAATAATTGTTTTATAAATATCACCTAAAATAAACTATTTAAAATCTAAAACGTCTTCGAAACCACCGCAGCGAGGTACAGTTCCTAAGATGCTGGCAGCATTGCCCCTTTGGATGGCCAAACTTATTCGTTGGCCAAGGTAACTGCCCGCTCTAGGATCACCGGTAGACTCGATAACCCTTTTCGATAATTCTTTGAAAAGAGCTCGTGCCTCCGGACCCCACGGTCCCAAAGTCTCTACTCCAAAAGGCACAAAAATGAAGCTGCTATCCAGGTTTTCATATTTACGCCTCTTGGCCTGCTAGGCACTGGTAGCATCCGCACCAACAATTGACGAGGTGGCCTGGATGTGTGATGCAGCTAGGGTATCGACACAAGTTGCATCCCACACAAGTTACCAAGTTTAATGCATTAAATTCAGTTCATTTTTATTTTATTCAAATTCCCAGTGCCGTGACATGCGATGCGATAGCGATGTTTGGCTCGTATGTCTATTCTACTTTATGTTATCTACAGTAATGTGTAATGACTAGTTAGACTATCCTATATAAAATGTTGTATTGCCATAGCGACCTTCCGACACTAATTTAGGCTATTGTGAAGGAAGGTCACAGACGAGCACAATGCTGACTTGACACGAGTAGGCGTGGTAACAAAAATAATTGAATTTTGCAATGAACAATTGCATTTAGAAATTATTCCTAATTAAGTTAATATAATATTTTATTTACTACCGATATTTCATCATACGAGAAACTTTTCCCTTTTTTGGAAGTTTGTCTTTCAACATAAAGAATTATCATTAACTTATCTGTCGACCGACCTGGAGCAATGGAAAGCGCTGCCTTTCAAAATTTGGAGGTCATGGGTCTGATCGCGGTAAGGGCCATTTGGATAATTTATAATATCAGAATTTTCTCTGGTCTGGTGAGAGTCTTTGCTACCGCTGCCGTGGCTAGTTACCACCCCACCGACCCAAAGACGTGACGCCAAACCACGTAATTAGGTTTAATATAACTGTCCTTATATACTTAAATGCGTGTGAAGTGTAACAATCCGCACTTGGTCAGCGTAGCGCGTCCCCAAAGTACATTTCACATTTTTGCTGTTCACTCGTTTCCCACAGAAGCAATTAACTCTTTTTAATAGAAAATTCCCAAAAACGTAACCCTAAATGGGTAGCCCGAATTCATGCTTATTAAAATCGATCTAAGCTGACCTTAAAAGGTTTCGAACTCGCACAACAGCTGGGACTTGGAAACCCTTTTTGCGATTTCATTGTTAACAAACGCCTCGACTGCTGAAAGAACAAAGCGACTCATTTCAAAACTCAATTAAAACATTTTGCACGTATGAGCTCAAGCGTCAAGGGGCTGGGCTATTGAGGACAGTTAGCAAGCGCGGATCAATTAACTGAGCCTCTTGAAATGAGTCCACTTCGAAGAATTGTATGTGCACATAATTATGTGCTTGGGATTTGATGATATTTGTGGGTACTGAATATACCCTCGTACGATAAGTAAATTTTTTGCCATATAAACTTTCATCTGCTATTCTCATACACAATATACCCCGACCTACCGCGTCAGATCCGCACACTTCTATAAAAGATATATTAAACATCACACACTTTTAAGAATTCAATGCTATCAAACAGAACGACTTCTGTTTAAAACTGGCCTACATCCTCTTTGGATCTTTCAATACACGTGCAACGATGAAGTACAATTAGCTGATTGGGGTCACCTAATAGCCAAAAATGCAAAAGGAAAAGAAAAATATAGATATACAGATATTATAAAACAATAGGTAATATAGCACAAATCTCGTCAGTTCTAGCGATCTTCATATAGAAACTGAAGTACTAATTTTCACACACCTGAAAGCCAAAAAGCGAAATTAAAAGTGAAACAAACGTATTTACTAAAATTTGCTACCAGTTGCAACTAAATGTCTCCACGAGTATTTTAAAGTCTGTCTATGAAAAGTTGATAACAATTTATGTACAATTGGCCGTTAATCGTTCGCAATGATTTTTTTTATTTAGTCACTCGAAGATACTCGAGTGATAAGGAGTGTCTTGCCGATAGGTAGTGCTCCGGAATAGTCACTATCTAATCTAATCACGAGCTGACGTCATTGAAGTATTAAAAATATTCTGTATGCAGTTTGGACCGACCGGCATAGCTATTGTGAAAAACAATATGCATTGTACGAAAATAATTTGAATGTGCACATTCTGAAAGGTGGCCCGATATTTGTGTTTGGTGAAGTAAGCGTTTACTCGAGCTGTTTTGTTTTGGGCGCACGGTGTTTGTAATATTCTAAATTTCAAGGTGAAGCGTGTTTTGTAATCGTTTCTTTTCGTTAACGCGCCTCTCCGCATAGCTAACCGAAATGTTATGGTTTTGTTAAAGATTTCGTTTGCTTATCTACTCGTAAAGTGCCCTGTGCATTTTTGTGCGATAGGTAAAGGATATTTTGAAGTAACCTCTGGCGGTGTAATAGTTGAATCTTATTAGCTCTCCATGATTCACATAAGAGTCTATTTAAAGAGTGTAAATGTAAAACATAAATGAGGTTTAATATTACTACCTCGCCAAAATAAATATACACTCGCGGTTACCACTCCTCCCCATCAAACCCATTCCGTAATTCCAAATTAAATAACACAAAAAATATAGTTAAAACTAACCACAGAAATATCTCATTTATTTATATATGCTAAGCAATCTGTTTTCATATGAGATAATTGACTGATTAGAAGCAGAGTTTCGTTAGTGGACTTAGATGGAAAGTCTATTTTTTATTTCTTTAATGAGTTTTTTTCCATTTTTGATCATGTTTTTAAAATGGTACACATCCTGAGTATCCTGCAATGCAAATACATGCTGCAACCCAGATTGACCACTGCAATAAGTCTATGAAGGACTCTTTAATATAGCAATATATATAATATTATATCGCTTTGAAAATTTAACTTTTTTTTGAGGTTTTAAAACCTCCGACTGAATGTTGGTGTATAAGTACAAATTGAGCTAAATTGCCATTAATTTTGTAGTACCAGTGGTGCCAGGGTATGGATAGTATAAGCTACCTCTGGTGATATTGTGACATGGTGTGCTTATTATTAGGATTGCAGCTTTTCATTTATCGATAAACTTTACAAGTAAGTAAACTGAAAACTTTCTGTAAAGTTTATCGATAAATGAAACTTTACAAGTTTCATTTATCGATAAACTTTACAGAAAGAAACTGTAGCAGCATAGAGCTGGTGGTGATGATGATAGGTCTATTAAATATAGAGACTTCTGACTTTGACTTGTGACGTACTAATGGTGATATTATTATCCTCAGATATTTGAGCGGGCGCGGTGAGGTGCGTTGGTCGCAATGACGACCGACATCTCGGTGTCCCGCTGGGACCCCAGCATCGGCCACGGCCAGGAGATCATCGACGACTTCGAGTACGACGGCGGCAACTCCTCATCAAGGCTATTCGAACGATCGCGCATCAAAGCGCTAGCAGGTTAGTTTTTTAATGGCTAAGGGCTTAGTACCGCATTCAGGTTGTGGCGTGCAAATCCACAACCAATCACAATCGCGGTTTCATTAAAAGACTTGTGATTGGTCGTTAATTGAACGCTATTGCGGACGCGAGCTGAATGCGTTGTCTGTGCCTCATTTTTTTATTTTCGGTTCGGCTGCTGCTATTTATTTAGTGTAACATTTTATAGTATTTTTTTCTGTTTCGTGTCATTTATTGGTTATTGCGCCTCTTACTCATTTTATTCACATTTATATATTTTTCATATCAGCATACCTATCCTGCGTTGATACTATTATGCACTACTATTAAATGTATTATATGGGCAAAATTAGTATACCTATTAGATGAAACCGCAGGACCCAGGTATTAAATAAAGAATGATAATTTCTAGCGAGATTAAACGAAGCTTCATGCTTTTTTACTTGCATAGTAAATCGGACTCCTACCCGATAAATATTTCAATTTTAGTAGAAAATTGAATTCGTTATAAAGCGAGTATAACTTACTAAGTCACCTCGCCTCTAGTCAGCCATTCAGCCAGTCCAGATCTTTCCTAGATATTTTTGCGTGCCGTACTAATTTAACTGTGACCGGTCGTAAACCTTTACATTCAATGAATAAATTCTTGCAATAACAGTACTCGCAGATTTGACAAGATCAAGATCCGTATAGGTAAAGCACTTTAGAATAATCGTAAAAAATAATATTACTAGCTATTGCCCGCAACTTCGTCTGCGTTTGATTTTGTTTTTAAAGTATTCAGTATCACTAAGCCTTAAATGAGTATAGTAGTATATATATATAACATGTGACTGTCAATTAATTATAGACAAATAATTTGCAATAAAATAAAATTGCGACTATAATTAAAGATCTAAGCTATCCTATCTCTTAAGTTGGACCAGACTGCTCACGGTGTGCCAATTTAATTAAAAATCGGTTAAGTAGTTTAGGAGTCCATCGCGGACAAATATCGTGACAGGAGATTTATATATAGTTAAGTTTGTAAGAGATCCTTTTCATTTGATTTATAAGGCACAAAAGTGAGCGCTGTGAATGTAAATAGGAGGTCCCGGTTTCGATTCCCGGCAGAGACAATTTGGGAATTTATAATTTCTGTTTTTTTTTTCTCGTTGGTCTGGTAGGAGGCTTTGGCCTTGGCTAGTAACCACCCTAACGACAAAAACGTTCGGCAAAGCGATTTAGTGTTCCGGTGCGATGTCGCGTAGAAACCGATTAGGGATATGACCACCCTAACGGGTTAGCCCGCTACCATATTAGACTGCATCATCACCAGGTGAGATTGCAGCCAAGGGCTAACTTGGACAGGAATAAAAAAAAATATTGAAACTAGTTATTGCCCGCGACATTGTACGCGTGTTTCCGTTTTATGAACATCTCGCTGGAACGTATGACGCTGTTCCAGATGCATACTATTTATAATATAACAAAGTTGTTTTTGATATCCCGTGGGAACGGTCCCTGGAGCTAGTACCCCTTCAGCAGGGCTAGGACAGGCAGAAGACAAAAATTTTATCCTCCCATTATATCCCCTGGCAAGGGATCAGTGGCGTGCATAGAGGGTATGCACAGGGTATGCAGACGATATAAAATGAAGAAATTCTCCAGTACGAGTTATAAATACTTAAGGGTACGCTTTATATACGATCTTACAATGCTTATTCTTAAGTTTTTCATAATTCTTACTGGAGATTTTTTTCATTTTATATCCTCTGCATACCCTGTGCATACCCTCTATGCACGCCACTGCAAGGGTTATAATTAACCTGCTAAAGCACGGGAACATGGAATAAGAGAAGTTGACCCCAGTTTATTATTACACATATATTATAAGGATATTATATCCACTTGTGCACCAATGCTCTGAGAGTTGATAATAAAGCTGTGAGAGAAGATAATTTTTCTTTCCTTTCCCCGGGGACATAATAGTCTCGTGCCCATGCTAGCCGTGCAACAATTTTTTTATATTAATAATTTAGCGAGCCCACCCACATTTTTTTTTTTTTTTAATTTTATATAGCCCACCAATGGTAAGTGAAAACCCGTAGCGTACAGAGTGTCAACACTTTGCAGAGTATGCGAGAGTCACGTCCTGAATAGCAGTGGCGTGCACTTCATACACGCACAAAAGCACTGCATACCCAAATTGTTTTATATAACGCGTATTGGAGGGGAATTTTACCATTTTATGCCGTGTACCTGCTTTATGCATACCCTGGTCAGAAACAGTGTGCACGCTACTGCTGAATAGCCACCCTGTGTTCATCAATCTGAGGCGTCTATCTTATCCATAGCTAGATGCAGTAAGCAGAAAAGTATGTAGTGGTTGAGTTCGATAAACGTTCGAATAAAAAAGAAAAATAACACTTTCTCATTTATAATATTAGTATTGAGTATTATAATCTATTACTAATTGAACAAATACTTAAGGCAACTAACGGTATAATATGTGTAACAGTTACCTTATCTTTAGCGATAAAGACGTGGATATCGTCGATGATACGCTCGAAGCAATGTAGGTAGGCGATAACACAAAAGTACGATTTGCTTGACATGAGTTTATTGTACCCCATAATTAACACTGAGAACTGTTACGCAATAATTCGATCACGTTTGTTCAGAATATCACGTCTTATAAATGAGTAAAGGGGTCTCACTACTATCGCTTAAAGGAGTATTGTTTTAAGGTTAGTATTTGAACGAACAGTGGCGTACATAGAGGGTATGCACAGGGTATGCAGATTAAATAAAATGAAAAAAATCGTCTCTAGTACGACTTTTAAAAAACCAAAGGATAGGCGTTATAAAGTAGTAAGAGTTATAAAAACCTACCCTTAACTATTTATAATTCGTACTGGAGATTTTCTTCATTTTATATCATCTGCGTACCCTGTGCATACCCTCTATGTACGCCACTGTTCGTTTAAATACTAACCTTAAAACAATACTCCTTTAAGCGATAGTAGTGAGACCCCTTTACTCATTTATAAGACGTGATGCCACTTATATATTAATGGTATCATGATGACTGAATACAGCTTACTAAAATACTAAGTTAGCGAACGTAGCAATTACAAATTTTGAAAACAATAATTGAATGACCATCATTTTTTATTCTTTATTCAATGTGCATATTTTTTCTTTAATGGTGATAATTACTTTCGCGAATTGTAATAATCAAAGCTACCAAGGTTTCAAGTTTCTTGTGGGCTTCTTCTAAGATCAGGACTAAGAAGAAGCTCACAACAAACTTGCCGGGTGTTCTTTTTGTTATCACTGTCCCAATTGTCACAATTTAGCTTATTATATAGCGATAGGACTTATTTATGATAGTAAGGAAAACATAACCTTGCGAAACGCACAGTTATATTTAGTTATATTATACATTGCTTATCATGGCTTTGCATAGCCACAGTTTCCTTTTTCCCTCACAAATAAAGGTATTGCAAACAGTTGGTTATATTAAGAACATTTTATAAACATCTACTAAAATTGACAGTATTCATAATTATTACTAAGTTTTGCCTTCATTGCAACGCATAAGTTTCCACAATCATCTATTGAATACTTACTTTGGATCGCGACCTCGGCTGTCTGGGCCCTGGATTAGACTTCCCGGGAAAAAAATAAACCCATGTCACTTTCCGACCCTCCTCAGCTACATAGGCCTGTGCGTTTAACGATTGTTGTCGTTGTTGCTCCGTTGCTGCGTTAAAGTGGGATAATCTAAAAGTAATACATGTACCTAAACGTTGTTAAATTATATTACTAAGTAGGTATTAAAGCGCTGACAGCCTAGTGGATAGAGCTTCGGCTTCTCGGCAAGCACCTCTTAACTTTCCAGAGTTATGTGCGTTTTCAATTCAAGAAATTTTCAAATATCACTTGCTTTAACGGTGGAGGAAAACATCGTGAGGAAACGTGCGTGCATTGCCTCCATAAAGTTCTCAAAGGTGGGTGAAGTCTACCAATCCGCACTTGACCTTAACCTTCCACATCCTGAGAGGCGACCCGTGCCCTGTAGTGGGCCGGCAACGGGTTGATAATGATGACGATGGAATAATATTAATAGTCAAGTTTTTATTGATCCGTTGTGGTTTTTCAACACATTCGATAGAATCGTTAGAAAAAAATACAATTTGAAAGCCTATACTGTGCGTTCAGATAAACTGAATTCATTCATATAAAACTTTGACATATATTTTATTCATATATTTGTTGTATATTATTATTATTTGATTTAAATACTGGATAAGAATTTTATTAAAAGAGCATTGTAAAGACATAGTTTTTAAGAAATCAAATTTGCATGCCAATCGATGGCGATTGTAGCACTATTATATTATTGTAACCACCAACTATGTAACTCAATCTGCAAAAAAAGAAATTAAAATTGAAAATTGAAAAAAAATTCAAGACGGATGTAAAAATTCTAAAGCTAATAATAATACAGTTATCAACGGCGCTAAGAGATATCTGATATGACAACGGACTGTATTCAGTATCTATCCGACTGGATACAATGCAATGCCCGTGAGCTATTTGGACATCTTCGCCGTAACGCCCGAACGTTTTACCGTTGAAATAATTCAGCGTTAGTAAGCTGAGTATACAATCAAAGTGAGGAAAAACATAAAGTTTATTATAACATAGTTCATTAAACCAGACCAAGTGCTGTCGACATCTGGAGCGTGCGTATCGAATATCCTTGTCCAGTGAGCAGTTGAATTTTGTCGCTCCAATTCTTCCAATTCTTTCGTCCAACCTCGTCAGTCATTCGGTGCTGGTGATATGACATCGACGGAGTGTTACGATCTGATAAAACAGGGCGTCGATATCGAAGTGCCGGGCTTAGAGGCTTATTATGACAAAGTTGTGTGTGAGCTTAGAGGTTGGTAAATATGTGGTTGTTTTTACAAGAGAAACTAATTGTTCATTAATGTGTTCTTTGAGCTGAAGATATGTGTTCAGATCAGTGTCGGTAGGAGTTGTAGCGGGCTACGATATTATAAAATGTGTGCGTGACTCTTCGATCAATAGTGTTACTTCGAGATATGCTGTCAGGCGTCAAAAAGTGTCATATGATAAATAAGTTCTCACCCTCGAACCTAATTTCGATATATTATTTACTTGACGATGCAAAAGTGCTGCTAAAAGTAGGCCTTGAAATGTTTTGTTTTGTAGTAGTGCAAAAGTCAATGGTATATGTGCGCTTAACATTCACAAAAATAATAAAAGAAACGTATGTGGAAGGACGTATATATATTAAGTTTAGATTCGGTATTTAAAGAAAAACAACAGTTGGCTTTATAATAAACTTGGGATATTATAAAGTCTGAATTTGCATGCAGTGCTTTTTCACGTTCTGACATTTGAAGTGTGACAAAACCTAAACACTGCATAACTGTTCCGACGTTATGTAATTTTTATAAATAAACAAGGTAAGTATGAGTACCTACCAATCGGAACCGTACATTTTTCCTGTAAGATTTTGTATAAATTTCATATCTCGTACATTTTGTGGTAAAACGTTTGTAGAAGGAAGAGGCATAATAGAATTCAAACAGGTTTGGCGTGAAAAATAGGTTTTATAGCCACTGTCTCAGGCCTTACCAAACGTTAATTTTTAATCAACGATTTAACTTAAGTTATTACAGATTACCGATGAGTTTACTTAGTATAGGTACTTAGTCATTATCTCGTGGGCAGGTAACAATTAATGTGGTTGCGTCACCATTGCAAATTAACCATTTTGCATTACGTTTTTATCACTGATGGGTTCTTACATATTCTCGACAATAGGCTGTAAGAGCGCGCTGTAAACGCATTAGGTACCTATAACATTTTTATATGTTTTTATTTTCATGAAAACTGGGTCTGGGTATGCAGTGTTAAGATTACATAAATATATCATTTGCGTAGAGCTTTTATCAAAATCTTTTATTAAAACTGATCAAATCAGAAATGAGATCAGCAGAGATCGGTGACATATTCTTACATAATCAGTGGCGTGCACAGGGTTTTCGACCAGGGTATGCATAAAGCAGCATGGCAAAAAATGGAAAAATTCCCTTCCAATACGAGTTATATAAAATAATTTGGGTATGCAGTGTTTTTGTGCATGTATGAAGTGCACGCCGCTGTACATAATATATAAAGATAATTATATCCGTTTTTTTTCTTGCTATTAATTGCTTGTATGTATTTTGTAATATATAGATATGTATTATGTTTATCTTTATTATTTCATATATTATCTAGCATGTAGTTATTAGTGTATAGGTAGCCTGGAATATATCACTATAAGTGATAAGGTCGCCTATTGCTTGTATATAATGTTAGATCTGTCCAGTACTTTTTATCCCTGTTTTTGTGCAATAAAGTTATACAAATAAAAAAAAAAAAAAAAAAAGTTTTGTTGAAAACGTGTTATGCAGATGGAGGTATTTATCAGTATTCTTATAAAGTGTAAATTTATATGAATATATAAGTTATAAACCTTCATAAATTTTTCCTGAGATAAATACCAATTTTATAGGTAATTTGGTATTTTTTTTAGTCTACCTGATTATTACTATTACGTCCTAAGATTTGATCGTCCGGGATTCAAATCAGAAAAGAAGTATCTGTTATTTCACAAAGACACCAAGCTCCATTAGGAGCAGCTTGTTGTGTCGAGCTCTAAATTCATGACTCCTATGAAATAGGAGGACTAGAAGCCCAGCAGTGGGCCATTAGAAGGCTGTGTATGATGGTGATGTTGGGCTAAAGGGTTTGAGAGTTATTTGTAATTAGGCAAACAACTTTCCCAAATAAGTAATATCGATGCACTTTGGTATAACCTCGATTTCCGCTCTAAAGCGCACGCAGCAATTCGATCTCGTTCTCGCGTTACCCATATCGTTTTCCGAAACTAACACCAAGCTGTCGTGAGTTACTGTGATGGCTTTGCCCGCTGCGGACGGACGGCGGAGGCCCAGGGCTCCGAGCTCGCGACCCCACTGGCGGTTAATGTGTTAACAATCATTTTCTTCATAGCCTGTACTGTGTTTGCGATGATCTATTATCATTTATATTTCTATTTCGATACTGAAGGTCTTGTGGTTTTCATTAGTTCTCTATTGTTTGGACGGTTAACTGTTTGTTTTTCTATGTGTGATGTTGGAAGCTTCAGTTTGTTATCGTGTTGTGTCTACCTCTACGTATATTCTACTAGCTAAATGCGAGCGCGCGTCGCTTGTGGCTCAGGGTGATATTCATTCCCGTTTGAATGGGAACGTAGGGATAAAAAGTATACATTTATAAACATTCTTATATATGTACAATAGCGATCTGCTCCGGCTACGTACGAATTAGAAAAAAGAGTGATGTTACTGCAGTGTAAATTAATTTTTCGACGACTCGACTGTGAAAATAATTTTCTTTTTTCCTACTAACAAAGAAACTTAATAAGCCTTTATTATTCTTAGAAAATTATGGGCAAACCCTCCCCTTGGGAGATGCCTTTAGTCCAGCAGTGGACTGTTATAGGTCATTGATTGATAACTAGAAACTAACTGTGAAAAACTATCTAGACGATGGTCAAACCTGCATCGAGATAAGATCTTTGGGTTAGTGTGGAGTTAACTGATAAACAGACAGACTTTTTTTAAATATACAGACGGATTTTATTCTATGTAGAGAGACATTGAACAGAAATACAAATGTTGTACATAAAAATTTAATTAAATTAAAGTTAAAATAAATACGTAATTTTTGGTTTTATAATTTATAAAACCAAAAATTACGTATCAAAAAAAAAAGATCGATTTTGTGTGCTAAGCGCCACTAAGAGTTTTATAGATTCCCAACATACTATTTATTGTAACTAATTTATAATTATTTTCACCCAGACGAACGAGAGAGCGTACAGAAAAAAACATTTCAAAAATGGGTGAATTCTCACCTGGTGCGTGTGGGGTGCCGCATCAGCGACCTGTACGTGGACATGAGGGACGGCAAAATGCTCATCAAACTACTAGAAGTACTTTCTGGGGAAAGATTGGTGAGTACCAAAGGATAAAGCCTCGATAAGTGCAAACTTTTTATGTGACCTTTGTAAGCCGACGATGATTATTATTAAATGATAGACTAGCTGAACTCGTAACGTAATGTTTTAAGGGTAACCTCTTAAAGCTGCTATAGTTAGATAAATTTCCTCAAAGATTTTTTTTGTGGGTAATAATAATGAGTACTTTAATCATGTAGTGCATCATTTTTATGTATCATCAATAGTTTTGTCACAGGCAAATATTTGCCACTTTGTGTTGCCACCTTATTGCAATTTTAAGGATCTCCAATATTTTTTTTTAATAAATTGTGGCCTATCTTACTTCCTTATAATAGAATTTTCTATTGGTAAAAAAAATGTTAAAATCGGTCCAATAGTTTCAAAGCTTATTTTAAACAAAACAATATTTTCTTTTTGTAATATCAGTATAGGTTGAGATTTAAGCATTCTGTAACATTTATTATGAATTTTACTTTAGCCACGACCAACAAAAGGCAAAATGCGTATCCACTGTCTGGAGAACGTTGACAAGGCGTTGCAGTTTCTACGCGAACAGCGCGTGCATCTTGAGAACATGGGTTCCCACGACATCGTCGACGGAAATGCCAGACTCAATCTTGGGTTGATATGGACTATCATCCTTCGATTCCAGGTTCGATAAAATTCCTTATAATAACTCGTTATAGATAAAAATAGCGCGTCGCGCCGATTCGCACGCATTTACTGAAGGTTGTTACTTACTTACTTACAGTACCGAAATTTAAATATTTTGCAATTTTTCTATTCAAATGTTTTTGTTAATGTAAAAATATTAGTTTTTAAATCTCTCGGGAACAGTTGTTTACCCTGGGTAAGCTACCTTTAGTAAAATAACTGTTTTGTACCCCTGACAACGTTTATCAAAAAAAAAAAATGATTATCGGTTGTATATTTAAGGAGTGAAAGTAAAAAACATTATTTAGTATGAAAAAAAGTAAAACTAAGCATGAAAAAAAGTCAGGACATTTACAAGGACAGTTCATCTCTAACAGATTCCTTCCAGAAGTTTTCTAAATGTGAGAATAATTATAATAAGAGAAGTAATTAAGATTACAATTGAATTATGTAAAGCATAGACCTCACCATAAGAAAGACGAACACGTGTTTTTTTTTATAGGACGAACACGGTTGGTTTTTTGTTTTTTTTTATAGTAATAATTGACGGACCAAGCAGATGGACCGCCTGATGGTCCATCTGCTTGGTGGAGTGGAAAGCCTCGCCTCACACACTTCACAGGGCATGCAAGGAGCCAGTCCTGCAACATGCCGTCCTGTGTTCTTCATCAATTTGAAGCGTAGGTGTTAAGCCTCAAGTGCCTGTAATTACACCGGCAACCACGCCATTCAGACCGTTACACAGCATTGCAACAATGGTGCTTAGCGGCAGAAATAAGCGTGGCGATAGTACCTCGGACGAACTCTGGCACAAAAAGCTCACACTCGATTTAACTAGGTTAATCATGTTTTTTTTCTTCTTTTTCAGATACAAGACATTACAATTGAAGAGACAGATAACAAAGAGACAAAGTCCGCAAAGGACGCACTGCTATTATGGTGTCAAATGAAGACTGCGGGATACAACAATGTCAACGTACGCAATTTCACCACCTCGTGGCGCGACGGGTTGGCGTTCAACGCCATCATTCACAAGCACAGACCCGACCTCATACAGTTCGAGAAGTTGCACAGAAGCAACCAAATGCAGAATCTTAATAACGCATTCAATGTTGCCGAGGAGAAACTTGGACTTACTAAACTTCTGGATGCTGAAGGTAACGTGCTTTTTTTTTAAACCAAATTATTGTTAGGTAGCCCAAGTGGCCCATTGTAAGATGATAGCCCAGTGGGTAGGTCCTCGACTACACTTTCAAGGAGCCTTGTTTAATTCCCAGCATGCACCTCTATCTTTTCTATGATATAATCGTTCTAAGCAATTAAAATATCACTTAAATATCACTGGCCTTAATCCCTTCTCATTGTGGTCGGACACCCGTGCCCTGTAGTCTGTCGGTAATGGGTTCATATGATGAAGGTTGTAACTAAATTTTTTTCCTATAATAGTCAACAATTAATGGAATAACAAATATTTTCATCGCTTTTTACTGTATGCTGTATACATACGTGTAGCGTTTTTATTTAATAAAACCGAATTAAATTAAACAAAAATTTCTTAATGTATGTATGTTGATATTATAAGATAATAAATTTGAATGATACTTTACAATTAATAGTAACATAAAGAACTTTGTATACATAATGAATCAGATGGACAATTCACTTTATGGGCTTTATAGGACTCTTAACACCCTTGAGATTACAATGGAGAACTCTCTTGAATGCAGGTTTCCTCACGATGTTTTCCTTCACCGTTAAAGCAATTAACAGTTGCATAAAACGCACATAACTCCAAAAGTTGTTAAGGTTTCCCCGAATGACACTAGAAAAATCATCATATCAACCCATTACCTAGAATTTACTACAATAATAATATATTACAATACAAGTGTGTTTTTCAATAGCCCCCGCATGATTGCCTTTACACTTTCAAAGAAGACTATCTATATGAAATGCATATTTTAACGTTGAACCGTGCATTCCCTTTAGTCAGTCACTTGATAAATTAATCAGTAGCTCAACATTATAACGTATTACAGATATCGCAGTCGAACATCCCGATGAGAAATCCATCATCACATATGTGGTGACATACTACCACTACTTCAGTAAGATGAAGCAGGAAACGGTACAAGGCAAGAGGATTGGAAAGGTGGTGGGCATCGCTATGGAAAACGAGAAGATGATGCATGAATACGAATCGCTCACCAGGTAAAGCACTATTAGGTTTACAATATATTGATATATATTATGTATCTTAAAAAGTTCAAAGTTTGTATTAAACGTAAACCTTTTAAAAAATCTTACTATAGTATAAATGACATTGTTATTAATAAAGTAGCTTGTGTGTGAATTATTGCTCTAACCAGGTTGCTCTTCTAATAATTTTAAATGTCAATGGTGTGAGATGGTGATAACAAAAAGAACACTCTGCTAAATTTGTTGTTAACTTAGTTTAGTGACCAGGACACGTTTGGAACCCTCGTAGCTTTAGTTTTAAGTTAGCACATTTCTCATGTAATGTACGCATTATAAGTGCCATCTATGGGCCCCTACTAGTATAAAGATATTTTTGACTTTGTCTTTGAATAAGTACTAATGCACATGACTAAATTAGCTCTATAAATAATAAGTACCATGGTGTTTCCATTTTGTAGTTTTGTCAACTAAATATAAAATGTCATCCAAATAGTTAGAGCTATTTGCAAGACGCACAAAATATGTTATATATGGTAAAAATAAATCTGTGAGTGTTAGGGGAAGACTGTAATATAATATTACAGCTGAACAAGTTGCCCATACCATCATACCATCCATCCATATATGGTATATACCATATTATATTAGATTGCATCACAACTTACCACAATTACATTAGATAACAACTGTAGCCCAAAATAGTCTAATTGGCTACTTGACTAATTGGTTTAGCCAAAAGTGGTAGGACACAGGTCAGACAGGTCAGCGGATCGTAACACGTCTGTACTTCATTGCGTGAAAGTTAACTACGATTTGTATAAAATCGAATGAGTGCGATCTAGTTACAATACTGGAAAACAGTACTTTCACTAGATGGCGCTATTTTGATTCCATACAAATCTTAGGTACCTTTTATTCTGGCTATTAAAAAGGTAACCAAACTCACACTGGGCTAATTCAAAATTCAAATTCAAAAATTCTTTATTAGGCAGACGATTATGAAGCGTTCCTTCATATATGTTTACATTATTTTAAGCGGATTGTGATAACTTCGTTCGCCAACTTAAACGTAAAGCTACGAGGGTTTCAAACGCAACCTGGTCTAAGAGCCCACAACAAACATAGCCAGGATTTTTTTTTTGTTATCACCATCTCACAGTAAATAAATATTAAGCTGTGAAGTTAGAGGAATTCACACCCAAGCTTGTTTATCGCTTTATAATAACTTTAACTTTATAATAGAAACTTTCTGTAAGCTTACCTTTTATATCAACTTTGAACTTATTCAGAGACATTTAAATGATTTTATTCGGAAATTTGGTATAAAATAATACACAATTGCCATTGAATGAACTAGCAATTTAGCATTTATTAGGCACTCAGTGACATTCTGTTTGAAAATTATATTTTACATATTGTTTTTTAACTGATATTGTATTTCCAGCGATCTCCTGCAATGGATCGAGCGCACAATCGAAGCTCTGGGTGACAGAACGTTCGCGAACTCACTGGAAGGTGTACGTCAACAACTCATACAGTTCGCCAACTACCGCACAGTTGAAAAGCCTCCCAAGTAAGGGAAAATATATTAAATTTATATCTTCTTCAATAGCCTATCACATCTTTTAATGTTATATATCTCTATTCAATCTTGTGTGCAGTTGAAAGTTGTTTTTGTGATTATATGTTATTAAGAAAACTTAACTTTGGCTACACAAATATTTTTAATAATAATTTAAATATATATTGAATATTTTTATCTTAATGTTCCTCTCATCTCTTCTTTATCAATCCATTAGAGGCCCACTACAGGGCACGGAACTCTTCGCTAGAAAGGTTTAGGCTTTACATACCTTTGAGAATATTGTCGAGAACTCACAGGCATACAGTTTTCCTCAGGATCTCTACCTTCACCGTTTAAGCATGTGATATCTAATTTCTTTAAAAACGCAAATCACATTGAATCCACTGGGTGGTGTTAGGCATGCTGGGGTCCGAACTCAGTCCCCTCCAAAAAGTAAACTGAAATCCTATCCTCTTGGCTATCACCGCAGACATTATGATAAGCAGTCCCAAATCTATTTTATTCGTTTTATTTATTTATTTTAACTCTTTATTTGTACACCACATCATTCAGAAAAACAAAAAAAAAGAACAAACACTAAGAATGTAGTAGGATACAAAAGGCGGCCTTATCGCTAAGTAGCGATCTCTGCCAGACAACCTTAGGATTAAGTAAACTAAAAAGAAATGTACATGTGAAGCAAAAGGACTAGAAATCTTTGTTAACTGAAACCAATCAATAATGCAACATTTATTTTTTAGGTTTGTTGAAAAAGGCAACCTCGAAGTTCTGCTGTTCACACTGCAGTCTCGTATGCGAGCGGCCAATCAGAAACCTTACACGCCACGTGAAGGACGTATGATACATGACATAAATAGATCCTGGGAACGTTTGGAGAAGGCCGAGCACGAACGGGAACTTGCTCTGAGAGAGGAACTTATTCGACAGGAGAAGTTGGAGCAACTTGCTGCTAGGTGAGTTTAAGAACTGCCTTATGAGTTTGAAGGCTTGTAATACAGTGTCTAACATAAACATTTTAGCTATAGGTAAATATACAGAGGTTATTATTTAATTATAATTGTTTCTGATATTTAATAATCGCTACAGCTTAAATAAATAAACTCTTAGAGTGATGATTCATGGTTGATTTGTTTGTCTAATTCATTAAAAAATTATTTTATAATATAAGTTTTTTACATCACTTGAAATTTATCAAATTCATTTTTCAAATTCTTCTCTGCTAATTGTTTTGGTGAACCAGAATCTGATGGTAAAATAATAATAACAGTTCTATAGAATTTGTATAGTAGAATGTCGTCCATCATTAGACCAAATTCAAGTCAATACTGTTAATTACATATAACTTTAAACTCGCAACTAACAAGATATAAAAGATACAAGATTTATTTGAAGTAGGCCAATATAATCTCCTTTTAAACGTCAAGTTACCACCAGATCTGCATATTAATAAATAAATATACTTCTTACGACAATACACACATTACAATCTAGCTTGTGTTATGGGTAATAAGATGGCTGATAAATATTATAATGCATAATATACAGAAACACTTATTCTTAATACATTATATATATATATATATACACACTGAAAAACATTCATGTTCATTACACAAACATTTTCCAGTTGTGGGAATCGAACCCACGGCCTTGGACTCTGGAAAGCAGGGTCGCTGCCCACTGCGCCAATCGGCCGGTCTTTTTCGTCACTATCATTTTTACTATTTTCAAAAATAAATTTATTGTTTGCAGATTCAACCGCAAAGCGCAAATGCGTGAAACGTGGTTATCGGAGAACCAGCGGCTCGTGAGCCAGGACAACTTCGGCTTCGACCTCGCGGCGGTAGAGGCGGCGGCCAAGAAGCACGAGGCCATCGAAACTGACATCTTCGCGTACGAGGAGCGAGTGCAGGCCGTTGTTGCTGTTTGCTCCGAGTTGCAAACTGAACGGTGAGAACACACTTATTAAGCCACTTTTATAACAGTTGCTTACCAGTGTCTGTCATCTGCTTTATCCACCACCGTGTGATAGGTACAAGTAAGTGATAGGTAAAAAATACCCTCACTCAACTCACTGCCATCTCATGGGGTTACGAGAGTGAGAGAGTAGAGAGTGCATCTGTATTTGGGAACATGCTTGGGCACTGTGATATTATCTTTATTTTTTTTTTTTTTTTTTTTTTAATAAAATGAATAAATAAACATACTACGACAATACAGTACGCACGGTGCGTTGTTCATACGTGAGAACAATATATCGCACCATTCACGCCAACTTAGTGTAAACAGAACAATTTTACAGGAAAAGGTTTATTACAAAAAAAAAATTATAAATGTGCTATCAAATAAAAATTTACGCATCTCAAGTCTGCGGTAATGACTCGATATGTTCTCACGTCAATGGACAATGGACAACAATGGATGGTAGCAATGGACGTGCGCACAGCTCCACCTAAACAGTTTCCCTAACCAATTTCCGCCACGATGGTCAATCTTCAAAGAGATTTCCCTCTACGCGGGAGATATTATAGTGCTCAAGTATGCCCTCTATTCTCACACTCGTTATCCGATGGTATGGCAGCTCCGAAACGACCGGAAAGGGATCAGTCGCGGGACCGACAGTTGAACGTGCACTCTTGGCTAGTACTTAAGATTTCTCGCTAGATCCTCGGTTCGTGCCAATACTATTATATACATTGGCAGGATTTAAACCAGGAACTTGAGATCTCTAGTCGAATATATCCACCACTAGACCAACGAGGCAGTCAACCTAATAGCAGCTCCTTATAACACCAGTGATGCGTGTTAATTGTACTTTCAAGTTGCAGTGTCTCGATAAAAACCACTATGAGCTTAGTATAGAGTATGATTTCCACTTCGATACTTTGCATACTCGGCGTGCATCTAACTGCTCCTTAACTTGTTTAGACGAAATTTAGCGTTGAAAAAATTATAAACATCTTGAATAGCTTCTGAACACTACATTTAATTCAGGTGTGAAACTTTTCGCTGTAGCTGTAATTTTAAAAACTTTTATTTTTAAGATTATTGGCTTATTGTTAAAATCGTAGAAGAAATTGGATACAGCTTTACCTAAAATAAATAATCTCAAATGATCTAAAATTTTGCTCTTTTTAGGTATCACGACATGGAGCGTGTATGTGCCCGGCGTGACAACGTGCTCCGATTGTGGGCCTATTTGCTGGAACTTCTGCGTGCAAGACGCGCACGCCTGGAGTTATCTCTCCACCTGCAGCAAAACTTCCAGGTATATCGACATAACCTATCCCGCAATGCACATTTCACAAAAAAAATCCTTATATACTTGGGTAAACAGGATCTGCAACATTTTTTTAAATGACAAGGTTGCTTGGAAGCATTCTATCTCGATTTTCAGATCTCGCTTGGATCAGAATTGTTTGTTTAAAAAATTGTTAAATGTTGATGTTGGTTACGAGCCCAGCTACTTGCCGACTTCTTATTAGAATCTACCTTCTGAATCGATGGAAGAGTCACTACATCCAAGCTTATTGTGTTTTGACATACTTTAACTGACAATACCGTTCAAATGCCAGAGTGTGAAAAAACACTCCATGAATAATTCGACGTTATGTCACGTTTATTTAACATAGTAATTTTTTTAACTGTAATTTTTTTTTTATGTCTTGCCTCGTATGTAGAGTAGCAACTGAAAGTTAAGTTCTCTATTTTAAGTCTGTTTTTGTTGTTTACAGGAAATGCTCTATATCCTGGACTCAATGGAGGAGATCAAGATGCGCTTACTGACCGACGACTACGGCAAACATCTGATGGGCGTGGAAGACCTTCTCCAGAAGCACGCGTTGGTCGAGGCGGATATCAATGTCCTTGGAGAACGAGTCAAGGTGAAGTACCGAACCTCAAGCGTCAGAATTATACAATCTGTTGATGATGATGGTGCAACTCTTAAGTTGGAACCCAGGTTCCTGACTCAGGTACACTCCACTAACATGACTTAGTAAAGTCAATTTACGCATTGCCAGCCTTAATTATCCCGGTATTTAATTATAGTACAGATCTGGAAGCTGTGATAATGTAGTGGTTAGGACTTCAGCTTATCTTTCGGGTTCGATCCCGGCAGGAACTACTAACTTTTCGGAGTTACGTACCTTTGAAGCAATTAAATAGCACTTGCTACAAAGGTGAAGGAAAACAATGTGATGAAACTTGTTTGTTTGAGAGTTCTCTCTGTTCTAATGTTTTTAAAGGTGTGTCGCACTTCGCACTGGCCTAGCGTGGAGTGGAGTGGAAGGGTTTACCTTCTCATTCTGGCAGGAGACCTGGGTATTTTATTGGGCCGGTAATAATAACAGTATGGTATAATCCAAAAAAAAAAATTATGAATTAACGAACTTCATGCGTTTTGATGCGCAGAATTTAGTATTCGGTATCAGCCAAAGCGGGACGTTACGGTTGACTGCCCGAAGCCATACTCATAGCTAGCTTCCGCGACGACATAATTATTAAATCGAACTATTTATAACTGTATCCATCAGTCATCTTAGTACCCATAACACAAGCTACGCCTACTACGATGGCGATGCCTGTATTGGCGCAGTATATTTATTTAGAGGGGGAGTCACACATTACCTCCGTCCCGCCCAAGGGTCGGAGGTAGCAATAAAGCTTTCCCACCACGCTCAGAAAAAGTCTGACTGATATTTAGACGGATATTTAAGAATGTCCATGTTACAGGTCGTCGTGGGTCACTCCCAGCGGTTCTTGGAGCAAGAAGAGGGCGGCTACCGGCCCTGCGACCCCGCTATCACCGTGGAGCGAATCCAGCAACTGGAAAACGCATATGCCGAGTTGGTGCATCTTGCTGTGGAGCGCAGGTAATGCTTGACTGGCTTAGAAGGATAAAAGAAGACACCTTTTGACTTTAGCCGTGGCTAGTTACCCTACCGACAGAGACGTGCAGCTAAACGATTATGCGTTCCGGTCCGATGTCGCTTAGGCTTATGGGTTAAATTAACTGCCATATTCCCTAACAGGCTAGACGGCTACCATTTTAGACTGCATCATCATTTACCACCGCGTGAGATTGCAATCAACAGCAAACTTGTAGTGTAATAAAAAAAACACCCTACTGAAGTTAGCTGACGTTTACTGGGTTTTCTTACATTTCTTATTGATAACTGATGTTGCAACATCAGTATGATTTAAGCAGATATCTAAACAATTATCAACCCACTACCGGCTCACTACAAGTCACGGGTCTCCACTCGGATTTAGAAAAGGGTTAAACTATAGTTCACAATGCTGGCGAAGTTCGGATTGGTAGAAAACTATTCTATCAACTCAATTAATCTTCACTTCTCTCCTAAGAGCAAAGAAGACCTGTCCCCTCTGCGTATCATTAATAACTAGGCTGATGTGGAAGAATCTTATTAATATAATCTTTTTTTTATTTGAACAGAAAGCGTCTGGAAGACAGTCGCAAACTGTGGCAGTTCTACTGGGATATGGCAGACGAGGAGAACTGGATTAAGGAGAAGGAGCAAATCGTGTCTGTGGACGACATCGGTCATGACCTCACTACCGGTGAGTATTAGCAGTAAAGAAATGTCTGAGATTTCTAATATTTCCAATTTTTTTGTAACTCGTCCTAATTAATTAATAAAGGTTGTATAAATAAGTACGGTTTGTACAATGCATGAGTGAATACACTTTTATTGTACACTACATAAAATACAGGAAAAATTATAAATAACTAACCAAAATCTTAAAGGCTTGCCTTGGCTATAAGAGAGCTAATATCAATCCAAATCTTTGAAAAACTTGAGAAAGATAATTTTTTGTCTCAATCATTTTATGATCCGTGACAGTTCACTGCTCCCTTCTTCTCTTTTTTCATTTTTTATTATTTATGTTTGAGGATAATTATTTATTTTGTTTCATATTTAATTTGTTATATTATTATAAGTTTTATATAATATATTTGTTACTTATTTATTTATTAGTCTTTAGTAACAAATATTGTTTTATAGATATTTTATATATTTAAGTAATGATATATTTATTTTATGGGTATATGTGCACAGTGGCGTGCACAGGGTTTTCACCAGGGTATGCATAAAGAAGAAAGATGCCATAAAATGGAAAAATCCTTCGCATTTATGAGTTACACATAAATTTTAGGGTATGCAGAGCTTTTGAGCATGTATGAAGTGCACGCCACTGTATGTGCACCACCAAATTATTTTCTGTATTTGTTTTCTTCGCCATTGGTTGCCTGGAAGAAATAGCTATGAAGCTATAAGGCCGCCAAATTTTATAAGTTGTTTTGTTATACTTTTCTTTTTTATGTACTTTTTATGGTGTGCAATAAAAGTATATTCATTCATTCATTCATAACTAGCTTACTCGATGAATACAATTATTATGTATATACAATCTTACTTGTCTGGACTGGCTTTCCAACTACAGTTCTATTGAATTCTATAAAAATCTCAGTAATTGTCTTATTGTGTGGTTTTCATTGGCGTGGTTGCCAGTGTCATTACAGGCAAATGAGGATCAGGTTGTCGGTCACAGGGCGGCACTGTGTAGGATGTATTTCTTTCATGCCCTGCCAAGTGTTGGTCTGTTTATAATAGCCCAAAGTCAATATGCTTGGTCATTTTCTAACGTTAAGTTAACGTAAATTATTCTTTGTGCAGTATACCTCCTGATTTCGAAGCACAAGGCCCTTGAAGCTGATATGCTGGCCCATGAACCGCAACTGATGCGTGTTGCGGCGGTCGGCGATGAACTTATTTCCCAGGGACACTTTGGTGCTGATAGAATTCAGGTACGTCTTAAGCGAATCGCATGTCATTTACAAAATCTGTATATATCAAACGTTCTATGTATAGCAAGATCAGAAAAATAAAAAAACCGCGTCATATTGCGGATAAAAATGGAACTATGATTTCCTATACACATACTCTACAATAATTATGCCATGCAAATGTGGCGCCCCCAGAACAGGTTTTTTTTTTTCTGGTCAGTTTTTATTATGCCTATGAATAAAGAAATAGTTAGTTAATTATGACGATGGTGGGGTATAAAAATTGTGTTCGATTCAGAAATAAGCGTTTATAAAAATGGGAATCCTTCTAACTTACGAGAGACAGCACAATTTTTTGTATTACAGAAGTTGAATTTTTTTTAATTGTGTCATTGTTTTTCCCTAATTAATATCATTTAAACCAAATTAGTTTTGAAGTCTTCTACAAAATACTGCAAAATACAGCAGTTTACTAATATATTTACATCACTGATGGATTGTTAAACAACACATACTCGTTGAATAAAACAGTGGATATACTCGTAGAAGCTTGTAATTATGTACAGCAGTTTTTTTATGAAAGGAATTTTTTAGGAAAGGATTTTTGGGTAACCCATCTATCTCTATCTCTTGAAGCGGACTTGTAAATATTTATGTTTGTCCTTTCCCCTTTAGGATTAATGAATAACATTGATTGACAGCTCTAAGATTTACAGATTACTTTTGCGTGTTCCGAGACTCCATGACGGATGTGCTGGAAATATTATGCGAATTATAAAAGATTGTTATCCCTCAGGACCGTCTCCGCGACATTCTGTCTCAATGGAACCATCTCTTGGATGTGGTCTCACTGCGCAAGAATCGCCTGGACGCGGCCGTGCGCTATCACCAATTGTTCGCTGATGCGGACGATATCGACAACTGGATGTTGGACACGCTCAGGTCAGTTTGTTCATCTCATAAATACACATGAAATCATTGGAATGTGATAAGATATTTTCACTCTAACTTTGAGATTTAGAGAGAAATTTAATAGCACTGTCAATGTGAAATTGAAGTTTTAACCAAAAGCGTCGGCCCAAATACTATACGCCCCAGCACGGCTAGCATAGGCAGGGGACAATTATATTCCCGGGGAAAGTATAGTATATAGTATCTTCACCCACAGCTATTTCAACTCTTTAAGCACGGGCGCACAAGTGGAAATAATATCCAAATTATATATGTTTAATAATAAACGGGGGTCAACTTCTCCAATTCCATGTTCCCGTAATTTACGGTAATTACATCCCTTGTAAGGGGATATAATCGGGGGACATAATTTTTGTCTACAGCCTGTGGTAGCCCTGCAGATGTACATTGGTAAAAAAACAAAACTCCCGCACATATGTGTGCTGTGGCCGCTTTTTGTCGGTTTTTTTGTAGGAAATGTGTTCCAATATTCGCTATACAATTACACTTTGGGTTTAGCTCCATTTTTTGCCCACATCGAGAGAACATATTTTGTTCAATAGCGCTACGATGATATCAAAAGTGGACGAAAAGAAAACGTTCCGATTTTTCTTTTTTAATAAAATGATGGCCACTCAGTATATTAAAAGCACTTTCAGCAACATCAAAACTAGATTTAGATTCGAGTACCCATGGAAAAATTATCGTGTCTAAGTAAAATGGACCTTGTCCTCGTTTTCATATCGTAAATTCTCTACTGCTGTAGATGTGTGTAAAAATATAAGTTTTCATCAAGTTAAATTTACTTAATTTATTTATTTTATTAGGCAACTAAAACAACTCACAATTGTAACTTAGTCTTAATTCTTATGAGGCATACAATTTATATTCTTATTGTAAGTGTATCTAGCTGCACAGTGTAAATAAAGATTTTTTTTTTTTTAATTAAGGGGTTTTACGTAGCACAAAATCTACGTTATGCTGTTAAAGAGCTAGTTGTTTCAGAATCTAATTCTAATGGTATTGTCCATAGATTGGTTTCATCCGAAGATACTGGTGTGGATGAGGCTCAAGTGCAAAGCTTGCTGAAGAAACACAAGGACGTAACTGACGAGTTGAAGCACTACGCTAACGTCATCCAGCAACTTAAACAACAGGTATACTTTATTTGGTTCAAAATTGCTACTAGTTAGCAGTGATATGTCAAAATGGTTGTGTGAAATATCTATTAAGGTTAGCGATTTTACTGAATGCATAATATATGAATTGACTAACTATGGCTTATCCGCCTTTTATGCGCGGGTAGGCTCGTAGATACTGTAGTATACTTTGAAGTGATTAAAGTACAGAAACCGAAGCATTGGTGTAAAATAATTTAAAATTTATAACATCTTTTTATGTTTTAAAACAAAAACAGATTTGAGAAACGGTATTAAAACTTTGTTAATGATCGTTGTTAGAAAACTTTTATCCTCATTTACTTTTGCCATTTCCATTAAGTTTTAGTAATTAGATATCTTTCATCCATCTGCTACTCCTTATATATTTTCCACTCAGTTCTAAGCAATGTCGATTTTTGTTGTAATTTTCTAAATCAATTTGATGAAAAGTTTTTTTTAATATTTCTTTAATCAGGCAAGCGAACTGAGTCCCGAAGATGCGAACAGCGGTGAAGTTCGCGAGAGACTCGCCGCAATAGACGCACGACACGGTGAATTGGCTGAACTAGCCCGACTTCGCAAACAGAGGCTTCTCGATGCCTTGTCGCTCTTCAAACTGTTGGCCGAAGCCGATGCCGCGGATCAATGGATAGCAGAAAAGGACCGCATGCTCGATACAATGCTCCCACCAAAGGACATCGATGACGTTGAGATTATGAAGCATAGGTAAGTTGATATAAAAAACAATCAGGAATTTTAAAAGCAGAATCGTCTTGACACGTCATTCCTCGTATCGTCGCTGAAGCAAATTCCGCTAAAAATTAGACATCTCGAGACAATTTTACCAACCAAGGACATTCAACATTCTCAATGTATCTATTATGAAGCATAGTTGACATATTCTAGAACGTACCAGGAGTTGTTTGTTGTTGGACTAAGTGAATAAAGGCTACTTGACGCTTTGTAATCTGGATAGAAGCAGGCGTTACTTTGCGGAAATCCTTAGCTTAATTTGCTATACTCCGCGAACAGCAGGAAAATCTGTATGGTGTAATTTATAATTTCTACGCACGTTTCGTCTCCGAAACCGGAGCATCCTCAGGAGATGTTGTCTTTACAATGAATAATTGTTAACTTGATGTTGACTTAGGACGAGGATCTGTTTGGTGTGGAGTATACAGATTGAACAAATTATAAATTACACCAAAACAGATTCTCCTGCTGTTCGCGGAGTTTAGCAAATTAAGCTTAATTTTCATAAGCTTTTTAATTTGTCAAACCATCGAGTTTGACGAAGCCAATGCTGCGAATTAATAGATTAGTGGATTCAATTCTGCCACCCAAGTGCATTGACGATGAAATTTGAGGAATACGAAAACATTTTCTTTTCTAAAACAAAGCAGAGAGTTTTGTCTCTTTATATTCTGAACGAGATTAACTAAGTTAACAGGGGTTATTCGTTTTGTCTTTATTCGGACCATTAAATTTGCCCTGGGCCGATAGATAACTTGATATAATTCTGCTATCCAATCATACTTGGGACTATAAACAAGTTAGTTGTCATCTTTGTAAAACAACACATAAATAGAAAGCATTTTCAGTACTCCAATAATAATGTATATTACTTACTTTATTCTCTAAAGCCTGTACAATAATAAAATCTGTAGACGAGTATCGGATATTAGGACGCGGGAGTCGAAAACAATGCAATTCATTTCGAATTTATTTTTAAAATTAAAGTTATCACACGCATAAACGCAATGTGGATAAAAACAGCTATTACTAAATAAAAATAAATGCTTGATTGAGCTTGAGTGTTGGTTTTTCCTTGTAGCGCAACGAGAGTAACAGATCGACGTGATTTCATATGGCCAACAGAATTACATAGGCTCATTTTTATTCCGGTAAATTCACGGTTTCCATGCGATAGATCAAGAGCGTAATTCTGTTATTACCTGTTAATGGGAAAATGACTGAATGATTGTTCTTAAATATTCTGGAGACTTAAAGTAGAGTATCTTAGAGTAGATTATATTTTTTAGATATGACGGTTTCGACAAGGAGATGAACGCGAACGCGTCACGAGTGGCCGTTGTCAATCAACTGGCCAGACAACTGATCCACGTGGAACACCCTCAGGCGCCGGCCATTCAAGAGCGACAGACAGAGCTGAACAACGCTTGGAGTACGCTCAGAGAAAAGGTATGATCCCTTGTTGTTGTAGATGGTAGCTGAAAATCACGTCATCGTGGGTTCGGGCGAGCGCGAACCTTGGCCATGAGTTGTGCCGCAGGAAACGGAGACGTCATCCACAAGAGTGTCATTTGTGAGGCTTGACCTTGACCTTTGAACTAATGAAACGTTTGCTTGTATAATATGTAAAGTTATATGTTTCTTGTAACAGGCGGAGGGCAAGAAAGACGAACTGAAGTCCGCGCAAGGAGTGCAGACATTCTACATCGAGTGCCGCGAGACAGTGTCATGGATCGAGGACAAGAAACGCATCTTGCAACAGACCGACAACCTAGAGATGGATTTGAATGGTAAGTAAGACTGTGTTATAATAAAACATCAGCAAAAACAAGATTGGTTCTCGCGATGGATCATTTACACCTCAATACAACACCAATGAATTCCTACAAACTTTATCTACGCAGCCAAGTAGCCACGGTCGAAGATTCCAATCCGAAAAATATTCAGAAATAATAATTATTCCATAGAGTAAAAATACAGTTTTGATATTCATTCGAGATTTGATAATTTGACATATTTTGATTGTTTCAAATATGTAAATGAATTTGTGCTAATTAAGATTTGCATTCATAGATTGTGACTAAACTCATACACCAACATTTATTTGCATAAAAATGTTTTAGGCAAATAAACGAATTAAAATAATAATTATCTCGGCCTGATATCTAAGCCAGGATTTACCTCTTATAAGCCCACAGTGCTCACCAAAAACTTTATATTTTTTACTTAGAACTATTCTGTCATAGGTGTTATGACCCTACAACGTCGCCTATCGGGTATGGAGCGCGACCTGGCCGCTATCGAGGCGCGTATTACGTCACTGCAGAACGAAGCGAGCGCTGTGGAGGATGAGCATCCAGACGAAGCTCGTCTCATCCGCGAAAGAATTCACACTATTACTGAAATCTGGGAGCAACTCACACAGATGGTGAGTAAATCTGTTTTTCTATAAATTTAATATATTGTACCCAGCCAACTTCGTTCCATCTAGACAACCACCATCTACTAGTAATCTAAATTCTTAATCTTAACTTTCTTGATATTGAATCAGGGTGATTCGTCTCATGATGCAAACAAGACACAAACAATATTCAAATCGGATATGCCATTTTGATTGTAATTCACATTTGTTTCAGTGGGAAGTTAGGAATAAATACACTCAATATTTAAATACACTCGCAAGTAAATTCTTATACGAATTTTTATTTTACCATATACGTATTTATAGTATAAATAAATTCATCATTAACAATAATTTCACCTAATTTAAAGTTATATGTGTCTTATCGGGACACGGTTAGAGAATGCCTAATATTGATTGGCGGTGGTCAAATGGCATCATTTGGGTTTCGTGGCTTGCTCAACTTCCTGATGAATAGGCAACCCGCCAGCCAAGAGTGAAGATTTCTATCATCTTACGTAAACGTTTTTTGGTATCTTGCTATATACCAAAAAACGTTTTTTGAATGTAACAAAACATTGACAGCCTGGCTGAAGACACTAACCTATGAAGAAACTGAGGCGCTTCTTCAGTTTATTTCTATTTAAAATGTAATGGATATAGACGCACTTAATAACATGTACACACACACTCACACACAAACACACACTCACGCGCGCACACACACAAACATTTTACACACCATACACACCAAGACACACTACTCAATCGTTTTATTTTAATTTTATCTTGTTTTTGCTATGGAAGAGTAAGGCCTCCTGACACAGGTATTTTGATGCTTACTAGGAGGTCTTCACAACATGTATCATTTACAATGTAAGAAACGAAATAAACGATTTTTATTTTTTATTTTATTTTATCTTGTTAGTTAAATTACACCAAACAATTAGGATTTCTGTAAAACCCTAACACATATGTTATCTGAGAAAAACAGGCCTATTCTAAGGCCTAGTGTTGAAAACAGGATTGAATTGGCTGGTTATGATTTAAGAATTTGATAACTTTAAAGCCAAATGTTTCTCTTTTGTAAACAGCTCAGAGAACGCGACTCGAAGTTGGAAGAGGCCGGTGATTTGCACCGATTCTTACGTTCGGTGGACCACTTCCAGGCCTGGCTTACCAAGACCCAGACCGATGTCGCCTCCGAGGGTAAGACTCAATTTTTTTGACACACAACACATGCAACATTTTAAGATATCTACATGAAATTTATTCGATCCAATATTCTAGGATTTTAGCTCGAATATTTCCTCTGTAGCTGAATAAATTAAATTTGATGTTATTTTATCAGTAAGAAAGAAATTATTTTTAATAGATATACCAGCAAGTTTGCCGGAGGCCGAGAAGTTGCTATCTCAGCACCAGACCATTAAGGAGGAAATCGACAACTACACCGACGAATTTGCCAAGATGATGGAATATGGAGAGAAGATTACTGCCGTAAGTTTCTCGATTCTTTCTCAATCTTATAAATTGTCGTTAGTCTTAAAAGTTTCGATTTAAAGCTATGTTTGAAGATTTTTTCAATAAGTCAGCTGTTTAATATTTGTAAAATCTCCCTTAGGACCCATCTACACAAGACGATCCTCAGTACATGTTCCTGCGAGAGCGTTTGAAGGCTTTACGCGAGGGATGGGCTGAATTGCAACAGATGTGGGAGAATCGCCAACAGCTTTTGACACAGAGCTTAGAGTTGCAGCTTTTGCAGCGTGACGCCAGGCAGGCTGAAGTGTTGCTTTCGCACCAGGAACACAGGTGAGGATGGATCATTTAGGTCTATAAAACAAGCTGTATTTTAATCCATTAGATGAAGCATAGGGTACACTAAAAGTTTCATTTTTAAATTATCTGTCTTTGTTGTTAGGATTGCCAAGGCCGAGCCACCGGCAAACCTAGAACAGGCCGAAAACACTATAAAGGAACACGAAGCATTCTTAACTACCATGGAGGCTAATGACGATAAGATTAACTCGGTTGTACAGTTTGCCAACCGACTTGTCGAAGAAAGACACTTCGACGCCGACAAGATCCAACGCAAGGCTGAAAGTATCAGAGGAAGGCGAGACTCGAACAGGGAAAAGGCGATACAGCAGATGGAGAAACTGCAAGATCAACTGCAATTGCACCAATTCCTCCAAGATTGCAATGAGCTCGGCGAATGGGTTCAAGAAAAGAACGTCACCGCCCAGGACGACACGTACCGCTCCGCCAAAACGATCCATTCTAAATGGACGCGCCATCAAGCATTCGAAGCCGAAATTGCGGCGAATAAGGAACGTCTCTTTGCTGTACAGAACGCGGCAGAGGAACTAATGAAACAAAAGCCCGAGTTCGTTGAAGTTATCTCACCCAAGATGCACGAGCTTCAAGATCAGTTCGAGAACCTTCAAACAACGACTAAAGAAAAGGGCGAGCGACTGTTCGATGCCAACCGTGAAGTACTGCTCCACCAGACCTGCGACGATATCGACTCCTGGATGAACGAGCTCGAGAAGCAAATCGAGAACACAGACACCGGCACTGATCTGGCATCTGTCAATATTCTTATGCAGAAGCAACAGATGATAGAGACTCAGATGGCCGTGAAGGCTAAGCAGGTGACCGAGCTCGAAACTCAAGCGGAGTACCTGCAAAAGACCGTACCCGATAAAATGGAAGAGATAAAGGAGAAGAAGAAGTTAGTAGAACACCGTTTCGAGCAGCTGAAAGCGCCTCTCCTGGATCGCCAGCGTCACTTGGCCAAGAAGAAAGAAGCGTTCCAATTCCGTCGCGATATAGAGGATGAGAAGTTATGGATCCACGAGAAGATGCCATTAGCGACCAGTACTGACTACGGCAACTCATTGTTCAATGTACAAATGCTGCAGAAGAAGAATCAATCGTTGAAAACGGAGACTGATAACCACGAGCCGAGAATATTGACGGTCATCTCCAACGGACAGAAACTCATTGACGAGGAGCATGAAGATGCGCCTGAATTTAAAAACCTTATTGAGGAACTCACCGCGCGGTGGCGAGAACTTAAAGGTAAGATTTTGAATTATTTCGTATAGTTACAGTACAGTTTACAACATTTTTTTATTGACGAGTCTAAAGCTTTCCAAAAGCTACAAAAACAAGTTTGTATAAAGTATGTTTGTGTTTGTAGATGCCATCGAACAACGTAAGGATAATCTGGCTCAGTGGGAGAAGGCTCAACAGTATCTGTTCGATGCTAACGAGGCCGAAGCTTGGATGAGCGAGCAGGAACTGTACATGATGGTCGAAGATCGCGGTAAAGACGAGATCTCCGCGCAGAACCTGATGAAGAAACACGAGATATTGGAACAGGCGGTCGATGACTACGCACAGACTATCAGGCAATTGGGAGAGACAGTTCGCCAGTTGACTAGCGAGGAACATCCATTAAGGTACATTTTATTATATTACAGCCAATATATAACGTATTGTGGTGAATAATAATGGTTTTATTTTTATTAGACTGAATGTCAACCACTTAAGGAAGCCACCATTCACCTATAAATTTTCAAAATTTACTAGTCGTTCCTGCGATGAATAAAAAATGATGTGTAGTATAAACGGTAGTATTGTTAACGACTGTTAAAATCCTAACTAATTTAGGCTACTTTTATCCCTGAAAAAAAGCAAAATAACAACGGAGGTAGACTGAAATGGAACGTGCGCGTGTGTCCAAATATTACATGTCTTAGCATTTTATGGAAAGACACACTTTATTTAAATATTGCACTGTTCTATATTCATGCTCGGTGTCTTATCATTTTTAAAATTACTAAGCGAGCTAAACCGCAAAAAAGGTGTGACGTTTTGATGTCAGATAAAACTTGCAAGTAGACGGTAAAGTAATAATCTACCGTGTATGTTTTCAACAGTGAACAAATCTCAGTAAAGCAGTCTCAAGTAGACAAACTGTACGCTGGTCTTAAAGACCTGGCTGGTGAGAGACGCGCCAAGCTCGATGAGGCGTTGCGGCTGTTCCAACTTTCGCGCGAAGTTGATGACTTGGAGCAATGGATCACGGAGCGGGAGTTGGTTGCCAGTTCTCAGGAATTGGGTCAGGATTACGACCATGTGACGGTGAGGAGAATATTATGGTTTATTTATTTATTTAGTACTAAATAAGTGTCATAATAATTAACAAGGAAACAATTATTATTTCTATAACAGATCCTAGACTATTATACGTTATCTTAAATGGATTGAGTGATATAGGTCTGAGTGGTGAAATGATAGCTGTATATCGATACAAAGATAGCTGTATAAGAGACAAAAAATACATAAATAAAAATACATTGCCCCTTCATAGTTGTATATGAAAAAAAAAAATTGACGTTTTAACCGCATTTCCATATTATCAGATACGTGTGTATCCATAAAAATGCACGCTCTCATCTCACACCAGAATAAAAATAATATGAAGTACCTGAAATATTTTGTTTTTTTTTAGTTGCTATGGGAGAGATTCAAGGAGTTTGCGCGCGAAACTCAAGCGGTGGGTGCCGAACGCGTAGCGACCGCGGAAAGGATTGCCGACCAGATGATCGCTATGGGACACTCGGACAACGCCACCATCGCTCAGTGGAAGGAGGGTCTGCGCGAGACCTGGCAAGACCTGCTTGAACTTATTGACACGAGAACACAGGTATGTTAGAGGAGGGAATGACGGACGGATGTATAGAGCGACACACCATATTACTATAATAATAATTCCATTTTTGTAATATAGTGTATTTTACATATACCTTTTAAGTCGAATATTTAAGATGGAAATAGCTTCAATATACCGGTCCGTCCAGTGGACGAAATTATAAAGGGAAATTAAAATATGTTCGTCACTAGTATTTCAGGCAGAGGTATCCTCTCTAAAAGAAAAAAGATATGAAGAGCTTAGACCATCCATGATACTCCTATGTGGCTGTCGAAAAATTATTATCGCTCGTTAGTTGTTATAACCGGGACCGCCTACTTAACGCACGTTTTCTTACTCTTCTGGCTGGTCTTAGATCACGTAGTCAAGTCTTTTACTTACAAGTTTCTTGGAAGAATATTTTACTACATGACGCGTCACCATAAGCAATATACACAGTGGCGTGCACTTCATACATGCACAAAAGCACTACATACCCTAAAATCTTTGTATAACTCATAAAGGGGAAGGATTTTTATTTTTTTTTGCCATCTTCCTTCTTTATGCATACCCTGGTCAAAAACCCTGTGCACGCCACTGAATATACATATAAATAAGACTGCTGTAAGAGTCGCGAAGCTAAAGTGGCAATGGACATTGGGGTCTCAAGGTGCTGGAATGGCGAACACGCACCGCTAAACGCAGTGTTGGTAGACGACCGACAAGGTGGACGGATGACATCAAGCGGCTCAGGACCGTTGATTTTGGCACTCCATACAAAATACCTTTGTCTAGCAGTGGTCATCAAATGGTTAGAGTGATAATGATGATGAACACTGCCTTCGAACTTCTGTGCCTTATTAACTTTTGTAACGTGTTCATAAACTGTTTTATCTAGATGCTGGCTGCGTCGCGAGAGCTGCACAAGTACTTCCACGACTGCAAGGACACTTTGCAGCGCGTCAATGAAAAGGCACGCGGAGTTAGCGAGGAGCTGGGCCGTGACGCTATCAGTGTCGGTGTGCTGCAACGCAAACACCACAATTTTATGCAAGATCTAAGCACTTTGCAACAACAGGTACGCTGTAAGGCCCTCTATTCCAACGTTAAATTTAAAGTTACTGTCCTGCAGCAGCAAAAACCTAGGTCAAGCCACGAGAAAGCTGAAGGGTTCATATGATGGTTGCTGGGGCCGAAAAGTTTTAGAGTAGACATTGTTTACAGGTGTGAAGCGCCCTACACGATTAAGGCCACTTTCTTTCAAGAACAAGGAACTAAATGTTTAGAATCTAGAAATTTTAATTTAAAATGCCATTTTAATGTTAAGTGCCGTTGGTTTAATAATTGGGTCATTTTCTCAGATTCGTATCGCATTAAAGTATGATTATTAGGTGAATTGCTATTCTACAAGTAAATGGGATGACTTAGCAAGTATGAACTTACCTTATGAGGTTTATGAATGCTTCCGTCACCTATTCTGGATATAGCTTATCTAATAAAGATTTTTAGCCTCTCTTCTCATGGAACTAAAGTGGACACTTGCATCTAATGCGTGTTGCAGACCAAAAGTTATGCTAAGTTAGTTTATTATTGATTTCTTAAATTATTACCTATTGTCCAGGTCGAGGCGATAAGCGCAGAATGCGCACGTCTGGGCGCTTCGTATGCAGGCGACAAGGCGGCCGAAATTACACGACGCGAGGCGGAAGTAGCCGAAGCTTGGCGAGCGTTACAGGCCACCTGCGCCGCTCGACGCGCAAAGTTAGAAGACGCAGACCATCTGTACCGGTTCCTGAACATGGTGCGGGATCTGACCTTGTGGATGGACGATGTAGTACGCTCGATGAACACCGGAGAGAAGCCACGGTAAGCGACTAAGTGATTTAAGGGCAACATATTTTTGTGAAACTAGGCCCTTTTCAGTTTGCGTGCAGGACACGTATCCGAAACATATAAAATTCAAAGGGCATTTATTTCAAGTAGGCCTAATATAAGCACTTTTGAAAAGACAAGCCAGTCTGTGTGTAGTGACTCTACCACCGGTTCGGAAGGCAGATTCTACCGAGAAGAAGCCGGCATGAAACTCATCAGTTGCTCTTTTCCAACATCATATAGGCTACGTATTCAATATTGTTGATGGATGCAACATACATCATGTAATCCTGGTGTAACATAAATAATTCTTGCTAACTTTATCAATAACTTTGGTTTTATTATTGTCATGTTAACAAACGTAAAACTTTTTGCAAATCTTCGGGGTGGTGAGCTCTTTGAAACATACGAAAGAAGTTTGTATTCATAAAAGTAGTTATAAAGTATGAAAAACTATTTGAATATGTTCTAGATTTAAATTTAAACAATGCTATTTTACATTTTAATTTAAATTTTATTAAGGATCCTTGTAACATCAAAATCTGCCAAGATTTGGATGTAACAAGCTTACGAAACGAAAGATGGGCAATAAATTACATATTTACACTTAGCAGTATTGTCCCATATCGGAAAACATACAATTCTACTTTGGCTAGAAATTTTGAGTGAGTTATACGGATTCTGCAATGTTTATAATTTTTTTTGAGATCATACAATTGCATGAAAATAACAACCCAAATGTCATATTACAGCGATGTAAGTGGCGTTGAGCTGCTTATGAACAACCACCAATCGCTGAAGGCGGAGATCGAGACCCGCGAAGACAACTTCACAGGCTGCATCAGTTTGGGCCGCGAGTTGTTGGGAAGGCAACATTATGCGTCCCCGGACATCCGCGACAAGTTGCTGCAACTTACCAATCAGAGAAATGCGCTATTACGCCGCTGGGAGGAACGCTGGGAGAACTTGCAGCTTAGTAAGTCTTTTTATCCAATTCCGACTATTCCTGAGGGTCTGTCTGACTGCCTCGTTGGTCTACTGGTAAGCATGTTCGATCGTGAATTTTAAATAAATGGTACATTTCTAAACGTCCTCATTTTGTTACACAGGAAACTAAAACGAACTAATGTTTGTTTCAAAGCTTTACTTTACTTGCACACACATTATATACAAAGTAAACACATATACAGAAGAAACTAAGAATAGAAAATAGAGTGTGCAAAGTCGGTCTTATCACTAAAGCGATGACTTTCTTTCTCATAAAATTTTATACTGCACTCATTTCAGTTTGGCGTACACCTTACCATATTATTCACTTGACGCCTAATGATGTAGAATAAAACTTTATTCATTTATTATTGTTTGGTTGATACTTCAGCTGTATGTATTGTGCACCATATTTCGTCCTTGGAAATGCATTAATAAATAAACTTACGTGCACAGTCTTGGAGGTGTACCAATTCGCCCGCGACGCTGCGGTGGCTGAAGCGTGGCTGATCGCGCAAGAACCCTACCTAATGTCTCAAGAGTTAGGACATACTATAGACGAAGTTGAAAGCCTCATAAAGAAACACGAGGCCTTCGAGAAGTCAGCAGCAGCTCAGGAAGACCGGTTCAGTGCTTTGCAGAGACTCACCACGGTAAGTGACGTGTAAATCTTTAAGCACATACTACATAACTACAAACAGGTCTAAGTTGGTCGGACTGAAGTGAGTCACGAGTGACTGCGCTGACAAACTTCGTATGTAATACGGGAATCTATTTCGGGGGGACCGAGTTTCGTCTCCCGCACACGCACCTCTAAGTTTTCGGAGATATAGACATAATTAAATATCACCTGTTTTAACCGATTATATATCACTTATTTTATCGGTGAATTAAAACCTCGTGAGGATACCTGCATGCGTGCACGGCTAACATAGGCAGTAGATATAAATTATATCGCCTGACAAGGGGTAAAATTTACCTGTCCCATCAGTCAAAGCTCGGCAACAGGGAAAGTTTAGCTCCGTTATTATTACACCTATACTCCAGGGGAAAAATGTCTCTTACCTTTGCTAGCCGTGCTGAGTGTTCTCAAAAGCGTTTAAAAATATTCTAAACCACACTTGGCCAGTATGGTGAACAGCAGCGTATGGCTTCCTCACTATGAGAGGACCCGTGCCCTGCATTCATAGTACAATGTTTGCTCGCTCGCCATCGAAGAGTTGTTTTCGAGTATAGAAATACCTGAACACCGGAGAAAACTTGATCTCATTTGCATTGTGTGGAAGCTCGCATTTGTCTACAATTATTTAGCTCTACAGAAATAACGCTCGTATATCAAAAATCACATGTACAGAATTTGCGACTCTAAAGCGAGAGACATTAGATCCATTTTACTTTGAAAATAAAGGGTTTGATTTTTGAAAAGGACCCCTCGATTGCGAGCGTGCAAATCTTGTTCTAAGGCTACAGTATTTATTAGGACATTGATATGTTTATAATTTTGATGATGGCTGAAATTCAAAAGTAGTGTGAGGTATGTGTGCGGGCGTCTGGGAAAGCTAACTTCAGACCGGCCAAATAAAATTGTGGGAAATGTATTATAGTGTAATGAATGGTGTCTGTGTAAAGTTGCTCGCTGATACTTGTACTATTATCTTTTCTTTACTTTATTTTCATTTAATCTGCTTGGTTTTCTTGCTTGGTAGTTGTGGTGTTGGTTTTCTTTTAATTTTCTTTTTCTTTTTCTTTAATTCACTATTAGCTTGAAAAGAATGCAGCAACGCTATGGCCCACTGAACAACCTTGGGATAATTATGACGAATCCTCCTTCATACTACAACCTCCACCTCCCTCTAAAAAGTTTTCTCCCCTGAACAAACACAAATCCTTTCCAGAACACAGCACATATGACTCCCCGCCCATAGGTGAAGTGGTTTATGAAATCATAAACTCCAGCGAGAAATATAAACTACCTGAAAAGTACGTAACAAGGAACTTGCGATTGAATTATTCACAAGCACCATTACAAAAAAACGATTCCTATCTTTGGTCGGCAGTTACGAACAAAAGCTTATCAACAATATCTGAAACCAGCAGTCCAAATACGCCTCTAAAAGCGCCTTTATCTCCAGATATATACAGTTCAGTTTTCTTTGAATACACCCCAGAAAATGAACAACGAAACGATAGGCTATCCTGCATAGATTTCATATTATGGGAAAGACTGTATTACCAACACGTTACTCCGAATGTATCGTTATTAAGGCGTAACAGTTCGACGTCTTCGAGGTCAAGCATAAAGGGGTTAATAAAAAGACTTTCATGGAGAAAGAGGTCTTCAGACAGTGAGCATAAGAGCGAAGACGCCGTGCTATCATTACCCGGTTTAACGAGTAGTTCGAAGGTAGTTAATGATTTAGGCAAAGAAATTAAATTGGTACCATTATCTTCTTCCCTTCTGCTCCTATCCCAAACACGCAGTTTACTGTACCCGGAGGGTGAATGGTACTATAGCTACTTGGATAGAGTAAGTTTGGCTGGTGGTATATTGCATGAGCTTTGTGTGTAATCTTTATGCATGATTTTATTAACGTATTATATTGAACTCTAGCTTTTACCTTTTATTACGTGTAATATTCGGGTTAAACTGTATCTCACATTTCATTGGACATCGTTGCACTTTATTCTACATTGGTGTTTAAATGTCTGTATACTTTCAAATTATATCTCACTTGGTTCTTTCCATTAAGAGTTGACGAGTAAGAAGTTAGGGTACAGCTAGTAAAGTAATAACAATAGTTTGTATATAAGCTTTATATTTCTAATAATGCGTCTACAACTACATATTCAAAATAGAGATATATTTCTGATGAACAAAGGGTATCGGATAACATACATACCCTTTGTCATAGTGGTTTGAAGCTAATAATTTGGTTCTTAACGGAAAAAAACCAAGCTTATAAAATTCACTTTACCTAATGTTAAACACGTGAAAACCAGTGTACTACTTAATAATGAGGAACTGAAACTGGAGGATACGACCGTTTTTCTAGGAATAAAGTTAGATTCTAAACCTCATGGAAATAATTTATCGAGATACCATACTTGAATAAAGATATTTTGACTATGACTTTGACTGTGACATATTAATAATGAATTACATACGTGACAATAATACGCTAATTTATTAAAATAATTTTGTAAATAAACAAAATATAATTATGGGAAACAAAAATGTATCAAGCTAAAAGCCTCACTAATACTAAACGTTCTGTGCTGTTGCTACGACTCAGCAAAGTAACGAAACAATATTAATTTTCCATCTCTTTCCGTTCAGTTTGAGGTGAAAGAGATGAAACGGCGTCAAGAAGCCGCCGAGGCCGCTGAAAGAGAGAGGCAGGAGCGTGAAGCGGCCGAAGCCGCCGCAGCGGTGGCCGCAGCACAAGATGCGGTCGACCGCGCCGCGTCGCCTGAACCGCAGCCGCAGGGTAAGTGGACGCACATCCTTGTCTCTCCATACACAGTTCGTTGGCCGATGTATCTTCAGAATATGCCCGCGCATTTTTATTTTCGTTTTTATGGATAGGTTTTCAGTGCCTTCACAATTAAACACTTTAATTGAAACTCATTCTGAGAGGAGTGGGTCGGTGATAAGTTGATAATGGTGATCGGTGATCGGCTATTTGCAAGGTGCTGTTAGTTAAAGTGTAACGAAACGAAACGCTGCATCACTATTTCAACGCTATGCTAAGTTTTTTAGCAAAGTCATATAACATGTTTGCAGATGGTAAATGTCTTATCTTTCGTTTGTTTTTTCTTGATTATTGATATGTTAGAAGTAAGAACTTCTCAAGCACTCTATAGGAGAAAAGTCTGAAATTTTTTGTTTTAGGTATCCAAATAGAATTTATAAAAACTACTCAAATCAAACTAGAATTAAAAAAGGTGTTTTGCAGTTTAGTGTTTTAAGAAAATATATATCTGAAGATGCATCGTTTCAATAATTTTGTAAAATTTAACATTATACTGTCAACTTTGACTTTATGAATTAAAAATTAGGAATTAAAAAATCTTTAATGTAATGAATAACTATACAATAGTGTTATAAGTTGAAAGGATGTGAAACGGAAAACGTTATTTTTATTGACTAGTGGAAAACACAAATTATTCAAAATTAACCACACTTCGAATCACGGATTGCAATGTAAGCACGCATGTCTTATTTCCTAGCACTATGAAGTATAACTTTTCAACAAATTAATAATGTTCATACTAATTCTCACCGTTCAAATGGTGAATGCTGCTTGCAGTCTGCAATAACACATTTTTTTATATAAATTTAAAAAGGAACAGAAAAATTTTATAAGACTGATTCAGCACTTTCGATAGTTATATCTATTACCAACTAAGACTTAGCACTTTCGCACAGCGACTAAGAAAGCCTTAAGTCTTACGGCGTCGCTTGCCGCTTTCCATGTGAATATTATCTCTTGCATCGCTTACTCGGTCCGCAAACGATATTGAACTTTATTTTTATACATTCAAAGATCATTATAAATAATATACTTCAGGTTATGTTCAGATGAAACTTGTTCTTTACTCAGACATACACGGGCTTCCCTGATTCTTGATAGCATTGAAATAGTAACAGTGCCCGAAATGCAATTAATGACGAGAAATTTGACACATCATGACATGCAACAACTTGTAATCACGATTCACGAGTGTATTACAGTAGATATCACGGTGAGTAGAAATAGTAACATGTGTAATGCATTTTAAGACTTTGACAACTCTTCATACAGAAATGTTACGTTTGACGTTACAATTTGAAAAAGTGAGTGTCTTAGAGCTTAATAGAAACAAAATGGAAAAAGAAGGAAAGTGTAAAATGCATTTTATGACATTGAACTAACGTCACTGGTGAATGTCACTTTTGACGTCATAAATTGTTGCGATTGTGTTACATTTAAAACTTAATAGCGGTGTTCTCAAGGCGCTGTACTTGATAAACGTTTGCTCATGTTTGATATTTTGAATGAATTATACCAAGTCAAGTACAAGTCTCCACACCTAGCAAGTGTCGATGGATTTCTAGTATCGACAACCGAACTCGAACGAACGAACTCTCGAGCTCGAGTTCTAAACAATTTGGAATCTACAAGCTATCTAGCTAATCTAGAGTTATTGCTTTTAACAAAAAAATATCAAAAATAATCTCTGACTTCTTTTCAGTTGCAATCATGATATTCCATTGATATTGAAATATAATTTACATCATAACAATGCAAAGACTGTCGATCACGATTGTCATAGTGTAATTAATTATGCCTCTTTTTTAAATTTATCTTAAAAAATAATTATGCGCCCGTACGAACAATGCCACTGGCATGATCCTCAACCTCAACCAAGCATGACAATGTCCAGGTTAATCGGACGGTATCGTGTTTCTTTAAACAACCATCAACACTTGCCAGATGTGCAAACTCGTACTAAAAGCCTGTACGGTTAGATGCATTATCACGGGTAGCAGTTTCGCTATCTGAACCAAGCCTCAATTGTATACATTCGTTCGCGGGCCGCGTTTCGCGTGCGAGACAAAAGGGGATGTAACTTACCGATGTGTTGTCCACACATGCACACGCGTAGTCGTAAGGAGAACATCCACTAAAGCGGCTGAGAAGGCCCAAGAGCGACCGCATTCCCAGCCAGGTAACAGAGCGCTTATTATAAACCTACCGATGTATAGATACCCGGCTGTACGCATGTGCTTATACATCGTAGTTAAAAAGTGGGTGTCCTTTAAATTTTGACGGGTTACACTGCGCTCTTAACTTAGTTACGCCACGGGGGTAGATTTGTTTTTTATTTTTCTGTTTAGCTTTTATAACCATTTTTTAATTAGGCTAGGAACTTCTTAGGATCATTTATTTAGTGATGCTATGCACAATTTTCTTTAGTGTCGCACTTTTTCTGTGTTCACGTATATTTTTCATTTAATAGGTGAGGGAATATCTGTCATATCCTTTATTTCTATGTTTTATATTTATGTAGACATTTTTCATATTCAACATCATGAATTTGGCCTGATTACATTTTGCATACATTGTTTCGTCACGCATAAACACATAATTATTAGATCAAAAATAAAAATAAAACATTTTAACACTTTGTTTTAACAAAATTAATTTATAGAATATTTTTTATTAAGTCTTTCCGTCCAGTTGTATATGAACATTTATTAATAGTAAAAAACATTGAATTTTTGTCATACTATTTTCATGTGTCGTTGTGTGTTTTTCTAGCGTATTTCCATTTGCAGCGTATTCTCATAGTATGAACACATGTATTTGAAAAAATATAAAAAAATTAGTTAATAAAATCTGTCATATAATCATGTGTCGTCTCTTATATTTGTCCTGTATTATTAGAATATAATACATATTTTATATATACATATATAAATATTATTTCCTTATATAAAGTCTCATGAGCTATTTCACGGTGATGGTTTGATACTTCCATTCTCTTTTCTGTCTTCTCGGCTTTAAATGTAACTTATATACTTATAATATATTATATTATATAACGTGCTGTTAATTTTAAACTGTGTTCTTCTCTTTCAACGATGCTGTCTTCGTAGAAGGTAGGTTTACCACACGGCCTAAAAGCGTGAGCCTTATCGCTTGTAATGTACCCTTCATAACATACGCACGGCTTTTATTTAGCTCGCTTCTCATGATTATTGTGCATGGTTGTTTTAGTTTCTATTATTTCTGCAGAAATTTTCGATTGTGTTTAAAATCCACTTTTATATGAGATTAATTAAGCAGATATGGTCTCATCTAAAACTGAACGCACCTCCTGTGTGTGACCGCATGTGATGCCTACTACATTAAGCTTGAAACATTTAGACGACGGGACCTTGCCCATTGGCGCCGCAAAACTGTTGAGCGGAATATGTCTCTGAAACGGTTTCGTAGTATGGCTTTACTATAACTGACATACCCTAACAGGTCAGCCCACTATCAAGTACCTGTACCGAGCACTGCACCGTCAGCAGTTTACGCAATCGTCGAGCCTCGGGGCCATAACTAGGACAGTGCATTTAGGGCCGCCACTCGACGCGTACTCATTATCAATATTATTATCAATTATTATCACTGGAAATACAGTGCACTTATCAATCTCTAGCAATCTCTATCATTTATCATCACTCCACATAGGACTACACCCCATACCATTAGAGTGTGATTACTGTTAAGTGCTAACTTGAAGGGAAATAAAATAAAAAAACCAGCTTTACTAAGCCAAGTTTATAGTATAATCTTTACACGCTTTCGAGTTGAAACAATCACGTTCGGTGAAATTGTCGTTCCGTTTCTGACAAGACAGTCTTAACTTACCTTTGGCACTTTTACTCAATAAGTGATAAACTTAACCGAATTATTTCGAAATAATTACTAATAAGTACTTTAAGTAGTTAAATAAACTAATCAATAAAAGTAGCAATAAAGTTAAGTAATATGTAATGTACTTATACGAAATGCATATTATTCAGAATGTGTAGGTATATGTGTCTTATTTATGTTATATTTGAACTGCCTGTATGTGAACGAAACTAAATGTACTTACAAAAAAATAGACATTAGTGAGCGTAGAATAAAAGAACGCCTATCAAAGCCTTTTCCTAAGTTTATTTTCACATAGAGGCAGTCTCTAGCATGTACTTACCCAAGCATGTACGCACGTAGCGTGTAGTGTAGTAGACGTAACTAGCACGTAGTATGCATGATGTACGCAGAGGCGCCTAGCCCCCCCGCCCCCGTGAGCTCGCCCCAAGTGAGCTCGTCCCCAGTGAGCTCGTCCCCGCCCCCCGCCGCCTCACCCCCGCTGCAAGACACGCCCCGTCCCTCCTCGTCGAAACAAACACCAGCCAAACCCGCACGCCTGTCCAGTGAGTATAACACCACTACACTTTATTGTATATTGTTCGATACTTTAACATGGTGTAAAATTGATTCGAAATCTAATACTTATTGTAATCTCACATTTATGTAACTCTCAGATTAATAAGAGACCAAAAGAAAATTGACCGAAGAGAGTTTAGCAAGTGCGGCATTTGTCGTGCTTAGTATTTTATTGAGTAAGTTAAGTAATGAAGTACTTACAGTCATATTCAAATTGTGTTGATTATGGGCTACATAAAAGGGCTAGATTGCGCAGCCGTAGATTCAGGTACTTTATAAAAAATACTCTAAGTACTTTAGATGGCATTATAATAGAAATAAATTCCCACAGAAGTAAAATTTGAATCAACTTTGACACCGCATTTGTAACGGTAAAATTGTAGTTAACATTTTAGATATGTTAATAAAGTAGTATTTTACTTTTTTACTAATACGCGCAGTGTATGTTCAATAGTGCATGAAAATCATATTTATAACATTTGTGTTTTCTGGTGTTTTATTAAGTGTAAAAAATTTCGTGTTTTTTGTACTTTAAATAATAATTTAGCATGTAATGCTTTTTGTTTTTTGCTGCGACGCAGTTTTGTTTTTTATGTTGCTTTGAATTATTTTTTCTTTTTTCCTCCCCTCCTTAACCCTCAATTTTTTATAATTTCCATTCCACCTTTTATCCTGAAATACGTCAATAATATCCTTGCACAATATTTATGCTTTTATTTATTACTCCTCATTATTTTTCAAAATCCTACATCAACACCTTATCCCATATTTGCTAAACTCTACAACATTGCCAATGACTCCTTCCATCTTGTCTGAAACAAACGTCTTCACCACACTTTTTCTTTGTCATACAAATCTCATCATACAAAACTTACTCAATCCTTTTATTTTCAACAATCTCTCCCACTCACTACACTCTTGCTCCATCTTTACCTCAACCTACCCTACCCGTCATATCATGACGTCAAATAGCTGCTGGTACGAGTTCTACGCCCGCAACGCCATCAACGTCCGGTAAGGTGAAGACGCGATCGCGAAGCAAGTCCCCCTTCAGAAGCTTCAGATGGCGTACGGCGAAGAAACTCCTCACTGGATCACACCATAGCGATGATGAAGGTACCCAAGATACTGAATAGAGGTGGATGGAGTTTTAGGAAGTCAGTGCAGATTGATAAATCTGTAAGCATACGTTTTAAAAGTGTGATTCAGGACACCCAAGCGTGTGGGCAGCAAGACTAAAAACTGGTTTGAAAATAACCGTTATTTATTGATGTTAACTCAGACTGAATCGAACTTCGTAACTAATTAATATGCGAGCCATATATTTCAAACCGCTCTTATACTAGTTTCTTGTAAGTGAACGTGGACTCACAGAGGTATGCTCATCGCTAAACTGCTTAGTGATTACCCCTACCGGTACTAAAAGTCCCCGGTTTTTCGACACTGGTTGGTAGGGAAAATGATTTTTCATTGCTCCCTCAAATGAAGATTACCTCCTGAATTAATACTTGGTTAAATTTTATCCCAGCAAATTCAAGGTTTTATGCAGGAATAACAATAACTGAATTCTGCGCAGATCAAGTCACGTGCAGAAGCTGTTAATGCGTTAAAATATTATTACCTGAAGATATATGGGTTCAAAAATATTAATGTATGATCTGGTTTAGTATCTTACTGTCTTCCTACAGCTTTGTTAAGCCCTGAAATATTCTTAGTTACAACTCCACATCTATTCCTTATCGAAACATAACTGTTCATTTTCGCGACGAATGCTTTGTGTGCTGATGTTTGCCCGCGCATGAGTTTTACTTGTTTCGTGTTTGTTTGTAATAAATTATTATTGTTTTAATAGACGACTTTCATTCGAACTAGCTTAGTTATGGCCGATTTGTATCAAACCTATCACTAGTGAACTTTTATGTTAGACAATTATTAATAGTAGATATTAAGATTTGGTATTTATCGTATTATTGATGTTGTTATATTTTTTATTCCAACTATTTATAGCTATTTTCTGGGATATTTTTTGCGTATTCCAGCGCAATGTTTACTTACTCTGGCTTTAAATTATTATTTTGTTATTTTCTCTGCCCTTATTACTTAATACTATTACTGAGAAGATATAGCTTGCGTCTTCGCGTTAGTATAATAAAAAAAAATTATGAAACGCCACGGGCGTTTATAGCGCCGTTTATGGATGCCAAAATTCTGGTACGGAGAAGGCGTACCAAAATTTTTCTTAATGCGTACACAGAGTTCCATAGAAACGCTGTTTACGCTTTTTATATCTTCTCGAATTCGTTGCGAGCTGGATGTTTAGTCAGCAACTGGCACGGTAATGATAGCAACGTATGCAATGTATCAAGGTCAACGCGCATTTTCTTTGGTCGGTTTGATACCCAGACAAACCTCGCATGCTGTGAATTGGTTATCTTTACTGTAATGCTGCTTGCGGGAATTTCCCGCATAAGATGTATTGACCAATGACAATGCGCGCTTGTGTAATAAGGTTGCAGATAAATAACTTGTAATCCATTAGTGTGGAGAAACTATATTTACATATTATTTGGTGTGCAGAGGGCGCTAGTCCCGCTGGGGAAGACGAAGGCGTTGAAGGAACATTAGTTCGCAAACACGAGTGGGAGTCAGCCGCTAAGCGAGCTTCTAACAGGTTCGTGGACAATAGTTTCTTATTTAGTGCAATTTTTCTTCCTGTTGCTATCCAATTAAAAAAAAAAAAATTGGTGTTATTGGTTGCACCTGTGTTTTTTTGTCTCAGGTCGTGGGATAAGGTGTTCGTTGTGGCCAAGGACGGTCGCATGTCGTTCTACAAGGACCAGAAGTCGTACAAGGCGACGCCGGACCAGCACTGGCGCGGAGAGCCCCCGCTCGACCTCAACGGCGCCGTCGTCGAGGTCGCCGCAAACTACACGAAGAAGAAGCACGTCTTCCGCCTCAGGTATTGAGAAAACATAAATTATACTTTAAAATTTACCTCATTACAGAATGCCTAGTGAAAGATTTACTACATACGTACAATTAATCGATCGCGTTTAAGTTAACCACGGTTACTATGGAATTGGAACAGTTTCAGCTTCTCTATCGATATATTATTTAAAGATAGGTTACATAGGAAATGGGTGTGGAAGAATGAAACAATTTTGTTGGCTTTGTCACTTCATAGTCAATAATAGCGAATTGAGCGCCAAAAATTTTTATAGAGATTATAGGGGGGACTGACTCAACGGGTGCTGCTCCTGGTAAAGATTCTCACACTAGGCAGTCTGACGAATAGTTCCAAAATAGTAAGGTTTTTGTCGATAACAGAACTACATAAACACATCGTTTGTTGATGATACAAGCTTCATGAAGCATGCACAAATGTCTCCAAAAGCTATTTATTTATTTATACACCACAAATAGAAAAAAAAACAATGGACACAACAAAAATAAACTTAAAAAGTAGGATACGAAGGGCGGCCTTATCGCTTAGTAGCGATCTCTTTCAGGCAACCTTAGGATTAGGAAAACCAAGGGAAACCGATTAATGGGGTGTATTATTATTATATACATACTAAATATAGGGTGGCTAAGTAAAACTTACTTTAAAAATGTGACATATGTAAAAATCTCAACTTACTCTTGAGTTCCTATGCTTAACCACTCGTAGCTTACTTCCGCGGTTCCAGCTTAGAGATTGCGCGTACTGTAAAATTGTACAGTCCGTTAAATTGTGCTAATGTTTCAGGCTGAGCAACGGCGCGGAGTTCCTGCTACAAGCTCACGACGAGTCCGAGATGGGCGGCTGGCTGGAAGCCCTCCGCTCGCGCTCCGCAGCGCCCGCGCCGCGCTCGCACACGCTGCCCGCGCATCACGCGCAGGAGCCAAAGCGACGCTCCTTCTTCACCCTCAAGAAGAAGTCAGTACAAGCGCTCACCTATCTCTACTCGCCATAGCGGCGTTGCATGTGCACGTGTGTAAAATTTATTTTGATAGGGATGTAACGACGGTTTCATACTGCATCGTGCCAGTACGTGCCATCGCACCAGATTAGAACTTAACCACTGACCTCATTTGCGACCTATATAAACCGGTCCATGATGAAATAGATAAATACAACACGATCGATTATATGAATCCTCCTTTATACGTACTCCGAATCACCCCTCTACCTTGCCTGCTCACAGTGCACGTATCCAAGCGACGTCCCTCATTTGCTCTCAAGAAGAAGTCAGTACAAGCACTTGCCTATTTGTACTCGCCATAGCGGTGGTGCATGTGCGCGTGTGTAAAATTTATTTTGATAGGGATGTAACGACGGTTTCATTTTGGATCGTGCCAGTACGTGCCATCGCTCCAGATTCAAACTAAACCACTGACCTCATTTGCGATCTATATAGTACGGTCCTTGATGAAATTGATAAATACAGCACGATCGATTATATGACTCCTACTTTATACGTACTCCGAATCACCCCTCTACCTTGCCTGCTCACAGTGCATGTATCCAAGCGACGTACCTCATTTACTCTAAAGAAGAAGTCAGTACAAGCACTTACCAATTTCTGCTCGCATGTGCGCTTTTAAATCAAACATTATTTTGATAGGGAAGTTTAGATTAATGCCGGGTTTATACCGGATAATGCCAGTTCGTGCCATCGCACCAGGTTCCATTTCATCTACTGATCTCATTTGTGATTGTGAAGGCTCAGTCCACTATGAAGAAAAGAAGGTAGCACGATCAATTATAAATCCTACTTTGTACGTTATCCGGATCGCCCGCCTACCCCGCCTGCTTATAATGCGCGGGTATCCAAGCGACGCTCCTCATTTACTCCGAAGAAGTCGGTACAAGATCCTACCTATCTGTAATGGTATAATAATGGCTTTGCATGTGCACGTCTGTAACATTTATTTTTATACTGGTGGATAACGGATTTGCTAGACCGTGCCGACTGCGTAGCTCGTCCGAACCAGACTTACATCGAATAAAGAAAAAAAAAAGCATGATCCATTTAAATCTTAGGTGCCATTTAATAAACCTTAACCCTAATAAATTAATAACACTTCCTTCCTCGACACCATTCTATTCTAAGGAAAGCTCAATCCTAAGCTGTTACTAGACCGTGCCATTGAACCAGATTCAAGCTCACCCACGGGTCTCGTTCACTGCTTAGTTGCAACGATCTCCTCCAGACACATTTTTATGTTCATGAATTCTTTCTGGTTCCATCAACCGATTTTCTGCACGTTAACAAAATTGCATCCGTCTTAGTGATTTACTAACAATTACCTATTAACATATTTGTTATGACAATCAGTATATAGCCAGTCAACTTATTTGTATACTCATTGAGAGTAGCAGCGCGCATCGAATGCCGAACTGACGTACCGCAAGTATTGCGGGCGGAAGGGCGCCCGCACTTCTCCATACTGCGCCCATTAGTTGTCCTGTCCGTCGGTTGAGTTGACTCGCTATATACACAAAACTCACACACATGCTCAATAGCATACGTTTAGAATGCTTGCATGTGTGTTTGCTTAAAGAAGCAAATTGACGCTTACTTCTATAACCTATATTTCACAGCTCAGTTTGGCAATTTATACAACGCTTGGACGTTGGCACTGGTGAAAAAATAAAAAATTATATTGTGTGGTTCTAGAGAACCCTTGTAGGTGAATTTATCAGACTGCCTTTTTGTATCATATTATTAACTACTTGATTAATTTGGATAATATGGTAAAAGAGTTATTTTGTTTGAGTGAAAACCTCGATAGCTTCATCTGTACGGTATTATTAGCTAAGCGACGATATGCTTATCCAGGGGGAAGGGAGAAAAACGTGCAAACGTAGTTTTAAATTGCTAAACTGTGATACAACGTGCATCTTGGTTGGCCGGACTGAAGTAAGTCACCAGTGGCTGTGTTAATATAGTTTCTAGGACTTCAATAGTAGTCTAATGTAACGTTTGTACATACGTGAAAGTCTCTGGGAGCTAACTTCAGCTCGGCCTAGTAAGATTACGCGTACTGTAACTGTGGGACATTTGTTTATTGTCTAATGTTGGTGGTTGTTACAGCTGAAAGCCTTCAGCGCCGGCGCCGCTCCATCGCGCATCGTTAGTCATTACACGCCGCGTCCCCTCAGTACCCGGTACTCGCGTACCAAGTACCCGGTACTCGCGTACCGAGAACCCGGTATCCAGTACCCGGTACCGCAGTCCCGGACGCCGCATATTTCTCACGACGCTTGCTTACCGTAAGCTTTGCTAATGACGAAATTGTGCCGAGCGGCCCCCATATCGACGGTTGCCTGTCAACTGTGCAGAGTATTTGTTATTATTTTGTTGCGTACAAAAAGAAAAACGTTATTTAAGACTGTTCGATGTTTGAGTGTTTGAATCGTTTGCCTTTTCGTCTGTCTGATACCGTATTTATTGGTCGGTAGCTAATAAGCTATTAGTGAAGATATACCGATACAGAAAATTACAAATGGCGATAAATATTTTTTTTTTCTTCATTGCTCTGTACAAATCTCTCTTCGATTTTAGACGAGACTTATCCCAAATAAGGGATATGCAACATACACATTAACTTATCAAAACTTTTAAATTTCAAACATCTCTATGCTAAGGTATTTTTAAAATTTTCGTAACGACGAAATTAAATATCATAAGATGCCTTTACGAATGTGTTCTATATTTTATTACGACATAATAATCACCAATATAAACTTATACTATCTTCGAAGTATTTTACGCCGTTTGTAGTTTTTTAAAATCGGTATTTTATCCGAGTACGAACTCGGATAAAATACCGATTACGAACCCACCTCGGCGTGCAATTGTTGTATCTTGAAAGTAAATTAATACATTTATAAAATTCTAAATGCCACGCTCTTTGTATGGATAGACGAGTTTTAGTGTTTAACTCAGATGAAAAAAATATTATATAATATTATTTATTTATATAATACGTATATCAAAATATTATGTAACTGATAAATTATAGTGTTAATTCAGTTGAACTAGAAATGTATGACGTTTGATTGATTTTTATTTATTTACATCATCAAATAACTAGATGTTTTAATAGATTATTGACGACCAATCGACTAATAGAAGAAAAAGGGAATTTGAATAGCAATGACGAAGTTAAATAGCCCGATATATATAAATATTGTAACCGCATTTATGACACATTTGGTTTCCCCAGTGATAGACGTTTATATTGTTTGACGGCTCCCTGAACCGGGCAAAGTTTCCGAAGAGTGTAAAATGTAAGTTCGTAAATTAATAGGGATTACTTTTTTTCCATTTTAAAAGATATCTTCGTGCCCGAACACTCCGAAGTCGCTGTCGGTTATAATATGCTTATAAAAATTATTAAATTTATATCAAAATTTCTTCTTAGATGGTAATATTAGGGGTGTAGGGATAGGGGTAAGAGGCATCGGCGCGCCGCGGACAGCGATTTCGAAGTATTCCGTTGTATAAGAGTTGTAAGTATGCTTTATATGCCTCATATCGTGCTTTTAAGTGATAATGTGTCTTTATTAATTATAAATTTTTAATTTAATGATTATTATTTTACTGCCAATTTTTCACAAATTGTTCATTTCTCTAATACGTACATTAATGTCTGAATTTTCACCTTTATTAGATGTTACGATCACACATTTTTAGTTCTTTTTACGTCCTATGATTATTGTATAGAGTGCGCGCGTGTGCGTCTCTCGTCACACTAGCGCATGTATAATTACTATGTTTAAATATTTTATTTCAAAATTTTACTTTTTTTGAGGAAAATATAATAAATGATGTTTTCAAATAATTTATGGGTCCTGTTATTTTTTATCTTTAAGTACCTTGTTCCTGCAATCCGGCCGGCGCAATAATGCGTTACTGACGTCTGTCAGTTTAGCAAAATCATAAAATGAGATGGAAAAACCTTGTAATAGCGCAGTGTGTATTTAATAAATTTATTATTTACTCATATTTATTTGATTTCACTAACAATTATTTTATTTTTTTTCTTATTTGAGCGTATTGTATCGTATCAAATAATAGTTATAAGTTATAAGGGCAAATAAAATATTTTTTTGTTAACATAACGCCACTTCAAAGTTACACCGTTCATTCAATGACTACCTGTCAGGAATACACTCTTCGACGGTCGTGTTGTCAATTCGATGCTCTTCATCGAATATACAACTTTAAAGAAGCCATGCTGTATTACCTATATGTTTTATATATAAGGTACAGCAATACCCATTCATCAAATTTGGAAATTCCTAAAATTATCTTACGTCAGAAATCAAAACCCGAGACATACACTTACACCCTGCAACTCCAGAAGTCAAAACTATAAACATAGTATATTAAATATCACTAAGTTTATTTATTTTTATTTGGTAACTATGACCCATCTACACTATTATATAACAGAATAATTAAAAACGAAACTTAATCAAAATAATAATAATAATAAAAAAAGTTACAATTAGAATTTCTGCCTCCAGGCAGCCCTACATGGAGTTTAATATAAAACTTGTAAATTCGAGAGTCGTATCGAACTATGAATGCTTTCAGAATGCCGTTACTGCTTACACACGTTCTTTTCATCAAGGATGCTATTCGTTTTCTTCTGATGGCAAAAAAGTCATCAGTATGAGCCCTCGCGAACATTTCTGATGCACTACAATAACGTGGTAAGCACAACAGCATTCTGAAACCATCATTATACTGCACTTGTATGGCGTTTAGCGATGCCTGTGTATAGATGTGTTGATGTCAAAGCATGATTGGAAATAAATGTTAGCCAGATTGCTTTCTTTCTGTTTGAGTGAATTGTCCGAATTGGTAAGTGGAAATCGTAAAAAATTTTGGTCCCTATTCGTTTATATTCTTGTGTTTTTGACTCGAATTATTTGACCCCATTAGTTCTGAGGGCAACCAGCAAAAATAAGGTCGTTTCAGTCATCCCGATACTTACTTTGAAATGGCCTTACAGTTGACAATATACAATAATTAATGTTTACAGTCAATGTTTCTAATATTGTTTTACGCAGATCTCTATACTAAACTACAGGTTAAAGTAGATATGTTTTTATTAGGTGAAACTATAAGGCCAAATATTAAACTAATCAAGGTTTATTTGAAAACTAGCTTCGTTTGTTTTCCTGGATTGAAAAGTAGCCTTTGTTACTCTCCGTCCTTTCTATTAACTCTATACCAAAAATCTAATTGATTGTTTGCTTAGTTAGAGCATATAGGAATGACAAACAGACACACTTTCGCATTTATAATTCTAGTTAGTATTAATTAATTACTAGACTCCAACTCGGAAAACTTCGTGACATCTTCTCGTCCTCAGTGACTCGGTAGAATCTGCCTTCCGAACCGGTGGTAGAGTCAATACAAACAGACAGACTTGACGTTTCAAAAGTGCTTATATTAGGCCTACTTGAAATAAATGAATTTTGAATTTTGAATTTTTTTAGAATTATGCTAGGAGTATCTCTACTTGATCAAATCAGAAATGCGGAGATCCGTAGAAGAACTAGAGTTACCGACATAGCTCAGCGAGTCGCTGAAGTGGCAGGGCACATAGCTCGGAGAACCGATGGACGTTGGGGTCTTAAGGTGCTGGAATGGCGACCCCGCACCGGTAAGCGCAGCGTAGGTCTGCCCCCAACGAGGTGGACAGATGACATCAGGCGAGTCGCTGGGAACCGCTGGAGGCAAGTGGCCCAGGATCGTGCATTGTGGAACTCCCTACAAAAGACCTATGTCCAGCAGTGGACGTCAATTGGTTGATGTGATGATGATGATGATGAGACAATAGTCCGTTTTCTGTATTAAATCTAGGTATCTGTAATCTGTTGATAAGTTAGCTTAGCAAAGTTGTTATTTTTTTTAAAATATTGTGAATATTACTTGACAATAAGTTGCCAAATTATCAATCTGTAGTTAACGTATATATCTAAGAGTAAATATATACACGTTGACAGTCAATATATATGTATACCAGTAACGTATCTATAATATATGTGTGACGAATCTAAATGTTCTCATCCACTTGAAATATGTGATATCGATGGTATTTTCTCTGATGATAATAAATTTTATCTTAACTCAGATAAACACTTTCTCATCCCAGTTTTTTGGTTTATATTTTATTGATAAGCATATTGCCAGAAGTTTACGTATGATTACAAGAACTTTTGTAGTTAAATATCTATTTATATCATAAAATGCCATTTAGGATGAGAATTATTAGTGTTCTTTTGGTGTTAGTTTTCGTGATAAGTATTTCATGTTCGTGCAATAGTTATGAGTGTTTACGGAAACGAAATGAGAGAATATTTGGTGGTGTTAGCAGTGAACGGAACTCCAGGCCTTTTCAGGTATGCCATTAACTATTTAAGTTTTAAATCCAATAAAAAAATTATTTGTTCGAATAAGCGGAAGGCGATACGTCAATTATTTTGCAAATTTAATTGGTGCAGTGATAACTAAGTTCATTCATTAAACTCAAACTAAAGCCATGAGGGTCACAAATGTTTTTGTTATTTAATCGGTTCATTCAATTATATATATTTCCTGTTTAAATCCATTTATTTTCTGTTTTATAAGTTATGTGCGTTTTAAGAAATTAAAATATCACTTTCTTCAACGGTGAAGGAAAACATCGTGAGGAAACCTGTATGCATAATGTTCTCAAAGGTATGTGGAGTTCACCAATCCGCACTAGGCGAGATGGACTAAGGCCTTAACCCCTTCTCATTGTGGGAGGAGACCCGTTCCCTGTAGTGGGCCGGTAATGTGTCGATATGATACTCTCGTGCCTCGAAGAGCACGTTACGTTTCCGGTCATACTCCCGGCGACATTAAACGTTTAAACCCGCTAATATTGTAGCAACTTCAGAGGGAATTGGGAGAGAAGAACTATGCCCAGTTAATTTATAAGCAAAGATTATAATATTTCTCGAACCACACGTGCGCTTTCGAAAATACGCAATGTATGAAATTTTATCTTAATCCTCAAAATTTTTGATCGATATTTGCGAATACAAAAATAAAACGGATAATAATCCAAACGTCATCATTAATCACAACACCAAAATAAAACTCTTTGTATTACTAAAATAGATTACGTGGATAGCTACGATTTGTAATAAATATATGTAAATCGAGACTAGGCTAGGTAACAATTCAGCTTACGTGTGCTACTGTAAGTATTTAATACTACGACATTACACACATCGCCATCTAGCCCCAAAGATGAATATTTTTATCAATATAATACACATAAATACTTATACAGATAAACACCCAGACACTGAAAAACATTCATGTTCATCACACAAACATTGTCCAGTTGTGGGAATCGAACCCACGGCTTTGGACGCAGAAAGCAGGGTCGCTGCCCCCTTCGCCAACCGGCTGTCTATGAGAACATTACACAATATCTGTACTAACATAAACATTCACTCACATTCTTTATTAACCTTATAATCTAAAGGAAAGTAAATGAAAGATGCCTATAGGCAGGGTCAAGCAAAAGTAGGCAGCAGAGGTCATCCGTACTTTTTGTTTGTGAATTACTTAATGTTATCATGTAGCCACAAACACCAAATTAATATGGTGATATCAGGCATGCAGCTTTTTATTTTAACACAAAAGTTCGACCTTTATTCAAATCCTGACAAAACAACGGAGGACGGAGTGAAACATAGGCTTGACTTGCTTGTCTTTGAATTAGTTCGTACTACACGTAATTTATTTTCAATCTTATAATCTTAAGCAAAGTAAATAGGTTAATCTTGAAAGCACTTACTGATTTAGACATTTTAAATCCTGAATCATTATTGAACAGCTGAGTCGCTGATGCCTGATGCCTATAGGCAGTGTCAGCCAAACGTAAACAGCAGAAGTCGTCCATACTTTTTGTTTGTGAATTACTTAATTTAATCATATAGCCATAAAATATATATTCATATTGTGATACCAGTCATGCAGATTTTCTCACGATGTTCCCTTCAGTAAAGCAAGGAAAGTTGGAAAATGTGCGTGCCGGAGATCGAACTCTTTAAAAAGAGGCCGAAGTGTTAACCACTAGGCTATAACCGCTCTTATTCACAAATATACATACCTACTTGCAACTTTTTGATAACATAGGTAGCGTTAACCCTTCGAGTTGGTTCGGATGGTGAAATTGGTTTCTGCGGCGGATCTCTCATACATCCAGAGTGGGTGCTCACCGCTGCACATTGTTGCTTTCATGGCGACCAGCAAATAACTCATGGACAAGTAGGTATCAATTTGTTTACTTTATCCTATCTATCTACTTAAATCGTCTGGATTCCATTTTAGATTTCAGTGTCAGTAATTCTATCCTTTTTAATTCTAGGTCGTTTTCTCGATTTCAGTTTTTTGGCCAGTGTAAAATTGTTGTAAAATATAGATATACTTATTTAAAAACGAGCTTCCTCTCAGATCCGTTCACCGACGTAGAATATTCTAAACTGATTAATTATATGTTAACCTTGACTGCCCATACCTAACCTATAACGGAGTTGCCTCCTACACTTGATTCATCACATTCCATCCCCCACCCTATCATAACCTTCCACTTCCGTAGTCAAAATATTAGATCATAAGAAATCCAAAATCCAACCTAGTCTGTAAATTTTTTGCTGGATCGGAATACGTATACATTTTGAAAACGTCTAGGTACCTAACCTAAATGAAAACCTGTAAATACCTTTGAAGATATACAATTGAGGGTAAGCTTTGAAAAGGTTTGTTTTTTTCCTTAAACAGCATTTAAGAGGTGGTAAATAACGTCACGATTCTCATCCGGTGTCTTTCGGGAACGTAAATAAGTACTTTTATTTTGACCTCTTTTCACAGGTAGTCCTGGGTGCACACTCGCTCTACGACCGATTTGAAAACGGTCGACGAATGATCAACGTAGAAGAGTTTGTGGTTCATCCAGATTGGGAACCACTTACGTTTTCTAACGATCTCGCCCTCTTGAAACTTGCTAACATCGCACAAACATCGGGTAATGTACTGTACCAATTCCTTACAAATAGGAATTATAGTAATTTATCATAACGGTTGATAGCCCAGTGGGTAGGACTTCGACTACACTTTGTCCGAGTTCGATTCCCAGCACGCACCTCTAACATTTCTAAGTTATGTGCGTTTTAAGTAATCAAAATATCAATTGCTTCTACGGTGATGGAAAGCATCGTTCTCAATAATGTTCTCAAAGGTGTGTGAAGTCTAAAAATCCACAATTCGCCATCGTGGTAGACTAAAACTCAGAAATAAGAACATACAGAACCCTCATTCAGCCATTATTGCATGCAGTGCTTTGTGTCCAAATACAGTGAAAACACGCACGTATGTCCCGCGTAATGTTTCTAGTAACAAGTTTTTAACTGTTACATGGAGTGAAGTAACTAACCGCCTGTTCGAGAAAAACTAAGCTAACGTGGAGTTGTTTTTGATGCTTCAACATTAGTCGTGTACAAGGTTTCTGTTCGTTCTTAATTCTGTGGCCTAAACCGTTCTGATTCTGAGCGGAGACCCAAGCCTTGTAATGGGTGTGTTATAGGTTAGTAATGACGATGATGAATGACAGCAGATAGTCTATGGACTACACCAACAATTGGCCTCTTTTATTAGTTATTACATAGTTGGTGTTTTATTCTGCATATAGTCTTTTTGATTCTAATTGTGTGCCTTTCCTCTAGACACAATTGACATAATTCGTCTACCATATCTGGACACAGTCACGTGGACTTTCGCTGGCAATGGCGCTACTGCGTCCGGATGGGGTATCGCTGCAGAAGGTACCTAATCAAATAACACCGTAGAATAGAATAACGTTTGTATTTCATTCATCCATTCCAATAAGGTTATATTACCTTACCTCTAAGGTATCTACTTAATCTCGGATCTTTGTCAGGAACTGTATGTATAGTTTACTGTGGCTAGCAGTACCAAGTTATAATAATTCGGGGCCCAAGCAGCTGACCCACCTGCACGGCTAGCATGGGCAGGAGACAATTATCTCCCCGGGGAAAAGATAAAAATTTACCTTCTCCCACAGCTTTATCAACTCTCAGAGCACTGGTGCACAAGTGGAAATAATATCCAAATAATATATGTGTATTAATAAATGGGTCTGTCCGGGCATCACGTGAAAACTACTGAACGGATATGAATAAAATTTGGTATAGTTTTAGCTGATATTCCGGGTAAAAAATAAGTTTCCTCCGGGAAATGGAATTCAAATTTTTATCAATTTAAAAACAAATTAAAATCCATTAAATTTGAACCGATTTCAATAATTCTCTTTTTATTTGATTTGCATGTATTGTCTTATTTTAATAAGGATCTGATAAATATTGTCGGAGATAAAGGACATAACTCTTCACAAATAACAGCAAGTCGCAAGGCATATGGTACAACGTTCGAATGCATGCGAATCATCCTACTAATATTATAAAAGCGAAAGATTTTGAGGATGGATGTATGTTTGTAAGTATCAACTAATGACAACATACTAACTCAGTATACCACGTAATAGTAGGTATATAGCTAGCTACGATGATTATGACGTTCATCAGATCTATTCTAGTTTCTCGATTGACTCATACGCGGACGAAGTCGTGAGGGTCCGCTAGTATATATACATATTTATGTTATTATATATATTTATGTTTATATAACCACGCCCTTCAGACTGGAACACAGTAATGCTGCTTGGAGCAGAAATAAGTACGGCGGTAGTTTTTCCCCGGACGAGCTTTTTAAGCAAGCTCTGTATTTTGTAGGTGTTACCTTCATATCGCCAACTCTTCGCGAGAAGTTGATGACAGTGATGACTCCCGATCTCTGCAACACAACCTACATGGACTTATTGCATGAAAATATTGTATGCGCATTTTCTAGTTCCACTGGCACTTGTAAGGTAAGTTGGACGCTATGATGCGGATTGAAGAATGAATATTCGCTTTTTAACCAGTTCCTTTTGTCAAGCGGTGATAGCCCAGTGGGTTCGGCTCGAAGTTACGTGCATTTGAAGTAATAAAAATATAACTTGTTAACGGTGAAGGAAAACATCGTATGGAAACCTGCATGCCTGCGATTTCTACATAATGTTCTCAAAGGTGTGTGGAGTCCACCAATCCGCAGTGGGCAGCGTGGTGGACGGCCTTAACCCCTTCTCACTGTGGGACGAGACCCGTACCCTGGATTCCCAATTATCATTTAGTGAAAGGTAGCCCAACAAATCTGCAGCAGTGGGGCTTTATAATTCTGATGATAACAAAAAGTATAAAATATAACGTTCCCAACTTGTAAAGATTCTACATTTCGTCTAAATACATTTTGCACGTCACTATATTATTATACTTGGTTCAATGCTCCATTACAGAAAAGCAATTCGCGCCTAACTTCGATTGGCTCTTTGCTTTTGTTAGGAACACAGTATTATATAGAATCTTTATTCAGCCATCATTACATGCAGTGCATTGTGGCTAAAAACAGTGAAAACACCCGCGCGTGTACACGGTTTCCGTGTGTTCTTAATTCTGTGGTTAGATATTGTTTCTATAACAAACAAGATTGAATATATATAAACATTTATTGTTTAAATATTTATTAATTTTTAAATTATACGTTATAACAAGATAAAGATTAAGTGATTAAGCTTTTAATATGAATAGTGGAGCTGATAAAAATACCTGGGTTTTTTCACATTTCAATTTCTTAACTTTTAAGACCCTGAGTAAGACAAGGATTTAGTGCGATTCATACATACATTTTAATAAATACGTATGACGTCAAAAAAAACCCAATATTACGATTTACTTCGATTAATCCTATGTGGATTAGATAGACAGAATTCTGTTCTTGATATAATTTCATACTTTCCATTACATATTCATTTATATATGATTTTTTTTTTAATTTATTACTTGCGTTTTTCATTAATTTGAATCTTTATTGGTTTCTATATGTACCGCCACGTTTCTGTTGCGGGGATTTTATGGCATTATTGGTTTCGATGATAAGATCAAATTTTTCCGTGGTGCTTATGTTCGTCCACAGAAAGCAATCTACGGACAAAACTTGAACCAAATATAACCTAAAATGCCAAATTTATGAGTATAACTTGAAAAATTAAGGATTTGAAAACGGTTTGGGTTATAACGATCGATAGATTATAGGTTATATACTCATATAGTTAGTATACATAAATTCAAATTCAAATTTCATTTATTTCAAGAAGGCTTAGTCTATAAGCACTTTTGAAACGTCAGATCTGTCTGTTTGTAATGAGTCTACACCGTTTCGGAACTGAGAAGAACTGGTAAGAAACTCAACTGTGCTCTTTCCCAATAGGTTCAGTAACAGTTTTAAATTAAGTATAGATTTTGTATCCATAGTTTTAATATTAGTGAAGAAGTAATTTTTTTTCAGGGTGACAATGGCGGACCTCTGACTATATTGTTTAACAGGAGTGAAGAAGTAATTTTGGTTCGTACCTACTTTCAGCTAATCTATACTTATGTCATATTATCTTCTTGGTACTTGTGTAGACGTTCTTCGTCACAGTCCGTTTCGGAGGTGTAATTTTCGAATTAAACTGAACTGATCCAATAATTTTGAGGGTCGCTTACGCGCTTCTGCGAGATTATATGATGTGTACATTTTGTTCAAAAAAACATAATATACTTACGTTACATTACGTATTTAATTTAAATATGTTCAATTTGGATTTTTTATACATTCTAGGAGTCGTCGATTTAATTGTAATTATTAAGGTTATTTTTTGAATAATTTTTTTGCGTGTTTTTTACTACACATTAAAACAACCTTATTAATAAGAGATGTCTTATAGTATTACCTATATAGTATTTCTAATTACATCCCAATATTTTACTAATAAACTGAGCTCAACGTAATTGATATTTTCATTAGATGTTTTTTTTATCGAGTAGGTATATAAATGTCAAGAGATATGTCCAGAATAAAATAGCGATTATTAAGAAACACATAGATTATTTATTAATAGATTAGGTCCTTTAACCTAATTTAGCACGATTCAACATCTTAAACTATAGGTAAGCTTACTTATTTATTTTTATAAAATACTGCTTGTACGGCTTCAAAGTTTAAAATTCAAATTCGTTAATATTACCTATTATTTGTCATTCAACCTGTCTTTTCTATAAGTTGTCATATTTTCTTCCTTCGGGAACTGTAGGTACTTTTTTTCTGGATGAAAGGTACCCAATGTCCTTTTTGAAGTCAAACTGCAAAATTTCATGATGATCGACTGACTAGGTAGGCGTGAAAGCATAACAAACAAACATACCAACTCATATTCGTATTAGTGATATACCCAGTATATTCTTGGTCTATATAGCATTCACAAATGCGCGAGACTCTGGTTTCGATTCCCGGGTGGGGCAAAGATTTGTAAAATATTGAAATATTATAATAATATTGAAATATTATTAGACGGCCGAGTGGCGCGGTGGGCAGCAACCCTGCTTTCTGAGTCCAAGGCCGTGGGTTCGATTCCCACAACTGGAAAATGTTTGTGTGATGAACATGAATGTTTTTCAGTGTCTGGGTGTTTATCTTTATATTATAAGTATTTATGTGTAGTATATTCATAAAAAAAATATTCATCAGCTATCTTAGTACCCATAACACAAGCTACGCATACTTTGGGACTAGATGGCGATGTGTGTATTGTCGTAGTATATTTATTTGTTTATTTACTTATTTAAGCTCTCGGTTATTATCATTAAAATGTGTTAAAAACATTAAAGCCCACCAAAGCGCATTGAAGCAGCTTGGTGGGTCTATGCTCTTAAACCCTGTCTCCCATGAGAGAGGAGGAGGGACGTTAATAAGCTGATGATGATAATAATGATGATAAATTTTCCTGTTATAAGGTTATTGATTTCAGATTGGAGTAGCCTCGTTTGTTGAGACCGATGGTTGCAATAACGGCCTGCCCTCCGTATTTACCCGGGTACAGAGCTATTTGCCCTGGATCAGCGAGATTACTGGCATCACTTTGGATTGATTATATCGGTTTTCTATTATATTCATTTTAAGTTTTATTAAATAAGCATTTCTTAAATAATATAAGTACCCAAAGAGTATTTTCTATCTGTGTTTCATTTTACCCATATAATTGTAGTCCGTTGGTTCTTGCCTGTCTTAAAATGTAAACTACAGTCAATACAATATTTTCACTAAAATATTTTAAAGTTGTGATGTTTTAAAAATATTCAAAAATAACATAATAGAGCTATAGAGTTAATAATAATTCAATATTTGTAAAACAAAGCATTAGTAAAAAAAAGGGGATATAAAGAATCGACATACTAAAAACAGACATAAATTAGTGATATCAGCATATCGTCTTTGAAAAGTGCACAATTTTGTGGGACTGAGTATATGGTTTTGTAACATGATACCGAGGGTAATAAGAGATTTACCTAGAATGTATAAAAAACACATTTAATTTCCTTCCGAACCGGTGGTAGAGTCACTACAAACAGACATACTTGACGTTTCAAAAGTACTTATATTAGGCCTACTTGAAATAAATTAATTTTGTTTTTGAATATGAGTAAAACTTGAATTTATTTGGTGTTTCCATTTATATTATCACTTATTATTTTTAATAAAATCTTATACTTACAATTAAAGATTATTTTTATTCTTGTCTTACAGTGTTTAATCGTACTTATATATTTACAGCAAACCGCGTGGTATGAACTATTTGAACTTTTATGTAACTATACTCTGTGTATTGGTCTATCATCAGCGAGTCTATGCTTCTCACCTTCTGTCCATTCCCGCCATTATTGTTTCCTATCCTTCCTTTTTGATCTGGTCATTTTGAATTCCCACGCCAACTTATCACAGATTTTTCATAATTTGGGCCAGCCTTGAACTAAAATCCTTTTTTTTTTTTAAATAAACGTACAGGCAAAGGCTAACATAATATGTGACGTATTTTATAGCTACACTGCACTGTTATGACTACAAAAGTACTTCTATAATCCATATCCACAAATATTATCGTTATCACAATAAATCAGGATTAATCACGAAAATATGATTCGCTAAGTGATTTGTGTCTGATGATAATTAATTGGGTATATAAATAATTTTATTACGTTATTTTGCCGTACTGCTGGATTGAACTTCATACAGGGATAAAGAACATGCATTTTATTTTGCTAGCTTGTTTGGTAGGGAGTGGCTTCGGCGTGGAGGTCTTGACGGACTATCACTTAGATATAGGCATTCCAGCAGCCACCAGGATCAAGGAGACTGAGGATAGAATCTTTGCTGGTGAAAGCACGAACGGCAGTAGGATTGTTGGTGGAAACATAGCGCCTATTGGAGCTCATCCTTATTTGGTAAGCTAAATTATAAAATAAATTTAAACAAAAGTGTAGCGTAGGTTATACGCCTCATCAATAGAGTCCAAAAAGAGGAGGGTTTGCCCATAATCACCACGCTGAGCAGACAGGTTGGTGATCGCAGTTGTTAGTACTTTGTAGCACTGAGAATACAAACGAAAACGGGCAGTAGAGGGCCGTTTTCGTTTGTATTTCCAAAGGTGGTGACAACTGCATTCTGATCTGACGCAACCATGGCCTTACTCGCGGTACGCAGCGATGCTGTTTGGCAGCAGATATAAGCATGGCGGTAGTACTTCCCCGGAGCTCTGACACAAAAAGCTCTTCTACGACTCTCGCAAAATGAGAGGTCTGGAAAAAAATGCCCCATATCATTAAGCCCGCCTTTGTACCTTATTCAATAGTGTGAGATAACACTAGTAGATTGTTCAACAAGGGGCTAAAGCAAAGTCTTACGTTTCGGGCGTGAGGCTGGAATTCTGAGTGTATCGAGGGGCGCCCAAAACAAAAGCAGTTTTAACCCTGAGTAGAATACTCTACTTTTCATACCTCGCGAGGTGTTCAAATCAAGTTTTGGAGGGATTTTTATATGGTTCAAACTTCACAGGCTCTAGTGAGTGACAGGGATGCCATTACGTTGGAGCGAGATAACAATTTTATTCAAATACGCCGTGCGCGATGTTCCCTCCAAATCATAAAATCCAGTACAACATTAATTACCCGCTAGCCTATATATAGGCTGTATTGGCGTACTTGGGCTTGCAATACTAGCCACTAGGCTATGTAATAAGGCATTTTCGAGCGAGTGGTGTATGTAGAATCATTTACTCAGATAATTTTTTATGTCTTCTCAATGATTCAGGCTGGACTGGTCATCTCTTTCCACAACCACCCTGGGCAATCAGCATGCGGAGCTTCTCTCGTCAGTGCTGATCGCTTAGTAACTGCTGCTCACTGTTGGGACACGCCCTCTCTGCAAGCGAGCCAGTTCATCGTGGTTCTAGGCTCCGAGTTTCTCTTCCGGGGAGGCATAAGGGTCCCCACGTCTCACGTTGTACTGCATCCGCGATGGAATCCTGCTAATTTGGGAAGCGATGTAGCTGTTATTTACTTGCCTACTAAAGTGGATTTTACTTGTGAGTACTTTTATACTGTACATGTGAAAAGCTCATTTTAATTTAAGTAACTGTTTGGCATTAAATTTTTATATAAAAAAGGCAGGCAAGGTAGTTATGGCTCCGTGGTTTAAGACCGACTGAAGACTAATATTTTTGTAGTTCGTGGTATTTACGTGTGAGTGATACACAAAATTTATCCAGGACTTTCTAATACTATTTTTTCTATCTGGAATCTTATTACAAAATCCATAAAGGTCCTAAGTTTATAAAAGCGAGTGTTCTGTTTGTTTGTTTTTTTGTTACCTACCGATAAAACAATCTTGATGAACCTTGGCACACACGTAGCTTTGCTCCTGGAGCTGGACGAATGAAAATATTTATTCCGGAAAAGCTAATCATAAAGCATTATGCTAATCGCCTATGTAAAAAAAAATCAACCTTATAATTTAACATATTTTTTTAGCGAGGATTCGACCACTCGATCTTCCCACGTACAGCCTGTGGGACAGTTTCTTGGGGCAAACCGCTACAGCTGCAGGATATGGCTTAACCAGTGACTGTAAGTGATAATAAATGTCTTCTGTTTTTAAAGAAAGATGGTCAATAAGTTTTACACAGAGTTGCATTTGTAATGCCGGCCGATGGGCGCAGTGGGCAGCGACCCTGCTTTCTGAGTCCAAGGCTGTGAGTTCGATTCCGACAACTAGAAAATGTTTGTGTAATGAATATTCTAAATGTTTGTCTGGGTGTTTATACGTATATTATGAGTATTTACGTATATTACTCATAAAAATATTCACCAGTCTTCTTAGTAAACATAACATACGCTAAGCTTACTTTGGGGCTAGATGGTATTTTCGTAGTATATTTAGTATATTATATAGTATATATATTTATTCTGATAAACAACAGGGATTTATTCTATTTAAGAGGGCTCAATTTTTTTAAGAGAGCTCTCCAAAATAATTTTCACAAAACAGCCACGGACGTTCCAACCTAAAAATCTCGCTAGCCCGCCCTTGACCAGAAGCTCGGTACGCCCATGTCTTCAAATGCTTTCGTCCCCCACAGCACAAACGGGAGTATCAGTGAACTCCATGGTGAGCCACGTCTCGCTGCGCGTGATATCGGTGATGCAATGCCAGGCTGTGTTCGGTCCGAACTTCGTGCAGCCAAGCACTCTGTGCACTGATGGGAGTGGAGGGGTCGGAATCTGCCGCGGCGACTCCGGAGGTCCGCTTGTACTGAGACGTTTTGGCCGGAACATCTTGGTAAGTGTTTCAGCTTCAAGAAGAGCACCAGATATGATTGATTTACTCGTACATATATAAGTAACAGATGAAGCCGTTTGCAAAGCCCTGTGTCCAATTTTTTTGCTCACCTTGAGCGTTATATTGACAGCGCGAAATTTGTCAAATGACCCCTGCCCTTAATTTCCGTGTCCTATAGGGGCCGGTTAATTTATTTTAGTTGTAGAACTTTTTATGACAGAGCTCGTCATAAAAAGGGAATAATACCGTTATCCTTATTTCTGCTGCAAAGCAGCATTGTGCTGTGTTCCGGTCTGAAGGGCTTGGTTGCCGGTGTATCACATGCATGAGGCTTAAGACATAAGCTTCAGGTTGAGGGACACAGGGCTACACTTAGGACGTGTTCCTTCCATGGCCTGTTTAGTGTTTCCCTGTTTACAGGCGATGGTAGAGATAAGCTTTCCTTCGTACACTTCATGTATCTTATGTTGACAATCACAATTTATGGTACATAAATAAGAGATAAACAAATAAATAAATGGTTTTCCTATTCCAATTACAATCAGGTGGTCCATTTGCTTTGAACGTCAATATTACTATAAGAAATGATTAAAATTAAAAATTAAAAATTCATTTCTTTCAAGTAGGCCTTATACAACGTGTAAATGAAAACTGTAATAATGCTTTTTGAGGCTTTAGAGGTATTTACTGTCTCTGAGACTTATCTGTGAAACCAAAATGCTAATAGTTTTCGAGTAAACCATTTCCATAGTTTTAACTGAAAGAAATCAGTTTTAACCCTACAATCAAAAACATGCAAAAGTACAATCATCCTGTCATTTTATCAGGTAAGTGTCGCGAAGCGTAGGTACTATGCACGTGTCGGTCTTTTATCTTTAATAGGGTTGTCACAAGTAAATGTTTTGAATTAGTTTGTATGGAAAAATAAATATGAAGATTTAATGTTTTTGAAGATGTTTTTACAGGGTGATCCCATGCAGGAAATATACTTAGGCGACTTTTAACGGTATTTCGTAATTCCGTTACACGTTGTATAAGCACTTTTGAAACGTCAAGTCTGTCTGTTTGTAGTGAATCTACCGGTTCGGAAGGCAGATTCTATCGTAAAGAAGCCAGCAAGAAACTTAATGATCTGACGTTATGATTTTGTTTGCAGATCGGTATTAGTTCCTTCGTCGCAAACATCGGCTGCGAGCTTGGCTTCCCCTCGGCCTTTGCAAGAGTAACAAGTTTCTACGACTTCATAACCGAACACATGAACTGATATGCACTGATAAAATACTTTATTTTTACAATCTACCTAACTTTCTAGTCTTTGATTTAATAAATTAAATGTTTTATTTATTTCATCTTGGTTTTATTTATACGATTGAATTACGATTGTATTCTGATAAAACATTATTTGTTAACATTACCTATTTATTTTTATGATAAAAGATAATGCATAAACAATTATTTTAAAATATTATTACCGATTACCGATTAAAATTATTATTAATAGAATTATTATTATTAAAAATTAAAGTAAATAATTCTTAAAGCAAAGTAAAGATAAGAGTTTATATGTTTCTTGATAGAGAGATCAGAGAGGGTTCGCAATTCGGTGCAAATTTTCCACCGATTTCTCCACCGTTTATTGGCCGATTTGCGTTTCTTTGTTTAGGTTATACAGGTCCGTTAATTTTGTAATCAAGTAGCATTTCAAATGCTTTCAATATTTACTTATTGATACTATAATTGTGTGCAAATTGGTCTAAATACCTAAGTGGTGCAGGATATTTACAATTTTTATTTTTAGTAAAATACTTTCTTCCTCAAAATACTGCCTGTCTTCTTATTGCGATTACTTAGTTTCTTATCCCATGCTAAATTTAAAATAGGTACCTACCTCCATGAACAAGGTAGGTACAAACTAAATTAATGTTTAAATCTGATATCAAAAATATATTTTTGCACTAGGTACACATAAGTCGGTATTCAATTGTTTACGTGACGAAAGGCTATACAATAATGTATAATGCCAAATCATTATTACACATAAAGGTACGTACCTAAAATATGTATTAAGGTACCTACCTAATTTTAAAAATAATAATTACTGATTACTCATTAAATATAATTTACCTTGATACAACGATATGATTTATTGATAACGATAAAAAATAAGATAAATTCTCGTAATTCAGTTTAATTTCGGTAATGTTGGATAGTCTGTGCAAAAATGCGACTGTTTGCGCTGGTGTGCCTTTTATCTGCGGTGTTCGCGTCAAAGAGTAATGTAGAAGTTACGAAAAATTACCACACAGAGATTGGCATACCGTTGGCCAGTAGGATCAAAGCGGCCGAAGATGAATTTTTTGCTGGACTGGGGAACAACGCGAATAGGATTGTTGGCGGCTGGGAAGCTCCACGTTATGCACACCCGTACATGGTATGGTTATTTCACAGACTTAAGAATATACAGAACCCTCATTCAGCCAGTATTGCATGCATTGCGTTGTGTCCAAAAACAGTAAAAACGCACGCGCACGTCTCGCGTCACTTTACACCCGTGGAATGGTGGTAGCTCACAACCTTTTCCCATTTTATGAATTTTTTGGTTAACGTTTTGACAAAACCAGCCATTATAGCATGCATTGCGTTGCGTTCTAAAACAGTAAAAACGCCCCGCGCACGTCTCACTTCACACCCGTGAATGGTGTTAGCTCACAATCTTTTCCCATTTTCTCCATTTTTTGGTTAACGTTTTGGTAAAATAATAACTGTTAACTGCTAATTGGAATGAAGTGACTAACCGGTCGGTTCGAGAAACACTACTAAAGTGGAGTGGTTTTTGATGCTTCAATATTAGTCGTATACACGGTTTCTGTATGCTCTGAATTATGTGGGTTGTTTATATGTTACATTTAATAAATATTATTTCACATAGAAAAAAAGTTGATTGTGGAGTAGTGAAAAAACTATTTTATCCGAGACGTATCCAGTTTTGATAGAGTTAGCGTAATAAATAGATTGTAATAAACACATCTCTGAAAATCTTATTCCATAAGGCATAGTTTGTTAAAGTATAGCACCAGTACAGGATTTTGGACCAGGGAAAGTCAGAGTCAAAATCCTCCACTGTTGCCATTTATATGAAAATGTTAGGATAGGCAGCGCTTGTGCATGTATGAGGTGCAAGCTTAACCATGGCATGTTTAGAAATAATGCTTTCTTTTCCTACAAAGAACGTAGTGAAAAGTATGGCTATACAATCCTGATATTCAGATGAGAGATTTGTGTACAACAATTAGCTCCACTGGGTAAAATATGAGGTTTAGGAGGGAGTTCTTTAGCCACATCTTGAGATCACACCGGCACGGCATAGTGACGTAAAATAATTAAAAATATATCAGCTAATTTTTAACATACCTACTAAGTACGTCTTATCTTATAACTAACGTCAATATTGTGACATTCACTATAGTAATGACCATTATGACCAATGAAATGCTTCTTTAATAGTTTACGTAACAATGTGGGATGGTGATGACAAAAAAAAATTTGGAACCCTCGTAGCTTTAGTTTTAAGTTGACGAATTTAGTTATCGCCATCAACTCACTTCTATGTTATATTTTACATGTAATGTCAAAAGTATTTGAACAAAGAAATATTTGATTTTGGGTTAAATTTATAAAAAATTTAAGGTCGACTAAAACATCGATACTGATGAATTTGTGAATATTAAAAGCTTCATCGTCTAATTGCTCTAAAAATTTAATTAAGAAGAATCCTTTAAATTATAGTGTCTTAGGAAAGGACTGGTAGTAGTATTTATTCAAAGGTGGATGTGATAAGCCATCTAATTCAGGGATAGGTTTAAGATTTTATATTTTAAGGAGGTAAAAGTTGACCCTTGTCCATTTCTATTCCTTTTTTGGACTTGCCCTGCAAGCTATCCCAAAGTGCATTGTTTAATCATTTTAGGCCGGCCTAGTCATCACATTCATAAATACCCCTGGAACATCAGCCTGTGGATCCTCACTTATTTCAGCCAACCGGGTAGTTACCGCCGCCCACTGTTGGGCCAGCGGAAGGTTACAAGCTAGACAGTTCATCGTGGTACTGGGATCGCACTTCCTGTTCACTGGAGGCACTAGGATCCCAACCGACCATGTTGTGATGCACCCTGGATGGGATGTACAGATGGCATCTTTGATTAACGATGTAGCTGTTATTTACTTACCTTATCCAGTTGAATTTACGCGTAAGTATATCTTTAAGATACAGGTATAGAAATAGTTGTATGTCATTCAGTTTACTATGCTCGTCTCTCTATGTGATCAAATCAAATGAGAGATTGCAGGTCTCGGAGTATATTAAATGAGCTGAGTTGAATTTTTAAAGGCACATTCAAAATTTTACTATACAGATAAAAATTTAAATTTATGTTCCAACAGGATTTTTATAAAACATAAAATACTCAATCTTTATATCATCGCTAGTGAAGTGATTAAGGCCACCTTTTGTATTCTACAAATAATATATAAATAAGCTGTTTATTACTTGTTCTTTCATAATGAAAAATAATAAAAATAAATAAATATTAATAAATAACTATTATAAATAAATAAATATACTACGACAGTAAAAACATCGCCATCTAGCCACAAAGTAAGCGTAGCTGTTCTGGGGACTTAGATGACTGAATATTTTTTGAATAATATGCCTAATTACTTCAAAAATACAGATAAATACCCAGACACAATAACAATCATGTTCATCACTAGAACATTTTCCAGTCGTGGGAATGGAACCCACAGCCTTGGACTCAGAAAGCAGGGTCCCGGCCACTGCGCCAATCGGCCGTCAAATATATCCTTAACTGTAGAACTTAGATATACATGACTATTTATTTAATTTATTTCACAGAGGCGATTCAGCCGGTGAGTTTACCACACAACAGCTTGTGGGATTCCTTTGTGGGTCAAATGGCAACAGCGGCTGGATTCGGAAAAACAAGCGATTGTAAGTACTTATACTTATATATTTTATTTTATTACTCTACGCTTTAAATATTTCGACATGCCTCAAAGTCAAAAATATATTTATTCAAGTAAGACCATAGATGACACTTATGATGCGTACATTATGAGAATTTTGTTCACGGTAGTGAGATTACGAACACGGTAAACTGAAAACTAAAGCTACGAAGGTTCCAAACGGTTCTAAGAAGAAGCCCACAACAAACTTAGCCGGGTGTTTTTTTTTTGTTATAACCATCTCACACTCTCATTTAATATTATTAGAAGAGCAACTTGGTTAAAGCAGTATCCTTTATACTATAATAGGACCTTTCTATAATATTTACCTAACTATCTCGACCGTCCGCTCTCAATGAGTATAATATAACATATAAAGAAGCAGAACTTGACATAGAAAGAGATTTTGGGTTTAATGGATCTAAGTGGAGCAATCTGGATTGTTTTTCCAAAAATTGTTAATTGTTGGTTAATATTGTTTGCAATCTGTACCTACTACTTAATGGTTACCTATATATATCAAAATGGAGCACGTAGTCTTGACGTCGTATTCGACATAGTTTCCCCTGTAAGAATTACTTTTACAGCGCAAACCGGCGTGTCGGTGAACTCGTTCGTGAGTCAGGTGAACGTGCAGATCATCTCAGTGGCCCAGTGCCAACGGGTTTTCGGCACTAACCACGTGCGACACAGCACCATTTGCACGGACGGTGATGGCGGCATTGGGATATGCGGCGGAGACTCCGGCGGGCCGCTCGTTGTTATACGCAATCATGAACACATCTTGGTAAGACACGCTTGCACCTAAACTGAAAAGAGAAGTAGAAGAGAAGTCTTAGTCGGCATATTCAAGCCAACTTTGTTCGGTCTTGAGTAACCAATGTTTTGAATCTCTTGGCCCTCATACCTGCGTTAACGTTTTTTAGGCAGAGATATATGGTTAGCGGGGGGTAAAAATTCTTATAGCCTCCGCTAACGATATACAACGTGTAACAGAATTACGAAATAATATTGAAGGTTGCATAAGTATATTTCATACGAAATCACCCTTTAAAAATATAAAATCAAAAGAAGCCTCTTTATTTTTCCATACAACGAATTCAAAACCTTCTGAGTGCTTACTTATGACAACCCTACTGACGTTAAAAGACCGACACGCTCATAGTTCCTACGACACGTAATAAAGTTACAGGAGTCACATAATTTAAACTTTGCATGTTATGTTATATATCTGTATCTGATTTCTTTCAGTACTCAAAAACTATCTGGTTTTTGGTTTCACAGATAAAACTCAGAGACAGTTCATAATGTACATCTAAACCCTGTGAAGTATTATTTCGGTTTTCATTTACACGTTGTATACTTTCAATTTTGCCGTGACACCGATCGGAAAGTCGCGTCGTGGCGGTGAGGCGAAGATGAGAGGAGTCGGGGCTACCGACCACATGCTGGCATGTTGGAACGTGGAGAGTGTAAAACAACAGCAGCCTACTACTCCTTTGCTTCCCCGGTCTGTACGTTATCATACGTTACCTAAACGAATGAAAAAATTGTAGTTACTTTTGTGACCGTTGCTAACAAGTGATTATCTCCGTTTAACTTATCTTTGTCATTGAATTGGACAGCTGATTGTCTATGACATTAATTATTTTTTCCAGGTTGGTATTAGCTCTTTTGTCGCTGGGTCTGGTTGCGAGCTCGGCTTCCCGTCTGCCTTCGCCAGAGTTACCAGTTTCTACAACTTCATCTTGCAGAACATGTAGCAATGATAACTTAGGCATAGCATGTTTAATTTTTAACCGATTTCTTAAAAATCAATGTCTCGTGATTCTTGATCTTTTATTGTTGTTTGCAATGAATTCATTTCAACCTCTTTAAAATTTCGTTTGATTCTGTTTTGTGCTACTTTAAATATCTCCAATAATGAGTAGGCATAATTTTGAACAAATTTAAGATGCCTTCAACTATTTTGCAACAGTATTGGTGAAAATTAGTAGTAGGTATCTACCTCACATAGAAATTACAAGATATTTTGTACTTAAACCCATTTTCATTCAATTATCAAATAATCGAATTGCTTAATAAATTCGATTGTAACTTTTTTAAGCTTGTTACACATATAAAAGTACAGATGTTTAAATGAACGGTAAAGTATATGGAAAATAAATAAAAACATTATTTCGATTTATTTCAAGCTCCTTTATTTTAACCAGGTACTACGCATCCATTCTTCACTGCATAGTGAGTGACATGTTTTTGTTGCGTTCTTCAATTGCTTTACATGGCAACATTTTGCCTCTGCACGCATGTTCACGAACTTGCAATCGGACGTTTGACATTATGAATGATTTTTTTCATTAAAATCTCAATAATTTACAAATCAGTCCATTTGTATTCATGATTGCGTCAAACCTTGATATAAATACATTTAAGTCATTGACCCTACAGTCGCACGATATAAAAAGATAGATACTACAGTAGTAATCGCATAATTATACAAATATACAATATACATACCTATATTGTGTGTTTAATTCAATATTTTCATAATTTATCATATTCCTTTTTAAAGCAGTATTTTTTTTAAAGATATTGCATATTTTATTTTTTTTATTTATTATGTTTGCCTAAGTGAAATCGATTTACGTGATTTATTCTTTTTTACCAATTTATATCGTTCAACCGCAAAAATTATAAAAATAAAGTGAAAATCACAAAAGTACGTAGAACAATATAATTGTTTTTCATCATCAGTTTTCACTCAGTACCTATCCTCAAACATACCTTCATTTTCTACAGAATTACAGATACAACAAATTGGTGTTGCTACACGAAAAAATTTAAAAGTGTGCGACGTAAGCATCCACGGTATTATTTGCGAACCAAAATGTTATCTCGGAAATACCCAAACAATTTTTAAATTACAACAACAATTTTACAAGTAATATCATGCAATTTTATAGTTACTTAATCTTATTCAAATCTTTTTTGAATTTTTCAAAAGATTATAAAAAACTCTTGTGAAGTAATATTTAAAAAAAAATCATTCAATTACACATCAAGTGAAGATGTTATGGTTTATTTTAACATGTATATAAAAAAAAGAAATACATAAGTATTTTTCGTTATATATATTTTTCACACGAGTTTTCTATAATCTTAGTTTTGACATTTTTTATAAAGTATCTATAGGGATTTTCTTATGACATGTTTTAAAATTAACAAAACTATGACTACAAAACGTTGAGACTAGAAATAAAACTTATATTTAACAAATTTATTATCTAAGACTACATGTATATCGTAAAGTGCTGACAATAAGTGGAATTATTATTTATTTTATTTGACAAACGTAATGGTTTAGTGAATTTATCTTCCTACGTGACCTAGCTACTTCGTTATATAGCATTGGGTTAGTTGAGTCAAATCAGTTCAAAACTAAAAAATTAAATGTAAGAATACAACTGCGGACATAATGATTATTTTTTAAAGTAAATTAAAAAAATTAAATATAATGAATGGTCCACCATATTTTTATTAATAGTGGTTTCAAAAAACCACTTTAAAAAAGAATCGTTACAATCAGTGTTACTAAGATTTAAGAAATTTTGCTCCAATTAGACTCTAGAAGTAAAAAAATAGTAATTCGATGCAAAAAATTAAATTAAAATGACAAGAATAACATCGTTAACAACATTCAATTGAATATGCTTATTTAATTTCCATATTATAAAGCAACAGAGAAAATTTAGTAAGATTAAGATAAAATAATTAGAATCAATCGAATATAAATTCAGCGCGGTTTTAGCACTTACGCAGAACACCAAGAATCCAGTGCGTGTTTTAACCATTTTAAGGCAATTGCGTTGTTTAAATTTTATTTGTAAAATTTCATAAAAAAAAACTTTGAAACGTAGAATCATTTTAGAGATCTTTCTGTCACTTTTTATTATAAGATTGTACCTTCATAATGCTTTTCAATGTTTAAGGCCTCTTACTATAAAGGTATTACAGTAAAACTTATAAATTAATTAGATAAAGCTGACGGTGATTATTTACAAGCCTCTCCAGCACTTTCTTACAATAACTAAATTTATCGAATATTTATTTTGAGACGACAATTCCTGTTGTTTTATACTTCATATTTACACGATAAAATCGATATTTCCAAAAAAAACATTAAATTAATAAATTTCTTAAATAAATATAATAATAATTAATTTTATTGATCGGTAATTCAAACAGCACAGAATAATTAAATCTTAAAAGGAAGTAATAATTAACAAACTACAATAATACGATATCACAGTTCATTTATGCAAAAAAGTATTATAAAACAAATATGCCAAAAAAAAATTATTTGAATTATGAAAATACGTTTTATGGCAATATTCACTTAAAATATAAAAATTACGAACAAATTCTAAAAAATAGGTAATTCTATTATACACATGGCAACACCGAGAGCATAGACAACGTTGCAAGTGCGAGCATAAGTTCTTATCCGTTCTAAATATTCCAATTTCAAATTTCAAAATAGATAGATACTTATAATTCATCATATTTTTAAACATGTGCATTTTTTGTGCCCGCTGCCAATTTTAGCAGGCGATTGAATTTCATGATTGTTTTGATATGAAGTAGCCTAAATTTTAAATAGAATGTGCTGACATCAAGTTTTAAGTTTATTACAATTAATCTTTTTGACGTAACACTAACAATAACTACATTTTTGCCTTTCGTAAACTAAGGAAATAAAATTAATCTAAAAGCCATAGAAAGAAGATAAAAATGAATAGGCAATATTATTGGACAAAGCTATGCGAAAACGTTTAATTCCAGCCGTCACAAAAAATTTACCAGTAGCTATAATCCGGCCCATAAAAGAATGAATTGCTGACGTTGGTTGGACAGCTGGCCATATAAAACAGTAGACATAACCTTGTAACAGCGCATTTTGAATTAAAAAAATATTGTGGAAATATACAAGAAAATTGTAAATTTATACAATGATATAATTTTGGCATAATGAAGTCTTATAAATCAATGAACGTCTGGCAAATCATGACTCATTGTCACGTTTTGACAGAGCCGAGCGTTCAAGTGAGGGCGCGGAATAAGCGATAGAGATACACGATCGGCCTAAGCGTTCGGCTTGTGACGCGTCTATAGCCAAGGTTATCACGTTAAAAATCGTCCGTTTTAAATCGGTCACCATCGTCATGGTGGTGATATGGAATAAAAATATTTTTTATGTCGACGCCATCACGCTTCTATTATTTCGTGTATTTGATCACGACCTGGCAAAAATGCATATTTCCAGTGGTTAAACTATAAATTATTTTTACATCACGAAACATTTAAGCCAAAATGTTTCAATACCCACAGACAGTTGCTTTACTATAAAAATAAAGCGTACTTGCCGCCATTATGGATTATTAAGTAGGTTCATTTTTGCAACTACAGCACATTTATGTTCTTATCATTTATCATGCCTTCTTTAAATGTTATTTATAAACAATGGCTGATAGGCAAAAATGTAGTTAGAATGTTATTAAAATGATATTGAATTAGCTACGTGTAAGTATTCGTTTATGTCGGACACAGGACTTTGAGAATGTAGTCCGTTAGCAGCGTTGGTACTGTTGGGCTATCTTCGTTTATTGCTTTTAGAACTGAAAAGAAAAAAGCATGTAAGTTTGTAATATTGATATAAGAGGAACATTTTTGAATTTTTATAGTAATAATAAAATTTACAGACACAGCAAATTTGTTTCTTTTATTTTTAGGACAGTTCGGGAACTCTATTTGCTCTACGGATCTACTTATTTCTGAATTAATTACGTAGAGATACTCCGAGCATAGCTCTCTCCATTATTCGCTGTGAATCTGAGCGTTCTTACTCGTATAAGACCTATACGAGTGGTTGACGACCACTTTTCAGAGCCATTTAAGTCATCATGCACTGTCTGAAGATTTTGGTCAGTTACTTCAGTGAACAAAATACCTCAGTACCGGATGCTGAGGTATTTTGTACGAAAAGATGTAAGAGAGTTTGCCGAATCTCCATCAAAGTTTAATTCGGCGGTCTACCTCTTTCTCGAAATTAAAATTCCAATTGGAGTGCCAAGGTGCTAGAATAGTAACCTCGCACCGGTAAACGCAGCTTTGTGGCACAAAAGGCCTATACCTAGCAGTGGACGGACATTGTTTGATTGGTTGATGATTGGACATATTCCCACTAATATATATAACTAGAAGTAGGTCCATATCAAGGCCACCCGTGGCTGTTTTCTGGAGTCAATTAGTAGTTTTAAAGTTAAAGTTACACAGTTTTAAAGTTACAAAGTATGTAATAGAAAATGTCCCACTTACTCTTTATGAGCACTTGCAGAGACTGATTGTCGGGCGGGCCGTTTTCCAAGTGGAATGGTATCACCGTAGTTAGATACTGAAAACAAATGACATATAATTAGATTGGTAAGTGAACAACTTAATAATACAAAACTAGATTATGGTAACTTCGTATACATTATTTATACTCTCGAACAATAAACGTAAAATCCGGCACTTAAGAGCTTGCGGGGGGACATGAGTTCAACAAGTACAGGCTTCGTGGCAGAATACTTATTAACCAAAAGTCGGCTTGGTAAGAGGCTTGTGCTGTGGCTACGAGTTACTATCTTAGATTGCATCATCCTTTATCACCAGGTTTCCATCAGATGAGAGTGCAGTCATGAGAAGCAGTTTTATCGCAAGGAATGGACACTTACATTTTTAATGAGGCCATTGGGTACGGTTCCATTAATCTCTTGTGTCGTAACTCATACCTAACTTAAAAACTTAAAAATACTGCTAACGATGTGAAGTCAGCTAGAAGTTGGTCCTCCTAAATGTGCCGACGACGTTAATTTCGGCGAGGGGCCACTATCTTTCAGAAACAATCATGGGCTATGAAAACTAAGCTTAACTTAAAATCGCATCGCATCTCTCGTGCATACTCCGCGAAAAGCAGGAGAATCTGTACGGAGTTATTTATAATTTCTTCAATCTTTATACTCCACACTGAACAGATCTTTGGCAATGTGATATCTACGCACGTTTCGTTCCGACACCGGAGCATCCTCAGTTCACTTTACAATTAATAATTGTTACGTCAACAGTAACTTTACAATTATTTTTCTTATCTTTTCTCTTTCTCCTATCCTTGTATAGCAAATTAAGCTTAACTTTCATTGTAGGTATATGGAATACCGCAAAGTAACGCCTGCTCCTATTCATTAACAATATTTTGTTTTACGAAGGTTTAAAGATATTTTCCAAGTTTATTCTTTAAATAAATAAAACTTTAAATAATTGCACTTGCAAGTTCTAAAAGCACTTAAAATATCAACACTTTAAAATTATTTATTTCAAGCTGCATTACTTTATATCACTAAATTTTTCTGACTATACCATCGGTTCGGTCGATTATACCGAGAAAAGCTGATAAAACCAGCAGTAGCTTACAAACCACAACACTTTACAATCATTTTTCTATCTTGCGGTATAAGCTTGCTTGGAAGCAGTTAGCTCAGCTTCAGCAGATTAAGAAGTTCATCAATTGTAAAGTAACCTCGCCGTAATAAATGTGTTTCAAACATAGTAATTTTATAATCTTACTGTAAATCTTTAAAAACACTGTAATTATTATTTATCGCTGTAATTAGATAGGTCAGATTCCGCCCAGATTAAAAATAAAGTTGGAATAGAACTGGAGAATTTTCTAAAACTCGTAAAACTTTCAGAAGTTTGCTTTAAAACGCAATGCTTTAATTGTAAATCTTTAGTAATAGCTTGGCGCGTATAACGTATTGCTAAGCAAGCGTTTCTCGGATAATAAACAGACATAAAATGTTAGTTTTGTTTTCTCTTAAACAAAGATACATTTCTAATCTCATCTTTGTAGATGGGACTGTAAAACCAATGCGGCTAGTAATGCATTGATATTTTATGGTAAACCTCTTCGGTTTAGCGGCACTAGGTAATGCAGAGACAACTTTTGAGTCTCGATTAGTTCGTGGATCTATTTTGAAACTAATCTTTTGCTAATTTTAAGTCTTATTATACAAGTAGGTTATTAAATTATTATTTTCAATGGAATTAAAAAAAGGAAATGGGACAATGAAATTTTAACTCGGTCGGTTCCGAAAAATTTTAATGTGCATTTTAAATTTCTAAAATTGATATTTCCTCCAAGTGTAGGTGAAACACTACAAAAACTATAAAAAAATTACTTGAGTTTTGTTTTGACACTTCGATACCAGAAGAAACAAGATAAATAGACCAGCCGTATATTGAGTAATGTTAAAATATCAGCAGCAATTGAAATACATTTCGGCTAAAATCGTGTTTTGGTTGAACTCTACACAGAAGTAAAGTAGGCTTTGTTTAGCTTGGCTCCTCAGCAACACTCCAAAAGACATCGGCGGGTTCTGCAGTGAGCTCTGCTAGCTGGAGTGATCCAGCGGGGAGCCGCACCAGTGGCTACACGTACAACGGAAGGTTCAGGCCAACCCAGTACTGAGACAGGCCCAGGAACAGACGAAGAAGAAAAAGAGAAGATCCAATGTTATTATCGCAGAATTTTAGTACTAGTATTAGGACGTCCTCGTTGCGTGCATGTGTGTGAGTGTGCTGTTTTAATATATTTACTGTGACACTAGGTAGATTGAGTACCTACTTGAAGCACACATAACGCCTAAAGTTAGAAATGCGTGCTGATCTATATGTTACTACGTTCAAAGACTTATCAACTAGGCTACCACCGCTTATAATAGTGGGCACACGGAATTTAAAATTTTTGTCAAAAAGAAAAAGACCTACCTTAAGTTCAGAGTGACTGTTGTTCAAACCCGGCGACCGAGGAGTTCCGGGTCGTTTCTTCTTCTCAATATGGTACTGTCGCCGTTTATTCTGCACGGCGAGCAACAGCGAAATGAAAGTGTTCTTCAGTTCCTTCTCATACTCCAGCTCATCGCGCAGAGCCAACTCGGCGATAAGTGTCTCGGAGAACTCCCGTATCAGCACTTCCAGTTCCAGGAATATCTCGTTCAGTTGAGCTAGTGATAGCTGGCGTAGTTCTGCAAAAGGAGAGCGCAATTTGATAATGGAAACGATGTATGTCTTATCGTTTCCTACAGGTTAGTGGCGGCACGGTTTTGGTGGCAGAATGGTAATCCACTTGGCCTCCGAATAGATTACAGAACAGGAAAAATTCTGAACTCATAATTTTCCTACCGTCGAAGCGTTATAATATACTGCGACACGTACTGCGATTTTTTTTGCAGAAAACCCCAAATCCCAACTCAATTACTCAACCAATAATTATTGGACCGATCCGGAAATCGAATCCACGACGTCGTGATCCTTAATCAAAGATGCTAAACACTGAACCAACTAGGCAGATCCTTTTCAATAGTTTAGTTTTATTTTAGTATAGTGTAATCCCCTATTTACCCTACCCTAAACAGTGGCGTGGTAAGCATAATGCAGTTAAGTGGCATAAAGAGTCAAAATCCCCCTCTGTTGCCTGTTATATAAAAATGTTAGGGTAGGCAGCGCTTTTATGCATGTATGAAGTGCACGCCACTGACCCTATATCTGTATTACAAAAATGCTAATTGCAATGTATTGCAAACTGTTTATGGGTCAAAGAACAAGATGAATGTAGAACAATAAAATTAGGGTTTAGCAATATAAGGTATATTGCTAAACTAAATTAATCGTTGCTTTGTCTGATTTATTTTGACCTCTTAGGTATAATTAGGGATTAGGTAATAGGTTAGGTTTTGTCCTACACTTAAGGCAGTTTTAAGGGCCATTTTTTTTATACATACACCATCTATTTGACTTTTCTTTACTTCTGCGAGCGTGAGAAGTCGGAATATTATTTATTTCAACGAAACTTTCACCGATATTTTTCTTTGAAGTTTAATTTTAGGTAGCTACCTAATCCGGACCAAACGAGCGAATCAATCGAACTCTCGAGGTGAATGCTCTCGCGACATAATTATTAGTAACTGACTCATCTTAATCTAGATATCAGCGAAGGACTAGCGGAAATATAGTGTGCATATTTATCTTTTGCTTTTTTTACAAAAGATAATATAAATCATACTAAAAATTAGTACACAGCTTATTTCTCAAAATCATCATCGTGGTCATGTCTCACTGCTTGGCACATGCCTCCTCTCTCATATGAGATGAGAGACAAGTAGGTATTAGCTTAGACTCTCCACTCAGATACAATGTGAGCTGTATGAGCTGGAGGACGCTGGAGGCGTGTGAGTTGGAGGACTTTAACGATTTTTATCATGTTAGTAATAAAAACCGGTAACCAACGGTTTGGCTCAGTGCCGTGAGGTGACGGCAGATCAGAATACAGTTTTCGCCACCCGTCCTCGTCTCGCTGGTGTCGTACGAGCAGTGGCGTGCATAGAGGGTATGCACAGAGTATGCAGATGATATAAAATGAAGGAAATCTCCAGTACGAGTTATAAATACTTACGGGTAGGCTTTTAACAACTCTTACAATGCGTATCCTTAGGTTTTTTATAACTTGTACTGGAGATTTTCTTTATTTTATACCATCAGCATAACATGTGCATATTCTCTATGCACGCCACTACTATACTACTATCTACTGCGATCGCAAACGCGTCTGCCAAGCTTGGTAATTATTGGCCAACCCTCCAGTTTGGAGAGGCTCTTGGACCAGGGTTCTAGACTATTAATGATGAACCATTCTGAGGAACAAGTGTGGACGACGCCAATTTTCTAACTCCAAACGTTTCTGCAAACTCCTTATGAAAAAAACTCAATTCATCTAGCCTGAAATCTGGGTCAACCATTTTAACCTGTATCAATTAGGAAATTACCTGCTGCCTATTGACGGCACTTAGATGGAAGTCACACAGAAAATATGGTATCCTTACGGATTTTAAATGATAATAGTCCGTGGTTTTATAAAAGAAAAACATAATAATTCTTTGATGGCCGTACAATTTTAAAAGTTTTTTTTGTATGCAAATTTCCAAAATGCAAAATTTTGTCGTCACAAAATAATGGTCGTTACAGGTTTGTTTTGCATGGATAATCAAGCCTAGGGTTCACAACAAACTAAACCACAATTTGTTAAATTAATTGGTTAAAAAGCCTGTAAAAGTAAATTTTATAGCCATAAAGTTTATATGTCAAGTCAAGTGTGTATGTGTATATATGTATAAAGGTCGCGGCATGTTACGGTATGTATGAACGGTACCTTATACATGTATATTGTGGATAGGGAGGTTCTTAGAAAGGAAAAGCCCGCAGGCGCCAGACTAGACGGGTGCTTTGTCGTATATGAGATATACAGATACATTCAAGTAAGATGGTCTCAGGTACTCGATATTTTCGAGTGCTTTTTAACAACCGACGCAATCCACGGGGTTTTAAAGTTTAACGGGTCTGTGTGTATCTCTGTGGCATTATATTCCCCGAATGGTAATGGAGAACCGGTTTTTTTTTTAGAATAGTGAATTAAACGGGAGTGTGCATAGCTACGTTTGATGAAAATAGGTCCAAGATGGCTACCGCGCCGCCACTAAATGGCAGGCTACATATTTTTTCACAACTCCCTCAGTATATCTAATATAGTATCCAATGAAAGGGGCTTGACTATTAGCATAATGTACACTATATTGAAAGTCGGGGGGTTTTTTAATTTCAAATTTATGGATTATTGTTTATGACTTAAATACTAAGATTAATTTAAACCATGATATTGCGTCACTGGTCTAGTGGTTAGCATATTCGATTTCTATGAGATTCTTGGTTCTATTCCAGGTCAGGTCAGGTCAGAGTTCAATGTTGTTAAGTTCAAGTTTTTTTGGAATGAATTGGATTTTTCTCATAGACATTCGAAGAACCCGGAGTTTAAAAATTGGCATCGACAACATCTTATTTTATTCATCATCATTTATTTATATTTTTTTACAGTTAGCCCCCCTGATTGTAATGGAAGAGGCAGTCTAAGATGGTAACGGGCTAACCTTTTAGGGGGTATGTCAGTTATATTAAACCCGTACCTCTAATTGGTTTCTACGCGACATCTATGTCGGTAACTAGCCACGGCCGAAGCCTCCCAACACACCACCAAATTAGAAATTGCAAATACGCTAATCGATCGAACCTTGGGAAAGCACATCATCGGCCTAAAATATCGTCAAAATAAATTTTTATCGTAACAATGAATAAAAGAAAAATCTAACAGAAGAATTTTAATTAAGGAAGTCTCAAAAGCAACCTAGGTACTTTGTTGAATTTCTGAGAAATGCATTCCGTATAGAAACCTGAGTAGGAATATTTTTATTCGCAAAACAAAACAAGAGTGGCTTATGGCGACGTCGAGGCACTTTGTAAGCGAAATTAAAGGTTGGCAGCTCCGTCTCCTTTGACGTTACTTTTAAATTGCAAAGCGACACTTCGCGTGTAAATTACGTAGGTATAGTACGTGTATATTTACCTATACTTACTACTATTATAGAGAAGAATATTTAAAATAATCGGTGAACGCCCAGTTGGTAGAAGCTCGACTTTACTTTCGGGGGGCCGAGTTCGAATCGTAGCACACACCTCTAACTTCTCTAAGTTATGTGCGTTCTTTAAAGTTATTATATCACTTGCTTCAACGGTGAAGGAAAACATTGTGGGGAAACCTGCATGCCTGAGAGTTCTCGATAATTTCTCAAAGGTTTGTGTAGAGTCCACCAAACCGCACTGGGCCAGCGTGGTAACCCCTTCTCATTGTGGGGGGAGACCCGTGCCCTGTAGTGGGCCGTAAGCAAAAAGATTAAATTACAGGGGTCGGCCCCCCTAACCTAACCTAACCTAAATCTACTTTTGATTCCGTTACACTTTAGATTCAAGATTTAATCTGAATATTAATTGCATTAATAAAAAATCATATATGAATTGTCATGATTGAATTTCATCTGAACCTATGCGCCCTTAACATTATGTGACTAATGAAAACTTTTGAAACTAATCGCTATTTTTCATAATATATATTTATAAGAGTACAAAATAGAAAATACTTTTGTTTTTTAAAAAAAAAAATAATTTAACGGTAAAAAAAAATAAAAAAATTTATAAGCTTCTATGTAATGGCTTGTATATAATTTTAGACATGAGTGCATATAAAAGTTCGGTAAAAACACGTTCAGTTCGGTATTTGGGTTGACTTCTGTTCAAACTTCAACCTTCTTTTTGGACAACCGAGTTCAACAAGTTCGATCGCCAGCGAAGGCAATTTGTTTATTCATTTCTGAATTTCTCTAGTCTATCCTTGTGGGTGGCAGCAGTCTTAGATTTTTACCACCCTACGAACATGGACTTTATTTAGCGTTCCGACAGGAAGCGCGCGTACAAACCGATTCGGGGTACTTATGGATTTAAATTAACTACAATACCCCTTATGTAGGTTAGCCCGCTACTATCTTACACTTCAGCCATCAGATGAGATTGAATTCAAGGGCTAACTTGTAGTAAATTAAAAAAAGTCTGGCAAGGCGACTGCGATGATCTAAATCTGGATTGAACAATTTGGATTTTAGGTATTATGAAATAGACCTCGGAATTCTTTAAACAGATACACTAAAACGCGCCATTAGTAGTTTTGAAAGTTTAACCAGTTTTTATTTACGAACCATATGTGTTTATAGATGTGGTCACCACTACCCACACATCGCGTAGTATCATATTGGGTATCAACAAAATAGCTAAATTTTTGAATTTATCGTTTATTACATGATCAAATCAGGAATGAATAGATCCGTAGAAGAACCAGAGTTACATAGTTCGGAGACCGATGGACTTTGAGGTCTCAAGATGTTGAAATGGCAACCTCGCACCGATAAACGCATCGATGGTAGACAAAGTGACAGATGACATCAAGCTAGTCGCTGAACCTAAGCGGCACAAGATCGTGATGTTTGGGACTCCCTACAAAAGACCTATGCCCAGCAGTGGGCACCCATTGGTTGACATGAATATGATGTACCTACACTGAAAGCAGAAGTTCTGGACTGGGAATCACTTTAAAATCTTATCTTCCAAAAGTCCAGCGTCCGATGAATAAAGTCAAACCAGCTTAACACATCATGTACCTATATTAACTAGAGGTTCTGCGCGACTTTGTACACTTTTGACGGCCGATTGGCGCTATTGTTGTAGTATATTGATTTATTTTTTTTACTTTCTTTTCGACAACATCTGATAACTGTCATAAAAACTTAGAACTGCTATTCTAAAGATATACCTACCGCGTTGCGTCGCTCGCCTTCGCTATTACCTCTTTTCTTAGGTTTCTAGTGTAGCGTAATGTTAAAATAGCAAATAACATCGATATAAAGTCGTTAACAAATAATCTTTCTTACGAATTGGGCTATCAAATGCAAAAAAGGTTATTTTTATCCGAAGCCGAAGCCGAACATCCAGAAGAAGAAGTTCTAAAGATTAACGTTCCAAACATAACATAGTTTTCCACAAAATAATATAAGATATAATTTAATAGTACCCATCTTATTATTAGTTAAGATATCGTATAAGTGATTGTTTATAGAAATATAACGAAACAAAGTAATTACATTTTTCTTTTCGTTTAACAATTAATTGAAACAACGAAGTCATTGACACACAATCGTAAAGATTACGTTCGTTTTTTATTCAACTCTAGGAGTTTTATTCTAACAGTCGAATAGTTGCTTTATAATGACGCGTTCGGTTCTTTACAACCACGACATTGAAAGCAGACGATAATGGTTTATGGCTTGACAAAGACATGCTATAAAACATGATTTTAGTAGAAATTTAAGGCTACGGAATACGTAGGTACCGTAGTTAGTTTAAAACATTTGGTCTGTAATAAAACAATATGTGACAAAGTATTAGACAACTGCAAAATTTAAGTCATTACGATGATATAGACAGCATGAATTAGTAATAACTGGCTATTGCTCGCGAACATAGTCTGCATTCGGTACAGATTTTTAATTGTGAACAAGACTTTTTTTTTTTATTTATATTCTTATTCTAACACTATCATTACAGAATACTTAAACCTAACGCGTTATAGTGTATCTTTTTTTTTTAAATAATCTTAACATCCTTTTGCTATATCCTATGCTATTTAATTATCTATTCCCGTAACAAATAACCCACATTGCGATCCTTGTGAATTCACTCAGAGCGCAACAATACAATGCCTGAAGATGCAAATTATATCACTAAAAAATGTATCTCAAAGCAAGGTAGCTAAACAGTTATGCATAGGTGAAAAAGGACGCCTAAACAGTTCCAGGGTTACTTTCCGTGATGAAAGTAATCCAGTCAGTCTCCAGGACAAAATAGATACGTGCCAAATTTTAGCGATCGGTTCAGCCTTCAAATAAATACAAGACTAAGGAAGACAAATAAATAAAACGACAAATTAATGTAAATTAGCATTATTAATATTTGTTTGGTTAGAGACTGCGGCATTTTATTTCGAATAACAAAGAAATAATTTCTAAATGGGCTTACGATTTAGAAATTTTGGTAATGGCGTCATAGCACGCTAAAACCGGAAACAATTCGAACCTCTTCGGAAAACACTGCCTACCCAAATATATATTGATACGAACAGGCAACAGAGTTTTTATAATTATGGTAAAAGGTATAGGTGCTCTTCGGAAAACACTGCCTACCCAAATATATATTGATACGAACAGGCAACAGAGTTTTTATAATTATGGTAAAAGGTATAGGTGCTCTTCGGAAAACACTGCCTACCCAAATATATATTGATACGAACAGGCAACAGAGTTTTTATAATTATGGTAAAAGGTATAGGTGCTCTTCGGAAAACACTGCCTACCCAAATATATATTGATACGAAGAGGCAACAGAGTTTTTATAATTATGGTAAAAGGTATCGGCTTTACTATAATCAAAAGCAGAAAGTTTGTTTGTATGGTTGTTAAGTAGGCATACCCACGGGATAGCCATAGTATGCCTGATAACCAAGAAGCGGCCGTATCGCATCATGTTCAAGTTAAGTCAGTGCAGCAAATTCCGGAGGCTAGCTTCGAATCGTGATGCGATCCCTTTTTACCACGCTTCCTTTGCGAATTATTGTAAGACCTAGGCTAGGGAGCTCGTGCCGCAAATCGGCCGAGCATAGTTAATAAGTTTAGTTTTAATATTATAATAATTAATAATGTAACTCTTAGACTAATAAATTAATATTAGTCTTAACATCTTTTTATGACCCTAAATATAAGTTGGTTTAACGCACGAATCAACAGAGAAACGGGTTGGCTTTAAAGTAATTACCCATTTTGTGGAAGATTACGTGAAATTTTATAGTAAATGGAATTGTTTATTTGTTTGTTTGTTGCCAACGTTGCGATGTGTTTATTGTCGTAGTATATTTATTTATTTATTTATTTTATAATAAACTTAAGTATAGGCATTGTAAGAGTTATGCAAGCCTGCCCTTAAGTTTTTATAACTCGTATTTTTCTTAATTTTATATCATCTGCATACCCTGTGCATATCCTCTATGCACGCAACTGATGATGATTATCAATCAAGGTCACATGAGCAGGAACAAAAAAAAATTGAGCTGTTGTCTGCGATTCTTTATGTCATCTGTGTAAATTTTAAATGATGCTTACTGTCTTCATATAACGGTGAGTTGAGCACTTCTTTGCCTTTCTCCAAAGCCTCGTTGTATTCAATTAGATCGCCTTCAGAAGATGGCGTCTCTTGCATCATGTCGTCTATTTCTTGTATTACCTGGAACATGTGAAATGAGCATCACACTGAAGCACTCTAAAGCCTTTATGCCCACGCAAAAAGAATTCATGTAAGTGCAAACACTAATACTACGACAACATTTTCCGTAAAAAGAAAGATCATGCTACTACAAGACTTATGGCATCAATGTTTTATAATCTTGCAGTGTCATACAGTCATGTGATGCCGAATATGGGTAATGGGAGTTCTAATGATAGCAAAATACAACTTGCAACATAGCTTGTCTCCCAGTTAATAATCTTAAAGTACACTGTGAGATTGTGGTAACATAAAAAACTCCCTTAGCGATGAGTTATCGTAGTTATGGCCATCAGCTAACTATTATGAACTAATTTTTATGTAATCAAAAGTGCCATCTATGGGCCTACTCGAATAGAAATATTTTTGAATTTGATTCAGTGGAAAAAGATCAAATTTATGAAGTTAATATTTTGGGAGACAGAGACAAACGATACGCAAATGGAGACGGACAATTTAAGAGAAGAAAGGAAGAAACCCATAACGGAATTTTAGCGTGACAGGGTATACCTGTAAGTTTATTATCTCCTAGTGATTTGATTATCCTTTATAGGTTATTTATTGGAAGCCTATTACGTTGTCATCGTACTTGTTTACTTACCTCGTCAGCTGTCTTGACAGGACATTCGTGATCCTGATGGAGACCGCCCAGTATCAGGGCATGCATGTCAAGATCCGACGCAACCGCCTCATCTTCAGAACTGTGGATCTCGTCGTCTGGAGTCATTGCACCCTACAGAAAGACGCAGCATGAAAGTCGTGACGTATAACTTATAAATTTACCTAAGTCCTAATAAACAAACGGTGAAACGTAATAAAAGTGAAAAAAAGAATTGGGGCTTTCCGATTTATAACATAGAACCATGCTATGAGACATGCTAAAACACTAACTTAACTATCTACTTTATTTTGATTTAAAGTCAAATCAAGTTATTCTGTACATATCTAATGACAATGTGAGATGGTGATAACAAAAAGAACACCCGGCTAAGTTTGTTGTGAGCTTCTTCTTAGACCAGGGCGCGATTTGAACCCTCGTAGCTTTAGTTTTAAGTTTACGATTGTAGTTATCGCCATCACTACTCACTTCTATGTACACATTTTGTATATAATAACGCATCAAAAGTGCCATCTATGTGCCTATTTGAATAAAGATATAATTGACTTTGACTTTGACTTTGACATACTGTACAAAGTTTACTGTTTCTCAAGGACTAGTTTGGTTAGTAATTCAAAAGTTGTCAGTTCTTTCGTCTGTTTTTCTGAGTAAGGATAAACACAGGAAATCGCTGAAATAGTTATATGTTATTTTTGCTGAGCGACATTGTAGATCACCAACCCGGTGATCAGATCAACTAAGAGCTACCGCTGCCCGTATTTCCTACAAGGCAGTACAAACGGCCGAGCACAGAACCCGACAGACCCTTCTGCGAAAGGTGCAGAACTCCTTTGTGGGGTTGAGTATACGCTTTTACAACATGATTCCTAAGGAAATTCTTGACCTACCAATGCATACATTTAAAAAATGTGTAAAAACGCATCTAGTACAGCGAGGTTACTATACATTTGATGAATTCCTCAATGACAAGGTAGAATGGAAGCAGCCAGCCTCGCTCTCATCTCCCGCAAGATAGCAAAATGATTGTAAATGTTGATGTTGGAAAAGAGCAACTACTGAGTTTCTTGCCGGCTCTTCTCGGTAGAATCTGCTTTCCGAACCGGTGGTAGAGTCACACAAACATGCATACTTGACGTTTCAAAAGTGCTTATAAAGTAGGCCTACTTGAAATAAATGAATTTGAATTTGAATTTGAATTTGATGGAGAGAGATCATATATCACAAGATTACTCGCCATAGCAGTAATCGATCCTCAGTCATAAGGGACCGACTAAAGAGAGAAAGAGAGAGATGTTTTACACTCTTTTGTTTTCTTGTAAATCTATAATATCTCCAGTATCTGTAGTATTAGTAGTGTAATATAGTAGTATAGTTTCTATAGTAGTTAATATTTATGTGGTCTATCTACGTTAATTCAAGAAATGTCTACATTCACACTTCACAGCATGATGCTATGTAATAAATGGAACCTAGGAGTTAAAATGTGAAGCGGTCAAGTGCGAGCGGGGCCTAAAGGTTGCCTACTTACAAGTATCCGCGTCCCTCCCACCTCCACGCCGCGACATCGTAGCTGCATCACGAGTGACATTGCAAACTTTAGCTATTTTGCGGTTAGAAAGTTAAAATTATTTGGAGTTTCTCTACAATGAGGGAATTCTATAGGGCAGGCGTTGCATTGTGGAAATCTAATAGGCACTAAACTTCAAGCCTAATTTAATAAAATCCACATAAGACGGACAAACCAATTCGGTGTCGTATTTATGATTATTTTTTTATTTTGTTAGCCACAGGGTCTCTCCCTTGAAACGTGCGCTCATGCTTTCTTCTTTTAGCATGTTTTGCTTTGACGCTAGAGCATTTTTAGGGTTTGTTGACGTTACAACAGCGTTTTTTTTACTTTCAGCTAATAAAGTACTCACTCCCAACTGCTCCGTTAACTAAAATTTTTTTTTTTTTTGCAAGCTAGAACATCATTTTTATAATCCCTTTTGGTGGTTATTCATTTCTGTTTATGAATTTATTTTAGATTTTTTTTCCAGATTATTTCCACATCAATTGAAATTAGGTTTTCATATCTTCCTTATAAAAGTTACAATTTATTTTTAACTCTAAAATATAATTTTTATTAATACATAACTATAACCTAAAATAAACTATTTAAAAACTAAATAAAATCTAAAACGTCCTCGAAACCACCGCAGCGAGGCACAGTTCCTAAGATGCTGGCAGCATTGCCCCTTTGGATGGCCAAACTAATTCGTTGGCCAAGGTAACTGCCCGCTCTAGGATCACCGGTAGACCGGTAGATCACCGGTGAAATTGAATTTAATTCGTATTTTTATAACCATAATTTAACTACTTTGTAAAATAACAATATTAAACAGTTTGGGGGTTATAAGAGTCCAAACATATGAATAAAACCAAGAGCGATCAACTCGTTGATCATTACCTAATCTATGTTTTTTGTTTGCCCAATCTTCTTAAATAAGTTATATTAAATTGCCTCATTGAAATACAGTTCATATTGTAGGTCCATGAACTGCGTTTCTTTTAAACAAAAGATACATACCGTTTTATTCTCATGAATAGTGAGTATCATAAACGAACTTTTAAAAAAGAATCCCGTAATAAAAGAACACCGAATTTTGGTTAACCACTGTTTAATTTTTATTTTTTATTAGTTACTACGTGCGTGCTTTTCGTAGCACAATCTTTCCATGAACTTAGTACTTTTAACAATAAGATTTTTTTTTTTTAAGAGCAAGCAAAAATTTTAACAAGTATATGACGAGGCAATTAAAAACAAGTAAGGGAAGACCTTAATATTTTTCTCACGAATTATTATTGAACTGAAAAAACGAGTTCTTGAACGAATCAAGTAATTCGACCGAGCTTCATTATTTTTATTTGAATACTAAATACACCGTTCGTACTACTTTATTTCGAATTCTGTTGCGTTTTATTAAATTTCGAGGTTTTGATCATTTCGATCAATTTGATGTTTTCGAGTTTTTGGTCAAATTTAGAGATTATCGTACTCAACAAAATTAGGAAAATAAATATTATTTTTTTTACTTAAATTTGTATTTGTATGCATATGCGCTGATAGCAAAATGAAAGCTTTTGAAGTTGTGTCTATGGTTGATTTTATTTTAATGTCAATGGAAGATAAAAAATAACCTTAATGTGAAGGCAATCTCCTACTTGACCTATTTCATTGTGAGCTTCAATGCGATATGAATAAACAAGGGTGACCTTGGGTTTTGATGTTATACTCGTAGCTATCATCCGAGCTGAATTGAAGTAGCTGTGAAACCACTTGGAGTCTTTATTACTATAAAGACTCGGTAGAAATAAGTCCACGCAAACTATCTTTAAAACGACCTCAATGAACGCAAATAATATTGTTTTAATAAAGGACCCAATGTACCTACAGAGCAAATTTTTAGCAGGAATGCAATCAACTGTGGGAGAATTTAATTCAGTTTTTTTTTAAGCTAAAAAAATTTTAAAGATGAGAGCACCTAGCAGATGGACAAGATACGTAGTAGCTTGAAGATATCTTATGATACAACGCATAAGAAACTTTACCTTTTTATCACTGAGATTCAGAGTCGGAATATGCATCTTCCGCGAGAAAGACTTGGTCCAATCGATTGGCAGAATGTTCCCGAAGTTTCCTGTGATTGTCCACCACATCCTGCAACAAAAAAAAACATTCACTTATACGAAGAAACAAAGGATATTGACTTAGCTGAACCACTTAATCTATTCAGTTCTTCACTGGACGAGTTCATAAAGGCAACTACGTATTTATTAAGTTATGCTCATTAAAGTCCTATTATAGTATAAAGGACTCCGTAATCGACAAAAAAGCTTGGGTGTGAATTGCTCTAACCAGGTTGCTCTTCTAATAATTTTAAATGGCCTTGTGAGATGGTGATAACAAATAAAAAACACCCGGCTAAGGTTGTTGTGGGAGTCTTCTTAGACCAGGACGCGTTTGGAACCCTCGTAGCTTTAGTTAAGTTTACGAATGTGGTTATAGCCATCATCTCACTACCGTGTTATTCTGTGTACATAACGCATCAAAAGTGCCACCTATGGGCCTACTTGAATAAGGATATTTTTGACTTTGACTTTGACATTATAAGTTTTAGTTTTTTTTGTTTATAGATTTAGCTTATTCATCGCATTAGGATAAGCCTGTAATGACAAGTTAAGTTTAGTAAATAAATAAATAATTTCAACATTCCATGACAATATAATAAACATGTTATGTTATTTAGGATGTCTACATAGACTGTCAATTTTGACGTTATAGTATATCACTACTTGTACTTTTGGTTACATAGGAATCTAGGGATTACCTTCACTCATTTTTTACTCGTGTACTAACTACTAAGTTTGTAGACTGTTACTTAACTTTTATGTCCCAATGGTTTAGTGACGAAATAGTAGGCAAAAGTTAGTGTGGTATAATATAATATTATGCACCATATTAAATTCCCTTAAGAAAAAGCGGTCCGAATCCAATCAGTGTCAGGCACTATTCCAATCAGCTTTATATCTAGTAATTTATCGAACGCCCGTAATAATGAACGCTCGTGTCGAGCAGTCGGATTTGTGTCAACCGTATTTATTATGATCCCGATCTTTTTAGCCGATTAACCTAAGACATGTTTGATACTATACCGAGACGATTTTCGAAGCCATAAGCAGTAAGCCTTCATGTTTATTTTGAAGTGACATAACACTTTAAATTGTATACGTTTTGTTTCTTCTTGTTTTTAGATTTTACTTAATTTTGAGTGGTTTCTTTATCTCGACTGCAATCCTAATGGTTAATTATGCAGCTTAAGACGGTAGCGGGCTAACCTATTCGGGGTATGGTAATTATACCGCTGGTGCTTTATCGCTTGGCAGCAAGTCTTCGTTGATAGGGTGGTAACTAGCCACGGCCTAAGAGCATCTAACCATACAAAATGGCGGAACACCAATTATATAATTTTCAATAGATACAGATGGAGCATACAGAATTTTCCCATTTTAACCTGTAGAAGATCTCTATAGATAGATAGAACGGAAGATGTGTGTTATCTTTCAATTATTATTTATTTGTATTGTGGAACCTATCTTTTCTGTAAAGAGACTTCAGTGATGATTGTTCACACGGGTACTGGTTTCACGTGTACACGACCATGGCCTTGTGCTGTAATAAAACCACAAATATCATGTGGAATAAATTCCCACCGCACTCCCCGCGAGTGTGTTTAACGCTGGGAGTAGCGGGATTGCGTCAATCTTCCCAATTATTTGCGTCAAGGTCAACGAAGGATGGTAATGAGTAATGGCATTTTATTTCTAGCACTCACTTTACTAACTATTTCTGGCTCCTATTTATTACGCATAATTCAAAGATAAAATGTTTGAAGTAAAGAATATTGCTAATTCAGAAAGTAAGAGTCGAAATACCAGGAATTATAAGATCACAAAGTCTCTCAAATTCAGCTAATGTTTCCTTTTTTTTTTTTTTGAAGCAAGCGTAAGTTTTTATGGAGGTTTAGTTATTTTAGAACTCAAATCATGTAATTATTTTCACCATCATCATTATCAACCTATTACCAACACACAGGGCACTGGTTTCCTCTCGGAACGAGAAGGCCATATATTTCAACACTCTGGCAAGTGCGGATTGGTAGACTTTATACGAATTTGAGAACGTTATGGAGAACTCTTGGGCATGCAGGTCTCCTCGTGACATTTTCCCTCACCATTAACCTCAGCAGGTAATATTTAATTTACTTTAAAATAAAAAAACGCATATTACTCCGAAAAGTTAAAGGTGCATGCCGGTGATCCAACTCGGTCCGAAAGGGGGCCGAAGCTGTAACCACTAGGGCTGTCACCGCTTTGTGATTATTTTAAACCATACAATGAAAACTAATGTTTTTTTTCGAAATTCATTGTGTTTACGAGTCTTCTTCTTAGGGTGCCGCCTCCTTACGAAGGTTGGCAATCATTAGGGCTATCTCTACCTTGGACACCGCTGCTCTTAATAATGATTTGGTGCTCTTTCCAAACCATTGTCGTAGGATTTTGAGCCATGATATTCTTCTTCGGCCAGGCCTTCTTCTGCCTGCCACTTTACCTTTACTGTGTTTCATCATCATCATCATCATCTCAACCAATTGACGTCCACTGCTGGACATAGGTCTTTTGTAGGGAGTTCCACAATGCACGGTTTTGGGCCGCTTGCCTCCAACGGCTCCCAGCTACTCTCCTGATGTCATCTGTCCACCTCGTTTAGGGCCGACCTACGCTGCGTTTACCGGTGCGGGGTCGCCATTCCAGCACCTTAAGACCCCAACGTCCATCGGTTCTCCGAGCTATGTGCCCCGCCCATTGCCACTTCAGCTTCACTGTGCTGTGTTTACGAGTAGCGAACTAAATATTTAAGCTCTTTTTGAACAAAAAATTCCATGGGGAATTAGTCGCAGTCAGATATTACCTTCATAACAGGTCACAGGAGCACATAAAACAAAACGGGCGTTCGTGACTCAGCCGGAGACGCAAATTGGCGTCAATTTGAGATCGCGCAGCACGTCACGGCTCAATTGAGGAATGTGTCACTTACATTACATGCAAGTATGCTGCGGTTTATCACAGTCTGCCTTGGAAGGGCCAGATTTTTCCACAGCTTCTCTAAATATACAACTTCTATATCAGAAACCAAGTTTATTGGGATTCGATTGTCGTTTCAAAATGCCATTGTATGTTGCATTGTGGTACCCACTTTAAGAAAAAGCTTTGGGATTGTTTGCAAGACAAAGGAGGAATATTAGTGATGCTTAACATAGGTAATATTAAATTTCTTTTATAAAGTTATTATAAAACAGACATGGAAAGTCTCATCACCATCATTAAATCAATCCATTACCGGGCCACCACCACCAACCACGGGTATCGTCCCACAGTGAGAATATTTGAGGCCGTATTCCACCAAGCCAGTCCAGTGCGTATTGGTGGACTCCACACGCATTAAGGTAGGTTTCCTCACGATGTTTTTCTTCACTGTTGAAGCAAGTGATATTTTTAATTCTTAAAAGTTTCGAACATTTACCCACTGTTTTTCTGGCCATTAAAAGGTAAGCGCTAACTTGGAAAGAGTACGACAGTTTATTAAACCGATACCAATAATCGATTTAAACGTAGCATCGTATCAAACTGGTGATTCACTGGAAAGTACGACGTTGTAATTATTCCCTGGTAGTTTCCAAAAAATTGTCTTCTGTCGGGAATTGAGTCCGGAATTCGATGCTTTGATAAAACACAAATCCACACTAACTAATAAGTGGTTACTAAGTTCAAGATATCCGCATCAAGACTGATTTACAAAATGGCTTTGATGTTAAAACTTTTACAGAAATTGATGTTTTAATTTTAATTGCCGAGGCCTGATGATCCGGATTTATTTATTCACTCGGACTCGGGAATGTATCGCTTCGTTTATTGCACATAGATCTATTTAAATTCTACAAACGTTAATAAAATGGTTAGTCTGGAACTGGACCAGTCCCTGTCGATGACATGCAATTGTTATCAGTTAATATCAATAAAATGAATGATGACAGTTGTAGAACGCTTTTGCATTGCTTATTTATACAAACAGTTGGACGACAATTGTTTGATTACTATTGTATTGGCGTGCAAGGTTTATAGTTTATGAGATGGTTAAATGGTGAGACGGCACCATTTCTTTCGATATCGCTAAACCAATTTAGTTCATTACATTAAATTATGTTTTTATCTGATGTTGTCATTGTTTCACCAGTATTTAATTCTAAATGCCAATAAAAATTTCAGAACCGACGGTATACTAATACATATTTGAGATTTCATCAATAAACCTTCTTAATAAGTCAAATTCAAAATTCAAATTCAAAATTTCTTTATTCATGTAGGCCTATCACAGGCACTTATGAAGCGTTCATACATAATTGTTTATATAATTGTAACGGGATGGTGATAACTTCGTTCGCCAACTTAAATCTAAAGCTACGAGGGTTCCAAACGCGCCCTGGTCTAAGAAGAGCAAAACTTAGCCGGGTAAATTTATTTTTTTGTTATCACCATCTTCCAGTAAATTTAAATTTAGCTATGAAGCTAGAGCAATTCACACCCAAGCTTTTTTATCGTTTAAATAATCCTTAATGTTATAATAGGATTTTTCTGTAAGCTTACGTTTTATATAAACTTTGAACTTATTGAGAGACAACTCAAAGATTTCATTTGGTAATTTGTTATAAAATAATATACAATTGCCCTTGAATGAATTTGCAATTTTGTGTAGCCTAGTAAACTGCACAACGAGTTTATTTTTGCTTCTAATATTAATATTGTTACAGTGCATTTTCTTTATAAATTTTGATATATTTTTATGGACATAAATTAAATTTTCATATATGTACTGACTATGCACCGTCATTATTTTAACTTCTTTAAATTTATCCCTTAATGACTCTCTTGGGCCCATTTTATATATCGCACGAACAGCCCTTTTCTGCAGGACGAAAATAGAATCTATATCAGCAGCATTACCCCATAATAAAATGCCATAGGACATAATGCTGTGAAAATAACTAAAATAAACAAGCCTAGCAGTTTCTATGTTTGTCATATGACGAATCTTTTTTACCGCGTATGCTGCAGAACTAAGTCTGTTCGCTAAATTATTTATATGTGGGCCCCATTGAAGCTTAGCATCTAAAGTTATTCCTAAAAAGATTGTCGTATCCACCAAATCCAACTCCTCATTATTAAGTTGTACAATGGTTTTTACTTGTAAGTAATGGCAAAACAGTAATTTGATGCTCAAAAAGATTTTTGAGCCTAAAAAGTTGGAATTTTTTTTCAATTGGTTTTTAATATGTTTTTTTAAACACACTTTCGTATATTTGGCGCTCACATCGCTTTCTTAGCAAAATGGCGCCCAAAAGTAGTTTTACTATGTGAAATTACTAGGCGGAATTTTTTTTTAAAGAGAATTGAGAGCGAAATTTCAAGGTCAAGGTTTCTGTTTTAAATAATATCTCCTTTTACATAGCGCACATTGACAGTAGTCCTTATTAATTCAGTAATTCGATAGTTTAATCGGGAAGGTTTCTTATTTTCTTTTTTGTGTGGCTGTCTTAAACTAAAACTGTTTAATTTTCCGTAAAGTGCCCCGTAATATAGAACTCTTTCTATATAGGAAAACTAAAGCTAACCAAAATATTTAAAAGAACAGCTGGCCCGAATCAAAATCTTCCACCTACATGGGGGCAGTATAAGTTAAAACGTATATAACCATAGTTCCCGGCTCTTTCTATTATTAAGTACTAAATTATGCAGTCTTAAAACGGAATACTCATGGAGTTATCATAAGATACATTTTCAATGCGAAGTTTCGAAATGGTAGTTACTCAGTGCCAATGATACTAGTGAACAGAAAACTTACGTGGCCCCAGTATTGACCACGTAATTACAAATATTTATAAATTAAGCTGACCTTTACGAAGTACGGGAAAGTTTATTGCAGCTTATCTCCAAGCAAAGTTTACGCTTATCATCAATCGTGTCGCCAATATGAGATGAATGCCCATTTCGGTCATGTAATGTCGAAGTGAGGTTATGCATTTTTAACAATATTATTTTGTTTAATGCCATGTATTCCGCGACAATCAAACTACGTTATTGGTTTTCTACGATTGGCAGTGTAGGGGAAATCTTCTGAGTACGTTGGCCACCGACTACGCCTTTTTGCTAAATATTAAGATATTTGTTATTAAATCAGGTTTTAAACTTAATACGGTATCTAATGGTTTCTAAATTTATTGTATCCCAGTTTCATATTTATACATTAACTATGGCATAGTTTTTTTATGGATCTCAAATTTTAATATGGATGACGTAGGTATATGTAAAGAAATACAATACATGTTAATCTTTATATTGTACCTACATTATTAATTATTTTGTCAGTAATTGTTATTTGTACCTACTTATATCTTAGGGCCGGTTTTTCACAAATTATATAGTACTAACTGACCCCAGAGCCATCTGTCGGGCTGATTTGTGAATCTAAACCATCCAGGGTGCCACCCAAACGCATACCGAAAAATTCATTCAAATCGGTCCAACCGTCTAGGAGGAGTTCAGTGACATACACACGCACACAAGATATATATATATAAAGAAAAGATATAATTTCTCCGCAGACGGGTTGCAATTTTTTTTACTTTTGTTTTTACCGCCGCACCGATTTTAATTAAATTAGACTCACAGATAGATCATCACACAGACATCCTGGAAAAGGACATACTCTCTAGCTTTTTTTTCAAAACTTAGGCGAACCGCTGGCGCTACTATAATTCAATTTTTAAAACCTTAGAATTTTATTTTTAATAAATGAGTCTTGTTCTCACGCCGCACTGTAATGGTGAGGAAGAAAGGAAGTGTACTAATGAGGAAGCAGAGTACCTCTCGACATATTTCTTGTGAGTGCAAGCGAGTACCTGACTTAGATTTCTCCCAAGATAAAAGCCTTAGTTTCTTTGTGTCTCTACAGTAAAGCCATTTAGTGAAAGGAAACTTATTTGCTTATGTGCTTCTCTCATCACAAAAAGAACTGTTTAATGTCCGATGTGGCAAAGGTGTCAAGAAGTGTGCAAGCTATCTAATTGTTACGGTTAATGGAGGCGTAGTTTAGTTCAAGGAAAGTGGTGCCTATATAGCCCAGTGTTTAGAGCTTCGGCCTCCGTCTCGAAGGGATCGAGTTCATGTCATTCACTTCTTCAACTTCAACTTTCCTAAGTTATGTGCGTTTTAATTCACATACAATTAAATTATCAATTAGTAAAACGGTGAAGGAAAACATATTAAGGAAACATGCACAATGAGAACTTTGTGTAGAACTCTCAGTTCTACACAAAGTTCTCATTGGTGTGTGAAGTCTATCAATCCACACTTGGAGAGCGTGGTGGACCACGGCTTAAACTGTTCTCACTCTGAGTGGTGACCCCCGTTCCAGGATGTCAGCTATCTCTGAGTTTTTTTTTTTTATTCTCATTTGTACACCACTCAGAAAAACTAAAAAAAAAGAACAAACACTCAAAGATTGAAGCAGGCAACCTTAGGATTGAGCCAGGCAACCTTAGGATTAAGAAAATTAAAAGAAAAACTAATCGGTGGAGTACACTATTTAGAACGTACAAACGAATAACTACATACTAATACATAAACCAGACTACACAAATACAACAATACTATTGATAAATATAAAAAAGAAATATACTAATACATATTCTAACATACCATATATACTTAAATATGAGTTAGAGTAGATAAATAAATAACAATAGTCAATATAAATTTCACGCCATTTTGTTTTCACGTTAATTTAAAGAAATACGCGTGCTCTGTAATGGGCCCGTAATGTGGCAATGATAATGATTACGTTTGCTCCAAATAAATTATAAAACTTGGTTTTTTTCTTGTACTGGTAGTTTCGTTATCGCTTTAATCACTTCATTTATATTAAAACTACAAGTTTACTGCATGCACGGGTATTGTCTCAGAAATGAGGGGCGAAGTTATAATGGTGTGCGTAGGAAAAATCGTACACTTTATAGTTATTTCCTGCGAGCGTTGGCGTTTGTTATTGAAACAATACCTACACCACATTGAACTGTATCTGTTTAGGTGTTATCTGTTATTTAAGCTGCGAATGACAAGCTCAATGGCACGGGCTGGTGTTGTCATCACGAGCTGCTGTGACGCAAGACCGCCATATGGCCACTCGTTTGCGGTATGCAGATGAATGTTTGGCAATGTAATTATGAAATAGGAGTACCTATTTGGGAATGATCCTTGCCAATCCTCGCCTTGTCTAGGATCTCAGAATTGACACATGGAATTCATTCATACAGTGACTGGCTGTCTAAACTTTTCTAATCTAATCTATATATTTTTTTCCTTGTAAATAATTTTGCCTGTTAATTTGTCAAACGTTTTTTATTAAGGCCATAGATATAGGGAAGACACTGCCTCCTGTAACACAGTTAAAACTTCCGCAGGAGACAGGGCTTAACACTAATGAAATGTATACGTTTTTCTGATTAAATAAAGATATACTATTATTATTGTTGTTATACTGCCAAAATGCAACACCTTTAGCAACCATTTGTACCATTCTATATTGTGGTCATTCTTAGTCGATATTACTGCACTTCTTTGTTTACGCATGGAAAATTCCTCCCAAAACCCAAATCTCCGCATCTTCACCGGTTCGGATCTTCTTCGGTTGGTTGAGCATAATCTGTTTTCATTCAGTCAGGCACTTTACGGTTTTAAGGTAGGTTATATAAAAAAGATCTGTTAGCTATAAATATTAAATCTATTTTTGGTTCTTAATTAGTCCTTTAATTTGCCAGCTTTAGTTACTTTTTTATTTTTATTAAGTAATGCAGAATTATTCAAATTGTTTATTGGTTTGTATTCAGTACTAAAAAATAGGTACGTACATATAATTTCTAGTCATTCAAAAATTAAAAGACATTTCCGATCGTTTTATTACCGAACCGATATTGAGTAACTTCGTCGTCTAGAAACACATTAACAACTCCACAAATAATAACTAGACGTTGAGGCTAAAGTTGTTTTTCTTACACGCGTCGATTGACAGAACAAGTAACATTAGTCTCGACAAATTTGTGCGTATGCTTATGATTTGTGCGACATTTATATATCTCGTCAGTCAGCAGGGCTAGCACGGGCAGGAGACAAAAATTAAATCCCCCGATAATATCCCCTGCAGCAACGGATATAATTAACGTGTCCACCTGCTTAAGCACGGGAATATGGAATAGGAGAAGTTTACCCCCGTTTATTATTTCACATATATTATTTGGATATTATTTCCCCTTAAAAAAGCGGGAGGAAAAACAATTTGTATCCTTCCCCCGGGGATATAATTGTCTCCTGCCCATGCTAGCCTTGCTGAAATCATTGCATTGATAAATTGTGCGGTTACATTAATATCAATACCCTATAGCAGTACACTGGATTAAAGGCCTCTCCCATCGGAAGGATTTGCCTGCATTCATCACGCTGGGTAGACGCGTGAGTGATCGCAGTAGATGGTTATGTACTATAACCATGAGAACGCTGATGCCCGTCTTCCGTTATACTCGTATTTCCTAAGTCGCCTCGTACGACACACATTGGAAGAGGAGGGATGACAACTGTATTCTGATCTGCCGTCACCACACGGTTGGTATCAACCAATGGAAATTTCACTGGTGAACTTAATTAAAACTTCCACAAAACATCAAAATGTTGTGTATCTCGTGTACAACGTTCGCTATAAAAACGAAGCCATTTTTACCCACGATAAAGAGGAGACGGTATACGTTTTTTGTGTGCATGTGTGTGTGTTTTTTAATTACCATTTTCCTAAAAAGCTTGTGTGCAGTAACTACCATATGTGCTTAAATATATATACGGCTGGCCGGGTGTGTAACGTGTGGTGACGGCAGATCAGAATACCACTTCTCCTCTTCACGTGCGTGTCGTACGAGACGACTAAGAGAATCAGCGTGATCTCTGCTACTACTACCATTTACTCGATCATGAACCAGTCTACCCAGCATGGTGATTATGGGAAAATCACTCCTATTGGAAGAGGCTTAGGCCGCAATAACAGGTATATGTTTTAATATATTTATCTTAATATATATAAATCTCCTGTCACGATGTTTGTCCGCGATGGACTCCTAAACTACTTAAACGATTTTAAATTAAATTGGCACACCGTGAGCAGTCTGCTCCAACTTAAGAGATAGGATAGCTTAGATCTTTAATTATAGTCGCAATTTTATTTTATTGCAAATTATTTGTCTTTAATTAATTGACAGTCACATGCATTTAAGGCTTAACGATACTGAATACTTTAAAAACAAAATCAAACGCAGACGAAGTCGCGGGCAACAGCTAGTTGTATTATAAATATTATATTCTTGAGCAACTTCTTACATACATTTCTAAGAAGAAATTTAGAATTGTATAAACGTATCGGCACCAATTTAAACGTATAAATATGTATCTATTTCAATCAATATGTGAAGTATAATAAATAGAACGCCTTTCAAATTGTACACGCTAAAGAAACACAGTTCTAACTAAATTACGAGATCAAATACGACGATCTCATATCACGGGAATTGGATTGAAGTCAACCCCTTTGACTTCAGCTAACTTTAGGTAGCTACGAGTACTTCACTTCTGCTTTACGTTTTTTGTTCTTGTCGTCTATACCGACGAAGCCGACCTAATTTCTTTTGGCTCTTGAATCTTGATCAGCTTTATTAGATAATGCTTGCAGAGGAAATAACTTCGCAATGTTAATTGCTTTGGAATCTAGACATGTTGAAAAAGGATGAAAAAAAAGACAGTAGACTGCCATGTGCGAAGTACTTACTTGAAACTAATGACTCAAAATATACATGTATATCTACTGTTTACTCTATTCGTGAGATCTGTTCTATGCTTCAAAGAACTTATTTATTTATTAGGAAGCCAACGTGGATACGTTATTATGAAAATTAAGCTTAATTTGCCTTTACAATGAATAATTGTAATTTTTTTTTTAGCTCTTACCAATTATTCATTGTAAAGTCAACATCTCCTGAGGATGCTCCGGAGCGAAACGTGCGTAGATGGTACATTACCGAAGATCTGTTTGGTGTGGAGTATAAGGATTGAAGAAATCATAAATTACACCATACAGATTCTCCTGGTTTTCGCCGACTATAGCAATTAAGCTTAGTTTTCATAATATATCATGGATTTCCGCAAACGCCTGCTTCTATACAATATTCAAAGAACTTAATTACATCTTTCTGAAAAGTTGAAAGTAAAACTTCAATAGCATCAATTAGTTGCTTTAAACCTTTTTAAATGAAATCGAAAACACCATAAACACGACATCGTACCGGACGCTAAATCGATGGGGTGGTAACTAGCAAGTATAAAACAATAGATGGTAACGGGCTAACCTGTTAGTATCGGAACGCTAAATCACTTGGCGGACTACTATGTCGGTATGGTGGTAACTAGCCACGGCCGAAGCCTCCCACCACACCAGATTAGAGGAAATTCAGAAATTATAAATTCCTAAATTACCCCTAACGGCAACACGGACCTCCAACTTAAAAATACGACTCTCTATTTTTTTTTTTTTAATATATTACGACAATACACACATCGCCGTCTAGCCCCGTAGCTTGTGTTATGGGTACTAAGATGACTGATGAATATTTTTATAATAAATAGAACTTAAACTACTAAAAAACATAAATACTTATAATATACAGATAAACACCCAGACACTGGAAAACACTTATGTTCATCACACAAACATTTTCCAGTTGTGGGAATCGAACCCACCGCCTTGGACTCAGAAAGCCGTCGTCTCGATACCTACCTACCAGTCTGAGGCAAGACTGACATTGTTTATCATAAAAAAAGTTAGGTTTATATTGTAGTAGGACAGATACCTACCTTTCCCTACAAGGAGAATCTTGTTATGAGCGTAGAAATTATGAAAGTTGTGTTTCTAGCTTAGTTATTAATATGGTATGCATATTTGTGTAGGCACCAAAAATGGTTTGCGATGTCCCCAAACACGCAGTGGAAATGGAGCCTCTTCTTATACAGTCATGGTGATATGTACCGTTAGCTCTTTACATTTGCTGTTAGCTAATCGTTTATCTTTGTAAACAGCTACGGTTACACGAAATCTTTTATCTGAACGAGGTTTAGTAGTAGGCTGATCAATGCCGTAACTTGTAACCAGTCAGATTATTCAGACGGCCGATTGGCGCAGTGGGCAGCGACCCTTATTTCTGAGTACAAGGCCGCGGGTTCGATTCCCACAACTGGAAAATGTTTGTGTGATGAACATGAATGTTATCATCGCTTCGTATAGCCTTCTTCTATAATGTGCAATGAAAAATTGAAACACAAAGAAAACAAGATGTATATATGCTTACACTAGCGGACCCAATGCCATCTGTCGGGCTAATTTGAGAATGTAAACCATCCAGAGTGCCATTCAAACTTATACCAAAAAATCATTCAAATCGGTCCAGCCGTCGAGGAGGAGTTCAGTGACACACACACACGCACGCAAGAAATATATATATATATATATAAAGATATATATAGATTATATATAGGTAGATTGAATAAGTACCAATTGGCACAACACCCCCCCCCCCCCATATGAAAAAAATATGTAGACAACATAATAAATAAATATACTACGACAATACACACATCGCCCTCTAGCCCCAAAGTAAGAGTAGCTTGTGTTATGGGAATTAAGAGGACTGATGAATATTTTTATGAATAATATACATAAATACTCATAATATACAGATAAACATCCAGACACTGGAAAACACTTATGTTCATCACACAAACATTTTCCAGTTGTGGGAACCACGGCTTTGCACTCAGAAAGCAGGGTCGCTGCCCATTGCGCCAGTCGGCCGTCAATGATTATATATCAAGGTGTGTACTGTGTACCTAATTGTCGCAACTTGATCTACGATCAAGAACCTCGTGGGAGGTTCACATATAATTTGTTCATCACATTGTAGTTACTTGCGAAGTTCGTAAGTATTTACAATGAATGAATCTCATACTTAAACAATAATAAATCGTGACATGGCCGGATTCGTTTTCAGCATGCGATTGTGTAATTGTGTGCATTCTAGGAGCTATCGGGTTCTTCCTAAATCAAATTTTATATTTTTACTAGCGTACCCAGCCCGCTTCGCCGGGCTATATATTGCTTTATTCTATTTAAACAATAAACTTACATCATTAAATTTTTAATTTAAGTACCATAATATATTAAATCATTTATTTCTCTCCGTATTCATTCTTTTCAATTCTCTTCTCGAGCGGGTGAAGATCATTATCTACACCCATGTACACCCAACAATAGAATATCATCATAGTAAATAAAAGCTGTATTTGACAGTTTGACAGTTCAAAAATAGGAATGCTCCGATCGTCACCAAACTTTACAGGATTACTCGCCAGGTCAATCCGGAGATTCCCTGAAAGTTTCATTGAAATCGGTCCAGCCGTTTCAGAGCCTATACGGAACATACCCACACACTTTCTCTTTTATAGATACATATATAGAAGATAGATAGAAAGTCCTTTTAGCCAACGCTTGGTAATAAATATCGAACTATGCCACGGCCGAAGCCTTTTACCAGACAGGAGACAATTCACAAATTATAAATTCCCAAATTGCCAATGATCGAATCCGGGGCGTCTGCTTATGGGGGTTGCCGTAAAACTGTATAAATAATTTTGCAGCCTTTTTTATTGTAAGCTTACTACTAGAAAGTTTTACTAGGTAAGTATATTTTATGTATAAATTTCATTCGCCTACGCACGATTGCACAGTAACTTTCATGGTTAAGAGAGACGTTGGGAAATATCTATACTCATATTATTATTACAAAGAGTTTGTGTGTTTGCTTGCTTACACGCGCTTATCTCAGGAATTAATGATTCTTTATTTAAACAGAAAAAACTTATATATTTCGATAGTGTGAAGCCCTGTCTCCTGCGGTAGTTTAAACTGTGTTACAGGAGGCATTGTCTTCCCTATATCTTTGGCCTTAACAACAAACGTTTGACAAATTAAAAGGAAAAATTATATAAAGGGGAAGAAAATTATATAAATTTGTGAGGCGGGTGCGTAGGTACTTTTGATTGGTTTGTGGGTATACGAAATGAAAATGTTTTTCGTGTTGGATAGTCCATGTATCAAGGAAGGCTATGTTACACTACGCTATGAAGTATAATGCAAAAACGGAATTAAATATTCCTTTTGCGAGCTTCCATTGCGTGCGCTGCGAAAACGGATTAAGTTACGCAAAAATCGTATAAGTATCACGGAATTGTGTCCCTTTAACGTTTCTTTAACATTTTTATGGCGATATTTGTTATTAAATAATGAATTATTATTATTAATTTTATTTAATTAATTCTAACCAAAATTTACATGTTGCCTCAATAAATGTTATGGTGTAATCATAAATTCTTGAGAATTTTAACGTGCCGTCAACAATGGGTAACCTCTAAGGAAATTCATTAACAATAGTGGCATCTACCTGCTCACAACATCAATAAAGATATTCCATATAAATAAAAATTCTAACATTTGACGGCCGAGTGGCGCAGTAGGCAGCAACCCTGCTTTCTGAGTCCAAGGCCGTGGGTTCGATGCCCCCAACTGGAAAATGTTTGTGTGATGAACATGAATGTTTTTCAGTGTCTGGGTGTTTATCTTTATATTATAAGTATTTATGTGTTTTTTATAAAAAAAATATTCATAAAAAAATATTTATCAACTATCTTAGTACCCATAACACAAGCTACGCTTACTTTGGGACTAGATGGCGATGTGTGTATTGTCGTAGTATATTTATTTATTTATTAATAGGTATTATATAATATATTGATATTAATACTTATCCATAAAAAAATGTTATTCATCATGATTTAAAGAAAACCGAAACAGACACGAAGTCGCTGAAAACAGCTAGGTAGCTAGTTCTTAATAAACTATAGTTAGATTTTATAAAGTGTGAATGAATTGATTTGCTTTGGTTATTGCATCATTGCGTGTGTTACTATGTTAATAGCACGTCTAACCAATCAGTGGTTACTGTTATTACAATCTACTAGCAAACAAAAAAATCAATTCGGATGAAATAATATACCATTAGGTATCTACTGTTGAGGTCAGATGATGGTCTGGTGATTTTTTTATCTAACGTACAGATAGGTCGTACTTCCTAACAAAAATGAAACCAATCCGGTGGGAATATAGACGTAGTGTAACTAACTCTATGCCAAAATCAAGTCAACTAGTTGCTTAGTAAAGGACCAACAAACAAACATACCCACTTTTACATTTTTATAACATGATTTTCGACTGGTTAATTTAAGTTGGCATAACTTATATAAAAATATCAAAATTGGTGCAGTAGTGGTGTCCAAAATATTTGACTTCGACCTTGAGCGGTTTAATTGTCAGTAAGGACACAACAGTATCTCTATAACACGACATTTCGAATAGAACCAGTCATGAAAGAAACAGGATCCAAAAATGTTTTATCTGCAGGAGTTCATTTACTTTTTTTCGTTTCTGTGCTTCGGGGAATACTGGAATACAGAGTGGATTTGGACGCCGCATTCCATGGACCATAAAAGGAACTATTTACATAATGTGAGCTTTTAACGGTTACCAAAAAACAGAAAAGCTAAGAATGGTATGATGGTAAATGGATCCTTAGTTTTTTTGTACCTTATCCAGGCAGATAAAAGATACTGGCTATTGCCTCCATTTATCTCGTCTATACAAATCCAATGGGAACGCAGACGTAGAGTAACTCAATGCCAAAATCAAGCCAAACATACACACTTTTGCATTTTTAATAAATAATAAATATACGACAATACACACATCGCCATGTAGCCCAAAAGTAAGCGTAGCTCGTGTCATGGATGCTAAGCTAGCTGATGAATATTTTGATGAATATAATATAATGAAATACTTATAATATACAGATAAACAACCAGACTGAAAAAAAAATCATGTTCACCACACAAACATGTTCCAGTAGTGGGGAACAGCCTTGGACACAGAAAGCAGGGTCACTGCCCATTGAGCCATTAGGCTGACAGGTCAGGATTCTTACATTATTATGGTACCTTTTTCCAACAACAGCGGCAGTGGGTGATAGTAAATATATAGATACTGTAGTAATAGGCTTTTGCCCCATTTTCGTGAGCACCGTATTTGATACCCGGCACGGAGTTTATAGTTTTAAGTTATGTGGGTTTAAGCAATTAAAGATCACCTGCTCTAACTGTTAAGGAAAGCTTAGTCATAAAACCTGAATAACGGAGAGTCTTCTTAATGTTCTATGAAGTCTATGAAAATGATGCTTCGCGAAAAGCAGGAGAATTTTTTCGGTGAAATTTATATTTTTTTTCAGTCCTTATACGCCACACCAAACAGATCTACAGCAATGTAGGGTACACGTTTCGCTCCGAAACCGGAGCATCCTCAGGAGATGTTGACTTAATGACTAATTGTTGATGACGATAAAGAATTGTTAAGATAGGAGCAAAGTTACTAAGGGTACTTTAAAAAGCAGAGTTACAGACATAACTCAACGAATCGCAAAGCAAAAGTGGCAATGGGCGCAGAAAAAGCTCGGAGGACTGATATGATGGATGGACCAAGCGACCTTTGTTCAGTTGATACGACAACGAATATAAATAAGCTAGTTACAATACTGTGATATGAAAAAACGATCTCTACTGCCCAGGGTTGCCAACTGTACTCTAAAATAGAGTATTGTACCCTATTTCTTGTAGTTATTCTAATCCATAATGCTAATCGAGTAGGTACACTAAAGTAGTATTTTTACACAACTTTACTATATCCATAAGAATTACCATTTTCATAACCTAATATATTTTTTTTATACTTGCTTGTGGATTTGGTATCAACAAAATTATTAGGTTATGAAAATGGTAATTCTTACTCGACCCGGTTCTTACTCTGAACTTGACGTTTTTGAACGCTGATATATATATACATATATTTAAAAAGGAGTAATGCAATTCTTTTAAAAATGGAATGGAACAAGAATTATATTAATATAAATAAATTTATTTAACTTTTAAAATTAGAATAAATATACTCTTTTTTATTTGTAAGGACCCCCACTATAATTTTCTTCTCTAGGGAAAGCATACCTACGCATTCCTTCCCAGGAAGGGTGCGGACTCAAAAGCGAGCCATAATACCCACTGAACCCTAGCGAGTCCGAAATGTTGTTTTAGTAAACACCTCTCTGAGAACTCTAATTCTTTTTAATAATATTGGCAACCTTACCGCTGCCCGACATATTAGTAACGAGGTTAAGTTCGCAGTGCTTGTGTTATCAACGTGACTACACAATGGCTTACTAGGTCGTCGCAAGTGAGAAGATTATGACAAAAATAACGTCAAATATTGAATAGATGTTCTGACATTTAGGTGAATTGTGTGGCATTTTTAAATTTTCGACTTTTGGTGAAAGGTTTTACCGCTTTATAAATAACTGTTCAAACTAGTCATCGTTTATTTCAGCATCCTATACCCGTCTCCATGAGTCCATAAGCGGTGATAGCCGGAAGATAAGGCTTCGATTTTCCTCTCGTGGAGGCAGAGTCTCAAAGGAAAATTGCATGCCTGAGAGTTCTCCATAATGTTCTTAAAGGCGTGACCAATCCACACTTGGCCAGTGTGGTAAACTACGGCCTAAACCTTTCTCATCCTACAAGGAGACCCGTGCCCGGTTGTGGGCCGGTAATGGGTTGAAGATAACGATGATGTTGATGGCCGTCTCCAGAACGCAAATTGTTTATATGCTAAATAATTAAACCATGCAACAAACAAATAAATACCATTTGTTTAAATCCCGCTGGTAACTTTTATCAGCAGCTTTTCCGGGATATGTATCCCAAATATATATATATAAGCCCAATTCCGTGCAAATAAACATACTTTCGCAAATTTGAATATTAGTATGGATTAGCTGATACCAAATACAAAATTATTTTTTATTTGGTATCAGCTTTATATTTATAGTTAATTATTATAATTGTAGTTAAACAACCTCTAACTTTTTCTATCTTGTGGGAGATGTGAGCGGAGCGAGCTGCTTCCAAGCAGCCTAATCGTTAAGAAATTCATAAATCGTTGATAATTTTTTTAATCTATTGTTTAAACTTAGGTCAAGGTATAAGGTCAAATTAATCCCCCTCAATTTCGTTTTCTTTGTTAGATCCCCGTTTGTTTGTTGTTATTTTATTTTCTTTGATCCCCGCGGTTAGGTCGTAATCGGGTCGAAAGTAATGTTGTATAGGCCACGCGGAGTAGTGTTGCCCAAATTCAGTCTTGGTCTTGCAGTCTTGGTCTTGTTCTTGCGTTTTTGCAAGACCAAGACCAAGAACAAGACCGCGTATTTTTAGCAAGACCAAGACCAAGACTGACCGTGCAAGACTTGAGCAAGAACAAGACATAGCCTGCAAGACTCTTGCGTCTTGCAGCTAGGACTTAGCGCTATTTCACGGAGTAGTTAGGTGTAACAGTTCGGTGTATAGGTAGGTAGGTACGCTTAGGAATTCTATGAGACGCAAAAAACTATATCAAAGAATATGAAAAACTGGACCTATATCTATTAAAATCAAACTGAGTGCATGCATAGTTATGTTTTAACCATCGGCACTTTGATAATGCGGCATCAAAGGTTTTGTACTTACTTCTCAAAGAAATTTGCCGCTTTTCGGAAGTACATGGTTATGATACACGCGCCGGCGGCTTCTTTTGAAATCTAAAACAATCGTTGCCGCCGCGCCGAAATCATAACATTTGACACTATTCATACAAAATAATTTCGAATTTTAAGAGTACCTACAGGTGTTCCAAAGAATAAATAAGTTTCAGAGTGCTTAGAATGAAAATGAATACATTATACTGATCACGCAAGTAGTATTATGATTAGGATAAAATGGTGAGGATAGGTAGTAGATGTCATAATAATTCATTCTAGTAAGTAATTATAATATTGATTACTTATATGGTTTTAAACTAATTACTTAGGTACTATTATTGTACATTTAGTCATTATATTTCTTAAGTTTTTACAAGAAAAAATAGCATAAGTTGAGGGTTCAATCTCTTTCTAGACAGATAAGTATTGTTCTTTAAAATACAGTCAAGTTATTGTAATTAATTTGTTTTTTTACATGTTTTAGCAAATGTAAGCTTATAAATCAAAAATGTTTATTAAGAAACAGTTACTTCCATGGAAAACGACATATAGGTCAGTTGATTTTTCGAATTTCTTATCAAATCTTCAGTTATTTATTAATCTGCTTGATCTTTACTATGGCTATGTTAATTCAAGCTCACAATGTTCCAATTCTAATACGTTTTTCTAAGATTTAAAGTAAACTTTAATAAATAGTAATAGACTAATAGGTAATTGCAAGACTTGCAAGACTCTTGCTGCAAGACCAAGACCAAGACCAAGACTGGGAGCGCAAGACCAAGACCAAGACCAAGACCAGGTGTATTGGCGCAAGACCAAGACCAAGACTGGCTAAGTCTCGTCTTGTTCTTGCATTTGGGCAACACTAACGCGGAGACGTACAAATAAATTTTGAGATGAAGAAAAAGTATTTCACATATAATATAAGTTGATACTATTGTTTTACATAATCATCGCCATCAACCCAATACCGGGCCACTACAAGCCACGGGTTATGTTCTACTTCGTTGTTTTAGAACGATATGGAGAACTCCCAGGAAAGCAGGATCCCTCACGATGTTTTGCTAGTAAGTGGTATTTTAATTGTTTCAAATAAAACGCACGTAACTCCGAAAGTCATAGGTGACCAGTGCGGGTGATTGACTAAGTCTCCCCGAAAGGCAGCCCTAACCACTAGGCTACCACTCTATTTCTGATACTGAATGGTTTTTTTTAATTTTTTTTACTACGACTAAGACACCGTGACGTAAATTTATAAAGTGGGTAAATAATTAAACTTATGTTCATGACATTGAGTTGGTGGGTATTTTGATATAAATACGGGTGCATTTTTTATACAATTCTGTCCTACTTGGTCTCGAACGATGCAAAGGTGCCTCCCGGAGTCTTAGTAGTTTATCACGTATCTCTGCATCAATTAGAGCAATTCAGTTTAGTGTGTGTATTCAAAATGCACCCGTATTTATATCAAAATACTCACCGTCACAATGTCATGAACATTGGCTTTGGAAACTATTAACTAATTAAATAAAAAATATTAGCCCTTGACTGCACGGTGGTAGGTGCACGATGCTACATCATCATGTAGTGATGGTAAGTCTTAGATGGTAGCGGTCCACCTGTTAGGGAGTATGGCAGTTGTATTTAACGCATAACCCAAATCGTTTCTACGCGAAAAAGTCGTGATAACTAAATATATTTTATTAAGGTACTCTGAATTAATCCAAGAGGGGGGCGCAACGTGCCACCCTCGGAATGCCAGGGCGTGTCAGCTTGTTACCTCTAGTACATGGCGCACTCGGCTCTAGGATGTTATTGATCCGATGCCGACGTTGCCGTAGTTACCTACTAGCAACGAACCGCAAGCTGTTAACTTGAAAACAACATTATTTAATAAGCAGGTTAGTATAAGAACTACTACCATCGCTTAGAGTAGTATTATTTTAAAGTTTTTGGCTTTTCGATTATTCATTCAACACATATAAAACACACTAAATTTAGTAGAACATATTTTGTACAATTAGTGTACTATGAATCGGTGGTACACGCAGCAGTTTTTACTATTGCAGTGTAACCTTTGTCATGTTTTGTTATTTAAAGTGCCATTGTAACTGTTCCAATTTTTTTTTTTTTTTTTTTAACTAAGCATGAGTTCATTTCTAGAATTTCGTTATTTCATAACGATGACATTGATTGTTATCCGATTTAAACGATAGGTTTTCAGCACAGGGTTTTTGATATAAATACGGTTGCATAAAGAAGGAAAATGGCATAAAATGGAAAAATCCTTTATGAGTAATACAAAATTTTTAGGGTATGCTTTTGTGCATGTATGAAGTGCACGCCACTGATTATCTCACCTGCACGGCTAGCATGGGCAGGAGACAATTATCTCCCCGGGGAAAGGATAAAATTTACCTTCTCCCACAGCTTTATCAACTCTCAGAGCACTGTCGCACAAGTGGAAATAATATCCAAATAATATATATGTAACTAGCTGTTGCCCGCAACTTCGTCTGCGTTTGAGTTTGTTTTTAAAGTATTCAGTATCGCTAAGCCTTAAATGAGTATAGTTGTAATATATAAATATATAACATCTGAATGTCAATTAATTATAGATAAATAATTTGCAATAAAATAAAATTGCGACTATAATTAAGGATCTAACCTATCTCTTAAGTTGGACCAGACTGCTCACGGTGTGCCAATTTAATTTAAAATCGGTTAAGTAGTTTAGAAGTCCAACGCGGACAAACATCGTGGCAGGAGATTTATATATATTAAGATATTAAACGGGGATAAACTTCTCCTATTCCCTTTTCGCGTGCTTTAGCAGGATGACACGTTTATTATATCCCTGTCAGGGGATATAATTGGGGGATATAATTTTGGTCTCCTACCTGTGCTAGCCCTGTTGGTGGACCGATGCTATGATGAAGTCTAAATTATTAGGTAAGACAGTAGCATCTTCGGTTTATACGCGACATCGAACGAAAGGTCTTTGTCTGTTTATCTGTCTTTGTTAACTAACCAGGCCAACGACAAAGACCAAGCCAATGCCGAATTCTCAGACCAGAGAAAATTCAGAAATATATCATACTCGAAATTCACCAAACCGCAATAAAATCCAGGACAGAGAGACATCGAGGAGATCGACAAAAGTAAGTTGCTCCGCTATCGCGTGAAATATTGACAAACCAATGTTAGGATTTAAATTTAACTAGCGTTATAATTTTCACTTGTTTGTTATTTTTTTTTAATTTGATCTTATTTTTGAACGAGACGATCGGTTGTCATTCTCCGATTGGTTAACGCCGGTTGATCGCAGCGGGAACCAATCAAATTGATTGGATCCTACCTGGACGGCTGTTAGTTTTGGTGAGTGGTGGTTCTCTGTAGGGTCAGGGAGTGAAATGCGAGGTTGTAAAAAATAAGTTCATATTGTCATAGTTTATAAAGTAAATTAATAAAGTGACATTTGTATTGTATATTTATTTGCATTTTTTCGTGGCTACTACAGTTCTAATACCACCAACCATCTTTCTGCATTTATAATATTAGTAGCTCAATAACATGTTCGTAGCATGTCTGACGGCCGTCAATCAGCGATACATAATTTATCAGCATAGTGTATGCGCTATTGATTTGTGGAGGGGTTGCTATAACTACGGAGTACATCCTATGTGCGACCCACTGCCTTCTATCGATCAGGCTTTTTTTCATTACGGGACTTTGTGACCTATATTTCCGCGCCATCGTTGCAAACTATCCAACTATGTTATTTCAACAATGAATGAAAATACCTATTTTAGATTCTAGCCTTGAAGTAGGGATTTTAACTTTTATGGGCTTTTTCAATGGTTTAGTTTAAAATTATGTACTGCTAGATGAAGAAAATTACTATTTAGTTTAGGTAAAAATATATGTATAATATGTATAGGTATTTATTTGAGTAGCAGCTTAAATGCAAGGTCAATGAATAATACGAGTATGTCCCATAAATAAGTGGCAAGTTAAGAAATCGAATATAATTGGTTGTTTTTTAATGTAGGTAGGTAGGTACGACTATGTGGCGTTTTTTGTGAGTTCGTATTATCGTATAGTTAACCTGACCCTTATCGACTGTTGACACAAGCCAGAGACGCATACGAAATAAATACTTTGAGCGTTAAAAAAATATTGTTAAAAACTTAGGATATTATTAAAACGTTGGAAGCAATAATGTTATAAAATTTAAACCACTTTAGCTTCGCTTACTCGAATACATATGAGCAGGTAGATTTAACAGGATATTTATATATGACGTTTTTAAAATATTAGACTCTTGAGCTATTGCTCAAGAGAACTATTGTTCTCTACAATACATTAGCTAGGTTTTATTTACTGAAAAGTATACTCCATAATTCCGAAAAGAGGAAAACATAGTCAATGTGAAATAAGTTCTTGCAATTCCAACAAAAACATGTAAAATGATTTTTTTACCTTCTTATCAAAAACAATTTTCAATATATAATCTAAACACCAGATAATTCGTAATTACTCTAACGCCGCGCCATCGCCATTGGAGATCTAATCTAAATTACTGTAGTTTACTAAGTAATTTGATGTAACGATAAATCTGATGATTATAAAGAACCTAATAAAATTACGCGGCTAATTCTGTGTCGCCATCATAAAAAACCGCTTCGTGTGATATAGCAGCCATGGCGTCCTATTAAGAAAATGCGGGGGAGATTCAAATTTAGAATTTTATAACAGTCTCAGAGGTTTTTTTTTTGTTTTGCCGAGCGATGTCTCTTACCAAAGAGCGTGAATGGGGGCACTACAAACTATAGATATTACAATCACCACGTTCTATATCTACATTGCTTTCATTTAGTTAGCATAATCTGTAAACCGTTACCATAGAGGTCGCAGCTAATCTCGTTATTCCAAGTCAAGAGTTTTCCTACGTCTTAAAAATAAATGCCTGGTGTAACACTTATCGTGTACATTAGAATCATGTGCTCTTAAATAAAGACTGAATGTGGATCTTTTTTTAGATATTAAAAAAACATGACAACTAAGTAATAATTCACGGTTCATTGCCTCTATGTCGGAGTATTATAGTGATCCCGAAAATAGAACGGTTTGTGTACGTTTTTTTTGTTTAAAAGCAGGTGCGGTATGCCCGATACGGTAAGCAGGTAAAGCACGGGACCTGTTGCCCATTTCCGCATTAAAATTTAACGATCACATTTTATTTTAACAGCCTTTTATCCATCTAGATAGATACGCTTCATGTACTCGTAACTCAAGTTTTTTTTTAATTTGGGCTGGTTGGACGTAATTTCGACTATCCAGAATCGTTTATTTTGGCAGATGAGGTAATACGCTACACAAGGTAAAAGTTGTCTTATTGCAATGTTAGACGTCAAAAAGGTGATTCGTTTCTTTGCGCTAAATTAAATGCATTATCGTTTTATCGTTTGACTTAAGGTTAATTGAAATTTAATTGAAAACATTTCGCTCCTGGGCCTGTAGGTAATATGGGAAATACTGTAATACGGGAAAGTTATTCTATTGTAGCGTATATTGGGATTAAAAAGTAAATTTTATACTTTTTGGTTTCAGGTACAATTACCATTAATGTAGACAAGCTTTATTGTTTTCCGAGAAGCGTCAATAAAAAAAGGAAGTTTAATTCGTCGTTAGGTCAAGATCTGACTAGTGGTTAAGAATTCAATAGAAAGGACAATAGATGAAAAACTCAGAAAAAGAAAAGCAGGGTTTGTATTCAACGGGAGTCTAATAATAAATGGCTATAAATGATATAAAATGACCAAGGAATATAAGTCGGTAAGATTCCATGGAACCAAGAAGTAGGCTGATGTCAGATGGAAATAAAGAGTCATGGAGAGATTAGAGTGGAAAATGAGAACATTTCACAAGAGCTCAAAATTTCCATTTAACTAGTTTATGCATTTGAAAGTTGAAACATCTTACTAAGAAATATTTTCGATAATACAACATCCATTACTTTTTGTTTTGTTTATAAGGTATCAATTTATTGGTATGGGAAGTGGTAAGTCGGGTGTTCAAATGGACGCCACACAGCTTGATTAATGACTCCGGTTTCGTTTGGTTTATTTTTATTCATTTTTTTTAATGAACATCTCGTGTTTAGATCCCATCTAATTGGATGACTCGGTGGAAATCGAGTGAACGGTTAAATGCCTCAATAGTATCTATACTTAACTATGATGATCCGCTTTAGCAGCGCTCATGTTATTTAATTTCTACTTAAATAAACCCGAAACTGCATATTTGACAGTTGACTTTTAAATTTAGAGCTTATTTCGAGTTCACTGACCTCTATTATTATCACTGAATAGGATGTAGACAGTTTGTTTTTATCTATAATTGATTGACTATTCTATTTTCAATTTTGACAGTGATATTTTACTCGTAGATAGGCTGCTAGCGCACTTGATTTTGCTCAAGAAAAGTTAATATTAAAACGTTATAACGTTAAACGAGTTATATCGAACATTAATATCGAAATTACACTGTTATTAAGATTCCTATATATCAAGCAGATAACTTTTTCTTTTTTTAATGTTTCATAAGTTTTAGGTAAGGCTGTGTAGCAAGCGGGCTGAGATCCGAGCCCCTATAGGTAGGTGAAAGCTTAGTACACTTCACACGATCTAACTTGGCTTGAAGTTAGCTCTCTGTGACATTCGCACAGCCACCACGTACAATGTTACTTTGAATTCCTAGATACCATACTTTCAGCCACTCTTGACTTACTTAGTCAGGTAAAATAAGCATGTGTAAAATACTCACACATTTCCTTTTTTAAATAACGTTTGTAACAGGATAATACTTACCTGTAACAACAAAAAAATTGGTTACTTAATATAATACAATAAAAAAACTAGTGAGGTAATTATAATAAACAATTTTTAAAGTAGAACTTCTGCAATACTGTTTCTAGGCATCAGAAGTAAGTAACATAGGAGCTAATATATTTTTTTTTATTAATTTAATTTTCTTACATTATCTTTTTTTATATGCTTATAATTAACAGTTTCGTGAGATACAATTTTTGAAAAAGAAAAGTACAGCCCTGCTTTTGACACAAATCTTTAAACTAAAATAGAACTCTGAGTTGCGTAAGTTTTAATCAATTAAATATAACTTGCTTCAATAGTAAAAGAAAATATCTAGCGGAATCCTGCGTAAGCCCTTCTCATTCTGAGAGAAAGACACTTTACTTACTGACTAGTTATCGTTGGTGGCACTTCTAAACACTGTTACAACGGCAGGCGACTTTAAATATTCCATTTACTTTGACAGCCCTTCAGGGTCATTGATAAGAATTAATCCTAGGACTGTTAAAACTGTTCCTGTCTTCTAAGCAAGACGGCAGAACTTGAAGAAATACCTCAAAGGCGGTTACACCTTACCCTACGGTAGGAGTTCTAGAATCCTTCAGTCACTTGCTATCGTTGCACTTTTAAACACGTTTATAAAGTCAAAGTCAAATATTCGGTTATTCAAATAGGCACATAGATGGCACTTTTGATGCGTTGATTATATACAAAATGTGTACATAGCAGTGAGTGGTGGTGGCGATAACTACAATCGTAAATTTAACACTAAAGCTACGAGGGTTCCAAACGCGCCCTGGTCTAAGAAGAAGCCCGCAACAAACTTAGCCGGGTCCTTTTTTTTGTCACCATCTCACCTTGTCATTAAAAAAAATAAATAAGTAAGTAAGAGTGATTATTCAATTTCCTGCGACAGCCCTTCAAAGTAACTGATAAGCGATAACCCTAGTTGTAGTAACATACCACTTGTCAACTCAAACACGAATTACGATATGACGAATAAGTACCTGCGGTACATTAGCATACGGCCTTTGCTGCGCCCAACGGAGCATCAGAAAAACAAACCACTGTTTACTTTCCTTATGCAATTAAATACTTTGTACTTTTATACACTTATATCATAAAAATATGTTCAAAAATAGTTATTTTTAATTATTTTGCTATTATAATGGCACTTATGTCAACGTAGACAAGTATGTATGTTTTTTAAATAATACAATTTCAAACTTCGCCTATGGCTCGGGTGTAATTATTGTATTTACCGAAATTTAAGTTGTTAACATATGTTGGGATACCTAGACAAGGTATCCCAACATATGTTTTTAGATTTTGAGTACTTCTGTTTGTTAGAGCTAATTTTAGGAAGAGCCACATCGATTATGACGGGACTTCACCTGAAATAGAGAGATTTCAAGGAGTAATCGCAACTCCTCGGCATCTATATGCTGCTACCAAAAGAGGACTCTGCAAGGAATAATTTAGATTCCCTTTTACTGACTGGTTATATCAATTTCACAAGTACTTCTCAGTTAAGTTATCTAGGCTGGAGTGATTTATACTGTGGTCAACATTTAACCAACGTTAAATCAGATATTTGTTGCGGACGAAGGTGAAGTTAAAAGTTTTCAAGAATAAAATGTCATAAACAATAACGAAGTATTAGTACTTACTAAAAGCATAAAGTATCAATACTGTTTACGGATGTTTTCTATTATCAAAATTTTGGAAAACAGATAGTATTGGACTTGGCATAAAATCAAGTTGCAATAAATTAAAATAAAGTTAAATTTGTTACGTTTTTCAAAACATTAATAAGTATACATTATGTTTTTGCCTAATGTTGTTTGGGATTCTTGATACGTCGATCGATCTTGTGTACGGCATCAGTATTTTGATCTTACAATCTTGCTGGAGACTTATTTTATTCATGTTCGGTTGTCTTATCTTAAAGATCTAAGTACCTCATTGTGTAGCTTCATTGCAATTACGCAACATGTTTAGTCTACTGACGTTGTTTGTTGTACTTAACGATACCTTGACTGACAAACCAGCCATCTACACTTACGAAATATATAGTATGCATTGACATAAAAATCGTTGTGTACACAAAAAAATAATTTTCATGACCTTCTGACAAATTAAAATGCAGACACAAGATTATTTGTGGCTTTGAACAAAACCATGCTTTATGCAGAAATCGTACGTACAGAATATATGAAGATATTATCTTAAATGTCGTAATATGACTTTTCACTAGATAAGACTGTTCTAATATCTGAAGTGTACACATACCTAGAAGCACTGCCAACTCTTAATTTTTTTTTAACATAAACTCTTGCTCGCGGGAGCAGCCCCACCCCTATTAAAAGCCCGAATAAAAAAAGATAACATAATATAGAAAAGCAAAAAATTCGCTTACCCTGGTGGAACATCCATCCACCCCAAAGTCAAATTCAAAATTCATTTATTTTAAGTAGGCCCACTTTATAAGTACTTTTGAAACGTCAAGTATGTATGTTTGTAGTGACTCTACCACCAGTTCGGAAAGCAGATTCTACCGAGAAGAGCCAGCAAGAAACTCAATAGTTTCTCTTTTCCAACATCAACATTTACAATCATTTTTCTATCTTGCGGGAGATGAGAGCGAGGCTGGCTGCTTCCAATCTAAGGTAGATTGGAAGCAGCCAGGTCATTAAGGAATTCATCAAATATATAGTAACCTCGCTGTATTAGATTTGTTTTTACACATTTTTTAAATGTATGTATTGGTAGGTCCCCACCGGTAGGTAACATAGTTAACAAAATTAGTAAAATACTCATTGGCGTGCGCTTGGCAATGTATTTGCCATTCCAGCTATCATGAGATGACTTAAAAAAAGGAAGAGAAGTCTTTAACTCATCATATTTATTTTTTTAATATTTGTTCACGCATAACTTTGTTTATGAAACGATTTTAAGTATTATTATTAAAGAAGATTCTTACCAACATGACATTTATTTTTACCGCCTACGTAAGGACATACCTCCCACATAGCTCGTACAACTATCAGTCAAACGATTGCTCAAATATTATTCAATCAAATCAAATAGCCGTCGAGTAAATATTAAATCGGCCTTCCTATAGATGTTGGTTGTTATTTAATTTGTTACATCATTTGGAATGGTTAACGAAGAGCATTTACAACTATTTAATTTACAACATTAAACACTGGTAGTTAGGTAAATAAGTTCGTAAGTACTAGATAGTAATATATTTAAGCAATGGAACGTTAAAGCTTTTTGGCTTCGAATGAGTAAGGTTGTATCAACTACAATAATTATTATTGAGTATTTGTTTCAAAACACATTTAGACCGTTTTCACTAAAGACAAACAAGGCAAGTAAGTAACGTCTAATCAAAGATCCCTAGGCATACAATTACTATTCACCAATCGATTTTCACTAAGCAACTAATTTACCTACGTTGTCTATGATTCTTGTCACAAGGTATTTTGTTTTTGTATTATCATAATATTTATCTTTCTTCGTATGGATTTAAGGTTATTAAAAAACCGATTTTTTTGTATTATTGTCATCCGTGAAGTGTCAGGTTACGAGTTCCCTAAGCATTACGTCCCTAAGCATTACGCACCGCCGAATCGGTGTCGTTACTTAAGATGGCGCCTAAAGTAGTTAGTCGTCAAGAGTTATATTAAAAAAAAAATTACATAAAAGTCAACATAAAGCGTTTTGTTACGCATCACCCAAATCATTAGGCATCCGATTTAGGCGTTTCCTACGCCTCGTGAAAACGGGAATTAATTTCTTATAGGAACTGTTTACTTTCAGAATGTAAGGTAACTTTTATCTCCGGCACATAAAGTATATCTATACAACTAGATCTATGCAAAAATCACATAAATCCTTTGCTATGTTGCTGTGGGGAATAAGGTCTGACAAACAAACCCTTTTTTTAACATTTGAGTGGCTGAGTTAGGTGGGAATGATATTCAAGTCACTAAATGAGAAGTTTCTTTAACGCAAATGTATATAATATGTAATACTTGACCTCAGTAACGTCATACTACTTTTTTATACTGTCTGCATTTCTCGGACGCATTATTTAAATTTCGAATTGGTTATGGCTTAATACGGTGAAGGTAAACAACGTAAAAATGTTGATCTGACCTAACTTGATTTTAATCTTTACGTAGCGTCGTGCTTTTTTACCTGTAAGTGAATTTTGTGGCAATTGATAATTATTTTAACGTACATGTTATATTTACAAGTAACGCACCAAATAGGCAAAAGCCTATGAGGATTAGTGAATGCGGACTGTCAAGCGTCTGTCAACTGTCAAGTCTATCAGAACTGGGCCAAGAAGAACAAGAAACCGTGAGGAAGAAGAATAAGAAGAAGATATTTACAAGAAGCGGATGTTCGTGATCGCGACCACGCCGTTCGGCCTTTTTTTTTTTTTTTTGATTTTTTTTTTGTACATTGCAGGAACCTCTAAACGGGAGAAATAAGCAGCGGGAGAATTTACTAAAGTCCTATGTTTTTAAAGTATACATTAATACTTAGGATATATGTATATACATAGAATAGGATGATCCCTAACGTTAATGTTTGTACTTTTAAGAAATAGTACGCTCTCTGCGTCGTATTATTTATAGCAACTGTAATTATTTGATATATCGGTCATACCAGGTTTGAATCAAGGTCTCATTTAATTTTTCTTACGCCTATCGGGTCAAAATTCCTTTCTAGCTTTATTTTCGAGTTCGGATGCTAACACGATCCTAAACAAATAACATTATTGGTTTATATTACCACCAGAGAGGATTCCTTCTTTCTAATAATAATTACTGTTAAGTCAGATGAGAATAATGTACCTATCATTCTTTTTATCTACCTTGATTACGGTTTTGTGCTTTTCTAGGTTAGCGTTACATCGTGGACTGAACTATCAATATTTTCAATCAGACTATATCACTTGCACACTGATTCAAAAGAAAAGCCTCTGCCATTGATAAATAGGCATTGATTATTCAGAAATATGAATCTTATTGTCATTGTATTCATAACAAATCACGTTTTACCTGTCATCGCGACGGTTTACTACTCAGGAAGTATCTATATCTGTTTATGACTATATAAAATAAATAAAAACGAAACGACGTTGGCAAAATACTGAATTAATGGGGTATTTTTTACAATTCACTCGTTAGGTGTCAATTATAAAGAAATCTGGGAGTCGGGGTACGACTTGGGGGACACCTTTAAGGTGTGCTCCTTTAAAGATAAAAATGTATCATGTTTTTAGGAATGTTTTGTTAGCCAAACTTTATGGAGCGATTGGAACCTTTTAATTTTGAATAGGTTACCATAGGTCATAACAGAACTGCTTCAAACATTAATAGACGTAGTAGAGTGTAGTATAGCAAAATTATATAACTTCCTACGTACATAACTTTATAACCTTGATTAAATCAGTGCTTATGTAATAAAGGCTGGCGCGAAATTGTTATATGTGTATCATGAATATTTTGTGTAAAGTTATCAACAAGTATGTTGTTTACAGCAAAAAGTCAGCGTGTGTTCCATTTGGGGTTATAATATGCGCAAGACGAAGCAAGAATACATACGAGGTGCCAGTCTTGCTAACGTATTCAGTAACCTCTGGATTAAGTTGGTGGTTGATGACTAGTTATCAAGTCTCCATCATCAGGACAGACAGGGTGGACTATGAGTATTATATACCGGTTACCAAAAAACCGGTTTGTTACAAGTCAGATTTACTCGGACAGGGTGCCTTACTACTTTAAGTACTGGACTTTTCCTATAATAGTTTACATAAATAACAAGAGAGCGAAGTGAAGACATTCATGGAGTACTTTCTGAATGTTGTGGTAAGTTTCATACTATATCTTCTTTATTATCTTCAAACCAATAAATACATAATTTATCATTTTTAGCCTAAAAATCGGAAAGCGTTTATTTGTCTCCGCTATATTATGGCCATGATTGAGTTATCCAATCCTATTTCTTTTTCAATACCTCCGTCCTAGTATTACGTCAGTGACCCATCCATAAGATTAAGGGAATAAAGGCTGTGACAAAAAACCTTAATGTCACATTAATAAGCAGAGTAACGAAAGTTTAAAGTATCATATGTGAAGTGTTCATTTAATAGAATAACAGAGTCACTTTGCATTCCACCGATAATGTCCTTATCGGTAGTTTATTTACAAAGGAAATAAAACAAGTAATCTAGATCAGTTCAACTTTATCGGCTCACTGATAAAGGGCAGTGACCGCAGCACTGTAGTAATTATGAGTGTTATTCAAATAAAAAGATGAGGAGAGCAAAAAACGCGAAATGTTAATTGCTGGCGTGGGAATAATTGATTGCGTTTCATTTAAGTGTGAGAGACGGTTGTAAGATTTCATACGAATTTAAAACTATTCTTATATTTTTGTGTTGACCTTTGTCTTCAGTATTAGTATCATCATCATAAGAACTACAGCCCTTTATGAGCTCGGGCCCTCTTCAGTCGGTTTCTCCACCTATTTCTATCCAGTACCCCGGTCCATCAGTTACACATACCGATGCCTTATGCGTCTCGGCCTACTTCATCTATTCAGAATAGGTTTGGTTTCCCGATCGATCTCCGCCCATCAGGCTGAGACGTCATAATCTTCTTTGGTTGGCGACATACGTCCATGCATTGAAAAATTCCAGCCCACTGCAGTCTTAAGATTTTTATGTTCTGGGCAATGTTTGGCTTCCCAAAGATGTTAAAAATTTCGTGATTGTAACGGATACGTCACAGACCATCAACATCCACCGTATATAGTTATCCACTGTATTTGGTTCTTAGTACCTTCCTTAGCAGTGTTGGTATAATATTCTATAAAAACAACACACAAAAGTAGAACCACATCATTTCGTTTTTCGAAGTATTTTTAGTTAAAATGGAAGCATTTCTAATTATTTATTTTACACAAAAGCAATTATGATGATTTTATTGAAATTTTACGCAAAATTACGAGTTTTTTTTTGTCATAAGTCGATGTTACATTTTTACGCTGTCTCTTTTCCAACATTAATAGGAAACAATTGTTAATCGCGGAATTACTGCGTTCTGATTCGAAACGATAATCCTCAAATGCGTATCTACCTGCCTATCTATTCAGTCTGTCTATAAAATCTTTAAAAAATCACATTACCGGCGTTATCATTTATCTATAGATAATTTAAAGTAAAAGATATTGTTTTGAGCCAGATTTAATCAAATTGAAAATCTAATATTACATGCCGCAAGGCGAACCTTGGCGAAATACTATAATATGCATAAAATAAGATCTCATCTTAACCCATTTTTCTGTAATTCATTGATTGATTAAAGTTTAAATCCGGAGGCAATTTTAGTACCACAAACTAACGAAGTCGCGAGGCATTTTCTATTACTGTCGTATATAAATACGGTTGCTTTCACTACGTTTAGTTCTGGTAATTGTATTGACAAGCCATCAAATGGTCATTTAGATCGCGCTAACGAGAAAGTAACTTGATAAGCTACCCATCTAATTGGCATAATTTATTACTGAGCGGCAACACAGCCGAGAAGAAATTTGAGCCTTCATTGTTATTGCTTCTCGGATAAAGACTAACGACCCTTAGGTTTTTTTTTTGTTGGAAATAGTTTTCGCGATAACTGTGCATGATAGAGACAAGATGCGACTACAAACTCGTAAGTCGTCCATTGTTCAAACATCATGGTCGCAGATGCTTGGTTGAACCTTTGAGCTATTGACGAATTATTTCCAAAACTGATGGGTATTTCAAACAAAGTTGATTTTGTTTTATTATACGCAGAAGCGTGAGTGATTCTCAGGCTTCGAAAGATGTTTTAAGAGATATTGCTACTCTGCACACCGAAAGACATAGCGTCGTGTGGACGAATGATAATACTCTGTTCTTCTTACTTGACTTATTATGTTTTTAATATTTAATAGTTCAATTTTTCTAGTGGGTAGATTTAAAAAATAGAAAAAAAAAAGAGTGCGTGTACTTATGTACACGCGTTAGAAGTTATACTTCTTTGGCATATGGAAAAAAAAAACTAAAATGCAGTAGTGATTAACGATAAATATTAACATTAATCAAAAAAGATTTTATTTAAATAAAAATGGTTTTATTAACTTAGCAATATTTATTTATTCACACTGTTTGTACTGTTACGAAACACGTGTTCTAAATATAAAAATACTAGAATATACAACTTGAATCGATTTTCATGCCACCTAGAACTAACTTTACGATGTAGAATTCAGGTGTCGGTGTGCGCGCGCATCGTAAAAATTCACTCTCATCATTTTTCTCCATCGCGCCAAAAGAAGTATAACTTCAAAAACGTTTGTTAAATTATTAAAACAAATATATATATTACAATGAATCAAATAATTACTCTCGTAAATCAGTTTACAACAAATAATCTGGCTGGATTATTTTAAAAGATGTGCAAGTTCTACCAAGAAGCAAGCACGTCTCCGACCGATTTTGAACGAATGCATCGCTAATCTTACTGACATGCATAAGCGCGTGGGTAGTAAGGAATAGACATGTGCACCCATGAAGCCCTATAGGAGCGAATAGCAGCCAGCTTACATTTGTTCTATGATATTCAATATAATCTTCTTGAAGCAGCTCGGAACTTAAAACAGTTAAGACCAAAGTTTTGACAGAAAATACAGATCTCGTTTATGATTATTTTGCTTTTTTGGTACAAATTAAATAAATACATTTTAGTATGGTGCCCAACAAAGCATAGTCCATCGCACTGGGCCAGCGTAGTGAACTACGTACGGCCTTAGCCCTTCTCATTTTGGGAACGGGTTAAGTCCGTAGTGGGCCCGTGCCTTGTCCACTACAGGGCTAATAATGGCCTGTAATGGGTTGATATGATAATGATTATGATGGTGCCCAACAAAGCGGCAACGAATAAAACCGATACAATTTTTTTTATTTTGGAACTCCATGTTTTTAATTGATTTTGTCTTTTGAAATTATTCTTCTTGACAACCACTTTGGGCAGAGCGATTAAATATTAAGTTTTGAGTTTGTATTAAAATGTTGTCGTAATTACATTTCTTGAGTTTAAGAGACAGACGACATAGATGGAGATAAGACTTATTGTAAGAAGTTTTTGAAGTATTTTCATAGGTTTATTTATTTTATTTAAATATATAAATAGGTTTCTAAAGATCACGATCTAAAGTTACGTTGAGTGTTATTGATTCCAGCTATTGATTTATACAGGTTTTTTGCGTGGTCCAGGGGGTTGTATTTTGGAAAAAACAAAACAGACTGATAGGTAAGCCTAAATACTCAATCAATTTTAGTAACATAGCAGCGCAATACAAAAAAAGAAAAAACAGTCTCTTAAAATAGCAAAATATTAAAAGAAAGAAATCATGCCATGTGTGAATCGCATGTGTTTTTACTGCACTGCGTCTTCCGGCTGCTGCCTGTTTTCATGATTTATACATTTCCTAATATTTCGGCGTTTCTAACTCGTCTTTTTATTGCAGACTTGAAGCGCCGGTAGTGTTGAGTTGTTGTTTTTAACATATTATATTTTTATAATGGGTATTATAAGATTTCCTTCCCTTAAAGATGACTTTTGGTTATTAGAAATAACCATTTTCAGTAGCCAATGAGATCACCTATGTTTCAACAGGTAAATTGAGCCATAAAGCCACCATATTTAATTCATTGCCGGTATCACTCGGGATGATGTAACGGCGCATCCAAATCTGTTCAGCATTTAGAATATATGATGGAATAAACTAACTCAAATAGGTATATTATACGGTCTAATAAATACATTTTTATGTCGTACTAGCGGACCCTCGCGACTTCGTCCGCGTATGAGTCAAAGTAAGTTGTCATTATATTAGTTGATACATACATACATCCATCCTCACAAACTACCGCATTTATATTATTAATAGTAGGACGGCATTCATCGTTTTCCTGTATGCCTTGCGACTTGCTGTTGCTTGTGAAGAGTGATGTCCTTTATCTCCCACAATGTTTATCAGATCTTCATTAAAATTAGACAAAAAATGCTTGATAATAGGGATTAGTTTGATATAGTTCGAGATGATATCCATCTTCTGCTCGCGGAAACAGAATTGGATATTGAAGCGCGTCATACGATCGGTGTGTTTCAGCGACACGTTGCTTGGTTTGATCTCGCTTAGTGATAATAATATCTCTTTTTGTAATTTCTGTACCAACAATTACAGCTGCGACTTCAGAAGCCACGGGTGCATTAAAGCGTCTTTCATGCTCGAAGGTTTTTTATCTGCTCTAATAATGACCCTGAAATCATCTGTTGTCGCACCTTCTAATGCAGATTTAAAATCTCTAATCAAACAATTATTTTCATGAAGCATAATCCGTAATTTAGTAATAATTTCCCGGTTAGTTGTCGTACTGAACATGCATCGTCGGTCAATCTCTTTTTCTACGTTGTCTATGAAATAAATTTGCAAAAATTGGGGATTTTCTTCAGGTACTGGGAGAAGTGAACCAATTTGATGGTATACTTGTCCTTGCACTTTAAATGTGGGCATAAAATGATTATATTTTACAATATTTGTTGCTCCAAACGATGTCATTTGAAAACAGGAGTTGTATTTTCTAATATGCTGAAGAAAATGTTTAGACTCCTTAGTAGTTCCAGATACGTAGGTAAGAAGAGGTTCTGGTGGTTCAACCAGTGGTGGTAAATGAACTTTTCCGTTGGAGCAACACAAACCGGCAGTTTCTTTTTGAAACTTCTTAGCGCGACAATGCGGACATACTACATTCATTGAACCAATGACCACATCGGGATGGATCTTGTAATCATATTTCTTATCGTAATTAAAGGCTGCTTTATTAAGATCGGTTTTAGTTCTTAACTGATCTTTGATCATCCAAACGTTGAGCTCGTTCGTCAGGTTTTTCGGCAGCTCTTGATGAAGACGCTCTTGATCGTAGGTCTGTAACTCGAACAACACGTTCACTATCTGTTTCATTAGCTCTCAAAGACGAAGCTCGAAGTCTGTTTGATTTTAACCTTTTTTTTTTGTTGCGGTGTTTCTGTAGTTCTTCTGGTTGCCTGTTGCTTCGTATTTCTCTTTGATCTTCCGATATTTGATTTTTTCCGTGGCATTGTAAATAATATTATTTGTGTAGCACCTGTTTTATCTATTTACATAAATAATTAATTAGTTAATTTTTATTGCTTTATTTTTATTTTCAATAACAAATGATATATCTGAAGTTAGCTGATTTGCTTTTTAAATAAATTATTTTTTTTTTGTTTACAAAAGAAGGTTAGTTATTTCTTTTATTTTCTTATTTAATATAAGTTGTAAAATAACTCATTGAATTTAATGAGAAAACATTTTTTTGCATTCATTGCCGCATATAAAATTGAGTTACATCAATGGACATAGCATGTTCGTTTTCTCCGTGGAAAAATACATGGTCATACCAATTTTTATGACAATCGGTTGAATGGGGCGGAAGTCGATACTTGACAGCGCCGCCTGGTGGGGAGTTACATCAATGGACATAGCATGTTCGTTTTCTCCGTGGAAAAATACATGGTCATACCAATTTTTATGACAATCGGTTGAACGGGGCGGAAGTCGATACTTGACAGCGCCGCCTGGTGGGGAGTTACATCAATGGACATAGCATGTTCGTTTTCTCCGTGGAAAAATACATGGTCATACCAATTTTTATGACAATCGGTTGAACGGGGCGGAAGTCGATACTTGACAGCGCCGCCTGGTGGGGAGTTACATCAATGGGCATAGCATATAAACCTTCTCCGTGAAAAAATACATAAGCATACCAATTTTCATAATGATCGGTCAAATAGTTTCTGAGTTTATCGATGACATATTATATACAAACATGCTCTTTTATATATATAGATTACAGTGCGAGTGTTTCAAGAATATTAAGAAAATGTTATTAGGTATTCGGTGTGAAGAAGCGTGCTATAGTGAGTATCGAAATATATACAGAAAGAAAAACGACTAGGTACCTAATTACTTAACCTGATCAGCTACTTCCAAATTTATAAATACAGAAGTGAATGTTTGATCTTTATCACCGGTGTATTAAACTAACAATTTTTTTTAAACTGTAGGTACTGTAGATCAGCTAGGCTTTCGATGTTCGACGATAAAAACAACACTGTGTTGCATAATCAATCCCTAAAATATACACCTTTTATGGGAAGTAAATTAGCCAATTAAGTAGATTTGCCCTTTGGCCGCCTGTGCAAAATTTGTTTAGATGCTGAATTTTTGCATCATACTAAAAATGCAAGCCACACCTATACCAAAAATTTTAGCCAATCATATAAATAATGACATGCTACTCATGCCTTAATTAATTTATAAAAAAATACATAGGCATTAATACATAATATACAAACAAGTGTATGTAACACCTACTGTAGCTGCTTGCCAGCTACCCATACTCACCTTTACCGGATTACCGTTACCAGAATACCAGAATACCTGAATACCAGAATACCTGAATACCAGAATACCAGAATACCAGAATACCAGAATACCAGAATACCTGAATACCAGAATACCTGAATACCAGAATACCTTTGTCAGATTACCGTACCAGGGTAAGAATCCACCATATCAATACACATTATCACAGCAGAACCTTCTGAAGTTTTATTACGTACGCTATACCGCTAAACCTACTAATTACATTTCTAATTTCCTACATGTTAATTAATTGGCTGTATCAATAAAATTGTGCACTCATAAAGTGGGTAGTAGGTATAACGGCTGTCGGTGATAAATCCAAGTATCAATTTCACTGAAGTAGGTTTATTGCTATATGAAACTAGTTCTATATCATTATATTAGTATAGAGACACAATTATTTATGCTCTATTAAGTACATTTCTCTCAATGTTAACAGGTATAATATTATCTGTGCAATATATCACGTTATCTGTTCTTGAATTGAGTATTTCTCATCAGTATCTCATTGCATGCTTAGTGTTCTTGGTCTTATGAAGAGTTCATTGTAGTTATGATATTATGAAGGCTAAATAAGAAATAATGCAACTTATATTTGGTTAAGCACAACAAAACAGCTATTATATCGTATACTTGGCGATTTCCCGTCTCTCAGCTAATTTGTGATCCTTTAATGTAGCTAGCATATAAGTTAGTGATAAGTGTACCTTTTGCATGTGTAATTTTTGAGTCGTCTATTTTATCTGTTTTTATTTATTAAACTCAATTAAAGTTAAAGTTTTAAAAAAATAAAAAGTATTTGTTGTTAAGGCGGTTACAGAAATATAACATTTGTGAAAATTAAGACTGTATAAGTATCATGGTTCGTAAGATGCAGTCTCGTGACAGACGGACAGACAGACAGACAGACAAACGGATGGACAGCGGAGTCTAAGTATTACTCATAATCATGGGTCATGTTTTGGTAAGAAACCCTAAAAACTACAATTTAATAATTTCTTGAGAACCGAGTAGCTACAACGTTAAGAAAACATACCTACTTAGTTATTAATTTATATTATTGACCTAGAACTACATATTGATTACATAATACAAATGTTGCAATGATAAATCAGCGTACATATAATGCAAATAAACTATACCATTATGTAATTTGTCAGTACTCGTATGGGAATTAAAACTGTGGCGAAGCCCAAAGGTACAGTTTAATTTCAAAATGAGCTCAATAAGGCGTATCTAATTGTAGCATAATATACCGGTACTTACTTTAAATGGAAAGTATTGTGTAAGATTTTAAATATTTATCACGTGTTATAAAACACGCGAGCACGTGTCAAATTACTATTAAAACAATGTGAGTAGACTTTTATACAAATAAGCATTTTTTAATGCAATCACTGTTTTAGTGTGATACGTGCACTCTCTAGTAAACAAAACTATTGTAACCGTGCGCTAAATGTATGCAAATAAGAGTGTAGACATACATATAAGACAGGTTTTTTTTTTTAAATTCATTTATATAGTTGTTATTGATAGACAGTCTTCCCATACCCTACTACATGAGACATAGGTGATGGGAGCATGACATTAAACAGACCGCGGGACCAAACTGGCGTCCCAATATCTTACGTCACCCGGATGTGGAGTCGTACGGACTAATCACCGTCCGATCAGTCCTCCAAATTCCGACGTCCGCCTAAGCCTAGGTCCGAGTCTCGCAGGACACGCCCCTAGGTAGACGTCACCCCGATATTCCTCGAGCCCAGGGGCTCAAAACCCTTCATCAGGCGACGCTTCGCGCTCGCCCCGACCCACCGGTGAGGCTGTTGAAACCCGTATGGTTCACAGCTAATAACATTTCGAATCCACACACACACACCAAACTGGCGCAGAGTAGCGCACGACAGAAAGCAGTAACGGGATCTAGAGGAGGCCTTTGCCAACAGGCAATCCGAAACGCGTGACATAATAAATGACTAATTTAAGTACATAATTTTAATTCAATTTTATTGTAAAACGATACCTAACCTAACGAATCAATATATTAATGTTTATTAAATTTAATAGTATTTAAATGTTTATTAGTATGTATTGAAGTTATACCTACTTCTTTTGGCGCGATGGAGAAAAATGATGAGAGTGAATTTTTACGATGCGCGCGCACACCGACACCTGAATTCTACATCGTAAAGTTAGTTCTAGGTGGCATGAAAATCGATTCAAGTTGTATATTCTAGTATTTTTATATTTAGAACACGTGTTTCGTACAAACAGTGTGAATAAATAAATATTGTTAAGTTAATAAAACCATTTTTATTTAAATAAAATCTTTTTTGATTAATGTTAATATTTATCGTTAATCACTACTGCATTTTAGTTTTTTTTTTCCATATGCCAAAGAAGTATAACTTCTAACGCGTGTACATAAGTACACACACTCTTTTTTATTTTTTATTTTATTATTGATAGACATTTCCTTTTTAGGTAGAAATCGATGTAACGTTAACTTCTCAGATTATTGTTACTTGTTTAGCTCATCTCACTGTATAACTTTACAATATTATTTACATTTATTTCCCGTAGAAGAATATCAGCATTCTATACGGAAATATTAAATAATTACAAATTTATGTGCTATGACAAATGTAAGGAATATTTTGGCATTAGAAGTAGAGAAAGGGTATTTGGTATAAAACTATTCGGCCTCCACGTTTTCCTTGGTTTGGTAATGTTAAATTAAATAGAAAATTTACTAATTAATTTACGTCTATCGTCAAAGGTTGTTGTCTGGTAGAGACCGCCTTTGTACGCCCCATTTTCTATTGTTTCTTCTGTATTATATGTGTTTACTTTGTATAAAATGTGTGTGTGCAATAAAGTATTCAAAAACATAAATATATAGTAATAGCACCTGGTTGCGTTCTGGACAGTATCCATCTGATAAGTTCGCATTTCTAATGAAGAAAGCTAATCCTGCTTACTGCGATATTCGTGGTACGATAGATGATCCAGCATGTACTGGTGGATTGTAGAAGATACAATTCTGAGCGACTAGAAGTATAGCATCAAAAGATTTGACTGGGGCGCTCTAAACCTTCTGTCTCAACCGACAACAGAAGGTGCCAGGTCTGTTGTTGAGATATGTTTGCGTAGGCAGCAATAACAGATTGTATCTGTTAAATTTCTCTTATAGTAGGTATTATTTGACGGCCGAGTGGCGCAGTTGGCAGCAACCCTGCTTTCTGAGTCCAAGGTTGTGGGTTCGATTCCCACAACTGGAAAATGTTTGTGTGATGAACATGAATGTTTTTCAGTGTCTGGGTGTTTATCTGTATATTGTAAGTATTAGTGTATTATATTCATAAAAAAATATTCATCAGCTATCTTAGTACCCATAACACAAGCTACGCTTACTTTGGGGCTAGATGGCGATGTGTGTATTGTCGTAGTATACTTATTTATTTATTTTAAAAACTAAGTTTTTGTTATTTTCCTAAGTTAGGTACTTAAGGGCTAGCAGATCGGAGTTGGGTTAAAGTCCCAAAAAATGAAATAAAGAATATCAGAAACAAAAAGTAGTAATGATGTCATACATTACTTTCTTATGCAAGTGGGCACACAAACAGAGATATTCCTTTAGTCAGCCAGACTTTCGCTAAGCGTGCAAGGCATTTGGAGTAAAGTTACATCACCTACGCAGATTTCACGTGTGAACTGTGATCGAACAAGTAAGTAAACTTGCTGTGATGTTGCCAGGATTTGCGCCGGTAAAACCGGTTAGCTACGAGATCCAGTTTGGCCGAGCACGACCTGACTTTCTTTGGCTAATACGGCCTTTAAAGTCGCCAAAAAAACTAATCGACTTTGAGTTGACCGCAGTCAGTTAGGAATGATTTAAACGGTTTATATTCTTCGAGCCTGAAGACTGACTTGTCAACTAATCTTTTTGTTTAACTGAGCTTTGTAGAGTCCAGCCTCGCCCTCGTCAAACTAATTGTAATACCTCTTCTCTGTCGATTTAAATTAGAATAAGTTTTGTCATACGTATTCGTCAATTAAATAGACTCGATTAGACTAGTGCTTGGCTGTAATCACACCTGATAATTAGTAATGATGCAGCCTAAGGTAGACCGACTAAGGAGATGAAATATATTGACTTTTTTTTCAGGTACTTACTCTTTATTCGGTATTCGAAATCTTTGCGGTTCGTACTAGAAACGAAAAACCAAAACCAAATAAATTTGCACATCTATGATATTTTTAAATATCACTTGCTTTAACGCTAAAGGAAAACATAGTAAGGAAACCTGCAAATCTGAGAGTTCTCCAGAACCAGGTGTGTGGATTCCGCACTGGTCCAGAATGGTTGACTGAATATGGTGGACATGGTGGGAGGAAACCCGTGGCATGTAGTGGGTCGGTAATGGGTTGATACGATGAACAGTAAGAATTTCTACAAAATTATTTTCAAGTTACATAATCTTAATTCAACCTTCTACAAGATTAACAAAACAAAATACAAGAATGCAAATATAGAAATTCCAGTTTATTTAAGGGTTCATGCGATTAACTACTTTCAGTACGTCTACAAAACCAAATACAAATAAACCCCCGTCTAATGCGTGTTCAAATATGTGCGCGAAGCTAAATGTGCTTTTTGAGACACTGATTTGCACCAGCGTGTAGAATTACCGGTGGATACCAACAGTTATATTATATGACCAATTCTAAAGTTACTTTTAGTGCTCTGCCACTGAACGATAGAATGTCTTTCTAACATACATGGGTTGTAGGTTCAAAAGGACGAGACGAGGCGTGTCAGGTATTACGTTCTGAGGATGAACAGAAATGTTGCTATATTTGAAGCGAGAGGTGGACATGAATGTTAGGACGGTTAAGATTAAAATATGAGACTGTAAATCATGTCTCAAAAATATTGTTGAAAGACTATTTAACTTTATTATGAATCTTGAAAGGTTTGTCCAAAATAATTATTGTAGGGAAGAGCCGACATGAGGAAACTTTTGTTCAAAATGATTCATATTATACGTCAGGTACCTAATATCGGAGATACTAAATTTGTGTATAGTCGCAGTAATAAACGTAGAAACGCTTATTAAATGGAACGGGAAGGGAGAGAGAGATGACCCTTTTAGGAGGGCCGGATGGGATGGCGACGGAGTATGGCCTTGAATAAGTTTCACAAGGCTATGCGTATCTTGGACAAGTTTTGCAGCTTTGCAGCAAGAAGATTATAGCTTACGTAAACCTTTTCAAATCCCCTCATAAGTTTTGATAGAACCGAAGTATATCGAGACTTCATGATTTCAATCAAACCCGTTTTTCGTATCACGATACAAAATTCTGATTCATTTAGAGAGTTGAGCCATTTTAATTAGAAACAGGAGTAAATCACCTTTAAAATGTATTACTCATTAATATGATGGGTAATGATGTTACAGTTTTAGTCATACATAAACTCATACAAACAATCCAGACAGGATGACGCGAATCTTGCGAAAATAAACTCAAGATTGGTTTGTGTTTATAGCGAATCCTATTCAAGATTAAGACGTCAATGGGAGAGAATTAGTACATCTACACATAAAAATGTGTTCGCGGAATGTGCTAAATTGGCAAATGTTATTAATTATATTGTTTATGTTTTATAAACGTAGTAAAACCCTATTCATCATTATTAAAATTTTCTAATGTATTCTTTTCTTTTAATAATTATATTTTAAGTGTGTCTGTTTAGAACTGACTTACCAAAAGTCAGAATTTTTCAATTCAATTCAATCTTTTCTGGCCTCAAATCTTCGTTCAATATGTTCTTATTTTGATCGTAGTTTATTTATTTTGAACGGGTTTAAAAGATATAAAGTTCATTTTATTTTCAATTGAGGAGGAAAAACTTTACAGAAAATAGTTCGGTGCAGTTATTTAATAACTTAAATATTATTATATTTATATATAAATAAATAAATGTTCTACGACAATGCCCAAATCGCCATCTAGACCCACAGTAAGCGTAGCTTGTGTTATGGGTTCCATGATGACTGATGCATATTTTTGTGATTAATATGCATAAACACTTATTATATATCTATATATAAACACCCAGACACTGAAAAACATTTATGTTATTCACACAATCATTTTTCAGATATGAGAATCGAACCCACGTTCTTGGACTCAGAAAGCAGGGTCGCTGCCCGCTGCACCAATCGGCCGTTGAAGTTGGTTCTAAGTTGCGTCTGGATAAATGCGAGTATTACAACCAATCTCCTTTAATAAGTGTATCTACTTATGAACAATTTAGTAAGAATCTCAGAGAACGGCCAAGTGGGTCTTGCAATACCGCTATTTGTTTCATAAGGCCATTTTCTATGTGACATAACGGTAGAACTGCAACCGGTAGAACATCAATAGATGGCAAAAATATGTAAGCAAAAACAACTGCGTTTAGTTGGTGCAGCCATTATCCTCATCAATCATATGACGCGGCGTAAAATTAAAGATTATACTCACTCAGTGCGTAAATTTTTACAACAGTCGTACTCTACAACTGCATTACAAATCCAATACGTTTTATTTGTAATAAAACATTAAGTTTTAATATCATTTTTGTTATATGATGAGCTACTCAAGTAATTGTCTACTAAGTTTATTTAGCATCTAGGTTTTACGTATCCAAAACGGATACTTATTGGGAATTTATGAAAATGCAATAAAGAGTTGCTGGTTATATGCCTGGCATCTGACACTAAGGCACTCTAGTGGAAGGAAATTCTTTAACGCCATCGATTAAATAGCGACTAGGTCTGCAGTTACTAATGAGCGCTGTCGGTGCTAGCTGGTACGGAGATTTGCTTTACAAAGTGTCAATGATCTGACGGAATTAATCTGAATTTGCGATTCGCCATCCAGATCCAACATAAGGTAGATTCGAAAAGATGAGTATAGACATTATTCAGTTTTGGGATCACATGGCACACCTACGTGATAATTTGCATTGATACAGTGCGTGTAGCAGAGATGAATTATGGCTTTGAAACATGGGCTACCTATGCACTATCTTTGTAACTAATAAGTAGGCTAAGAGACACGCAACGGGAAATGTAAATGGCTATGCTCAAAATGTCGTCTTAGAGAGAAATCTGAAATAATCAGATCTGTTATTATAAGTTACTTATAATAACAGAGCTGAAGTGGTGATGGGCCTGAAGCATAATTGGAGCCGGAGTGCCCCCCTAACCGGAAAGCTAGACCCTAAATAAATAGACGAAAAAAGTCAATTTGCATGAAGTCGCAGATCACAAATGGCACAAAACGTTGCATTTTGGAAATTCTTACAAAAACCTATACGTGTGATGCATCATCATGCTGCTAACGCTATTTATCCGTGATTTATTGAAAAGTTGGATCCATATACAACTTTACAATAAATCACGGATAAATACCGTAAAAAGTGCAAAGATCATGATTATTTAGTCGGCTCACCTCACTCTGCCCTCGTACATGCGTAATCTATTTTAAATTGATGGAAGGTCAACGCGTGGAGATCGCGGAGGAACATTCCGTGTAGTTAACACACGCAGTGTTGTGGCCCTTTCAAATGAGGTATGGACAGAAATATTATCGCATTGTAAATCAAAACGGATACCGACGGATAAACAGCTCTCTCTGGATTAAATCTCATGATTTGGACGTATGAGTCGACGCGTAGATCTTTGTAATCCATTTCAGCACACCGGTCTTTATATTGCTAAATTCGATGATGAAGAATAATATATGCGATTCTTTTAACGTATAGTAGTTAAATGTAAAATTCTGCTGATTGTAAGTCTAAAGATACAAATACCTTTGTAGCTTTGATAACTGAATCACACAGCCGCAATCATAAATTGTAAAAGGTCTAAAGTAGGATCGTCTTTTTTCGTTTTGAAAAATGCTACTTGATTTATATTAATTTAGTTTTTGTATTCAAATAAACATAGCGTAAAGTCTGCAATTATTATTATTTTAGTACAATAATAAACAATAACATGATTCTGAAGAAATGAACCAGCAGAAAAATAATCCGTTATCGCATATTGGCGACTTCAAGGAAACTGTGAGGGCGACATATGGCGGAGATGCGTCATTGCGAGCGCGATTCTAGCAAACTTAGCAATATTGTATTCTTAGCTTATTATATTACTTGTAGCTGGGTAGACTAAAGACGTCACAGCGTTGAATGTAGAACCACAATAGTTTAGTCATTCGAGTACTGAGCTTTATAAGGAAAAATGAATAGTCTTAACTTGGAAGGTTAAGATATGACTAAAAAAGGCAATTTTAAAAATTTAACCATGTGATCAATATTGTCTACACCTACACTCATATAAATGTGAGATCTTCAGCGTTGTGCACGACTAAAATGTAATTACGTTTTATTTACCTTTTATGGTAATGTATTCTTTTTTTTTAAGGAACAATAGATAATAAAGTGTACCTAACCTAGATTTAAGTAACTTTTTCTATGGTTTGCCTTAGTTTATAAAAGTTACGTTATTAAGAAACTGAGGAATTCAAATCTCAAACATGAATAGTTTGAAGTTTGATCCTGAAGCAGCCGTCGGCGTCGCGGGATGATTTCAATAAAACTAGTCTATTTTTTGGCCTCGACAATAATGCTCTAATAGTAAGCTCGTACTTTTATGAAACATTAGCTGTTGTCCACATTCTTCGTCCTCTTTTATTACGGTTTAAAACAAATCCTATGAGAACCGTTTGGTTTACTTTGATAAAAGTAAACTCTCCATCCTTACAATTAACTCTATGCCAAAAATCATGTTGATTGGTTGCTTGGTTAGGGCTTAAAGGTAGGACAAACAAAGAAGCATACTTTAGCATTTGTAATCTTAGTAAGGATTTAATTTCGTACTTATTTTGGTTTTTTTATAGCACTTATAACAAATCATCATTTTCTTGCTTCCCATCCACATAAAGAGAGTTATAATGGAGTCATCAATCTCATTTAAATAGTAAATGGCAACCTGTTGTTAAATGACAGGTTAGAGGCTATTATTCTTCACCATAGTCTATTTATTAGCCTGCCCAGGATTGTATACAAAGACACTATAAACTGTCATGGTTTACTCGACCGTGTAATTGATGCGAACCGCACCTTTGTTTTGTTTTTTTACCAACCAAAAATAATGTAGCAATTGTTATTTTTAACTAAAAAAGGTACAGACGCATGCAGTGGAAAAAAGTAGAACAGAAATTATGATTTTCATATTTGAAATACCTTTAAAAAAACAAGATTACGGTTTCAAGTGAAAGTTACATATAAAATAAAATTAAGACTACATACATAATGAAATAAATTTTAATTCTAATATAACGTTCCCAAACACTAACGATATAGGTTTCTAATAGTTCAAAATAATAACTATAAACATGACACAATAATTATCTTCATTATCGTGTAGTACAAACCTGTTTTCATGCTTATCCGCAGTAATTAGAGTACTAATAAAACTAATAACACTATCATTTGACAACTCAGCTTTCCAAACAGTACAGTACGGTTGAGATAAAGGAGTTAAAATTCTCATCTCTTTTTCCTTTCACGTTTTGGCTTTAAGGAGTGCCAAATTAGCACTTTGCAATTTACCAATGTAACGAATAATGGCAGATGTTTCTGAGTAAATGGAGTCATTTATTATGGATGTAACTCGAGAGATCTGCTAATTTTTGTACAGTAATTTACAAATAAAAAAAAACATGACTGGTCCTAAAGAATTAAATGATTACAGACAGCATTAACCAATTTGATGCTAAGAATACGGTTATCTTGAACTAACTTCAAATCCGGAAATGCAGCTAGCCAAATAACGGATTAACTGTAACTAAGCAATAAAATAATGCCTAGATTTACACGATCACTTACATTTACACAATCCCATTTTCTTTGCCTACACAAACATTGTTTGTAAAACGCGCAAATGGCAATAAAAGGGACTATCAATTCCTTTGTCGGCCCATCAAATTTAAATAGTTCTTTTACATTCAGTTTTATGTGTATACCTGACTATAGGCACTTTGTTTGCATTAAAATTTGTACTGTTTGAACATTTATAGGAATGTGCAGTCCAGTTTCCTGTGCATTTTAAATACACAGTAGACGGGTAAATAAATTGTTAATTTTGGTAAGTGTTAGTTAAATCGTAATATTTACTATTTATACTCTACGTCTATGTAATATTCACTCTATGACGTAGATATGCCTAGCGATAGTGGGATTTTGTTACAATGGTACCATACTACCCATATATTTTTGTATACTTTTAACGGATAGCTGCATATGATTATTTTGGCATCTGGAATTAAGTCTTTTCTTTTGTGTAGCACGCTCTGACTTGCAATGTCAGCAAACCTTATCATGTAATAGCTTTAATTTTTTAATATAAGTAAATACTCCTTACGTCTTTATGAAAACAATAAATTTCTTAAACCGCATTTATACTGAAATAAATTTTAGAAAGTGTCATTGTTTGAAAACGTATTAATGGACGCATGTTTTCTTAAGTTATACGTCATGTATTCCAGACTATTTTTTTTTTATATTATGTATCTGATCGTTACAAAATCAAGTCTAGAAATGTCGTTGCATATTATAAGTTATGCGCTAGCTTCGTCTCTTAAAATACAATACCGCTAACATGGTTATTGCAGTAGTATTCTTGTTAAGGCAAATTAAGTTTTATAAGTAAACAAATAATTTAACAAGCTTATTGTTTATTGTTATTAGGTACACACAATAACTAAGGGTAGCTCTAAATATAAATAATAACAAGATAAAAATCCGTAAGATTTATTTTTTAATTTTTCCGTCGTACATACCAGTTAACCGTAAGTACGTATTTTTAATTTAATCTTTTTATATAACCCTAATTTCAAAAGTCACATAATGATTATGTATTAAGTTTTAAAGTGCATACATATTGTAATATCTGAGTTATTCGTGTAAGTATCGTAATTTATCAGTTTTACTAAAGAGCTTCTGTCGAAGCTTTCAAACAGTCTACTGGCATTTGATGGATGATCAACAATGTTAAACGCAAGAAAGATAATGGAAAACGTTTACTGATTAATTGCTGTTCTTCATTTTCCAACATAATAGCTTTTAAAAAAATATTAGGTATCGTGCCGATTGGCTATGCAAAAGCGAAAAAATTTAATTAATTTAAACCTTTACGGCGTACGTTTTCAAAGGTATGTATCATATTGATATTGAATCATGAAGATTGTAATTGTATGTCATTTAAAAATGTGTAAGAAAAAATATTTATTCCACTTATAATAATTTATAACACATTCATAATATTAAATAAAAAATCTTTGCATAGACTTTTTTTTCTTACAAATACAATAAAATCCAAACATTAGGAACTCATTGTTAAGTCCTTGCTAGTAGCCTATTGTTTATTATTTCATTTTTTTTTAAATCAATCATTTCTTCCTTTTCAGGTATCCAATCACACGTTCCAGGACGGTATGTATGTTAAAAAAAATAAAAAACCAGACGAACACGTTTGTGTTCGTAGATAAGATATAACGTCGTAAGAACTTTACCATTGTGACCCACCTTTCGTCTCTATAAACAATTTAACTTCGACTTTCTAATGAAAGGATTACCTACCTTTATAAACCGGATTGGAACGAGGGACCTTAGGAGTTCTTTGTTAATAACATTTCGTCTTCACCAACCTATTTGTAATGTTTAAGCCTGTTAATTTACCATTGAAGTTTAGACGGGTATTCGGAACTGTTCATGACATTGCTTATTGGCGCATTCGATATAATCACGAACTTTTTAAAGAGTCCTTGTGGTCAATCCCAACTTAACTGTTGATTAAGTATGCGGTGAACAGGACATATACAGGACATGTGCAGCACACAGCGCAAGAGCCCACAAAATTAGATGTACAGCAAACTGCAGAGTTACAAAGGTTGAGGAAGAAGAAGCTAGAAGCTAGAAGGCCGGTAGATTTGAGTAGAGAGTAACATGGCAGATTTCCGATGCAGCAATTTGCTTGACCAAGATCTGCCCGGCTAGCATAGGCAAAAGAGAAAAAGTAAATCCCCGATTTACATCCCCTGCTAAATCTACGTGTCCGTCTGCCAAAGCATGGCAATAGGGAATAGTAGAAGTCCCCGTTTATTATCGCACGTATATTATTTCTCCTTGTGCGCCAATAATCGGAATGATGATAAAGCTGTTGGAGATGATACATTTTTATCTTTTCTCCGGGGAGACAAAAATCTTGTGCCCATGTTAGCCGTGCTGGGCTATAGAGCTTTAACTATGACATCTTCAGTCATAATCTAAAGATCAGGGTTTTTGTAAAGGTTTCTTTTTTTTAAATTGCGATTCTAGTAGCCTACTCCTACATCAAACTATTATTTATTATTTTATCATCCAACAAAGTTGTGTATCTTGACATACAGGTAAATCGAGGGGGCAATTATGGAGTCATGTGGGTAGTCTTCGCGAAACGTAGGTCGTTTACCTTACCCGCATGCGTGGGTGATTCGATGACCAGAATCCTCACGTACAGTCTGGAATCGATTATATTGAAATGAAATTATGATATCAACATAAAAGATTGTGGCCTCTTTATGTGGGATATTTTGAACTTGTATGTTTTACTTGTATGAATTGTTATGGATATAAACTGCATTAACAAGTATATTTGGTATTGTACTTAGTCCACAGATTATTCTGTATTGGCTATTAGATCATATCAGAAACATCAGAGATGGGTTCTGATTATTATTTGGTTAAACAAGCTATATTTTGTACTTAGTGATTTTGGCCATTTGTAAATATGTTTTATTTGATCCGATACGTACAACTCGTTTTTTTTCTCACCAATTTCATAAACTGAAAGTCTTTCTTTACAATCAGTTTATTAAGCAAGTCGGAATAAAAATAAAACAGACAACGCATTGAAATGCTAAACGCACGGAAGGAAAGTTGAAAAAACGGTAGGCAAGTTTATGCCAAATCGCTGCAAATATGCAAATTACCCCTGCAGACGATGAGGTCTGCTAATTCGTCGTAATATTATTATCTAGAGCGTGTATCCGCACCGGAACAGCTGATATGAATGAAAAACGCGACGAAAAGATAAAATTTGAAATAGTTTTCAATGAGACAATATTTCAGAAGATATCGAGGTACGCAAGGTAGTGTCAAATCACAGATTAATTATAACTGATATTATTTTTATTGTTCTAAGCGACGGATCAAGAAAATGAGCCACCTAATGGCAAGGAGGAAAACCAATGCCTATAAACAGAGCAAAACTTCGCAGGGCATGCAAGGAAGATCCTACAAAGTGCCGCGTTCATACTGTTTTTTGGCGACCTCTTCGTCAAAGGTATTGTAATCACTTCTATAGTAAAAGGATGATGCTGATAAACGTTTATGTATATATTATGTACCTATACGCTAATGAAAACTAGCAATTCAATTTGAAATATTATTTGCGTTAACACACACACAATATTATATTAGTGTTCGTGCCCATGAGCACTGTTATTCATCCAGAGAAATTGTTATAATTTCAAATAACAATGATTTCAGTTTCCTTTAAAAATAACCTAAAAATCTTTTGATAAGACTATTACTGCATATTTTATATGACATTTGTATAGTTTCTTCTCTAAAAGTAGTGTTTTTCTATCCTACAACTAGGCTTATTTCCAACAAGCGTTGCGCTTTGTATTAGTAGTTTAAAGAAGCCTCCGAATACTAACTATCCTAGAGGTAGAGATATTTACTTATTTGTTTTAATATAAGACTCTTTGTTAGTTATTTTATTTTTAATCTTCATAATAATAGGGACAAAGATGGTAGACTCCTGAGACATATCAAATTTCACAAACGACCTTGGAGAACTTAAATAACCGGTGAATAATTTAAGAGCAGGTTTCCAGATTTTTTAGAACTATTGAGCTCCGAGTATTATTTTTTGGAGCAATTTTCGTTTTGTGCAATAATATTATGAAGGCTATTCCACAAATTGTTTTCCAGCACGCTCGTGATATGTTGTAGGTTTAGAAAGTTGAGGTATTCAGGAAGGATAAACTAATTAACAGATTAAAACAGACATGCGATCGATCAACGATCGTTTTATCGGCGGGATTTAGGTAAGTACGTCAAATTGTTTTTGGGTTTGGGTAAAAAAATAAAATCTGCATTCATGCAATGCTACTTGGCTATATTTTATTTACTTAATGTTCGAAAACCGATACGTATACACATGTTAAGTAGACTGGTTGTGAAATGTGCATCGATCACGCGAATTTAGCGTAAGGTCATAAGTTATAATAATATCTGTTATACACGCAGATTTTTGACGTTTTACATTTTTCTACCTACTTGCCACAAATTGAGGCTAATCCAACTTACTATTTACTTATTTACTTAAAAAAATATATATATATTTTTATTAAAGATGAGTATTTATTATATTAAAGAAACAATAAAAGGTTTTACTGTGGTATAATTTGAATTAAATTTTATTATAAATGTTATAAATTTAGTATATATCCTCAGAGAGGCTTGGATCGTTTTATACTGCACCACAGTTCCACATAACATAAGTAATTCTAATGACGCGTCAATAATCCGAGTTTATTTCGGGATAATCTGTTTGTAGGTAAATACTAAGTTCAATTGTGTGTGAATCAAAATTAATAATATAATAACAGCTGTTATTACGTTCAAGGTTCGTGTTCGGAAATAGATTTACACACACATAATATCAGTTACTAGGTTTCCTAGAGCTCAAGATTCCGCAGTTTTACGATTTTACATCGTATTTTCTAACCGAAAATATTGTAGGGAATATTATGTTTTTTCTTGTATTTAAAACCTTTTTTATTCATTGGAATTTATAGAAATAGTAAAGAATATCAACACCAACTTGATACATTACTTTCTTTATTATTTTTTAACTTATTTAATTTGGTCTTAAGATGAACCCATAGTCAACTAATAATAGTTTATACCTACTTTATTATGTCACTGGCTGGTTATTGTCATTACTTCGAAACTTTTGTAAAAAGATTTAATATAGCATATTTGAAAAGAAAAGAGTTCACTTCAGTGAAATTATTTCTTGTTCCGGGCCATGAACAACGTATAAATATTGCAACAATATTAGTGTCACACATACACACACACATACACAGTAAACTATGTGATGCAATTTATTGAACCTTAAGTATTTTCATTCTTCAATCTAAGTTCAAAGATCAATTGTGGTCTGGATATCACTACATCATCTTGAATTTAAATTGAGTGTATTTCCATCTTGTGGGAATTTATTAGTTTAATGTAGAATTGATGTATGGTTTGGTGTGCTAGTGTGTTTTAACGAGACAGACAGATAAGTACAAAGGTACATAAAAATGTGCTTTATTGGTTAATGCACGCAAAATAACATACGATTGTAGGCAAAAACTTGAAGTTGTTGATTTGATCTCATCCTGGTAACCTGTGGTCTGATCTGTATTCTTGGGCTTAAGAACACAATCTCTCTCAATCACAGAATGAGAAGGGTTTAGACCTTAGTGCACCAAGCTGGCCAAGCGCAGCGCACTTTACAGGCCTTTGAGACCATTATGGAGGACTATAAGACCTGCAGGTTTCCTCACGATGTTTTTCTTTACCGTTAAAGCGAATGAAATTTAATTACTCAAAACGAGCATAACTCCGAAAAGTTAATAGTTGCTTGCTTGAACAAACTCTTAAAGGGTAGCCGAAGCCTAATCCACTGAGCTATCACCGTTACTAATAATATACGTTGCAAATATGACAGTAGAAGAAATTTGTATTCCAAAGGAACTGCATCAAGACGGACGTGGGTCGTGTGCCGCGATAGATGTTAATACACGGCGCCACATCGTGCATAGCAACTTGGTGATGAATATTGTATGAATTGAATTTTCTACCACCAAAGGAATCTGAGTAAAATACCAAAAATTGCAACTTTTCGCGATCAAACTCTAGTCACATCGCTTTAGTATTAATCTTAATGAAATAAAACCATGTCACGGTTTTAAAATATTCGCAAAGGTGTTCCTGTCAGTTACAAAAGGTGGCCACAACATCTGCGTACACTGCATCGCCAAGAATCACTGCGAGAATCAAGGCAACGCACCTGCTTTGTATAAACAGGTTGGATGTTCAAATAATCGGGTTACAATAAAATCATCTTGAGATTTTTTTTTGTCGCCGCTAAAATTGGTTTTTAATTTAAAATCGATACAAAAGGGATTCAATATGAAATTTGTGCCAACATTTATGCATATTAAAGCAAATGGTTATTGCAGCAAAAATATTTCCAGCGTGCGAGATATTTAAATAAATCTGAACTGTATTTCTGTTTATTTAATTTGCAAACAAGCGAGTTCTCGTAATCCCTACCGTATATTTTATTATTGTTCAACATCTGTTTCCAATTAAAAAGAAATGGTTTAATTGTTTACTGAACGTTGTTGTTGTATCATGAAAATGCAGAATGCCGTTCTTCAAATTTTCGCAAACTGTTAAATTTTATACGTTCTTTTACATTGTGGCATCTGGGTCATCTGGATCAGTTCCAAAAGTTTTGGAAGGGTTTGACACACTAGACAAATGTTGCTTTACAAAATGGCGTACATTAATCAAATTTCAATTGTTATTCGTGTGCTACTTAACTATAAGGTAGGATGTTTAATCATAAGGTGTACTTGTTATAAAGTTAAAATATGCGTAAGTATATGATAAATAATACCTCCGATGAAAAATTCTTAAGGGTTTAACAATCACTTTCTCATGAATGAAAGATAAAAGTAACAGCAAAAAGCTCTTTAGTATAAACAATGGGGAGATGTGGGAGCCTCGCCATTATGTTAAGATTCTCATAAATGAGAAAGAACTCTCAAGTGTGACCATGAGCTGTCTTGTGAGGAATCTTTTGAACGTAGTTTGACTAGGGGTCGCTGCTATGAGCTGTGTATAAAATGAAGTATTTTATCCAGTCTAGCTAAAGTACCAACAATGTATATTCTCCTTATTTAGGAACTATGTTAATCACCGAAAACATAAACTGTTTGTTTAATTAGGTACGTGTAGCCTTTAACAATCTGCCATTTGAATTCGTTAGCACGTTATAATTATGGAAATTCATAGGCGAGTTAATTAGTATTCCGCGATATGAGTGTTGCTGGGATAAACTTGAACTACTTCATGGCAGCAATATTTTGAACATAAATAATTATTGTTTTATAACGTTTCATTTATTATAGATACATAAATATTTCAGATATTAAGAAGAGAGTCATTATAACAAAATAATACGCATAGATATTCTGGAGCTATTATGCAAGTTGGTAGTTGGTACCTCTTGCTAGTTAATAATCTTAATTACATACTCCACAACGATGATTAAACTATTACACTTACCTTATAATCAAATAGAAGACCTTAACACAATTTTATTTCAAATCAATATGAATCTACTTAGCAGATATGAGTAATAAATAGGGCATCTATCGGTTACGCTTGGCATAATTCTGTCGTAAAAGGTCAGTGGCTGGTCGCGTGCGACATTTCATCGTGGGGTTTGGGGCGACACAAAGCAGGGTGGGTCGGGATGCGTCATCGCTACCCTCCACGCACCCTCCCCAACACCCCCAACCAAAACATCGATCGATCTCGCGGCCACTAAAGCCATGCGCAAAGCCCGCCCTTTTTGTTTATGCTTCGAAAAATCCGTATTTCCCAAACTGAATACAATCTTATCTTTATTCAATATAATGTCTTTCTTTAATGCCATGCCAAATTTGGGCATTACTGTGAGAATACGCTCTGATATGATAATGTTAACTAAAGATGACTGAATCGATGATATCACAATCACACGCTCCAATTACTAACATAGGTATTTAGTGGTAATTGATACTTACTGGCACTCGTTCATAATTTCCTCCTGCGAACGAACTTGCACCGGGGCGAGCTTCTCCACGCTTTCTTCGTAATTTCCAAAGCACTTTGTAATCTTCTCATCAAACGTGTTCACCAGATCTTCAAGCGAGCCGGAGAAAGTCTCCGTGAAATTATCTCCTTCACCGTTCTGCATATTGTCCTGTTTACACTTCACCGGTCTCGGTTCGTCATTATCGTTGATTTTATTGGAGTCAGTTTTAATTTTTACCATATCACTTTTAAGCTTGTTTAAGTTGTTGAGGAGTATGTCGTTGCCATTTATGGTCTTCTGCGGATAGTCCGCAGTAGAAAGACAGTCGTCCGCCTCTTCGATTTGAGCAAGAGGCGCCTCGAACTCTAGTTCGGCCATCCTGCCAGCTGATTCTCGCATGACCGTACGTCCAACCGCGCCAATTACCGCGCGAACACTGCGCTCATCGGTCGACACGGTCAACCGCGCCAACTGTGTCGCGCATGAGACTCTGTATATGATATTATAAACATGAAATGCTTTGCATAAAACTAAGCCAACTATGCAAAAAGCAATCTTTACGGGTAAAATCTGCGCATATCAGAAAAAAATATGTATGGACATGATTTTTTTAATTTAACAAGCGTACAGGTGCGTGGTAATAATCATAAAAAATGAAGTTAAAGCTAAGCGGATCTTTTTAAAAAGCTTAGTTAAAATTTAGAAAGAGTTATAACTAATACACATATAGGTAATACCTAAATCATCAGAAATCCAAAAAAAGCTTTTATACCAGCTTCTCATTTATGTAATTAAATATATAGATACATGGTAAAGTACCTACATTAAAATCAGCAAAAAAAAAACAACAGTGAGTAGTAGATGTATAAATATAAAATAACTATACTCAACTTAGCAATGCTTCAGCTGGAACATTGAAGTATGTTACCGAAATAAATGAATAAGTCAGACTTTTGTACATCATATTTAGGTTTGTTACAGTTTTATAATAATTTTAAAATATGCAACCGAAATCTCATTTTATTTGTGTTTTACAAATTCAAACTGGAGTTTGAACTATTATTTCCGTTTCTATTAGATTCTGAGCTTGGGTTCTTTCTTATTTAATATGGATCAACTAAATAAGGGCAAATGCTTTTTTTATTATAAAATTACCCTTTGTAACCAATAAATAAAATAAAGTATATATATAGTTATTTATTAGTAGAGTGTACAAGCAGGAAACACTAATAAGACTAAACACAATGGCTTTCGTCGTCTTGAACAGTCTTGATAGTTTAGTCCTGTTTAGTCTGTTTTTACCGTAGACTTTCTTCTTCTTTTGATTTATGGCTTTTCGACTGTAGACTTTATTACTGTCTACGGTATTTACGACATGTCAAAATGACAGAGTGAATTACTCTTGTCAAATCTCAATATTTTGATTGTTGACATTTCAGATCTCAATTTTTCGTCTTACACAATGCATGACGTTGCGTCGTCTTGATAATTGTGTTGCATGATAATAACAATGACTAAACGCAACCCTGCTACTGTTTTGCGAATCTAAAAATGTCTAAAAAAAAACCTATCATCCTCCGTGTGTTTTCTTCTAGCTACCCGACATTCGCTAAGTAAATTGTTCCCATGAACCCAAAGTAGAAGAAAGAATGAAAGATGTCGCATCGTCTTAAACAGTCTTGATAGTTTAGTCCTGTTTAGTCTGTTTTTACCGTAGACTTTGTTACTGTCTACGGTTTTTACGACATGTCAAAATGATAGAGTGAATTGCTGTCATTACTTGTGTCAAATGACCATTGTCAATATTTTGATTGTTGACATTTTAGTTCAAGTTTTCGTTTTAAAGCAAAAATGGAAATTTCCAAATAAAATACAATGAAAATCTTTAGTACTATTTTAAATTTCGGACTCACTAATTCGTTATGTTTTTTTTAAAGAGGAATTTCGATTTTAAATCGATATCCAGATTTGTACGCTTATATAGGTATGTACTTACAAGTAGTGATAAAAAATGTTTTCTCCTGCCTTTCTCTAATATTTCGCCCTTGTTTGCAGTTCCGGTAGAAGATCTCACTATGAAGTTCTTAATTTACAAAAAAACTGTACAGATAAGGATATAAAAGAAGCATTTATAAAATTGAGCAAGCAGGTAAAGCACGTAATATACCTATTACTATTTTGTTCTAATTCAAAATTAATTAGATGTTATGAAAAACTGAAAAGCAAAATGCTTATATTTTTTGAAATTCATTAGTAACGCTGAAGCATTATCTAAATTATTACATAAAAGACATGCGTTCATTTCAAATTTTATTTAAGATATAACAAGAAACAATGTAAACTGATATTGTAATCTATATTTAAATGTTTCTTTTGAAAACAAACTGTGTCTTAGGTTTTAAAATAATACACAAAAATATTTGGCACATAACCAAAAAAAGCATAAAGTGCTCATTGAACATACAATTTTACAAGTTTAATATGTTTGCAACTATACATAAGTGACAGTGGCAATCACTATATATCAATGTGATAGGGTTATATAGGGCTAGAAGAAGTTAGTTCAACTCTGAAGTCTCAACTTAACTTTTTAAGATTTAGTGGCAATGCATTAAAGTATAGTAAAGTATTGTGATTAAATGCTTTAAAGGCCAGATGACATACATGTTTGTAGTTATTTCAACATTTTTAGTAATATACAGCCAAAGCCATAAGGTTTCCAAACATGCCTTTGACTAGGCATTGGTCTATCTTTTGTGGTAAAAGGTAGTCTTTCCCTCTTACTAATTAGCACAGAAAGAATGTGCATAGTTATGCAATAATTATGTATAAATAATACGATATTGGATAGTAACACGTTTATTGAGCTAGGTAGCAAAACTTGACAGGCTATACATGTGATAATTAAACTACCCACTTGGTTTTACTTTTGTTAAGAAAAGCAATGTTTCGTCGTCTTGTTCAATTTCAAATTGTTAAGATAGATAGAGTGAAAACATTGTATAATCACCAGCTATGAAATGTTTATTTGCCGTACTTATGTATATTTTTTTTTTCTTTGTAATAATTTATAATAATAATTAACTGACCAAGCAGATGACCCTCCAATAGTCTGACAGTAAGTGGGAATGACTTATAAACAAAGCAACACTTTGCAGGGTATTTACACTGTATTTCAATCTGAGGTGTCGGTTTAAAACTCATGAGCCAGTAATTAAACGGACAACCCCGTCAAAATGGAACACAATGTTGCTTTGTGACAGTAATGCTAATTTGCGGCAGGAATAAGGTTCCCCGGTAGGGCTTCCCTGGTTCTCTCCATGTTACCACGAGCTACTACTCTGTACTACTACAAAATTTTAATTAATGAATTCTTAATAAGAGGGCAGAAAATAAATGAATACCTGTATAAATTAAATTTCAGTACCATCCAGACAAGAATAAAAGTACGAAAGCACAAGAGAATTTCGTTCAAATTGTGGAAGCATACAATGTCCTTAGCAAACCTGGAAGCAGGGCGTCATATGATAGTACTGCAGAATATGACAGTAGCGGCTCATATGTGTACAAAACACATGTACCATATAAGTATGACACAGCCTTCTTATTCTCTTATTCTTCTTTACTGGCATTCCCAATTTGTCGTTGCCAATCTATTGACAAATAACTAAACTTTCCTTCCAATTGCACTGCGACCTGTATACGAGACGTACTAAACTTGCATGATAGACACTTGCGACCTGTATAAGAGACGTACTAAACATGCATAAAGGACATTTGCTTCGTATAAACGAGACCATAAATGCGCACTAAATTTGAAAAAAACATTTATTTTTCTTTTCAGTTTGCGAAACAATCCACAATACAGCTACAACTATACGCAACAGAAGTCTGGAAATACAAACGCTAAAACAGACTACTATGGTATAAAAGGTGTGACGAAGTTGCCGAATCTTGCCATTATAATGATAATGTTTGGTGTTGCTATCATTGGTGTTATATTGCAAGTGGTTGTGATTAGGTAAGTACGTCGTGCATTTTTTAAATTTTTAATTACACATTGACTGCTATCTCACCTGATGGAAAGTGATGATTCAGTCCAAGATGGCCTGGATGGTGACTTGTTAGGGAATACCAACAAAACGCTACATCGCTTTGCCGCATCGGCAGGGTGGTAACCAGCCAAGGCCAAAGCCACCAGATGAGACCAGAGAAAATTCGGAAATTATTTAAGCCCCTGCCGGCGTTTCAACGTCGTCAACTGGCCGGTGCCATTGAAAAATCAAAATTGCACGAACTCATTGGTGCTAAACGTTAAAAGAGCACCAGGCGGGCGCACGAGATAACCTTGTATTACCGACTTGACAGTTTAGTTTGACAGAACACAATAATAAAGATCTGTTTTAATGGCTGCCATTATCATCATCATATCAACCCATTACCGACCAACTACAGGGCACAGGTCTCCTCATTCTAAGTGTTTAGGTCGTAATCCACCAAGCTGTAAATTACACAATACAGATTCTCCCATCCCATTCTCTACAGAATACAGATACTGGAGAACCTCCCTTCCGAGAAAAAGTCCTTTAGGCCAACTGTGGACTGTTATAGGCTATGGATGATAATTCTCTAATTGGTTTTTGAAACGCACATAACTCCGTAAAGTTAGATGTGCGTGCCAGTAATCGAACGGAGGCCGATGGATGAAGGAATGCCGAAGCCTTAACATCAAGAAGTAATTACATAACAATCATTTATTTCCAGGCAGTCATACTTCATGCAAAGGAAGAGAACAGATGAGAAGTCTATGAGGCTCGCCGAAGAATTAGAGAAAGTCAGAGCCACTGCTAGGGGGAAAACAAATGATGTGAGTAAAACAATATGTTTTAAATATTCGCTCAATAATTATCAAAGTGCATTATCTATCGTTGTCTTCTTTATCACTCTTTACTTATTATGGATATATATTTATATAAAAGAGAAAGTGTGTGGGTATGTTCCGTATAGGCTCCGAAACGGCTGGACCGATTTCAATGAAACTTTCAGGGAATCTCCGGATTGACCTGGCGGGTAATCCTGTTTGGTGACGATCGGAGCACTCCTATTTTTGAACTGTCAAACTGTTAAATACAGCTTTTATTTACTATGATGATATTCTATTGTTGGATGTACATGGGTGTAAATAATGATCTTCACCCGCTCGAGAAGAGAATAGAAGAGAATGAATACGGAGAGAAATAAATGATTTAATATATTATGAGACTTAAATAAAAAATTTAATGATGTAAGTTTATTGTTTAAATAAAACAAAGCAAAATCTAGCCCGGCGAAACCGGCTGGGTACGCTAGTATATACGAGTATATATAAATAAATATTATTTTTATGTAATTTTGTACATTGTACCTGTTTTTGACCTATACCACAATTAAATCATCTTACTCACATCCTGGGGTAGCTGGAAGAGATTTAGGAAAGTTATAAAAAGCGACACATTTGGCTAATTTTTTCACTTAACAATTATTTATTGTAAAGTCAACATCTCCTGAGGATGCTCCGGTTACGGAGCTAAACGTGCGTAGAGTGTACATGGCGAAGATCTTAAATTACACCATACAGATTCTGCTGCTTTTCGCGGAGTGTAGCAAATTAGGCTTAATTTTCATAATACACGAGGGATTTTATTTCGTTTTGGTTTAAATAATATAAATAGTATAGTAGTTCTACAGTTAACAACTTTTTCTCATTTCCAGGTACAGACACAAATTATGCTAGACAAAATAGTAGCGGCTTCCAATCCCTCCGTAGCCACCGCATCTCTCGGACAAACATTGGCGAACGAGAAAAAGTGATATATTTTTTGATTTACAACTTTTTTAGTATATAGTCCCGTAAAAAACTTGAGACCTTCAAGTAATTCAGATTAATCATTAAAACTAATAAAATAAATACATTGAAAGGATTTCTTCTAGACGCGATGGTAAATCCCCTGGAAAAGACAAAACAAAAGATTTCGATTTTTTTTTTAGATTCTCCTAAAATCAAATGATATAAAAACGCGTCCTGAATGATAGACCCGTTAGTAAAACGAAACAATATTTTAGGGAAACGTTTGGCATTTTGGGCAACCCCACTTTCTATATCAACAACAGAACAAAATCAAAATAGAAAAGTGACCTTTTTTTGGGGCCTTGGAGCCTCCTTGAATATCTGTCCGGGACTATTTAGTAGACGTATATGTTCAAGTTAGCTTCGCGAACGAGATCGCGGTTAAGGATTCCGACAGGTCTGAGATGAATAGTTGACCATACCGATAAAAACTCGCGTTAGTAGAGCGGAATTACATGCATTTATTAAAGGAAAAATACACCCAATTTTAACATTATGTTGGGTTAGGATGCCCACTACGAGTTAATTATGTCGACGCATTTTCTCGTCTTATCTCATCGATAACGTATAACGGTACACTGCTGGACTAAGAGTTCCTATCAAAGCGAGGGTTTGCCCATAATCACCAAGCTGGGCAGACGGGTTGGTGATCCCAATAGATGGTAGTAGCACAGAGTAAGTGCTGCCAGTACTCCCTTATATACACCCTTAGTCGCCAACTAAGACACGGTCACGGTTAAAGATTGTGACAACTGCATTCTCATCTGCTGTCACCACATGGCACCTCGTAGAAGAATGACGAGAAAATCGTAGACATAATCATGTCGTGGCGCGCAAAGCTCTACTGGGCCCCAAGTCCGCTATAACAAATTCGGTTATTGGTGCCAAATCTGCTGACACTGTACTGAATTGATACAACTAAGGGCCGGCGCCCATTATCGACATCGGCAAGGAACAGGATCCTTCGGCATCCTGCATGCAAGCGCACACTGTCGGAAACTATGCTTTGGCATGCTGCAACGTTCTTAGGGATGACGAGGCGTCCTTTAGCATGCCGCACCGTCCTGTAGCGTGCCGAAGCGTCTCAATATCATATTTCTCGTCAAAACAGTCTCAGAGTTGTTATATGTTTAATTTTGCTCAAACTATGGTTGTAGATAGAGGACAGAACTCCTCAGCGGACAGCAGCAAACCCCTCATTTAAGGCTTAGCGATACTGAATACTTTAATTTTTTTTTCGAACTACAACTAAATTTAATGCCACATCAGAAAACAAAATCAAACGCAGACGAAGTCGCGGGCAACAGCTAGTATAAATATAATTACATTGTTGGCAAATTCTGAAAGTAATTTATCAGCTGTCAAAGTTGCCTAAATCCTAGTAAATTGTAAATAAATTTTATATCGAACCACTTACGTAGACTTGTAGTGTTTTTAACTCGAAATAATTTATTATTATATTGTAAATAAATATTTTTGAAAGGAGTTTAGTAAGAGTTGTATTTTAAATAATGATATTGTTGCAATACCTCAATTATTGTTGTAATATGTCCATAGTTTAAATATCATGTAAATGTAGGTACATATTTAAAAAAAGATCAAATAATTAAAGTATTTGTACTTAATATTTTTATAACATTGTTTCATTTAGTTCCAGTACATTTAATAATATAGACGTACTAGCGACCCGACCCTGCTTCGCACGGGTGCAATGCTGATACTGAATAAACTACAGAATGTGTTTATATACAAAGTTTACAGATTTGTTTGGGCACGCAATGTCGCCGGAACTGCCGCAATCTGGGAGTTTAACTCTATAATATCTTCGAAAATATTCATTTAAGTTACATGCTATAGGAATTAGTTGTGGAAGAATGAAACGCTTGATACGAACTGATATGACGGCCGACTGGCGCAGTAGGCAGTGACTCTGCATTCTGAGTCCAAGGCCGTGGGTTTGATTCCCACAACTGGAAAATGTTTCTGCGATGAACATGAATGTTTTTCAGTGTCTTGGTGTTTATCTGTATACTATAAGTATTTATGTATATTATTCATAAAAATATTCATTAGTCATTTTAGTACCCATATCACACTCATACATATATATATATATATAATAGATGATGTGTATTGTCGTAGTATATTTATTTATTTATTTATATTAGCCAAATTAACTTATACCTACAAGGACTAAAACTTTAGTGTCCTAGCACATTGGAAAAATGACCGGAAGAAGATGGCACTGTTTTGTTACTCTAAAGTTACAATATATTTTACATAAAGTTACTATTTCAAGAATAAATGAAGTGGTGATAACGGCTTCACTTCCGAGGGGTCTAGTTCGATTCTTAACTCTTCTAAGTTATGTGCGTTTAAAGTAATTAAACTATAACTTGCTTCAACGGTGAAGAAAAATAACCTGCATGCCTGAGAATACTTCATAATGTTCTCAAAGGCCTGTCAAGTCCACCAACCCGCACTCGGCCAGCGTGGTGCCTATGTTGACCAATGACGGGTTCATATATTGGTCATTGACGGCCGAGTGGCGCACTGGGCAGCGACCCTGCTTTCTAAGTCCAAGGCCGTGGGTCGATTCCCACAACTGGAAAATGTCTGTGTGATGAACATTATTGTTTTTCAGTGTCTGGGTGTTTATCAGTATATTAAATTCAAATACAAATTCAAATTCATTTATTTCAAGTAGGCCTACTTTATAAGCACTTTTGAAACGTCAAGTATGCATGTTTGTGTGACTCTACCACCGGTTCGGAAAGCAGATTCTACCGAGAAGAGCCGGCAAGAAACTCAGTAGTTGCTCTTTTCCATTATAAAGTATTAACGTGTATTATATTAATAAAGATATCCATCAGCTATCTTAGTACCCATAACACAAGCTATGCTTACTTTGGGGCTAGATGGCAATGTGTGTATTGTCGTATTATATTTATTTATTATTTATTTATTTGTCAAGATGGGCACCGAAAATGATGGATTGGAATTTTTTTATAGTGGGCATAGTAAGTACGACATCAAGAGAGTTTAAGAGCACATCACGCTTTTAGAATGCGGGTTGATGGGTTTTACCGATTATCATCATGTTATTGATGATAATCAATAAATAAGTACGTGTACACATGATTTTTTTTTTAATTTCAAAAAATACCTAATTATTTCAATAATATTACAGATTTGATAATCTGTTATCAGAAGCAACGCAAAAAGAATCAAAGATATCCGAACCGGAGGATTTTTCGTTTAATGTACCATTAGACGTGAAAGTGACTTTGTATGAAATAATAAAAAAAATTATATATTAATGTGATTTGGTTTTCATTACTGTCATACTTAATTGAAAATAAGGGATGCAGGAAGGGTCATACAGTATAGATATATTATTATATCATCATTATCATATAAATATAATATAATAAGTCCATAAATTATTAATCTTATATCGTTAAACGAGCAATTCTTGTATATATATAATTGGAATCTCGTAATCGGCTCCCAACGATTTTCATGATATTTTATTACCAAGGGGGTTTCGGGGGCGATAAATCGATCTAGCTAGGATTCATTTTTAGAAAATGACATTTTATTTGTGTTTTCCGGTAAGAGCCGATTTGATGCAGACGAAGTTGCAGCTAGTAAAAAAATATACACGCAAATGGTGGAAAATGTTCAACAAGCTTGTCAGTAATTTTCAGATTAAGCAGTTTCCCTTTTTGTCGGGTTTTTATAATTCGGGAATTTATAATTATATTCTAATTTTCTTTGGTCTGATCAGGTGGTAGGCTTTGGCCGTGGCTAGTTATCATCGTAGTCCAGTCTACCGACAAAGTAATCCAGTCTTCGACGGCCGACTGGCGCAGTGGGCAGCGACCCTGCTTTCTGATTCCAAGGCCGTGGGTTCGATTCCCACAACTGGAAAATGTTTGTGTGATGAGCATTAAGTGTTTTTCAGTGTCTGGGTGTTTATATGTATTTTCTAAGTATTTATGTATATATAATTCATAAAAAAATATTCATCAGTCATCTTAGTACCCATAACACAAGCTACGCTTACTTTGGGGCTAGGTGGCGATGTGTGTATTGTCGTAGTATATTTATTTATTTATTTTACAAAGACGTGCCGCTTAGCTATTAAGCGTTCCGGTACGATGCCGCGTAGAAACCGTAGCGTTTAATATAACTGCCGTACCTCTAAAAGGTTAGCCTGTTACCATCTTAGATTGCATCATCTGTGGTAATATTGCAGAAAAGACCTTGTGGTGAAATAAAAAAAATATTAAAAAGAACTTTTTTGATTCAATAATTTAATAATGAAATTAATATGAATTAAGTAAATTATTCATAATTTAATAACTCACAAAGGGTACAACTCTTTTATATATACCCTGTCCTCATCATGCGGTGGCGCGGGCACTATGAGTGGCTGTCCGTCCATCTTGATGTCTTTGTACAGCGCTCGGTAGTAGCACGTGTATCCGGAATGCTCGGCTGACATTGCAGAGTAGGCGCTGGACGTGTCAAGTCTGGCTAGCCTAATGCCTCGCTGCTTGATGGCTTTTCTGGGCGAAAAAAAAAAGAATTTCGAGTTATCCATGTTTTATGTGGTATTTACTTATCGCATTTTTAAACTACCCGCTTATACACTTAAGATTTTTGTAAATAGCTATATCTATATCTCTACTTATAATAAAACTGTAACTGGAAGATTTCTGTACATTTAATATATTGCTTTACCGGGGATGCTTTATAATCGATACTGAGTCCATAACAGATTTTTATTTAGTTTTTGTCTGTCTGTATGTCTGTCTGTCCGGGCATAACGTGAAAACTACTGAACGTATTCAAATAAAACTTGGTATAGTGGTAGTTGAAATTCCGGGTCAACATATAGGCTACTTTTTATCCCGATAAACAATAAGCTTCCTCCGGGAAATGGGATGAAATTTTTTATCAGTTTTAGTTTATATCTCCGTTAAATTTGAACCGATTTTTAAAATTCTTTTTTATTTGAAATTGTATACTATCAAGCATGTATGGTCTTATTTTAATAAGGATCTGATAAATATTGTCGTAGATAAAGAACATAACTCTTCACAAATAACTGTTAGTCGCAAGGCATATGGGACGGCGATCGAATGCATGCGTACCATCCTACTAATATATATGCGAAAGTTTGTGAGGATGGATGTATGGATGGATGTATGTTTGTATCAACTAAAATACCACGTAAAATAATAGTAGGTACATAGATACCCACGATGATTATGATGTTAGCATCAGATATATTCTAGCTTCTCGATTGACTCATATGCGGACGAATTCGTGGGGGTCCGCTAGTTATTAATAAAGTTATAGTACCTGCCTACCTACTACCATTATAAACTTTAACCGACGTACCTACCTATTAATATTGAGGGAATTTTTATTTCTTTGGAATATCTTGATTGATGTAGTGTGTAGGTACCTATTGTAGACGGTACGGTGGTGTAGGTACGGTAAAATTCGTAAGTATTTATGATTACACTATAATAGTATTAAAGCGACTTGTAAATTTTGGTTTAAATAAATTTATTAAATAAATATAAAATAAAAAATTCAGTGAGTAACCATGTATCTCTCACTCTTGTATAGGCTGCTCCAATGTGGGCGGGATTTAGCTTTACTATCTCTCTTACGCAGTGGGTTCCACGCACTGCGGGGGCAGTTTGAGAACTAATAATTTCTGAATTTTCCCTGGCCTTACAGGCTTCGGCTTCGGGAAGTACGATGGAAGGAACCGGTGATAGCCACGTGGGTAAGTCTTCCACTTCCCTTTCGTGGTGCCGAATTCATACCATGCACACACAGTCACACACACCTCTAACTTTTTTAAGTTATGTGCGTTTTAATTACCAAAATATCACGCGATTCAAAGGGGAAGGAAAACATCGTGAGGAAACCTGCATGCGCTAGAGTTCTCAATAATATTCGGCGTGTGGAGTCCACCAATCCGCATTGGGCCAGCGTGGTGGGCAACAGCCTTAACCTTTTCTCATAGTGGGAGGTGACCCGTGCTCTGTAGTAGGCTGGTAATGAGTTGATATGATGATATGTTGAGGCTTCGGAAGTAGCTGGTAACAACCACTCTACTGTCAGCCTGCGATTAAACGTTCCGTTAAGATATCGTGTAGAAACCGATTAGGGTTTAATGTAACTGTCCTGCCTACCCCTAACATGTTATTTCAATTCCATCTTAAACTGTATCATCAATTATCAAATGGCATTGTAGTCGAGGTCTTACTTTTAGCGGTTACAAAAATAAAAGATCAACAGTTTGAGATGCGTAATATTTGGTCATGGGCGCCACGTGGGCGGGTAAAAGCGATTCGTTTGAAACCCACTAGGTTTAACATGCCTATCGATAAACTTCATCCCCGGAATCAAATCCCAGTACCTCGTTATTCGTAGTAGAATATAGGTAAAGTAATAGAACAACGAGGCATTAATATTGTTTGATATCTTATATCTTCAAACGAGCAATTCTGATATAGGTATAAATTGGAATCTCGAAATCGACTCCAACGGTTTCGGGGTTTCGGGGGCGATAAATCGATTTAGCTAGGGTTCATTTTTAGAAAATGACATTTTATTCGTGTTTTCCGGTAATAACTGATTTGGTGCAGACTTGTTAAATACCTACTTATTAGGTACAAATCTTTTGAAGAGATGACAACTAAACTGGCATAGCAAATTCAGTCAGTGTTGTCTAAAATATGCTAATAAGTATGTAGATTAAATGCACAGCTACAATATTATTGAGCGAAGACCGTAAAATAGAGTGTTTGTTATTACTGCAGACACTAACTTAATTCGGTATGCCATATGGTTGTCAACTCTACAAATTAGACAATGTTTAATGATTAGAAAAAAATAACACGAAGGCGTTTCAAGAAAATACTTTAAATTTATTTCATATGATATAATTTTGGAGGTGCCAACCACCGTGCCGGTTATTTTATACTTGTGACCGTAGTCGTTGAAGTCCTACCAATCCGCATTGGAGCAGCTCTAAAACCGGTGGGTCTGCTCTAAAACCGTCTTTACTATGACCTGTGCCTAGCTGTGGGATGGTGGTGTAGGTTTGTGTTACCTACAATTTAACGGCTCCGAACCATTTTTTTCATTTTTTTGCCATGTACCGGCTTTATGGATACCCTGGTCAAAAACCCTGTGCACGCCACTGGCACAGAGGGCTTACTGCCATAAACAACGTGTAACCGAATTACGAAATAATGTCGAAGGATATTTCATGATTATTATTTCATAAGAAGCATATTTATTTTTCCATACAAACGAATTCAGAACATTCTAAGTGTGTTAAAAGACCGACACGCACATAGTACCTACGCTACACAACGCGTACCCAATAAAGAAACAGGAGTCACATAATTTTAATGTTGCATGTGATGTTAGGACTGTTTCCGATTTATTTCTGTAAAAACTAGTGGTTAATTAAAAAACTATTAGGTTCTCGGTGTCACAGATAAGTCTCAGAGACATAATAGATAGTAACATAAAGTACACCCATATATACAGTACATACAGGACAGCCGAATGGCGCAGTGGGCAGCGACCCTGTTTTCTGACTCCAAGGCCGTGGCCGTTTACTCCTTGTAAATTTTGATTAAGAAGATTGGAGTCTTACTAGTATCTGATAGGGCACCGTAAATCTAAAGGACCGGCCAAGTGCGAGTCAGACTCGCGCACGACGGGTTCCGTACCTACAATTATCTATAATAAGGGCAAAAAATACTTTGTACTATATATTACCCTTTGGTTACAGAACCGTATAAAAGTTAAAAAACGTAGATACACTTTGATAACACTCACTCAGTTTCCTCCAATAACGCGTTCATGATTCCTCTGCGTCTCCAATTAGGGTCGGTAGCCGCTACTTTCACTTCCACAGCATTTTTGTCCTGAGGGAACTTCTCCCATAGCCTAGCACCGGTCTCACGCCGTGCCAAAATGTATAGAATCTTTTGGAATTTTGGATTCTGGCAACGCTGAGCTTGGCTGAGCAGATCGTTGCCGTCGTCGTCCTACGAAAAAATATCATCGTTAATATTATCAGGTTGTTAATAGGTTATAAGTACTTTACAATTGATCACATAGTGTGAATGAATGAATGAACGAATACACTTTTATTGTACACCACAGAGAAAATTTATAGAGATACAAATACAACAGCACAATAAGGTAGAACGTACAATTTGGCGGCCTTATCGTTAAATAGCGATCTCTTCCAGGCAACCAAAGGCATACAAGAAAATGCTATACTAAAATAGTAGGTGGTTCAACAAACATTAGTGAAATATTAGAATTTTAAAGTAAATAACATAAAATAAACTGCACTGCATATTAAAGATGAAGTGTTATGAGAGTGTCGTCCATTTTTAATCGAGTCAAATGAGCAGGTTCTGGCGATATAACATTAAGCGAACATTGTTACTTTTTCGTGTCAATTTTGTGTTTTTGCGTTATTTCTTACTAATAGTTTGTGGTTAGAATATTTTATCAGAAAAAGGAAATTGTGGTAGAATAATCATAGATAAAAAAATGAGCTAGACTCAAGGTCATTGCCATTGATTAGGTACGTGAGAAATATAAAAATTGTTATAACTTTTTCATCACGAGAAGGTAGGGCACCTACATATAAATGCAGTTTCGAAGCGAGCTTGTTACTACTTAGTTTTTTATTTTATTTTATAAAATATACTGCGACTGTACGACAATACACACATCGCCATCTAGCCCCAAAGTAAGCGTAGCTTGTGTTATGGATGCTAAGATGACTGACGAATATTTTTTAATAATATACATTATACATGAATACTTATAATAAACAGATAAACACCGAGACACTGAAAAACATTCATATTCATCACACAAACATTTTCCAGTTGTGGGAATCGAACCCGTCGTGGGTTCGATTCCCACATGTTTGACTTACCGTGTAGTCCTAAGATTAAGCCTTAAGGATTTCAATACTAGCGCAAAACGTCTTCAAAACCAAAATAATAGTGCTCTAAGCGATGGTAGTAAGACCCCTGACTTTCAAAAGGCACTTAGTATTACGATGTATATTCATTATTCTGAGATCACCATAACTAAGTGCATAATTTGCGACGAGATTCGCTGTCGAATTATGCATTTTTAAGTCGATCAGATGGCTACTTGCTCCTACTAAATCGAGCCGAATTAGGTTATCAATTTAGCGTTCCTAAATGTTTTTACCTAACACTTAGCACTTCCTTTAATATCTTCTGAATCTTCTGACACTCATGTCCTATTTCTACATTCAATCTATCCATAATCTAGAGATTTGTTGATCAGCAACGTTGTTGTTGGCATAAAATATCGATACAATTTTAAGCAACGAAAAACTTTGCCGAGCAACTTTCAACAGATTACAGATTTACAGGTAGATATAGAGAATTCTACATTCAGAAAACGGGCGCTAGAGTGCACCTACTTATCTAATCTTTGTCTTTACCAAATTGTGTTTGATACTAAATCAAACAGTATCAGGCTATCAATTCAGTGTAATAAAATTCAAAATTCATTTATTTCAAGTAGTCTGATATAAGCACTTTTGAAACATCAAGTATGTCTGTTTGTAGTGACTCTATCACCAGTTCGGAAGGCAGATTCGAGAAGAAGCCGGCAAGAAACTCAGCAGTTGCTCTTTTCAAACGTCATTTTACAATTGAACATTCATTGTTCTATCTTGTGTGAGATGAAAGCGGAGAGGCTTGCTTCCTATGTAACCTCGGTGTATTAAATGTGTTTTCAGACATTCTTTAAACGTAGGTCATGGTCAATCTAATATTACCTTCAGTATCATGTTATAAAGCATATACTCAGCCCCCAAAGGTTTTCTGTACTTTCCTAAGACGATATGCTGATATCACTAGTTTATGACCGTTTCTAGTAAGTCGATTGTTTATTTCCACTTTTTTTTTTATAAAGATTAATGTTTAGTTTTACAAAGATTAAATTGTTATAAATATATTGCTAAGCTACTGTAAAATACCTATTTCTTTAAATTTTTCACGTTGAGATTCGCGTGATCTAAGTTTGTATATTGATCTATTATATTATTGTGATTGTGCAGTACAGTTTCCCTGACAGGTTCACGGTGGTCAATCTTTAAAGATTTTACAAATAAGCGGGAGATAGTGTGTGCGCAAACACAGGTGCACTTTCTATTCTCTCACTCTCATAGTCCGATCGGACGGCAGGTCTGATTCGACCGGAAAGAGATCAAGCGCAGGACCGGCAGCTTTACGTGCTCTCCGAGGTACCTACGGGGTTTTTATGATACACCTCATACATGACAACACTTCCTTTACTTCATTCTGATACATTGACTTAGGTACTGTGGTTTCAACAAACTGCCTGATAATATCAATTGCTAAGATCGTTTTGATAAAAGCCCTCTAGTATCTCAAATATTTCTGACCTTCTAGGCTGACCCTCTAGGCAGAAATATTTTTGGCGCAGCAGTTTGCGCTGTGCTACCGGCCTCAATCTTCAAATTTTTATTTGTAAATTTTTCCCAGGTCTTGTCTGGAGGGAGGCTGCAGCTGTGGCTAGCTACCCTGCCTTTATAGACATACCGCTAAGAGATTCCGGTACGATGTTACGTAGATACCGATTAGGGATTATGGTTTTAATATTACTGCTATATTCCCTAGCAGGTTAGCCACCAGGTGAGATTGTAGTCAAGGGCTAATTTATAGAGGATAAAAAATATATAAAATGGTTAGACAGTTAAAGCAGGGCCAAGCAAGTCAAGCAACCAATCACATGCCTCTTGCTAAACGTTAATATTGGTCGCGTGCCGGACGCAATCTTGAACTGCGCTAAGAGTGTAGGCTTGATGGTTTAGAATTTGACTTACCTCTTTCAAAGGACACACTCCATTGATCATAACACCAACCACATTCCCGTCATCGTCTGTGGCTTTGAAGGAAAAACCCTCGTGTAGAGAGCTGGTGCAATAAGAATCAAGCTCCGGACATGGATCCGTTTCAGACGGACACAGCCCCACTGCTAAGTTCAGAGGTTCATCGATGTAGAAGGTTCTGGAAGAAAACATTGTATACTTTCATTTTTGGTGCTCGTGAAAATACGCTGACGTAGGCATCAGATCAAAAGAGTCAATGCGCTGGTGGAATTGGTAATGGATTTCTGAAGTCTGATGGAGATACTAATAAAATAGCTCGCTTAAATTATTAAAAAATAAAAGCAAACAAATCCATCAAGACTGACTGACTGACTGACTGACTGACTGACCGACCGACCGACCGACCGACCGCCCGACCGACCGACCGACCGACCGACCGACCGACCGACCGACCGACCGACCGACCGACCGACCGACCGACCGACCGACCGACTAACTGTTGTGTACAAATTATAAATTCATCCCCCTACTCATTTTTGAGTTTAGGAGACACCAACATACGGTTTTTTTGCATTCTAAGATAGATATATCTAGTGTAAAAAAACCGGCTAAGTTTGTTGTGGGCTTCTTCTTAGACCAGGACGCGTTTGGAACCCTCGTAGCTTTAGTTTTGTGACAGTGTGTCCTGATGCTTGGTTTATTGATGGTCTGTCAAATGTATGTCATAAAACGTAAATTATGATAACATTCCTGTTGTTTTTCATACCCCATTGGCTGATGCCTTGTTGCGAGTTTATTGGTGAAATTGGCCCCGAAGCTCTTATGTTGTAAGAGAAGACTCTTGTACTTGTAGATATGTCCATATGCGCATATACCCAAATAAAAATATCTGTATTCGACTGGGAGTTACAATGCCACAAACGAAAACAAAATAACTAGGTACTTCATGCTTTTCCGGTATGGCTTCTGATCCTGGATTAAATATGTTGGATAAAATGACGGTCTTGATGACGTATTAATTAACACTGCAATAATAAATCCTTACATCTGGTTATGAAGCATTCATAAATTAGATGTAATAAGATCACATCAACAGGTATAATATATTCTGCCTTACCAACTTACAACACTTTTACTAGGCCGATACTTACTCGTCTGGTGTTGAGTTTTAACGTAGAAGCCTAGGGAGCCCTATCGAAAAATCTTGAAAGACGAGCAGTATTTTCCCTTTGTTTCTTCACTGTCCCTACTCCAACCCTCAGCAATAATTTCCCATTGCGACTTGAGAAAGAACCCGTGTTCTATTTCGTTTAAACTAGACTATTTATCCGCACCTTCACTATGAAAGTCCATCCAGATAAGAGATGTTTTTTTTACCGTAGCCCATAGACACTTCGCAGGATAAATCCAGATAAGAGATGTTTTTTTTACCGTAGCCCATAGACACTTGTAGCATAAGCAAGGAACACGTCCTGCAACCTGCCGCCCTGTGTCCGTCAACTTAAAGCGTAGGTGTTAAACCTCGTGTGCCTGTAATCACACCGGCACTCACGCTCTTCAGACACGCTCTTCAGACCGGAATACAGCATCGCAACAATGCTGCTTAGCGGCATAAATAAGCGTGTTGGTAGTACTTTAATGGTAGGGCTGTCGCAAAAAGCTCTGCTGCTACTGAAGCCTACCTAGGAAATAAGAACAATATGCCATTGCCAAGGCCCATTGACTTCCATTTGCAAGTTATTTGTGCAACTTTCTTTTTCATTTTGACGGCCGAGTGGCGCAGAGGGCAGCGACCCTGCTTTCTGAGTTAAAGGTCGTGGGTTCGATTCCCACAACTGGAAAATGTTTGTGTGATGAACATGAATGTTTTTCAGTGTCTGGGTGTTTATTATAAAAAAATAATAAAATAAAAAAATATTCATCCGCTATCTTAGTACCCATAACACAAGCTACGCTTACTTTGGGGCTAGATGGCGATGTGTGTATTGTCGTAGTATATTTATTTATTTATTTATTTTGGATCTTCTATCGCTATCGAATTTATTTCGATAGCGGTAGTATCTTTGGAAGTATTACTCCTAAAGATGATCCTATATTTCGGAGTAGGTTTCTGTACATACCTTAATATCAGCGTTGTTTCCTGTTAACAGCATGCTAACCAAACATTATTGCGGCTAATCAGAACTTTGTCATCACCCCTCTTCTTCGGGTGTCGTACGAGGCGACTAAGGGAATATTTAAAACAAGAGAGCGTCCTCCGTACTACTACTACCATCTTCCTAATGCGATCACCAACCCGTCTGCCCAGCGTAATGGTCAAGCCTTCCGTAGCCTGTTTTAGGCTAATAATGATGATTGTTTATTAAACAAACAAACAAAGGTACATGTTTTCCTAAATGAATCGTACGTTGGCAGGGTGAAGCTACCCACTAAACAAACTCAGTCACTAGTCAGCTTGACATGCAAAATTGCATTAATAACTAATATTAGTCCAACACTTTAAAAGTCTAGCTATTTACTTACCGTTTTGTAAGTCGCATGACAGCCTCTTCATCTTGCTTGGTAACCGGGCTAATGTAATAAGGTCTTTTTTCCGCCATAATATCTTTAATTGCTGACAAATCCAATATCCTCTATAGATCTTTATGCTAAGTCCGGCTTTGGAATATCTTGGATAAACGCAGGTGTATGTTTAACCTACAACAAAAATATTACTCTTTGAAGTTTTATAACTCTATTAAACTTTTGATAGCAAAAGTGCGATGCTAGTTGTGTTTTTATATGCAATAGTGGGTTAAAGCCTTATTAAGACGATCTGCTAAATGCTTCTTACCACCAATGTCTTTCAGATTATTATTATTAATTGATTATGGTTGATTAGTAGTTTGCAAAACAAAAATCGGAGGTGATGGATTTTCGACTCTAGTAGTAGAGAAATTAAGTCCATTTTACTTCAACGCACGCAAATCTTATATCCAGTCAACTGATTAGGAGCATCAGTTTGAATATCGAGTTCGGGTTAACCTTTAAGTGGTATGGACGTCTACCAGGTTCCACCTTAGACTGCATCATCACTTCCGCCTTGCCTTAGCACCTTGGAACCCCAAAGTACATCGGTTATCCGAGCTTTGTGCTCCGCCCATTGCCACTTCATTTTCGCGTCTCGGTAAGCCATATCCATCAGGTTTCTTTACGGATCTCCTCAATCCTGATTTGATCACGTAAAGATACTCCTATCATAGCTCTGTTCATCGTCCGCTGGCGACGTTTACCGACATAATATTAATGTGGTGTAGTAGAACGAAAACCAGTTAAGAAAAAAAATGACCTTACCTATTCATGGTAAGTAAGCACCTATTTGGTATACATAGTACGTATGTATAGTATTTACGTATGACATCACCTTGCATACACTAACTATTATAAATACTAAGTAGGTACTACTACCTACTTGTTATTGTATAAACTGTTTCGTTGGTCTAGTCTTGAGCATGTTCGAACGTTCCCCGGGTCATGCCAATGCATAGAATTGGGGTTTTTCAAGAAATTGTTAGCAGCACACCGGGGTTTGGAAATTGACGGTGATTCATCCCCGTGCCTCGGAGAGCACGTTAAGCAGTCGGTCCTCTGTCCGGTCGTGTCGGATTATGAGAGTTAAAAAATAGCGTGTGCACCTGTGTTTGTGCACACATTAATTGTGCTCTATAACATTTCCCGCGTAGTTGGAAAATCTAGAGATAACCGAGGTTGAAATCGTTCAGGGAAACTGTGTGTTCTTTTGTATTAATATATATATATATAACACTCTAACCTAAAGGTGCTAGTTTTAAGAAGAAATCTATTTATAAAGTTTAGTAATTATAAATTTTAAAGATCTTGTGACGGAGCTCGTCTGGGGAAGTAGTACCACTATGTTTATTTCTGCCTCTAAGCAACATTGCTGCAATGCTTCGGTCTGGCGTGGCGAAGTTATTATAGGCACATGTATGTTAACACCTACGGCTCAGGAGTCAGATTGATGTACACAGGGCGGTACTTTGCAGGATGTGTTCCTGGCATGCCTTTGCAATTTGTGTTGCTCTGTGCTCTGAGATGGTCCTTTAGTTGGTTCGAAAAATTATTTTATAAAAAAAAATCATCTCAGGTAGGTGTAGGACATGTAAATAGTTACTTCCTTAGGAAGTGCATACTTTTTTTTAATATTCCACTACAAGTTAGCCTTTGGCTGCTATCTTATCTGGTCGTAAGTGATGATGCAGTCTAAGATGGTAGCAGGCTAACCTGTTAGGGAATATGGTAGCCACATCGCACCGGAACACTAAACCGCTTAGTGGCACGTATTTGTCGGTATGGTGGTATTTTCTATTGCGTGACAGTTAAATACAAAGTATTATGAAATCAAAAGTACGCCATCTATTGACATAACTGTTTTCTATCATGTTTTTTTTTTCATATGTCTATAGAAAAGCGCTTGACTGCAATCACACTTGATGGTATGTGATGATGCAGCCTAAGGTGAAACGCGCTTGCCTCAAAGAAGCCTATTCACTTTTGATTCGAAGGTGCTCATATTGTAACTAGATTGCGCTCTTTCTCACAATAAGTACTCGGGACATAGACCACTTTCTATGCACTATATGAACAGTCTATGGGCTAGTCATTCATCTGTGGTTTAAGGACTTTCCACGGAAAGCGGAAAAACATACAGGTTTTCCTCTGCACACGATCGTATGCCGCTTGTATTTTATCTTAAACTTTCATTTCGTTTGACGTTGTTTGACTACATACTAATGTAATTGTCTGTACAGCGCTTTCCATTGCGGAGTCACGATTGTAGCACCTTTGGACTGCAATGTATACACATCATCGAGTTCTATGCTCTTTTAATTACACCATCAGCTTTGCAACTCGTTGGACTACGTCGGTGACTACTGACAAGGTTGCTTGGAAGCATCCGGCTCCGCTTTCTTCTCTCACAAGATAGAAAAATGAATGTTAAAATGAAAAATGTAAACAGTTAATGTTAAAAATCAGCAATTGCTGAGTTTCTTGCCGGTTTCTTCGCGGGAGAATCTGCCTTCCGAACCGGTGGTAGAGCCACAACAAACAGACAGACTTGACGTTTCAAAAGTGCTTATATTAGTCGTACTTGAAAAAAATGAATTTTGAATTTACTTTCTGTTTAATTTTTATCGCACTCTTTAAAATCTTATAGGTCTTATAGGTATCATTTTATATAAACCTAGTATTTTATGCATGTAAGAAAATAAAATATTTGGATATATCATGGTAAACGCAGAGCATTGGCAGAGAATCAAATCCATACTTGATACTAAATACGGATATTACATTGTGTCTATTTGTTTGTTGCCTACGTTCGGCTTATGTCCGAAGTCAATCATCACTCAAATCTAAAAAATTGAGATGACAGATTGAGTTTTTAGAGCTATACGTTTCTGCATAAAACAGGTGAAAAAGGACAGCACTACTACATTTGATCTGGGATTTGAAGATTTTGGATTAGATGAAACAATCTTATCTGGCTTGAATCCTGGAGATAGACATAGGATATAATCTATCCCGCAACCTGCTGCAATGTTGTGAAGAACAGCAAAGCTGGAACACAGAACTGCTGCTTATCGGCATAAATAAGCATTTGGCAAGCAAGTGGTAGTATTTCCCCGGATAAGTTCAGACACAGAAAACTCTACTAAGTAACAAAATACCTAGTAAAACAATGTATCACCAATTGTAAACACAATCGGCAATCCAATAAAGATAAATACGTAAACATTTACATACCTACGTTTTATGTCTCTCCCCACAAGTTATTATATATTAAGATAATTATATTAGTTGAGCATAAATGATTGAGGATTTAAAAACGATATTTCGGCACTCTCACCAAGGTTGCTTTGAGGCTCGCGCGCGACCAACTGGTGTTTCGAATGACTCTGCTTATGTGTGTATAAACATAACGGTTGTGATAAAAATAGTCTTCCAAGCGTTAAGGCCAAGTCGTTGTCAACGCGATGATAAGAAAAAGTGAAGTACCCAAGTTGGGTTTGAATGTTATTGTAAGAACCTCATTTCCGCCGTGCTAATCAAAATGACGCCTTTAAACTCTTTGTTACCTGTAAGAGAGTGCTTGCAGCAATAAAGCCAACTTTGCATGTAATCTTCTTACTGTTTCTTTTTCTTTATGTTATACGTGCAATAAAGTGTTTCTTCTTGCTAAATTGAGTATCAGACTTCGTTTGCAAAACGAACGGGCGATTGGCGCAGTGGGCAGCGACCCTGCTTTCTGCGTCCAAAGTCGTGGCCTCGATTCCCACGACTGGAAAATGCTTGTGTGATGAACATGAACGTTTTTCAGTGTCTGGGTGGTTATATGAATATTATAAGTATATATGTATATTATTCATAAAAATATTCATCAGTCATCTTAGTTCTACTACTACTAATAACACAAGCTACGCTTACTTTGGGGCTAGATGGTTATGTGTGTATTGTCGTAGTATATTTATAAAAAAAAAGGAGCTCTACCTATTGTAGTCTATCCGTTTCCGGTTTCCTAAAAAACGGGTAAGTATCACTCCTTTTGCATATGCTCAACCAGTTTCAAACTCAGTTTTAGCTAACTGAGAAAAATTTGTTCCTTTCATAAGCATGGCAGATTTATTTACTTTACCCTAAGTACTAGTAGGAACAAACTCAGATAGTTTCTTGAGGAAGTTGTTCAATCATTCACCCGAATTGGAGTAGTGTAAAGGGTATAAGATCTGAATCATTCGCTCCTATAATACCCGACGATGATAGTGATAAGTTATCAGGAGATATTTTTGCAGAATTGTTTCAGGGCGTTTGTTTACAGCTAAAGCAACGTAATAAAACGCATGTAAATAAACTTCCCCAGAACCCCCTGGTGGCTTATAAAACTTAAAATATCCAGATGTAAGCTAGAGATCGAAGTGATATCTTCGTATTCAAAAAGAAAAAGGTGGACCTATACCGTTGTTATTAAAAAAGAGTAAAACATGATTATTCCCACTTGTTGGCGTTTTCGCTTGCCCAGTATTGCAAAGGATGATGTTATGCTGATGAGAGCTTTTCTAAAACATATTTCAGAACCTGCCCAAATGAATAGCTATGTAGGTACGAAAAATAAAAATTGCATTAAAATGGTGCTTAAAAGTACTTAATTATAAAAAAATTATTAACAGGTAACTTCCCCTTAAATAAAATATTTCAATGTGTGCATTCATTGCGTTGGTCTTATCTCTATATTATATTTATCTATTGTTATTAATATATATATAACGAATAACAAAAAGGTCGGAATCTATAAAAATAATAACTCTCTATCATATTACAAGAAGATAATATACTATTTCATATCTCTTGTTCGGAGAAATGGCGTTCTTTAAGAAAAACTGCAGGTGGAAAAATTATAATATTTTTTGAAAATTATTATTGAGTAATGAAAAGTGACAGGAATCCAGAGCTTAAAAAAGTATGACACGTTCCCCGTCAAAGAGAATATAAACACTATCTACATGTAATATCATAGTTCCCATTACTTAAGTAAGTTTAAGTTTAGGAACCACCTCACTATACGTGTCATCTCAATCAAAGGTTAGCCCACTACCATCTTAGACTGCATCATCACGTACCACAAACTGACATTTCCATCAAAGAAAATAAGATAAAAAAGAAAAGCACCCATTTTCCGAGCATTTTATAGTAAAAAAAGATTACTTCTTATACTTAAAAAAAAATATGTAATGGTAAATCTAATCAAAATTGCATGTCAATTTAAGATTGCAAGATTGGTTGCGACCATTGATAACGTAAAATTCATAATGATATTAAAGTAAACTATTGAATCGGTTATCGGATCGGCATATATTTATCTTCAGGCTTCGGGTTTTTTTTTCGGGTAAATTTTCGACGAATTGAAGACTTTTCTTATATTTCACACCTGTTCATGAGCTTACTTATTTGCGAGGCGGGAAAAATAAACAAAATGTGTTAACTTTTATCATCATTTTATTATTGTTACATACTTAGGTAATTCTAATTATTACTTTCACAGGATAGATATGTTACAACTTACTATAATTATATCATGATAATCACATTGATTTTGACTGCAGTCACATTAAATTGACGATAGGTAACTGTTATTTAAGATATTATAATATCAATCACTATAACTATATAATAAGGATATTTACTTAAATATAAGTTTTTCTTACTCACACGCATATAATGTCATGTCACACAATGTCAACGCTAGTCAAAGTCATATTATGTAAGGTCTAGCTATAATTTTTAAACATATTTTTAGACTCCCAGTATTTTTATTGACTCGCGCGTTTTACCTGCTTCTAGAAGCGTGTGCCAGAAATAATCAGCTGCGTTTACAATATCAATATCACAAGTATTTGGTTTTGCTATTAATTTTTTTAAGGCGTAACTTCACAAATTTCCTTCACGCTTATTTAGGAAGTAGTGGGTTTTACATGAACAGTTAAACATAAGGTTCAGGTAGTTGATTTAATAATGTAATTATACTTTTCTCGATATTAGGAAAAAGGGGTGCCTAAAAATAAAACTAACACCCTCCAAATCATAGTCGAAAATTATTTTTTTTTTTAAGTTTTAGCCTGAAACCTAGCAGCTGTTAGCAGCTCTGAATTTAGTTACAATAAAATAGTTTTGGTAATTTAAATTAATTTTAAATGTACCTATCACAGGTAGGTTTGATTTTTGTAACCATTCTTTCAAGCTCCTTTCAACTCTTTACATGAAAGCCGCTCGCCGAATACAATTAGTTGGTCTAGATACTGCGGCCTAAAGTAACGTGGCCTTGACTCACGCCCGCAGCTTGAAGTACAAACAAAGAGATGCCATCTTAAGCTGCCGGTGACTTTAGTTACTTACAACTCGGCGTATTCTTAGTCGTAGAGTATCCATCTGTTTTTCTCTGGATTGCTTCCAATATGTCTTCTAAACCATACATAATTTACATACTTTTTAAAATTTAAAATTTCAACGAAGCTGGTCGCTTGACTAAAACATTATGTGGTAGGTTGAGCCACGCTTGCCTAGAAGATGGTTTCTTGCCTTGCCTTGAAGGTGCTCAAGTTATATATGGCAGGAAACACAGACAACGGAAGGACGTTCCACACCTTAGTCAGCGGTTTGTATCAGAATCGTTACGAAACGTAAAAATATAAAAAAAAATGTTTTGCAATTTTCGGCGTGCAATACGGACTTAGCTTAGTAGCTTTTATTTTATATAGGTTCCTAGTTCAATTCTTTCAGGTACACACTAGCTTCAAGATGCGGCGGGTCGGGGTGTGGTGCGTACGGCAGATCTGCGTAGAAGAGGCCGTAGACCTTCTTGTATTTGAGACGCTCAGCCGCCAGGGCAGAGAAGGCGGAAGTTGTGTCCATCCGGAGAGCGCCTGCGCCGATTTCTCTTGCGATACGTCTGGAACAAGATTAGTTTATTATAAAAAAAAAGGTTTTATTTAGGAGATTAATTAGGAGGAATTATTAGGAGGATTAGCCAAGGTATTAATTAGGAGACACGATTTATCATTCTAGCAAAGCTGCATCTTTTACCCAATAACAATCTAAACTTACGGCATTAGCAATATTTTTTTACCTGATCAAAATTCAAAATACATTTATTTCAAGTAGGCCTAGTTTATAAGCACTTTTGAAACGTCATGTCAATCTGTTTGTCGTGACTCTACCACCGGTTCGGAAGGCAGATTCTACTGAGAAGAGCCGGCAAGGAACTCAGCAGATTGCTCTGTACCACCATAATTTTATAGTTTAACAATCTTTAAAAAAAATCTGTTTTGTGAGAGATGAGAGCGGATTGGCATCATCAATCGTGTAGTAAGCACGATTCGTAAATGTATTTTAATATATCGTCACCACACTGTCGTATCTGTTGTACATTAATTAATATCTCATAATAAGAATATGACTTCTTAGGAGTTCATAATATGGGTGATTATTGTCTTGTTTTTGTAGTCTTAAATCTGCTCTGTTGATTAATGAAAATAAATTTAGATATGCTCGTTTCAGTTTTTGTGAGTTAATCTTCAGCGTCGCCAACTTATTAATGCCCCACCATTGAGACAGACCGCAGTTTTTATAGAAGAGTGGAATACAGAGTCACAATACAGTTACATTAACAGCTTTACTACCGTGGGTACGGGGTGACAACGTTAATTTTCTTACTACGGGTTTAAACTAAGAATTTATCAAGAAAATCCCTGAACCAAACAATTTTTTACACGACCCTATCATTTAAGCTTTGGCTCTCGATCCGTAGTCGCACAACATGTAAGCGCTAAGGTTAACAAGGCTTATTTTTTTAAATATCACAAAAAAAATGCAGACCTCTGCGCTTAAGAATTCGTCAGGCTTCCGTATAGCGCTCTCCGATCTCACTGGGCAGGCGCAGTGGTGGGCACTGTAGTCTGGTCTGTAGTATAAGTGATAGGTCCCGGGTTCGATCCTCAGTAGTGTCAATTTGGGAATTTATAATTCAAAGTCAAAGTCAAAGTCAAAGTCAAAGTCAAATACTTCTTTATTCAAATAGGCACATAGATGGCACTTTTGATGCGTACATTACATGTAAAATATGACATAGGAGTGAGTTGATGGCGATAAATAAATTTGTCAACTTAAAACTAAAGCTACGAGGGTTCCAAACGCGCCCAAATTACCAATTACCAATGCTCGCGTAGTTTACGTTCACTGACGACAGATGGCTTGATCAACCTCTGGGACCAAGGATTTTATGGAGGAATGGCAGTGATTAAGTAGAAGTTATCTCTGGTCTAGTCTACCGACGACGACGTGTCGCTAAGCAATTTAGCGTTCCAGTAGGATACTGCGTAGTTACCGATTAGGGGTATCTGTAAAACATACCCATACATCGCTCAAAGAATAAAAGCTCGTAGAGTAAAAACAAACAATGTTGGCTTTCAGAGACTCCTGCGCACTTTAAATATCACCATTTCCGCGCAGTAATTCCGAGAGGCGAAACATATTATTTCAGGCCGCTTTAGACACGCCTACCCAGTACAGTATAATTACGATAATCAAGTCTTCGGACTGTGGAACAAAGACATAAGTCATGTCAGTGTAAATTATTTATGGTCGAATAGATCGCATTTTAATTAGCATAGATTTAGCTGCACGAAATTAATATGACCAGTGATTAAACGTTTACAATCATGAATCGCAAATTATACTACGGACTGTTCGAGGTTGTTTGAGATGTATTGGTATATCGCATGGAGTTTTGCTCTATTTGGCTTTAAATCAAGAACCTAGGGTAATTATTAAAACAAAGGTAGTTGCTTAAGTTGAGTGACGGCCGAGTGGCGCAGTGGGCAGCGACCCTGCTTTCTGAGTCCAAGGCCGTGCGTTCGATTCCCACAACTGGAGAGTGTTTGTGTGATGAACATGAATGTTTTTCAGTGTCTGGGTGTTTATCTGTATATTATAAGTATTTATGTGTATTATATTCATAAAAAAATATTCATCAGCTATCTCAGTACCCATAACACAAGCTACGCTTACTTTGGGGCTAGATGGCGATGTGTGTATTGTCGTAGTATATTTAATTTATTTATTTATTTAAGTGAATAAAAAAAGTAGTTGAACTGTATGAAATTTTTTTGAAAGAAAATCCATTTTCCTTTAGCTCGGTTTCTGAAGACTTCGTAATTAATCAGAATATTGAAAAAAGAAACAAATAAATACAAAAACCGGTAGCAGTGCATCCATATTCATCAACATCATCATCGTGTCAACTAATGGACATCGTCTTTTGTAGAGAGTTCCATATAACGCGGTCTTGTGCCGCATGGGTTCAGCGCCTCCATTCGACTAACTTAATGTCATCCGTCCACCTTGGCGTGGGCCTACCAACGCTGCGATTACCGCTGCGAGGTCACCAGCACCTTGGGACCCCAACGTCCATCGATGCTCCAAGCTATGTGGCTCGTTGAGCTACGAGTATGTCGGCAACTTTGGTTCTTCTACGGATCTACTCATTGCTGATGCTTCAATATATAGCATAGCTCTCTCCATCGTCCCCTGAGAGACCCTTAGCCTTCTTATGTGACCCATATTGGTTTGTCTTTATTACACGCAGCAACGAAGTAACTAATCGACGTGTTTGTTAACATAGATATAGTTAAAAATCCGGAGATATATTTATGTCTATTTTTACTCCAGCAAAACAAAAATCCCTCGATTTAGATTAAGATTCAGAGAGGTATACCGCCTTCATTTGGAGGACGCTTTAATTAAACATACTTATTCAAATAGTGCTGGATAGGTTTATATTTTTATTTGATAAATATGTCGGCTTTAGAATGATTGATCACAGGTTATAAAAATGCGGACAAGTTTATTTAATTTTTTTTAAAACGGACGTTCGAATTTATTAACAGTAAAGATTTCCTATCTTTAATTAAAAGTCTATTAGGAAGTAGTAAAACTTATGAATTAAGTAGGTGCTTCATTTTTTAGATAAGGCAAGATAAGGGGTTTTTTTTCCTGTAGCTATTATTGGACTTGTATTTATATTAGGCGTACCATACTGCACTGGGCCAACGTGGTGGACTACGGTCAAACTCTCATTGTGGGAGGAGACCTGTGCCCTGTAGTTGGCCGGTAATGGTTTAAAACGACGATGATGATTTATACACTAACCCATCCAGGGCTAAGTTCAAACAAAACGCACACGCTTTACGGAGTAAAGTGCGTTTTAAGCATTTCAATATCACTTGCCTAAACGGTGCAGTTTACTAGGCTACACAAAATTGCAAATTCATTCATTTGTTATAAAATAATTGTATATTATTTTATAACAAACTAGCTGTCCCGGCGAACTTCGTACCGCGGATTTTTTTTAATGAATGTTATATTTTAATGCTTATTATTCTATTCCGGTCTAAGATGAATCCAGAAAATCAAATATAATAAAAATTGGTCCAACCGTTCGTGAGTTATACCTATATATGGTGTAACTAACACAACTTTATATATATAGATTACCAAATGAAATGTTTGAGATGTCTCTCAATAGGTTCAAAGTTTATATAAAACGTAAACGTTTCTTTTTAAAATAATTAATATAGAATTAGTTTGGTTTTTTTTCCTTTCGTGTAATTTTGTATATTTTAGTTTCTCTTTTCTTTTTAACATTTTCCTTTCGAGTTATAGTTTCCATCTTCATTTAGCGACGACTTGAATAGTTCTTAAGCATCTGCAGCTACCTTTAAGTTGGATCATATGTGAATCTAACACCTTAAGCTATTATTATATATATGTTAATGTGTTACATATTATTCTTTAAGTAAATAAATAAATAAACCAAGATGGCTACACACTTGCCAAAGCCACTTCGCAGAGCATGCAAGAAACAAGAAAGGGCCGCTTTGTTTCCATCGTTCTGAAGCGTAGGTGTTAAGCCTATAGTTACACCGGAAACCACGCCCTTCAGACCGGAGCATTGCTGCTTGGTGGCACAAATAGGCGGTAGTAGTACTTCTTCCCCGGACTGCCCTACAAAATCTGTCATAGTATATGTTGCCAAGTATCTTTAAGGGCTATTTTATATATTTAAACAATTGCTAGTTTATATAAGATAAACTTGTCCATCCGCCTTCATTACGAAATATTTAGCACACGCTACATTAAATTTGTTAAATATGACTTAATTATATAGTGCGTAATGCAAAAAAAAACTCAATTATTACTATTTAAATAGATGATTTGCATATATATGCAAATATTATGATGTATGTAGATTAGATTAAGTGTAATTAAATTAGTCAAAATATAAATTCTCAATTTAACAGCAATTCGTATTCACATTCGCCTTAGGTAATTAAAGTTAGGTCAGTATGAGTAAATTCTATTTTTAACAAGATTTAACAAAAATAAAAATGATATGGATCGGTATTTTTGAAGTGTAAACATACAGTACAATATTTTTCCGAGATTTTAAACGGCCTTGTGTGGTTTTTCGCGCAATAGAAACACTAGGTAAGCCAGAAGTCCCCAACCAGACCAGACCAGAGGGCAACATTATAAATTTATAATTGCTTCGGCCGGGTATCAAACCCGCAGGTGATTACGTTTCTCGCGACAGGCGTAAATCTTGCGTTCCCTGCTGTCAAACGTCACTTTTATTTATTAATTGTAATTATATTTATTTATTGCCTGGTCCTCCCGATCTTAGGAGGTCGTCAGGAACTGTGAATTTAATCCCACCCCGACATTAAACCGAGAGGCCATTGAAATAATCTGCACGGTTACCTATCCTATGTAAGGTAATAGAAAAATCCTATTATAATACATGTATGATAAAAAAGCTTGGGTGTTACTTTTAACTTCATAGTTAAATATGAACTCGACTGTGAGATGGTGCAAACAAAAAAAACCTAGCTAAGTTTTTTGTGGGCTCTTCTTTGACCAGCAGGGACAAAAATTGTATCCCCCGATTATATCCCTTGTCAGGGGATATAATGAACATGCCTACCTACTAAATCACGGGAACATGGAATAGGAGAAGATTACCCCGTTTATTATTATATATTGGATATTATTTCCACTTTTGCGCCAATGCTGTGAGAGTTGATAAAGCGGTGGAAGAAGATACATTTTTATCCTTTCCCCAGGGAGATACTTGTCTCCTGCCCATGCTAGGAAGGCGCGTTCGGAACCCTCCTAGCTTTAGTTTTAAGTTATCGCCATCACCTATCATTAGTGGTAACATGTTCAATGTATGAACGCTTCATAAGTGCCTGTGATGTCTACACACTATGAATGAAACTTTTTTTAATTTGAATTTATCCCTTCGATACCTACGATCGCTTTTGTTTGCTCGTTTTAAAAACCCCGAACTGATGATAATATAGAAGGTCCCTACTAAGCACCGGGACGGGTTTTACCGGGTCACCAAATTGAAGGTCGAGTATAGGTCGCAGCAGAGCTCTGTGTGCTACCAAAAGGTTCTTTCTACTGCGATCACCTAACCTGCCCAGCGTGGTGATTATGGGTGGTAACCCTCCCGTTGGGTCTAGGCTACGTTGTTAATGAAGTACTCTACTACTTACTCTGAACCATTTCAAACAGTTAATTTTGCTAACAAATTACCAGAAATATTAACGTAAATGACGTCTAAGCCTTTTTTGCAACCAAACTTTAAACTCATTCGTTATTACGCCTTACGTGTGGTATGATAATTTAATAAACGATAAAGGTCCCCATTCACAGACAATCCATCACAGCGATTAGTTTCGAGCAGGTCGCAGCAATTAATCGCTTTAAAACTGTCGCTGCGATCGATCGCTACGACTCGTTTGTATCGGGACGCGGCTTTAAGCTTGGGAAGTAGGGAGCCCCAGCCACTTATCAATAGCCTATAACAGTCTACTGCTGGACTTAAGTCATTTCCCAAGGGGAAGGCTTGTCCATAATCACCACGCTGGACAGGCGGGTTGGCGATTGCAGTAGATTGTAGCACAGAGGACGCTGCTGCACGCTCTCTGTTATATTCTCTTATTCGCCTCTTACTACATCTTTGGGAAAGGTGTCGGTAACTGTATGTGGTGGTATTTGTACTGTACTGTGTTTTGGTCTGCCATCACCACACGACACGGTCAGTAACGCCTTACGTGTGGAATGATAATTTAATAAACGATAAAGGTCCCCATTTACAGACAATCCATCACAACGATCGGTTTCGAGCAGATCGCAGCAATCCTTTACTTTAAAACTGTCACTGCGATCCATCGCTATGACTCGTTTGCACCGGGACGCGGCTTTACAAAAAGCTTGGAAAGTAGGGAGCCCCAGCCAATCTTCAATAGCCTACTACTGGACTAAACTCATTTCCTAAGGGTCCCAATAGTCAGGATGCACAAGTAACATGTGCAATATGACAAAAAGATGATATAAATATTTAACGGTATAGCAATAAACTCTTTTGAGACTAACGCGAGTGCACTTGAGTTTGGAAACGCGCCAGATTGCAGGCGATCTGCTAAATCGCCTGCCTGGTAGCAGTAGACATACACGTCGCAAGCGACGGATTATGTGAACCGTGTATGGACCCCTTGAAACGTAGTATCTCTAGTAGTTTGTAAATATGTGGGTAAGAAAGTTATGAGGTGTAATTTAAAGCTCGGCTGAGTCATAATACCATAGAGTAAGTAAATATCAGTATAAAAGATACGAACAGTGGTTTATCCTTTACATGTGTTTGTGGCTTTTTAGCGGATACGCCATGATACCATTTTTACCAATATTCGAGGCTTAGTTTGACTTCCTTGTCGGTCTCAATGTGGGTCAGGGATCCACACTCCATCTTCGCGGAAATTTTGATGTTTTTAAATCCACTGGGCTTTCTTGATAACTCTATTTTTCAATTTTTTATTACCATGTTACAAGCTTTTTCTACATGTTAACTAATTAAAATTTTAGACAAAGTCTTAACCCGCGGGAATGTTATCTGGTTCTGGGATTAAAAGTATCCTTATGTGAGTACATTGGTTCAAACTTAACACAACGACTTTCGCATTTATAATATTAGTATCTAGTAGTGCTGCTGCATATACCCAATCAAAAGTTGTATTATTTATTATTATATTAATATTATTTATTATTATACTTACTTCATGAAAATTACCGAAACAACTGTTTTATCGCGATCTATCTATGTTTGCTAAATTAGATGACTTTGTTAAGCCGTTTGAGTATTTATAGCTCTTTTCAGAGCACGTGTAAGGTCAGTCATACAATACAATATTTACATTACTTCCACTTGTCTTATCTCGTCTGTATCAATCTTGTGACCTCATGTTTGACAGTTATTGTATGAGGAGGTGGCTAATTTAACATTGCAAAATGCATATCGCGTATTTATATCCGGTAATTATTTTAAAATACGGTTCGCGTCACGCCTGAAGTAATGAAATGAATATTTGATTGTATTTTAAAATATAGTTCTAAATAGATTCAGATAAATCTAAAACCAGAAATGTATAGGTACGTATGTTTAACACAACAATCGTGTTGTAATTATACTAATTTTATTATACTATAATTCACCATTAGAGGTCATATAAAATGTTAATATGATTATAAGAATGAGGTTCCGTCATTTTGAAGTAATAATTTTATTAAGTAGACAATATGAGCACGGGATGGTTATACTGTCATGTTTAATCTGTGACAGGCGGCTCGTTTTGTCGTCGTAAATTGCATGTGTGAACAGCGCGTACATAATAATGATACAATTTTATTGTAACATGCCACTTTATTAATAAAGTGATAAACAAGTGGCAAGATGGAGTCGTTTCATTCAGCGGACAATGATCTTTGATACAGTAACCCAGATGTTTCATAATAGTAAACTAAGCTTAACTTAAAATCGCATCGCATCTCTCGTGTATACTTCGCGAAAAGCAGGAGAATCTGTACGGAGTTATTTATAATTTCTTCAATCCGTTTACTCCACACCAAACAGATCATCGGCAATGTACCCTCTACGCACGTTTTGCTCCGAAACTTGTTGACTTTACAATGATTAATTGTTAACATTTATTTCCGCAAAGTAACGCCTGCTTCTATCCAATATTCTATCATCAATAGCCTCTAACAGTCCACTGCTGGACTCAGTTCCCATCGGGAGGTTCTGCTTATAATCACCACGCTGGCTGGTGATAGCAAAGGTGGGTAGCTACTACCCGTTCTCCTTTATACTCCCTTAGTCGCCTCGTACGTAATGTATTCTGAACAGCCGTCACCATTCGGCAAAATATTCACCGTAAACTCGCATAAACACCTATCCAATACGAGCTCTAAAGACAAAATTCCTTATCGTATCAAATCCTTAACAGTATATAATCTTTATGCTTATTCACATTTTTTGTAAAGCCTTCATCCATAAACGATCATGACACCAGTATCACAGCATCACTACCGCGTATCGCGTGTCGGATTAGGTACTTATCTGTGCCAATTATGATTGCAAAATTATTGAAAAACTGAGGCGAGCAGGCAGCGTTTGAAACTGTATCGCTTCCTGTATATTTATATTTGCAATTTATTAAAAACTAGAACTGTTCGTGGCTTCTCGTGTTCTTTGCTTTCTTACTAGGTGTGTCCAGTAAACCCATTTTATCTTCATCATCATATGATCATTCGATGCACGATCACTGCTGGACACAGGTCTTTTAAGGGAGTTCGAAATTTCACTGTTTTGTACCGCTTGCGTCTAGCGGTTCCTGCGATTCGCTTGATGTCTCGGTGTGGTTATGTGTGTGTCGTGGGGTCTCCAAACCAGTACGGCTAGTATAGGCGGGAGACAATTATTTCCATGTGGGCCTATGCTCTGATGGTTTATACAGCTGTGGGAGAAAAAAATTTTTATCATTTCCCCGGGGGATAATTGTCTCCTGCCGAAGCTAGCCGTGCTGGAATGAAATAAGTTTAGCTTTTAACAAGTAGATTTTTATACTGCAACTAATTGTATTGGTCTTATTCAGACATATTCGGGTCGATCGAAAAATAGTTTGCAGACAATTTTCGTATCGTATACAATTTAATTTTTTAATTTTATAGTAATAATTGGAGAATCAAGCAGATGACCCATGTACTCTTCATGTACCTCTAATGACACCGGCAACCACGCCCTTCAGACCGGAACACAGCATTGCAACAATGCTGCTCAGCGGCAGAAATAAGCATTGCGATAGTACTTCCCCGGACGAGCTTTGCCACGAAAAGCTCGAAAAATTCAATAAATTCATTTTTTAACAAGTAGATTCTAGCTTGTACGACGCTCGTAAAATAATTTAGCCATGCACCAGACATGCAGAGTCATAGAGGATACTAATTAAATTTTTTATGCTATCTTCATATCTTCTTTGTATTACAGCATAAGAAATTAATTCAGTTTCGGTTTTAATAAGTAAATATAGCTTGTTTAACGGTCGTAAATTATTGCATGAGTATAATGTAAAAAGTTTAGTCTTTATTAAGTAGATCTAGTTTTTACAATGCTGCAACAAAAAAATATGTTAAGAACCTATTTCAAATTTAATCTAGACATATCCATCCGGGTCACTATCCCGCCGGAGCTAAAAAATACACTAAAAAAATATGCATACAATTTGTGTACACTCGTAAACACTTGTCCGTATCTAAGGCAACAGAAATTAATTAAGTTGCTTTTCAGTAGATGTTTGTTTTTACAATGCTCTCTGGTCACAAAAAAGGTTTTTAAAAAACGTCCGATGAGTTGGTAAGACCAGATTCACTGCTCACTTGACACTACCATATACAATGCCAAATTGCTGGCGATAGAAGGAAATTGCAAACAATCGCCGAGAGGATAGTCATGGAGGTTGTTATGGCCTTCAGACATGAGAAGCACGGCTGAAGGAGGAGGATCTAGACATATCAAGTTCAGCTCCAGTTCCAGTTTTGTGCGTTTCCGTAATTATATAATAATTATTAATGTTCAGATTCTTATGCCTTTTGAAAGTTATACGTTACGGCGTAGATCTAGGGAAATTCGCATCTTTTTGAATTCAAAAAAGGTATTTAAATACTTATATGTAATACTATAAATTGATTTAATAATAAAAACATAATAGAAGACAGCAATTACGTAGGTAGCCTTGACAAAGAAAAACAGTTATTCAACAATAACAGAATATGAAAGGAACTAGTTTGGGGTAATGGGTATTTAATTAAATACATTTCTTTATTTTTATACTTGGAAATACTAGAGAAGTGCAAACAATCCTTAGTGTACTTACCGTAATACCTAAGTTATCAACCTACTATAACTATAAGAAATAACTTCTTACCTAGCTCACCTCTACTTTTTGAAGTTACAGGCGTTTTTAATGTAATCAATTACATATAACTTGCTTTAAAGGTGAGGTGTGAAGACTACTAATTCGCATTTGGCCAAAGCGGTGGATTGGTAGTGGGTCACTATGAGTTCATTATGATTGGACTTCTTTATGTATTCAATATACTGTTAAATGTGAATTAAGCATGATATTGAGTCGCCCCGTTTAAGTTAAGAACCTTATGTTTTTGGGTATAAATAATGTTCACAATAAAAATCATAATCTCACAATATACCCACTCATTTATCTAGCTGGATCCTGGCTGATGCCCACCTAAGGCTGCTTTATCAACAATGATGTACAAGGCAACTTAGCAGTGAGTGCGATCAAAGCTACGAAACTATTCTAAGACGCGTAGCTGAGAACACGCATATCTCTCAACAGAAATCTAGCTTCGTTGAACGCACTTCCATCAGGGTTAAGCTGAGCTGGGGTATAAAAATAGAAGGTCCATATACCCATATATCTGGTTACAGCGCCCTCACAGGGTTCCGTTTCAAATGTAAACATTAGATTGACATTCTTTTATGAAAATATAATAATTATGTAATCTATATGAAATTGTAATGAACTTGTAATTGAATAAATAAATAAATATATGCCGAGTGGTAGCCCGCAGATCGGAATAAAGTTGTCACTACCCCTCTTTCCACGAGTCTCATACAACGGCAGCAACGTCAGCTGTGCTACTATTGCGATCGCCAAAACAGCCCAGCTTGGTGATTAAGGACAGCCACTTCCGTTGGGAAAGACTTTTACAGCATTGGGCTGTTATGTGGTATTGCTGATGATAATACCTATGTTATGATCATTAGCAAATCTCTGGTGGCTAAACAGAATAGCAGTATGTAGAGCTAGTAGCTAAGCAGCTTAGCACATAATATCTGGTAGCTACACAGCTTATCAGTCTCTGTAGCTACACAGCTTATCAGTCTGCGTAGCTACATAGCTAAGCCCATAGCGGCTGCACAGCAAAATAGTCAGTGTAGCTACACAGCTTCTCTGGTGGCTTCACAACTAAGAACTCTGTGTAGCTGGTAGCTACACAGCTCAGCACACTGTTGGCTACAGTTTCAGTGTTGTCAGTTTAGCAGATTTGTCTGCAGTCTATATCTAAAAAACCGCACGAATGTAATAATATAAAAAGCCGGACCTAAAACTTTGACTGAGACATACAATGTCCTGCTTCTGATACATATAATTTATTTGAAGGATTTTTTTACAAATAGGTAGGTCACGTATGTACGTAAACAAAGGCGTTCAACCTTATTCTATTTTTAGTAATACGTTAATAATCGCGTATTTAGATTATAAATTGTTGGAATTAATGTGTCTTAACTTGCTAAAGAACGTTTACTTTTTTTTTAAATACTTCTTTTTTGACATAGGCACTTAGATGTTGAAGACAGAAATTACTCTGCGATGCTAATGGAAGGAGGCGACTTCCAGAAATTGTGCTAAAAGTGAGTTTCAGACAAGTGTGTCCTGCGACTCCGTGGGGTCGCTTTTCTCGTCTCGTTCTCGTAGTGGGAGGTCTATAATAACTCGGGGGCGGAGTCGCCACTCCAGTCGCGTCGCGTCGGACGCATTCGACGGTGTCCCGTCCGTTGCCACTTTTGTTTCGCAACTAGTCCGACTAGGTAACTCTGGTTCTTCTATGGATGTTATAATTGAATAAAAAAATATGTTTTTTCTCAAAAAAAAAAAAACAATTTCTGCAACGAGCTACTCCGAGTAAAGTCATTGAGTAATTCTGAGCTATCTTATGAAAAACTTAGCGATCACCCTTCGGAGATATAAGCCATCACAGGCAATAGGCACCGTGCATAAAACTAGTCTTTACGCACTCAGGGATTTTCGACTAAAATATGTCATGACCCATTGACTAATTATGAGCTATCCTATGAGAAAATTCGCGATCACGTTTCGGAGCTATAAGCCACCACTGGCATTAGGCACCGTGTATAAAACTAGTCTTTACGCACTCAGGGATTTTCGACTTTAATATGTCATTGCCCATTGAGTAATTCTGAGCTATCGTATGAGAAACTTCGCGATCACGTTTCGGAGCTCATCACTGGCATTAGGCACCGTGCATAAAACTAGTCTTTACGCACTCAGGGATTTTCGACTTTTATATTTCATTGGGCTTATTAAGCGAAAGCTTAGTAACGTTTCGTTAGAGCTTACGAACTAAAATATTACCTAGGAAAGGCTAAAATCAATATCTAAATTAAGGCGACCCAATATATAGTTTTACCAATTTTGGTATTGTCTGCAATATTAACAATTTTTTGCAAAATAAATATTTTTTTAAAATTATTTTGGCCGGATAAGCTTTTTCACTACCAAAACGTAAGGGATAATCTATTTTAAAACTTTTTTTAAATAATGAATACGCCTACGAAATTACAATGGTTAAACGATCAAAGAAATAATTTCAGCTTGAATCGATAATCGAATACCTATATTCACATAATTAATAGTCACAGAGAACGCAACCGTTTCCTAAACAATCATATCCTACAATATGGTTCTAGTCTCTGCATTTAGTATTTATGGCGCTTGAACCACATTTTTATTCCATTAACGTAACATAGGCAATTAAACATTTGGAATGTACGCCTTCTATTAAATACGTAGCAATTTACGTTATTGTAGTTCCTATGTTAATTGGATGAGAAATATCATATTTACATAATTCTAATATCACCACTTGATCTGTTCCCCTCAATTAAGTCATTAAAACTTCTTTAACAGTGATCACTATACTTACTTAGTATTTAAGGATAGAATACCTAAGTTTATACTTGGACAATTCTGTAAGCAATGTAATAGGAGAGCTCCAACTGCCTATTTATTTAATACCAATTCTATTACTCTTTTAGATAAATAATATGCATTTAAGTGCAGTAAGTTTAAGTTATTTTTAGGAGTATCGTTACGTGATTGAAGCAGAAATGACGAGATCCGTAGACAAACGAAAAGCAGGGTCGCTGCCCACTGCGCCAATTGGCCGTCAATCAGTTGAATAATATGTGTATCTAATACCTTAGGTCACCTTATTACTATATGTTTACTTAGTTCCTTAAACTCAATTAAACATAAATACTTACTCAGTTTCCTCACATAGCACCCTCATGAGCCCCCGTCCCCGCCAGCCGGTGTGAGTAGAAGCTATTCTGACTTCCACGACAGTATGGCAGCTCGGGTCCAGCTTGTCCCAGATCTTGGCTTCGCGGTCCAAGTGTCCCAAGAGTTTGAGAATTCTCTTGAACTTCGGGTGGGCGCAATCGTCTGATTTATCCGTGTAGTCTACTTCCTGGATGAGAAATAAATAAACTTATCATCATCATATCAACTTATTACAGTGTAGACGTCTTCTCCTACAATGAAGGGTAAAGAAAGTAGTCCACCACGCTGGCCCAGTGTGGTTTGGACTCCACACGCCTTTAAGGACATTTTGGAGAACTCTCAGGCATGCAGGTTTTCTCACTATGTTTTGATGGAGCAAGCACCGTTAATTTCTTGGGCTGGGATTCGAACTCTGCCCTCCGAAAGTGAAGCCAAAGTCCGAACCACTAGGCTAACCAATAAACTTATGATAATAGTAAAATTAAAGGTAAGGTTTTAACGCAGTGATTCTTAGTTCGATTTTTACATTTTCTCTGTTCTGGACTGCTTGGAGGCTTTGACCGTGGCTAGTTACCCAAATCAGAGGTGCCGTCAAGCGATGCCGTGTAAAAACTGATTAGGTGTCTGGGTTTAACATAGCTGCCATTCCCCTCTTTTATGTAGTTAGATATACTGTAAGTGGCAAATAGCCCAGTGCAGTAGAGGCGTGATAGCCCACTGGTTAGAGCTACGATTTTCGTTTCGGGGTGACCGAGTTCAAAACCTGGCACGCATCTATGACTTTTCTAAGTGATGTGCGTTTTAAATAAGGCAATTAAAATATCACTTGCTTTCGCTGTGATTTCTCCATAGTATTCTCAAAGATGTGTGAAATTAGCACATTTGCCCAGCATCGTGGACCGTTGGACGATGTACCTTCGTACGACATACCTTCTCATTCTGAGGGATGACTCATGGCACTGGGTCGGTCATGGGTTGATAATGAGACATAACCGTAGAATATGAAAATCTCTTCTAGAGATCAAAGACTAATTTTGAAACTCCCCTCTTTATTAAAAGGCTAACTGACTAGAGCAGTAATTACTGACCTATATCACAGAGTAAATACAAAGTGTTTCCTATATATTTTTATCTTCTCTTCCCCTATCATTAATATTTACATATAATCAATAGATACAAATTCTTTTATCAAGGCTCCCAAGATAATGTTATCTTATCCAACCACAACATAATAATGGGTTATTAGAACAGGTTACAAACAACTATCAATAATAAGAATGAGTGAATAAGACAAAATTCCTTTCTATCCTGTACAACTATAATGTATAATATGGTACCGCTAAGCCAATAAACTTTATAAATCGACTTTTATTAATATATTTGGCATTTAGTTAAAGCTACGTTTGTCCCCTCACCAACATAGTACGATGGATGGCAAGAGCCCAGGTACAGGACAGCTTAACGTGCTCTGCAGGCACGGCGTTGCCAGAGTGCAGTGGCGTGCACTTCATATATGCACAAAGCACTGCATACCCAAAAACCGTATTGAAGGAGAATTTTTGCCCTTTTTATGCAAATGACCTGCTGAATGCATACCCTGGTAAGGAACCCGGTACACGCCACTGCCAAGGTGGATCAGCCTATATCCAAACTTCGGGATAGTACTAAGAATTTCTTGATAGAAGAACCCAATACTTATTCATTGGCCTGACTTGTGGGTCGAACCCAGGAACCAATCGTCGAACCAATTTCCTAACGAAGTTTTCTGTTACCGTTAAATAAAGTGATCCAGTGCGGTTTGGTGGACTCCACACGCCCTTGAGATCATTATGGAGAACTCTCAGGCATGCAGGTTTCTTCTCGATGTTTACCTTTGCGTTAAAGCATAAGATATTTTCATTGCTTGAATTCAAAAAACTTATCTATGGGTACTTTATAGGTTATTTTGTAGCGTATATGAACAAATAAATAAAAGTTACTTAATATAACCTACTGGAAAACTTAATGATTGCTTGCTCTCGGCGACTTCTTATCGTAATTGAAAATTATTACACGTCGAGCGAACTGTTGACATTCAATCAACACCTGGGCGGAAGTATAAAGACCTACATTAACTTACAATGCCTACGTTTACAGTGCTTGTACCTAAAAGGACTGGGGCCAATGACCTAAAGTGAGGGTTAGGTTCCGCTCGTTTTATAAAACTTCGATTTTCGTTTCGCGTTTCAATTCTCTGGTTTTTTTTTAGGGAATTTTATAATGCAAAGTGCCTTCTCTCTTGAGCGTCGTTTTCGTTGTTTATTCGTTATTTGATGATGCATTCTAAGATGGTAGCGGGCTAGACTAATAAACAGTTAACGCGGGATCGTACCGGAACGTTTGATCGGCACCTATTTGACGTGTCCGATAAATAAACGCATGAAAAGTGGCTGTTTAGATCGATTAAAATATAAATAAAGTAGATTAGTGAGATAAATAAGTTCGGGGCATTTTGTCGTTCTCAGCCCGACTAATAAAAGAAGCTCATACATTGGGCGGATTTTTTTAAATAGTAATTATTGACGGACCAACACTTGGGCCATGCAAGGAACACGTCCTGCAACGTGCTGTCATGATTCCATCACCATGAGGTGTAGGAATTAAGCTTGTAATCACACCGGCAACCACGACTTTAGAAAGGGACGCAGCATTTTAACTATGCTGCTTAGCGGCATGGCGTCAGTACTTCCCCGGACGAAATCTGTCAAAAGAAGCTCTGCTACTTTCTCGCGTTTCCCTTAACGTACCTCTCGTCTCACAACTCCGTTTGAGCAGTGGCGTGCAATTCATAGATGCACAAATGCACTGCCTACCCTAAACATTTCATGCAACTTGTATAGAAGGAGAATTTCTCAATTTTACGCCATCCTCCTGCTTTTTTCCTGTTTAAAACTCCTATGCACGCCATTGAACATGAGTTGTAGGAATTAAGTTTACATCGGCAACCATGACCTTCAGAGAGGGATGCAGTATTTTAACAACAAAACTGCTTAGAAGCATAAATAAGTATGGCGTCAGTACTTCCCCGGACGAGTTCTGTCAAAAGAAGCTCTGCTACTTCCACGCGTTTCCTTTAACGTGAGGTACGTTCGTCTCACAACTCCGTTTGACTGATGATGTCAGTGGCGTGCACTTCATACATGCACAAAAGCACTGCATACCCTAAAATTGATATAAAGGAGGATTTTTGCCATTTTATGCAATTTCCTTGCTGTGTGCATACCTTGGTAAGAAACCCAGTGCACGCCACTGGATGATGTGTAGGAATTAAGATTGTAATGACACCGGCAACCACGACAACTTCAGAAAGGGACGCAGCATTCTAACAATGAAACTGATTAGCAGCATAAATTAGCATGGCGTCAGTACGAATTCTGTCAAAAGAAGCTCTGCTACTTTCTCGCGTTTCCCTTAACGTACCTCTCGTCTCACAACTCCGTTTAAGACAATTCCTACGTAGTCGCCGTTCTCGTCGACGGCTGCTATGGAAGCATCGTCAGCAAGTGAACTAGAAGCATATTCTTCTAGTTCGAAGCAACGGGATTCAGGTGTTTCCAATAGGTTGATTGTTTGGTTCAAAGGTTCGTCGAGGAAGAAGAATCTGTTGACAAAAATGTTATTAAAAAAAATTACGGAACTAGAAATCCCGGTTAAGTTTGTAGCACTTAAATAAAATATTGGAAGTATTGGATGAGCGGTTGATATTTGGCTATTAAAACTAAGATCATTGCATATCTACACTAAAAAGCGCGAATATATTTTTTTGATATTTTACGGAATTAGAAATCCCGGAAAATTAATTTAAGTACGTAGCACTTCAATTAATTATTGGAAGTATTGGATGAGCGGTTGACATTTGGCTATTAAAAATTTGTTGATACAAAAAACCCCGACTTTGTTATACAACTGAAATGCAACAATTTTCTACAGAATTTTTTAGTCGGTGCCAAGTAAAATGTTAAATTACTAGGTACTTTTTAATCGAACGTTATCCTTTGTTATTTTTAGATGCTTAACAAAGTCAGTTTATGTGTCAATTTTTTTTAAACAAACGCTTTCCATTCTAATTGGCAATTCCCGTACCATGTACCATTTCCGACTAATAAATTGTTCCAGCTGTATGTGCTATGTTCCATAGCGTCATTTTATATATTTTTGTAGTAAATGCTGTGCACATATTTATAAACATTTCCTTTCATATTTATTGTGAACAAGCTGTTTGTGTTCCTTAAGTAAATAAATAAAATAAAAAGAAATAAATTATAAGTTACCTTCTAAGAAAATCTATTACAGATTCCTTATCCTTTGGCGTCAGTTTCTGCAGGGTGTAAGCATGTGGAATCGCCCGGGGCCGAATGGTCAACTCAGAGAGCTGTTTTGGCAAATTGTCAGCTAACTGTAAAACAAAAAAAACAATGGATTATTGTACAGGAAAGCTATAATATACCTACTGATGCTGTGGTAACGGCAAAAAAGAATCAAACAATCGGTGCAACAATATGTTTGCTTTCAATGTAGCACTGCATTCGATTTTCGAATAAAAATATTTTTGAATTATAATTTATATATTAGGGTGAGCTCGCATTCGATTTTCAAAGTCAACAAAAAGATTTAATATGAATTTGTTTTTTAATGTTAAATTATGCTATGATCACATAGACATTATTCCTAATAACTTTTTAATTATTTTACGGCTTTTGTTTGATTGACATAGATTGTTGTTAAGAAGGAAAAAATATTTGCACCATGGTCCATGCTACGAGTAGGTAGAGGTTTAGTAGACTGACATGGGAATCATCAGCCATCCCATGAGGGATCGAGTTTAAAATGACCTATTGTACCTATGCGTCGACACCACCTGACATCCGATATGGGTAACAAAAGACGTGACAAAGTGCTTTATTGTCATCTTCTTAGTCATCGTCAATTTAAAGATGATGATATTATTGTTATTAAAACTGGAATGATCTAATATTAACACCCATGAACTAGGTACAAGCTCCTTTAGTTTCATAGTTTAATAGTTTCATAAGCGAACTATGGACAGGCGGAATGGACGAAATAGTAACTCCGGTTTTTTAAAGATTTGTACAATCCTGATTTGATTTCTTAAAGATACTGCGAGTAAAGCTCTCTCCATTGCCCACCGAATTATTTTGAGCTTTATTATCGGTACTCATCACTCAAAGCTCAATGCCATTAAGTAAAGCGACCGTTTTTACCGGTATTGTGGTACTATCACTTTGTATGAAGACTTAAACGATAAAAAAGCTTAAGTGTTGCTCCAACTTCATAGCTTGATATTAATTTACTGTGAGATAGTGATAAGAAATATAAAACTATCCAGCTAAGTTTGTTGTGGGCTCTTCTTAGACCAGGGCGCGTTTGGAACCGTTTATGTTTAATAAGGCACACGAAGTTATCACCATCCCCTTACAATTATGGCAACAGATATTTATGAACGCTTAATAAGTGCCTGAGATAGGCCTACATGAATAAAGAAATTTTGAATTTAAATTTGACTTATTTCTTGAGAGTCTGAGGAGTTTTGAAAGCTGCCTATCCAAGTATGATAAGGTAATTTAATTCTATCAATTGGGTATATCTAAGTGCACTGTGTTTGTTTAATGACCAATTGGTGTTGTTATTTTTTACGTGTTAACCAGACAAAATTGGCCAGTGTTTATTCATATTAATAAGTAATATTACATGAGAAAGCGTGTTTGTGTGTTTATTTGTATCTTTGTTACAAATGTATATGTTTGATTATCAAATTTGTTAACCTGCAATCACGCAAATAAAGAATTGAATTTGAATTTCAATGTTCAGCTCAACGAATGAACCGAAAAAGAGATAGTTTGCATCCTGAAGAAGGATATAAGATACTTTTTATCCTTGAAAAACGCTCTGGAACCATACCATGGGGATGCTAAAAAATAAACTTAGTTAAGTAGGTACGGCATAACAGCACAACCTCTGTCCTGGATATACTTTTTAGTTTAAAAAATAAAATGTTGCTGTTTATATATTTTTATACAGAATTAAGAACATGCCGAACCCTTATTTAGCATACAGAGCCCAAAACAGTGAAAACGCCGAACGCACACTCGCGGAATGTTGCTAGCTGACAAAGTTATCCCATTTTCATCATTTTATGGTAGACGTTTAGAAAATTAGAAATAAAATAATTGCTGCCAACTGCTATATGGAATATTCATAATAATAAATAAATAGATATAATACGACGATACATTCTAGCCATCCAGTCCCCAAAGTAAGCGTAGCTTGTGTTATGGGTACCAAGATAACTTATGAATGGTGTTTTTGAATAATATAACATAAATACTTATAATATTCAGATAACACACAGACACTCGGACTCTGAAAGTTCATGTTCATCACACAAACATTTTCCAGTTGTGGGAATCGAACCCACGGCCTTGGACTCAGAAAGCAGGGTCGGAATCGAAATGAAGTGATTAACTGCCTGTTCAAGGAGCACTCCTAAAGTGGAGAAGTTTCTGATGTTTCATCATTAGCCGTTTTCACGGTTTCTGTAGGTTTTTAATTCTGAGTATGTTTATTATACACAAGCTTTTAACCGCAACCTAATTGGCAACGAGTTCTGCATCGGGTCCAGTGATAAATAAGAAATGGTGCCAAATCTTTTGGATATGAATCTGTAAGGTGAACTAAAACGATAGGTCAAGAAGTAGAAAAAGGAAGGCATTATTTTATGGGCATTAATTTAGTCTCAAATCAAAGTTTATTTACATTAATTCTTATGTCTTAAATCACTTTAGAATGGTCACCAAGAATGCATTGTACCTACATAAAACGTAGGGCATAATAGAGATAAAATTATTCATTGTGCCTCTCTCTTAGACCCTAAATTGCTAAATGAATCTAGTTCGTGACTTGAAGTAGGGCTGCAAATGAAATGTATATAGCAGATTCAGTTTTCTGATTTTGATATTTAAGTTTTCTGCAATAGGGACTAAATTCGCATAAAACACAGCCTTAATTGTTCCGCTATCATAGTGATAGGCTTTACTAAGTAGGTTAGGTCAGTGTTTGCTGCATTAACATAGCATTGTATTACCTTGATACTAAGTTGAGCAGTGGGATGTTATTACCACTCAAAAATACTTGATGGTTCACAACTTTACTTTTATTTTGCGAGTATGCCTACATTGTGAGGTCATCATCGTCATCATCATCCGCAGTCCCACTGCTGGGCTCAGGCCTCGTCTTTCATAGGGGACACGGTCTTAGAGCATAGATTCACCACGCTGCTCCAAAGTGTGGTGGTGGACTTTAATGACTCTTATTACAAGTAGAAGTAAGTGATTATAAACGGGACTGTTGTTTAAGAGTACAAAGCCCATTATAGATAAGAAAAAATTGATTGCAAGCCATAATTCGGACTTAGAGAAAATCATTCTGCAATTGAACAGTTTCATATAGAAAAGTTCGGGTAAAACTCTGTGGTGTCTGTGTGTGCGTGTGTGAATTAGATATTATTTGCAATATGAATTAATTAGTTGGGAATGTTGGATGAAAATCGGTCAAAGATGGCTGCCGCCTCAAAATAGCGATTCACATATTTTTCACAACTCCCTCAATATTGATATCCAATGTTAGGGCATCTCTTGTAGCATAAAACGGTTTTTTTTTAAAATTTTAATTCAATTTAAAGTCAATAAGACTTCTACTTTGACTTTATTACGTTTTGATCTAGTTTCGACACAGAAAAATTATTCTAGGTGACTATTGTCAACGGAAACTTCTACTGTATGAACTGTCAAACGAAATGTCAATTTCGTTTGACAGTTCTTCAAAGGTAGCAACATCTCCTTGATTCCAGCATTGTTATCCTTCTTTAGTTGCGTGTGATTTGACATTGTGGCATGAAGACATTTTAAACTAATATCGAAAAAATATCGACAACTTATTTCCTGTTATAATTATCGGTGCTTTTAAACATCTCATCTTCATCATGTTCTATAAACACAGAGGTAGCTTAGACCCGCCACACTGTTCTATTTCGGGTTTGCGGGCTCGTGTTAGTTATAATAACCGAGAGTGAAAGCTTAGCAAGCTCTCTGAAGCCTTGGGGAGGACAGTGCAAAAGCCCCGGCTTTTACTGAGAAATCCTTAAGGTGAGACTTCCGCACGAGCTTTCATTCTCCATTTTACCCCTTTAGGGGATGATACCCGCAGATTATTAAAAAAAACACGTGTTTGAGCCATTTGTTTTTTTTGTCTTTACCAAAAACCCAAATAGCAAGTTTGATGGATATAATTAGGTATATCGATCAAACTTGGTATTTATATGTACTTGAAAAATTATGCATAACTTACTACTATATATTAATTATATAGTAGTAAGTTACTTCTGTAAATTACTAGTGTAAGTGTACTGATCAGAATACAGTAGTAAGTTACTTCTGTATTCTGATTGGAATACTTAATCAAAATACAGTAGTAAATTACTACTGTATTTTGATCCGTATGTAAGTATTCTGATCAGAACTTACTACTGTAAGGATTTCGATCTGCCGTCACCACTCGGCACCTACGTAAGAGAGTAAGAGGCCTTTCTCTCAAAATATAAAATTTCTACGATGGGCAGTGAATCAGGACATAGCCTTTAATTGTTGTTTATTATATACAAGTTGTTAATAAATACCTACTTGCAAACTACAGGTGTGTCTCTATAGATATCATATTGTACTGAGTAGGAGCCCTGAATGGTCTGCAAACAATGACATCGGCAGTCAAAGGCAGGGTTTGCCGTTTAATATATGCGTCTTATTTAATTGATTGTCGATTTACCTGACGACATACATAAATATGGGGACGGTTAAAGTAATTCTATGTAGTAGTTTTATAGCATTGGTTTGTTTTATGGACCTGCTTAGAGTTTTATTGCACTAGTAAGACCATGTTTTGGTGACAACGTATGGTTCTTTTCTGATTTATTATACCTGTACTAAACTAATTCATACTCGAAGCGGTGATAGCTTTGTGGTTAACGATCTCCCTGTCGGGGGTATAAAGTTCAATCCTCGGCACGAATCTGACTTTTCATAGTATTGTGTTTTTTTTTCAATTTACGCATATCAAATATCACGTGCTATTATGGTGTTAGAAAAACGTCGTCAGGAAACTTGCATGCCCTAGAGTTCTCCATAATATTCGCAAAGTCGTGTGAAGCCTACCAATTCGCACTTGGACGACGATATAAACCGTTTTTCATTATATTTAGCTAGAATGTGACATTTAACTCCAATTTATAGGGTGTCTAATGATAAAGCCGGAAGGGGCTAGTTAAATTCATCAAACCTTGTCATGTTTTGGGATAAACAACTAAGTATAAAAGGTTTATTTCTAATCTTGCTCAGTCAAAATTAACCTTGATAAAACTAACTATGCGCGGACATGTTATAAGTTCCTTACATTACACAAATGTTCCTTACATTACAGTAAATGTACACTGTAATAAAAGGATTTTGATTTATTTCTTTTCCCTTGACCTTACGCATTTTATGCTCAATTACAGTTTATTGTTCACCGTTTATGTCTCTGAACACCTTTTGCTATTTATTTCATGGTTAAAACGATTGACTTTTTTGCAAATAAGTTTTTATTTGAATGGGTTAAGCATTCCGTCACTTGTTTACTATTTATTGTTTTTCATTAAATCCTTATTATTGTAATTGCGAAAGTTTTTTTTTCTTTATGCCCTAACTAAATAACCAATCAACTTGATTTTTGGTATAGAGTTATTTGAAAGGCTAGGCTAGACTAGCATAGGCATAGTAATCCGAGGAAAACAAACAGCTTCCATGGGCTTTAAAAGGAAGTATGGGCATGTTAAGAAAGATCAGAGTCATTCAGCGGGTGACGGAAAAAGCTGTCCTCAGAGTATACGTTATCAAATTAGTAATGAAGAGATCTGTGGAAGATATAAGAACACAATTCAGTGAGTTGCGAAGCTGAAGTGGCAATGGGCGGAGCACGTAGCACCGATGGAAGTAAGGGGTCCCAAGGCATTGGAGTGGCAGACCCGCTCTGATAAGCGCAGCGTTGGAATGGCTGGATATAGGCGGCTATGTAGCCATTAGAAATATAGCCACATCTAGAATTCCTATCTTCTTTCTTATCCAGGTCTTTGTCCAGCAGCGGATTTTGTTTTGGTTGATGCGCAATAAACAATGACCTTCCGACGATGTAGCAAACTTTGTAATCCTACAATCCAAATTGTTCACTAGGTACATTTAAGTACATCTAAGTTTGGCTACATATACTAGTGCAGTATTTTGTTTTCTTTCTCCTACTCTCTCTCTCTCTCTCTGTTTCGCGTGGCTTCCGGACAGCAACAACTTTATCTAAAACACTGTATAATGTTACAGCTATAGATATGCTTGCTGGTGAGAATCCTAGGACATATAAAAAAGTACTTTTTATTTTTTTTATTTATTATTATTTTACTTTATTTTTAAAATCAATATAATCATATTCGGAATATATACAATCCTATACTAAGAGCCGGATATACCTACCTATAACTTCATTGCTAAACATTATTAATTCGACTGTGAGATGGTTATAACAAAAAATAACTTGGCTAAGTATGTTGTGGGCTCTTCTTAGACCTGGGGCGCGTTTGGAACCCTCCTAACTTTAGTTTTAAGTTTTAGAATGCAGTTATCACCATCCCCTAACATTAGTGTTAACATGTTAAATGTGTGTACGCTTATGTGCCTGTGATAAGGTCTACATGAATAAAACATTTTTGAATTTACTTTATAATGTTCCTTTACGTGCTGGTGATATCGTTTATAATATAAAGTTATTTAGGTATGCGGAATTCTGATTCAGAGCTATGTTCTATTTCAGCTAAGTCCTATATCTGTTTTTTGCTGACATAAGTAGGTACGATCTCAAACCGCGATTAAATTGATTTTTAAAATCAATATAATCATACATCAATCAAACTTCCTTATACCAGGAACAGATTTGAAATGAAACAATAAAAAACAATACCTATTCCATATTTAATATTACTGCATTGTTTTTATACACGATTCAACTTCTACTAATTTTAGAACCCGGAAATTATTGTGTCTAACGTCTCGGATAATGTCTTAAACTGTAGCTACACTGTAAATGATATCGTATTTATTTTAATCAACAACTAGTTTCTACTTGACTACGAATATATGGGCTACTTCTTATCATGCAAACTTTTGTATGATAATTGGTTGTATTTTTTCATACATATAGGCTGAGAAGACGGGCAGAAAACCGACTGAAATGACTGAATCTGTCCTGGTACGAGTAGGCAGTACAAAGGTGCCAATTATTCTGTTATAGGTACTCAAATCCCTTAACTAAACGAAATTGGCAGGTTTAAAAGTACAGATGTTCTTTCCTCACTGTATCTCTAAGGATAGAAGTATTTTCAGACAATTTACTTTAGCTTAGAGGTATAGGCACCAAGGTTCACTTTCAGTGTGATGCCAACAGAATTCTTAGATAAAAACGATTACACTAAAAGATTCACTATTACTATTTGTGATTTTAAATCTGCGCGCGACTCCGCCTGCGTGGAATTCAGAATTAGGTCTAAAGCTTCGCTCGTTAACAATTTTTGATCCTACCGGGATCCTCGGGAATTATTTGAGAGATCGGTGTAGAAAGTACCCATATGTCCTTTTCCATAGCGTACCAAATTTCAAGTCTGCCCGCGGCTTAAACAATTTTAAATTTTCCCTTCGGGAACTACTTAAGAAATCGGAAAAAAGGTAGCCATGTTCTTTTCCACGTCAAAGGCTACAATGTATGTTAAATTTCATCCAAATCTGTTCAGCCGTTTTTGCTTGATTAAGTAACAAAAATCCACACTTCATAATATTAGTAGTATAGTAGGATTTATGTAAGTAGTTTTTTACAGCGTAAATTTCAATTTTTCTTCTTGACCGTCGATACAAAAGAAATGTGAAACTTGCCTCCAGCGAAAATTATAATTACATTTTGCTTAGTTATTTATACCCCCCGTCGATAAAAAAAAAAAGGTATATTCTTTTAGTACTAAAATCGGTCATGGCACGTTTTAAAGTTTATTTTAGTTTCATTCGTCATTACCTTTGCAAAACCTCTTTGCCTTCACCTCTTGCGAGTTGATCGTTCATCGCGGCAAACGTTTATCATATTCGCACACGGAAGCTGTTTATCTACCCCGCGGCTGGGTCACGACAAACAATAGCACCCGGTAACGGAAGTAGCTCCACAAGCTTCGCATGTAAGGATAACGTTATAAAAATACATTGTCTCAATACAGGTATAATGTGTTAGTCTTTGGTGCAATTACAAAAATTCACATTGCATTAAGTAAGTTCACATATTATTTTATTAATTATGTGAGACAGATAAGGTAATTGAATACTTTTTTAGTTGCAACAATTACTTTAACTATTGAAGGACATCTTGTCGGACTCTAGTTCAAAGAAGTTATTCATTTAACGTTAGATTGCTGTGAAATCCTATTAAAACCTTAAAAAATATTGTTTACTAATTATTGCCCGGTCAAAAAGCGGTGATAGTCAGTGGGTAAGGTTTCTTATTAAATTTCGGGTTGACTGAGTTCGATCGCATGCGCTTCTAACTCTGCGGAGCTAAGTGCGTTTTTAATTTAATAATAGAAATATCATTGGCTTTAACGATGAAGCAAAACATCGTAAGGAATCTTGCATGCCTTCTCCATAGTGCCGTATGTTCTAAAGGATGTGTGAAATCCACCAATCCGCATTTTGCCCGCGTGGTGGACTACCTCAGCCCCAGGGTATGCATAATGCATAGGGTATGCAGACGATATAAAATGAAGATAATCTCCAATACGAGTTATAAATACTTAAGGCTAGGCTTTTTATAACTCTTACAATGCCTGTCCTTAAGTTTTTTATAACTCGTAATGGAGATTTTCTTCATTTTATATCATCTGCATACCCTATGCACACCCTCTATGCACGCCACTTTTAATTTTGTAAAGAGACCCGTGATCCTATGATTTGATAATGGATTGATAATGGTCATGATAATATGCAAAGTGAAACGGAATGAACAGAATACTGTTGAAGGGTGCATAAGTAGGTACCTATATTTCATAAGGAATAACACTAAAAATATTAAATCAAAAGAAGCGTATTTTTTTTTCGAAACAAACTTATTCAAAACATTCTAGGTGTTTTATGACAACCCTATTGAAGAGACCGACATGTACAGTACCTACGCTTCGCGACGCGTACCTGAGTGACAGGAGTCACGTGATTTTACTTTTGCATGTGATGTCAGGGCTGTATCTGATTTCTTTCAGTAAAAACGATGGCACTAACTATTAGCGTTTCGGCTCCAAAGATAAGTTTCAAAGACAGTAAATAATGTACCTCTAAAGCCTTTGAAGTATTATTTCTGTTTTCATTTACACGTTGTATATTAGATAGTAGATTTATTAAAGTCAAAGTCAAAGTCAAAAATATCTTTATTCAAGTAGGCCCACAGGTGGCACTTTTGATGCGTACATAAGAACCACACGGTAGTGAGATGATGGCGATAACCACATTCGTAAACTTAAAACTGAAGCTACGAGGGTTCCAAACGCGTCCTGGTCTAAGAAGAAGCCCACAACAAACTTAGCCGGGTGTTTTTTTTTTTTTTGTTATCACCATCTCACAATGTCATTTTAAATTATTAGAAGAGCAACCTGGTTAGAGCAATAATTTACACCCAAGCTTTGTTATCGTTTACGTAGTCCTTTATACTATAATAGGACTTTTCTATAAGCTTACGTTTAATACAAACTTTGAACTTTTTAAGAGATATCTTAAAAATTCTCATTTTTAAGAGATTCTTATTAATTTATTCATATTATTAAAAAAAGATACAAGTTAAGCTCCAAGTCCACGAGCCTTTCTGATGTATATCTAAGTACGTAATTAAAAATTACAGTAAAATTTAGGCATCCATATTAATTATTGCCAATAACTTTTACTCAAACCTCTCTTAATATATATGTTTAGATTAGAGGAACGCTGGAACACGCGCTAAATTCAAATTTTAAAAATTTGAATTTAGTGCGTGTTCACCCTCGGGGCGCAGTTAGTAGATTTCAGATTAATAGTTTGTATTGCAAAAAAAAAAAAAATAGGTCAGATCCTAGTCAAAACATGCAAACAGTATGGCTATCAGCGTAAGATAAGGGGAACATACGTAATGTTCGTATCACGTAATACGTTTTGACAGCTGACCTCAAGGTCTATCGGCTTATCAAACTGTGTCACTATATCTTTAAATGACCTACAATTAATTAATATTTAAGTTTATTTGTTTATAATTAGCTTGCTAATTTCACTGAAAAGGTATATAAATGTAAAGTTCGTGTTGATAGGATGTTTTGATGTGTGGATGTTTACATGATTGGATGTTTAACTAGAACAAGTTTATTTTTATTCTACTACAAGTTAGCCCTCAATTGCATTCTAACTCTAAGATGGTAGCGGGCTAATCTGTTATCGTTATAACAGCTATATTAAAACCACACGCCTCGGTGGCACGTCTTCGTCAGTGCGGTAAATAGGTACGGCTGGAACCTACCAGACCAGACAAGAGAATATTCAGACTTTATTAATTACCTAATTGCCCCGGCCGGGGATCAAACACGTGACCTCTCTATTTATAAGACCCAACGCTCACCACTGTGCCAAAGAGGTCAATTAGCACAAAAATAGACATATCTTTTATTAAAGCAGGATACTTTTTATCTGGGGGAGATTTTTGTATGTCAGATCGATACTGAAGCCAAAAGAGTGTTTTTTTTTATCTTTGTCCGTCTGTCTGTATCTCGGCCGCCATTAATTTTGTAAGACAATTCATAAATTTTTTGGGGGGCAGTTGACCCCCCCCCCCCCCCTAAATCAAAAAACAATATAAAAAACTACGGAAATTTAAATAATGAAGTTCATTAATGTGAGGTAATAATAACATAAAGTGGGTATGACCGAGTCTTTATAAAAAAAAATGATTGACAAGTGCAGGGGCACGCGAGGCGAAAGGCGATCATCGAACCTTAGGCCTTGGTAGTGATCGTGAACAAGGTCCGCTCAACGGGCTTTGTTCAACTGGAAATTACTATAGTTATCGACGTGACTTAATAGTGGCATAAATCTAAAAGTCATAAAAAGGCAATACTTGTTATACTTTAAAGTTTAAGCTATGGTCTTAGGAACCAGTGGCGTGCATAGAGGGTATGCAGATGATATAAAATGAAGAAAATCTCCAGTATAACCTATAAAAGAACTTAAGGATAGGCATTGTAAGAGTTATAAAAGAGATTTTAATTAATTTTGTATCATCTGCTTACCCTGTGCATACCCTTTATTCACGCCACTGTTAGGAACATATCTTATACGCTGCTCTAATGCAAGTTGGTTTGGATAGATAATATTATATATTGAAGTAAGTTAAGATATTTCAGTAAACGCAGAAATTGTAGTCTTCGGACTTTTAACTTTGTATTAGTACCTCTATATATTCCTATCTACTAGTGTCTGGTATATATTCTCCTATAATAACACAAAACATGCATATACATTTCGGAATAAAACAAGCGAAGATTTTATACAGAAATTTTTGTTTAATGGGTAATAAGAATATTTTTCAATTTTTAACACAGCGTATCTACTTAAATATTATGTCTGGTGTAGAAGTTTAAGACAGGTTGTCAGAGCGAAGAGGCGGTATGACGTAGGTTAGGTCAGGTTAGGCATGCCTCTTTTACCTAACAGGTCTTTTTATTTATAGAGATCGAGGTTTTAAAATATAGGTCAATATTGAAGGTCGTAAGAAGATGTGCATTCAAAACATCTGTATTTGTTTTAATTTTAAATATTTCGAGTTGTATCAGTTTGTTTTCAGCTAAATCCAAATGTTATTGGATGTTGGTAATAACAAACATATACGAAAAGCAGTCTTATATGTATCCCTGACCTTTATATTCCGAAAGTCGTAGTTGATTTTTTTGAAAAAATAATCTACGAAACCTGTAGACCTTATATGCAAATGCAACCTTTGTATGTATTTTGGTTTTATTTTTGTACCTTGCGGTTTACTAGATGGATTTTAATATAGTTTTTACTATTATAATAATGCATAAGGTATGATTAATTCAATTAATCTGAAAGATAATTTTAGAAAAAAACAGGATATTGAAATCTTCTAGAAATTACAAAATAAAATTGTTTAAAAAAATCTAATAGATAATTACAACAAACGCCTGATAATAATCGTTTACTAAAATTGCAATGCAAACCAGCTTAGCCACTTAAGGAACCAGCGGGTTGTGGTGAAAACTCCCTGTGAGGCTAAAGTTGAAACCCACCACGCTTTTTCCGAGGCCTACCTGATGGTACGTGCCCCCGTGTGTCCGTTAATCTGAAGTGTAAGAGTTAAGTCTCATCAGTGGCGTGCACTTCCTACATGCACAAAAGCACTGCCTACCCTAAAATGTATATACAACTCTTATAGCAGGAGAATTTTAGCCGTTTTATGCAATTTTCCAGCTGTATGCATACCCTGGTAAGAAACCCAGTGCACGCCGCTGAGTCTCATATGCCTGTGATTACAGCAGCAACCACGTCTTTCAGACTGGAACACACTATTACAATATTGATTCTTGGTGGCAGATATAAGCATGACGGTACTAAGAAAGTACTTTCCCGGCCGAGCTCTGTCACAATTAGCTACTACTACTGCAGATGGCATATTATTTATGATGACAATGATGATTACTACTCGAAAACAAAACATTAATCTATATAAAATAAAACTGGATATAAACTATCGACTTACTAGAAACGCTTATAAATTAGTGATATCGGCCTATCGTCTTAGGAAAGTACAGAAAACCTTTGTAGGGTTGAGTATTAGCTTTTACCATTACATAAGTTTAAAGAATGTATAAAAACACATTTAATACATCGAGGTTACTATACTATTGATGAATTTCTTAATGACAAGGTTGCCTGGAAGTAAGCCGCTCCGCTATCATCTCACACAAGACAGAACAAAGATTGTAAAACGATGTTGGAAAAGAGCAACTGCTGTGTTTCTTCTCGGCTTCTTCTCGGTAGAATCTGCCTTCCGAACCGGTGGTACAGTCACTACAAACAGACATACTTGACGGTTCAAAAGTGCTTATATAAGGCCTACTTGAAATAAATGAATTTTGAATTTGAATTTTGAATTTTGAATTTCGAAGGTAATTTTTAGTCATAATTATTATAAGTGTGTTAACTTTATAGTTATCGTTTATCTCTGTGTATAGGAAGAACAGCCCGGCAGATGTACTTTTCCAAAAAATTGTATCTTACGAAACTATTAAAAAAATTAAAAAAAAAACGTACCCGAACGTTGGCTTCAAACCAGCATACAGCTCTGTATTTGTGTGTAAAACTGAATATAAAGAATGAGAACTAGGTCATAAGTGCACGTGAACTCGAGAGCCTAGCAATAAGAAGTAAAAACAAACATGAATCGATCGGAGCTCCCAGTCCCGCTTTCATACAGACTCGAGTAACAAACAAATAAAGAGTAGACTCGTGGAACTTCGTTATTGAGGCCCTTAAGTTGTTCTATTTTAGATTTACTTACAACCAAGTAAAGAATGTTGCCAGATACAAATTATTTACTACAAGTGGTGGATAACGGCAAGTTAGGTATTTTTATCTTCATCAGTACCATTCACCGGCAAAGGAGACCCGTGCAATATCCACTACATCCTCCAATGTCCACTACGGTCTCCTTTCAGAATGAGAAGGGTTTAGGCTGTAGTCCACCAAGCTGGCTTAGTACGGATTGGCGACTTAACACACCTTTAAAAGAATTATGGAGAACTCCCTAGCACGATAATTTTCCTCCACCGCTAAATCAAGCAATATTTTTATTGCTTAAATTAAAACGCGCATAACTCCGAAAAGTAAGAAGTGCGTGCTGGGAATCGAACAAGGTCCGCCCTTAAGGGAGGCCGAAGCCCTACACATTGAGCTAATATTGCAATGCAATTATATAAATTTAAAATGCATTTAAATAATTTCGGAACCGCCAGGATTTGAACCTGCGACTCTAGCACTCGCGGCCTGAGCGCTTTCTCCAATTAAGCTACGGCTCTCCTACCGTCGATGCCGAAATTAGTATATGGCTTTCACATCAGTCTTATAGCGACTGACAATCTGAACTGACAACTGTGTGGTGTACAAAAAAAAAAATCTAAATCTACTAATATCCCACAGTCGGGCAATGAGCTCCAATAATGAAGGAAAAAGGGATTTGTATTGAGATTTTTCCAGTACTAATTTTATACCGTCTGATTTACTGGAAAACTTTCTTCGAAGGAGTGAACCCTTTTGGGATACATTTCAAAATCAATCCTATACTCTATCCTGTGTCCTACTCGAAGGGAAGTAAAGGAAGAAGTTGCTGGTATCGAGCTTATAAAAAATGAAACAATGAATTTATATTCAAACGGCAATTTCAAGTAACTATGTGACGTAGGCTGGTACCGTGTCTATATCCTTATACATAATAATCATTAATCGAATTGCAACCGGAACATATTTGAGATTGTTAAAAATGACGTCAATATTCTATTGATACCAAGATAACGAGACGCCTCTGTATCCTTGATTATGTCAGTCACATTGCATTCGTTAAATATAGATAAAAAAACAATGGTTTAGTTAACAGGTGTAACGAAATGACAGGTCTAAAAATACTGACCGGACAGCGGTGCTTTGAACCAAACCGTGAAAACCTTGGGTTTTTCACCGAGGTATCTCTACCACCCGTTATCTATATGCTAGTATTATAAAGCTGAAGAGTTTGTTTTGTTGGATGCGCTAAACTCAGGAACTACTTGAGAACTCTTATTGTGTTAGATAGACAATTTAACGGGGAAGGCTATAGGCTATATAACAGCTATGACTAATAAGAGCGGAGCATCAATGAAAAATGTTGCAAATTATTCCTTTGTTAAAGTTACGCCAAAATAGTATAATGTATCCACGACAGCATACTGTCTAGGTTTTAAGGTTGACATAAATAATAGAGATGAAAAGTTTATGTGAATCCATAGAGAATAACAATGAATGCTATAGAGCGATTAGGTAAACAATGCAAATCGCCGGCCTTATCGCTACATAGAGAGCTCTTCCAGGCAAACATATGCGTAAGAAGAAATGCTATAAGTGCATAAGGTGGTACAAAATACCTATCTAATAATCATACACACAAGTCAAGGTTTATAAAACAAACTTTATACTACCATCCCCTCACACTAAAAATATGTAAGGTATTTCAACTGCTCTTTAAAGTAAAGTTTTGACTCTTGATTTTTTGTACTAAGCACCAAAAATTCTAAAGGTTTTTGATAACCAATAGTCATTCTAAGCTTGAAGTAGAACACAATTTCTTTTCTATTTGCATAACGTCTAATCGACCCCGTAATTGTTTTGTATGCTTATCAATTGGGAATACAACTACCACTTGACCTCAGTTTAAAATTCGCGTAGCATTGAGATATGAACATTTATAGAACGAGTGTGTATATTTAGTGCAGTTTTAGGCTAGGTTTAGAAGGTCGTACAAAGTCGCGACTCGCGCTATTCGTAAAATTACGCAGTACGCGCCGCGGTCGATCGTTTACTAAATATGCAGTAATAATAAATACAAATCGTTTAGGGAAATCACTGCCCATTATGAATGAATGAGAGTTATAAACAGATCACAAGACATTACTCGGCTAGCTTGAAGTCAGCTCTAGGAGGCAAAATAAAAAACGTTCTTTTTTCAAACAGTCGTCTGAAAGGTGCTCTTGTTGTGTACATACAAACTAGGTTTAGAAGGTCTTATAAAGTCGCGACTCGCGCTATACTTAAAATTACGCGGGCGATCGATTACTAAATAGTATGAAAAAATATAAATCGGTTTAGGTAAATCACTGCCCATTATGAATGAATGACAATTAAACAGATCACAAGACATTACTTGGCTAGAAGACAAAATAAAAAACGTTCTTTATTCAAATAGTCGTCTGAACGTTGCTCTTGTTCTGTACCTAAATACAAAAAGCTGCGAGGGTTCCGAATATTAATTTTTGACGGCCGACTGGCGCAGTGGGCAGCGAACCTGCTTTCAGAGTCGTGGCCGTGGGTTCGATTCCCACAACTGGAAAATGTTTGTGAGATGAACATGAATGTTTTTCAGTGTCTGGGTGTTTATCTGTATATTATTAGTATTTCTGTGTATTATATTCATAACAATATTCATCAGCTGTCTTAGTACCCATAACACAAGCTACGCTTACTTTGGGGCTAGGTGGCGATGTCTGTACTGTCGTAATATATAATATATAAAAAAAATTTATATAATATAATATAATATATAAAATACTTTCTGTTCTAAAAGCAACAAAAATGGCCGCACATTTCATCGGGTTTTTAATGTAGCATAAACAATTTTTTGTTACCTTTGAGTCCCTTAAAACGATATCTACGCAGCCATTCGCGTGACTTACATTTCTTAAATTTTAAACACTTTTATTGTAAGCGCAGAGTTTTTTTTTGCAAATATGCAAATACAATAGAGCGAGAAGGTAGAAAGTACAATTTTCTGGCCTTATCGCTACATAGCGAGACCTTCCAGGCAACTAAATGCGTGTATAAGATGAAATGCTATAGGTGCAAGTTTGGTTGTACAATATAGATATCTAATAATTATACACATATGTAAAAAAAATGGTTGTTTGTTTTTGTACGCCATAAACCAGTATCATAACCATTGACCGTAGGGATATGAAACCGTTGCTCACTACGATACTCAAAATGTGACTTAGGTTACCAGCTAAACTAGCCGGATTACGGACAACTGAGATTCCACGATTGAGTGTTTAGGGTTGGATCGCGTTATACGTTATACGATACGCGTTAACGCGTTACACCATTTACCAAACCGTGCAGGAGTCTTACTACCATCGCTTAAAGCAGTATTTTTATTGGTATTGTCGACGTTTTGCTTCAGCATTTATGTTTAGAATGTCAAGGTATAACGTCACCCTGCACAACTGTAAGTTCTTACTAAAATTATGCAGATGGAGTGGTACAAGCCACTAAGTCCAGTAAGTACCAATAAGTCACAGGTACATGCTACTTTCTCAATGCTGTTAATTAGCTCCGTAACCTCGTATTAATACTCACATAAGTGAACCTCATCCACAATTTTAATGAGCGCGCTGACGGACATTCTTAAACCGCTTATCTGGTGTCATAAAATGCGCTCGATGAGATTGAGCCAAGTGTAATAAATTGTTGATTAATCATTTATTTATTCATATTAAAGTAATAAAAAAACAGTAATTTAACACTCCATATCAATTTAATTTTAGAAGCGGTGATATCCCAGTGGATAGGACTTCGCAGTGGCATGCACTTCATAGATGCACAAAAGCACTGCCTACCCTAAAATTGATATATAGCTCGTATAGGAAGGAGGACGATTTCGGTCATTTTATGCAATATTCCCGCTGCTGAGTTTGAATGCTAGCACGCACCTCTAACTTTTTTCAGTTATGAGCGTTATAAGTAATTAAAATATCACTTGCTTCAACGGTGAAGGAAAATATCGTGAGGGAACCTGCATGCCTGTGAGTTCTGCATAATGTTCTCAAAGGTGCGTGAAGTCCACCAATCCGCATTGGGCTGGCGTGGTGGACTACGGCCTTAACCCATTGTCGTCGTGGGAGGAGACCCGTGCACTGTAGTGGGTCGGTAATGGTTTGATATAATGATGATTAATTCAAACTAAACTATAAACACCACCATGAATTTATATTTATTGGTTTTTACCATGAACCACTGGTCCAGAGTTCCAGACTAAATAAATTGAGGATCGATGTACTGTAAGTATTCAAGCAGTTGCGTAGTTCCCAGACAGTACAGGTTCCAGCATCAAGTTAACTTGTTATTGCATTTTCAATACTTGAGAAGAGAAATCAGAAGCGATGATAGTCAAGTGGAATTCAGCCTTCCTTTCGAGGGAAAATGCTTGGAGATCCACGGCACACTACTCTAACTTTTCTGAGTTATATGCATTTTAAGCAATTAAATATCACTATCTATAACGTTGAAGGAAACCATCGTGACGAAACCCGAATGCCTGAGAATTCTTCATAAAGTTCTTATAGACGTGTGAAGTCTACAAATTCGTAGTTGGCCAGTTGACTACGGCCAAAACAAAAGCACAGCCAGAGACGAGACTTTTGTCAAAATTGAACTTTTATTGCTCTGTTTTACTCTTGCAATATCTATTTCTTTAGTATTAAATGAAAGCTACGGTTCCACACACTATTCAATCACGGTCAATTATCGAATTAGTATGCATACAAACAAACTATTTGCAAATTACGGGGAAAATTGCCGAATTTAGTTTAATTCAGAGTATGCGGGTATTAATTGTACGTGCTGTCATTGAATTGCTATTGGATACCTGCGTGCAAAATTAAGCGAATTTCGCAACACCTCCGCATGCTTATTAGGTGAGGGTAAAACCAGGCATCCAAGGCATCCAAGTTGGCGTATAATTTTGCTATAAAAGAGAGGAGAAAAAAAAAGTAAACAACCTATCAGAATACTGGCTGGCTTGAACCAGGCATGACCCTGGATTTACGTCCTTAGGCCCTGGGCATAGGCATTTGCCTATGCCCAGGGCCTAAGGACGTAAATTACTTTGTAAGAAAAAAAAAAGTCAAATGAACAAACGAATACGAAAATATTATGAAAAAATATATATAAAGTCCTAACTAAAATACTTATTTAATACAGATCTCGAATACAAAAATAATGCAGAAATAACGAAAATCTCTTCATTGAAAGAATTAAATCTTATTACAACTACTTTCGCCAAAGATAAGACCGCCTTTGCACACCTAAACTAGTTTTATTTTTAAAAAATTTATCTATTGTGCTTCTTTTTAGGTACAAAACCATTTATTCCCATAAAAAGACCTAAGTCACTTACATAGGTAACTTAATTTTCTATAATAAATTAATACACTTCGCCATTAGACTAAAATAAATTCAATTTTACTATTATCTACTCATTCAATGTATTCGCCTTTAAATTTATTGTTATTACTTAATAAATAACAAGCTAATTTAGTTTTGAATACATTGAATGAGTTAACATTTTTTATAGGTAAAGGTATTTTATTATTAAATTTGGCGCCTTCAAAGGTAAGGGATTTCTTACCATAATTTGTTCTAGTTCTAGGTAAGGCAAGGAAACTGGCTCGACGAGTGTTATTTTTTTTGTATTTTGTTTCTGTGTGTGCAATAAAGAATTTAATAATATTAATAATAAACAGTGGCACATATAGCAGAGGACGGGTACTCAAAGTTCTGAAATGACACCGGAAAATGCAACATTGACATAGGACAGGTACAGGGAGCCGCTGAATACAGGCTACCACCAATCCATGGAATTTAAAAATCCCTGGAGACAAAAAAAAAGAGCTGGAGATGTAATTAACGAGGAATTGTTGATTATTGGTCAATCTATGCATACCAATGTTTGTGTAAATATTTTACTGTATATTGTTTTTTATGTATTTGTGTGCGATAATTTTATTATTATTATTAAACTCTTTATTTGTATACCACAACATTAACATATATAAAATATAACAAAAACAGAAACATATCGAAAGAAGTAGTAATACAAAAGGCGGCCTTATCGCTTAATAGCGATCTCTGCCAGGCAACTTTTGAATTTATACTATGTATCTATCTCATTTCTTGGCTTAGAGTTCGCAGGTGCTAGTGATAAGGCGGGGATGCACTAAGGTGGTCGGCACAAGGTAGTAGATTTCGTATCGGTTCGATCAGATGAAGTCTGCATTGGATCTAATCGGTATCTTCGAGGTCAAATCAGGACAATCTCTCCTTTGTACGTGTTACATTGTACGAGGATATAGTTACTGCATACTTTTATAAGCCTTACATACCTAGCAGCCTTGAGGATTTCTCAAAACCAGTCACGAATAAAAAAGACATATTACTTTTTTAATAGTCTTTTCGAAAACTTAATTCGCACCAGGAAGACCTTCAGGTTTTGAAAACATAAGTGTTTCCTTTAAAGTAATTTTTTTTTATACAATCTTACGGCAATAAATGTTATGACAGTGTGCAATTTAATTAAATGTTCTGAACTGTTAAAATTTTATTGTGTTGGTAGGTCTATATATACTGATGCACGAACAATACAGTTCCACAATATTCTCATAACACAGAACTAAGAACATACAGAAACCTTGTACACAACTAATATCAAAGCATCAAAAACCCCTCCACTTTAGTAGTGTTTCTCGAACAGTCACTTCATTCATTTAGCAGTTGACAGTAATTATTTTACCTCTAATGTCCTAAACGTTTACCATAAAATCGGGAAAATGGGAAAAGTTTTTGAGCTAGCAACATACCGCGGGTGTGAAGTGAGACTTGCTCGGGGCGATTTAATAAAATACTAGCTGACCCGTGCAACTTCGTCTGTACCAAATCGGCTATTATCGGAAAACACGAATAAAATGAAATTTTCTAAAAATGAATCCTAGCTAGATCGATTTATCGCCCCCGAAACCCCCTGTATACTAAATTTCATGAAAATCGTTGGGGACGATTCCGAGATTACAATTATATTTATACAAGAACTGCTCGTTTAAAAATATAAGATATGAGGAAACCTGCATTACTGAGAGCTCAAAGTATTTTTAAAGGTGTGTGCATTCTACCGATCCGCACTTCGCCAGCGGGTGGACTAAGTTCTATATAAACCCTTCCCAGTCTGAAAAACCTCCCTTGGTTTTTCGCTCGTTTAAAGATATAAGATTCTGAACTGTTAAAATTGTATTGAGTAGGTAGGTACCTATTTGCACTGATGCACGAACAATACAGTTATATTCTCATAACATATATTTAAGAACACACTATAACCGTGTACACGACTAATTTTAAAGCATTAAAAACCACTCCACTTTAGTTGTGTTTCTCGAACAGGCGGCGAGCCACTCTAATATTCTAAGCGTTTACCATAAAATCGGGAAAATGGGAAAAGTTTTTGAGCTAGCAACATTCCGCGGGTGTAAAGACTGTGACGTGCTCATGCAATAAAGGATGAATGAGGTTTCTGTATTTTCTAAATTATTTTTCTCATAAGTATTTCTAAGAATAGGAGTAACGTATATAACTGAATTGTGAGTAATCAAGGGTGAAACAAATATGAGAAAAAAATAAGTTAAATGCTCCCGTTCAATATTTACTGCTTCATGCTGTGTTAACTAAAATTATTGTTATTTTAAACTCAAAAAGATTTTATTCGTGGTCTTGTACGTGCAAGGTTTTCAGAGGACTCAAGCTGCTTTTACGCTCTTGTGCATAAAAAGTAAACCACGATTGCAAAAATTTTTTTTATGGATTTTCTTGAGTGCGCATGATTAGGTCGCCAATATAGATATAGATGATATTATTTTTTATTTTTATTCATCTAAAAGTCAGCTCTTGATTACAATCTCACGTGCTGGTATCTGATGATGCAGTGAGATGGTAACGGGTAAAAGGGTATGGCAGATATATTAAACCCATATCTGTAATCGGTTTCTACGCGACATCGTACCAGAACGCTGAATCGCTTAGAGGCACGTCTTTGTCGTAAGGGAATAATAAAACCAGCCATGTTAAAGACGTACTTAAACTTCAGTCTCCAATGGTATCTTACCTACATAAAGTCTTACATGTTAAATACACATTTGTTTAATATCATACATGTTATGTACATATGAAAATCCCATGACTTCGAAGCTTAATTTATTTTACAATTTATCGACTAGGTACATCGTTAAAAAATCATACGAATACTGTAAATATGCCACATAAGACCAAATACGACATGCAAAGTTCGTAAAACTTAAAATTAAATATAAAGAGACATCACTGTTTCTTTTCCCTGCAGTCGAAGTGAGAAGAGTCTTTTTTTGATCCCTCTTATTAAACCCCGACGCAAAAACGACGGAGTGCTATTAATTAGACGTGCGTGTGTCGTGTTCGTGCGACGAGTGAAAATTACGACCGGTTAATTAGTAGGGAATGATCTTAGCTTGATGAAAACTGCTCGAAACGGTGGCTCGTACATATTTTTTTCAGAACTCCCTCAATATGGGTATCAAATGAAGGGGCTTGTCTAGTACAATAATGTACGCGATATTGAAAGACACGTAACTTTAAGTTTTTGTAATTAACAATTTACGCAACTACAAAGTCATATTCATTACCGGCCCACTACAGGGCACGAGTCCACCAAGCTGGCAAAGTGTGGATTGGTGGACTACACAAGTCTTAGAGAACTGAATGAGGAGAACTGTCAGGCATGCAGGTTTCCTCACGATACCGTTGAAGCAAGTGATATTTTATTTACTTAAAATACGCACATAACTTAAAAGTGCGTGCTGGGATTCGAATTCGGCCCCCAAAAGTAAAGCCGAAGTCCTCAACACTAGGATATGACCGCTTCAAACTACAAATTTTCTACTAGGTTATTGGGTAAACTTGTATATGTAAAAAAAATATTTGTTCGGATTTAGCAAAGTTCAAGATGTTATCGTCCTTGGTAAGACAGCGAGAGTAGTCCAAGGAAGCACTAACTTGACATTGCATCTTATATTATGAGAGCAACGTAGTAACTGAATCGGTAGTATACCAAGAATGTAACCTAATTTTACACTAACCAACACGAAGAAACAAAAAGTTTGCACATTAATTCACCATGTGTGAACTTTATAAGTGGGTATAAAGAATTCATATTTAATGAATATTTTGAACATTCGTAGACTCTTCGTAGAATGTTAGGTATATGAAAAATTACTATAATAGCGGTATCAGTTTGTTTTTCATAGGCACAAAAAATTGTGCTGCTAGTATTTGTACTATAATTATATTACGGCATAATTTAATTACATTTTCAGAAAAGATACCTATATGAAGTTTTAAAGTATAGGATAATAATAAGTACCTAACATTCATATATTCCAGATAACATATTACCAACAAAAAACCGTAAAGGTCACTGGGACACTGTTTCTGCTTTGTTAATCTAATTACAGAGATGCAAATTAAACGTACGTTTTCATTTTGCTGAAGTTTGACTATAACTTACATTAACAAAAGTTGCTTATTAAAAAAAAAAATTACTCTACTTAATTAAGATTGTCGTTTGTGAATGACTAACACTGACAGAAATGCACTTTTGGAAGCGTTATTTAATTTATATTGCTATGAAATTTATATTTTTACTAGCTGACCCCAGCGCCATCTGTCGGGCTGATTTGTGAATCTAAACCATCCAGGGTCCCACCCTAACGCATACCGAAAAATTCAGTCAAATCGGTCCAGCCGTCTAGGAGGAGTTCAGTGACATACACACGCACACAATAAATTTATTATTCTTTACAATGGTTGACGGTGAATCAGTAATAATTATTTTAAAGGTCGATAAATATGCCACATATATAGTAAATATTTTCACGCAAAATAATTTGCATCACGCGAAATTAATTATTATTGTATACCTACACATACCTATCTCTAAAAAAAGTTAGGAGGTAATATTGTACCTAAGTAGTTCGTATATTTTTCCTTGTAGGAACGGGTAGGTACCTAATTAAAATGTAAAATGAATTCTTAATCAATGTTCTTTTAAGTCATCTAAATCAGATTAAGTATTCCACAAATACAACAGACTGGGAATACAACCATATCACGACATGAAAGTAGGCATAATTGTTCCATATAAATATTAGAACTACCGTTCAAATTATTAATGAAGTTTTTTTATGTATCAAAACCACCCGAAAGACACCAATATTTAGTTTAGTTTTTCAAAAAAACTTAAATATGGATGTAACTTTTTTTTTAGAGATGGTATTATAATTTTCTTTAGGACCTACCGTATATTTTTCAATCCGGCTTTCATGTTCGAAATGCCGCTCCTTCATATTCAGCATATTCCTGGCACTGGTGACAGCCATCTTGCTATTTATAAAAAAAAAACAAAAACGATCTATTTCACTTTTCGCGCGCGAATTCACTTAGCTCTCACGCACTCCCAGGCGGGATCGCAACGAGACTCCAAGTCGGAATGGTTGCGAAATCGCAGTTCTTTTATATAAAACTGTAAACTGAAGTCGCCCCTCGCTTCTATCCCTTTCATATTCGCGCGCGATATTGCTCCGTGTAGGTACAGAGAATATAGGTGATCACGTCAGACAGCTGCCACAGAATAGAACATATAATTTTAATTTTTAATTTTTTCATTACTTTAGATGCACAAGTGAACTTAATTTAAATATCTCGCCAAACTTGATAGTTTAAAGGCGAGTTTGCGCTCTTATCGTAGAAAGCAAGCCTAATTACCACAAACAATTCAAACAATTTTGTTTAAAAAAGAAAAACGGTGAACGGTGAAAAATGCTTAGCACGTACATTAACATTAAACTGTCAATCAGTGTAAAGGTCCATAAGAAAGACTTTAATTTAATTTAAGGGCTCCTCCTTGCTACTCTCTAAGCTCTATTATATTAATTATTTTTAGAAACATTAAACAAATCGGTATTTTGCTAAAATAGTCAGCCACTCTTGGTAGTACTAAACTTCTTTTCATTATATTTCTAGTGTCCGCTTTTAAGTTAAGTACTAGTTTTAGAAATTTATCGGAATAATAATCATCTATAGTTATATAAAATTAATTCTAATATTGTTCATATTTTTGGGTCTCTGAACAGTTTCTCATAATTTTCTACACAACAAAAAACTCGGAAACGGAACATTAGAAAAAGAAGAAGTCATTTATCTATTCCTTTTTTTTGTAACAATTCCCTTTGTGGATCCTCCATTACACATGACATTCTAGAAGTTAATTGCTTATTTAGCACATCAAGAATATTTATATATCTTTGAATATATAGGCTTTTTTCCAGGGCTTCGAAACGAACTCACAATTGCCTTTTCATTATTATTGAGTTAAAGATAATCTTTATTTCAAGCTTAGCTTAGTTTATTTTCTTTTGTTATTTTTTATATATAGATACATAATATTTTTTATATACGAAATACAAACATTTTTTTAAAGAAAATATTTCGGTACCAACGTATTTTAGGTTAAAATAATAATTTAAAAGTTACGTAAATATTTGCAAAATGGTAAACTTTAAACAATGTTAATTTAATTAATAATTTAAACTCATTCATCATCATTAAACAATGAAATAAGAAGCAGAACAAAAAATCTATTTTATTTAAGTATATTCTTGTCGAGTTAAATTGTTCGTACCCGAGCATTGCAAGTCCAATATTTGGCAGTAGGATTCTAAGGCTCTAAAACTCTTGATACAAGAGTCCTAGGTCCTTATAATTCTTTCTACATCATGCATGAATAAATAAATAAATATACTACACACATTGACAATACACACATCGCCATCTAGCCCCAAAGTAAGCGTAGCTTGTGTTATGGGTACTAAGATGACTGATGAATATTATTATGAATAATATACATAAATACTTAGAATATAAACAGGTAGGCATAAAAATAGGTTCCTAAGAGTCGCTCAATCTGTGCTTGAAACCAAACTTGGAAGCATGTTCTTGGCTTGATGTCGGCTCAAGGAATAGATTAAATTAACATTCTTATTGGCAGTGCCCAAGGTAGTTTATTGGTACTGTGACTCCTAATTTTATTGAAAAAAAAAATCCGGAAGGAAACTGCATTTAGATTGGTGAAGAAAGGCATAGTTATCATTTTTCTTGTTAAATACTCCGCGACTTCAACCGCGTTTGTTTGTAAAGCGGTGAAGCGGTGATAGCCCAGTGGGTAGGACTTTGACTTGACTTTCGGAGAGGCGAGTTCGAATCCCAGCCTATGGTGGGTCTTTGCTCTAATATATTATTTAACTTTTACGTTAGTAGACTAAAAATAATCCATCCCCATTCCCAGCCAATTGTCCAACAGCTGATGATTCCTAATTATTATTCAGTAAGCGTTCATATCCTCATGGTTTTTTAGGCTCAAATGGTAAAAAAAAGCTGGGCGTCACTCGCGATCTCAGTCCTCCATGATTTTTCGCAACCAAGACTTCCTCTTGCGATTTTTAATTTAAAATATGACTTGTTTTAATGGTGAAGAAAGACACCGTGAAGATACCTGCATGCCTAAGAGTTCTCCATGCGTGTAAGGCCTACCAATCCGCACTTGGCCAGCGCGGTGGAACGGCCTAAACCCTCTTCTCATTCTAAAGGAAGATACATGCACTGTATTGGGCCGGCAATTATTATCTTAAATTAATTTGTGGTAATACTGTGCCCGTAAATAATAATGCCCGTGTAATTTCATATTCGTGACGTAGATAGGTTTCCCGTGTGTCGTGACAGTTTCGCTTTAAAACGTAAACACCCATTCGGACAGGATTTGTTGAAATTCCAACCTAAAGAGGGTATAGTAGGGAGTTAAGTTCGTAGAAAAGACGTAATTTTTTTTTTAACGTTAATCACCTAAAAATTGGTAAAATGTTGTTATTTGGGTTGACATGAATTAAAATAGTGAAATACATGTTTCAGGATTCACAAAAATTTAAATCCTTAATTGTTTTTCATTTGAATTTGAAAGCCTAATTCTTAGGTGAGGCCATATCTTTTTTTAAATCACGCTACTCAAATGGACTCTTAGGTAAAGAGTGCGGCAAAGGGCGGGCGATGCAACGCGGTGGGTCGTAGAATGAAAATTTGTATGGGACAAATTTGGACCAAAGTGGTAGGACGAACGCGGAGGAAGTTGCGGGCGACTGCTATAGTAAATTGTACAACAAATGTCAAGTCGATCAAGTCAATCATCGACCCTTTCTTACGATAATTTACGATAAATTAATTACGATAAACGTCTCGGATAAATGGGTATTGTGACAGAGTCACTTGCTATCACTTTGAATGTAGAGCTAAATTCAAAACTTGTACATTTCTGTCAGGCATCTTTATTTTTATTATTTCATCATGAGTAAGAATTCAAATTTCGAAACACAAGATAAAACTGTGGGTGGTTATATGGGTTTAGTGGTTATTTAGTGGTCACAGATAAAGAAGCCACGAAATCCTGGCCGCAAAAAAAATTAAAAAAAAAAAAATGTTTGGTTTTTCTGTGCATAAATCTCACAGCGCTGTCCCTGTTCTTGGGCGGGCAAGTAAAGCCGTCGCTCAAATATTAAAAAGTCCCAATAATGTCTAAAGCCCGCCAACCCGCATTCCAACAGCGTGGTGAGATAGACTGGACGAGGAGTCACTTTTATGCACAAGAGCATAAACAAGGGCACGTCTGAAATCCTCGTAGAATTTAGTAAGCACAAACATCTTCATCAATTATAAGGTTGGTTTATTTTGAACCATAAGTGTAAAAAATGTTGCATGTGATGACCAATAATGAGTTGAACATTTTATATGTAATCCAGTATATATAAACTTATAGTACCTAAGTCTTAAAGTACAGCTGTTGGTTGTCCGCAATAAATAAATTAATAAGAATGTCTATTGAGTTTTTGTTACTTTGAAGTTAGTTTATAACGTAAATGTTTCAAGTGAAAATTTCCCCTTTTTTCACCTTTTTTCTAATATGTTGTTTAGTGATTTAAAGTATCTGAATAAATTGATTTTTTATTACTTTATTTCTGGCAAAAGATTATGTCTCTTGAGTGTGGCAAATAAGCAAAAATTAAGTCACTGAAAACACTATTTAAACGTCAATTAATCCTGAAATCTTTTTTTAATGATCTTCACATAAAAGCGTCTTTTATCACTAGGGTTTAATTTCATTGTTCGATAGGAATATTATGTACAGTAGGGGCGTAGTTACGGAAACCTAAATATATATTTATTTAAAAAAAAAACTTACCGACTATGATAATAAATTTTAAAGCAACAAAGAAGTAAATATACATATTTTTTTCGAACCAACGAAAAATATATTTTTCTAGGGAAATAATAATTACAAACTAAAATTGATATTTACAATAAATTCAAGCCGTCTAACTGTTCACTTATGGGCATGGTACCCAAAATGCTGGCGCTATTGCCCCTTTGGGTAGCTAGACTTAGCCGTTGGGCTAAATAAGCGCCAGCTCTTGGGTCACCAGACGTAAGGGAAACTTTTCGTGTCCACCATGGGAATAATAGATTTTTGTATTACTCAAGCTTGACGATTATGTAAGTACGAAAAAATTTGCCACTACTACTAAATTTAATAGAAAATGTGTGTAGAAGGTGGCGTAATGTTATATTGTGTGATTGCGTAAACAATGAATAGAATAGAGTAGAATAGAATAGAATTTGTTTATTTACCAGAACAACACAAACAGACTTACATATGGAGTAACTTAAAATTTTGTACTTAATTATTAATAGCTTAAGTCTTTGATGTGTCGTGCCAATAAAAAGGTTCCGACTCAGCTTAATGTTCCGAATGTACCCATGACGGCCGACTGGCGCAGTGGGCAGCGACCCTGCTTTCTGAGTCCAAGGCCGTGGGTTCGATTCCCACAACTGGAAAATGTTTGTGTGATGAGCATAAGTGTTTTTCAGTGTCTGGGTGTTAATATGTATTTTCTAAGTATTTATGTATATATAATTCATTAAAATATTCATCAGTCATCTTTAGTACCCATAACACAAGCTACGCTTACTTTGGGGCTAGGTGGCGATGTGTGTATTGTCGTAGTATATTTATTTATTTTATTTTATTTTTTATAACGCTGGTATTCTGTCAGTACCTACCTATTTAGTTGAGGGAAGTCCAGTTATGAAATCACATATAAAAACAAAAAAAAATATAAACTTTATAAAAGAAAGTAAACTTCATAATGGAAAGGAGATGAAAATTCATTTTTATTTAAGTAGTAATGGAAAAGTATGTTAGTCAGATAATAATTTTTAGTTTTTAGTAGTGATTATTGTAAGATAGTGCCACATTAGATTTTTGAATGTTCAGTAGATATAATTTGCGATATAATTTTTGAAGCGCAACTTTGATTTGGCATTTCTAAAAGGTGGTGGGATGTCGTTCCAGCATTTGGTGGCAAGATATTTAAAACTGCCACGAAATGCTGCAGACCTGTGGCGTGGCATCGATAGTGGTGAATATCTTCTTTCTCTACCAATAACATTATTCTCTTTGTTTTGGCGACTAGAGCCCATTTGTCAGTAATACAGCATAAATTTAAATGACTATATCAGTTTTTTTTTCTTTCATTGACCAAAAAACTTCAAATCAATTTTAAACGTAACCTAATACACTACTGTACTAAACGTACCTAATAGACCTCAGCGAAACAGTTAAGTAAGGAGAGCGCAAAGGATAGTATATCCATTAATTAAATTTCGGTCCATCGGACAAGAACCGACTTGCTGAACCGACCGAAGTGCTGCAGAATCTGTGAGTCGAATATCCGCGCTAACATATTCAGGACACAACCTTTGAGCAGCAATCGTGGTTGATTTGCCGTCATTTTTTGAAGAGTTCCGTTGTCTGTCCCCTAAAATAAAATAAATTCAATAAAAAAAAAAAAATTTGCTCATCTGTCTGGCAATGACGTAGCTATGCCTGAACTTACATAAAAATAAATAAACAACCGAATTGATAACCTCCTCCTTTTAGTAGGAAGTCGCTTAAAAGTAAAAAAAATGGTCCTTACTTACTGATTAGAAGATTTTCCTCGAATCTAACCACAATTCTTTCATCAATATAATACATTATATCATCATTATTGTCAAGAGAAGATTGATTAAATATTTAATATGTGCGACTTCAAGGTCACTATGTAGAAGTAATGACCTGATTTCGCAGAAACCTACACCATTGTAACTTCAGAATATCCTCGCGTATCATCTGTATAGTGTATAGTATGTGGCAGCTAAACAGAGCGCTGATGGTCGATGATGTCCGCAATGAAGTTTTTTAATGTAAAAATAACTGTTGGTCCCTTGTCTTAAAACCAAAACGTATGCTTGCTCTTTTGCCATCATACCTTTTTTTTTTCTTTTCTTTTCTCGTGGGGAAATCCTCATGGATACCACTACACCACGGGGAGGTGCAGTGGTTATGCCGGACTCTTACCGACTTAAACCCCACTGTGTTCCAACACATCGCCTGGTGACTGGTCATGGGAACGCTTTCGCACACAACCGCAACCCAGTCAGCGGTGCCTACTGAGGCAGGCACTTCTCTGTAACAACTTCGGTTACCACTGAAGACCACCGAAGGCAAACCAGGAACACGGGGTATGCCTTTCAACTCGAGGACCAAACTCCGACGGGCAATAGAATCCCCGTATCTGTCACCCGGAGGTCCTTCTCAAGGGGCAGACGTCGGTTGTGCGCCAGCTGTCCTTGCCATCATACCTAGTCTAACCCACTGTATATTTACTTATTTAAAATAATATTCTCTTAGTTCATCATCATCATCATCATCAAGCAAGTACTTTCCCACTCTAGAGCACGGATCTTCACTCAGAATGAGAAAGGTTTAGGCCGTAGTTCACCGTAGTCAGCCGTAGTTCGGTAGACTACACATATCTTTGAGAATATTATGGAGAACTGTGAGTTCTCCATAATATTCAGGATTCCTGATGACGTTTTCCAAAACATGTAATCCTAAGGTTGCCTGGCAGAGATCGCTTTTAAGCGAGGCCGCCTTTTGTATTCTTCTCCAGTTTTTGTGTTTCTCTCTATTCGTCCTTTATTTTCCTAAATGTGTAGTGGTGTACAAATAAAGAGTTTAAATAAATAAAATAAATAATATTCAATTGCTTACATTAAGAACGCACATAAATTCGAAAAGTTAGAGTTGGTTGACGAGGATTGAAGTCGGTCCCTCGGTTGGGCTTTTTTGAATTTCTTTCAAAACATACATTATATATACACATAGGATACATACATTCACACAAATCATTTAAAATTTAAAAAAATACCTTTAGCAAAAGTAGTACTCAGGATATATTACATATATTTTTATAGAACAAGATATTTACAGGCTTATGTACAGGTTGTCCCTGTGAGTATCCCCTGGGTGTAATATGTTTGTTTCCATATCGCTTTAGATATCAGACTGAGCCAAAGTAAAGTGAGTTTGAATGATATGAAGATTATTAAAACTGACACCCAGCTATTTATGGCTGGCTCAACCACGGAATCGATCTTTACTATATATACCATTCCAGACATATGGAAGAGTTTCATCTTGGGTTACTGTATTCATTATTGTCCTCTGCGCAAGTCGACCGCCACTGCTCTTTTAAGATGACACCGCTTATACCTTCTCACGTTTCACATAAACGGGCCATTTAAAAGGCATCGAATACAAAACGGCTTGTTTATTTTATAGTACATTTGGTACTAATGCCCGTTTTCACTAACAATGAACAAGGCAATGCCTAAATAAGTAACGTGTAATCTAACGAGATTCCTAGGAATACATTACCCGTTCACCAATAGTTATCATTTAAGAGTAGGTAAGGAGGAGGTAGGGAGTAGGTAAAACGTTTTATTTCAGCATAAATTAAATGCATAAATCATTATGCATTTAATTTAGGCGATGCCTAGGCTTATTGAAAACGGATATTAATATGTCCTGTAGGGCTTTTATGCGCGACTTAAGATAATTATGTCAGTAAAGTCGGATGTTGGCTAACCAATGTTGAGTCGGTTCGGAAACTTGATGGTTATAGATATCTAGATCCGAATTTAAAATTTCCATTTGTTATACAAGTAAATTCTTATTACCTGTGATTGATTGATTTATAAATAAATTAATGTGTGATAAGGAGCCAAAATCTGGCGGCTCCGATTATTATTTATTTATAACGACTTCAAGTACTTACTGCATAATATACTCGTATATTACAGACCATTTAAGTATCGGATGTTGAAATATGTAACCTCTAAAATGTAGGCATACGTTGTCTAATAATAAAAATTGTAACAGAAGTTTTGAATCAATTGGTTGTGTGCGAAAACGACAGTTAAAATTAGAATAGGTATTTTCGTTGCTAGGAGGATATCAATACCTATGTTATAAACAAGGAGTCTGCCAAAGAAAAAGTATTTAGTAGGCTGCCTTGTTGGTCTGGCGCTTAGCATGGGCTAGCATGCGTGCCACGAGACAATTATTTCTACCCTTTACTTGTATTTTTTTAATAGAGAAGACATAATCTTTCAACTTTTTTTTTACTTTTTCGGAAGGACACTTGTTGATAACCACCTGAGGGGTTGCTACGTCGTCACCGGGGGCGTGGAGCGAGCGCGAGAGCTCGCCATGAGAAGAGCCCCAGGGCTTGACGACATCGGGGGGAAGGTGGGAGACGTCGACACGAGGGTGCCTCCTGCTTTGGAGTGATTCCCGGGTAGGGACACGAACTCTTAGGTATTGGATTTTTCTGTTAAAAATTCTAGGCAGGTACCAGATAAGAAATTGACGGTGCCCATTCTAATAATGGTAAAAAAAATAAAAAAAACATTAATCAAATTAATATGTGGGCTTATTTTAAGATTTGCTAATGTTAATAACAATTGCAGTTTTAGTTTGCTTAACCTTATAAAATGTTGGTAGTGACCTTTGTGCTAAAAATTACATATTATATTGCTTGAGGCCAACCTTATACGCTATATCTATTTTCGTATCTATTATTAGGATATTTTAAGACTGTCATGACACTGTCCATACATAGGTACTTGCAAAAATACTTACAGTGTTATTATAAAAATGAATTATTATTGTTAACCATTATTTTATGCTTACTAGTCGTAAGATCAGCTTTGTGAGTTTGTATTTTAATTTTTAAAATATATGAATAATTTATTATAACAATAACAATTTAATGGGTTTTATGACCGAGTTTCGCTTTCGATTGCAAGGAAATTATACAATGTCATTGCCAGCGGTAACAAACTTTTCGTAATAAGTTGAAAACAATAGGTTGGTTAACATTTGTATTTTTTATGATTTTTTTTACCATCCGATTTTCGTTTATCTATCTATAAACACTTGTCTGCAAATTTTGTTTATATATATATGCATCTAACTAAATAAGAAGTTTAGAAGCATACTATGGTGATTTCTGTAATATATTTATTTACGTTCCTTCTCAAATTCGTGTAGGTACTATTCGAACGATATCTATCCAATTCAAAAACTAGCTAGTCTTACATTTATTAAAATAGGGGTCCCACTGGGATCGATAATAGGTTATTCATTTATATTCATGACCTTCCATATCTTACAAAGAATAATAATATATTATTATTAAGAAATAACATTGTTTGCTGATAATTCATGACTCACATTCAAAATAAATTTGCTATAAATAACTCTTGATGAAGTAAACAACTCTCTAGCTAAAGAGACTTAGTACTTAATACTTAGCAAGTTTTAGGATTAAAATAGTAAATTAGCTCTTGAAGTAAAACAATTGAGCACTACTTAGTTTCCCAAAATGAAGTATCATCATTAATAGCTTATAAAAGTACACTGCTGGACTTAAGGCTTCTAACAACAATATGGTTTGCCCATAATCACCATGCTGGACAGAATATGTTAAACATGTGAAACCCACTACATAACTTCATGATCATCATCACCTTCATCATCATCTTCATTGTCATCTTCATAATCATTCAAACCTACAAAGTCTTACAGATGTACGATTATATTGGTATCCCGCTATCTCTCTCACATTGTGGGAGGGCATGCCTGTGATAACATTATCTATACAATATATATCCTTCACCATGGTGAATAACTAAAATAGACCAAAAAAGAAATGTGCGTGTCAATCTTTATTTGACCTTTATATTACCTACACAAAATACCTACCTATTTTTGTATCCTTGCAAAGTATTTTTTTATTACTTTTTGTACTTATTAATACTCAACCGTTTAGAAATTACCAACTTTATAACTATACGTTATTAATTTCGAAATCAACTTAATAAGTTTCTGTGATTATGTTCCTGCACACATATATTTGTCGGTCTGTATGTCGGGGTTTGGAAGACAACATCGGGAAATCGGAAATTCCGCAGACTTAGATGCATTTAACTGCCAGTTATTTATTTTTTATACGTGTATTTATCCCCAACGCAAAAACGACGAAGTGTTGTAAGTTTTACCTGTATGTGTGTGTGTGTGTTTGTTTATTTTGAAAGGTAAAAGAATTAGTAGAATGTTTGAAAATTGGTGCAAGATGGCGGACGCCACAAAATGAAGAATTACATATTTTACCACAACTCCCTTAATATGGTTATCAAATGTAAGGGCTGGACTAGTAGAATAATGTACGCAATAATAAAAGTTGTTTTTTTTAATATTTTAATAATACAAGATAACATTCTTGGATATTTCTAGTAAACCAGTAATAAACTTTATAAACATTAAGGCTTCCGCATTTATAAAATAAATCCTTTTGTTTTGCAAAATAAAATTCCCTAATAACATATTTTTAATACCTATGCAAGTAGGTACCATTTGAATGAAAAGCATTAACAGTAATAATAACATAACCGATTGATTTTTTTTGGTAATTTTGAAATGTAACCTTGTGGCCTTATTTACGACACTATTTTTTATTGAATAAACTACTTATCTACTACATTTAAAAGGATAACATGGTAATAAATCGGTTAAGTATAATTCGGTTAACTGTCGGTAAAGATGAATGAATGAATAAATTATAATCACAGACTTTACTGCAGAAGTTGTCAAGGCCTCCAGGCGGAATGCCAAATTCAAAATTATTTCTACGTCTATTTAAACATAATTTTGTACCACTCAAACTTCGAAAATCTCTGCGTATATCAAGTATTTTGCGATTTCAAACTATCTGTTGCTAAAATTGTTTTTATAAATTTCAAAATCAATCTTAAGCTAAGTAACAAGGATTACTAAAGCTCTAATTTGCCTTTTACGTCACGGGTGCGGCCATGACACCCCGTAAGCATTTTAGTGGGAGATATTAAAAGAAAAAAAAAAAATAGTAGATATTTCCGAACCTCATCGGGCATTTTCAAAATTAGAAATGTTTATTCGGAATAACGGTTTCTACAGTGTTCCATATTCGTATAGAATAGGAAAGTCTTAATAATACATGCATATCATTGACGTTAATAACGTACCACAACAATGAAGAGTCTAATTTCTTAGCACATCATGGCTTATAAACTAGTTAGATTCAGAGCCGCGCATTTAATAAAGAAAATTACGCGTCTTTTATTAATTACCTACATTACAAAGCTATTTTATGTACTTATAAGATTTCAGTCTGAAATAATAGTATTTGTAACCCAAGTTTTTTCTTAGTACTGCTTCATATTATATGGGCCACATTTATAGATAGATAGAAAGTCTTTATTGCACATACAGAAAAAAAAAACAAAATGAACAAAACAAAAGGTGAATAAATATATGTGCGTGTATTTATATATATCTTCTTCTTCTATCTATATATTAATAATGAAAATGGTGTTCGTTTGAGGCTCAATCACGCTTAAACCACTGATCGTATCGACATGAAACTACCACCATTCGATGCGAAATTTTTCCTAGATGGTTTATGGCTATTTATTTTTCGAATTCTAACGTTCCTTCATTTTTTTTATTGCTGTTTTACTTTTATGAACATTTATCCCGCTAATAAAGCGTTTTCTCTTGATTCTTTTGTTTTCATGGATTTCAACGGAGTTTACTGAACGGATAATGTTCTTTTACATTCAGCTAAGAATCTACTTACAAACTTCCACGCATCCACCCACTAACTCCCACGCACCCCTGCACACCCACTTTCATTTTTTGATAAAAATAAAATGCCGTATCTATGATCGAGTATCACTTGAGAACGGCTGGACCGATTGGGTTAATTTTTTTTTTGTTGTCTTCAGAATTGTCATGAGAATGTTTATAAGTAAGAAAATTTTAAAAAAGTCTGCTAAAACGTTAAAAATTTCGATGATAATCGAAGTATTCCAATTAGTAGTAGTAGTTACTCATCACGAAATCTTGGGAACTATAGGACTTAGAAATGTGAAACTTGGTAGGAATATTACTTTCGTTATGTAGAGGTCAACTAAAAACGGATTTTAAGAAATTCATTCCCCAAAGGGGATTGCGGGGGCGTTAACAATGAACAATTCCCGTTTTTAAACTATAGCTCCTATAAATTCCAAATTTGGTAGGAATCTTCTGTAAGAGATGTAGAAATATTCTATGAACGAATTTTACGGTAGCTCACCCCACACGGGGTTGCGGGGGTGATTTAACAATGATTTTTTTTATTTTTTAAGCCGTAGCTCCTACAGGCTCCAAATTTAGCTAGAGTCGTCTATATGTGATGCAGAAATGATTTAAGAGCGGATTTTACAACAACCCACCGCCAAAAAAGATTGCGGTGGTGGGTGTTAAAATGTGAAATTTCTATTTCCAAACTGTAACCTCTATAGACTTTAAATTTGGTAGTAATCTTTTATTTGTCATGCAGAAATCATCTCAAATAGGATTTTACAAAATTCTATTTCCAATAGGGATTGGGGGGGTGGGTGTGAGAATGTTAAATTTATGTTTCCAAACTGTAACTTCTACAGACTCCAAATGATTATTTTTTAATTGTTTAAATAGAAAAGGTTAAAGTCAATTGTTTTTTTTTATTATTTAATTAATTTCATTTGTTTTTATATAACCTTATTAATTTTATGATAAAACTTCAGTTCATAAGCGGTTGAGAAGTGAAATAAAAATGTCAGACAGAGAAAGTATTGAAAGTTTATGTTTGTGTGCTGACTATGTGTTTGGTTCTAAAAACTGGTCTCATGAGATAAAAGCTCAAACTTTAGGTAAGTAATGATTTGTAAAATATATTGATATATAATTAAATTGTAAATTACAAATTTTTATTAATAATTTGACATTAACTATCAAAAGAATCAAGAAAGTCTTATATTGGATGTTTCACAACAGTCCGAATCACTTTAAGTGACAGAAGATTCCATGAAGGGATTGGTTGCTTTGAAGAATACGATAATATAAGTGAATTTTCCTTTGCAGAGATTAGAGAGGTGAATGTGCATAAAAAATAAAATAAAGTGATGATAAAGTTTAAGAGTTAATTATGAATGTAATAAAAATTATTTAAATTTATCTAGAAATCGTTAATTGACGGAATTTACAACGCTTTATTATACTTTCAAGAAATACGAACTTACTTTGAGAGAAAAGAACAAGAACGAATGATGCGTTTGGTTAAACAGGCTAAACAACAGCAGGAGTGGAAATTAAAAAGTAATTTTCTATTTGTTGATTAAGATACTTATATAAAACATAACAAATAAATTTAATTTAAATACAACCCCATCAGATGAAAAAAACATCGCGACGGAATCAACTGAGATAGAAGACGAAGAAGTCATAGAAGGAAGAGTAGGTGAAAAAGTGGATAAGGAGATATCTTTTAATAAGATATATATTAATTTATCATTTGTGATAATAAGTTTATTTATAAATCGAATATTAAATATTTATAAATTGCGTAAAAATAGTGAAATTATGGCGAAAAAAAGAAAAGCTCAAATTGGCCGATCGACACGTAAAACGAAGAGACAAAAAATAGTACGTTCACAACAATTTGTCGATGAAGCAATTGACGAAAATATTGTCAACAACAACGATATAAATAATGAAGAAATTAGAGAAAATAATATCAATGACAACAATAATAATAATAATAATGATGCAAGTAATATCAGAAACAACAATAACAATAATACTAATGATTCTAGACCATACAATCAATCTTCATGGGGAAGGCAAAAAAAAAATAGTGCATTTAATTATGACATAAGAATTAGTTATGAGAGTGATTCTACTTTCCATATTGGAAAGATGTCACTAATTTGCTCATATTGTTCTGCGTTACGGTGGAAAGATGAATGTTCTTCAATTTGTTGTTTGGGTGGAAAAGTATCTCTACCTCCAATTTTACAACCTCCTCAACCACTTTACAATTTAATAAAAGGATTACACACCAAGTCGAAACATTTTCTTGAAAATATACGGAGATATAATGCTGCTTTTCAAATGACGTCATTTAGAGCTTCTAAAAATTTTAATGATACATATATGCCTACGTTTAAAGTTCAAGGACCAGTTTATCATACTATTGGTAGTATTTATCCTGTTGAAGTAAATGAAGAAAAGTTTTTACAAGTTTAATTCATAGAAGACTTGAATCGTCAAGCTCAAACTAGATGTAACAATATTGATAATATTGACAACGATTTAATAACAAAACTTCAATTGATGCTTCATCAGAATAATATCTATGTACAAAATTTTAAATCGGCTATTGAATGTGTCCCACGCGATTGTGTTGATTTAAGAATTATTATACGATCAGATAAAAAACCTGTTGATCAACATACGCGAAGATATAATGCACCCACTTCAAATGAAGTTGCCGTATTAATGGTTGGGCAAGAATTTAATAAAAGAGACATCGTCCTTAATCTTCGTAACAATACTCTTCAACGTATAAATGAAATACACCGTTCTTATGATTGTTTACAATATCCTTTAATTTTTTGTTACGGAGATGACGGATATTCAATAGATATTCCACAAGTCAATCCTGTTTCTAGACAGCCAATTCAAAATAAAACTGTATCAGCTATGTCATTTTACGCTTTTAGAATTATGGTTCGGCATAATAACCACAATCATTTGCATTATTTTAGATCAGTATTTAGTCAATTTTTAGTCGATATGTATGCGAAAATTGAATCAGAGCGCTTAGCGTTTATACGAAATAATCAATCTAAATTACGCGCTGAAAATTATATTCATTTGCAAGATGCTCTAAGGAATGACGAAAATATAAATGAAATTGGAAAATTGGTAGTACAACCGTCTTCATTTACGGGAGGCTATTGTTATATGCATGAACGAACTCAAGATGGTATGGTTTATATTAGAACATTTGGAAAACCAGATTTGTTTATAACTTTTACTTGCAATCCAAAATGGAATGAAATTGCATGTGAACTTTTACCAGGACAAAAATCTCAAGATCGCCATGATATAATAGCAAGAGTATTTAGGTTAAAGGTAAAAAAATTAATTGATTTAATTACAAAAAAATATATATTCGGAGAAACATTAGCTCATATGTATACTGTTGAGTGGCAAAAACGTGGTCTTCCACATATACATATTTTGGTATGGCTGAAGGATAAAATAAAACCAGAACAGATTGATTCAGTAATTAGTGCAGAGTTTCCAAATCCAAATGAAGATCCAATTTTATTTGAAATTGTAAAAAGTAACATGATACACGGTCCATGTGGTCGAGTAAATCCGCAATCCCCATGTATGGCTGATGGAAAATGTACTAAAAAATATCCAAAACAATTGATTTGTGAAACTCAAAGTGGTGATGATAATTATCCAAAATATAGACGAAGGAGTCCATCTGATGGTGGCTTCACTGCAAAAATAGTAAAACGGAATGGTGAATTTGAAGTCGATAATGGATGGGTAGTGCCGTACAATCCCTTACTATCACGATTATGTAAAGCTCATGTTAATGTTGAGTACTGTAACTCTGCAAAGTCTGTTAAGTATATATGCAAGTACATGAATAAAGGAACTGACCAAGCAACTTATTCAGTTAGTAATGAAAATGATGAAATCCAAATTTTTCAATCGGGTCGATATATAAGTTCTTCAGAAGCTACTTGGAGAATACTAGGTTATCCAATACATGAAAGAAATCCAACAGTGTTTCATTTAGCAGTTCATTTGGACAATGGTCAAAGAGTTTATTTCAATCCGACAAACATACAAAATTTGGCAATACCTCCTCCGAAAACTACATTGACTGAATTTTTTAATCTATGTTCTAGAGATGATTTTGCTAGAACTTTATTATACTGTGAAGTACCTTTTTATTATACTTGGAGTTCCCATGAATTTCACCGCCGAAAAAACGGTAAAAATATTCCTAATTATCCAGGAATAAAAAAAAGTTCTGCATTAGGTAGAGTTTACACTGTCCACCCAAATAATTTTGAATGTTAATGCTTAAGAATGTTACTTCATCACATACGTGGGCCTACATCTTTTGAATCATTAAGAACTGTTAATGGTCAAGTATATGAAACTTACCAATCTGCCTGTGCTGCACTTAAATTATTAGAAAATGACAATCATTGGCATCAAACATTAGAAGAAGCTGCTGTATTATTTTGTATTGCCATTTCATTTAAGGAATTTATTTGTTATTATCTTAGGATTTTGCCATGTTGCTGAGCCGATCCAACTGTGGTTAAAATACAAAGATGCAATGGCTGAAGATATATTATATCGCTTCAGACAACATAAAAATGATAATGAACTCGACTTTAATGATGACATTTACAACGAAGCTCTAATATTAATTGAAGATCAATTATTCTCAATAACTGGGAAAACATTGAAAGAATTTAATTTTGCATCACCCGTAAGATCAAACAGACTACATTTACAAGGCAGTTATCACAGAGAAACTAATTATAATATTGAAGATTTATTAAACTCCATCAATGAAGATGAACCAAAATTAACCGATCAACAACAGAACGTTTATACTAAAATTTTAGAAAGTATAAATGAAAAGCAAGGTAAATTGTTTTTTTTAGATGCTCCTGGAGGAACCGGAAAAACATTTCTACTAAATTTATTGTTGGCTAAAGTAAGAATAAACGGAAATATTGCACTAGCTGTTGCAAGTTCAGGAATAGCTGCTACTTTATTGACCGGTGGAAGAACCGCACATTCTTTATTTAAATTACCATTAAATTTAAATCTTGATCAATCTCCAATTTGTAATATAAGTAAACAAAGTGATGCTGCGAAAGAATGCTCTGTTATCGTATGGGATGAATGTACTATGTCACATAAAAGAGCTCTAGAAGTAGTAAATAGAACAATGAAAGATATAAGAAATGATCAACGTGAAATGGGTGGTATAACACTTGTATTAGCAGGTGATTTTCGACAGACATTGCCTGTTGTCAAACGAGGTACTAGAGCCGATGAAGTTAATGCGTGTTTGAAATCTTCTAATTTATGGCCAAAATTCGATCAGTTATCATTATCAACAAATATGAGAGTTCATTTATATGGCGATTTAAACGCCGAAGAATTTTCCAGTATGCTTTTGAAAATTGGCAACGGAAATGTAGAAGAAGAAAATGGTAAAATTAAAATACCTACCGGTATTGGTACAATGGTATCAAATTTAAATGAATTAATAAAAAACGTCTATCCTGATGTGAAAAATTTAAAAACAAAATCAACTACTTGGTTAAGCGAAAGATCAATTTTAACATCAATGAATGATCATGCGTCTAGAATAAATGATATGATTTTGAGTTTATATGAAGAAGAAGAGAAGATTTATTCATCTATTGACACGGTAGTCGAACAAGATGATGCTATCAACTTTCCCGTAGAATTTTTGAATTCTCTGAATCCACCTGGAATGTCGAATCATATTTTGAAACTTAAAATCGGAGCACCAATTATGCTTATTAGAAATTTTAGCTCTCCAAAATTTTGCAATGGAACTCGCTTACAAGTGATATCATTAAAGCAAAATATTATTGAAGCTAAAATTATCACAGGATGGATCAGGTGACATTATTTTTATACCCCGTATACCAATCATTTGTACTGATTATGAATTTCAATTTAAACGTATTCAATTTCCGATTCGAGTATGTTTTGCAATTACAATCAATAAGTCTCAAGGTCAAACATTGAAAATAGCAGGTGTAGATTTATCAATTGAATGTTTTTCTCATGGTCAACTTTACGTTGCGTTTTCTAGAGTTGGAAATGCTGAAAATTTGTTTATTTTAGCAGAAGGAAATACGACAAGAAACAGAGTATACAAAGAAGTATTAGTATAGTCCTCTTTAACTTAAATATAGTATGCTTGGTAATTTTATGTAATTCTAAGTAACGGTAAATTACTAGAAGATAGATCAACTTTTAATAGTACTGAATCAATATTTTTGAATAAAGAGAAATATGTTTTCTTTGTACGTTATAATATTAATAAATAAAGTCCTTATCATTTGAATTAAGTGGTATTTATTTATTTATAAAAAAAAATAATAAATAGCATGAACATTTTATACAAAAAAAAAAAAAACACCAAAGCTATACTTAATTTATGCTTTTTCCGATAAATAAAAATTCATTTTTTAATAATGATAATAATAATAATACACAGTGAGAAAAGAATACAACTTATTCCTATGTAGAATGGTAACCATTACCATGTTACATAGTATTGAAAATTTTTGTGAGAGCCCTGTGTAAATTTGCTAATATAAATTTTAGAAATTGTGATAAAAATATAAACAATTACTCATTCGATGTCGAATTAAATTCGGAAAATAACGTTGTTGTTTATTTATTTTGCGTTGATAAAGAAGAAATAACGTTTACTAATACTTAGTTATACGGTTATAATGTTCGTTGCAACGATAAACATGAAGTTAATAAATAAACAAAAAAAGAATTGAATGGTTACTAGGTTCATTGTTTTTTGCTATTAAAAAAAAAAATAAGCAAATAAACTTTTAGACCATTGATCTGTCATCAACGCTACTATCAACATCAACGCTACTATCAACATCAACTTCATGAATTTTCAACGGCCACCATTTTTCCGGCAAGGGCGTCGTTATGAGTATGTCTTTTTTATAGTTTTTAATTGAATTTAAAATCTTTTTTGTTTATTTTATAAATTATTGATAATTTTTTTTTCAGTTTCACTGGGTACGTTCAGGAGCTTTTCGGGTACCGTGAATTACTTTTTACCGACAATTTTTCATTTGGCATCCGTGATCGGTCTGGAGATCATGTTATAATGATTGTCGATAATCAACATGAGCTTGAGTCGATTATAGAAATAAATCAGGTAAAAAAAAAAAGTTTGTGGTTAAACGTACTCTCTGCTCACCGTATTGGTCCGCATTGGTCATACGTTTAACCATTTCCATTAAAACATTTTATGATATTTCTTTTTCAAATATCATATCGCGTTACAGATGCCATCTGGAACTTAATATAATAATTTTTTTTTTTTTTCTTTTTGAAGGTGCTGATAGTTCCCGCGGTCTGCCAGTATGGTCGGAGCTTTGATGTCGGTCAAAATTACTCGCCCTTTGAATTTCGAGTTTTCACTTTCAACTCCGTTATGTTAACGAGTATGTTTTACGTCCCGGCAAACTCAACTTACGAGCGACGAGTCGTCGAATGTGAGATGGAGGAAGATTAATACTCATTTCTCCATGAATCGGACCATTTCTATTGGATAATTTTTCCATTTATTCTTTGTTTTGTTGTTCATCAACATTTATTTTTATTATACAGCAAACACAGACTCATCCCAATACAAACACAGACTCATCACAATAGACGACGAGGGAAACGCAGAGGGAGGAGAAGAAGAAGTACAGAACACCATAATATAGATACATAGAAGGGGGTGTAGATATCTTTTTTCCTGTGAGTTGCGGGACGGGATATTTATAACAGCCGACATAGGAAGTCGAGAAAGTGAAAATCACCGAATAATATAATAATAATTTATTATATCAATAAATTTTATTTTAAGTGAATTTGACTCTTCTTCGAAAAATATATTAAATTTCAGAAAAAAAAAATAAAAATTAACAAAAAAAGCAAAAAAAAAATCTAAATAAAAAAAAAAAAAATTAACAAAAAAAGCAAAAAAAAAAAAAAAAAAATTAACAAAAAAAGCAAAAAAAAAAAAAAAATGATGAATAAAATTTAATTTATTTCCTTTGAAAATTCGCCCAGCGAAGCGGGCGGGGACGGCTAGTATAAATATAAATACATAAATCATTACATATTTTACTACATGATTGATAGGAAATGGTCTTTTACGACCTGGTGATTTATCTAATATTAAAGACAAAAATTTTCTGAAATAAAAAAAACCTGTCTCAGACTGACTTCAAAGAGATTTTCTAACTGAGTACGCGGGAAATAATCGTGCAAACACTTGCGCAAACGCAGGTGCACTCTTTTATTATGTGCACTCTCTCACCGGAACGACCGGTAAGAGATAATGTAAAACTGGTTCAACTGATACGCATATGTCACACTATAATGTCATTTATCAGAGCTCGCTCTATAAATAGCCCGATGATTAATATACTTATAAGTTTTAACTACCTCGGTGGTCTAGTGGTTGTTATATTCAAGGTCTACTATGTCCTGGGTTCCGGGTTTGGTCACAACTTGTAAGACATTGGGTTTTTCTGTGTATAAATTATTTGTACTAGTCCGGATGAAAAAAAGACGTTACCCACCTACGTGTATTGGACAGTATGTTAAGCGGTTATTATCATTAATATATCTATATTACCCAATAAAGAAACCGAAGAGTTTATTTTTATTTGTTTGAACACGCTTATCGCTGGAATTACCAGTCACATTAAATCAATCTGGTTTCATTAAAAGCCTAATTAATCCTTGGGGAAGTCCTCCTTAATCCTATATAATATCGCACTACTAACCTTACCTCACTTTATTTATATTTACCTCATTTTATGTACACGTTAAGACGGGTGATGAGACTCGGTGGGTCGTTGACTAAAAATTTCTATGGGACGTTTGTCCTATTCCTCCAACCTATGGGGACCTATTACCTTACCCTAGTACCAACCTTACCTGACACACGGACGTCCAAGACAGAACTTTTTTAAACAATTTTTTAATTAGTTTAAATAATAAAAAGAGATTTAAAAATATTATGAATGTTAAAAATAATGTTCTTTCTCAAAATTTGTCTATTTATATTCACTTATAAAAGCAATAAAGAATAAAAAGAGTGACATTTTAAGTTGGAGAATCACTCGGTGTGCGTAAACTGACGCTTCGCTTATGAGGCGTGCAAAATCGTTATAAACGCAGACAACAATGTATTAAGTAAGGTATTTAGTAATGTACAAAAGCAATGTCTATGTAGCCTCCGCGTACAGTATAATAATGGGTTCAGGATGCTGATGGGATTGCCTCGGTCTTGCAGCGCGTCAGGGACGTTTGCCGAAGCGCATATAGATTCTTTCTACACGATCATGCGAAAACGGTGTACATCTTAGGTGCGCAGGGTTCGGGCTAGTTCCAGCGGCCTTCTGAGAGCACTGGCTGGCAGGATTGTTTGTCAGTACCTATGCCATTGCTGCATGGTACATGTGCTTCGGGGATGCCAGAAGGGTTTTATATAAACTTTTTCGTTAGGCTAAGTTAATTAAACTTTGTATTTTACTTACCATTTATGATCTAAGTCGGTCGAAATAAATGACTTTTATTTTTTATTTTTATTTCATCCTCTTAAGTTAGGACTATTGTTATTTGAATTAAAAAAAATACCCCTTCCGTAGTAAGTACGAAGGAAGTAATTGCTCGCGGTTTTAAATTGTCTATGCGACCTTCAAAATTGTAGTTCTAAATAAAACGAACGTAATTGTATTAAACTCGATGTCAATTAGGTCCTTAGTGTGAACAAATTATAAAGTCTGCTACAGTTACGTTATATTTATTGAATCCTTAAATAGTATTAAAGTAATATCTATTTTGTGTTTGTGTTACAAGCCGGCTTTCATCTAGTGGTAAGCTATTATATAGTTAAGATGTAAGTGGACTAACCTGTTAGGGGTAGGTATATCTGTTATATTAAACGCATACCCCTAATTGCTATATACGCGGCATCGACTTGTTAAGGTGGTAACTAGCCACAGCCGAAGCCTTCCTCTAAACCAAAAACAAAGAACTACTGATTTACTTATTATATACGTACATACACAACTTTTTGTTATAATATTAATTTATCACCTATTTAATTATCAAGCTTACCAAGCTAGCTAGACTTTTATTATTTTATGTTTCAATTTATTTAAATGAATAAATTTACCTTAATAAACTATTAGGTTTATTATAAAAACAATAAGCTTCTATTACACATTCTCATGCTAAATTGTGAATGTCCAAAGTGCGGAATGCATGCACCTAGGGCTGCTAGATACAGCCTTAAAAAAATTCTGGATTTTTATGAACCCCTGGTATAACTTAACCAGATAGATAAGTAAATAGATTGATAGAAAAACTTCATTGCAATTGACTTCTAATTTTTTTTTTAACTTTATTTTTTTGGGGACTTTTATACTCGAAGACATGCCAGCCCCATCGTAAATAGCAACAATCTTAGAAAATCTATTTTTCACATTTCGTGTTCGGAAAGTTGTCGTTTTTTATCTAAACTGCGGGTGGAAAACACCTCGTAATAAAGAGAAGTAAGAGCCAACCGTCTCATACTTTGCTATTTTTTTATGTTGTTGGTTTTTCACTTGTACCTTTTAAGTCAGGAATTAAACGTAGGCCAATAATAAAGGCACTTAGAAAAGGTAATTTATTAAAGCATAAATTAAACAATTATTTATTAACGATTTAATTGAACACATTTTAAGCTTAAATCAAAATAATTCTTACATTAAATTAAAATTGAAAATAATTATTTGTAAGATGGTTAATAAATATAATAGCCTTGCAAAAAATAGAAGAAATTAATTTGTACAGTACTAAGAAGAACTGTACAAATTAATTTATTTTATTTTTGAATTAAATTTTTGATTGGATCATCATCATCATCATCATATCAATCCATTACCAGCTTTACAGGCAACGGGTCTCCGCTCACAATGAGAAAGGGGGTAAGGCCGTAAAATAGCCGTATTTTACTGGGATTCGCTGGGATTCGAATTCTCCCCACTGAAAGTAAAGTCGAAATCCAACCTTTCCAGGCTATCAAAGCTTCGTGGATAATTATTGGAAATATTGCAAAATTATTAAATATCTCTTGAGTTGCTTGTATTTTAATCGATCATCATGAATTTCAAGCTATTTAATACAGTGAAAATAAATCTTCACGAGTATACAAAATAATTGAAGAAACAATGGCTCACATTTTATCATAAACCCAGACTAGAAATGAAAAAAATTGTTCTGTTTAAAGACTTTTTTTCAGCTGCAAAAGGAATCCAGAGCCCTAAAATAGTATGGCACGTTTCCCGCAAAAGATAAAATAAACACTACACGGGTTAAATTAAGATAATTATCCTAAAAACTAACAACGAATAGGTTGTATGGTCAACGATTTTTCCTGTCCTGAAGCCTAAAGGGGACAAGTCATAAAACGTACCTACGTACTGTTTGAGGGTCTCGTTTAACAATCTACTATATTTTATTACTCGTTGCTTATTTTTAATACTAATATAATAAAAAAATTAAAAAAAAACTCGTGCTTAAGTGTTATTTTTTTGTTTTATTACAATTTTAAAATTACGACAAACTCAAATTACTTACTAGTATTTTAGGCTCGATTTCATCGCCGGAATTAAAAGAATTTGTCTTTTATTTAGTGTATTGATAGTGTTGCTGGATAAGATCCCTGATAAAAGATATGTATTTGAGGAATCCTGGGTTTCCCGGCCGTATGGCAACCCTACCAACAGCATATTAAGAATCTTGTTTTTTCTTAAAATCTTAATTTCGCACATATATTATTTTATAAATTATCACAGCACAGCCCGACCGTCAACGATCATTAACTAAAATTTAATTATTGCAAGTACCTGCCAAGTCATTAGCATATAATTAGTAACAGCTTGCATTTTCCATGCACGTAGGTAGACGACCTCCCTGGCGCCACGATGAGCGCTGTAAATTTAAGTGGGGTCCCGGATTCGATTACCAGCCGGGGCAATTTGGGAACTTATAATTTCTGAATTTTCTCCGGTCTGGTCTGGTGGGAGGCTTTGGCCGTGGCTAGTTACCACCCTGCCGAGAAAGTCGTGCCGCTAAGCAATTTAGTGTTCCGGTACGATCCTATCTTAGAATGCATCATCTCTTACCACCGGTGCGATTGCAGTCAAGGGCTTCCAGAGTTTTACCGTGAAAACAATGGCATTTCCAAAACAATAGCTTCGAGAAAATGGGGCTAAAAAATCATAAAGATGTCTCCTAAAAGGTGATAAAGGAGCTAAATGTTTAGGACTTCGTATACTTTTTTAAAGTAAACTATTATATGTCTGGGTGTAAAAGGTTCGATATTCGATAAAAACAAAAGTTTAAACCATTAAAAAAATTCGAAAGCCGCCTGAAATTCGGTCCTTTGGCTGGTAAGAAACCGTCTTTGCTTTAGTTTTAGATTTACCAAGTCGGAAAAGTCGACCTCAGCTAAGGTCCGAGCCCTCGCAGGAAGCACGTTCAGGTTCAAATCCCCCCTTCAACCAGATGTCGTCGGGCCCTGGGGGCGTCTGGCGTCTACCCATGGCGAGCTTTCGGGCTCACCCGAATCCTACTGTGACGGTGTTACAACCCTTAAGGTGATCAGCAACGGTCCTTTGCATCATCTTACTACAGTTTTTTGTACTGTACTCGCTCGATATTGCATTATTATATAGCCTAGTATTTAAAGGTCAGGTACGTCTATACATCCCATTCGGATTAGCGGGTCAGTAATTTGATATTGGAGTTTCTAGGGGCTTTTATCATTTGAATAAGGAACATTGCGCACAGCGTATCTGAATAAAATCTGTTTTCTCAAATATCGCTATCTCGCTCTAACGTATGGTGGCATCCCTGTCACTTACCAGAGCCTGTGAAGCGCGAACGAGTATAGGTTGTAAATAAATACCTCCAAAACTTGATTTTATTGCCTCACGAGTTATGTAGTCAGGGAAAAGTAAAGTATTCAAGTCAAGGTTAAAGCTGCCTTTGTTTTGGGCGTCCCTAAAACCCTCGCTACACTCATGATTCTAGAGACAACACCCTCGCTACGCTGAAAAGTTACTCTAAAAACTTTCGTTTGCTTGGGCGCCCGTAACGTAAGACATTGTTTTATCCCCTTGTTGAAAAATCTACTATAACTTTTCACTACTATCTTTAACTTTTGATACTAATCAAAAGATACTAATGTGAAAAGTTATAGTAGATTTTAGATAGATTGATTTTTTGGCCTTATATAATATAATTTTTTTTAATATTATTTGGAGCTATGATTTCACAGACAAATACAAAATTACGAGTCAACCAGAGGGATAAGTTTGCGTTAGAAGCTAAAAATCTCTGTCACAAATAAAAAAAAGCTATCTCATCAAAAAGGTTGCATGTTGATTTTAAGTATAAAGTTTGTAAAGTAACTACATTTGTAAATGGTGATTGTACTACATAATTGACCGTAATCGGCGTTATCGATTACAGTAATCAGATACCTACTTAGTTGAAATGCAGAGTAGGTAATTGCGTAGCCATTATTGATCTCAAGGTCGTATCGGTATTTGTAGTGAAGTGCTAATTTTGCTTATGAATGGACCGTTCAAATTGACGTCATTTTCATTAGTATTGCTAGATTTGGAGATCCTGAGACAAATGTGAAAACCTGAATTTAACATAGCTTTAAGTGTGGTTTTTTTATCATACCATATATCTGGGTTTTTGAGCTATTCGCACCACGCTACGCCATTCCTCATGATAAAATAGCACATGGCTCAGATGAGATATTATTTTCTTAAGCGCTGACAGCAAATTCAAAATTCGAAAATGTTTTATTCATGTCTTTGACAGCCGGTTGGCGCGGTGGACAACGACCCTGCTTTCTGCGACCAAGGCGGTGGGTTTGATTCCCACAGTTGGAAAAATGTTTGTGTGTGAATGTTTTTCAGTGTCTGGGTGTTTATCTGTATATTAGTATTTATGTGTATTATATTCTTAAAAATATTCATCAGCAATCTTAGTACCCATAACACAAGCTACGCTTACTTTGGGGCTAGATAGCGGTGTGTGTATTGTTGTAGTATATTTATTTATTTCATTTATTTATTTATGTAGACCTTATCACAGGCTCCTATGAAGCGTTCATACATTTAACATGTTACCACTAATGTTAGGTGATTGTGATAACTGCAACTTAAAAACTCGTTTACTTAAAACTAAAGTAAGGAGGGTTCCAAACGCGCCCTGGTCTAAGAAGAGCCCACAACAAACTAAGCCAGTTTTTACGGCATAATGCTGTGAAAGTAACTATACAAAAGATTGACAGTTTCTATATCTGTCATACGACGTGTCTTTTTAACAGTATATGCTGCAGAGCTGTCTTTTCAATAAATTATTTATATGTGGCGGTAGCGTAGTGGTTAAGCTTCGACTTATCTTTCGGGGGTACTAATGTCAATCCCGGGCATGCACCTCTACCTAGTAGCGATAACACAAGCTACGCTTACTTTGGGGCTAGATGGCGATGTGTGTATTGTCGTAGTATATTTATTGGATAGAAGCAGGCGTTACTTTGCGGAAATCCATAATATGTTACGAAAATTAAGCTTAATTTGCTATACTCCGCGGACAGCAGAAGAATCTGTATGGTGTAATTTATAATTACTTCAATCCGTATACTCCACACCAAACAGATCCTCGGCAATGTACCCTCTACGCACGTTTCGCTCCGAAACCGGAGCATCCTCAGGAGATGTTGCAAATTAAGCAAGTTAAGCTTAAGCTTAACTTTCATAATGTAGTATATTTATTTATTTTATTTATTTATTTTCCTTTGCGGAGTTACGTGCGTTTTTAATTCAATCAATTTAATATCACTTGCTTCAATGGTGAAGGAAACCTGCGTGCCTGAGAGTTCTCTATACTATTGTCCAAGGCGTGTGATGTCTAACAAATCGCACTTAGTCAGCGTGGTACACACTACAGTCTTAAAGCTGCTCATTCTGAAAGGAGACTCGTGCCCTGTAGTGTGCTGATAACGATGATTATAAATTTCGTAAGTTTCGAGATATATATGTAAAGAACTCTTTTCTCGAGTTCATATATTGAACCTTTTCTTAAAGTCACCAATGTTTTTTACAATGATAAGTGACATTTAAAAAGAGGTTCGATATATGAACTCGAGAAAAGTTTTCTTTACATATATCAAATGGTACCGAACATTTAAACATACGTAGGTATATGGTATGTACCTACCTAGTTTAATATAATCAAGTCATTATTATTAGTTATTGCGCTGCGGTTATAGAACTATTCGTGAGATTCCTATATCCATCTAGGTAGGTACGTCACGGAAGAATTCATATACCTGTTGGTACCTAATACCTATTATTAGCAGAAATAGTTACTAAGTACCTATATACACTTTATAGTTCACAGAGTATACCATAGGTATCTACGTAGAAATGAGTATCGTGTTTTCATTAAAATAAGATGCTCAATTGGCGAGTGTAATTATTCTACATCATGATTCGCAGTAAATAGCGTCGGACTCTATAAAAACATAATTACGTACTAAGTAGTTGAGTTTACAGTCCACAGGCTACTATTAGGGTTCCATAACGAATAATTCTACTGTAAATTCACGTAGCACGTGAAGTCTTAGTGAGGCCGCACACAACATTTGTACAACACCACTCGCATCACATATTAATGTATTTATGATATGTCAAAGTATATATTAGTTTATTATTATTTATTTATTTTTAATATTTATTATATTACGTATTATTTTATTTGTGTAATTTAGTTCAATTATTAGTATGTATATATAAGTATATATTTTATTTTAATATGCACAACTTGCAGTCTGATATCCTTTTGTTTTCCTTATCCTAAGGTTGCCTGGAATAGATCGCTACAAAGCGATAAGGCCGGCTTTTGTATACTGCTTCTGCTTAAAACTGTCTGTGTTTTTTTATTCTTCCTCTGTATTTTTTTTAGCATGTATACTTAAGACACTTTTTGTTTATATCATAACTATACTCAGTTGAAAATATTTGGTATTGCTTTATGTTAATTGCTTTTGAAACAATTTTGTAAGACGACCAACGCGCTACGGGCGTTCAAGATTGAGTCCTGCGTGCGACCAATAACAAGACCCTTGCTTGAACGCGCGCTTCCTGTTTGTTGTCGCCTACTGACATTTCCCTGAGCACATTCTTAAAACGCCGCTCAGGACGAACGTAGTAGTTGTATTTAGCCTTGTCTAGGTAAAAAGTACTATTATTAATTACTTTCGTTAGGAAAATGAAAGATGATAAACCTAAAACACACAGTCGCTAATTATAACAACTTGAAAAAGTGAACCCAGAAAGGTTTTTGTTTGAACACAATATCTACCACAAATAGTTATCTTTACTGTTAGGTCGTATAAACATACTAAAAGCTAAACCACAACTGTATGTCTGTTGTACTCGTGTATTTATGTTCAAGGAAAATGTGGCACATATATTATATTATAGCGTCGTGAACTTTGCATGTATGTAGCACGTGGCTCCAGTGTGCGGCCTCACTAAGTGATTTAACCCTTTATAGAACCGGGTCGATGGTTTAGTTAGCTCCGAGGCAAGGGGATCATCATCAATTTTCTAACTCCATGTGGGTACTGCAAATTTATGGACAGAAAATTCCACCACCTCAAAATGTTTGACGCAACGACTTCAATTGTATTTGGACCTGACTCGGGGATGGAACTCTGGATCTCACGGTCTTTATTCGAACTTGCCAACCGCTAGACAAACGAGGCAGCTTTACTCGTTTTACTGTGTCCTTATAATTGAATTAGATACCTTGACCATTTTAACAACACTTTAATTACTTCCTATTCGTTATACTTTTCAGTTTACCTTTTAGCTCCTAATAAAAGTTGTAGTGTTTATTTGAACCGCATTACATTAGCACACTAAAGAGCACAGGTCACCCACAAAGGGTTAAGGCCTGAGTCCACCACGCTGGCCCAATCCGGATTGGTGGCCTCCACACACCCTTGAGAACATTATGAAGAACTCTCAGTTTTTTCTCACGATGTTTTCCTTCGCGCTTGAAGCAAGTGATATTTTAATTACGTAAAATGCAAATAGCTTTTACGAAAACTGGTACGGATATTTTCCATGACTCACCCACAGCATTTAGGAACAAACCTACCAAATACTTATCGGTGATATAATTATTGATTAAATTATGACGTTTTGTTAAATGAAAATACGTTGGCTTAAATTAAAATTATTAGCGTTTTTAAAATAGAATTTTAGGCGTAAGCAATAAACCGCATTTCATTTTGTTTATCAATTTGAGCTGTACGATGCTTTGTATTTAATTACTAAATTAACTCAGTATGGTTTTAAATAATACAACAAAATTGTTCGGATAAAAGCTTGTACGCTTCAAAAGAATTGAATAGAACGAAAGGTTTTTTTTCATCAAGCTGTGCGCAGCAGATTTGTTTTCTCTATTAAGAGGCACTTCCATCATGGGGCTTTTCAGAGCGTAAACACCCCCTCTCACCCACTATAGTTACCACCCAACCCCCATCGAGTGTTTTTATAGCAGATATCCGTTTACCCGTTTATTCTGTTTTCTTGTTTAGTTTTCTATTGACTCCCTGCGAATTAATAAATCAATTTTAACACTTTCATTATCATCGTCAGCATCTTAATGTCCCACTTTTCGGTACAGGCCATATGCAGTGAGGATTTTGGAGCATAGGCCCACCACGCTGAAAATTATAACTACTAAGGTTGTTGTTTATACGAAATTCTTTTTGGGAAAGGTTTCTGTACTATCACTGAGCCCTTACGTAATACGTCACGCTTTCTTATCACGTTTTGCACCTTTATCGAATAGTTACGTTATCGGTGTTGGTTGTAAAGTGCACTCTCTTCAGCGGATACGCAGTCGGATCGAAAAGTGAGTACCTGAGCGTATTACAGAGGGAATATTGTCTGCCGTTGCAAATGAATAATTTAAAAATCCTAAAATACCCATTCGATGAAAATAACTAAAATACTGCCGAACGGGCAACTCAGTAGGTATTAGGATCCCATTGGCAACAAAAATAAAGAATTGCACGCTACAGATCCGCCTAGTTGTCGCAAATTGAAACAAATTAAGCTGAATGGTTATTATAAGCAGAGACAAATCATTAGGGCGACTGAAACGATAATGAATCTTCAAGACACCCGCATTATTTGTGAGTAACTACCGACGGATAATTTCGTGACTTAAATATGTAGTATAACAAGGCTGTCCTTTGCACTTGGCTTGGCTGTAATAACACCGTAAAGTGCATAAAGACTGGTGAAGGGCGCTTGCCATAAACTCCTCGAAAATACTTATTCGTTCTTGATTTAAAGATATCATTATTATAGTTGGTTAGAAAATTGAAGCGGAAAATTCATTTTAGATCTTTCCGGTGCGTATTTTAAACGAGGAAGCTTCGTATCTACATGTCCATGTAATATGAAGTGAATTATTTAAATATACACATCGCCACCAACCCCCCAAGTAAGCATAGCTTGTGTTATGGGTACTAAGATAACTGATAAATATTTATGAATAATATACCTACATAAAGTTATGTGAGTTTAAGTAATTAACATCTCACTTGCTTCAACAGTGAAGGAGGAAACCTGCAAGCTTGAAAGTTCTACATAATGTTCTCAAAGGTGTGTGGAGTCCGCCAATCCGCATTGGGCCAGCGTGGTGGACTACAGCCTTAACCTCTTCGCACACCCGTGCCCTGTAGTGGGCTGGTAAAGGTTTGATATCATGATGATAATGATCATCTTCTATTTATTCTTCAGACTGGGCCGTTTCCCGCACGTAAGCGCTTTTGCTTTTTGTACGTTAAACTTATGTCGCTCGCTACTCCAGCCAGCCTAACGCGTTCCAACCAAACTTAGCAGGCCGCCCAGGTTGCCAAGGACTTCTGGAAAAGTGGCTGGGGATCCAAGGTGGGCCGTTGTTCTGCCAAACCTGTGTACTCTAGCATCACGTGCGTGGGTGTTTCCTCTGACTCCATGCATACCCTGCAAAGAGGGCTGTCGGTGACACTTATGATGGAAAGATGTCTGTTTATTGGGCTGTTATTACACCCACCATCTTCCTGAGTTTGCCTTTGTCCGAGCGGAATTTGTTAGTTACTGCCTATGTATATAAAATGTTATAATTGATTTGTTATTAAAATGAGATACCGACGCTTATATCTAATGGTCTGTAATTGTTATTTTATCATTGTTGACATAATTTGCTTACAAAGGAGCTGAGTTAGTTCCGTCTACATGGAATGAATTATTGGTTCAATTGTTTACAGCATAATACGATTTTTAAATAAAACCAATCGACTTCAATGTGATAAATGAAGCTAATGGTAAAACACAAACCTACTATTTATCTACAGGTTTTTAATTATATTAACCTCTTTTGTTTAAAGTTGATTAAAAAAAAACAAAATGATATATTTTGTTTCATGATGCATTTTATATATTTTATGCACTGACCTCTACTGCATACTATACCTACTTGGTATAAAAGAGGTCAGTGTTTTTAGGTTATAAGTAAACCATAAAGGTTCAATAAGATCAATGAATTGCTGTCATAAACAAAGGGATTTGAACATTTTGCCTGAGCTGCTCGTCCACCCTTTGGCCAAAATAATAATAATAATAATAATATTAATAATATTTATTTATATGCCAAATTGTGGGTACATAACAAGTACACGTTTCATTAAACAGACCCTTCACAGTCGACTGTCACAGACAGTATGCAAATGTTTATAAAAATTAAAATTAAAATATAAATTACATTACAATTACAAAGAGTCAAAATACAATAATCAGAAAAAAGTAATAATTTCATTTTAAATTAATTAAGCAAATAATACAATTACAAATGTTGTTATACAGTTAGAAAAGTTAACTAAGTAGGTATATTGCTATCACTAAGGTATTCTTTTACACTATAATAGTTGTTTTTGTTGAAAGTATCAAAAATTGCTCGCTTGAATTTTACTAGTGGTAGATTTTTTTGACAGTCCGGAAGTTTATTGTACAAAGTAATAGCCATGCAAAATGAATTGTTTGAGAAGACAGCCAACCTTTTTGCTGTTACCTAAAGTTTATATTTAGGGTATGGTCTGCCCCTCCTGTTTGGATAGATTTCATTTAATGTAGGAAATAAATAAGGATTCTTCCTCACAAATAGCGCTACGACTAAAATAACAAAATCTACTTTAAAGTATTTATTTTCGTGCATTCAAGTCATGCACAATGCGGTGTGAGATCAGAATACAGTTTTCACCTCCCTTCCTCTTCCCGAGAGGAACTTCCGAGGCGACTTAGGAAACATAACGGAGAACGACCAGCAGCGTCCACTGAGCTTCTACTACCAACTACTGCGATCACAAATGCGTCTGCCCAGCTTGGTAATTATGCGCAGTCCCTCTTGGTGGGAGAGGTATTCTTCCAACAATGGACTGTTAATGATGAAATCAAGGTCTACGAGTACCTTAAAAGCATGAACTGCCTAGCGCAGTTTTGATACTAAAATAATTAAATCCTTTAGATATGCAAGAAGACTTTTAGTCAGCTACTAAATTTTTTATCAGCATCAAAGGATTATTAAAGGAAATAAGTGGATTACATTTCTAATTCATTCGGTAACAAATTTTAACAAACGTTTTACAATAACATCAGCCATCCCCTTAGAAACTTTGCGTTTGTGGTGTGGATGGCGAGTTTGCAAGGTATATATCCAGTGGCATGCACAGGTTTTATGGTATGCATAAAGAAGGAAAATGGCGTAAAATGGAAAAATCCTTCCCCTTTATGAGTAATACCAAATTTTTAGGGTATGCAGTGCTTTTCTGCTTATATGAAGTGCACGCCACTGCATATATCTATATAATTGTATGACCTATCTCCAACAACTTACTCTAAATGTTTACATTTAGACATTCTTTATTAAACAGTGGTAGTTTTTTTTAACTGTTGTCTAAAAAAATGTCGTTAACATTTCCTTAAAAAAATCGAAAGTCAATATTATATTATCCTCACAGTGTGGTTGAATAGTTTTAATGCAGTGAATGATTAATTATGGTAACAGACACAGGCCCTTTGCGATTAATAAGTAGGTATAAAATGAAAATTAGCATCTTATGATTGTTATTAATGATTCAATGGGCGTGCAGTTCACACAATCTTACTGGGCTGAAATTGACCATCCAAGTAGTTCTCATGTACCATGTACCAATGACACGTTTACAGAAACTTATTTGGCTGAAGTTGGCTCCCCAAGTACGTTCTCGTGTACCATGTAAGTATCAATGACACGTTCACACAATATTAGTTGGCTGAAAGACAGCCCAACCAATAGTATAGATCGCGTGTTCTCTAGACGCTAAGAGCTTTGAACAGCGCAAGGTCTACAAATGAAGTTTTTTGAGACAAAAACGTCAGCATTTAAGTATTGACAGTCGAACATCGCTGAAGCGGATCACTTTAATTGTGTTATTTTATTATTCATATCGTAGCTCGTTTAAATTGAGGATGTACATTGTTATTGACATAAGTATTTTTGTTATTTTTATTTATTATTATTATATTTTTTTTCTATATGATTTTTAGTAGATTAAATTAATTATGGATAATGTTACTTAAAGTATGTTTATTTCTTATCAAATCGCTTATTATTATTTCTATATATTATTTCTTAAAAAATAAGACCGCTTTGGCACGCTCTATTTTCTATTCTAAGTTTCTTCTGTATGTGTTTACTTTGTATAAAATGCAATAAAGATTTCAAAACAAACAAACAATAAAAAAAATCACAATTGAAATGAAGAAAGAAAAATTACAATAGGCGGCCTCATCGCTTAAAAGCGATCTGTAGGTATATTGATATATTGTATCTATATGTTATATATCGCGAACAGCATTGGTACGGGCTACATCTAAATGAGCCAAGTGATCAGACGCCCAAATATAGGCTTATTTGGTCCACTGATTTTATTGGTCCCGGAGTCTATCTGGAGTCTATGACCATCTAACAATAGCTTAATAAATAATTAAGCTATTGTACATATATTGTATACTCCGGACCAATCATAGCAATATTTTAATTAATTTTATTATCTAAATAGGTATACTGAGAACATATTCCGCTTCCTCTTTACGAGAAACTCTATAAAACCATAGACTGAAAATCTTAGAGGAAACAGGTAATAGCCACTTAATTTCCTGCATTTTACCATTATATTACCATGATAAATAGTGTTTTTAAAATCCAATGTATCGTTGTATTTGATAAACAGAGACAGAGAAATGAATTTAGCAGAAGTGAAACAAAGTTTTTTTAAATATTTACCTCTAAAAGTTTTTCCTTTAGATACCTACTATCGAATGGGTGGGAACGATGTAACGGGCTAACCTATTAAGAGTAGGTACCTAAGGCATCCAATGTTATAATCGGTTTTTACGCGGCATCTCACCAGAACGCTAAATCTTATGACCACGGCTAATGCCTCCCACCGGAGAATATTCAGAAATTACAAGTTCCTTTTCTATGTTTTTTCCTTTTACGCATTGGTTGCCTGGAAAAAATCACTATGTAGCGATAAGGCCACCAAATTTTACTCTATTGCTATGTATTTATGTCTCTGCAACTACTTTTTTCTTTGGTGTACAATAAAAGTGTATTTATTCATTCCCAAAATGCTCAATCTGGGGATCGAACCCTTGATAAAATGTAAGGCTATGTAACGATTAGTATTTAGTTCCCCAAACAAAATAATAATTAAGGGTCCAATATCAAAATTCAAAATTCAAAATTCAAAAATTCAAAATTCAAAATGCATTTATTTCAAGTAGGCCTAATACAAGCACTTTTGAAACGTCAAGTCTGTCCGTGTGTAGTGACTCTACCACCGGTTCGGAAGGCAGATTCTACCGAGAAGAAGCCGGCAAGAAACTCAGCAGTTGCTCTTTTCCAACATCAAAAATTTACATTTAATATTTTAACATTCATTTTTCTATCTTGTGAGAGATGAAAGCGGAGCCGGATGCTTCCAAGCAACCTTGTCATTAAGAAACTCATAAATTGTATAATAACCTCGCTGTAATAAATGTGTTTTAACACATTCTTTAAACTTATGCATTGGTAGGTCCAAAATTACTTCACTATCAGCAGACGAAATTTACTTTTTAGTTTATTGTCTTACGCCAAAAGGCGTAAGCAAAATACTTATAATAATAATTTGAATCCACGTAGGTGATCTGAAAAAAAAAACCTCTTTGGTCGGAAAAAAATCATAAAGACCCAATCAAATGAAAATACAAACACCTCTTAATTGGACGTGTTTGTATTTTCATTGGATGAGATGTCGATGTAAGCGCACGGAGTAGACACGCCTGAATTTGATATCCTGTACGTGTGTTAATAGGTACGTATGCTTCATATGAACAGGGTCGTTTCATTTTCCTTTTTCGGCCTATCATTGAGTGCAGGGTCGAAGTACCGTTAGACGACATTTATTTATAGTGTTATTTATTGCCTATAATTAGTGATCTAACCGTTATTTTGCAGAGGGCAAAGCAAGAACATTTTTTATTCTATTTCACTTTAAGTAACATGATTACCTTCGAACGAATCCCATAATATCATTCTTATTACTTTTATAAACTATAGCTTAGTTGCCCGACGCTATCAACTTCTGATAACAAAATTTGTTCCATACAAACTTACATTTTGAGACCCACCGTTTCGCCACACACCCTTTGCTCGTCATCTGAGACTCATAGCCTAAACTTGCTCAAGAACTGTCTGAGAATTCATGAAATATGGAAAATTAAAGTATCTATATTTTTTTGAAGATAATTGTGATGTCGGCACCTATTCTATATTCGTCGTTATTTATTTATTTATTTATAAGTACTACTAAAAACGAAGCATAATAACCTTAATTATTAGCAGAATGTAGGTTACGTGGCGTGGTGACGGCACTGCCGAACAGAATACAATAGTTGTCACAACCCCCCCCCCCCCCCTCCTACCGTCAGTGGTGTACACAGGGCTTTTGACCAGGGTATGCATAAAGAAGGAAAATGGCATAATAACATTCCCCTTTATGAATTAGAGTAGGCAGTTCTTTCTGCCCAACATGTGTTATTATGGGGAAACTTATTTTGTCTTGTGGGAGGCTTTGCCCGTAGCTAGTTACCACCCTAACGACAGAGACCGCTAAGCGATTTAGTGTCCCGGTGCGATGTCGCGTGGAAAAGACAAGGAAAAGAGAATTCAGAAGAAGAAGAGTTTCAGCCGCTGTCATGAAATTTTCACTAGATCTAATTTTATAAATTTAAAATGCATATAAAAAATTTCGGAACCGACAGGATTTGAACCTGCGACTCTCGGGCAATCGCGGCCTGAGCGCTTTCATCAATTAAGCTACGGCTCTCCTACCGTCGATGTCGAAATTAGTATATGCCTTTCACATCAGTCTTATAGCGACTGTAGCTGTGTCGGTTCCGAAAATTTTTATATGCATTTTAAATTTATATAATTGATAATTCCTCCAAATGCAGGTAAAAACACTAATAAAAATTATAAAGATCTAATTTTTTTTAAACTATAATAGACTAGCGCTTGACCACAATCTCACCTGATGGAAAGTGTACATGTGGCCTAAGGATCCTAAGATGGGACGCGCTTATCTAGAATATGCCTATTCACTCTTGTTTTAAAGATACCCAGGTTGTAAGAATTAGGAAACACAGAACTCGGAAGGGCGTTCCAAACCCCAGCCATGCGTATAAGAAAAGAAGACGCAAATCGCTTCGTGCGAGTTTTTGGGATATTAACAACATAGGGGTGAAAACCCGCCCGGTGCCTTGCAGTGCGACGGAAGAATGGTGAGGAGGTGACGAGATCAAATACCGACAGACTGGCTACCTTACGGCGATGATCAAGACTTTGGAGTTTAGCCAAAAGTGAATCCTCGCCTATAAGTCTTCTGGCTCGGCGATCCATAGCATCCAAAGCGGCCAACTGGTACTTAGCGGAACCATCATAAAGATGACTGCAGTATTCCATGCACGAACGAACTTGAGCCTGATATAGAGTAATCATTTGTTGGGTCGTGAAGTACCGCTTGACTTTATTAAGAATACCAAGTTTTTTGGCAGCAATGTGGGGTTTGGAGGTAGCCCAAATTTCCGCCAAATAAAGAAGGTAGTTTTTAAACTAGGTTGTCATTACATACTTCGAAAAATTGGTTAAAATATTGGCTTAATATGTTAATATCTTGGACAAAATATGTTAATACTGACCAAAACAAAAAAACCGATCTAGCGCGATTTTAGCAAGTTATTTTTGCGTTACAAACTTGATTGTAATATATTTTTTATATTATATTTTATTATCATTATTATACTGGTTTAGTTATCTATAAATACTGTATTATAAGTTTTGTTAACCTAAAGTTGTTAATAAAGTTTCACGTTATGGATTTTCTCCGACATCATATTTTCATATAATTTATAGTTTCCTCCACAAGTTAATGGAACAGAAATGATGTACTTTGTGCCCTTAAAAAAGTACCAAAGTAATACTTTTTTGAAGCACCAAGTGTAGTGTATTTATAGCAAGTATATGTCTACTTTTTATGCACGTGTTAAATGTCAAGTCTATTTGTAGTAACTCTTCCTACAACCGGTTTAGAAGGCAGATACTTCTTTTGCTCTTTTTCAAAATCAACATTATATTTCGATTTTGAGTATTGAAACACTTGAACATCAGAGTAAAATGGATCTTATTAGTATTGTATTAGCTTTCAAATATTCAGCTAGAACTTTTGGCAGTACATTTATTTGTAAAATAAAAATCAGAACTACGGGATATGCGACTCTAAAACCGGAAATAAAAGTACATTTTACTTTGACGTCATAAAGTTTGTTGTGGAAAACGATTTCTCGATTGCGAGCTAGCAAACCTTGTACTAAAGCTACTCACGAGAGATGAAAGCGAAGCATATTGATTCCACCAAACCTTTTCATTTTAGGAAACACATTATTTAAACTGTAAATGTGTTATTTGTAAAAAAATGTTAAAATGTAAATTGTTATTGTTAATTCATGTTACTAATATAAGTAACAATGTTGTGTATAAATGAGTTGTAACACATTGTTAAATTCATAAAAATACAAAATTCAAAATTCATTTATTTCAAGTAGGCCTGATATAAGCACTTTTGAAACGTCAAGCCGATGAGAAGCCGGCAAGAAACTCAGCAGTTGCTGTTTTCCAACATCAACAATTTACATTTTAACATTCATTTTTCTATCTTGTGAGAGACGAAAGCGGAGCCGGTTGCTTTGATGCGGAGCCGGTAACCTACCTTAGTAACAATTATTGTATGAAATCATATTAAGTATTATAACTCGACCCCACAAATTACTATCTTTCGCAGACGATTTGCTAATTTCACTAATTGATCTCCGTTTGTTGAAAGTTGTATTTATATTCCACCATTGTTTGAAGAATGTTTTTTTTTTTGCAAATGAAATTAAATTGAAATATTTTTATTTTCATTTCAGAAAAAGGTATAAGGGGTAAAAAAAGCGGATTGGACAAGGTTTTAGAAATAACCGTTTCGGTTACTACGTTTAATTTAAACTTGGTAGTTTTTTGAGTGTCGTTAATAATCACAAAAAACGCTTTTCATCTTCCCTCGCCGCCAAAATTCCTGCTATCTTTATCTTCAATTCAAATTTGAGTAAGTATATAATATTACAGTAAATTAAAAGCCATACATCTCGCAACGTTTCATTTATTTATCTATTAGTTTTTCCAGTGAACCAATTGTTTTCACAGAAGAGTAATAGGTATAGTTTTTTCACATAATAAAGTTTCCACAGTTATAAATTTTTTATTTGTTTTTATTATATAAAATCATTCTTTATTAGTAAAGCAACGAAAAATATATTATACATAAACGTTGACCTTAACCACAAATGATTAGAGCGCAACTTTATGCTTGTATGGTAATTTTCCTAAAGGCGCCAATTTTAACGTGAAATAATATGTCCGTCTCGTTCTGTTGAAAGTAATGCACGCAAGAGTTAAAAGAAAACAATAACTCTTTAAAAATAAACTAGTTAAATGCGTCTGGGTATTATCGAATCGGCCAAATAACTATTTATATACATTTCCATCCAAGGTAATGAATGCTCGGTTCGCGAGTTTATCTGCTTTTGTAAAATAAATAAATAAATGTACTACGACAATACACACATAGCCATCTAGCCCCAAAGTAAGCGTAGCTTGTGTTACGGGTACTAAGATGACTATTGAATATGTATATGTATAATATACATAAATACTTATAATATACAGATAAACATCCAGAAACTGAAAAACATTCGTGTTCATCACACAAACATTTTCCAGTTGTGGGAATCGAACCCACGGCTTTGGACTCAGAAAGCAGAGTCGTTGCCTACTGCGCCAATCGGCCGTGCTTTTATTTTATGCCTAATATTTCAAAAACCACGTCGGTTCCGCAAATCGTGCAGTTTTTTAATTGTCATAAAATAAAATTTATCTAAATTTAAATCAACTGATATCCTCAAACGTAAATTCATTTCTAAAAATAGAGTTACATAAGGATCTTAAAACATAAATATATTGCAGTTTTATATCGATAAATATAGCATAGCGGAAATTAGTAATTCGTTTGGATACATATTATGCACGATAAAAATTAATTTTATAGTTTTTAATCTGCAAATAAAAATATACGGCCTTTATACGCGAAGTAGTTCAAGTTATAATCGGCCTGCAGGAAAAACATAAATATAGATAAAAAAAAAATCTTGGAATGAAGTTCCTTAAAGCCTTTCACCCACCATATAAACTGAACACCGATTCGATACCAACTGCACTTTAATTAGATCATAGAAAAGTGACTTTTGCGGTACAATGTAAGTGGTTTAAAAAAATGTTATAATATCTAAATTAAAAATTTTAAAACCCTCGATTTTCAATATCGTGTACTAACTAACACTTCTAAGACTAAGAACACTTCCCGACTAATTCACTTACAAACTGAAAAAAAAAAACATAATCGGTTCGGGAAATACGATTCCACACACACACACATATATTAGTTTATTTTCTATAATGACATATTATGCTCAGAGTTATATTTATGTTTATTACTAGCCGTTTCCCGCCCGCTTCGCTGGGCGAATTGAAAAAGGAAATAATTTACATTTTATGTTTCATTTTTATTTATTTTTTTCATATTTTTATTATTCTCCTTTTTTTTTATTTTTGTATGAACATAAATAGGCCCCGCGGATAGAACTGTAAGCATCGATATGGTTTAGACTTACTCAAATTCCAAATTCCATCGATTTAGCCTGTATCTTTCATCCAGGTGATTTTTCTCACTAATATTCATTGTAACTTTCAATGTGCAATCATTATAACATTTCCGTGCCTTTCTTCCAAAAATTAATAATAATTGACATGAAGAAAACAATTTGAAATGAGCATTGAAAGTTTAAGTTAAAGTCATTGCAAGTCTCATATGTGAAGTTGAAATCTGTCTAGGTTCAAGTGCGACGAATTTTCTGTTAACTAAAATTTTCTCCGTGACATCAATTTTTTATAGAAAATTAATTGTGCATGTTTTTTATGAATTCTATTGGAATAAGTAACTAAATTTCTTTTCCACATCTCATGTGCTTGGAAAATGCATTCATTTTAATCTGTTACATTTCCGCGATCCCGCAATAAAAGAATTCGTCGGTTATGTAGTCTGCAAAAGTAAAATGAATGTAAAATTCTTAGTCCGTTGATTGGATAGCTACATGTAAAGTTAAGTTTTTGAAACCTCTCAATGACTTTTTCTCCGCTGCCAAAAAGACGATTGTTGTAAGGAAATACACGAATATCCCTACATACACGAAGATCCCCACCAAATTTGGAGTCTGTAGAAGTTACAGGTTAGAAATAAAAATTTTAGATTTTAACACCCACCCCCGCAATTCCTGTCGGAAGTAGACTTTATTGAAATCCATTTTGAGATGTTCTTTATGTGAATAATAAAAGATTCATACCATATTTAGAATTTTTAGAAGCTATATTTCGAAATTGAAATTTTTTATTGTTAACACCCACCCCCGCGAAACTTATTGGAGGTGATTCATTGTAAAATCCGCTCGAAGATCATTTTTATATTACATAATATAGAACACTCTCACTAAATTTGGAGTCTATAGGAGCTATCGCTTGGAAATTGAAAATTGTCATTGTTAACGCCCAATCTTCTTTGGGGTGGGATATCGTAACATTTGTTCATAAATCAATTTTACATCACTTATAGAAAATTCCTACAAAATTTGGAGCCTGTAGGAGCTTTAGCTGGAAAATTAAAAATATTAATTGTTAATACCCACCCCCGCAACCCCCTGTGGGGTGAGCTATCGTAAAATTCGTTCATAGCCTATTTCTACACCTCTTACAGAAGATTCCTACCAAATTTGAAGTCTATAGGAGCTATAGTTTAAAAACGGGAATTGTTCATTGTTAACGCCCCCGCAATCCCCTTTGGGGAAATCTATTCATAGCTGACCTCTACATAGCAAAAGTAATATTCCTACCAAGTTTCACGTTTCTAAGTCTTATGGTTCCCGAGATTACGTGGTGAGTGACTATATAGATGGGAATTCTTCGATTATCATCGAAATTTTTAACTTTTTATCGGGCTTTTTTAAAATTTTCTTACATACAAAACTTTCTCCTGACAATTCTGAAGATAAAAAAAAAGCCCAATTGGTCCAGCCGTTCTCCACTACCGTGAATAGATTCTTAGCTGAATGTAAAAAACCATAATCCCTTTAATACACTCTGTTGAAATCCATGAAAACAAAAGAATCAAGAGAAAATGCGTATCTTTTGTTTTTATTAGCGGGATAAATGTTCATAAAAGTAAAACAGCAATAAAAAAATGAAGGAATGTTGGAATTCAAAAAATAGATAGCCATAAACCATCTAGGAAAAATTTCGCATCGAATGGTGGTAGTTTCATGTCGATACGATCAGTGGTTGAGTGATTGAGCCTCAAACGAAGACCATTTTCATTATATATATATACTAGCTGTTGCCCGCGACTTCGTCTGCGTTTGATTTTGTTTTTATAGTATATATCGCTAAGCTTTAAATGAGTATAGTAGTATATATATATAACATGTGACTGCCAATTAATTATAGACAAATAATTTGAAATAAAATAAAATTGCGACTATAATTAAAGATCTAAGCTATCCTATCTCTTAAGTTGGACCAGACTGCTCACGGTGTACCAATTTAATTTTAAATCGGTTGAGTAGTTTAGGAGTCCATCGCGGACAAACATCGTGACAGGAGATTTATATATATTAAAGATAAGAGAGATAGATTTCATATTACATCAGAGATTATTTAGAATCTTTAAAAATTTGCGATATTTCAGTTCTTGTCGCAGTGGCGATGTTGTGTGGTCGTAAAAGCGGGAGGCCCTGGTTTCGATCTCGGGCTGGGATATTGGAAGTTTATAACTTCTGATTTTTCTTTGGTCTGGTCTTGTGAGGGCTTCGGCCATGGCTAGTAACCACCCTACCGACAAAGACGTACCACCAAGCGATTTAGATATTTATGTATTTTAAAATGACTGTGATGGCATGGACCAGCGGCGTGCACAGGGTCTTCGGTCAGGGTATGCATAAATCGGATACATGGCATAAAATGGAAAGATTACCCTCCAATACGAGCTATATAAAATAATTTGGGTAGGCAGTGCTTTTACGTATGTATGACGTGCACGCCACTGGTACCGTAACAGTTTAGTCCGCTTTCACTTTAGACTGCATCACTTACCACCAGATGAGATTGCAGGCTAACTTATAAAGTAATAAATTAAAAACATAATAAAAGATACTTATAACAAAACATAAATTTAACTAAGTAGATAGATGTCGTATATTTGCCCATAATATAAATATAAATATTTAATAGCCCCATTCAATACAAAAAGTAATAAGAAGGTGTACGGGATTTTTTTGTAATGTGACCTTTGTTATGATTAGCACACATAATATAGGTCACATTTAAAAAAAAATAACCTACACATGATTATCCAAAGGATTTCTTGCTCCAATTCGTAAGTTTTTATCTCGTGAAATTAAAATATCTGGTATCACTATGGTATTTTTATCGCTTTGTTTTAGATAAAAAATCTAAGACAAAGCGCAAACAGTACTTCTATAAGTATTTTATAAATATTCATAGCTTGTATAAAGTATAAAAACTCCCTCAGCAAAAACTCATCATAGGTGATTATAGACATAACGTAACCTGCCTAAACCTCAAAAAATGTCGCCATAACTGAATTAATATCAATTCACATGGCGACCTGGGCGGCCTGCTAAGCTTCTGGAATGAGCTCGGCTGGCTGGAGTGACCCAGCGGGGAGCCGTACCAATGGCACTACGTACAACGGAAGGTTCAGGCCGACCAATTACGGAGACAAGCCCAGAAGAAAGAAGAAGAACTGAATCAATGCTGGTGTGGCCCGCGTGACTTAGTCGGCGTACATTTTAAATTAGCCCCTCATGCAATTTATATTTAAATACAAAATTCATTAATTTCAAGTAGGCTTAATTTATAAGCACTTTTGAAACGTCAAGTATGTATGTTTTTAGCGACTCTACCACCGGTTCGGAAAGCAGATTCTGCCGAGAAGAGCCGGCAAGAAACTCGGTAGTTGCTCTTTTCCAACATCAACATTTACGATCATTTTTATATCTTGCGGGAGATGAGAGCGAGACTGGCTGCTTCAAATCTACCTTGTCATTAAGGATTTCATCAAATGTATAGTAGCCTCGCTGTATTAGATGTGTTTTTACACATTTTTTAAATGGATGTATTGGTAGGTCAAGAATTACCTTAGGAAGCATGTTGTAAAAGCGTATACTGTGGGGTTGCCACAAAGGAGTTCAGCACCTTTCGCAGATGATATGCAGATTTCACTAATTTATGTCCGTTTCTGGCATTTTATATACTAATATAACTAATATATATAAAGCTGAAGAGTTTGTTTACTTGAATGTGATGATCTCAGGAAGTACTGGTCCGAGGCTATATTTCATCACGCTAAGATAAATAGGAGTATAACACCAATGAAGAATGTTCCAAAAACGGCGTTTTTTTCTTTTTGAAAGCTTCCGCTGTGTGCGCTACGTACCGCATAGGTAGAACTTTCGATAAAATCATGTAAGACAAAGTTGTTTCCGTTTAAAAGTTAAAATAAAAGTCCGCGGCAGCATATGTCTTTCTATTAAGGTTTGAAGCCTTTTTCCTAACAACTTTCGTTTTTTAATGATACTTTAAGTCTTTGATAATCGCAAGTTAGGGGGCCGTTCATTATTCCATATTGATTTTCCCGGACACATTGGTACTTGAAGAAGAATTAATCCTTAATATATAAACATAAAACCCTAAATATGCAACCTGATCAAAACAATCAACTTGAATTTTGGCACAGAGTTAAATGAAATGATGGACTCACGGAGAGTAACATAGATGACTTTTTTATTTGCCCAAAATTCTAATATTAAGCTCATTAAAATAGTCAGTCAGTCAGGCATCCCCTGAATAATTATTTTTTAAACATTGGCAAAAAGTACACCAGATTCCTAACCGCAAGAAAATAATATAAAATATGTTAATTTTAACAGTAATTTTAATTAAATCTAGTTTTAATTTTAATTTTTTTTTTTTTTTACTTCATCATCATCATTACATCAACCGATAGACGTCCACTGCTGGACATAGGTCTTTTATAGGGAGTTCCAAGTTCCACGGTTCTGAGCCGCTTGGATCCAGCAGCTACCTGCGACGCGCTTAATGTCGTCTGTCCACCTCGTTGGGGGCCGACCAACGCTGCGCTTACCAGTTCGGGGCTGCCATTCCAGCACCTTGGGACCCCAACGTCTATCCTTTCTTTTTTTACTTCCATTTTTTTTAATCTGAGTGTTTTTTATATTTATTTTATTCTTTCAATTTTGTATATGGGTCCCCGACCTGAAATAAAATGATTTCATTTTCTATTTTATTTTATTCATTTACTAGCTGTCTCGGCTAATCGCGGATCTTTTTTTTTTTATGAATGTTTTATTTTAATACTAATTATCCTATTCCGGACTAAGAGAAATCCTAAAAATTAAATATCATAAAAATGGTCCAGCCGTTCTTGAGTTATAAATGGTGTAATTAACACAACTTCCTTTTATATATATAGATTATAGGAAAACAAAAGGTTCCCACGGGTTTTGAAAAAAACTGTAATAAACAGACGGAATACGCGGGCAACAGCTAGTTTATTATATTCTAAAATTTTGATGTGGGAAGAAAATAACTGCTGAGTTTATTTCTGGATGTTTCTTAAAAAAATTCGCTTTCCAAACTGATAGTACTTAGACTCTCAATGAAAGAATTTGACGTAAGACTGATATGACGACTCATGATACATAAAGTACGTTAACATAAAACACGTCGTCAAAGCAGTTTTGACTTCACATGAGGTTCGCTTCTCCGAACCCGACGAGTTATGCTGTTCTTACCATTAGGTTTAACAACCACGCAAAGATTAATAAACAGGATTTTCGCCCCTTCATTTCGTTTGGCGTTACGGTGTTTTGTTACTCGTTATCTCGTGTCGTGTGGTGACGACGGCTTAGAATACAGTTGCCACCACCTCTTCGTGCGGGTGTCGTGCGACGCGACTAAGGGAGTATAACAGAGCACGGTAGCAGCGTCCTCTGTGCTACTACAACCATCTTACTACTGCGATCACCAACACGTCTGACCGGTGTGCTGATTATGGGCAAGCCTTCCCGTTGGGAGTTGGGAGAGGCCTTTAGTCCAGCTGTGAACTGTTATAGGATAATGATGAACGTATACTTATACTCAGCGACGCGATGGCTCGCAGTACAAAATTACCTAAACTGGACTAATTACTGTGCTAACTGCTGTATACTGTATTGCTTTTTTAAAGGCCAAAAAATTAAAATGATTAACTATCTACATTAGGTGAAAACTGGTTCGAAATAGATCAAAGTTGTTTGTGACTTGGCGAGTGTTTTAATTTATTGCATTAATTTGTATCCCGCTTCCAAGCCTTAATTCAGTGGTTTTGCATGTCGTAAAATCACACCTTTTGATTCATTGTCAGCAAGACATAAGAGTTTAGACATCGACTTCGTTCGCGTAGAATTCTTGTATTCAGTATTTTATATTCGGCGAATGTTTTTATTAATTGCATTAATTTGAAGCCTGCTTACGAGTCATAAAACACTAGCTTTGCATATGTAGTAGTGTATATATATTAGTAATAGATTCGAATATGATTTCGTTCTCTTGGAACTTTTGTTTTCTAGCACGACTATAATAAGAAGGTAGTTTTTTTTTTCGTACTTTACCTATCTGAGTTTCAAACTTGTCAAAATTGAACTTAGTAACGGCCCTCAAGTAGTGTTGCCCAAATTCAGTCTTGGTCTTGCAGTCTTGGTCTTGTTCTTGCGTATTTGCAAGACCAAGACCAAGAACAAGACCGCGTATTTTTAGCAAGACCAAGACCAAGACTGACCGTGCAAGACTTGAGCAAGAACAAGACATAGCCTGCAAGACTCTTGCGTCTTGCAGCTAGGACTTAGCGCTATTTCACGGAGTAGTTAGGTGTAACAGTTCGGTGTATAGGTAGGTAGGTAACATAGCGAATAAAAAAATATCTATTAAAATCAAACTGAGTGCATGCATAGTTATGTTTTAACCATCGGCACTTTGATAATGCGGCATCAAAGGTTTTGTACTTACTTCTCAAAGAAATTTGCCGCTTTTCGGAAGTACATGCTTATGATACACGCGCCGGCGGCTTCTTTTGAAATCTAAAACAATCGTTGCCGCCGCGCCGAAATCATAACATTTGACACTATTCATGCAAAATAATTTCGAATTTTAAGAGTACCTACAGGTGTTCCAAAGAATAAATAAGTTTCAGAGTGCTTAGAATGAAAATGAATACATTATACTGATCACGCAAGTAGTATTATGATTAGGATAAAATGGTGAGGATAGGTAGTAGATGTCATAATAATTCATTCTAGTAAGTAATTATAATATTGATTACTTATATGGTTTTAAACTAATTACTTAGGTACTATTATTGTACATTTAGTCATTATATTTCTTAAGTTTTTACAAGTTGTTTTAGCAAATGTAAGCTTATAAATCATAAATGTTTATTAAGAAACAGTTACTTCCATGGAAAACGACATATAGGTCAGTTGATTTTTCGAATTTCTTATCAAATCTTCAGTTATTTATTAATCTGCTTGATCTTTACTATGGCTATGTTAATTCAAGCTCACAATGTTCCAATTCTAATACGTTTTTCTAAGATTTAAAGTAAACTTTAATAAATAGTAATAGACTAATAGGTAATTGCAAGACTTGCAAGACTCTTGCTGCAAGACCAAGACCAAGACCAAGACTGGGAGCGCAAGACCAAGACCAAGACCAAGACCAGGTGTATTGGCGCAAGACCAAGACCAAGACTGGCTAAGTCTCGTCTTGTTCTTGCATTTGGGCAACACTACCCTCAAGCAGAGATAGCCTAGTGGGTAACGCTTCGGCTTTCCTTTCGTGGAGACCGACCGTAAATAAATGAATGAATGAAAATAAGGCCATTGAGAAAACTTTAACTTAAATTGCGTGATTGATTCAAACAGTGGTGGTAGCTATCACCGCTGATAAATGTCTGGAAAAACAATTCTTCAGTTCGGTCTCTACTCTCCAACCCGAGATGAAAGGTTTATTGTCACTAATCGTCAATATTTGCGTGAATTGGCTTACGAAAACGTCTAAGTAGAAAATGTTCCTAAATTATATCTAGAACAGGAAAAAGTTTACAATGAAATTTTAAATTCGATTATATCTGATTCTGGGCAGATGTATTTTCTTGATGCTCCGGTTGGTACTGGCCAAACGTTTTAAATCAATTTGCTGCGTTATGTGCGTTTTAAGCAATTATAATATCACTCGCTTCAACGGTGAAGGGAAACATCGTGAAGAAACCTGCTTGCCTAAGAGTTCTGTTTTATTATATATATAAATTCTCAAAGGCATGTGGAGTCCACCAGTCCACACTGGACTAGCCTGGTGGACTACATCATCACTTTCATCATCATTGTCAACCTTACCGGCCCACAACAGAACAAGTGTCTCCTGAGACGGGTTTAGGCCGTTGACCAACCAGATCGGCCAAGTCCGGATTGGAAGGCATCACATACCTTTTACATAATGGAGAACTCTTAGTATTGCAAGTTCCCTCACGCCGCGCGACGTTAAAAAAACGAAAAATGCTAAACCTGTATGTATTCATTTGACGGCCGATTGGCGCAGTTTGCAGCGACCCTGCTTTCTGAGACCAAGGCCGTGGGTTCGATTCCCACAACTGGAAAATGTTTGTGTGGTGAGCATGAATGTTTTTCAGTGTCTGGGTGTTTATATGTATATTTCAAGTATTTATGTATATTATTCATATAAATATTCAGCAGTCATCTTAGTACCCATAACACAAGCTACGCTTACTTTGGGGCTAGATGCCAATGTGTGTATTGTCGTAGTATATTTATTTATTTATTTGATTAAAACTGAATACCAGAACAATAAACCTACCTACATTCTAGTAAATGATTATGTGCAGCGAATAGAAGGCGTTGCAAAAATTATTATAAATTATTTTTATGACATATAAGTACCGTATCGAGATATCCAGGAAGTGTAGTTAGCCATTTATTGGTTTATTATATTGTATTGGGCCAAGGTTGCTGCTAGTTATTTAATTGTGGTAATATTATAAAAAGATCTTTTCGAAAGTAGGAACTAAGGCAGATTGCTAGAGTGTCGCAGGTTCAAATCCTTTCGGTTCCGAACATATTTATATACATTTTGAATTGAAAAAAATAACGTCATTTTCGAATGGAGACTTGCTGATAGTAACCTGAGGGATTGCTACGGCGTCACCGGGGGTGTGGGGCGAGCGTAAGAGCTCGCCATGAGAAGGCCCCAGGGCTCGACGACATCGGGGGTGTTAAAAGAAAATGTGAACTGTTATAATATATGGGAACGATCCTAAATAATGTTTTGGACCTAAGAATGCATAAGTTCAAATTATGTTTAAATGTTACATTGTTCGTTCGTTCGTTGTATTGTTCAGCCGAGAAGGTACGATTACTGACCAGGATATATAGTTTGAGATATAAGGCTAAGTGTCGTAATGCACATGAGTTTGTAATCGCACTATTGCATTTGAGTAGGTTCTTGATCATCAATATATCAATAATCAATTATCCGCCCACTATAGGGCATGGGTGTCCGCTCACAATGAGAATCGCTTAGGCCGTAGTCCGCCACGCAGTCCCAGTAAGGATTGGTGGATTCCGCACGCCTTTGAGAAAATTATGGAGAACTCTCAGACAAGCAGGTTTCCTCACGATGTTTTCCTTCACCGTTGAAGCAAGTGATGTTTTAGTTGCTTCAAGAAAGCACATAACATAGAAAAGTTAGAAGTAAGTGCTGGGATTCGAACTCGGCCCCCCCAAAAGTGTAGATAAAGTCTACTATCTAGACTAGGTCTAGGCTATCACCGCTACAAAAATATTATTACTTTTATGCAACATAGTACATTTTTGGAATGCTTATTTAGTGAATAAGTAGTTAGTTACTTTTTCGAAGCATAATTTTGTTGCAGGATACGCAATATAAAATTATTTCTCGTGTTCGCCCTGACCCGATTTTCAAAATATACTTAATATTTTTTCATAGATTCGCATCTCCGCTTGCTCTAACCCTGGAGTTTGCTTGTCAGTTTATTCATGCCTGTATAATTGAGTTATGTATGTTTCCGTTTCTACTTGAATTATTTTACTAAATAAATACAAGTCTACTTACTTTCAAATAAATAAAATATCAAGAAATGATGCATTATGACCACGTTACTGTACTGGGCCGCAATGTTAAGCCAAGATATGATTTTTATAAACTCACATATTAATTTCATTATAACACTTTAAGACTTTAACCTTTAACCATAGACTAGCCGCTAACCGCAAATTTGTCTACTTTTATTTCTCATTTCTTGTGAGTGGAAAGTATATTTGTCGCATCGTACCCTGCAGCATGGCTAGCATGGATAGGAGACAATTATATCCCTGAAAGGATATAAACTTATCTTCCCCCAGAGCTTTATCAACTCTCAGAGTACTGGCGCACAAGTGGAAATAATATCCAAATAATCTAAACAGTGTATTAATAAACGGGGGTAAACTTCTCCTATTCCATGTTCCAGTCATTTAGCAGGTGGGCACGTTAATTACATCCGTGTCAGGGGATATAATTAACCTTAATTATATCCCCTGACTATTAACCTGATGTAAAACCTATATGACTGTTTTATCAAGGTAGGAATTCTTAGTACCAGCGCGGAGTTTGGTTTTTATCAAGGTAGGAATTCTTAGTACCAGCGCGGAGTTTGGTTTTTGTCATTGTCCAGTGTCTACCCCCGTGCTCTTGAGAGCACGTTAAGCAGGGAGTTTGGAAACTGGCTGGAGCTCGCTGATGATGATGAAAAATATCATCATTATAACCACCAATGGGTTGATTCCGGCCCACTACAGGGCACGGGGTTCCTTCCACTATGAGAAGGGGTTAAGGCCGTAGCCCGAGCCCAGCATTGGTGAACTCCACACACCATTCAGAACATTATGGGGATCTTTCAGGAATGCAGTTTTCCTCAAGATGTTTTCCTTCAACTTCAAAAGTATATTTTTGGAATTTGTCTTAGAGTTTCGGTACATGCAGTGGCGTGCATAGAGGGTATGCACAGGGTATGCAGATGATATAAAATGAAGAAAATCTCTAGTACGAATTATAAATACTTAAGGGTAGGCTTTTTATAACTCTTACAATGCCTTTCCTTAATTTTTTTATAACTCGTACCTGAGGTTTTCTTCATTTTATATCACCTGTATACCCTGTGCATACCCTCTATGCACGCCACTGGGTACATGTATGCGATTTTACATTATTTTTATCAGGCATTCAGAAACTGATTCATAATCAACAAGAAAAACCCAAAGTTTTACGGACCCCCTCAAGTGGAACTTGGAGGTAAATTTTGGTAAATTTCTTTAATTTTACCATTTTCTAAAAGAATATGAGTATGTTGTTTTGTGTGAGTTTAATGACTTTAAATGTTATGTAAATATTAAATGTTATATACCTAGTGAATTCCAGACTCTTGCTCTTGCTCAGACAGTAGTAGTAGTAAAGTCTCTAGTGACAGAGCTCGAAGTAATACTTACTGGCACCAAGCTTATTTGCCAAGCAGCATAGCGTTTTTTTAGATCAGATCGTTCGCGTCTGTTTTGTGAAAAAAAAAAACCTCTACAATCTAGACTGAAGCCAAAACTGTACTTTTTTCATTTTTGTCTGTCTGTGTGTATGTATGTCTGTATCTTGGCCGCTATATATTTTTTAAGATGTATATAAATTATGCGAGATTTCCAGAAGGGAAGGAGAAGCTTGTAATCCTCGACTTAAATAAAAACCCTCGCCTTCGGCTCCGGGGATTAAAATTTTTACATACTATGAAACAAAGTAGCTCGCCTTAGAAGAAGTAGATAAAAATTTATATCTTAAAAAGATCGATATAAAGTCCGCAATAGTACCTATATGTTTATCTTAGGAGATAAACATATAGGATGGGTTACTGTTGGTTATCTACCAAGATTTTTTAAACAATGCAGTATTATTCCTTATCAATTAAAATACATTAGATACTTTGTGTCGCGAAGTTGAAGTGGCAATGGGCGGGGCACATACCCTCCACGAGGTGAGGAGCTGGAGCCAGAAAACCGTGGAATTTGAAAATCCCCACAAAACACCTATGTACAGCAGAGGACGTCTATCGGTTGATATAATGATGATATAGACTGTGTGCATTTTATGTAGATCCAACAAATAAAATACATTACATACTTTGTGCATCTTGTGTAGATCAAAATTGCCATTTACAGCATATCATTAACATAAATATCTTACAAAATATCAGAGATTTACTAAGCGGCTGAGAGGCTAACGGGCCGTACGTTACTTGTGTCGTGAAAAGCGCGCGCCACAGAATTAAGATACAGAACCCTCAGCCTTTACTGCATGTAGCGCATTTCCAAAATTATATAAAGTAAATTTAGTTAAGTCTTTTATATGTATATTTAGTATTTAGTCTAATTTAAGGTAGAAGTCGCCTAATCGGCGTAGGCCTACCCCAAGATCCCTACACTTAGTCATCCAGTCTGTGGCAATTTTCTGAGTAAAAACATCTCTCCACCTTTTCTTTTGACGACCTTTTTTCCTTTTCCATTGTCTCTTGGTATCCATTCGGTTAGTCGTTTAGCCCACCTTAAGTCATCCATTCTACAAACGTGACCAGTCCATTTCCATTTCCATTCCAGAAACTGATTAATAGTATAGGTTTAAAGTCACTGCTATGCCCCTAACCGGTTAGCCCGTTACCATCTTAGATTGCTTAGTCAATTACCAGCAAGATTACAGTCGAGGGCTAACTATTTTTGAACAACCCTTATGCGATAAAAGTATGGATACATAATACATTTAACTTATACGCGGACGAAGTCGCGGGCGACAGTTAGTAAATAACTGTTATGGGGCAGGTTCAATGGATGGGTTTTATAAATTTTTAATGTACCTATTGTATTAATGTTTTTTGTGCAGAGCTAAGTACTATGACGCCAAACATTTAAAATGTTTCTTTTTAGTTTATTTTAAATGTATCAAAAGTATTAAATTAGTCCCAAGACTTTCCATGCATAACAACTCCTCAAGGCGACCTTGATTATTTTATCATTATTGTTCTTCTAAAGCTTTAGTTATTTTTAGTCATGTAGTTTATATGTAAGGTAGCCATCAGTTCAAATTATCTAGAATATTTCCTTGTTTGTACTGGTAGTATTTAATCTGGATGGCTCTTTGGAGTTTCGTAATATGAGGTTTTCAGAGTGATACTGAAATAACCATTGGAGTTACCCCTAGGTTCCTGTTTTTATTATTTATGTAAATCAATCACGAGAAATCTCTTGGAAAACCTGAGCTCAAGTCCAGCCGTAGCAAATCTGAGAGGTCGGTATCGAATGGACTGAGTTGTACAAAAGCAGCAAAAGAGTCAGCAACTGCTGAATTGCTTGGCGGCTTCTTCTCGGTAGAATCAGCCTTCCGAACTGTTAGTGGTACAGTCCCAAACAGACAGACTTGCCGTTTTAAAAGTGCTTATCAGGCTTACTCGAAATAAATAAATTTTGATTTCGATTTTCCTTTTGCAATTTGTTGATAACGGATAATAATTGTTATAAAAAAAACGATGTCATGTTTTACGCTAGATTTAATGTCAAAAAAAACAAAACAACAATTTTTTTTATTAATACTGCACTGTTATTTTCAACGACCTTTCATATAAACGATTCACGGTTGCAATTCCGGATTGAAAAGTGTTATATTATGTCCGCACTGCTCCAGGATTTTACCGAATATGTATAATATTCAGTATATATTTCTAACAGTCTTATGTACATACAGTAGACCGTTAGAAATCTCCTACCCTATAGAGTGAAAAAACGATAGAAAAAAGTTAAACCAAGATCACGAATCTTTTTATGGATTCCTTCATGTCTCGGTATATTTATTAAATTCATGGTAGCACTAGTAGTTACACAGAAAGTAGTTTTGCTCAATTCTTTGTTTATTTATTAGCATTTCATGTTTTTATTTTCAATAACAAGGTCATAGCAAGTAATGTAAGGAGAATACATTAAACTTTTGTATAAGCTCAAAGTAATATTATTATTATATTGTTGACGTTTTGATCATCATCATCATATCATTGCGGCACACTACAAGGCACGGTTCTGTCACAATGAGACGGGTGTAGGCCGTATTCTACCTTGCTGGCCCAGCGGATTGCACAAATGATATTTAATTGCCCGAAAGGTCCATAGCTCGGAAAACTTAGAAGTGATTGCTGGTATTCGAACTCGGCTTGAATTCGAAGTAGCATAGAGGTCCTTCGCACTGGGCTATCACCGCTTCCTACTTCCTACTTTTGCATATACCTATTTAATTCGTATTTTAAGTTTCTAAAGATCTAGTTTCAGAATTATAGGTACTTTTTTTTCTCGTGGGGATATCCTCATGGATACCCCCACGCAAGTCGCGGTAGGTGCAGTGGTTCATCTGGTGACTGCGTAAAGTAAGTGTTATAGGTGTGACACATTAAGATTAAAAAAAAACGAAAAGAACTTTGGCCAAGTTGCGGGTAACAGCTAACATGTTAGTTATTATCTCTAACCACAAAACTAAATTCCCAGCTTTTGCGCAATTACGAAGGTACAGAATTGTAAAAACCCCGATATAAAGGACTAAAACTACATTCTTCTCGGGTTTTTACATCTTGATTGCCTTTCCGGCTACTGGCAGGATACATGATAGAATTCGTAAACCCTTTCTTATAATGAGGGGAGACACGTGCCCTGTAGTGGGCCGGTAATGGGTTGGTATGATGCCGATGATTATTTTGGAAAGGGGCAATAAAGATTAACAGGAAAACACAAATAAAATGACATTTTCTAAAAATGAATCCTAGCTAGATCGATTTATCGCCCCCGAAACCCCCTGTATACTAAATTTCATGAAAATCGTTGGAGACGATTTCGAGATTCCAATTATATTTATACAAGAACTGCTCGTTTAAAAATATAAGATATGAGGAAACCTGCATTACTGAGAGTTCAAAATATTTTTAAAGGTGTGTGCATTCTACCAATCCGCACTTAGCCAGCGGGCGGATAAGGTCTATATAAACCCTTCCAACTCTGAAAAACCTCCCTTTGTTTTTCAAAATGTCTTATTTTCACACATAAAATGTGTAGTAATAAGTACAGATTATAAAGTAAAATAAACATCTTATAAACTATAGGGGTAATGGCGGGAATATCGCTGATAGTGATGTCTTCCAGGCAACCACGAAGAGTAAAAAAAAAAAAAAATTCAAAGAATTTCGAGGACCTCCCTGGCGCAACGGTGTTCGCCGTGAATTTAAGTAGGAGGTTCGGGGTTCGATTCCCGGCAGGGTAATTTTGGAATCTATATTTTCTGAATTTTCTCTGGTCTAGTGGGAGACTTTGGCCGTGGCTAATTAACACCCTACCTTATGGCGCGATGTCGCGAAACCGATCAGGGGTATGACTACCATACTCCCTAACAGGTTAGCCCGCTACCATCTTAGAGTGCATCATCATTTACCACCAAGTAAAATTGCAGTCAAGGGCTTCCTTGTAGTGGAACAAAAAAAAAGAATAACTTCATAAGTCTCGACAAAAAGTCTCACACTTTATTTAATTTTGAGAGCTGCATAAAACCATGCCCAGTATCCCAATTAGTATTCGTTTCAGATGCCGGAGATATGGCGATCGCTCGACCTCTCGACAGTCAAAAGACAAAACTCGGTCAATGTTACTACGCTCCGACACTGTATCGCTAAACGTTTGCATTGATAGGTGGATTAAAGTAGGGTTGCCACGCACATAATCCCAATCTAAATTGGTTGTTTCATACTAGACCGTGGCGGTAACGAATCATGCCCTGTACGAGATGTTATATTTGTTGCAGTTTCAAAAGATTCTTCAAAATGCTTCTGCGATACTTATCTATAAAAAGCACAGTCCATCTGGACTCTATTCCTATGTCATTTGAGTCTCAACTGCACACAAAATGCATTAAGACAACATAATCTATAAACTTGAACTTACAAATAGAATTAGAGTGTGAAACGATTAGAATGTTATAGAGTATCCAGTATCATGTCCCTGATTAATAAATTTCCAGCACCTTGGCCGTGGCATGTTCCTCCGATGTTGGCTTTTAACTCCCCCTGTTCTAGGTATCTCATAATTTCTAATTACATCGTACAGAGATAATTTGTTATCCGAGCATTTTAGCTCTGTTCATCGCCCACAGCTGCACTGTTAGCACCTCTGTTAGTACTGGGTAACTAAGCTTTTTTCTACCTATTTAAAATCCTCTATACAAAAGTTTATTAAAAAAATATTATAGCCATTTAATATTTTAATAAACATATTATTTTTTACTTAAACATAAAATTTTTAGCAGTAACAGCCCTAGCCACACGCGATTGAATTTAATTGATCCTTGACATTTGCAAAAACACTTCCTACGATCTACCACCGAACACGCTTTGAAATTTCGTACACGTGTAAGTATGTTAGGGTTCCGTTACCAAAATAGAGAAACATACAAATGTTGTAAAGTCAACCTAACTTACAAATTACATATTCTGAAATGCGAGTAGGTTTTTTTTTTTCGTAAACCGCATAGTTTTTTACCATCACAAGGAAATGTCTTAAAAAGTTCCAATCTCATCCGTATTGGAATTTACAAATGTCTATAGAACTCAACTTGATAGACATTAATGTTAACTAGTGGTTCAAGTTTAATTCGTCAAAATTCATTATTAATTTAAATTCTAAGTTTGAACATTATTAAGATTCTGTATATAGAACTACCAACAAAGTTACATGTATGATAGTTATGGATAAATCTCTCTCTCTCTCTCTCTCTCTCTCTCTTTCCTTAGGTTACTAATAACACATAATTTTACTTATAGGTAGTAACAGCATGCACTGGTTATTATTTACGATAACTTTGTTTAATACAAGAATTAATTAATTTTTAATTTTTCTTATGAAGAAGAGAGATACACCTATGCGTGTGTGTCAAATACATGGTAGTGGGATTTGTTTTTTTATAGATTTAATGTATTTTATGCATAATTAAAAAAAATCTTTTTATAAACTATAAATGTTCGAATTTTCATACTCCTCCGAAAGCGCAATTTTTTTAAATTCGTAAAAAGGGTTACAACGTTTTTGCTTCACGTTATATATTCTTATTATTTTATAGAAAACGATTAGAGAGATTATATAACCAACTCACCTTAAATGTTAGCCCTCTAGAATGCATATTGCATAGTCAACAAACTAGGGCTAACTTGCATAAAATTATTTCTCTAACTAGCACGTTTTTTAAGAATATAATAATGAGAGAGTTCATTTTTTACAATAAACTTAAAACATATTTCGAAATATTTTAGGTGTTTGATTTATTTGAAATTAATTAACGAAAGTTTTTTTTAAGAAGGCATGTAGTATAAGTCTATTTTTCTTACTGACTTGTAAACACTTCAACACTAAAACACTTGTATGTAAACAATCTTTCAGTTACTTTTAAGAGCAAAGTTTATTTCCAAATTGTTAAGGAATTAATAAAAACACACCAACATATAAAGAAATCTCATTATATATTGTTTTCGTTTTATTGCACTTGTTTTTTTTTTATTTTTTAAAAGATAATTTACACTAAAATGTAATGAAAATATTGTTTACATTATAAGACAATACTTATAGAAAAATGGATCGTAAGTACTTATCTACACATTTCCTTCAAGAACACGGTACGCGATTCTGTTTCGCACTTGGCCAGTTATATTTAATCTATTTAAACAATTGTTACAATTATAAAATTAGGATATGCATGTTTTGGTTAAGATTCCAGAAGCAAAACGTGGAAACAAAACATAACAGTTCCAACGTGTATTTTATATTTATTTTCTCTTTTCTTATTTTGGCCTGTCATATCAACCATATTGAACTAATAGTGACGTAACCTCGAATACTTGGGCCGCTAAGAGGACGCCAACGACACCCGATTAATTAAAATCGGTGAAATAGGGGCTGCAAAAAACTGGAATATCTCGATACATAAATATTACGTACCACATACTGTTTTAACACAAATTACCTCCTGTAGTTGGGTCAATAGTGCCTACATTTTGAAAGTTAATCTGAATTGAGATAAAAGTGAACATGTGGCCTTCCTCAATTAAGTTTTGTATATTGACTAGATATTTACCGATAACTACAGCTTCAAAAAAACACGAGCGAAGTCTCTTAAGATTAGGATCAACGCCCATGTACAAGTGAAGGTTGATATTAACATTGCTTTTTTGGTTACATAAAAAGCACACTATTGTATATAAATAGAGGTTATTTTTTTTTTTACTGTTATTCTAAACGGTGTAAGATAGTTCTTTTTACCATATCTACCATCCTCTAAAGATAACCATACGCTTTGCAAAAGTTATTAAATTGAGAAGAAATATTAAATGTGCGAGATCATAAATTTTATTATTATAGTAGAAACTTTACATTATTATCATAAAAGGTAACTCTATAAGTACTCAATATAGTAAAAGATTTTTATGTTTGTTTTATGGGATTAAAATATAAATGAGCAGACCTTAAAAAAATATAACAAAATAAACAGCGGTTTAGGAACTAAATCACGATGAACGTTTTCGTTTTCGTAATGCGATGAATGTTTTCGTTTTCGATATCGTTATACGATGAAAGTTTTCGTTTTCGTTATCGTTATCGTTATCGTAATACGAAAAGCGTTTTTGTTTTCGTTTTCATTTTTGTTGTCTTTGTCACCGTTGTTGTTTTTTTTTTAAATGCATATTAACAAAAGTCTGTTAATCTAGTTAACAAAACGCATTTAAATGCGTTGCGATAAACGTGTTGAATGAACTTTGCTAATAAAGATAATGTTATCAAACACACTTAAGATATTTACACTAAATAATCTATAAACCTACATTCTAACTATATCCATAAAATGGAAATAGAACGTAAGAATTGATCCATCAATAGTCTGTAACGGTCCTCAGCTGGCCTCTCATGAGGGATTGACCACAATCACCACGCTGGGCTGACCGATAGGTTTTTTTTTTTTGTTTCGCCACTGGTGATATTCTGTTCTGCCGTCACCATACGGCGCTAGCTGATCACGAATTTGTACGGCACACTAAACCTTAGTGTGCCGTACAAATTCGTGATCACCTTTTTTTTTTTAATAGCGGACAAACGAGCAAGTGGGTCACCTGATGTTAAGTGATCACAAACATGAAACATCTGCAGCACTAGAGGAGCCACCGATGCGTTGCCTGCTTTTAAGGAATCTGTTTGCATACATTTAAAGTATATGTAAAAAAACATTTATTACAACGAGGTTACTATACAATTGATGAATTTCTTAATGACAAGGTTGCTTGGAAGCATCCGGCTCCGCTTTCATCTCTCACAAGATAGAAAAATGATTGTTAAAATGTAAAATGTAAATTGTTGATGTTGGAAAAGAGCAACTGCTGAGTTTCTTGCCGGCTTCTTCTAGGTACAAACTGCCTTCCGAACCGGTGGTAGAGTCACTACAAACAGACAGACTTGACATTTCAAAAGTGCTTATATTAGGCCTACTTTAAAAAGATGAATTTTGAATTTGTTTATCCGCATTCAACAACATTTCTGCAACATTCCTTCCTTCTTAAAGGACATTCATTCTACAATGGGCAGGATAAAAACAACAGCGAAATGGGTAAGTGGTAGATGTATCTACTTATGTTTTTCTTTTGAGTTGTAATGTTAGAGTTGAGACAAATTAACCATAAATAAATAATAAATATACAACGACAATATACCAGAGCTGTACTTAGATGAGTAATGAATATTAAACATAAATAATTATGATAAGAATATAAACACCCAGAAAAATATTCATGTCCATCACTCAAACCTTTTCCAGTTGTGAGAATTGAACCCACGGCCTAGGACTCAAGAATCAGTGTCGCTGCCCACTTCGCCAATCGGAATATAAAACTGTACTTAATTTGACGTAAATTTAAAAAATGATACGTTATCGAAGTTGTGGGTAACAGCTATTCAATGGTATGTATCTAATAGAAAAATATTTATAATATCTATACCTACTACCTATTTTTTATAAATATTACTGTTATTAAGTTTAATTTGAACATATACTCTAATAAGATTAGGTCTTACCGTATTCTCCATTCCAACACTCACTTTTAACACTGTCGCTGACTGGATAAAATTCAGTTTTTTTAAGGTCCAAAAGTATTCCTAGATTATGGCTATACACTGAGGCGTTATTTCAAAACACACCCGGAAATTTTCAATATGCCTGATTATTTTTAAATTTTTTTCTAGAATATCCTACGAGCTGATTAACTTCACGGTTAAATTACGTTTCGCGTATGGATAAATACAGGATGGTAGGGGCCCGCGGATGTTTTGCTCTCTACTATTTCATTACAAGTAGGCGAGCTCTTGATAGCTGTAATGTCTGCAAATACTAGATATTAGATAGGCATATACTCTACACTTATAATATCTACATACAATAATGGCAAGTACCCAATAGCTAAAACGTATGTATAATTTCTATAGTATGATTATTTCAGTGCCGTGTGAGCACTCACATCATAAAAACAGTTGTCACCATCCTTCTTTTCCCGCGGGTGTCGTACGAGGCGACTAAGGGAATATTTCGGCAGTAGCTTCCTCTGTGCCACTACTTCTATATACTGCAATCACCAACCAATATACCGAGCGTGAGCAGTGGACAGTTTATCCAACCATTTGAGCGCTACCTTGGCAAACACAAACTGGTAAAGATGGTAAACTTATCTGACATCCTGTAACTAGAGGCCAGATTAACCTCGAGTGGTACTATGGTAGTAGTACTGTGATCGCTTAGTCTGCCCAGCGTGGTGGTTTTTATTCCACTGCAAGTTAGCCCTTGACTGCAATCACACCTGTTAAGTGGTAGCGGGCTAACCTGTTAAGGAGTATGGTAGTCATACCCATAATTGGTTTCTACTTGTCATTGCTTCGCAACATTAAATTGCTTAGCGGCACGTCTTTGTCGGTAGGGTGGTAACTAGCCACGGCCAAAGCCTCCGACCAGACCACACTAGAGAAACTTCAGAAATTATAAAGTGCCTGAAGACTAGTTTTCGAACAGTGCGTGTTGTCAGTGATGTCTTACGGATCTGAGACGTGGTCGCTAACTATGGGCCTCATAAGAAGGTTCAGAGTCACTCAGCGGGTGATGGAGAGAGCTATGCTAGCTCAAATCTCTACGTGATCAAATCAGAAATGAGGAGATCCGTAGGAGAACTATAGTTACCGACATAGCTCAGCAAGTCGCGAAGCTGAAGTGGCAACGCGCAGGGTACATAGCTTGGAGAACCGATGGGTGTTGGGGTCTCAAGGTGGTGGAATGGCGACCCCGCACCGGTAAACGCAGTAGGTCGGCCCTCAACGCGGTGGGCAGATGACATCAGGCGAGTCGCTGTTAGCCGCTGAAGGCAAGCGGCCTAGGACCGTGGATTGTGAAATTGTGACATAGGTCCATTAATTGAAATGATGAAATAAATAAATTTTGATTTGATTTTTAGTATACCATTATTGTAATTCTTCTTGTTTTTTGACAACGGTACCTACCGACGATTATTACCTACTTATTTATACCAATACATCTCCGTCAAGCACCGGCACGGAAACAGAGGAGGGGCAATACGTGCGTCTGTCACTCATGACTCTGACCGAATATGTTATTATTTTTTTTTTATTCCAATACATGTTAGCCCTTGACTATAATCTCACCAGGTGATATGCAGTCTAAGATCTTTAGTAATGCGGGGTAAAACATTTCTACCTTAAAAATATTTTGTAATAGGTAAATGATAACCTAGACTTCGATCCCCTTTCGCACCACTATTCTATGTTTTTTAGGGTTTATTTATTTCATCTTATCAACCCATTACACACTAAGGGTCTCCTACCACAATGAGAAGGGGTTAAAGTCACCCCAAAGTACTAAAAATAACATCGCGAATTTTGATAAATCAATTCAAAAATTCAGCTCCAGAATACGAAGTTGCAAACTCATCGCGAATTTAGCTGTGGAGTTACAAAAACGTCCTTCCAGAATAGCCCTGCAGTTACATCTGTAATAATAGAAAGTACCTACGTTCTAATATTACAGAGGAACTGACACTGAATTCGCTTATTATAAGGTATCTAATCATGTTTCCGTACCTAATTACCTTCTTGGTCAAATAAGTGAAGTATTTATAGCAACAAACATACCTTCCTCTCATAAATGAAATGGGTAGCGATAATATTAAATGTAATGTGACAATAGTTTGGTAAGTATTTTTAACTTTTTTTTTTAATGCATTTTTACTTTCCCATGTAAATCGTAATAACATTGCCTTGTTATTTAGATTTCTATGTACCTACCTAATAACAAAACGTTTATGCTTTTTTAATTTATAACGAATCACCTGAGAGGTTTTTCTTTATGTAGGGTAGTTTTACCTATGTGCAGTGTAATATGGTTGCCAATTAACTTATGACACCTGTTACGGATATGGTAGGTATAATATCGAACCCATACAAAGTGATCGGTTTGTACGCGGCCTTGTACCGTAACGCTAAATCTCTTGGTGGCAAGTCTTTGTAGGGCTGGTGATAACTAGCCACATCCGAAGCCCACCAGATCAGACCAGAGATAAATCTGAAATTATAAATTCCTTAACTGCCCCCTCCGATGATCGAACCGGGTCTTATAAATTACAGCGATCACCTCTGCGCTAGAGGGGTCGGGAAAGAGATAAATCACACAGAAAATACTAACAATAATCCTGCACCCGCCTCTGGTTTCTGCCTTAGATATACTATGACGAAATCTGTGTCCGAAATAGTAGATATATTATACAATTGGTTTCTATTAGGAGTTTTAGGCCATTGGCCTTGATAGGGGACGCGTTAAATTGCCAGCGTAGGTACGTGGGAAAAAGTTCCACATACCCACGCAACGCCACGCATGTTGAGTAGGTAATTATAGTACTATTAACTAGTATGTAATCCATGAAACATTGGAAGCATCCAGCACCCTACGCGATGCTTGTTGAGCCAGATACAATTATAAAAATGATTTATGCTCTGATACATATCCCCAATCTATCTACAAGTACATTATGCTAAGTATTATCTAAATAAGCATATAAAAAGTATTTAATAATAATAATAAATTTCAACCATTTTAAATTAATTTATTATATTTTGCATCAATTGATAAAGAAAACTGAATTTTAGATGAATTATATAAAATTGGTATTTGTCAAGTTTTTACCATTATGAATTAAATAAATTTATTAATATTATTTAGTGCAGCGAGAAATGGTTCACCGAGACAAGTTTTTTATATAGTTAACCGCTGAAGCGTGGTGATGATATTAATATCAACATAATAAGTGAGCTACGTAGGTATGCACTTTTTATTATTTTACCACTTGTCCACAGATAACTCGAAATAAACACGATGTCACACCTAAAACCTCTGTTTCGGTGTGTTGATATCTTTCTGAGCATAACCATTAGAGATAGTTATAGTCAAAGTCAAAGTCAAAGTCAAATATATCTTTATTCAAATAGGCACATAGATGGCACTTTTGATGCGTTATTATATACAAAATGTGTACATAGCAGTGAGTAGTGATGGCGATAACTACAATCGTAAACTTAAAACTAAAGCTACGAGGGTTCCAATCGCGCCCTGGTCTAAGAAGAAGCCCACAACAAACTTAGCCGGGTGTTCTTTTTGTTATCACCATCTCACATTGTCATTAGAAAATATTTAAGAAGCAACCTGGTTAGAGCAATTGTTTACACCCAAGCTTTTTTATCGTTTACGTAATCCTTTATACTATAATAGGACTTTTCTATAAGCTTTCGCTTAATACAAACTTTGAACTTCTTTAGTGACATCCCCAAGATATCAACCGGTAATTTATTGTAAAATTGTATACAATTTCCTTTAAATGAATTGCTTATTTTGTGTAGTCTAGTGTACTGCACTGCAAGTTTATTTTTGCTTCTAACGTTCAAATTATTGCAGTCACATTTTCTTTTAAATTTTGATATATTTTTGTGAACATACATTAAATTTTCAAATATGTATTGGCTATAGAGTGTCATTATTTTAACATCTGTAAATTTATCTTTCAATGACTCTCTCGGACCCATTTTATAGATCGCACGAACAGCCTTCTTCTGCAGCACAAAAATAGTGCCAATATCAGCAGCATTACCCCATAGTAAAATTCCATATGACATAATGCTGTGAAAGTAACTAAAATAGACTAGCCTAGCAGTTTCTATGTCTGTCAGGTGGCGTATCTTCTTTACTGCATAGGCAGCAGAACTAAGCCTGTTCGATAAATTATTTACATGAGGGCCCCATTGAAGTTTAGCATCTAACGTTATTCCTAGAAATACTGTTGTATCCACCGGGTTCAATTCCTCATTATTAAGTAGTATAGTGGTTTTTACATGTTTAACATTTGGTAATGTGAATTTTATGCACTTAGTTTTATTTTCATTTAAAACCAAATTATTAGCTTCAAACCATTGTACTACTTTAGCGAGATAGTTGTTTACATCGTCTAAAGCTAATTCACGTCTCTTAATTTTGAACATAAGTGATGTATCATCAGCAAACAATACTATCCCGTGATTGTCCTTAACAAGGTAAGGCAGGTCATTAATGTAAATAAGGAATAGAAAAGGTCCTAATATAGAACCCTGTGGAACACCAATTTTCACAAATGACCCATTAGACCGCTTTCCATTAACGTCTACCATTTGCACCCTATCACGCAAGTAGTAACTAATCAAGTCGAGAGCTACACCCTGAATTCCATAGTGGTGTAGTTTTCTGACTAACGTTTCATGTACAACACAATCAAACGCCTTAGACAAATCACAGAACACACCAAGTGCATCATGTGACTCCTCCCAAGCTTCAAATATATTATGTATTAGCTCAACACCAGCGTCGATAGTTGAGCGACCCCGTGTAAAACCAAATTGTTTAACGTGGAGTAAATCATACTTATGAAAATAGGCAAGTAACTGATTTAAAATAAGTTTTTCAAAAATTTTACTGAAAGTGGGCAGTACTGATATTGGTCTGAAGTTAGTGGGGTCAGAAGTACTACCCGATTTAAACAAAGGAACTATTTTACTATGTTTCATTAAGTCAGGAAACACACCACAATCTATACAGTTATTAAATATTAATGCTAAATCGGGTGCAACGATATCAATTAGTGATTTGAGAACTTCAACGGAAATGCCCCACAAGTCACTTGTTTTTTTATTATTTAATAATTTAAAGGCTTTAATAACGTCAGAGCCACTAACATGGCTGAATTTAAAAGCGTTTTTACACTCGGGCACGTTATTCTTCAATAGAGACAGAGCAATATCTGGTGAAGAGTTCAATGATTTAGTGGTGGAGATAGGAATGTTAGTAAAAAAGATTTCAAAAGCAGTAGCCACCTCGAAATCAGATGTTAAGTCTTTATTATCTACATTAAGTTTAAAGTTATTATGCCGCGGTGGTACTCTTCCCGTCTCCTCATTAATTATTTTCCAAGTAGTTTTGATTACGTTATTGCTATTTTTTATTTTATTCTGTATGTATCGGGACTTTTCCAAGAAGCAATCGCGTTTAAAACTACTGGAACATAATTTAACACAATCTCTAAACTCAGCATCAGTATTGTATTGACGTTCTGCATAAAGTTCGTACATTTTTTGCCTACTCTTATGCAGTTCAATTGATGCCCACTCACTAAAAACTAAAGCATCAGTCACCACAACCGACTTACTAGTGAATATAGAATTAAATAGTCGTTGAAACGTGTTGAAAAAACAGCTGTACATCTCATTCGGACTTGTCCCCGATTGTAAGAACGGGAGGTCTTTGACGAGGCTAGTTCTCATTTTCTCTATGCGGTTTGATGTCACTGGTACAAAAGTAATTTTATGTTTGGAGACATTTTTCTTCACATTTTCAAATTGAATTAATTGACCACAATGATCAGAATCTAATTTATTAATTATGCGTTTACTTATTGGAATTATATTCGTAAAAATGTTATCCAAACATGTGGCGCTAGTGGCAGTAATTCTTGTTGGTTCCATGAACATATTTGTAAGATACAAGAACATATTGGGTTCGATTCCCACAACTGGACAATGTTTGTGTGATGAACATGAATGTTTTTCAGTGTCTGGATGTTTATCGATATATTATAAGTATTTATGTATATTATTAATATAATTTTTCATCAGTCATCTTAGTACCCATAACACAAGCTATGCTTACTTTGGGGCTAGGTGGCGATGTGTGTATTGTCGTAGTATATTTATTTATTTTATTTATTAACGTTAAGCTACCAATCTCCGGGTAAATAAAACAAACGATTGGATAAATCAGTCAATATATATATTTAGAGGATATTAAATAAAACGTGTTTGTTTAAATCAATCAAAATGTATTTTACGCGGGGTATTTCCATTTGTTGGTGGCCACGTCGTGGTGGTAGAAATTACACTCCAGCTTGTTCCCGCACGCCTTGCCGTAGCGGCACGGCTTCGGGTGGTAGAAATGGCACGCAGGGTTTACGCAACCCGGGTAGAATTTACACATGCTTGGCAGGGCTACGGTGGATATCGTCTTGTAGTTCGCCGCCGGAACCACGTGGGATGCTACAAGTAAAACATTCCGTATATTAAGAAAATAAAATTTGCTATATTCCGCGATAAGCAGAAGAATCTGTATGGTCTAATGTATAATTTCTTCAATCTTTATACTCCACACCAAACAGATCTTCGGCAATGTACCCTCTACGCACTTTTCGCTTCGGAACATCCTCATGAGATGTTGACTTTATAATGAATAATTGCTAAGTCTATCAAAAATTTAAAACATTTTGTTTTATAATCGACCTTCGACTTCTTTCTACTACACCGGCTTTGGCTTATTTCAGTTTTTAAACTAGTATATGCGAATGTGTGTAGAGGGAAAATGGACAATTGTCATCCCGAGAAATTAAATATCTTGAGATAAATTTTAAGACATTGTGATCTTCTGGTGTTTATTATGAAATATCACTCATACATTACTGACGTTGAGTTAGAAATTATCTAGTTAGATATAAGAATGGCAGAAGGCATAGAACACACTATGTAAATATATTAAAGCAGTATGGAAACTACGAACAAACGTTCGAAACAGCACAATAACACAGATGCAAGCACCGACGAGACCCCAAAGCTATTTAGTCGGGGATCGCAGGATTTTTGTCGGGGATCGCAGGATTTTAGCCGGGGGAACTAACTAGCTTTAACATATTTACTATGGTGATACACTGAGGCCTCTAGGTTGCTTGGGATCATCTACATGCCAAATTGCTCAATTCCTTCGCTACGGAATTAGCTAACCTTCTTTGGGAGATGTCACACTAATCTATGCGGCATCGTACTAGAACGCTAAATCGCTTGGTAGCACGTCATTGTCGGCAGAGCGGTAATTAGCCACGGCCAAAGACTCCTACCAGATCAGACCAGAGAATAATAGGATTAGGTTAGGAACCCTAACCAGGGTTCGAACCCGGTGCGTCCAATTATAGGATCATAGCAGTCGCGTGCACTTCGTATATGCACAAAAGCACTGCCCATCCTAAAATTTTTGTATGTCTCATAAAGGACCTACCTATAATTGGTATTTGTTATACGCGGCTTTAGTTGCCCGGAAGAAAGCGATAAGGCCTCCAAATTGTTACCTGCGCTGTGAAGCGATAAGGCCGCCAAATTGTATACGTTGTTTTTTTTATACTTTTCTTTTTAATGAACTTTTTGTGGTGAGCAATAAAAGTATATTCAGTTATTAATTCTTTTAAAGGAGAAGTATTTTTCCATTTCATGCGATCTTCCTTGTTTATGCATACGGTGGTCAAGAACCTCGTGCACGCCACTGGACCACAGGGAAGTCAACAAGTTAGGGCAATAATTACTTACCAACAACAGGCAAAGGGGAGGCGGGGCCGGGTAGAGCGTTCGGAGCGTGGGAGTACACACAGCCGCGTCTAGTGCAGGCGGCCGCGAACTTGCAGCGGGGGTGAGCGAACGCGCAAGCCGAGCCGAACCGGCACAGCGGAAATGCGCGACACCAGGCCAGTTTTCGTTCCGCTACAGACACTGGCAAGCGACAAAAATTAAAAACATAAATATTGCGCCATTGCCGTACCGATTCTGTTGTCTGTCTGACTCTACGACTTAACTTTTTCTTATTTTTTTATAGTCCTAATTACCCACCCCTCCCCTCTCCGCGGGTGTACTGAGTGAATCTACGACTTAACTTTTACTTATTTTATTATAGTCCTAATGACCCACCCCTCCCCTCTCCGCGGGTGTACTGAGTGAATCTACGACTTAACTTTTTCTTATTTTTTTATAGTCCTAATTACCCACCCCTCCTCTCTCCGCGGGTGTACTGAGTGAATCTACGACTTAACTTTTACTTTTTTTTTTTATAGTCCTAAGTACCCACCCCTCACCTCTCCGCGGGTGAACTGAGTGAATCTACGACTTAACTTTTCCTTATTTTTTTATATTCCTCATTACCCACCCCTCCCCTCTCCGCGGGATTACTGAGTGAGTACACCCGCAGAGCGGGAATTAACTTTTACTTAATTTTTTATAGTCCTAATTACCCAGCCCTCCTTTCTCCGCGGGTGTACTTAGTCGTACGAGACGACAAAGGGAATATAACGGAGAACGGCCAGCGGCCTCCTCTATACTACTACTAATATCTACTGCGATCACCAACCAGTATGCCCAGCTTGGTGATTCTAAATATATATATATTTTAGTCCAATAGTAGACTTTTATAGGCTATTAATGATTGTAACAAATTAATTTTATAAAGTGAGTAAATAACCAAACTTTTAATCACTATCCCTTCTTAATATTATAAATGTCAATGTATGTTTGTTTGTTACGCTTTCACGCAAAAACTACTTAACCGATCCTCATGAAACTTGGTACACATATTCTTGGAATACACATATTCACATATTCTTATCCAGACATTAAGCTCGGTTCCTTTGGGAGAGGGGATGAGTTTGACGATTTTACTTCATAACTCCGACAAATTATAACCGATTTAAATAATTATTTTTGTACTATAGAGGTTATAATATGTGTTTAATTTTGCCCAAACTGTGGTTGGAGATAGAGGACAGAACTCCTTAGCGGACAGCAGCAAACCCCTCATTTAACTTGTAGCGATACTGAAAACTTTTTTTTTTTTTTTTTTTAGATCTACATAGACAAAATCACACGCAGACGAAGTCGCTGGCTAGTAAATTCATATTTGCCAGATATTTTATTAAATTGATTAGGATTTTACAAATACCCTAATAATTATTAATTAGTTAATAGATAGTTTTCAAGAAACAATTAAAATTATATTTGATTAACAACCAATGTTCATGACATTGAGTTGGTGGGTATTTTGATATAAATACGACTATCGATACACTTCAGTCCTACATGGACTCGAACGATGATACCTCCCGGTGTCTTAGTCGTTTATCATGATACTACAATGCAAATGTAAAATAGCACATTTACATCTGTCCATTATAGTAAGTAACAAAAGTCATGGAGCTGTCTCTCAACGAGTTCAAAGTTTATATAAAACTTAAGCTTATAGAAAAATCCTATTATAATATTAAGGATTACTTGAACGATAAAAAAGCTTAGATGTGAATTGCTCTAACTTCATAACTAAAAGTGAGATGGTGATAACAAAAAAAATACCCGGCTAAGTGGCCTCTTCTTAGACCAGTTTGCGTTTGGAACCCCCGTAACTTTAGGTTTAAGTTGACAACCGAAATAAAAATAAAATTATAGTTTTTATTTGATTAAAAGTATGATTGTTTTCTTCTGAAATTATCCTGGACCCCCAAACTAGGATATCCCGTGTCTTGGGGGGTCAGTAACCCGTGGTAGTTGGTTGTAGTGGCGGAGGCGTTATCACCAGCACCTCACAATTATGACGACATATTTGTATGAAGGCTTCATAAGAGCCTGTGATAGGCTTAAAGAATATTTGAATTTGAATATGCAGATTGCAGACGCAAAAATACAATAAAAATTTGTTTGTTATAACATCATTGCTCTAATCATTTAATATAAGTATTGAAACTACGAAAAACATACACACAAGTATTTATTGAAATGAAAACTTCTTTTAATTCGTACTAAGTTAGACTGAACCGTCACCTGAGGTGAAAGGCTCGATGGGGTGTACCCGAGCGGGAAATAACAATTCATGTCTAATAATTGTCTTTGTTATTATTATTGGTACGTAATAATAATTATTTAAACAATTATTTGCATTGAGAGGTTAGTGTGTTTAGTTTTTACTTCTGCCATGCGGTCTTATGCACACTCTTTTTTTTTTTTTTTTTATAAATTAAAACTTACATGGTGGCAAAGCGTCATATTTATGAGAGGTGGATGTCGTGATCAAAGTCACGTGGCTATCACTGCTGGCACTCGCAGTCCTTTCTCTCACGGTTTCCTTTTCTTTTTTCTCACTCTCCTTCTCTCTCTTGCCCACATCAAATACTATGGGCGACGCCTTCCTCTTCTTGGCGAGCGGAGATTCTTTGAGCTCTTCAGTACTTTCTTCTTTGAGAGGGTCTAAATAGAATAAAATATTCAGTTTCTGACATGTATTAAAGACGTTTAATAGTATACACGTTAAAGTTTGTGTGGATGTCGGGTGTACGGATGTATGGATGCGGGTGTATGGATGTTTGTTACTCTTTCCTTCGAAAACTACTACCTATTTTCCTCAAATAAACTAGAATACCAACTATATATATAATAATAACTAGAAACCTTGTTATTTCTGGGTCGATAAATCGACAAATCGAAAATATTATCGTGGTATGTACTCGTTGAACGATATTTAAGAAATCACCTACATTCGACTAAACGCTATTCACATTTTACTATTATACAGACAAAGCTGGATTAGATTGCTGGATGGACTGGAATAATGTGAACCAGCTGTTATAACCTAAAAACTCACCATCTGTGCTTTGTCTCTTCTCAACTGGTTTTTCTCTTTCTACTGGCTTCTCTTTTTCTACTGGCTTTTCTTTTTCTATTGGCTTTTCTTTTTCAACTGGCATTTCTATTTCTATCTCCTCTTGCGTTATTATAACTTGGGTGTCACTCTCCTCGCTTGTATTACTCAATCTTTTCTTTGGGCCGCTCGGTATCGCCGTCTCTTTCACTTCTTCAGGTTTTCCTACAGTTGGTTCTTTGGTTTCATCGTTTTCCTCTTCTACTGCTGGTTTCGAGCTTGGTTGGGGCCCTTCTGGTTTATCTTTCATATCAACTTCATCTAATAGGCCTTCGGTCATGAGTTTCTTTGCGAGGAACGCGTTCGGGTGGTATCCGTCCATAGTAACTATGAATTGGGTGTCTTTCTCTTTATCCGTTATTGTATTGTGAATTTTACTGTAATGATTAAACAATAAGAAATATAAAAAGAAACACTTGAATGCAAGCAAAACCCAAAATAATTCAGATAACAGAAAAGTATCATGGATAAAAATTGAGGCATGTAAAGGCGGCCTTATTGCTGCAAGCAAACTCTTACAGGCAATCTTTGGATGACAGAACCTGTGGCAGAGAGTAGGACAGCGCAACAATAAGATTCATTTTCCTATGCCGCTAATGAACATAAACATATTTTTCCAAATAAATATATGCTAATATTTACTATCAAATTGTTTTGTTTTATCAATTTTAAGTTAGTTATATGTAACAATCTAAGAACACCCAACAGCGTTACGTAAGTCTTAAGCGGTAATTGCGCAATCGCTTACATTGCGCCGATCGTCTTCAGACCACCGCTGATGACCTGGGAATTCTGGAATCGGGACATAACATTGGACAGTCCCCAACTAGGCTCCGTAGTATTAACGCATACAATTAATTTGCTATATAGTTTTATTTTAAATTAAAGTATAACATATCATTTAAATTTTTCTTTAAAAACGCTTAAATTTAACTAGTTTTACTTTCGAAGTATTGTATTATAATTAAATTTGTAAAAAGGAAATATTAGGAATACCAATCTATAAATTTCATCAATTGATTATTAACTAAACGGGCTAAACCTTGAATGGTACATTATATTTAACTGATACCCCTTATAGGTTCCTACGCGGCTTCATACCATAACGCTAAATCATTGGTAGCACGTCTTTGTCGGACTGAAGGTAACCAATCACGACCAACGCCTCCCACCACACCTGACTAGTTATGCAGAATTTGCCCGTGCCGGAAAATGAACCCAGAAACTACCACTTATAATACCACACTGCTCTTTTTCTTTACTTATCGTTTTCAAGCTTTTGAAATTCGTTGTCACGTAGACTTAACAAGCGAGCGGCCCTTTCAGCTAATTTCACAAATATATGATAAAAATATCTTATAAATAAATAAGTATATTATTACAATACATCCATCGCCATCTGGCGAACAAGAAAGCTTAGCTTGTGATATGAGTCCTAAGATGACTGATGAATAATATACATAAATACTTATAATATACAGACAAACACCCAGCCACTCAAAATCATGCATGTTCATCTGCTAGTATAGACATATATCTTTAAAATGTGCCTTGACCTTGGAGGCACACACGCGCTATTTTGCTTTTTTTGTTTGAAAGGTTAAAGATTTGAAGTTAAAGATAGACTGAGCCCATAAAGTAATTTAATATAGGCCTTACATAGTATCCATGTCGTCTTGTCGACTAGATCCAGTCTCCGGTACATACTCGGTGTTGGTAATAACTTTAGTGATATTTTTTGGTACAAAGTCTTCTTTTTCCGTGATGTCACTTGGGACTCTGCAAAACATTAAAATGTTAATTTATTTCCTATTTTTATTTATACTCTTTATTTGCACATTGAAAGTTCAAGAAACAAATGAAGAATAGAAAAACAAAGACAGAAGCAGAATAAAAAATGCGGCCTTATTTCTGCATTGCAACCTTAAGATAAGAAAAACATAAGTAAAACAGACTGCAGGTTGTGCATAATTAAAAAAAAATACATATGAATTACTAGAAACTAATACTTGAACTAGATTACACAAATAAAATAATGCATAATTTAATAAATATTTAAAAATACATCAGTTAAAACTAGTAAAAGTCATCTTTAATGCAATCTATAGTGATTTTTGGCAGCTTGTTTAAATATTTTTGTTTTTTTTTAAAACATACTACGATAATATGTAATATGATAATCTACATCACATCGCCATCTAGCCCCAAAGTAAGTATAGCTTGTGATATGGGTACTAAGATGACTGATCAATATTTTAATGAATATAATATACATGAATACTTATAATATACAGATTAACACCCAGACACTGAAAAACATTCCTTTTCATTGCACAAACAGTTTAAAGTTGTGGGAATCAAACCCGCGGTCTTGGACTCAGAAAGCAAAGTCGATGCCCACTGCGCCAATCGGCTATAGCAAGTGATTTAAATTGCAGTGTGTATTGGGAGCAAATTCCACAGTTCAATGGCTGTGTGTCTAGATGCAAAATCTGTTAGATTTTAAAGGCCTTATGTGGCCTAGTGTTAGGGCTTCGGCTGATTTCGGAAGGGATGGGAGTTCGGTCCCCGGGCCTCTAACTTTTCAAAGTTATGTGCGTTTTAATTTAAGCAATTTGAATATCGCACCTAACGTTGAAGGAAAACATCGTAAAGAAATCTCTTATATACCTACTCCTATACGCCACTCGCTCCACAATGCCTAGTATTGAAAGGTCAAATACGTTAATATATCCTATAGGCTTAGCTAGTAAGTGTAAAATAGGAAGATCGCGCATGCGTATCTGAGTAAAACCTAATATTGCCATCTCGTTCTAATGTATGATGGCGTCCCTGTCACTCACCAGAACCTGTGAAGCGCGAACCATAGAGTATAAGTTTGAAAAAAAGCCAGGTGTGAAAAGTAGAGTATTCGGCTCAGATGAAAGCTGTCTTCGTTTTGAGCGCCCCTAAAATCCTCGCCACACTCAGGATTCTAAATGTAACCCTCGGGAATTACTCTAAAATCTCACGTTTGCTTGTGATTTATCTCGGCTCTCATAACGTACGACATTGCTTTAGTATTATAAATGCGAACGTTTGTAAGTATGGATGGATGGCTGGATGTTTGTTATCACGCAATAACTACTGAACCAATTCGACTGAATTTTGGAATAGAGAACCCTGGATTAACACATAGGCTGCTTTTTATCCCGGAAAATACTACAGTTCCAGAGGGATTCATGAAAAACAAAAAAACCGCGTACGAAGCCTTGGATAAAGCTGTGGTGTACTATAAAATAACTTTTTCTTTCGATTTAGTGTACCGGTGCGATGTCGCTTGAAAACCGATTAGGGGTATGAGTATGACACCAGGTGTGTCTGCAATCAAGAGGTAACTTGTAGTGGAATAAAAAAAGATAGAGAAGATGACCTTGTAATCATGATACTCACTTGGAGCTCTTGTCATCTCCCTCGCTATCCATATCGCCCAAGCTGATTGTATCGCCTTGGCTGTCCGACTGTGCGTCCATTCCACCGGGCACTTGTATCACGATTTTCTGCGCGTCAACACAACGCCGCATTGGCAGAACCATTGCGCGTTTTATCTTCTGGGGCTCGGTGTCCAATTTGGGCGGTATCTGATGTAAGAAGAAACTTTTAAAGTATGTAGGTACATATGAAAATCAACGGTTTAGTTTACATTCATTTCTTTATGCCCACCGTGCACGTGTCTCCTTCCACAATGAGAAGGGGTTAAGGCCGCAGCCCACCTCGCTGTCACAGTGCGAATTGCTAGGCTTCACACGCATTTGAGAACATTATGGAACATTTATTTATTTATTTATTTATATTCTTATTGTAACACTATCATTACAGAATACTTAAACCTAATGCGATAATGTAGCTTTTTTTTTTTTAAATAATATAACATGTCATAACTTGTTTTAAGTTTCTCATTGTAATATGGACCTTTGAAAAGTAGATAGAAAACTATAGTGTTTCCTACTAGATGGCGCTACATTCGCTATAAGACTGATATAAAAAGGCATTCATTATATACCAATTTCGCCGGCAGGAGAGCTGTAGCTTAGTGGTCAAAGCGGTCAGGCCGCGATTGCCAGAGTCGCAGGTTCAAATCCTGTCAGATCCGTAATTTTCATATGCATTTTAGAATTTATAAAATTATGGAGAGCTCTAAGGCATGCAGATTTCCTCACGATGTTTAGTTAGAGACGCGTGCTGGGATTCGAACTCGGCCCCCCAGAAAGTGAATTCGAAGTCCTACCCACAGTGATATCACCGTTTTGTGAATGTACTTCAATGGCTTCGTAAATTAGATTTCCTTCAATTAATCTTTTCCCCACTTTTCAAATGTTTGTTTCTTTCAAACGTAACCAAACACTGCATAACTATTCCGACGTTATGTCACGTTTACTTGTAAGGAGTTACTAAATGTATAAAATTATGGAGAACTCTCAAACATGCAGGTTTTCCTCACGATGTTTTCCTTCACCGTTAAAGCAAGTGCTATTTTAATTGCTTAGAACGCACTTAACTTAGAGAAGTTAGAGGTGCGTACTGGCATTCGAACTCGGGCCTCCGAAAGTGAATTCGAAGTCCTACCCACAGGGCTATCACCGTTTCATTAATGTACTTTAATGGCTTCGTAAATTAGATTGTTCTACACTCCTTCAATTAATCTTTTTCCCACCTTTTAAAAGTTTGTTTCTTTCAAGCGTAACGCAACACTGCATAGCTATTCCGATGTTATGTCACGTTTACTTGTAAGGAGTTACTAAATGTATAAAATTATGGAGAACTCTCAAACATGCAGGTTTTTCTCACGATGTTTTCCTTCACCGTTAAAGCAAGTGCTATTTTAATTGCTTAGAACGCACTTAACTTAGAGAAGTTAGAGGTGCGTACTGGCATTCGAACTCGGGCCTCCGAAAGTGAATTCGAAGTCCTACCCACAGGGCTATCACCGTTTCATTAATGTACTTTAATGGCTTCGTAAATTAGATTGTTCTACACTCCTTCAATTAATCTTTTTCCCACCTTTTAAAAGTTTGTTTCTTTCAAGCGTAACGCAACACTGCATAGCTATTCCGACGTTATGTCACGTTTATTTGTAAGGAGTTACTAAATGTATAAAATTATGGAGAACTCTCAAACATGCAGGTTTTCCTCACGATGTTTTCCTTCACCGTTGAAGCAAGTGATATTTTGAGGTGATATTGTGAGGTGCGTTCTGGCATTCGATCTCGGGTCTCCGAAAGTGAATTCGAAGTCCTACCCACCGTTTCATAAATGTCCTTCAAGAAATAAACAGCGAAGGAAAACATCTTGAGTATCCCTCGTTTCAGTAGTACTGGAGCCTGTTGTGACAGGGCTCGGAGATTTAATACCGCCATGAGCTTTGCTGCTTTGCGGCAGAAAGGCAGGCAATTGCGGTCTGAAAGGCGTGGTTTAATGTGGCTCTAACATTTACGCCTCAGATTGACGGACACAGGGCGCTACTTTGCAGGACGTGTAACACGAATGCCTCTATTTATAGTCTACCAGTTTCCACATCAGCAGGGCTAGCACGGGCGGGAGATAAAAATTATATACCCTGACAAGGGATACAATTAACGTGCCCACCTGCTAAATGACTGGCACATGGAATAGGGCAAGTGTTCAGCCACGTTTATTAACATACATTATTTGGATATAATTTCCATTTGTGCGCTGAGAGTTGATAAAGCTGTGAGAGAAGATAAATTTATATCCCCGGGGATATAATTGTCCCCTGCCCATGCTAGCCGTGCTTATCTCTGATCTCTGGTCCGACAACTATTACCTACTATAAAAGCTTTTTTTGTTTGTTTATCGATTCATTGATTTTGTTACCTAGCATTGTAATACTAACAGTAGTTTTGCGCTGCAATTAAAAGTCACAAGCGTTACGTTTGCTGAAGTGTTTTAAGTTTGACGTGCCGGTGTGGGGGTGTGTGTGTCTGTCTGTCTGTGGCATCGTAGCGTCCGAATGGATAGACCAATTTTGATTTTGTTTTTTTTTGTTTCAAATGTTAATTAATTGGGAGTGTTCTTAGCTATGCTTGATGAGAATCAGTCAGTTAAGTGAGTTTTCCATGTATTTGTTAGTTGTATTTGGTAGTTTTCAATGTACCGTGTGAATTCCACCAAATGACATCGTGGTGGACAATGGGCCATATCCTTCTCTTCGTCTTTGCCGAATGATAGATCCTTCTCATTATGAGAGAAGACCTATGCCTTGTAGTGACCTAGACTAGTATTCAAATAGGCACAAATATGGCACTTTTGAAGCGTACATTACATGAATACGTACCATAGAAGTGAGTTGATGGCGATAACTAAATTAGTCAACTTAAAACTAAAGCTACGAGGGTTCCAAACGCGCCCTGGTTTAAGAAGAAGCCCACAACCAACTCAGCCTGTTGTTTTTTTTTGTTATCACCTTCCACACTGTCACTTAAACTATTAAAGAAGCAACCTGGTTAGAGCAATAATTTACACGTAGTTGACATCAAAAGTGCCACCTATGGGCCTACTTGAATAAAGATATTTTCGACTTTGAACTGTTCTATAAGCTTACGTTCAAGACAAACTTTGAACTTTTTCAGAGAGATCTCCAAGATATGAACTGGTAGTGTAGTGTATACAATTTCCTTTAAATGAATTACTTCTTTTATGTAGTTTAGTATAATTGCACTGCGGTAATAGGTGGATGGAGATGAAATACTCACGCTGAGTAAACTCTTGTGCGCATCAGCCACAGCTCGCATCAGTAAGCTAGACGCGGGCGTAGAGACGCGCGGTCGTGGACGCACGCGGACAACGGACGCGCACGTAGAGCGTCCGCTCCGATTCCCTAATACTGACACTCTGCAACAATGAAACCATCTTATAGAAATTCTACTAATATAATGCGAAAGATTGTATGGATGGATGGATGTTTGTTACTCTTGCAAAAACGACTGAACCAATTTAACTGAATTTTGTAATGGAGATAGCTTATACCATAGATTAACACATAAGCTACATCTTATCCAGAGAAAATTTACGGTTCCCGCAGGATTCATAAAGCCGTGGGCAACTGGTATTTTATATTTAGCCCCCACGAGGTGTTTTAAGTTTGGCGTGTGTGTGTCTGTCTGTAGCATCGTATTTCCCGAACGGATGAACAGAATTTCTTTTTTTTTTTTAAGGTGAGAGAGAGATTATAGGAAGATGGCCGCCGCCACAAAATGGCGGGTTCTAATTATAGGTGTCAAATGAAAGGGGTTGATTAGTAGAATACACTATAAGATATTTCAAAATCCAAGATGGCCGCCACCACAATATGGCGAATTACAATTTTATTTCACAGCACCCTTAATATGAGTATCAAATAAAGGGCTTGACTAGTGGAATAATATACACTATGACAATTTAAAATCAAATACAAAAATACCGCTACCACAAAATGGAAAGTCAAATTTTTTCAACAACTTCCTCAATATGCGTATCAAATGAAAGGGATCACTATTAAAAGTCGGGGATTTTTTTAATTATTAATACTTGTATTATTTATTTTTGTATAATCTTACATAAGTATGTCGATATCCATAAACTAGACACATATATGATAGCCTAGTGGTTCCTCTCCTCAAACAAACCTCGGCCTCAGAGTTAAATGCGTTTTTAATTTGAGCAATTAAATTACACTTGCTTTAACATGACGGATAAACTTCGTGATGATCCGCATGCATGAGTTCTCCGTAAAGTTCTCAAATTTGTGTGGAGTCCACCTATCAACATATGGCCAGCGTGGTGGACTATAGCCTAAACTTTCTCATTCCGAGAGGAGATCCGTGGCTTGCAGAGAGCTGGTATGTAATGATGACGATGATGACGCTGGACACAAGCTTCCTGTTAGATAGTATTCATCATCCATCATCATATCAACCCATTCCAGGCCCAAAACAGGGACGAGTCTCCTCTGACAATGAGAAGGGGTTACAGCAGTAGTCCACCACATTATGTAGAACTCTCAGGCATGAAGGTTTCCTCATCGTATTCCTTCATTGTTGAAGGAAGTGATATTTTAATTACTTAAAACGCACATAACTTAGAAAAGTAACGTGCTGGGAATAGAACTCGGCCCACCGAAAGTGGAGTTGAGCTACTAGCCACTGCACCGTTTCTAGTATTATAAACATGTAAATTGGAGCTTACTTAGAAGTGAGTCGCTTTAAACTGGACTCACACTTTGCAGTGCTATCTTCGGATGTAGACATTCTTCTTTGTGAGTCTGACTGACTTCCCAAACGACTTTTTGCAGGTCTTTGAGGTCGGAACTCAATCTCTTTTTCTGGCGTAAATCTGGAAACAGCAGAAAAACCCATTGATTTCTGAATATCCAAAGAATCAAGCGTCATAGTCAAATACTCCTGTACAAATTTTGTATGATATACTGGAATCGCGACCTACTGTGAAGAAATTCATATAAACATTCAAATTAAAACATATAAACATTCAGGGATAAACTTCATTCATTTAATATAAATGTTATAAGGGAGTGTTACAAGACAAAAAATAAAATTATTATTAAATGTGTTTATTTCATACAAAATCTGCGGCGTATTTAAAAAATGTCACAAACTAAAAAGTAAAACTACGGCACTACAATAAGTACATAATATTTTTAAAGATATTCTAGGTTCTATAAAACCTCACAAGCTGTAATTAGTACTCAGACTTACAACCTACCTAAATTTTTTTTTTATATTTCAAGTGATATTACTGTTCAGAATGTGAATAGTGTATAGACAAACTGTAAGGTAATGTTAGAAAAATAAACTATACAACAAGTGTTACATCCGTTTTAAAACCTAAGGACTAAAAAAGGCATCTTTTCTTACTACCTTAAAGGAGTTTGTAATTAACAACCTTTCAGGACTCTCTGCTTTTTTAGTTGTCTCTTTTGCCTTTACTTCTTGAACCTTTGGTATTTCACGTGCACCAAGCCTTTCGCGAATTGGTCTTTTGGGTAGGTTTAGCTCTATTTGAGGTAAGGTTTCTGCTTCCGATTGTATTTCCTTGGGCTTTTGGGTCATTCCCACGATTCGGGGAGGTGTAGCGGATTTGGTTTGCAAGGGAGGTGTTACAGGTGATGGTTGTGATACTTCCTGAAACAATTGTTACATATTTAATATGTTCCTTTTTGTGGAAATCTATCAATTATTTTTATGCATCAGCATTAAATATCTCGCAGGAAAACATATATGCCTCTTGCCATTGGGTGCCTTGGAAAAAATTATTTTCACAGTAATATTTAGATAGATGACACATTAAAATTTTAATGGATACACAAAATCTGATACTTACTTGCAATACATCTTCAGCAAAATCATTCATCAGCTCTTCAGCCTCAGTTCTTATCGTCAAGAAATCTTCATCATCGGACATTGAATCTAACTGCTCGGCCAACTTCTGTTTCAGACCTTGGATTTTTTCTTCAATCTGATTTATTTCTTTAATTTGCTCACCTCTGACTTCGACTTGTGAATTTTTATTTACATTATTACTAGAATTTTGATTACTTTCTGATGTCCCAGGCTGTGTTATAGTATCAGGATCAATAATAGTGATCATTGGTCTTTTAACTTCCTCAAAAACTACTTTAGTCTCTATTTGCTTTGGATCTTCTCTGTATGGCTCAAGTAAAACACCATGGTTCTTTAAAATCTGTCCAGCGAATACATCTGTAATGGATGGTTCAGATTCTTTTTCCATATTCATTAGTAAAGGTGGTACATTTGGTCGAATCATTTCATGATGTTTGCTTTTCTTCTTACTTTTATGAGATTTTTTGTCTACTTTTCTTTGAGACTTGTCTTTTTCTTTGTCTTTCTTCTTCGACTTTTTTGTACCTTCGCTTTTTTTTGTTTTGTCTTTGAATTTCTTGTCTTTTCCTTTTTTTTCTTTTGTGGTTGCTTTGTCTTTCTCAATTTCAACATCAGGCACTAGAGAAAGCAATCCACAGAATCAAAATAAGTAAATAAATATTTAGTACATAAGCTAGCTAATGAAGAAAGACTTTTAAATGTAAAGATTTTATGAGACTACTGGCCTAATAAGTAACAAAAATATTTAGTACTTAAGTTAGCTAACAAAGAAAAAATGTAATGATTTTATTATTCTACTGGAATTATGTTTAAACTTACATAATGGTGTAGTAACAGTAACCTCTTGGAGTTTCTTCAGAACCTGATGAAGCCAGTTTACGAATAGCTCAGTGTTGTCGCCAAGGAACAGCTGGAGGTCTTCCTCCATCTGAGCTCTGGTGCGCTTATTGGCCACCATCACCATCACATAGTCAGGGAGCTCATCGTCTGTTCAATTAAAGTATATTTATCATTTTATAAAAGTGTAGATGGGCACATCTATTATTAGTAATAGTAGAGCTTTTTGTGGCAGAGCTTGTCCAGTGAAGTATTCCCCCCGTGCTTATTTCGGCTGCAAATAATGGAACACAGCGCTGCTGCTTGGTAACAGCAGTGTTGTTTTGATCTGAAGGGTGTTTTTGAGAGTTTAATTGCAGGCACATAAGTCTTAACACCAGGAACTACATTTTCAAGAATGTCCCCTTCACATAACCTTGAAAAGTTTTGCTTGGTTGCAATAGTTTTCTACTTACCATCAGGGCCATCAACTCTTCCATTAAATAAGTGATGTGTTTTAACAATGCACTTTATCAGTACATTACATTACAGTATTTAAAATATAGATTGTTTTCATGCCACTAGTCAGCTGTAGAATATGTGATATCCTAAATACAGTTAATAACTAGTTAGGAGTCAGAGTCTCACCCATTCGAGAGGGAGAGAATGGCCAAATTAGGACTTTTTACCTGAATCTATTCAAATATTTGTGGGTCATAGTAAACCTTGTTTTTATACATATATATAAAAACATAATAAATAAATAAATTATTACTTTAAAAAAAATCCCACAAATACATCATCCTCAGCCTAATAATGGCTTGCACACACCTCCTCTCTCATATGAGAGTGAGTTTTACTTGGTGTTATCATACTGCCCTATGTAGATTGTTAGGCTGATACAATAATTATTGTAACATAACAGAGTATAAGCAATCATGACTCTGCTCCAAACTCCATGGTGGTTGGATCATCTACTCCAACTCATCACAAATACATAGTAAACAATGCCTCAAACACAATACACTTGAATATGGTATAGCTGTAGACCCTGTAATGGCTACAGAGTTGTTCAACTAGTTTACTATCTGGCAGTTGTCAGGCACAGCTTGACATATAGATCCATGCAACTGTTATTGAGATTCATTGAAAAAATAAAATTAGTGTAGACCATGGCATTTGGAAATCTCTAAGACTGTTCAGTTGATATGATGATGATACTTGTGAAACTTTAAAGTTTATTTACAACATTGATTACTTGATTGAGGCTCATGCGATTATTTCACATTATAAATGGAAGTTCCTGAATTCAAAGCAAATTCAATTACAAACTGTACACAGCAAAAAAGGACAAAGTTATGTTTACATCGCTGGATAGTTTTTAATTAGTCTAGGATTCACTTCAATATACTAGGATAGTCAGAGTTTTACAAATTATTTTCGAATTGTGTGTGATATATCAGACAGAATAGTAAAAATTTGTTTCAATTATGTACACTCTATGCGGTAACTGTTTCTGCTTATAATATTTTGAAGGTAGAATCTGTCTAGAGATACTTAAAACTTATTTGCTGTAGAGGTTACAATCCTTATAATAATTGTTAATCTTAGTCATTATTTTATCCAAGCTGCGGTCAACGAAAAGATAATTAATTTAAACAAACACTGAGGTTATTGGCATGACAGCCATGAAAGAAAAGGGCAGTTATAATTTTCGTTGGCCGCACTTTATTCTCTTGTGTTACTAAGGAAATCATTGCACAACAAATAACTTACCAACATAGCACCCCAGTTCAGTCAGCTTGGCCTTGATGGCAGACTGAAAAATTCATATGTAATGTAAATACACAATTATTGTATCATAGGCTACAATAGATAGAAATAAAGAGTACTGATGAGAAATCCTTATTTCTGTAGAAGTATAGATACACAATCTAAGACGCTAGGTCTTTTGGTAAACAAGTAAAATGAGAACTGTATGATAAAAACTTAAAGCTGTAGTTATCAAATTAACCAATATTACAGTAATATCATTTATTTACCCTCATCTTTTGGCCTATTTCGCTGCCGACAACATCCATTTTAGCTATATTTTAGCCGACCCTTAGCCTAAAAAAATCTTAATTACACAGCACAGCAAATCTATATGATAGGAAACTTTTTTTGATATAAGTTTAACATTTTAACTGGCTAAAATTACATAAAATAGCACAGAAGTGAAGTATGTCGTGAATCATTTAAAATATTACAATTCTTGTTTTACAGAAAGAGTAATAAGGCAGCCATGCAAATTGCAAAGCTTTTGACATTTAGAAATTATAATTCTTGAGCTTGACGTTGTTTTTCGGCGGGAAACTTCGTACATGGCGGACGCGGTTTTCTCAAATTTTTCTTTGATTTTACTGTAAACTCGTCTTGAAAAGGATTTGGTGTTGTTTATATTGAACTGTAACTTGGCCTGTCAATTTGTGCACACGTGTTAGTGAGATTCCGGTGTAATTTCGGTGTTTTATGTGAATTTACACAGCAGCAGAAATAGTTGTTATTGGTGATATTCGTATAAATCTAACCGTATTTGGTGTTGGTTAAATATTTATTATGTGTCTGTAGTTATAGTGTTTCCAGTAAAATGGATCTAGATACACCTCCTGAGCCGCCCGACCCGGGGGCATCAGCCTCGTCTCGCAAACGACAAGGAGAGGATACCAACGTATATGCGGCCAAAAAAACTATAACTGATCCTACTCAGGTAAACCCATCCGTTCAAAGCCTTTACATACATCCTTCCTTCACCGAAGGCGCCAAGTCATACTCTGACGATGATAATGGGCCTTTTATCGTCCAAGTCTCACGGGAAGTGGAGGACCCATCCTCTGGAGCGTCATTACGGGCTATAAATTTCGGTCAATTCTTGCACAAACACAAAATTGGTTCAATTATCCACGACGGCGTCAAAAATATAGGCCGCAACAAAATTACTGTAGAGTTTACTTCTGCCCAAGCTGCCAACAACTTTCTGGTTAGTCCAGTTTTGAAGTTATGCAAATATAGAGCTATAATTCCCACATACAACATAACCAGAATGGGGCTGGTGAAAGGAGTTCCCGTGGACTGGTCGATGGACGAGCTTGTTGATTCGCTAGAGCTCCCGCCTGGCTGTGGTGAGGTTCTGAAATCAAGGCGACTGAACAGAAAATCTGTCACAGAGGGTGTCATCACTTGGGTGCCTACCCAATCTGTTGTCCTAACCTTCAGGGGGCAAATGCTTCCTGCTAAGGTATATTCATACCACACCTCACTGCCAGTTGAAACATATAAACTTCCAACAATACAGTGCCAGAACTGCTGCCGTTTTGGCCACATTAAAACAATCTGCAGATCTAAGCCCAGATGCTACAGATGTGCTCAGCCCCATACAGGTGACTCATGTTTGGTCATCAAGGAATTATCTACATGTTTACACTGCTCTGGTAGTCATTTTGCTACTGATAAAGACTGCCCAGAATTCTCCAGGCAGCAATCTATTAAAATGGTCATGTCTCAGAATAATAAATCTTACATTGAAGCATCATCTCAGTTTCCTCCTGTCCGCAGGTCCTATGCTGAGATAACAAAAGAAATGTTTACTCCTACTAATGTAACTTCCTCCAAAACCTCCTACCGGCAAACAGTTTTCCGCTCTCCTCGTCCCCGAGCTCCTCTAGCAAAGGGCTACGATAAAAAAGCTGTTCAGACTATTGTCGGTGATTACTCCTCATCCCTTCCTAATGGATGCGCTCTCAACAACAATGTTGAGAACCCTCCCTCCCAAGGTAAAATGCTTGAGTTTATCTCCGAATTTCTACTTAGTATTGTCGCTCCATGTAGTGAAATTCCCTTACCGCCCAACGTTGCCAAAAACTTAAGCCAACTTTTTAAACTACTCCAAAATGGGCCCAATAACCCTGCTACAGTGGAACTGTAAAAGTTTACGTCCCAAGAAACATGAGTTAACCTTCATAATCCCACCATTCTTCCTCCCAAAGTCCCCCGTCCTTTGAGTGTTAAATGTTTTTTAATGTTTGTTTTCAGTCCTTATTGTAGATTTTTATGTAAATATATAGTAAGTAATAAAATTAAAGTATAATGTACAAAAAATATCCGTGTAAGATATATATGCATGTGTTGTCTGTGTCCTTAGGTTAAAGAGCTAACTAGCTAATAACAACTATTTCTTGGTACAAATTCAAAATTAACTTTTCATTAGTTTCACCGATCAATCTCCTTCGTGCCTTCTTCATCTACAAGACATTGGCGAAATACCTTGTGCCCAGTTGGCGCAGACAAAAGCCATAAACAAGAATTGAATTGAATTGAGCTTGACGTTGAGCGTTGACACACAGATATTTTTTTTTATTCCTTCCCATAGGAGAAACGCAAAGGTATATTACTGTAGAGCCATTTGAAAGACTGACAGTTCAAAGTTGACAATTAAGTTGGACTATAATGCTTTGCTTGTGACAATAATTGATAAAGCCCGCAGGCATTATTACAGCGTGGAAGATAGAAGTTCATCAAGATCAAGGGTCGGATACAGAAGGCAGTAGTCCTTGAAACGGCGCGTATTATGAGGAGGTTCCTCACTCTGGAGCCCTGACCGCCGGTTGCTTGGGAATTCAAAAGCCCCGCAAGCGGAGAGTGGATGTTTTCTTTTATAAATTTTTAATAGTGTTTTTTTTTTTTTTTAAGCAATGTTAAGAATTAAAAAAAAAAATTAAAATGAATAAATGATAGATAAAAAAAACAGTGGTAAACTTCTCCATTTCCATGTTTCCGTGGCTTAGCAGGAGGGCACGTTCGCACGGACGATCCGGGGATATAAGTTTTGTCACCTACCCGTGTTAGCCTTGCGAGGCAAAAATGGACCTCCCTGTCGCAGCAGTGAGCGCTGTGGTTAAGTAGAAGGTCCCGGGTTCGATCACCGACAGGGGCAATTTGGATACTTGTTTATAATTTCTAAGTTTTCCCCGGGTCTGGTCCGGTGGAAGGGCTCCGATGGTTACCGCCCTAAGTGATTTAGCGTTCCGGTACGATGGAGAGTAGAACCGTATACCTATGTGGTATAAGTATTATATAACAGCCATTCCCCTAACAGGAACCCCGTTACCATCTTCGACTGCATCATCACTGACCATTAGGATCAATTTAAGTCAAGGGCTTACTTGTTCTAATTACTTGTAAAGTCATCAAACCATTTTTTGTAGAAAAAAAAGGTTTGATGACTTCCAGCCCGCTGAACGAGTCCGGTTCCAAAATTCCCACGAAGTCCAGTATGAAATTTGGATTTTGATCCAAACTAAAGAATTTTGACTTGATTTGATTGGTTTTAGAAAATATGACATTGACGCAATCATTGTTCCACCAAATGATGAATGGGATAAAAAAAAAATCTTATAGTAGGTAGGTACATTTTAATGAGAACAATATCTTCAAAGGGGTCATTTTATTTCCAAGTGGATTAAAATAAATAAATACCTCGTTACAATAATAATATCCATCAGTTAAATTCGATTTCTTATAAAATAATATGGCATTGCAGTCAATATACGTTAAAAAATATTTTACTTAAAGTTACTTACATATTATTATTTCACTGAACAATATATTATGTCTTAAGAGAAATATTCCAGAAGCATGAATACTGCGCGCCACATAAAAAGAGCGCTGATGATTTACATGCGCAGTCGATCATCTTTGCAGCTCTAAGAGTATTAGTAAATTAATATTTATTGCAATAGATTATCACAAACTGGTATAATATCTTCTCAGTCGGTTCGCTCTTAGCATAGTTCGTAAGTTTAGCCACAGAATAGATAATAGTGTTTTAATGTTGACGGCCGACTGGCGCAGTGGGCAGCGACCCTGCTTTCTGAGTCCACGGCCGTGGGTTCGATTCCCACAACTGGAAAATGTTTGTGTGATGAGCATATAAGTGTTTTTCAGTGTCTGGGTTTTTATATGTATTTTCTAAGGATTTATGTATATATAATTCATAAAAATAATCATCAGTCATCTTACCCATAACACAAGCTACGCTTACTTTGAGGCTAGGTGGCGATGTGTGTATTGTCGTAGTATATTTATTTAATGAGAGGGCACAATTTCTTACCTATCTAATCTTCTTTCTAATCTTAATTCTGTCTTATCTACATGTGCACTACTGTAAGCTGTCCGCTACTGCAAACATTCCAAGCCTTCTGCCGATTTCAAGCTGAGTCAGAGCCATATATGTTTCATTTATCCCACCCAATTACCGGGTCCGTATCGTCGTCATATTAATCGTACCATTATCAAGCTTCGGATCTCAGCGTGAAGCCTTAGTTTACCCCGTAGGCATCTAAACAAGATAGCGTATTGTGTTTTTGTGTGTTAAATTATCTTTGATGATCGCAATAACTGTACAGATGATACGCAGTCATGATACGTATCGGGATTCGCGACCGCGTATCATGACTGCATACAAACTTTTTCCTTGTGCGACTATCATAAGCGATACGGATACGGTAATCTAGTGCCGATGATTATTTCTAAGACTAAAATAAAATACATGTAATTAATGAAACAATAGGTAAATCGCGTTCAATTGCATGTAAATAACTACCAGTAAACCGTACTACGCAGTAAACCTTTTGGGTTATTTCTCAGAGCAAAAACTAAGCGTTACTTTTACGTAACGCGACGTATTCGAATAAATCTTTGGCTGTTTCATATTTAAAACTTTAAATTTATTAAATATACAATACAAAAAGGGGAATGTACAAATATACAAATACAAACTACATTTTGGAATGTATCTTAGGTGGTTTAAATGGCGGTAACTGTCTTAAATACACAGTTTCAAAAACATAAAACCTTCAAGTATAACTTTAAATGTCTTCATATATAAACAACCATTGTCATCTTATAATCAAACTTACAATTAATAATAAGTATATCATAAATAGGCACCTAACTATATACAATATAAAATCTAATAAAGTTAATTAATAGCTTGCGTGTCGCTTTTTAGCTGGACGGATATGTTTTAATACTGAATTTATATTTATTATAGTGGGTAGATTATGAACATTTATGAAATACGAATTAAAATTTAAGAATCTACCTACTAAAGGTATAATTTACATTATTACTGAGTTCTTTCGTAGCCTAGCACGAAATATGTTGTAGGCGTTGGTTGTAGGAGAAAAGGGGTAGAGTAATATGCCTGGCAGGTAAGGAATACCTACTTATTTGGTAAATTATTGTCATCAGCCTAATCTTTGTGGTTGTAATATTGTGGTGTCTATCTGGTGGAAATTGGTAACTGGAACTTACAGACAGCAAAGTAATATTTATAGGGGACGGGGTTTAGGATGTACTCTTACTATTTTGGTACACAAACGATTTCATTAAAAAGGTACCTTTATCTCTATTTTAAGGCAGTGAGATCTCGCAGTGAATTGTTTTTAAATGATAATAAGTATACGGTACTAATTTAACTTTAGTTACATCGTTGCTCAGTAGTGGTTCATTGACCTCTATTAATAACACTGGCTATCCCTATACAAATGTTAACTTTAATTATTTTTCGCCAAATTTAACATACGAGTTTCCCTGGAACTAGTAATATAGCTTTTTATACTCAGTCAAGAATTCTAAATTAAGTTCCAAAACAGTCAATGAATGAGAGAGAACAAAGTAACAACAGCCTGTCATATCAACAAAAAGTTTTACAGATAAAATAAGTGTTAAAAAATGTGCACTTAAATTAAAAAAAAAACTAAATTAAATATCTTTGGTTCGTCTAGCTAACAAGCGACAGACTAAGCGCGATTTTGGTCGATTTCAAATCTCGTCATCTTGATCAAGGTTCCTCTTGATCCCAAGCCGCTGGTAACCGTCTCGTTTCTGGGCCCGATGCTCGAGCTTCCTCTGGATCCGGGGTATACGTCTACCTTGGAGAGGGAAGGGAGCCCCGAGGGTCTGCCCTGGAGTCCGCCAGCGACACTTGGCTTAGCACCGTTCGTGTGTTGCTGAAGCTGTACCCGTGACGCTCGTTCCATTTCTCTAAAAGAATGTGAGACTAGTTATTCAAGTATAGTGTAACAGTTTAAACGGTACTCATTCTATCCCTCCTTTTTTTGTACATCAACACACCTATCCATTTATACAAAGTGTAACCGAATTACGAATTGCTGTTGAAGGATATGTTGCAATAGTATATTTCAAAAGGAATCACCCTATAAAAATGTGGAATCAAAAGAAGCATAATAATTTTTTCATACAAACTAATTCATAACAATCTAAGTGTTGACTTATGACAACCCTATTGAAAATAAAAGAGCGATACGCGCATAGTAACTACGCTACGCGACACTTAACTAATAAAGTGATAGGAGTCACAGGATTTAAATTTTTCATGTGATGTTAGGGCAGTATCTGATTTCTTTCAGTAACAACAATGGCAGTGGTTTACTCAAAAACTTTTACTAGCTTTTCAGTTCCACAGATTACAGTAAATAATTTACGTATAAAGCCTGCGAAGTAATATTTAGGTTTTCATTTACTCGTTGTATATCTTTTTTTAAGTTTCATATTCTAATTGATGATCAGGGTGATCTTGAGTTAGAATATGAAATTCCTTCAAGATCACCTGGCGGTTAGCGATAGTGCAATCTAAGATGGTAGCGGGCTAACCTGTTAGGGTTATAGCAGTGGTGTTAAACCCCAATCGGTGTTTACGCGTCATCGTACCAGAACGCTACATCACTTTGGCAGTACGTCTTTGTCGGTAGGGTGGTAACTAGCTCCGACCAAAGCTTCTCCTACAAGACCAGACCAAAGAAAATTCAGAAATTATAATTTCCTAAAATTCACGTCGCGGCCGGCACCCTGGCTCACTCACTTATAAGGCCACAGCGCTTACCACTGCACCAACTGAGAGATCGTCAATCCTCATTCACCAGTGAGGTCGCTAGAATTATAAACTTGCTGGTGTTGCCAGTATCCGCGTTTTTAGGTTTCTAAACCGTTTATTTTCCCGGCATAAAAAGTATCGTATGAAATATCTGGGATGCAAGCTATCAATATGCAAATTTCGCCAAGATCGGTTTTTCTGTGTGGCTGTATAAAGGTAACAAAGTCTTTTTTATGTTGCTGGGGAACTTTAACCTGGTGTTGATCCGGGATAATAAGTCAAGGAACAGAAGCAAGTTAAAAAAAAAGGATTTTTTGGTGTGCCTTCGGAATAGAAGTAAGTCATGAAGTATTTAAATAAACGTGAAAATTAAAAACATGCAATATCAATGAAAGATGGATTGTTAGTTAGCAAAAACCAAGGTGACATTCAAATTAAGGTGACCTTATACCTATTGTAAGCCCCTACAGAAATTTCATTAGACATTGAGTTTATACTTGTAACTCATACCAGTACGATTCTAGCGATGGACGGACCAAGCAGATAACATCTGATGGTTAGTGAAAAGCCATCGCCTAGCCAATCTAAACATAGCAACCCTTCAGAGGGCATAGCAACCACGTCATTCAAAGTCAAAGTAAAAAAAAAACTTTAATCAAGTAGGCCCATAGGTGGCACTTTTGATGCGTACATAAGAACCGGAACCGGAACCGCATTGCAACAATGCTGCTTAGCGGCAGAAATAAGCATGGCGAATATACTCGTACTTCCCTGGACGAACTCTGTCAAAAAACCTCTACTACCACTTAGATTGAAAAACGATATACTTCTGGCTTTAAAACGATTTATATCGGAGACGAAAACTCATACTATAAAAGACTTCATACATTTGCAGCAATAAGGCCGCCTTTGCATGTCTCCATTGTGTTTTACTGTAAACTCCTTACCTTACGTGCAATAAAGTGTTTCTTCTTCTACGTTTTCGAACAACAAATAAATAAATTTAAAATTGACACAGTGTACATTTTTCTACTAGTCAAGTCACACTCAACACTCATACAACACTCCCGAATTATCGGTTGATCCGTTCGGGAAATACGATACCACAGACACACACACATACATACACACACAGACACGTCAAACTTACACCCCGTCGTTTTTGCGTCGTGAGTTGAAAACAAATGGCCTAAAAGCAACCACACAAAGCAGGAATCAGGTGACCAAGCAATGATACCTTCAAGTTCTGATATAGGAGGCGAACGCAGACGTGCGATCCGGTTTCTTGATGTGGCATGCGGGCGATGAAGGATACGCACCGCTGGTGAGGCCCGATAAACGGGAGAGAGGGCAGCAGAGGGCGGCTGCGTAGGCAGCGCGATATTGCGCGTTCATGATGACGTAGATGATCGGGTTCACGCATGCGCTCGCGTACAGGAGGAGGTAGCCGGCTATGTGGAATACTGTAAGAAATAAAGTTAACTTTTTTAATTTCAAAAATGGAACAAGCTGATGGTATATGTACAACCGTCTCCAATAGACAGGTCTACACTAAACAGGGCATGCAATGAACACGTCCTGCAACGTGGCGCGGGCGCCCTGTGTCCATCAATTGGAGACGTAGGTGTAAGTACTCCAGCAACAACGGTTTTTAGATTGGAATACAGGCATTGCAACAACGCTGCTTAGCTGCAGAAATAAGCGTAAGTAGTACTAAGCTCTGTCACAAATAGTCTTACTAGTTACTAGATACTTCCGTAAATACTACCGTAAGTTACGCTTCCTCCACCGAATTAAGGGTCGATGCATTAAAGTGTAAGTGAATGACCGAAGTACCGGAGTTTGTGTTCTGAAGGATCGCTGCTCAAAGGGCTGGTAAACCTACTGCTTTTAGACACGTTTTTGATTAATTTAGGTTAGGTAATCCAATAGTCATTGGCCGATAAATCCACCAATCATTGATTTATGGAGTTATTTCAGCCAAAATATTATTTTTTTTATTTAAAGAACTTTATTGCCTAATATAGGAAACGCACACAGGATCACTTACTTAAATATAATTATGTGCTTTAGTTTGATTTGTATTGGTTATCACTAAAAGTGATCTCTTCCAGGTTTCAGGCTACTTTAGCTAACGGAATGAGGCAATGAGTGACGGGAAATCGCAATTCTATACATATAATTACATAGATTTAAACTCTATTAAAATACATGGATAATCAATAATTGTAATATTATATATAAATATATATATTTGTATATATACATAAATACACATACATACACGGCTTAGAACTTCGAATGTCATCAGGGAGTGTGAGTTCGTGAGTTGCCGCTTTTACAGTAAAGGACTCCGAATAACTGCGACTGCATTTTACCATTCTTAGAATATAAAAAATACGTCATAATATTTACAGATGATCGTATTACAATGGCCATTGTTTCTTCATCCTGATAATGTAATGAAGCGCGACATTATAGTGAATATTAAAGTTACTATGAGTTGGAATAATTGAAAAGTTTCTACAGTTGCTAATGAAATTATTCAGATATAAGGCGAGGAATTCGTAGATTAATTGACTATGAAGAACTCGGTTTCATTCTTATCGGAGCATAATAACTTATAGAGCAATAAAAAAGTACCTACTCTAGTTGAGAATTAAAACCATTCATCTCCGTTTTTCTGAACAATAATTTTTGTAGGTACATCATTTTTTATGACATATTTTATGACACAAATGATGTACAAAAGTAAGCCAAAGTAACATCAAGCCAATCGTTGATTTGGTTTGGTCCAATCAATTAAGTACCAGCACGGCTAGCTTGGGCAGGAGACAATTATATCCTCGGGGAAAGGATATAAATTTATTTTCTCCCACAGCTTTATCAACTCTCAGAGCACTGTGCACAAGTGGAAATGATAAGAATATGTGTATTAATAAACGGGGGTAAACTTCTCCTATTCTCCTAGCCCTGCAAAAAAGGAAAAAAGTACCAGATGCTTACCAGGGTAATGAACGTGACTATCAGCAACTTTCGCGATGGTAATAGGGAGGTAGCAGACAAGGAATGAGAGGAAGATAGCCAGCACCATCTTCGTTATCCTCCATTCGTTGCGACGTGCTTTGGTTTCTCTTGTATCCTTGATGGTAGAACGCTTATCACTGCCATTATTGAGGGTTCCAGGGATATTGTGTTGCGAGCGTTGATGCTCACGCATCCTTTGCTCTGAACTGTAAAACAAACAGAGTTTTGTTTACTCATGCATTTTTAATTGTTTAGTCGTACTACGTAGGCATATCCACGGGATAGCATAGTATGCCTGCTAACCAAAAAGCGGTCGTATCGCATCATGTTCAAGTTACATCGTCGCAGCGAATTCCGACGGCAAGCTTTATATCATGATGTGATACATTTTTTACAACGCTTCCTATGGGAATTAATTGTACAAATCGGCCGAGCATATTTAATAAGTTTAGTTTTAATATTATAATAATTAATAACTCTAAGACTAATAAATTTATATAAGTCTTAACATCGTTTTATTCTGCACCTTGCTGCGACCCTAAATATAGGTGTCGTGACAATAAAACTACGTTTAGCTGTTGCTCTGGTAGTTCGTTCGCATTACGGTAATTCAAAATCTCGTGGTAAACTTTTGTTTTCCTGGAATAAAAATTTTGGGTCCTTTTAATTCTATGCCAAAACAAAGTTGATTGGTTGCTTTAGTTAGAGTGTGAAGGAGGGACAAACAAACATACATACAAACACACTTTTGCATTTATAATATTAAGTAAGGATTAGATACTGCTAGATATTTTTTGGGTACGGCGACAAATAAAGCGGGATCCATGTCTTATGAATCTACGTCTCTGAAATTAGAAGTCAACGGATCACTCTGCCTGTTAGGCGGTCTCGTAAAAGTATCCTAATAAAAAGTCCAGTAAAACGTACCAAAAATGTTTCAATGTTCAGACGGATCTTTTTTTTATTTGACCACAAAATAAGCATTTGTCGCCTGACCCCCATAGATACGAAGGTAGACAATTTAACAGCCCCGTAAAGCCAAATATAGTATAAAAATGTCAACTCCCTATTTGTTCTTGCCATAAAGATAAGGAACGCGCTTCAGAGCATAAAACATTCATATTGCGTACCTTTGGAGCGCGTATTCAAGTGAACCGAAGTATTCAAAGCTCATTAGCTGTGGTAAATTCTAAGCACTAAGAAGCTTAAACATGTCTTTTATGTTTCGAGCTGAACAGACCTAGTATATTAAAAGCACATTACAAGTTTTAGATATAAGTTCGTTCTCATCATAAGACTCTTCAAGATCCATTAAAAGTTTCAAAGCAAGTATTTCAATTTTCAACATGGCGTCGCAAACGACGGGCATTTATGTGAATTAACAGTCATTCCATAGTTTTATGGATAAGTCGTCAAATGTCTCGCTTATATCTTCCTACTACGAGTAGTATTTGAATATGATTGTGAATTATTATATATGTATATACACAGGTATTTTCGTCTTCATGATCTATTACAATTGAATTTACAAGCACGTCGTAAAAAATAATTTTTAAACCAATTAAACCGTTGAGCAAAAGGAAATGGCGTGTTTAGAAAAATTATAATGATCCGCGGATAATTTTCACTCAATCTAAAGAATTCGCATTTTCAATATTTATGCAGACGATTCTTTTTTCTTTACTTTGAATTAAGGGGATTTAACCAAGAATGCTATTAATCAACATCAAAAATATCAGTAACTATAAACATACAACATGTAGCTAAAGTGCGTCCAATTTATCTGCGGACTAAATTTAAGCAAACAAAGGTCCGGCCGTTCGCTTAGTGAACGGGTAAACAACATTTTAGTCTATTGGTAAAATTAAAATGGATTTTCAATATTATTATTCAGTAAAAATATAAAAGAAACTAAATATGTTGTTAACCTCTACTATACTAAAAAAACATAACCTAATTTCATCCAAAATATCCACGACCTGTCATTTGTTTGATTACATTTGGTCCGCGGATAAATTGGCTGACACTTTAAGTAACAAGTTAATTAATACCTGTGGACGACCCAAAATATTCTTGCGTAGCAGATGAAGATAAGTAGAGCAGGAACGATGAAGGCTATTACGAAGAGTGCAGTCTTCGCCGAACGACCGTTATCGTCCGGCACTATGGAACAGGTGCCCAATTCTTTATCGTAGTCGAATTTACCTGTTGGAAAGATATTGATTAAATATCATTATTTATGTACTACCTGACAGCATAATTGGGCTTAGAGATTTATTTATTTATTCATGAGACACACCAGCAATTCATTGTAACTACATTCATAAAAAAAAATTAAATTATGGAATACTAGAGGAATATAATACTTTTGTGTTTGTACTGACTTGTGTTGTTATTTTAAAAAAAGAGTTGCTAATTTACAATGACTTCAGAAATGAGTTTAGAAGAAAGCCCTTCTTCACGTTTAGGTTTCATATTATTGTTAGTGTATATAACACTATTTATTATTGTTTTAAAATGTTTATTATCATATGATGTGTGCAGACTACAATACCTTTACTATTTGCTGTATTCTTAACTCAAATTCTGACTGCACGACTATAATTACAGTGAATGTCTCTCTCATCGGGCTAAACTAAACAATTCTATTTAGTTTCAACTTACAACAGACGGGTTTAAGATGAAATGTAAATTCATATGTCTCTAAGGAATACAAAGGTAATTTAGGAGCTTAATAGCTATTTTCATTTAATAGGCCTTCGTCTAGGTATCCATCTGGGGTAGCCATCTTTAGGTGTGCACAAATACATGTTGGTTTGTTTTCGAACGTGAAAGGAACTATACCTGATTTACATGAGAGCATTTTAAATTGTAAACAGTTCATCCATATGTAACCACCAAGTTGCAGTTTATTTCTTTCTTCATGTTTTTGTTACATTAAGAAAAAAGAAAGAATGTATAGTAAAGAAGAAAGAAAAGAAGAAGAAAGGAAAGAAGTAACAAATCGTGCCATATTACATCATTACATGTTTTCCCGACGCTCCGTTAGTATCAACCAGAATTAACTATTCTCACCATCGTCATTTTCAGTTTTGAGTAAGAATATATTCTAAATCATGGTAGCTCTAGCAGTCTATCATCTGTCTGAGAAGTTATATTGACCTATGCAAATGTAAATAAAGACTAGACTATTAAAATTGTTACGTTCTTTAGTGAGCTACATGTTGTCATTTGTATAACACAAATTTTCTACCGCGCTATAATTATTTTCAGCTTCAGGAGATTTGAACATTTATAATCGTACGTTAATGCAAAACGCTTTTATGCTAGATAAAACTAACTGTGTACTTAAACGTTTACGGTATATCTTTATTATTGCTGATTTAAGTTTGATGTTTCTTTTTTATCTGGTGAATAGTCTTGGATACGTGTTTATTGATTTTTAATAGGTTTACTTTTCAAAACTTATTTCATGTTAAAGTGAAAATACCACATTTATCGTTTTATACTATTATCAATTTCTATTAAGCTAGACTAAGCTCTTCCCACGAGTGAGTATTTTCAGCTTTGAACATCACATAATAATAATAATAATAATAACATATAATAGCTTTATTTACATTCCTTACAATTAATTACCTTACTGGCTAAATATAATAGAGTTAAATATAATTTTCCTTAATCCTAATTTCTTATTTTCTATTTATAATGTTTTCTTAACTTAGTAATATATTGCCCTTATTGTACTTACACTATCTAATTTAGAACATTTATGTAAGGACCAACAGCGGCGGTAAAAGCCTCCTCCATATTTCTCCATTTGCACCTGTCCTTTGCAAGAGTACTCCATGTCTTACCCGCAACTTTCGCGATGTCGTCCTCCCATGTTTTCAATGGCCTACCTGGTCTTCTTTTCCATTCCATGGGATGCCAGTTGGTTACAATTTTTGTCCATCTACTATCTTGACATCTTTGAATGTGACCCGCCCACAACATCACATACGGATACGAAAATATAGATTTCATATTCAAATTCTGGGAGGGAGCAAATTCGACTCCCAGCATGCACCTCTAACTTTTCTAAGAAATGTGCGTTTCTAAGTAATTAAAATATCACTTGCTTCAATTGAAGAAGAAAAGATCGTGAGGAAACCTGCATGCCTAAGAGATCTCCATAATGTTTTCGAATGTGTGTGGAGTCCACTGATCAGTTAGTGATGTCATACATACCCCAGACTCCAATAAGCGTCGGAATCTGCATCCCGTACGAGAACATCCACGAAAAGACGATCATAAGCGCTATGTTGTGTTTACGGTACACCCTCGCGTACCAGCTGTGGTGGGCAATCATTATGTACCTGAAAAAACATATTCAATCAATCAATCAAGTCATTTATTGCAGAATAATGGGTAACCACCATCATTATATCAATTCATTACCGGTCCATTACAGGGCACGGGTATCCTACCACAATGAGAAGGACTTAAGACCGTAGTCCACCACGCTGGCTCAGTGGGGATTGGTGGACTCCACCCTCCTTTAAGATCATTATGGATAACCCTCAGGCATGCAGGTTTCCTAATGATGTGTTCCTTCACCGTTGAAGCAAGTGATATTTAATTGCTAGAAACGCACATAACTTAGAAAAATAGGAGGTGCGTGCTGGGATTCTAACTCGTTCCCCGGGAGTAAAGTTGAAGTTCTACCCACTGGGCTATAAGTCCTACCATCTGGGCTATCCTATTACGATCTTATTTCTTGCATAAAAAATGGTATCCGTAACAAGTTCTGAAATATTCTACGCCGTATGGCGTGCTATATTGCCGAAATTGATATAAGATATATTATTATTATTTATTATAAGATATATTAGAGATATCAGATAATCAGATATACATATTAGCCAATCTGATGATGAGTAAAAAACCGTCGCCTATGAACTGAGCAACTCTTCGAAGGGTATGGTAAGACCACATCCTGCAAAGTGACGCGCTGTGTCCTGTGGCGTAGGTGTTCAGCTCCTTGCTATTTATAACACTATTATTTTGAGGTATGGCAGACATTAATCATCGTCTCAAATGACACTGTCTTAAGACTATAGGATAATATAATCTACAACTGTCCTAACTCTTCTGTGCATAAATATACAGTTGGATAAGTTAAGGGCTTAGTAACACCTGAGCTGTTGCTCAGAGATGTTCCCAGTTTTAGCTACAACTAGATAAATGTACAATTTACCTAATCTTGTTAGTATTTATGAGTGAACTTGTTACTGTTGCGGCCTTAATGTGTATTTTATACAGGGATAAGTGAGGCGAGCACTAAATTGCATAATTAATTGTACCTTACATAAGGATACGTAGGTTTACTGATGCTTGATTCTATTATGGCCCCGCTTCACTTTTTTGACACTTGCTTCATTGGATTCCTAAGGTGCTTGAGTTTAGCCCCGCATTTTGCTTTAGCACCCTGGGACCCTATTGATTAATTTAGACCTAATTATACCGTTGAAGCTTCACGTGATGAGGCAAGCTAAACTCAGCTTATGCGTTAAACTGATTCAGAGCTGCGGTTTGAACATTTAAATTTACTGCACACCGTAATTTTAATTCACTTTGTTTCCAAACTGAATTATGATATTAGTCCTCGGTCTGATTTTCCTCGAACAGTGTGAAAGGTTCCCAACTAAGTAGACAATTATAGAAAATTCCAAAAGAGAAAGGTTTGACTACACTATGTAGACAATTTGAAAAGAAGCACAGGAAGTCGCTTAAAGTAAACTGCCTGACTATTGTGTGAGGAAATCCCTGCAAAAGATGAAATTGTATTCAGCAGTAGATGTCCAACGTTCAGATGATGTCGACGATAAGATGATGATGAAGGTACGCCAAGTTATCAGGTCATACATTAACATATGACTTTCCGTATTATTTCCGTAACCATTATAGAAATACGTAAACTTATCGATATAACCGATTACTGTCGTCAATTAGTTACGGATTTTAAATTTAGATATTAAGTCTAAGCAGACTTAAAATCCAAACTGCACACCAAGTTGCCACAGAAATTATAGTCCTATATTAACTATTACGATCAAAATAATCGAGTAATTCAATTACGATTTTTTTATTTACGCATTGTTCATAATTTTCCACATAAAATATAAAATTTGATATAAATTATCGCAGCTCGTCATAGAGACCGTAACTGATTTCTAACCTCAAATCTCATAATAACGTCGTCATAAGTAGCGGGTTGCATGTGGAAAGAAAAGGTGGAAGATATAGACAAAAGCTGAACGTTCCCGTATTTCATGTCTACATGATTTCGTCTGCATTAATAAAATATCATATTTTCAACACCTGCGGCTGGTATAAATTGACTTTGGATAATTTTTCGCATGCATTGCCACAAATTGGCAGAAGTTCTAACGCTATTTCCAACCCTCTTCGTGTACAAACAAAAGCTATTTTATATAAACTTATCTATGACGTGAGAATAGCATACCTGAAATTGGATTACTGAATCGTTGGTATTGAAATATGTAGAGTACTTTCTGTTGAAACTCTTCGAAAGTTAGAATACAATATTGAAGGCATCTGTTTAAACCACAGACTAATTTTTGGAAAAATATATTCATAGTTCATACTTTATATTGTTCGTCTCTATCTACGAGTAGGTACCTACACAAATAGAATTAAGAACATACAGAATCCTCATTCAGCCATTAGTGCATGCGAGTATTATCTCCAATAACAGTGCAAACGCCCCACGCAAATCTTACTTCACGACCGCGGAATTATGCTAGCTCACATCATAAAATGGGGAAAACGGGAAAATTTACCCATTTTCACCATGTTTATGGTAAACGCTCAGAACATTAGAGGTAAAATAATTACTATCAACTACAAAATGGAATGAAGTAACTAACCGCCTGTTAGAGAAACGCTTCTAAAGAGGAATGGTTTTTGACGCTTCAATATTAGTCGTGTACACGGTTTCTGTATGTTCTTAATTCTGTGCCTACACCTATATCATTTTGTAACCAAATATTCGCATTTTCGTTCGCAATATTTCCGAAATTGGTATTCGCCCGTGCATATTGAATATTCACATTCAGATGTCTGACAATTCATTGTTCCTAACCATCTATTCTCTCGGAAACTAGATATCTACCTATCGTTGTGAGCATTATTCGTTTGCTATAAGGTTTTGCTTATATTCCACTACAGGTTAACGCTTGGCAGTGATGATGCAGTGTAAAATGGTAACGGGCTAACCTGTTAGAGGAATGGCAGTTATATTAAACCCACAAGTCGTATCTACGCGTCATTGTACTGAAACTCTAAATCGCAAAGCGGCACGTCTTTATCGGTAGAGTTGTAACTAGCCACGGCCAAAGCCACCCACCAGATACAGTGGAGCAGTATATAATCACCTCATCAACCTATTACCAGCCCGCAACAGTGCACGGGTCACCTCCCACAATGAGAAAATGGTAAAGCCGTAATCCACCATGCTCGCCCAGTGCGAATTGGTGAACTCCATACACCTTTAAGAACATTATGTAGATCTCTCAGGCATGAAGGTTTCCTTACGATGTTATCCTTCGCCGTTGAAGCAAGTGATATTTTAATTACTTAAAACGCACATAACTTAGAAAAGTTAGAGGTACGTGCTGGGATTCGATCTCGGCCCCCGGATAGCGAAGTCGAGCTCCTACGCAATGCGCTATCACTTATTGCCAGTATATTGTAACTTCTACATATTATACTATTAACAGATATGACACGAAATCTGCTCTAGGAGAATTATTATCATTCAAGTTTGACCATGAAAGACGATGATGCACCGTTGTCCCTTGACCTAAAAGGAACTACTGATATACTTCATCCATTAATAGTTTATATGCGATTGATATGTATGTCACATATAAGACTCGCGTGCTTTGAATCTGCTTACGGAAGAATGGCGTGTGCTTTCTTTTTGAATAATCTAAGGTTTTTAATCTGTTCATTTAACTCCTAAACTACTTATATAATGTTGATAAATATAGAAGGGTCGTTGTTATAGTTTCATGTAATTTGTGGACTCAGAAGTTAAAATGGCTGCCACTAAACGCCGTATTGGGACAGTAAAAAACCGATTGTCAGACTGATGGCGCCTAATTGACTAAGGGAAGCGAAATCTGACAGTTCACTTGGGGGTATTGCATTTTATCTGTCTGTTTATCAGAGCCCTATATTACTTCTGAATAAAGATCTTAACTCCAAATTCTTGACGAATTCCTTGATGAATTGAATTTACTTACCTATTCAAAGTAATGAGGGCGATGCTCAATAGCGAAACTCCGACGTTTCCGTAGCGCAGAAACGGTACCATCTTGCATAGTGCACCCCCGTGGGACCACGTCTGGGTCCAGAAGCCGGATATGGCAAACGGGAGCACGACGGCACAGAATAGGAAATCCGCAATGCATAAACTGAAATAGAAAATATCAGGTGGTAATTTATTCATGTTTGTATACTCTTCGATGGAAATATCCATTGTATAGTCTGTGGCATACCTATTTGTGTAAGCTTTAGGACTTGTGGAATCTTGCGTTCTTATCTGCTCCTATTCAAGTTACTTTACATACTTAGATTGGCTTAATTTAATATTTAAAATGTATCAATGACGGAAAACATTGGTTTAGGTTGAAGCATATAACATAGCTCCTTTATGTAGAGTGTGGAATGAGTAAGCCTTTGTTTTGTCCTTATGCATACAGAGTTTGTATCGTAATCGCAACTTTTTTCAATGAATCATAGAGTATATTGCAAATAAGAAACTAATACTAATAATACATTAATAAGAAGTTATTTGAAAATAATTAAAATTAAATTTCTAAAATGTTTTATTCATCTAGATCTTATCACAGGCACTTATGAAGCGTTAATACATTCAACATGTTATCACTAATGTTAGGTGATTGTGATAACTGCATTCGTTAACTTTAAACAAAAAGCTAGGAGGTTCCAAACGCGCCCTGGTCTAAGAAGTGCCCGCAACAAACTTAGCTTAGGTTTTTTTTTGTTATCACCATCTCACAGTCGAGTTAATGTGTTAGAGTATTTCATACCCAAACATTTTTATCTAAACTTTGATCTTATTAACAGACATCTTAAGAATTTCATCAGGTAATTTGTTTTAAAATTATATACCCTTAAATGAATCACTTATTTTATACAGTCTAGTAATATTAAGTAAATATTTTACCATTTCAATCTTTATCGTTTCCCGTAAAAATCTTACAACAAGTAGCGCAAGTACCAAAAATGTACAAAATAATTAAGTCGTGACAAAGGTTCAACTATAAGGCAAGGCACTAATTTTTATTAATTGTTTGGAACCAAAATACAAAACAATATATCAAATAGGCGGGTACTAAATGTTTGGTATATCTACTCTATTAGATACTTTGCGCGCAGTTTGATGCAAACGGAATATTTTGTATTTCCGGTTAAAAAGTATCCAATATCCGTCTCCAGTGTGCACGTTATCTCTGTACCAAAGGAGATTAGTACGCTATGATGTAACCAAAAGCTGATTCGTGCGGATTTTTTTTTTTGTTAAAATATCTCATGTGCGATATGATATGCTTTAATATGATTATTTTTTACATGTAACTATTTGTTAGCTCACTGCTTGAATAATTTTGCACTTTTTAGCTCATAAGACCATTACATGTACACAGTTTATGCAATAAATGAATTATGAATTGTGAACAGAAAAAAAATTATCAGCATTTCGACTAATTAAACAAAAAAAAAAACTAACTGCAAATACTTTTTGCATTGCACTTTTGATGAAATTAACGATGCAGCTTAAGAACTAAACAGTTCTTCCTTTCATACATTTATTTCCATTCATTTTGAAGTGCGGCTGGTATGTTGAACGAGGGAACTGACTGTCTTCCCAACTTAGGACTAGCGAAGTAATAAAAAGTTAATATCCAACTAAGAGCTAATCCCGCTAAAATTCACCTTTTCCCGCAAAATAAATAAGATCTTCACTCAAGTAAGTTAACTTACCTTATAATAAATGCAGCGGCCACGTTTCGTACTTTAGGGCATTTGAGAAGGGCAACCACCGTGAGCAGGTTACCGAGCAGCCCTATGACCATGATGACGCCAGTCACGATTGCCGCAAACGTGAGCAGAGTCGGGGAAAACCTATAAACCAAATGTAGTTTACATACACTTACGTTTCTATGTATGTCTGTTTAATTCTCACGGACACAACTGTTTGATGTGTCCGTGAGAATTATGATAATATGCTACGAAAAAATATCCATTTAATGTGGACGAAGCAAGCTGGCTGTCAAGGCTGTCAACTATATTATATATCGTTCCCAGTGTTTAATTTTTTAAATTCAATTTTGTTTATTAAATTCACTTTATTACACCAAAACACAATAAAAAGTTTAAAAAGATTAAAATTGGAAATATAAGGCAGGTACAAAAGGCGGCCTTATCGCTAACAAGAAATCCCAATCACAGAAACAAGAGAAAAGTTACAGTATAGGTGTACATAAAAAATTAGGCCCAAATTAGAATAGATTTAACCATTGAGATAAATCACAGATATCTATGAATACGTATACAACAAAAAATAAGTTGTTTCATGTTAAATACTTAAAAAATATTTAATAATATATTACAACATAAGTATAAATATAGTATAGTAATAAGCAGAGAAAATCCGGCTTATTATTGTATTTCCGTTGTTACCGGTAATATCTAGTCTTAAATAGGCGCTATTTTTTTTTTTAATAAGTTAGAACTAAGAAATAAAGAGGTATATTGATGAGCAGAGATGGGCAGATTCTCATGCCATTTCGTAGATAGTTACAATTCGTAGGTAAATACAAACATTTTATTTACGGATTGATTGATAGAAAACAGTGTCTAAATTGAAATCTAGATCATTCTTATTACCTATTTAGTAATCTATTCGAATCTGAAGGCTGCAAGAATCATCATTTTTATTTTCTCTAACTCGGCCAGACCGACTTAGAAAGGAAATTAAAGGTACAAATGAAAATTGAGGTAAAGCGAACAAGAAAATCAGTCGAAATGTTATAAAGCAAATGAAGATTTAAATTTGAGCGTTTGAAGGGGAATAAAATTATTTTACTACAACATTTTATGTAAAGCCAATTTAAATATTATGAATAACATTTTATATTCTTTATAGCTCAGGTCCACAATAATTATGCTCGCATTTGATATGCAGACGAATTTGTTTGTGGGAAACGGTTCGAATTTATAATCTGTGTTAACGTTACAAGCGAGAGTTTTCGCGCCGCTCAAGTATGGATCACGAGGAATTGGATTCGATTCCAGGGTCGTGCAAAAAGACATTGACGCTAATTGTCTTCGATGCAAAATTAAACTAAATTATTTGAGTAGCATAGTTGGACTATGAAAGACCTATTATAAAGATCACTGGCGCAGAAGTAAGCGTGTGGTCTTAACAACACGGCGTCCCGATCAATTCCCGGCGGATTAATATCGTATTTTTTTTAATTTACAATTTTCACTCGTCTGGTATGGCTCCGGCCGTGGCTAGTAACCACCCGTTGACTCGCCGCCAAACGATTTAGCGTTTCGGTACGAAGTCGCGTCGAAACCAATTAAGATACATGCCATGCAATGCCACACTATAATATGGAATTATTAATATAATTTTCAGAATATATCATGGAATCCCGCAAAGGCTTTAGCCCCATTTTATCCAATACTATCACACCCCTAACAGGTTAGCCCATTATGATCTTATAAGGCATCGTCACTTACTAACGGGTGAGATTGCATTCAAGGGCTACCTTTTACTAGATTAAAAAGAAACCCAGTCTGTCTCTAGGTTTCAGTTCAAACTTTAGATTCAAATACAAAATATTAATGCATATAATAAGAAAATAATTAAAATGCAGATTTGAGTCTGCATTTTTTATAATTTTGTAGTCGCATACCTTTTTATATTCCCGCCCAAATAAACGATTATTTCTTTCGTTCCTTTATTTCAATAGCCCTCAGATTGTTTTTGCGGGCACAAAAGAAAACTTCTAAATGAAAGCGCAAAACAGGAAGCCTTTTTACATCACAGGATATTTTATTATAGGCATCTGTTTTATTCAGAAAACGAAGTAGGTACGGGTAATTTAATACTCATACTTTCTCAATGGGCCTTACAAATATTTAATGTCTTTTAATGCCTTTTTTATTCGACTGCACCGTTGAATGCAATCTCACCTGGTATGTGATGATGCAGTCTAAGAAAGTAGCGGGCTACACCTCTCAGGGGTAAAGCAATTATTTAATACTAGCTGTTGCCCGCGACTTCGCCTGCGTTTGATTTTAATTTTTGATGGGGCATTAAATTTAGTTGTAGATCTAAAAAAAAAATTAAGTATGTAGTATCGCTAAGCCTTAAATGAGGGGTTTGCTACTGTCCGCTGAGGAGTTCTGTCCTCTATCTCCAACGACAGTTTGGGCAAAATTAAACACTTATTATAACCTCTATAGTACAAAAATAATTATATAAATCGGTTATAATTTGTCGGAGTTACGGTGTAAAATCGTCAAACACTCATCCCCTCTCCGGCGGGCGGGCGGGCGGGATAAAAAGTATCCTATATTAAAAGCGTAAGAGCGTAACAAACAAACTTACATTGACATTCATAATAGGGATTATTTCTTCTTTATTTATTTATTTATTTATTCAATTACAATGTCATATACATTACATAATTACTATACTTTCAAAATAGAATGTCAATCTAATGTTCTCGTAGGTACATACATTTAAAAATGAACCCTGTGCCCTCACAAGGTTCGCTGTAACCGGATTGAGAGGCGGACTTATCGGCGGTCAATATTAAATATTCTCATTTGGGAAGTCGTTTATTTTATAATAAGCTTTCTCCAGCAAGTATTGTTTAACCCATATCGCTTAACAAGTCGTCTTTGTCGGTATGGTGGTAACTAGGGATTATTCCCAAACCCTCCCACATGATACAATGTAGGGAGACTTACTGTAGACTTACTCTAGGGTGTTTAGAGTAAGTCTAGAGTCCGATTGGCGCAATGGGTAGCCACCCTGCTTTCTGAGTCCAAAGCTGTGGGTTCGATTCCCACAACTGGAATATGTTTGTGAGATGAACATGAATGTTTTCCAGTGTCTGGGTGTTTATATGCATAGTATATGTATTTATGTATATTATTCATAAACAAATATTCATCAGGCATCTTAGTACTAATAACATGATGTGTGTATTGTCGTAGTATATTTATTTATTTATTTATTTGCTAGAGGTTGCTACCGATGATATAAATTAATAATATCTAAAAAAATAGCTTTCTGCACTCCAAATCTTACACCCAAGGTGTGCTTTTACAAGTATTATTGTTATTCTTTAAACTTAGCGTCTAATACGTACGCTAACTTGAATGAAGGAATGAATGAATGAATGAATACACTTTTATTGTACACCACATAAACATATAGTAATATTATAAGTAAAAATTTAACAAAAAGTATACAATTTCCTACTTTTGAAGCCATAAGTCACCATCATCATCATTCACAGCCACACACAGGAAGGTAACCACCACATAAACCACCTTTAAAAAACAAAAAATACCTATAAAAAATACCTTTTACTGCTGGGCATAAAAGAGCATTAGAGAGAGGTATTTTTAACTAAAGACGCTCAAAGCTACAACAATTCAACATAAAGTAAAAACGTTTGATTAGATTATGATGTCTCTCTAATTATAATATGACCTTAATTTTAAATACCTGAAGAAATCTCAGACAGAGAGTTAAATTTTATTTATTTGTTTTATATTTGCTGATAGTAGATTATAGTAAGTAATAAATTTAATGTAAATTTTTATGATAAAACATTATTTGTTTTGAAGTGAAAGCAAGCTTTAGTTATATGTATTAACAAATTAATTATTTAATTCAGAATTATGCGGTGTAATTAAACTTTCTTCCGAAATTAATTAATAGGGACCTCTAGGATTGTGCAAAGACTATGGCCGGATACCTTTTGTACTCCAGTTTTGTAGTGGTACAAGAGATGGTGATATATTTGTTGAGAGTGTATAAACATAATATATTTAGAAGGTTATTTCAACGGCACAATACTTGCTCAGAGAATGGAGATTGGAGCCCCAAGGTGCTGGAATGGCAATACCGCACCGGTAAACGTAGGATTGGTTCCCCACTAACGACTAACGAGGTTGACAGACGACATCAAACGAGTCGCTGCATGGGAGCCGCTGGAAACAAGCGGCCTAGAACCGTGGATTTAAGAACTCCCTACAAAAGACCAATGTCGAAATGATGTATTTAAAATTGTCGTAAAAAAAATCGTATTAATTTAAAATACTAAGAATGAATATATAAAAGAATTCACTTTTATTCTACATCAAAGAAAAAAAATTGTTACTAAGATAAATAAATATAAGCAAGAGGGTACTAAGTAATGTACAGAAGATTTTTAATAATAAAAAAAATTAAGTATGCAGGAACCTTAATAATTTTAAAGTGCTTGGAATCAATATTAAAAGAGAAATAATCTATCATAATACCTATCTAAGAATTGGCACTAGGTAACGTGTAGAAAGCCTAAACAATTTTTTATTCAATTTAAATGCAGCGAATTAGCTGGCTACTTCTCTTCTCTTATCTTTGTCTAGCACAGTTGCTAGTTCTTTTACACAAATCTCGTGGGCATCATTCCGGGGTAAAATTGTAATCCTTTCAAATCCTCACATCCATTTTACGTCTTCTCAATCTTTCACGTTTATAGTAAAAGTACAATGTGGGATAGTATCTTATAATTTTTAGAGCGTGTCGCTATTTTAAGAATTGCTAAGGTCAGCGTTCTTGCTATTGGCTCTCAGCCTACAGCTGTTACATGAAAATGAGCAAGTTTTGAAGTGTCAAAACCGTTGTGGAATTACTTAAGAGAGTTAAATTGAAGGGGCATGAAGGTACATTGAATTTAAATTATACTATAAGACTCGTTGTTAAAATGTGTTCCCCATTTATTTATAAAGGGAAAGTGTGAGAAAAGTGGTTATAATTTTTAATTGTATTTTCAAGTGTAAATGGTTTTTAAAATACATAGTTTACCTACAGATTTTATGGGAATTGCTAGTCATTTTAAATACTTTGTGACCACGCGACGTATGTAGGTATACGGGACGAGATCCATTCTATTTGGTGACCTACTCGATAGTTTAAATGCGAGAGTGTGTCTATATATTTGTTTGTTTGTTATCTATGCTCTGCTTAGCCACAGCACCGAACTTCAATTCATTCTAATGCTTGTTTAAGACTTTTATCTGTGCCAACTGGGCACAAGGTAATTCACCAATGTCTTGTAGATGGAGAATGCACGAAGGAGCACCGATCTTGATGAAATTGGATACTTTGACTTTGACTTTATTTTTTTTGATTGGGCTGAGTAATTGGTTTACTTTTGCACGACGGAAAAAAGACAACTTGTAAAAGGGACATGGGATACTATGATACTTTTTATCGCGGAAATCTGGAAGGTTCTCGAAAGATTTATGAAAATCTGACAAACACTCGGACAATTCTCTATGGACACCACACAATGACACTTTATGACAGTGTCATAAAGAATGCACTATAAACCTAACATACCTACTTATTATTGAATATCATCATCGACCCCTTACACTTCAGAGCACGAGTCCTCTTAGGAATTAGGATGAGAACAGTTTAAGCCTTGACAACCACGCTTCTCAATTGGACATTTATTTGTTTTTTGGCGGCAAAACAACTCTCGTAGCCGTAGGTCTGCGCACTGTAAGATAATTATGTAGACTACCTTCTCGGTTTATTTTCACGACAATAAACGATAAAATGAATAGAGATAATTATCCGTCTTTGCAAATCTTAGCGAATCCACCCTTAGTCATTATATAGACAACATTTAAAATGAATTATTTATTTGTACACCACTATGAAGTTAAAAAAAAAACAATAGAAATACAAAGACAGAAGTAGAATACAAAAGGCGGCCTTATTGCTTAGTAGCGACCTCTGCCAGGCAACCTTTGGATTAGGACAAAATGAGCGAGAGCGGACAGGTGGTGTAAAATTATATGTATTAAAATGAATTATCTCGCCTTCCTTGAAATTTGTCCACAACGAAATTTAATCGAATCTTTTCCAATATGTAGATATGTGTAGCACAGAACAGAAATGTAATACGTACTTCGATAGTTCACTTTGCTGCACGTTTGTGTTGTCTTCTGTGAAATTGAAAATATCCGAATCCGCCATTTTGAATATCTGCAACAATACAAATAAAACTTTATTAACATTTAGCTTCCAATTCATATACTTATTAAACGGCCGACTGGCGCAGTGGGCAGAGACCCTGCTTTCTGAGTCCAAGGCTGTGGGTTCGATTCCCACAACTGGAATTTCCTTTGTGTGATGAGCATAGGTGTTTTTCAGTGTCTCGGTGTTTATATTTATTTTCTGAGTGTTTATGTATGTATAATTAATAAAAATATTGATCAGTCATCTTAGTACCCATAACACAAGCTACGCTTACTTTGGGGCTAGGTGGCGATGTGTGTATTGTCGTAGTATATTTATTGTTATTTATTACTAATTCTTTCGAATCAAATTTACGGCGCTGTCCTACATCATGTTGGTCAGTTTTTAAATAATTTTTCAAAAATTTAAACTAACTCAAGCCTAGAATAAAGTTGATTGGTTGGTTAGTTAGGGAGTAAAGGTAGGACAAACAAATAAACAAACACACTTTCGCATTATGCAGTCTAAATTCATTTATTTAAAGTAGGCCTAATATAAGCACTTTTGAAACGTCAAGTCTGTCTGTAATGAATCTAATAATGGTTCGGAAGGCAGATTCTACCGAGAAGAATCCGGCAAGAAACTCAGCAGTTGCTCTTTTCAATCAACAATTCATTTTTCTATCTTGCGAGAGATGAAAGCCGAGCCGGATGCTTCCAAGCAACCTTGTCATTAAGAAATTCATCAATTGTATAATAACCTCGCTGTAATAAATGTGTTTTAACACATTCTTTAAACTTATGCATTGGTAGGTCCAAAATTAGCTTGAGAATCATATTATAAAAGCGTATACTCAATTCCACAAATGACTTCTGCACGGTTCGCAGACGATATGCAGATGTCACAAGTCGACTGTTTATATCCACTTTTTGTTTATATAGACATTTTTAATATTAGTGAGGAGGAATTAACCTAGTAGCCAACCTACACTTATGACTCGACTTGAATATCTTCATATTATAAGTGCACTTTGAGTCAATCCTAATTGTAGAGGTTACAATAAATTGTCCCCGTAACCTCAAGATGATGTAACCGGCAGATGTGGAATTAAAGTGATAAGCTAAATGCTAAATTACATATTAAAATAAAGTTTCAATTGAATCCATTTATGTTCTCTTGGAGATGAAAAACAAGGGACATTTAAATTAAAATAATGTTAGTGAGTGGCACCCGACTGTTTCCACGCTACGCCATATTATACGGTGCGACGTCACTACAGATTCATTGATATAGAATTACTTAAATAGTAATTATTTGTTAAGTCTGAATATTTATTGATTTCCTAAAAATATTAATAATTATATAGTTTGTGAAAATACTTACCGGAAACTAATATCGTAAAAATGATTATTGGTTAGTTTTTTTTTGTCAAATATTCTTTATTCATGTAGGCTTATCGAAGCCACTTAAGAAGCTTTCATACATTATGTTTACATAATTGTACGGAGATGATGATAACTTCGTTACCTAAAGCGAGGGTTCCAAACGCGCCCTGGTCTAAGAAGAGCCCACGTTAAACTTAGCCGGGTATTTTTTTTGTTATTACCATGTCAACATTGTAAATGGCATCTGAGCCGTATAAAAGTAAAAGCATTGTATTGTTACACATTGATTCTGTATCAAGTAAATGTAATGAGTAAAAACGAGTATTATTCAAGACTAGCTGTTGCCCGCGACTTCGTCCGCGTTCGTTTTTTTTTAAAGCATGCCGTAGGAACAGTTTATTCGGGAGATGTGTAGCATTCAATTTAGGCGTTGTTTTACGGATATATTTAAGTTGTGTATTCATGTCAAAAATGGGGTGTATTATGAAAATTACTTTATAATTAGACTTTTCAACGAATAATTGTTAAGTAAATTATAAATATGAAGTATTGTAAAGTCAACATCTCCTGAGGATGCTCCGCTTTCGCGAAACGTGCGTAGAGGGTACATTGCCGAGGATCTGTTTGTTGTGGAGTAAACGGATTGAAGTAATTATAAATTACACCATACAGATTCTGCTGCTGTTCGCGGAGTATAGCAAATTAAGCTTAATTTTCATAATATATAATGGATTTCCGCAAAGTAACGCCTACTTCTATCCAAATGGGGGGTAGTTTTTAAAAAGTACTTTTTCAATTTAGATCTCTAAAAAGAACGGCTTTGTTTATGGGTACTGAGTTCTTAAATTTTTAAACTCATTAATTTCTTAATTAACGGAATTGAAATGTATTTTCCTGCTATATAAATACCCTTGATGGCAACACCATTTATTTTAACAAGAATTAATCCCTACTAATATTATAAATGTTAATGTAAATTTGATTGTTACGCTTTCACACAAAAACTACTAAAACAATCATCACGAATCTTTGTACACATATTCCTGAAGGTATTAGAAGTAATATAGGATGCTTTTTATCCCGAAATTAAGCTCAGTTCTCTTGGGAGAGGGGACGAAAGTGTTGACGATTTTACACCAGGCTTAGCTATCCTAAATACATAAAGTGCTGCCACATTTATGAGGCACATGTCTTTCCAAAAACAAAAACAAAAACGGACGAAGTCGCAGGCAACAGCTAGTACTATATAATCTAATAAAATTTTAGAACACAAAAGATGTTAATGCGACCTACCTTATTATATACCCTACTTAGATATTATATACCCTCGCGGACTTTTTTTTATAGGTAATTATGATATATATCGACTGTCATTTGGCGCATTGGGTGGGAGCGACCCTGCTTTCTGTGTCTATGGCCGTGGGTTAGATTCCTTCAACTGGAAAATGTTTGTGTGATGAACATAAATGGTTTTTTCAGTGTCTGGGTGTTAATTATATTAAAATGTACTGTATTTTTTTTTAAAGAAAATATCACATCTATTTTGGCTGCATTTATACACGCATGTGGTGGAGAATGGCTAGTTTTATTTTTATCGGTTGTTATTCATATGTTTATATTTTGTCATGATCTGCCTAGTGTGTTAAAAAAAAAAAAACAATGTGTGTACTGCCGTATTATATTTATTTATATTATGTAATACATATTTTTTTTGTATTATCAATAGTTTTCTGAGCACACTCCAAGTTATAAATTTTATAGGCAACAATTTGATACTTTAGGTTACATTATTGCAATTTTCTTAAGGATCTCAAGTTTTTCAAAAATAAGTTTTAGTCCTCGATAAATGGCTATCCGGACCAGTTGTACCTAAAATAAGCGCGTTCAAGGAAAAAACAAACTCACCAGTTTTATATATTAGTATAAGATAAATTTGTAATTCTAATAAATAATTTAATTTTATTTAGGAATGTAGTTACCATTAATTGCTGTTGTGTCTTATGAATAAATAATTAAATGAATAATAATAATAATAAACCTTTTTTTCTAAAATGTTTGATTTTTCGGATATTAAAACGGCGGTAAAGGCTCCAGAATCTACCAAATAAACTATACGCAGTACAATTATCACTGGAATTGTCTAGTTAACGACAGTTTTAACGATGACTAACAAATGTTTGACCAGGTCGCAGCTGTTAAGCTGCTTTATTTACAATATCCTGCCTAATTTGGAGAACAATAGCACTTTATACCCGCTTGGGAGATATTCCGTTATAATTATACACGCTAATGCTCGCCAGTTCGTATGAAATGTCTCCTTCCGCCATCTTCCTAATAAAGGAAGCGGTTGATTATGCCAAAAATATCTTAAAGGATGGCTTCATACTCTTCTATTAGGATAAGGCCATTTGAATAAATAGGAAATAACGTTACAACTTTTACACTATTTCTAAATTCAAATTTAAATCTTTGACAAATTTGATTTTATAATAAAACATAACAAGTTCCGTGCTACAATCTATGCTATAATTCTATGGTATGCAAATTATAATAACACCTTAATTATAAAATTATTATTCCATTTTATACAAAATGTCAGAAATTTCTATAGCTTATATAACTATACCTTATATACTATCTATACCTTACCTAATACGTACTTTTCCATTTCGATGGTATGACTACCATACTCTCTAATAGGTCCGCTACCATCTTAGACAGCATAATCACTTACTATCAGGTGAGATTGCAGTCGGGTAACTTGTAGTGGAATTTAAAAAAAAATATTTCAATCCGCATTGGCTACCTTAACCTCATTGTGGGAGGAGACCCGTATCCTGTAGTGGGTTGGTAATTGGTTGATATGGTGACGCCGATGTAGTTATGTTACTCACTTTAGATCATATAATTTCACAATACGTAATATTGGGTATAGGTATAATTTCAACTAGACTTTGTGCATGGAACCAGTGGCGTGCACAGGGTTTTCGACCAGGGTATGCATAAAGCAGGTACATGGCATAAAATGGAAATATTCGCCTCCAATACGAGCTATATAAAATGATTTGGGTATGCAGTGCTTTTGTGCATGTATGAAGTGCACGCCACTGCATGGAACTCTAGGCATTATGCTGAAGAATATCTTTGCTTTGCTGATTTCCCTTAGATTGTTTAACAAAGACAATATTTAAATAACAATTTATATCTATAAGAATCAATAATAACTGGTAATAATCCTTGTCCTACTTCAAGCAGCACAGAACGTTTTCCCATTAATCGTTATGTCAATACAATACTGAGGGCGGAAATTATACAAAGCGTAACAAATGAACGCGATACACGCAATTTGAATATCAAATAATAAGAAATTAAGGAGTGAGCTCACAAAAAGTTACCGTAGACGAATGCATTACTTATCGAAGTATAATATATATATGTACTAGCTGTTGCCCGCGACTTCGTCTGCGTTTGATTTTGTTTTTAAAGTATTCAGTATCGCTAAGCTTTAAATGAGTATAGTAGTATATATAATATATAACATGTGACTGCCAATTAATTATAGACAAATAATTTGAAATAAAATCAAATTGCGACTATAATTAAAGATCTAAGCTATCCTATCTCTTAAGTTGGACCAGACTGCTCACGGTGTACCAATTTAATTTTAAATCGGTTAAGTAGTTTAGGAGTCCATCGCGGACAAACATCGTGACAGGAGATTTATATATATTAAGATACATAAGATATGCTTCGCGTCTAGGAGGAGTTCAGCGGCATACACACGCACACAAGAAGTCTTATATATGTATATATTCAAACTCGGATGGACCGATTTGAATTTTTTGGTATACGTTTGGGTGGCACCCTGGATGGTTTAGATTCACAAATTAGCCCGACAGATGGCGCTGGGGTCCGCTAGTATACATATATATATAAAGATAAACGCATTGACATATCGCGAGTAGATTACCTAAACAAATTGCGTACGGATAGTATAAAATAATATTTTTCTACTTCCCTCTTAAGTTATTTAAATAATCGTACACCAGTTGAGAAGACATACCCTGCACTTGCAGTATTGAAAAAGTAATTTGCATTGTTATCCCGGTGCCTAACTGTGGGGTTGCCAGGTATATTTGGGTTTAAGGGTTGTTTGTATATAAGTAACCAAATTTTGTATGTTGGGGTTGCCTGACGGGATATGTTGCGCCTATTTATTTTGTTAAGAACATTTTAACACATTCATACAAATAAATACATTTCATACGCAGGTGAGTCCGTAATGTTATTGATATACTCTCATCAGTTATTTGATCTTATGTTATATCAAATGAACGCTTATTTTACTCTGTATCTCACTGTGTTAGGTTGCCTTATTATAAGATTGGTTCAATCATGGTTGCCTGGATTTGGATTACAATGGATTTTGTTTGCTGACACTCCATATTTTGTTATTGGGCCCTTCATCTGTAAATATCCATTACCTTCGCTCATATTCATGTGCCACTCCTTGGCTCCAGTGAGTCGTGCAGCCTACACAATGCATGTCAATGGCCAGGCGAATAATAAGTTGAACCATTCCAATTGAAACTCATTCACCAGATTATATAATAGACGCTTGTGTGATATGTATTTATAAATAGCTTCATGACATCACGCTCATCTACGATACTTTTCATCATTTATAAAAACTATTAAACTTACTTATTATTCATAATGATAGAGTGATAATTATCTAGAAACGTATCAAATAATTGAAGTCAAAACTTCTTTAGGCGCGTGTGTTTTGTGTTTTAGGCACTTATTGTGTGCAAAAAAATCAAGAATCTCGCGAAATCACCGCATGCTTCCCATGAGTATATGTACTGTGAATAAATCTAGATAGATTTTTATTCGGCTTCTTTCTGCAGTCCCCGAAAACTGTCCCGTATGTTTTTTTTTATAAAACTTATTAATTATTAAATAGATTTGACGGCCTGCAGGCGCAGTGAGCAGCGACCTGGAAAATGTTTGTGCGATGTTTTCAGTGTCTGGGTGTATATCTGTGTAAGTAATATGATGTATTATTTACATTTAAATCAAAATGTTATATTATTTACCGCCTTTCCAAAATAGCTGTAATATTTAAGACTTTTAACACATTTGACGACCTGCCTAGCGTAGCGATGAGCGCTATAGATTTAAGCGGGAGGTCCTGGGCTCAATCGTGCACTTCATACATGCGCAAATGCACTGCCTACCCTAAAATTTCATACAACTTGTATAGAAGGAGAGTTATCAATTTTATGTGATCTTCTGCTTTCTTCCTACCCTGGTTCCCTGGTTAAAACCCCTATGCACGCCACTGGATCCCCGTCGGGGTTATTTGGGGATTTATAATGTCTGAATTTTCTCTGGTCTGGTCTGGAGGGAGGCTTCTGCGGTGGCTAGTTAACACCCTACCGACCGTGTAGAAAGCGTGCTGGTTTAATATAATGGCCATACTCCTAACAGGTTAGTCTATTACCATCTCTGACTGCATCATTACTTACCGGAAAGTGAGATTGCAGTCAAGGGTTAGCTTTACTCTCAAGAGACAGATTTACTTTCACTAAAATATTAATGTCAGTAAAGTCACGAAGTTAGTTTTATTACAGAAAATATTTCCGTTTCACTCTCCAGGCGTCCATATCTCGGTAACTAAGCCGCCATTACGGTTTTCCTACTTTCCTTAAATTGTACATAAAGGACGCAGATTCAGCCTCTTACTTAGACTAAGTGGGGAAACTTTGTGACTGAGTATGGGCTTAGCGCAAAGTTGGTAAAACAACGGACCTACTATTATTTATCGTGTGATACAAATTGCAACGAACAATTATTATGATGATGACAAATATATAGAGATAAATTTAAATCCCACCGGTTCTGCATTTTTGAAGAATTTTAACGAGACGTGTTTTAAAAGAACCTGTATACTTTCCAATTATATCTACTTTTATTTTCTTTCATCATTTTCTTTCTTAGTATTATTCGCTTATTCCAGCTAGACTACGTTAAAGATGTTTTAACATGTCTCCCGTGCAGCTTTATTCGGATTTGGCAAAGTACTCAGACTGTTTTGTTTATTGTATCATGCATATTAGATGTCCCGGGTACAGAATTTAAACGATCCTCTGCTACATTATATAATGTTTATACATTACTGTTCTAGTTGGCTTCGTCTCAGGGTATGTGTAGTTTACTACTAATGCCAGCGAGAGCTTAAAATTTTAAAAGAAAACGTGTGTATATTCTTAGTTAAGGTAAGAGGAGAAGCATATTAAGTATCTTATAATAAATAAAAAATCCTCACTATTTTTCCCAATACTATAAATTCCTAATCCCAGCAATGGGATGGCTCAGCTTGTTGATATCCAAACAATTTTTCAAAGTGTTCGACAAGCCGTGACACCGCGGAACAAAGACTATCAAAAAAGTATTTTTCTTGAAATTTTGGATGTACGAAAAGGAGCGCATTGCGATGTATTTCTAAGACGCCCAGGTTGGGAAGCTTGTACTAGTTACTAGATTCCTTATTTCGACACTAATATTTTGAACACATAAATGCAGTTAATACAATGTTTAAAAGCGGGTTCCAATTTCTAATAATATCAGCTTTTTAAACTGTGAAACAACTTCGTGAATGATCAAGTGAGTTTCTCAGTGTATTCAGCTTAAAAGCTAGTTTGAATAAAAATTAGAGTGGAAATTGAAAGACATAGCATCCGCTATTGTTACCCACAACAAATTAGATCATTTAGCATTTTTAACGCTAGCTAGAGTAATGTTGAAAGTTAGAATCGACTTTCGAAACACAGTGTTACCTACGCTTGGTCTAATAAAAGAAACCAATGTCATTGTAGTATCATTTTGTCTTAAATGTAGGAGTGATTGTTACGTTACTCCAATGGTAGACTTGCTCTACTAAGGACCTCGGGGCCTGGGCTTCAAAAAGGCCCTTTTCGGAATTTTCTCCTTAGATTCTCCAAGAAATTCTTAGCCTAAATTTGGCCTAGTCTCGGTTATTATATTCATCATCATCATCACATCAACCCATTACCAGCCCAATATAGAGCACGGGTCTCCTACATTGAGAATGGGTTAAGGCCGTAGTCCACCGAGGTGGCCCAGTGCGGATTGGTTATTATATTATAGATAACAAATGAAAATACTTTATTGCGGAATGCCTGCAATTTAGCAGCGAGGTACATTAATAAACATTTAATTAAACAGATTCACAATCCACTGTTTGTATAGTCTGTGTTTTTTGTTTAAGAAAAATAAAAAACTAAATAAAAATTACTTTACAATAGAAAGAATAGAAAATATTTATTAGAAAAACTCAGTACAATAAATCTTTGGAATCCTGACCCCTAAACTAGGTTATCCCGTATCTTAGGGGCCAGTGCCTTCCCAAACATTGATTCAATCATTGAGAATAGAATAGAATAGAATAGAAAAACTTTATTGCAACATAACAAAAAAAGGAAAATACAAGGAAAACAGTAATAGTACTTAGTGCTAGGGTGCAAAGGCGGCCATATCACTAAAAGTGATCTTTTAAAGGCAACCTGAGCGTACGAAGCCGATAAAAGAGTGGAAAATGGATGGTGCATAAAGTAAGTTACAAAAAAAACAAAAAAAAAGAAATGTAATATAAACTTACATGAACATACATACTACATTTACATATTAACTACACAAATACCAACATAAATTTATATATACTATGATAGATATATGTGATATATATTTATGCTATTATAAACTTACATACTACTCAATTACATAGATAAGTAATAATTCTTTAAGCGATGTTTAAACAGGTGAATGGTTTCGGAATGACGTATTTCCCAGGGGAGCGAGTTCCACAGTGTTACAGCTTTAACAGTGAATGACTCGTTATAGCGCTGAGAGCGAGATAAGGGAATCTCAAGCTTGTTGTCATTCGCTGACCGGAGACTGACAAGATGCTGAGAGAAGGAAAAACGCTCTTTAAGGTAAAGCGGAGAGATAGGACTATATAGAAGAGAATAAAGTAAAGTAAGAATATGGATATTTCGCCTATCATTAACAGTTACCCACTTGAGTTGCTGACGGTAATGAGTAATTTGGTCAAATTTCTTAAGCCCAAAGATAAATCTTATGATTAGATTTTGGAGCCGCTCAAGTTTATTAAGAAGGTACTGGGGTATATCAGAATAACACGTGTCTGCGTAGTCCACTATAGGAAGTAAAAGAGAGTGGGCCAGACAAATTTTGGTACGACTAGGTAAAAAGTATTTCCACCTTTTAAGCCTACCAATTACAGCGTAGATCTTGCGACTAAGCTCGGATATTTGAGGACCCCACGAGAGCGTATTATCCATGATAATACCCAAGTTTTTAACAGAACTGCTGAACTCAAGTATAGCGCCATCAAAGACTACAGAAGGAAGAGACGAGAAGCTAACTTTAGAGATTTGCTGCCGGCTGCCGATTAAGATGACCTGGGATTTACTAGCATTTATAGACAACCCACTCGATTTACTCCATGAACTAATTAAGTTCAGGTCCGAATTCAAACGAGTGATAGCCCCCGATATGTCATCAACAGAGGTTGACGTATAAATCTGCAAGTCATCAGCATAGAGATGGAAAGACAGCGAAAGCAAATCTGTCAATGAGTTTATAAAAATGGAAAAAAGTAGAGGAGAAAGAACACCACCTTGTGGGACACCAGCACTGAGACTGCACCAAGAAGAACACTTACTATCAATACGTACACTGTTTACGGTCATAGAGGTATGAACGAAACCAATTTAAATCATTACAGGATATATTTATGGAATCAAGAATAGCCAGAAGAATTTCAAAATCTACTGTATTGAAAGCATTAGAGAAATCGAGTAATGCTAAGACTGTTACTTTTTGAGATAAAAATACATTTGTAACATTACAATAAAAAGCAATATTGACCCGCTTACACTAGATGGCGTTAGTTGTAGTTGCGTGAAATGTAAATCGCGCTAAAGAGATTTTTTCCCACTAGCACAAGACGGTGCCGCGGCCAACCATTGTCAATCACTAGCGGGACCTGCCTGCAGTGTTTCATCAATCGCTTTCCTCTCGGAGACACTTGCCGGACGCTGTAGTTAGGAACCTTGCTAGTGGAAACTACAGGACGTGCTTCCAGCTATTGCTTCCACTGCGTGGGACGTTAGCCAGGGACACTGACTGACTGTCAAGTATTTCTAAGTGAATTCTAAATATAAATATGTTCTTCACCCGTGTCTCCTAATTCCGTCGCCCCGCCCCCGTTTGCTCCGTCACGTAGAATGTGTTACACATTAAAATTTAAGCCATCAGAAACGCTATGATTATGGCTATAACATTAATTTGTATAATCATCATTATAAACCCATTCCTGGCCAATCACTACAAGGCTACTAGATCTCCTATCCCTAAGAGAAGGATTTTAGGCCGTAATCCACCACGCTGGCTAAGTGCAGATTGGTAAACCTAACACGCTTTAGAGTTCATTATGGAGAACTCTCAAGCATGCTATTTTTCTCACAACGTTTTTCTTCAATGTTATAGCAGTAATATTTTACCTATAACTTCTAAGGGTTGGGAGCCGGGGATCGTGTTGTTATGATGTATCAAAATAATAAATCAATCTAAAAACTAAACTATTCTACTTATCTGTTGTATTATCTGTGGTACTATGCCTTGTCATTTGCTTATTCTATGAAATAAATTTGTGTCTGTTAGCATGTTTCATTAAAGATCAAGTTGTCCCTCCGCAAGTCAAGCCAAAGTCCTATCTAGGCTGCCACTCAATTAAGACATAGGATCTTACAAAAGCTGCAAATGCAAATATGAAATTCTTTAAAGGTGCCGTTTAAAATTGAATGGGAATGGGGGTAAAGAAATTCAATCTCAAAGCGTGACTCATTACTAAAGAATTTTGTATCGTTACAATGAATTGTATATTCAACAAAAGATTTTATTTATTGTTTTAGAAAAACAAAAGGCAACTGATTCTGGGCTAGGTTTCAATAGGACAATGTACCCAGATAGGATTTCTGAACAAGGACAAAGTTTGAATGTATTGAATTATTTTTTTTCGACAGTTTTTAAGGACATAGACAACGCTTCGAAGGGGATTTAGAATCTCACTCCATATATTACGTATTTCCTCGTTTGCACTAATCCTTATTATACCGTATAAGCAGTGCAAAAATAGTGTCTAGTTTAGAGATTTATATGCAACAAAATCAGCACCATTAGTGTCCGATTTCTTTCCACGAGAAACGCTGTGAAAGGGTATTATATCAGTAAATTAAAAAAAAATTAATATCAATCGATTTTATTTATTACTAGCTGTTTCACCCGCGTAAACTACGGGACGCCTTCTGCTACTTAGTCTACAAACTTCCTAAACAAATCAGCTAGCGCAAAGATTTTTTCAATGGTGCCGGTAGTTCCAAATCATACTCGCAACCACTGATATCATACGATGAACGTCATTCTATAAAATAACGGAATGAATTCTAGTTAGTATAGTTATTTAATAACCATTTTTTCTTTTTGGCCACGTGTAAAATACATATTTATTTATTAATTAATTAAATTAAGAAGAAATAAATAAATATACTATGACACTGTATGCTAGATATAGCCCCAAAGTAAGCGTAGCTTGTGTTATGGGTGCTAAGATTACTGATGAATATTTTCATTAAATGCTTTATTTTCAACTTGTTACAAATTTAATAAGGAAGTACGATGTATTGTAGTCTACGATCTGTCCAAAATATATAATACATTTTTCATTAATCTAAGCCATCCAATCCCCGAATTCCATAATCAACTCCAAATTGTCCAAAACTATTCAAATTACTTACTTAATTTGATCGCTATGGGAAAAGTTTAGCAATTTTGTTTCAATTTCCTAAACTAACTGCTTCTACGCAAGCAGGATCCCGAGAAAATTACTAAGAAATAGGCCGGAAACCGGCAATGGCTTTTAATATTTGTTTAACCATTAACTTGACTTTTCTTTTGTTTAAGCTACAGTCAACCCGTACCATAGCGTACTCACCCTTACGTAGTAATTTTATTAAGCTAACAATAATTTTTATTAATTTTATTTATTTATTTCAAACAAACACATAAAAAGTAAGCGAAAGAATAAAGTCTGTGATTTCCACACTAGGATTCCCTGTGTCGTGGAAATCACTTCCTTCCAGGTTGAATACAATAAAGATAAATAAAGGTAACTTAATAATAAAAAAAATATATATATATATAATATATATATTTTCTTAATTTTGAAAAGCTCTTCTTGATTGGGGCCATGAGTATTATTCAGAGATTATACCATATATTTACTTATTATTATTGAAATCACAAAAAATCCGAACCAACTATTAATAACGCATTGTAGAAATGCATGATTCTATTTGCGCAGTTCCCCTGCATCGACTATTTACAGAAGTAGCGCGAAGAAACAGACAGGATGCAGGGAATCTTATCTAGAATAAATATAAATTTCTACTAATAGATAAAAATATACTATACATGATCCACATGATCGTAAAACTTCCTCTGGCGGACCATATATTTATATCAGGGACTTCGTCAGAATAACTGAGTACCTATTGTAACATATCAGCTTTTCCTTTGCAGATAATCACAGATATTTATTTCTTAGACGACGATGTGATTTTTTGAATGAGACCGTGTGTTTTATTTACGTATTCGAGATGAAATTTAATGTGCTATAACATAATATCGTTATCTTATTAAACTTAGTAACCCGGATTGGAGTAGCGTAACTAACATGTTTAGGCCTGAGCCAGGAATTGGACGCAGTACCTTAGGATCCAAAGTCTAATATGCCAAGCACTACACCCAGAGAAAAAATCAGAGCAAACGATGTTTGGCGCAGTTTGCAGCGACCCTGCTTTCTGAGTGCAAGGCCGTGGGTTCGAATCCCACTACTGGAGGGTGTTTGTGTGATGAGCATGAGTGTTTTTCAGTGTCTGGGTGTTTATATGTGTATACTAAGTATTTATGTTTATCTTTATATGTGTATTTCTTGTGTGCGTGTGTATATCACTGAACGCGTCTAGGAGAGACGACTGGACCGATTTGAATAAATTTTTCGGTATGCGTGGCACAATGGATGGTTTAGATTCACAAATCAGCCCGACAGATGGCGCTGGGGTCTTCAATCAAAAATCTTCATCAGTCATATTAGTACCCATAACACAAACTACGCTTACTTTGGGGCTACATGACGATGTGTGTATTGTCTTAGTAAATTTATTATTATTATTATTATGTTACATTATGAATAGTAAACGGTATACAACTCTAATAATAAAAATTAAAAATAATCACTATACCAACGAGGCAGTCAAAGTAAGCTTATTAAAATTTTCCTTATATTATGTTAGCCATTTTAGCGTGTGGGTGGTTATGGCGATGGGATTACAATTCAAAATGTCTGAATCATATCCCACGACAACGCGCGACGTCGGGACTCGGGAGCGATGCACCGACAATTAACTAATTTAACACGACGAATGTTAAGTGGGTAAAATCGACTTTAATGGAGGAAACGCCTACGGTATACGGACGACTGTTTCAGAGTTTATGTGTTTATTTATAGTAGCTTAGACACTACTGATTTTATTGAGATTCAATCCACAATGGCGCGGGTAGGTACAGTTAGACGGTGACAAGTAGTCGTAGCTTAGCTATTGATTTTGCAGTGCAGTATACTAGAATAAGTAATTAATTTAAAGGAAATTGTACAATTTTACTATAACCTACCAGTTGATATCTTGGAAGTCTCTCTGAAAAAGTTCAAAATTTGTGTTACACGTAAGCTTATAGAAAAGTCCTGTTATAGTATTAAGGACTAACGTCAACAATAAAAAAATTTGGGTGTAAATTATTGCTCTAACCGGGTTGCTTCTTTAATAGTTTTAAGTGACAATGTGAGATGGTGATAACAAAAAGAAAACAACCGACTAAGTTTGTTGTGGGCTTCTTCTTAGACCAGGGCGCGTTTGGAACCCTCGTAGCTTTAGTTTTAAGTTGACGAATTTACTCGTAGTTATCGCCATCAATTCTTATTGGTGTTATATTCTACATGTAATGTACGCATCCATACTGCCATATATGTGCCTATTTGAATAAAGAAATATTTGACTTTGACTCGAGAGTATACTCTCGACTAAAGTCAAAGTCAAATTTGAAAATAACTACTTTGACTTAGCTAGGCAGAATCTCTTCGTACCGACTTACATAAACGAACAAGCTTCACCATAGATCAAGCCAACGTTCTAATACTGTTTTATCATTTTTCGAATGCGTTCGAAACTTGTTAAGAGACGTAAGAGGCGACTAAGAGAATATAACCGAGAACAGGCAGCAGCTTCCTCTGTGCTACTACTACCATTGCGATCACCAATCTGTTCAGCGTGGTGATGATGCGCAAACCCTGGGAAGTTTAGGAGAGGCCTGTAGTCCAGCTGTGAACTGTTATATGCTGGTGATGATGGAATAGACCTCCTCTTCGGGATAGAGGGTGTTGTGATTTTAACGATATATTAATCACATGTTAGTGATATTAACCGGGAACGGTTTAACGTGTTCTCCGAGGTACGACACCCATTTTCTAACAGAACTAATTGAAAGTTAAAGCTAATACCGACTCGTGATTCGAAGCTAGATAAACGGGGCAGTTTATGTCTGAAGTACAAGATTTTTTTTTTTTTTAATCTTTATTTATTTGGGACTTTTATCCAACACGGATATGCCAGCCCCATCATCCCTTCAGTAACTAGGTAACAGAAAACTTAATTATTTTATTAATACCTACTATAAGAGAAATGTAAAGGTTGAAGAATATCACTATGTAAAATACCCTTCCTTATAATTTTTCTCCGTTGCTGTGTATCACCAGAATAAAGACTTCTAGAAAGAGGGCACTCCGACAGGGTGACGCCAACCGTGCGACTGCCAGAGGGTCCGGAAATCCGGGAAAGTCACGGAATATGTATGCCAGTAATTACATGTAACTGTCCCGGTTCTTAATCCTTTTGATAAAGTAACGGCTTGGGTAAAGTTGGATACAATAATCCGCTTGTATTCTGACTTTTCTAATTCTAGAAGGAAGCAAAAAGTTACGCAAAGGGTTACAAAATTTATTTCTGAAAACAGAATGTTTTATTTTTTTATTTTAAAATATTCTGTTTAACGTATTTTGACTGTTGGCCGGTAGTGTATATCCATTTAGGATATAAACTACTGATAGCTAACAGAAACTTGTGAATTATCATCATCATCACATCAACCCATTTCCGGCCCTCCACAGAGCACGGGTCTCCTCCTACGATGAGAAGGGGTTAAGGTCGTAGTACACCAGTGGCCCAGTGCGGATTGGTGGACACCACACGCCTTTGAGAACATGATGTAGGACTCTTAGGCATCCAAATTTTCCTCGCGATGGTTTCCTTCACTGTAAACTATGTGATATTTTAATGACTAAAAACACACATAACTTAGAAAAGTTACTCGTAGATGCGTGCTGGTATTCGAACTCGGCCTCCTAAAAGTGAAGTCGAGTTCTCACCCAATGCGCTATCACCGCTTGGTAATTGTAAATGTTTTATAGCTAATAGTTAAAAGTGTTTGCAAATTGGACAAAGATTGCTTGCATCCTGGAGATGACATAGAATACCTACTTTTAGTAATCAACCGAAAAAGGCGGGCAAGAACTAATATGAAATATAATTCAAGTAAATATAAAAAAAAATATATATGATCGTTGTGCATAAATTCTGATAAACATAGATTTTGGTTTCAGAAATTGTAAGAATTTAAAAGAGAATTACAGCCCGGTTTTCTATACTATAAGTAATAGCACATGGCAGCACATGTTGGTGTGAAAGGTTAAAAAGTATGTAAAACTTTATTATAAGCGTAAAAATACAAAAAGGTACGAAGCACCGATTTTAGTATGCCATAATGGATTGAAGTAGTAAGATTGATTGACTGTGAAATGAATTTTTGTCGAAATTTATACTTTTTCTGGCAAGTTTACTGCTACTAAAATTATAGTATAAAAAATTACTGCTGGGATTACGAGACCCAGACAACGGTTTTATATACTTTTATATACTATATTCTATTTTAGCGGTACCTATCAATTTAATATTCTGTGACGATCTTTATATTTTATACTGTCGTAAAAGTGAAATTCATTACGTTTTCAATCTTTTGTAATCTGTTTCAATTTAATTAAATCGCTTATTAAAACGCCTCAGTCGTCAAAAGTTTATAGTCACTGTTATTTAAGGTTGTAACTGACGGGTATTGTACCTATTAATTGAAGTTATAACTTAATTTCAGCCCCAGAATTTGCTCAGAAGCAAACAGAGTTGCTTCAGATAATTGTTAGGTTTTTTGAGTGGGCACGTTATGTTTTGCCTTAAGTTATCATAATAGTATTACGCTGCGACAATGTTAATAGACAACATGAGTACATGTACATCAAGTATTACGAAGGGCCAAATGCCAACGGAAACTAATGACAACCGTCATACAAAGGAAGGTTTCGTTTTTCGGTCACCTACAGAGAGGATGTTGTTGTATGTTCGAGTTTCCAAGGTTGACCTTCGAAGGGAAAATTACCGGGAAAAGAGCACCTGGGAGACCGAGGAAGAGAGTGGGCCGGAAATACCTATTTGCAATTGAAGAGCACACATCGTTGGCAGATCATCGTTCGATTTTCCACCGACTGACCTCCGAATTTCAATATGAAGATGGCACCTAATGATGATGATGAGTACATGAGTACCTACAACATCTGTTACATCTGTCCGCAGAAGAACAAAAGTTAAACTTAAACGTTAACAAAAACGGAAACTAATTCGTTACTTAATTACTTACTATTATTATGTCACTAACATTGCCCAAACTATCAGCAAGTTGAAATGGCAATGGAGTTTATTGAGTGGGATAAAATTAAAAAAGACAAATATACATATTGCATTTTATACTTTATAGTCTCGCGAGTGTCATACCTACGAGATGACTAAAGGAATAAAACAGAGAACGGGTAGTAGCGCCCAGTGTGTTACTACTACCATTATCTGTTGGTAGAGTCACTACAGACAGACTGACTTGACGTTTTAAAAGTGCTTATTATTTAGGCCTACTTAAAATACATGAATTTTGAATTTTGAGTTTCTGTGATCACCAACCTACCCGCCCAGCATGGTGACTATGGGTAAAGCCACGCTTTGGAAGACGTTCAGCATTATACTGTCATAGGCTATTGATGAGGAGGCTCATTGAAGAATCTGCAGGAACCACCTATTATGTATTTCCACAACATAAAAAAAAACGTGTGTGTACTTATGTACACGCGTTAGAAGTTAAACTTCTTTAGCGTAACAAGATAAAAGTGTGTTCAAATATCAAGTGTGGGAAGTTTAGGATTTTATACAATTGAATCAATTAAATCACCGGAATGCGCCCGGAGACTTTGAAAATTGAAACTGTACGCTGTCAAACCTTATAGCTAACTTCAGGGTACCGGTTTTTTTTCCTTCCTCCTGTTAAAACCTTCATTCTGTTAAAATCGTGTAACCATCCATGTGCGCGCGCATTTCGTTACATCGTATAATTTCACTCTCATGATTTTTTTCCGCTAAAGTAAAACTTCAGAAAATGCGCAACGGCAACAGTGTTGCAAGCATAACTTGAATACACAATTTTTTTTTTTTTTTTTTTTTTTTTTTTTTTTTTTTTTTTTTTATTTTTTTTTTATAAATAAATAAATAATAAATAAATAAATATACTACGACAATACACACATCGTCATCTAGCCCCAAAGTAAGCTTAGCTTGTGTTATGGGTACTAAGACGACTGATGAATATTTTTATGAATAATATACATAAATACTTAGAATATATGTATAAACACCCAGACACTGAAAAATATTCACGCTCATCACACAAACATTTTCCAGTTGTGGGAATCGAACCCACGGCCTTGGACTCAGAAAGCAGGGTCGCTACAAACTGCGCCAATCGGCCGTATTAAGACCTCGTTATCGTGTATTCGAGCTATGCTTAAGCTCTCAGATTATAGACAAATCGAGCTAAATCGCGAATTCAATCTTTAATTACTGACGATGTCACCTCGCATCCCATCGCACCGTCTCAGAGTAATGAACTTCAGTTACAAATTGCAATGTCACAATTTGACATCTCGCCATTGATGTCAATATGCTCATCATGATCAACCTGTTGCCAGCCCACTACAGAGCACGGCTCTCCTCTCGGAATTTTTGATAAATCAGTCAGTTAGTCAGTTAGCTATAAAACTTTTTTTTAACTACATATAACAATTTCCCAATATAATTTGCATAACGAAAGTTTTGACGAGCAATTTTATTTCGGTAAGTATCGTATTCACTTTAGATGCGAAGCAGTATGATTCATATTTCGAAAGTGTGTCTGGTCACTTCTTGAAATTGCTTTTGATATTTTAACGTTTACTTTAGAACGTGAATTTAGATTGTAATCGCTATGGCACTTCAAAATTCCTTTACTTTTGATTTAAATAGGCAACAATTAAAATTTGATTAAATCACGAGTTTATAGCCATCTCAACTTAACACAAGGTGAGCGGCACTGTCCCTTAGTATGAAATAAGTAGTTTCAAGTATTGACACTATAACAAAGATGAAAACTCATTTTTTATCCGTCCATAACTCCTTACTCTTCCACGAGGACTATGTGCAAAATATAAAACGTGGAGTATTAGTTTAATTTCACTTGTATATTTTGTTGCTGTCATCATCCTAGCCCAATCTATATGATGACGTTTCAGCTTAACATATCCTGCAGCTGCCCGGGTGACAATGCCACATTCCTTATAGTCTAAAATTCCAGGCACCCCAGATGTTGCTTATTTGTGTCTGGGAAGATGTTTGCCTATTCGGATTGATCTGGCTGACAAAAAGTATTAAAAAGGTAAACAAAAGGAAAACTTTGACACTAATCTATAAAGAAGATGCTACTATTTTTTGGCCAGCCATGAAGCGTCTGGCAAAAGTTACCCTCTACGGAAAGTAACTGGAAAAATGGAATAGTTTGTACATCATAGATATGATTTATGAATTAAGAAAAAACTACGCCCAACCCCTAAACAGAATTCAAATCCCAACACGCACCTCTAAATTTCTAAGTTATGTGCAATCAAGCAATTAAAATATCAATTGCTTAAACCATGAAGAAAAACATCGTGAGTCTGCATGCCTGAGAATTTTTTCATAATGTTCTCTAAAATGCGTGGAGCCCATCAATCTGAGCTGGGCCAAGAAGGAGACTACGGCCTTAAACCCTTCTCATTTTGGGAGGAAACCCGTGCCCTATAGTGGGCCGCTAATGGGATGATTGTAGTGTAAGATTCTCGGAAGCGACTTAACGATTGCGAGAATAAAATCTCATGCTAAGGGTACAGTCGACACTTTCCAAGTTCAGTTCAATGTTGGATGGATCTAAGTATACCATTAAAACTGGCTGTCAATGACAAAGTAGCGTGCACATTGTCGTAATAATATACCATAACAGATGTTTTATGGTGTCTCATGCTTTATATTTTAAGATTTTAACCTTCTGAAGTCAATGTACAGATGTGGCAGTATAATCCTTGAAAATTGGTGTACCTAGCTACTAGAAGATTTACAGATAAATGCACGAATATAGGAAAAAATGATCCTTAGATACTTTATGATTTCAAAAGGTTGGAGCAACAAAAAAATTCTTGTAATATTTTTTTAGTCGATAGGGAATAATCTCCGTATGTTCTCGAAGAAAAGTATTTCGATTACGGAAGATTTATTTTGAACTACCTTCAATCTTTCTTCTTTCTTCTAGGTATGAATGTGATTGTTGAAAAAATTTTTATAATGTTGCAAGAATCTAATAATAACAATTCGTCTTCCATTAAAGGCCTCTTCCACCGGAAGGGTTTGCTTATAATCACCACGCAAGTAGATGGGAGTAGTTTATATTGCCTTAATCGCCTCGTTCGACACCCAAGGGAGAAGGAATGGGTGGTGACAACTGTATTTCATAATCAGTGGCGTGCACTTCATGCAGAAAAGCACTGCTTACCCTAAAATTGAAATATAGCCATTTTATGCAATTTTCCTGCTGTTTGCATCCCCTTGTAAGTAACCCTGTGCACGCCACTGTTCATGATCCTATTTCCACGGCATGATGATGATCATCATCATCATTATGATAAACCCGCTGTCAGACCGCTAGAGGGCACGGGTGCCCTCCTAGAATGAGGAGGGCTGAGGCCTCTACCACGCTGGCCAAGTGTTCACACACTTTTGAGAACGTTATGGAGAACTCTCAGGCATGCAGGTTACATCGCGATGTTTCCCTTCACCGCTAAAGCAAGTGATTTTTTTTAAATAAAAATAAATAAATGATGATACGTAATATGTGACGCAAACGTGACGTTGTGATAGTTTTCGGAAATCGCATGATATCAACTGAACAAAGGTAAGGACACAGAAACTTAATGGAAAAACCTTAACACAGGTTGTTTATAAAAGCCTTTCGAACCAAACGTGACCGTGAGTCATTAGGTCGACTGACGATGACTGTTGAGTCAATGCTATAGGTGATTCATAGTAATTGGCGACACCGTTCGTGCGTTCTTATAATATATTAACAGCTTCTTAAGTACGTAAAGTAATTATTAACATACTCTTATTAGCATAATGAGAAATCCTGTTAATTATGTAATTTGCATAAGTAATTAGTTTCGCACAGTGTATTGCTGAGAACATTTAAAACTGAACTGAAGACGCCTGGCTATTTATTCATTTTGTACCAAAAGAAGTGTTATAATCATGAACAGCATATAAGCACTTTTTTCTGTATTTGCTTTCTTCTAAAACTGCAATATTTTTTTCATACATTAAGTCAATCCACCGACTACTTTTCAGTTTTGCGAGCACAAACATACGAAAGCTAATTTTTTCGAACGTAGGCTTGTTTGGATGTTCATAGACGAATCTCTCAATAGGCCCGGTATTAACCCACGCACCATCAATTGACAAGATTGGTTACTCAATCTTGATTTAACGAGTGGTTATTTACAATCAAAATCGTCATACTCGAAGTCGATTGTATTGCTTAATAAGGGCCGGCGCACACCAGTGAAGCAAGAAGCTTAATCCTAACTATTATAACTAATATTTAAAATGCGTAAGTGTGTTCGTTTGTTTGCCCTAATTAAGAAACCAATCGATTTTATTTTTTGCATAGGGCTAGCTGAAAGAGAGAAGCATAGGTTACTTTTTGTCCTGGAAAACCGTAATAGGAATAAGAAGAAACTAGGGAAGGAAAGGCAGAGCATCTTTATCTTTATCTAACGTGAATTCATACGTAAGAATAAATCTTTTTTTAACAACTTCCGCAATGGCAAATGCTTTAGTCGAAAAGTGAGAGGTGCCGATTCATATTATCAGCTTTATTTTATAGGTTCAAAGATTATAGAAAAATCCTATTATAAGATTAAGCATTACTTAAACGATAAAAAAGCTTGGGTGAGAATTGATCTAGCTTCATAGCTTAAAATAAATTTACTGTGACATGGTGATAACAAAAAAAAAAATATACCCGGCTAAGTTTGTTGTGGGCTCTTCTTAGACCAGGGCGCGTTTGGAACCCTCGTAGCTTTAGGTTTAAGTTGGCGAACGAAGTTATCACCATCCCCTTACATTTATGCAAACATATATGTATGAACGCTTCATAAGTGCCTGTGATAGGCCTACGTGAACAAAGAAATTTTGAATTTGAATTTTGAATTTTATAAAATACTGTTAAAGAGGCCGAGATGACACCGTTTATTAAATAATTACACTGGGAAAATAAACTCACACTTGAAATTACCTAACTATGTTATATATTATTTCTATTTGCCTGTTGTAAATAAAGGTATACCTTATCAGACACGTACAAAACCATAATTTATGCTTGATTCATTGCTACTGAGGACATCACGGCAAGGTTACATGGACTTTTGCCCGCGACTTCGTCCGCGTGGAATTTTAAATGCGGATGCATGTTATTATTTGATCCCTGAAGTGCGAATATGCAAAAAACATGTTGATCTATTGCTCTGTGAAGAATAAAAAGTAAAAACAAATCTTTCTGATGGCAATATTACATTTTTCTTGGATAAAAAGATGCTGTTCCATACTATAACCTATCTCTGAGGTAAATTTCATAATTTCATCAGATCTGTTTAATCGGTTTGGCGATATTGAGTCACAACATGCATCCTAATTATATTTACTTATCCTTAGCCTTAGAAATGAACGTGGCATAAAGTCGGAGCAGTTATGCAGTGCTTTGTCACACTTTAACTGAGAGCATCTTTCAAATGTCAGAGCGTGAGAAAACACAAAATAACCAATGTCGGCGTAAAGCAGGAAGACGGGATGAATGGCAAAAAACCTGCTACTATACAATTAACGTATAAAAATTGAAGTAGGCAGTGATTTTGAGCATGTATGAAGTGCATGCCAGTGACAACTATCTACGTGTAAACACGACATAAGTAGAAAGTCAAATAAGAATCAATTTATTTAAGCCTTTTCAGTGGTTAAATCAATTCAGTGCTTAATAGCGTTTAATCGTTACCTACTTATCCAATTATTGCAGTTATTCTAACCTCGACAATAACTGGAAATCAGTCACGGTTTAGCAGTCATATTGGCGAATCCATAAATCATATACCGGTAAATAGGTATTACGCGCGACTTAATCCGTGTTTATTTTTTCGATGTAAAATTTTTCAATGCAAAATTTCACGAAGTTAATTTAAGCGGTCAAACCATGCAAGGGAAGAAATGCAATTTTTAAAAACACGGGTATATTTTACCAGCAGAATTTCCGGGATAAATATCGTATGTCCATCTCCGGGATGCAAGCTGCATGTGCGCTAAATTGCATCACCATCTGTTCAACGCTTGAGCCGAACATAGATAAAACAATCACACAATTTCCCATTTATAGTAGTTTCGATTATCCTTAATTTTTTCATCGACTCTTAACGTTTTCAAGTTATAAATGCGTGTAAACTTGACATTAGTAGAAATTCAAATAGTAATTAATTAATCTTAGTCAACTCACTGTTTAAAATAGCTTAATTACTCCATAGTAAAATCATCATTTAGATCCGACGGTACAAACAGAGCGAAAGAAAGCAGAAAATAAATTACACACCTCGGACGGGTTATCAGCTGTAATATATTTGTAAAATACTTTATTATTTATGTACCATAAATTGTGATTGTGAACATAAGATACATGAAGTGTACAAAGGAAAGCTTATCTCTATAAGAGACCCCAGGATGTGAGTAAGATGATTACTTTACTTCGGGTATTAACGCTTTTATTTCTATCTGCTTTTTAATCTACTTATCCAATTATTGCAGTCATTCAAACTTCGACAATAAATGGAAATCCGTCACGGCTTGGCGGCTAGATTGGCACATCCACCACTTTGTAAATCATTTGTAGGTAATCAATGGTTTGTACACTTTGTAAGGGCCTTGTAAGTCGCGTATATCGTATGTTTTATACGGTTTACAGGATTGGTTATGCTAGTTTTGCCGGTACATTATTTTTTATTTGAAATAAATAAAAAGTATTTGTTTGAGACTGTATTATCAAAAGAAACTTAGCATAATAATAGCTTGAGTGGTCCTAAAATGGCCTTCTCTCATCATTTACTACGCTGGTGAAGAAACAAAAGTCGTAGGGCTGGTTAGTTTATACGAAGAATGATATAATTACAACAAAATATATCTGATTATGAAGCGGTGATGGGTAGGAGCTCCATTTTACTTTCGGAGGGGCCCAGTTCGAATCCACCTACTTCCACCACGCACCTCTAACTTTTCTTAGTTATGTGCGTTTTAAGTAATTAAAATATCACTTGCTTCAACGGTGAAGGAAAACATCGTGAGGAAACCTGCATGCCTGAGAGTTCTACATATGTTCTCAAAGGTGTGTGGAGTCCATCAATCCGCGTGGGCTGGGCTAGCGTGGTGGACTACGGCATTAACCCCTTCTTATCGTGGGAGGAGAACCATGCTCTGTAGTGGGCCGGTTATTAAGTATTAGGTACACAAAACAGGTAATAACTAAAAGAAGATCTCAATATAAGTAATAAGAAGTTTTGTTCTAAGCTACAACCCAAAGTATTCAATTAAATTAAAGTATTAAATGGAATTAAATTAAACAAAAAGTAAAGATAAAATTATAGTTGAAACAAAAAAGATGCAGATATCCGATTATATGCAGCAAAAATAAAAGAATAAATACAAAACATTATACACATCTATATGTGTATTTTCTAAACCTTAGTTTAGTAATGATGTATGAATATTACATATACTCGTACTTAGGTAGGTGTGTGAGACATTGCAGCAGTCATCTTAATTTGATTCGTGTAAAATGAGTCAATATTTCAATAAGGAACCGAGGTATTGTTATTACGCAAAGGAATGCTTACCGTGTGGTCATTACACAAACTATGCAGGGGAGTAAAAATAACAATTGGTAATTCTCACCGTGCGAAGGGGAGTTTGATTATTTTGGCATCTTCGTTCTTATTTTTAACTAATTTTTACCGATTAGTTGAATAACCTTCCTAGCCTTCCATACACCTAGCCGTCTTTAACATCCTTCGTTGGAGATCACTATGTAGCAATAAGAATACCTTGCCATAGTGAATCCATTCATTTGTATTTTACATTTTTAGCAAATCATTTTATGTTTACTATAGATATATTTTGACTAGTTTAATTAATTTTTCGTAAACATAACTTAATGCTGCTTGGTTTATTACTTATATCCCTCTTAAAATTAATTTATAAATCGCATCCTGCGCTGAAAGATCACCAGAGTTAATTTTACTTTACGCGTTATATAGGCCTGCTGATATGAATTGGTTGTTAGGTGAGGCGAGAGAAGAATATAATATTGAATACGCGGGAAGGGGTAATGGCATCGTAAAATATTCGCAGGTAAATTAAGATGTCAACTCCCCTAAAGAATAGTTTCCGTTACAAATTGCTCTAACTTCCTGCTTCGTAATATATTGGAATTAGGATTGGAATCGTGCAAGAACAAAGGAAATTACTGAACAAGTAAACTCTGATTCAAAAACACGAAGATTAAATTTGGTTATTAAATATCTAAATTTTCCCACCAAACCAATGGTTACAGATTACAGACAATTGCAGAAAATAATGTGATGAAATCAATGGTGGTGAGGTACCAATCAATTCGAAGCAAATCAGTCGATTTCACAAGAGAAGAAACGTTAACCAAACTGTAACTGTAACCGATTTTGTAGTTCCAGATGTTTTAATATAAAAAATACTAATAAATCGTCGTTGGTGCTTAACATAAAGATAAATAAATAATCGATTAATTGATTTATATCAATGCGGTTTGCGAGGTATTTAACCGAGGTTTTTCCTGTTAATCTTTTCCATCCTTTCTTCGTGTCCTTATTTACAATAAAAAATTACGTCTTTAAAACACTAGAATAAAAAGATACGATAATTCTATAAAAGTTAAGTAGACATACGATATTACGACCTACTTCTTATCAGCTGTGTTCAATTCAATTCACCTAATTTTTAATCTGTTAAACAAACTGAGGGAAGATATCAATTTCACCGTTTTCTTTTTTTAAATATGTAGTGTACTCAATTGTATATATAAATTCAAAAATAAAGGTAAATAAAACCTTTAATATTATCAGCGACACCGAAATTAAGTACTTCATTTAAAATTACGCTATAAAACATTAGATATTTTTTGTCAATAATGTTACGACGAAACTTAAAACTAAATTTATTACCGTACAAGTCACGCCCGCGTGGAAAGCTGGCTCCATTTCGACCCAGAACAGTCAGGCTAATATCTTGAGCAAAAACTAACCCAGACCAGACCAGATGGTAAACTGATTTTTAATAGATTGGGTACTTTTTTTTACGTTAAATTGGTATTCATGTCTGCTAATATTTTTTAACTAAAAGTCCCCAAGAGAAAAAAAAAATTTACAGACTGAGCCATACCGAAGCGTAGTCCACGCTGGTAAGTTTTCAATACAAATATGATAAAAAATTAAAAAAAAAAAATTACTACCGCGATTAATGAGCTAACACTATGATAATTCAATATAAGTAATATTAAAAATTAAAGATAAAGTTTGTTTACATAGAAAAATATGATAAAATAAAAATCACGAACGTTTTCTGCTTAGCGTTGATAATTCCCAATGAAAACCTTCAGAACGTGCTTACAGTTTCCGATTTCTTAACTAGACGGCATCCAATTGGAGGTGAAAGGAAACACGAACATGAGGGTAATACAAAAACTACGTTAGTATAGTTCTTTGACTACCGTAACGTAATGGAAAGTCTTTTGTGATAAATGATATAAGGGATTGGCGTTTTTTACCTCATAGTGGTTCAATATGACATTAAAATTACGAAAACCCTTTGTTTCGTTTTTTTAAACCCCAATAGCCGCTTAAACCGCTAAGAGAACTAACATATGGATCCTCGAGCAGCTACGTATTTACACCAGGCTCTCCACATTGTGCTACAAGAATATTCTTTGCTACTTTGGTCACATTGCTCTACGCCTGCCCAGTAATATGGATAAGTAAATACTTGTAGGTAAGGTGGAGGGTAAAAGACCAGGTGGTCGATCATCTCGTCGCTTGTCTGACCAGGTAAAGTCGCACACAGGCCTCCCTATCACAGAAGCTATAAAAAAGGCCGAGGATAGAACAGGATGGAAGGCTGCTGTAAAAATCGCTACAAAGCCACTTGAATCCGGACACGACCTTCAGTAATAAAATAAACGACGAAGAAGAAGCCCACTTAAATATGAAATTTGAATGTTTTGGCCAATCATCCGCCATTTTGTTTCTTTTTTTCTAAATATAGGCCAGTCTGAAAACATTTATAACACAATAGCTAAATTTTCTACTTTTTTTTCGTTTGTTTATATCTTTATTCAAAATCAGACTTTAACTATATTTTCTACTTGGAATTTTTTTTTCCGTGGTAACACTAACAGCCCCTTAAAGTCGGACGTTGACGTAACGGTTGGTTACCTACTGACATCTTCTTGCATAGGTATCAAGATGTTGTGTTGACCACCAAATGCGAAAGGCTTTTTTACTCTCTTCGTTACACTAAAGGATTTATTCGTGTTTAAAGCCTTTTTATCTAAGCAATAATTGGGCTAATTTGATTAGCCTTCTCTAGAGACCTATTGTCTAATTCATACAATGTGTAACAGACACTAAAGTGCTCATCAACTTAAAGTGGCCAACGTTATCGTCGCGGCCCGCATCCAGTGGACTGTGGCCCCCAATGATCCCCAATTAGCCCTAATTGTCAGCTAGGCCGCCATACCACTATATGTACCTACTTAGTAATGTGTGGCGCCCTCTTGAGTTCTAAGAGATCAAAAGATTAAGCCCTTTTGAACAATAAACGTTTATAAGTCTCCGTTGTTGAACCTGGATTTAGGATTAAATTAAATCTTCTCAAAGGGCCCGATACTTTTATACTGGGTGTCTATCGTGGGTTTGTCTATTTTTATCGTACTCTATTTTTATACGAACACAAACTTCACTATCAATTTGCAATATAATAGTATATTGTGATACGTGTGTATTAAATTCGTTTACTGCGCAATGTTTCATATGACACTTTTCAACATAAAAGGTGAAAAAAATTTGAAAGGACATAACTTCAAAAAGGAACTTTTCGGAAACTTACGTTAACGAGGCAATAAATAGGGTAGCCAGCTGCTGTAATCTATAAAGCTAATTTAACTTTACCTCAGACTGAGTAAACAGTTAAAATGAGGCAAAGCTATGTGTTGGACATAAATCCGTTTCGTTTTAACACCAACATTGACTGAGCGAAGTCAAAGTACGCTATATACGAGTAGATTGAAGTGTTAACCTAACCAGTACAACAATAATTATTTAAATTGGTTAACATTTCACGTAGTTACGGTGCTGAGCTGGATTTCGGGATAAAGAGGATTCTATGTCCTACCTCGTCTCAAGTCGAACTCAAGTCGTGCAAAGTTTCATTTGAATTCATTTAGTAGTTTCACAGCGATACGCGGCTCGATACAGATAGACAGAAGGACAGACAGCAGACAGCATAAATTTAAAAAAATATAGTTTTGGCTTCAGTATCGATTATAGAGGGTCATCCAAATATTTTTTTAAAACACATCTGCTATATACGTAATTCGAGCCATTCGTTTTATTATAAGTAGGTATAGTTAGATTTTCATTATTATTATTTCAATACATACAATTTTCGACTCAACCTGGAAAACTAACCCAGGTCCTAATGTTCAGTAGACGTAGATGGTAACCTACGAGTACGTCACGTCGTAACCTAAGATATCAACGAAGCAGTAACGAGTTTCCAATTTTAGTCAAGATTTAATTGTATCAAGCTTATGACTCACTGAGAAGTTATGTGGTTTCTCTCAATGACTTATCATATTCACCGTTTCTTATGTCACACGATAACTTTATTTAAATTCTTAGTCAGTGGCGAACAACGCGGTATTTGTATTAAATCTCACACGATGATAAAGAAATACAAGAATTAAACAGAAATTACGAGTATATACAAGTCTTTAAAAGGCGAGTGAGAAATATTATCATAACAACCTCACCATATACCTACATCGTTGCTTTGAAATCGTTACATAAATACTTATCGTAATTACTTATCTATGGTACTCCATGGATATAACTTCTCACTATTATCATCATCAACAGCCTACCGCAGTCCACTTCCGGTCAAAATGCCTCTCCCTACTGGAGGACTTCATAGATATAACTTCTTACTAATGTCATCATTAACAGCCTATTACAGTCCACTGCTGGACTAAAGGCCTCTCCCTACTGGAGGATTTAACCATAATCACCACGCTGATCAGGAGGGTTGTTGATCGCGGAGATGGTAGAAGTAGCACAGAGATCGCTGCTGCCCGCTCTCCGTTATATTCCCTTAGTCGCCTCGTACGACATCCGTGGGATGAAGAGGTAACTAACTTATATATTAAATGCAAAAGTAATGTCTGTTGCATTGTGTGTGTTACCAAGGTTCGACCCTACTACTGGTCCGATCGAGGTAGTATTTACTAGCTCGCACCTTTGAGGGCAAAGGATACTTTTTACACCGGAAAAGTACCGGGTTTCCTCGTCTCCAAATTGTACCTGTAGAAGTTATACCAAAACCAATGAAGCTATCAAAATCGAGTACAAAGGTTGACCAAACTTTATAAAATCATGGAAAAGTAGCCAATAAAAAGAAGTTTGATTTTCCAACGGAATTGCAAGCATTTTTAGATGCACATGGATTAAAAGGCAAACCTGGTCAAGACAATTTCCTACTTCTGGCAATAGCCTTTCCCTGGGGATTTATAAAAAGTTGTATTTGTTTGCATTTCTTTGCTGTTATCAGGGCGCGTATAGCATCCTTCTGGGAAAGAATACGTAACTCGGGCAACAGCGTCCTTCAGGCAGTGGGACAGGACATGCGTGGTCCAAAAGTAGCTCATTGGATCTCAATACATAGAAATCCAATTCAGTGTATGGACAGAATACTTATTTATTTATTCTTAATTTTAATGTTTAATGTTTAATTATTTACCTTTTGTAATTTTGTGCAAGAAAATTCTTATTATTATAGGAATGGCCTCACAGCTAAACCGATATTGGCGAAATTACATATATAAATAGCTTGCTTCCTGGATATGGACAATAAATTTTATCCTGGGATATTTAGCAGTTATTGAAAAAAAAGAAGAAAAAAACTAAATGACGTAGTGGCTACTAAATTATTATAAAAAGGTAGGTACATAAGTAAATTATACTCGTATAATAACGAGCATCAAAAATATTTCCGGTAGTCAATTTTATTTCTAGATCGTTTTTGACATGAGAGTGTGGGCGACGGGGCTTGTGGCGCGATGGTACATTTTCACCTAGAGGAGAGTGGTGACTTTCTGAGGCTGACGACAGTGGCGGTAACGTCAACTGTCTCCGTCCTATAGTCTATTTATCCTTAGCTGGACAAAAAGTCGTTGATTGTTCTCATAAAATCTCGTAAGAAGCGTTCCTATATATAGCACTACTGTCAAAGACAAAAATATCTTTATTCAAGTAGGCCCATAGGTGGCCTCATGATGCGTACATAACTGAATAGTGCTATTAGTCAGTCGAACGGAAAAAAACTATATAAAAGATACAGGCCCATACTGTTTTCTTCTTACGTAGTTCGAAAAGTAGCATACTAAAAACCTAGTAGAAATATTATAAATATGCTAATATTTTAATAAAATGTAACGAAAATTAATAGTAGGCCCTCTGTTTACAGCAATACTTAAATTATGAGATTAACAAAATTATAACAAAGGATTTGGGTTGTATCTCTTAAACGGGATGTATTAAATTGCCTAAATATTCTAAGGCGGCGGATCCTGGCAGGCTCTGCGGAACTGAGATGCAAATTTACTGTATGAAATATCCATACTAATATTAATAAATGCGAAAGTATCTGTTTGTTTGTTGTTTAAGTGAGGCTTAATAAATGTGGCACAAACGTAGATTGCATACTTCAGATGGACAAAAGATAATATTTTTTAATGTTGGAAAAGAGCAACTGCCGAGTTTCTTGCCGGCTTCTTCTCGGTAGAATCTACTTTTGAAATCTATAGTAGTCAGTACAAACAAACTCGACTCTTAAAAGTGCTTATAGAGTAAGCATTGAAAATTACAGGTACCTATTTGAAATAATTTCATAACATTTTTTTTTATATTGTGTAATGTTACACACAGGATTTAAAATGAATGTCTTGAAAGCTGAAGTTTTCTCGGTGTTATATTGAATATAAATTGTTTGCATCCTGGAAACGGCCCTAGGATACATTTTATCCCGGGAAAATAAAGGGTTCCTGCGGGATTATTGAAAACCCAAAAAAAAAACCGACGTAGTTGCGGGCATCAGCTAGTAAACTATACAATCATTTAAGTATACCTACCTATTACAATGAGCCAAATAAATTTCAGTCTGCCGGGACTTTATTTCTCGTTGAACTTGTTTTTAAACACAGAGAAGCTTTTGTGTTTTGAATATTTACTGAATATTTTCCACGACCAACTATAACATAGTAAACTTGGATATTATTATTATAAACTACTAGCTGACCCGCGCATCTTCGTCTGCATCAAATCGGTTATAATATCTTTAAAAAAACCAAGAACTTAATTGCAGCGCTTAATTTTATTTTTAAACTATATGCGAATAGAATACGCGGCGGCCCTCTGCATTTTACTTGCTTTTAGCATTTCTATACCCGTCGTAACTTCTAAACGACTGGTCCAATTTGAATAATTTAATGAGGAATTTGCAGCTACATTATCATTATTTTAATTATAAAACTATTTATTTGGATAAGGATCAACATGCACCGGTCAAAATTTTCAAACTATATTAAACGTACTGAAATCTCCCAGTTACAGTTTTATTATAAGCATAGTTATCTGAAATCCTATCCATAAAATTTGGTACTATAACTATATATCATGATAGCTTCTGTAGATTGGCACCGCTGAAAAACTTTTTCATCTTAAGTGATGCCAATAGTTCTATGCAGACGAAGTTGCAGGCATCCTGTTGCTGGTTCACAATAAATTAGCACATAATTTCTTAGTACAAACTGACGTCAAAACTACAAAGTGTTGGCCGTTAATCAAAATAATTTTAAGATAAACACAGGTGACATAACAGTTATTAATGAGCATAAATTGAATCAATATTAATACAAACGCATACATCACAAGGTTTCGACCTTTGCGATAAACGTTTGACTAATTGCGAATAATAATTAATTAATGTTCCGGTTTATTTATGGCTCTCGCGATTATATAAAATAATTCAAATATAACAATATTTATTTATATCGAGGTTATCTTAGAAAGTAATCAAAATATAACGCGTAACGTGTTCTGTAATTTGTACACAGCAGAAGTTGTATACTAATTTCAGAATTAAACTAAATTGACTTGGGCCACAGTGGAGACGAGAGGAGACCTGTTTTTAAGAACCAATCAGATTTCAGTGTTTCCACATCTCTCAGGAGGGTTTGTCTCATTTTTCAATGGGATTGTCCTTCGATCACAGAATTGTCTCAGTTATAGACATACTCGTAATATGTTCGAATATTTTCAGAAACTTGTTTAGTGCTTACACTTTCCGCACTAGTAGTAATTATAATGTCATGCCAGAACTCCTTCTGCATCCCGAATTTATAGGTTGTGAAATTAAACACAACTTTAAAACCCCGGAAAAAATAACAAATCAAAACATTTACAAAATCGGTGTTGGTAAATCTGATTATGTTATTTGGAAGACATGGATTTGACACATTCCGTATTTTAGTTAATAATGGAATTTTTTACGTAGGTTGTTATCTTTACATGTACGCAGGCGAAGTCACGGGCAACCGTTAGTTAAACAATATACCGTTTTATATGTTATAGTAGGTAATAATTGGTTGGATTGTGTCAACTTACACACATAATGTAATGCGACATTCTCATAAAATCATTAGCTGGTATAGTGGCAATTTGGGCACCCATTATATTATTAACGATATGTAGTTTATTGTAATGAGGGCAGAATATAACAAATGGGTACAACAGAACAAGCAATTCTGGTAAATAAAATATTATGAAACTTTCCACCCAGCGATTAGAAAACACTGATTTCTATTTTGGGGAAAGAATAATAAAAATACGTGATTAAGTAAACTTTTAATTATAAAATTGGCGATATCTATGTATCTTTAGGTAGGTAATAATAAAAAAGCTTTATTTAAGGGTAATCATTTTTTTTTTTACGTTTTATCTAAAACTGCTTTTTGAGGAGGTTGGGGCAATTTTTTCTATCGCGGTCGTTTGATAACCTCATTGTGGAATTAATCCTACTAATATTATAATTAATGTGAAAGTGTGGATGTTTGTTACTCTATGAAGCAAAAACAGCTTAACGGATTTCGGTTAAATTTGGGATGTATGTAGCCTTTGAAATGATACGAAAAGAACATAGGGTTCTTTTTATCCCGATTCCTTAAGTAGTTCCTTCAGGATAATTGAAAACTGTTTACGAGCTGAGCCGCGGGCAGACAGCTTTGAAATTTGGTACGATAACACAAATAGTTCCCGTGGTAGGATAAAAATTGTTAACGAACGAAGTTTTAGAAACAATACTGAATTCTACGCTGATGAAGTCGCGGGCAGAAGCTAGTCTAATATAATTTTTTTTGTGCAACTGACTAACAACCAATACCATAACCATAGGTAAATCATAATATTTGGATAGGACAACGTGTGTCAGCTCAGCTCAGCTTACTCTATCTTCTTTCTTCTGTGATAAAATGACATAGCTATAAAATGTTATATGTAAAAATGAATTGAAGTGTTTACGTATCAAAAGTGAGTACCTATTTGAATTTAGAAATATTTGACTTTCACTTTCACTTTGACTTTAACTTTGATTGCCGAGTGTGACTGGTAAAAAATCGAAAATGTCTCTAACGATTTGTATTTTTCTTTAGTTATTTTTGATTATTTATGAAAAAATTAAATTGTAACGTACAGCTGAAAAAACTTAGATATCTAAATTAGTGAGGTATTATGAATGGAAAAAGATGGTACTCAGTTTACCGGGTGATTGTAACTGTATTATTAAGTATCCGTTATTATATTACATGTAGTTTTTACTCACAACTCAAATAACACGTTGCTATGTTGCCGCGTGAAAGAAGGATAAAAAAACACTTTCACACTTTGGTACAGTAAATATCAACTCACTTTATATCATGTGGGTATATATATTGTGACTATCCTACAAAATATAAAACAAAATGTATATTATTGAAATAATACTTTTAGTTTTAATAAACACGAAACGTGCCACTTTCCTCGATGTAAAGAGAATACATAAACACACGCTACGCTGACGTGATAGGTATTTACCCATGGGGTTTAGCTATCCATTTACGGTTAGTGCATACCTATTTACTAAGAGGGCTTGTGAATTATTTCGAGCGTTTCAAATAATTTAATTAAGTAAGTAAGTAAGCAAGAAAACGCTTGTAAATCGAACTGGGTATAAAATATTTATTTATTTATTTAAGGGACAATCAACAGGTTACAACAACAACACTTAAAAACTAAACAAAAAATGAAAAAACATATAAATGTAAAATTGTAGACCCACTTAAAGACTGCCACAACTTGCAAATACAAAACTATATTGTCAGTTAGAAGGAGAAAAAAACGATTAAGTACTCTCATGTCTCATGAGAGTACTTATAAGCAGTAAGATACATCAGGCTGTGACATAAACTTGACGAATCTATCACCGCGAACAAAAACATACATTTAGAATAAATTAAAAATATTTTGACAACCTCTCTGGCGCAGCGGTAAGCACTGTATTCTTATGAGCGCAGGTCTCAGGTTCGATCCCCCGCAGAAGTAGCTTGGGTATTCATAATGACTGATTTTCTTTTTGGTCTGGTATGTTCGGAGACTTTGGCCGCCCTACCGACAACTTAGACATGCCGCATATGGTCAGTATATATGTTAGGATGATCTCTGCGTGACAAAATAAGAAATGAGGAGATCTTAAGAAGAACTAGAGTTAATAATAAAAGAATATAATAATAAATATTATACGACAATGCACACATTGGCATCTATCCCCAAAATAAGCGTTGCGTTATGGGTACTACGATGACTGATGAATGTTTTTATGAATAACTAGTTATACCCTTCCACGCTGCGCTGTAGCACATTCATGGAATGGTTGAGAAATGAGAAACCAAACAAAGAATACATTACATATAAGTTTAGTTTTGCAATACTTTGCGGTTGTCAGTCTCGCTTTCGGCGGATGGAGCGGTCACTGGTACACAGCTGAAAAAAAACTGTAGGTTTCGCGGTCGCGGACTGACGCAAGAAATAGATAAAAACAATCCTTGATGCGGATTGTATATCATGCTAAAATTCCAGCTCGATCGGTGCAGAACTTTTTGAGTTTTTGAAGCGTATACAAACCAACATAACATTTTTATATATTATATAGATATACATAAACACTTATAATATACAGATAAACACTCAGCCACTGAAAAACATTCATGTGCATCACACAAACATCGCTGGGAGCCGCTGGAAGTATGCAGCCCAGTACCATGGATTTCCGAACTCCCTAGATAGGACCGATGTCCAACCGTCAATCGATTAATGTGATGCTGATAATGATCACATATAAACATAATTAAAATATATCTCGTTAACTTCGAGTTGCCTAAGCATAATTTGTACGTAGTCTCTGACCCAAAAAAAGCACTTTACCTAACTTTCAGGCTTTTCGACAGAGATCTGCTTACAAATAGAATCAAACTCCAATGCGTGAAGTATTTTATGTAATAGAGCAGACATTACACTTTCTTACACGCGAAAACATATGATGTTTCAAATTCTATTTTCTTCATATACCCACCTACGTTTCGATTCGTGGAGAACGACCCAAATTCTACTGTATTCCCATCTGTGCTAACATTTGCATACTTTTTTCATAACATAATATTTTTCGCGACTAGTTCTGGCATGCTTGACATCAATTTTCAACCGCTTCCAAAAATAGAGGCTTCGATGTGCTTTTGTTTTTAGGGGGTTATTTACCAAAATTGTTAGTGATGCTATTTTTCCCATCTATCATAACTAAGAGTGGATGAATCTTGTGCAATGTAGTGTAGCTAATAAAAAGAAAAATAGTCTTTAAATTAATTAAATTAAACTACTTGAACACAAAAATGGTAGTGTCGAACTTTTTTAAGGGAGTTATTAGGTTATGTTAAATAATATTATGAAAGGATTTCATTTGTACATACATACCGAAACGGTATTTTATCTGCGCCGTTTTTCATTTTCCGAAAAGAAATGAAATTAATGAAACCCCAGTAGCACACATCAGATAAGTTGTAGATTTAAAAAAAAAAACCTTTTTTTGCTTTTAAAAGGCCAATTCTGTAAGTTTTTTTTAGTAAGGTCATTAATATCAGCATAGCTGTAATTTTTAAAACAACTTCTAGAATTTTGGTTTCGATTTGTACTAAAGTTTGTATATCTCTTGAGTACCTTATCTCTATTAATCTATTTTACTTTAACGGTACATTTGTGTTTCGATACTCGATAAGCAGGGTTTTTAGATTTCATACTAGGGTACTGTATTTGGATAACATGTGTTTGCGTTCTCTATGTATAGCTTGCCACCCTATAAGGAGATTTGTCTAACTTTAACACATTTTATGAGCCATTATTTTTTTCCGCTCCAGACTTCCGTTACCCATAAAACCTAAACTGCGGTTTTTTGAAGTCAACCATAAAGATTTTGAACGGCCAAAGATAATAAACATCTACAATAATGTTTTACTTTTTTTTTTTATTGGATTACCTACCTGGTACTAGCTTCTTAATGTACGTAATTTATTATTGCTCTGTTTAAATGAGCCGTTCTGAAGGTTAGCCTGGAAAATCCATTAAAAAGACAGTTAAATAGAATAATAAATAAATAAATAAAATAATAATAAAAAAAATATACTACGACAATACACACATCGCCCTCTAGGCCCAAAGTAAGCGTAGCTTGTGTTATGGGCACTGATGAATATTTTTTTGTTATGAATATAATACACATAAATACTTACAATATACAGATAAACACCCAGACACTGAAAAACATTCATGTTCATCACACAATGACTAACTATTTTGAAAATTAAGCTACGCCATATTATACTATTTTGAAAATTAATACGCCACACCAAACAGATCTGTTTGGTGTGGCGTATAAGGATTGAAGAAATTATAAATTACACCATACAGATTCTCCTGCTTTTCGCGGAGCATAGCATAATATATCGTGGATTTCGGCAAAGTAACGTCTGCTTCTATCCAATAGAATGACTAACATCCTAAAGAGGTTATTTATGATAAACTGTCTTTCTAACTTTGAGACATAGATACCTACACTTCAATTATATTTATATGTACCAAATAAATTATGTTTATTATAATGTACATAGTATACTATTGAAAAATACATGTATTAAATGAACAGATATAATTTTATCATAGAATAATTTTATTTTTTCTGTTATAAGTTAGCTATTACCGATTTGTATTGCAAGTGACAAGACCACAGTCTTATAATTTTAGGTCTGGGGTTCGAACCCCAGAAGTGACAAATAAGGAATTTATTATTTCCGAATTTGTTCTGGGGTGTCTTCAGCAGTGGTAAGTTACCACTCTACCTTCAAAAACGTGCCAAGCAATTAAGCATTTTGGTAGGGCCACTACTATCGTAGAATTCATCATCACTTACCACCAGGTGAAATTTCAGCCTAGAACTAACTTGTACTGAAATTTAAAAACATATGTATCATGGAAAAAAATTGTAGTTTGTATTTTGGAATCGGTCGCACATCGATCGGGATGCCTACCCCTAGTATATTATATATTATACTTACCTATAAATAGGTCATGACTGTCGTATCAAATAACCCTACATTCCCTTCACGTTTCAGAGAGCACATTAAACCTTTGTACTGCGTGATTTAGGTTGGCTCTAGAGGAAAATTAATAGTATCGGTTAACCCTAAACCGTTTGCGGATATGTTAATTCTTCCTTAAACGTTATCAGTTACCTTCACTTCAATGACAATCGTTAACTTGGCGGAAGTTTCTTTCTGCATATTACTTGTGTAAACACTATGAAAAATTTATCCGTACCCAGCATTCAGATCTTCTAGATTTTGCATAATTCAATCGGGAGACGAGTGGCGAGGTCTATCCTCCTGGCTTTTTGTATAAGAAAGTATTATAGACGAGATAATGGAAAGCCAAAATTTTCCCGTGGTGCGTATGCTAGCCATACTAAGCTCAGCACTTTAAAGGCGCTGTCTGCCAACAAAATCAAAAGTTTTTCGCTCTCTTCGCCACCCCACTCCTGACATCACAGGCGTTTGTATTAGTATATATTCTCCTACGCTTTTCGCAGTAGATATAGACACGCATTTAACTACAAAATATAAATTTGATATATGCATTAATTAAATTGCTCATACCTTTTGTGGCTGGGAAGGTCACTTGTGTGGGATGCAACTTGTGTCGATACCCTAGCTGTATCACACATCCAGGCCACCTCGGCAATAGAGGTGCGGCTGCTACCAGTTCCGAGCAGGCCAAGAGGCGTAAATATGAAAACCTGGATAGCAGCTTCATTTTTGTGCCTTTTGGAGTAGAGACTTTGGGACCGTGGGGTCCGGAGGCACGAGCTCTATTCAAATAATTATCGAAAAGGGTTATCGAGTCTACCGATGAGCCTAGAGCGGGCAGTTACCTTGGCCAAAGAATTAGTTTGGCCATCCAAAGGGGCAATACTGCCAGCATCTTAGGAACTGTGCGTCGCTGCGGTGGTTTCGAAGACGTTTTAGATTTTATTTCGTTTTAAATAGTTTATTTTAGGTTATATTTATAAAACAGTTATTTCAAAGAATAAATAAACAAATTATATTAATTAAATAACAATAAATAGTCTCCGATCTGGGGATTACCTGGCCTAAAGGTAGTCCGTTGCTATGCAGCGTGGCCAGTCTCGTAGGCACCTTTAGTTCAGGCGTAACCAGGGGAGGGCTTTTTGGTGAATCGTAAGCCTATTTTACATTATAATTAATATTCACATGATTGAACATTATTATTTATTGTAGATTTGAGTTTATAGTTTAATTTATGTGCATATATTAATTTTGGACATTGAATAGATATTTTGTACTATTCCATTTCTAATTTAGTTTTTTGATAGTGTGTAGTTATCTTTTTTTTTAATTAAATAATAAATGTTTAAACGAAAATAGCAAAATTTCATGCCCCCGACGACGTTGCAGTTTGCATCCGTTGCGCACAATTTCTCCCGCGTCACGCTCAGTGTGTTCCGGCATTTAAACTGCTGGAAAACAAGCCAGTTTAAATGAATACAGGAAATAACCTGTTGGACGAGATGTGCGGATTGGTCCGTTAAGGGAAGCATGGCAAACTACTGGCATTTTCAGCACATAAAAGCGCATAACTACCCTACAACCTTTCCAGACTTTTTATCTACCAGTTTGACATAGTCTGAAATCTTACCCGACGGTGAATTATACAAAGTCTTAGATGGTAGCGGGTTGACCTACTAGGGGTATAGCAGTTATATGAAATCCGAAATCTTAATCAGTTTCTACGTAGCATCGTAACGGAACTATCGTTTATTAGCACGTCTATTGTTGCTAGGGGTAGTGTGATAAATCGCAACGGCAGCGACGTGATGCGACTCTTGTATGAGGAGGATCTTGGCGTTAAACCGAAACTAACTAATAAATTTCAGATATTTTTTATTGCAATGCCAATTGCCATAAATAAACTACTTTTTAAACCTCATCTATTGAGTGCACTTACATATAGAATGAAATAATAAGCTAAGTGAATCTCGATAAGTCTTTCTGATGATGTAATTGTTCTTCTAGTGTCATCACCTATCAGGGGTTGTCAACTGTTGGGACTGATGAAAATGGACTTCTGATCATAATGCCGCATTATTAACTCTCCTCTTTGGCTGTCTTTTACGATTAATATAATGTAAATACGTAATAGGCATATTGAGGTGCTTGCGTCCTCAGTCACGTGGAACCGAATACCGTGAAGTACGCATCGTTATTTATCAGTCAGTAGGTAGGTAGGTACCTATATAACCTCATTTCATGCTCCATGTCCCCCCTGCAATCCAGCCATCCAACCAGTTTTATTACAATGTAAACTGGTACATATGTGTTAAGTGAGTGAGCATTACTTTTGTTAAAATGCTTCTATTCAAAGTTCAGTTTCTTTTAACAAGACTGCACTGGAAGGAACGTATTGTTTTTTGTTTGTATTATCTGTTTAAGCAATGGCTTACACAAGATAATAAAAAAAGACAATGTAATTACCAACACCCATTCGTAGGTAACAATTACCAACTTAAAAATCTAATATCATAAATGAAAACCTTACGCAAACTGTTCGACCGTACCGTATCTAAAACCGGTAAGTTTGTTTTATTCAAACATCCGGATATTTTACACATATCCGAAATTGCAAATCTATAACATCACTGGTCTCAATCCTATATGGGTCGATTGATTTTCACCTGTGATTTTGAAAATTTATTAGTTTTTATATTTTTCTTAGCCACCCACCCAAACATTTACATTCAACGGGTCAAAGTGTTAAAAGGGTTAAAGTGGCTTATCAGCTATCTTAAAATCATCAATAGCTTATAACAGTCTACTGCTTGACTAAAGACCTGTTTCAACGTGAGGGTTTGCCCATCAATATTAGTAGTAGCATAGAGGCCGGTGGCCTCCGCTCTCAGTTATATTCGCCTTGTACCTACGACACCCGCAAAAGAGGAGGTGAGGTGACATCAGCTGTATTCTGATCTGCTGTCACCACACGGCACAACAAATAAACATTATGAAAATTAAGCTTAATTTGCTATACTCCGCGAAAAGCAGGAGAATCTGTATGGTGTAATTTATAATTTCTTCAATCTTTTTACTCCACACCAAACAGATCTTCGGCAATGTACCTACCTATCCTCTATGCATGTTTCTCTCCAAAACCGGAGAATCTTCAGGAGATGTTGACTTTACAATGAATACCTAATTGTTAAGTAAACATGCTAACAATTATTCATTTTTAACCTTAATTTTCATAATATATCATTGATTTCCGCAAAGTAACGCCTGCTTTTATCCAATAATTAAAACAATTTATATTTGGTAGTTTAAGTAAGTAAATAATCATTAACAGAAAATCTTTCTTCTTTAGGACAGGGGTGCCCAATATTATTATATCAGCGGCGCACTTCCATGTTCTGAAATTCGGCGCCGCGCACGCGCATATAAATAGGTAGGTAATTTGTTAGTTAGTCAGATAGGCGCCAAAAATACAACATCCTCATTAGGAAACTAACAAGCCCATAATAAATAATAAATTTTAACAAAGAATTAAGAATAACATTACCCCTTAAATACCTATGCAATACCTATATGAGATGGCTTACTAATTTTTCAAAGAGTAGGAAAATAGCGATAACGCTGCAAAAAATAATAAAAAAAATGTTTGTTTTTTTTGAAGCACAAGAGGGCTGCAGGAATTTCAAGAACCCAATAAAAACGCGCATGAACTCGAGTGCAATAGCTAGTAGGTATAATTAGTTTAAATAATAAAATTCATAAAAATGCTTTTACAAGAAACGTGTTTTTTCGCTCGTTAATAATGTTATTAATTTGGTAGGGAACCTTCTTTGTTCAAATTATATTCGCAATTTTTATGTTTAATTATCGAGCAGAGAGATACATACCTACCACACGTTTTACCTACGTGTGGAACGTAAATATTTCATAAATAAACCTACTTACAAAAGATTAGCTGATATAATATAATAATCTCCTACCTACCAGTAGGGTAATGCATTTGGGGATGGACATCTGCCAAATATTTTAAACATGCAACCTGTAGGAATGGTTTTATGCATAGGTACCAAACCCCAAAACCATTCATTGGTTTTAGGATTCCGTATCGTAACACAAAAATGAGAACCGTTGAATTTTGTATTCGATAAAGTTTACGTCTAAATCGGAGAAAAGTTATGGTACCAACCCAAAAAAAAAAATCTTCGGTATCACCCTATTAAGCCAAGTCATTTATCTTCGACAAAAGATTGACAAACCAACTTTCGCATATTGTTAATTTTATTAACAATAGATATGATTACAGATGCACCTAAGAATATTAAAATACGAACTTACCAAATTACACGTCAATACAATCCAATGTTATTAAAACTCGGTCTCACCAACAGTCCAAATAAAACGTTTGATTTCTTTAAACACACAGATCAAGGTGTAGTATAAAGTCGTCACTATGATAAGACGCAGTATATATTTTAATGTATCAGTCATCACAAAGAATTAAAAATCACTTCCTACTGTTTATTTATTACGATAAAATGATTCGCGCCAACATTTGTATCTGCACGTAAACACGTGCTTCGTCATCAACGGCGGATTTGCGACTGTCAATAAAACCGAGAACTGACATAACGTTGTGGTTCATCATGCGCATACGCATTGTACGAGCCGAGTGAGCGGGATGGATGACTCATCCTCTCAATACCGGCTGCGTCATTCATTACTGCATACACACAAAACATTTTTTGTTTTAATACCAGGAAAAAAGGTTTAGAATAGGGTAGCAAGTGTTTTTGTATTTGTATAGTAACTTAAACGATTTTGAACTTTAGTTTAGAGAGGTTGAGGCACATTGATAAAAGCAACGTTAGTTTATATTATATCCGCGTCGAATTTGACTGTCGCGAAATGCCCACCTGTTAATGCAAAATAATGTAGATACCTGCCTATAAACATTAAACCACAGAAAAAATAATAGCACCTACCTACTTATGATTAAGTCTGCAAACCTCATTCGGGTAGATACATAGATACTATTTGATATGGTGAAATATTGAGTGTTATAATTGTAAACTCGTGCATATCAATTATCCTGCATAATATGTTTACTCAGAGAATCCAATCAAAGAGGGAGTTATTAAAGCTTAAAGCGGCGCAAATCATAACACGTGCTACTAAGAAACATTAAAACACAGAAGAGACTTAGATGTCCTTCGTGTGTTTGTTTTATCGTTATAAGTTTTATCAGTAGGTATTCTAAGATAATATACGAGTAGGAGTCTAAAAGCATCGTCGCAATGTTCCTATCTTTTTTATATAGTCATAATTGATGGACCGGGCATTTCTTCTTCTTCTTCTGCTTGCGGTTCAGGTTCGCCTGGTTCCTGGTGTCACGTCGACCGGGTACAATCTATTGTGACGCCGCTGTAGATCTCCCAGCAAGCATTGGTCGCCGCCAGGAATAGCAGCACTTTCCTTGCTGGAAGAAGTTTAGCATCCTCTGGTTGCGCTATATACTTCCCCAAAAGAGTGCTGCGTTTATGCATCAGCGCGGGGCAGGAACAGATTAAGTGCAGCGGCGTCTCTGCAGCCTCTTTACAGAGTCTACATAGATCTGTGTCCTGCAGCTTTAGGTTAAACATGTGCTTGTTAAGCCCACAGTGCCCCGTAAGCGGTCGCACTAGGATGCATAGGTTTTTTCTGTTGAGTGCTAATGCCTCAGACGCGGCCCTTCTCTAAACCCTCCGTCGGACCAGGCATATGGCCCGCGTGATGGTAAAAATAAACCCATCGCCTATGAACAGAGCAATACTTCGTAAAGTATTCGATTGACAAGTCACAATTTGTCGCCCTGTGTCCATCAATCTTAGGCGTAGGTGTTAAGTCTCATGTGCGTTTAGTTACACAGACAACCGCACTCATCAGACCATTCCGGTCTGAAGAATTCGGTACAGCACTGCAGCTTGGCGAGAATAAGATTGCTTTGCGGCAGATATAAGCATTGCGGTAGTAGGCACTTCCTCGGATAAGCTCAGTAAAGAATAGCTCAACTATGACTTAAAATTTACGTATTTGATTTATTTTCCATACCTTTTTATTGCCTAATGTTTTTTATATCCCAACTCAAATTAACACGTACGAAGCTGCTTCCACGTTTCTAATACGCAAAGCAATGATTTAGAATACCCATCTGGCTTTCGTTTACCCCAACACCTTTCACGCCAAATTAAGAGAGAGTTATTTTATAGACGAGCGCGCTCAAACATAGGCTTCAGCATTTCGTGTTCTTCTACGAATATTAAAATGTGTTTTGAAAGTCGGATCTCGTGTTCGACTGGTTACAATTAATAAGAATCAAAGGTAAGTAAGAATAAATATTTCCTGAGCGAGGTATTTCATTATCGGTAATTATTTTCATTTTAGTCAAGCCTTTACATACTTATCAGGCGTAATAAAAAACTGGGCCAACTTCCGTGTTTTACTTATTTATTTAAAACAGGTATAGTTAAGTAATCATCAAAAAAATAAATCGGAAAAACATTTCAAGTTGGAAATTTTGAATTGTTTTCCTTTTTACGTTTTCGAAAAGTACGAAATTAATGACGTAGTTTTCAAACAACTTTTTTTCATAAAAAGGAATCAAAAGTTTTTTCTTCACAAATTTAAATCATATCCTCAAATGAGTCCTATGCTGAACTGAAGGCCGCTACCAACGGAAGGGTTTGCCATGATCAGACAGACTGACTTGACGTTTCAAAAGTGCTTATAAAGTTTACCTATTTGAAATAAATGAATTTTGAAGCCCTGTGGGACTAGCACGGACAGGAGACAAAAATTATACCCTGGCTGGGAATTATTCACGGGATCATGGAATAGGAGAAGTTTACCCCCGTTTATTACACATATATTAATTGGATATTATTTCCACTTGTGCGCCACAAGTGAAATACTCTGAGAGTTGATAAAGCTGTGGGGAAAGATAAATTTTCATCTTTTTCCCCGGGGAGATAATTGTCTCCTGCCCATGCTACCCGTGCAGAAGAAGGGCACCCGCGGGAAGAGGAGGGATATTAACAACTTTCTTCTGATGGACCGTCCCCACACGGCACAAAACTGTTTTTTTTTTTCATAACACTGCACACACGAAATCTGTAAAAAAAAATATTTAAAGAACATACAAGATGTTGTTTACGACATTCATATGTTTACTAATCTGTTCATTAATTGAATTTGTTTGAACAAGTGTATCCCATTTAAATGTATTCTATGGCTGTTCTCAATTCCTTAATTTTATCTGTGTCACCCTTCCGGCAGCAAGTTGGGTTGCGTTGGGTTTGCCCCATAAATTTGACTTATAGGTTACATTATAAAGTTTTATTATTATTGATCATTATTTCATGATCTGAAAAAATCCTTAATGAAGACCTTTTTTTTTGACGGGGGGGAAATCTTCTTAAAAGATACCCAATTCTCTGCGGGAGTATTTCAGCCTCAGTATATATTGGGAGGTTCCGGGATCTCCTAGGAACGCACTGGTGCCTCCCTTACACAACAATTGTAGCTCGTCCCGGGAAGATTTATGATTCCCAACTTCATGTAGGTACGTCACTTTGAGATAAGGCAACACCTTGTCTCTTCGTGTCTTCCCAGGGTCGTAAGTAGAGGTGATGACATGACTGCTAGTCCCCGTCAGACCGTTCTCGACCCTGATGTCCCTTCATCTGAGACTATTGAGCAGGTGAATGAGCGTGGTTGGCACCAGCTCTCGGGCGCTGTCTTCTCCGAGCAGGATTGGCTCTCGATCTCGCTCAGCAGCCTCCTTCCTGACTAATACAGTTTCGCAGAAGGAGACTACCGCCTTCCACGCTCTATCCTCCGCAAGCATTGCTGTTATCACTGCTGCAGGAGAAAGATCTCTTCTAACGTGGCTGATCACCACTACGTCACTGATCACTAATGAAGACCTATTACGTCGTAAAATATAAGTAAGTTTTGCACCTTCCCTGGTAGTATAACTAGGTGTAACTAGTCATCGAAATAAACAATGAATGAATCAATCAATACACTTTTATTGTACAACAAAGAAAATAGTATTTACAGAAATATTGTTTTATGAATTAAAGGAAGATTTCTACTTTATTCATAGGATGATATTATGCTTCTCTTCTATCATACGGCTGCAATACATCGATGGTAGCATCGATGTATTGAAATCGCGCTAGAAAAACATGTTTTTGCTACTAAATAGATTAAATAGCAGCTTAACACAACGCGAAAGCGATTCGCGATCCGGTCTATTAATCTATGAATGGTGATATGAAATAAACTGTCATGTTTTTGTAAGCATTCATGCGCGAATTCGTGTAGCTAACTGATTGGTGTTGCTATAAAAATGCTATAAAGGAAAACTGTTTATTTTTGTTTCCTACTAGTTCGGTAGAACTAGACATTTGTGATGTTATAATTATTACTAGCTGTGGCCCCTTCTTCTTCCGCGGTTTTTTACAAATCCCGTTAGTAGTTAGCCTATGTTACTCTGCATTCTTTAAACTCTATGACAAATGTTACTCTGCGTTGTTTCATCTAACTCTATGACAAAAATCAAGTTGATTGGTTGCTTATTTAGGGCGTAAAGGAAGAACTAACAAACAAACAAACTTTCACCGTTATAAATGTTACAGTAATTTTATATATATTCTTTATATAAACTACAAATTCATAATTGCCAGATATTTTATTAAATTGATTAGGTCTTTTACAAACACGCTTTTAATAATTATTTAATTAATAAATTGTTTAATGTGCATGACATTGAGTTGGTAGGTATTTCGATATAAATACAACTGCATTATCGATACTTCAGTCCTACATGGACTCGAACGATGCAAAGATACCTCCCGGTGTCTTAGTCGTTATCATAATATATGAAAAGTTTATGGTATAATTTATTGGAAATTACATGCATCATGTACGAAGAGATCCAGTAAGAGATGAGGAACTAGGAACACGACGAATGCAAGATATAGAAGAACTGGCTTCCCAAACAAACATAATCAATACATTCTCGCGATAGAAATCTCAAAGGATGATCGAAATTTATTTCCCGAAGTATTGACCTTGTGCCATACCCAAAACAGAGATACAAACTGCAATGCCAGTAACTCGCCATTTCATAAAATGCCACTATTTCTGAAAAGCTCACAAGACATTGACCCAGAGTACCTACCTAAACAGCGCGACCTACATATAATTTGGTTCTGAGACAAGATATAAAATCTTGTTTTAGGAAAAAATCCAAGTTGTTCCAAGTTACAAAAACACCTATCCAACTTGCCGGAATTTGTCCGTAGTTTTATCTTCTACCCTAACCTTACTGGTCGTAAATCTAAGACCGCAGAGCAATTGTGATTTATGTGATCGGAATCGGCTTTAGAAATTTGTTTACGTTAATGGAAGATTGAGTTCGTTTTGAAAGTGTGGCGAAGTAGAAACATTCATTATTCTTCAACTGTTTTAACCCGTGACATAAAAAGAAGGGTGTTGTGTGGATTTTGATCGCTTTGTTTGTTTTTATGCGTGTCGGTGAATCTGCGTAGACACACTCTTAAAAAGACAGATTCATTATAATTCAATTATTTTAAGCCTCGACGCAAAAAAAAAGGTAGAAGAGTAATGATGTAAGGTGTTATTAGTTTCTGGGTTTTTGTTAGTTTGATTACAATACACAAAACAAACAATAGTTCGACACCTCGTGTTATTGCTAATATCGTCGAGACAGTGTGCAGTGTCGCGAATGTGTGTAGATTTTATGTAGGTCCCTTTTTACTAAAGCCTGTAAGGGTATTCTAAATGCCTTTCGTAGCTCTGTCTAGACAGCTCCGTTAGAATCCTTACTCTGTGGTATGATTATGCCTAGCGAACATGTGGATTATCCTGATAGTTATTAGCTAAGTTGTATCTTCCAACTTGGTTGCTTCCAACCTTTACAATAGGAGACGAAATAGACACTTCTGAGTATAAACGCGCCGCGCGGTCCTACTTCTTTTGCACTAAATTTGATTTGAGTTATTTAATGCACCTTATTATTTATGGAGAGCCTAAAAATATACGTATGCCTGCCTTTTGATTTTTTTTTTCACGATCACGGACGATGCCGATTAGTGAATCACAATCGCAAACCCCGTATTGAGGTGAGATGCCATCATGATATATGGAGCTGCAGATTGAATAATGCCTTGTTTGCTCACATTCTGACGTTTTACTAACGAGAGTAGGAAATATTAAGAGTGCATTCACACTTATCAGCAACCGATTTACATTTAGCTCAGTTAGTTACATTTAGCTTTTGTTCACACTTATACGCATTGTAAGTCTCTTAGCTGATATGCATTGCTCTGTTTCTCTCTCAAGGACGTGGTAATTACACCTCAAGTAAATGGACACAGGCCGGCACTTTTAGAATGTGTTGTATGTTTACCTGTTTAAAGACGATGGATTTTCCCCATAGGTACCATCTAAAAAATGGCTTAGTGAGTGCAAATGTACGTATTGTTCTTTCCTTTTTTTATGCAGCAACGAAACAAAGGATAAACGTGGTTTTGCATAAAGATTGTTTATGGACCGAAGGGTGAAATAAGCAACTTTTTACATGCCTGGGTCATATGGATTAAATCTAAATCGCGATGATATTATTAGGTATTCATGCTACGTGTATTAACAAAAAAACTATAGTTTACAGTACACGTTGTACACGCGGACAAAGCCAGGCTAGCGTAAAAAGGTAAAAGCTGATACCTTGCAGAAAGGAGCATTGATGCGAACCTTCATAAAAATAGCCATCTAAAAAAGATCAAATGCGGATAAGTGTGATATCGCCCTTAATCTGGTCTACATCGAGAAATCTCACATATTTTTAAGGCCCCGGTTACTCTTTATAAGTTGGAGGTTTTAGAGATTTCCCGGTGGGGTTGAATCTGGATAATATAATATCATAATTTCTAAATTGCCTCAGGTCTGATCTCTTGGGAGACTGCGGCCATAGTTACAAAGCTACCAGCAAAAAAGGTATGATGTGTAAGAACAAGTTTTTAACCGCGGCTTACCTACTATTGTAACGAATTCGAACGTTGCGACGTGGAAAGAAAAAGAAGGAGAAAGCAATAAAGTCACTTTGGTTTTTATTAAGTTCCTTGTACGGATTAAATCTCTGTACATTATTCGTCTACCTAATAGATACTACTTTTCGTACAAAATCGTAGCCATGAAATAATTACGTTAATCAGTTTCTCCGAGAACGACAGGCAAATAAAAGATATTAACATTATTATATTTGTAGGGTTGTTCCCACCGATCGTGAAAACCGATTAGAGTTGATATGGATTAATGAAAAAGCAAAAACAAGAGTTCTTTGAATTAAATGATGATAACGAATGAGTTAACTAAAAAGGCATATAAAGAAACACAATTGGATAGAAGCAGGCGTTACTTTGCGGAATTCCATGATAAATTATGATAATTAAGCTTAAATTGCTACACTCCGCGAAAAGTAGAAGAAGAAGGTGTAATTCATAATTTCTTCAATCTCAATACTTCACATCAAAAAGATCTTCGACAATGTACCCTGTACGCACGTTTTGCTCCGAATCCGGAGCATCATAAGGAGATAAATATTGAAGAAATTATAAATTACACCATACAGATTCTCCTACTTTTCGCGTTTATTTAATACTAGAGTGCAGGCGGCTTGGTCCGCTGTGCTATTCTCATTTACTGTAACCATATTTCCGCCGCAATGTTAAAACTGCACAAGCAATTATACGTGGAGAGGTGATAACAGATTGACGCTTCAGCTCCTTCCCATAGGAACAGTGTATTTTTCCAGGATAAAAGTACATGCAGTCTAACTTCTGCTTGCGACGCCCCTAGCAGCCAGCCGCCCGATGCCATGCCCCTTTAGGTCCGAGGGTAAATAAGCCCATAAAGACGGGTGTCACTATTGCTTCCGCGGGAAAAAGTTTTATTTCACGGAAATTGTACACGTACGAAGTACATACCTTCTGGGCACTTGATAGTACTATTATAGAACTACGAAAACTGGTTTTACAATGATTAATTGTTGATTTAACAATTATTCATTGTAAAGTCAACAACTCCTGAGAATGCTCCGGTTTCGGAGTAAAACGTGTGGTACGTTTGTTTCGTAATGTACCTAACATTGCCGAAGGGCTGTTTGGTGTGGAGTATAAGGATTGAAGAAATTACAAATTACACCACACAGATTCTCCTGCTTTTCATAATTTAACATGGATTTCCGCAAAGTAACGCCTGCTTCTATCCAATATTTTATAGAACTGTTACATGTTTTTATCAAATCGCTGCTCGTCTTTTTTATTTTATTTTAATTATTTATTGTTATAGCTGTAATAGAAATACATAATAATACTCAATCAACAATACAATACCTATAACTGTTCATTGCTGTATTAAAGCCATCTCCCAACGAAAGGGTTCGCCCATAATCAGCTAGGCACTGGACAGACGGGTTCGTGATCGCCGAAGACAGTATTTGTAGAGGACACATGAGATACACATTCTTAGACATTTAAACTCCCTTCCTATCTCGGTGCATGATATGCAGCCCACTTACAGAGGGACGGACGGTCTGTTAGCGCGCTTCCAAACTAAGAACGGATTTTATGAAAATCCCACATTATATGTAAATCGCAAATCTAAGAACAAAGAAAATATATCGCGGATCCGAGAAAACCACGCCTACCAATATTTTGCTGGCATACCGTTTGAACCGTCTTACACAAACTGCTAGTGTGTTTTTTTTACTTTGCAGAAGCTTTCTTATTGTTTTTGAGACATCGGATTTTGTGAGCCAATTTACCCACCTACTATTTAAAAACTGCTACTTATGTAGTTTTTTAGAGATATTTGTTTATGGTTTTCTACCGACGATGTATGAAAAAAAATCGTTTCAATATAATCCTAAATAAAAATAAACATCAACTACTGAGTTTCATGCCGGCTTGTTCTCAGAAGATTCAGGATTCAAAACCGTTGGTAAAGTCACAACAGAGACTTGACTTTTGAAGACATTTTCTTTCTTTCTTACTTAGTTATTTTCCGGCTCCGAATGTCTATTTTATCTTTTTATTTATGTCCAGATTGATTGAGTGATACCCTGTTTATTTACTTCTGACACTTTTCCAAGATACAAGCACGTACGATCAACATATACTTTCCGTATTTATTTGTCTGTTGTCTGTCCTATTTCTATTATTTTTATGTGCTACTCTTATTAGTGTAGCGTACTTAACATAATTATTTAGTATCTACTCCGAAATAAAGTAAGTAGATAGAACCAAAATTACTGTCTACGCAAACATATTATTATTTTGTTTATTTTTCAAAATAATTGGTTAAGCCTTCATATGCCTACTCTTGTCAAGATTTTTATACATTTGTCAACACTTTAATGCTTCTTTTTTGTAGACACTATTTATGTTTGTAACATTGATATTTATATATTCTTCTTCTTCTTAGAGCAGGGCGCGTTTGGAACCCTCGTAGTTTTAGTTTTAAGTTGACGAATTTATTTATCGCCATCAACACACTCCTATGTCACATTTTACATGTAATGTACGCATCAAAAGTGCCATCTATGTGCCTATTTGAATAAAGAAATATTTGACTTTTGACTTTTGACTTTTTACTTATATAACAGTGATGAAAAACCTGCATACCTGAGAGCTCTCCATAATGTCCTAATTTTCATCTACCAATCGTCATTTGGCCAGCGTGGTTTACCATGGCCTAAACCCTTGCAATTTTGAGAGAGATCTGAGATTTGTCGTTGGCCGAAGATGGGTTGATAATGAAGCGAAATTCTTGTGTGATATTTATTATATCTTGAGATCGATTTATCGACGCTGAACAACTGGGGTCTCATTGCTATTGTTGAACGCGTTGTTATTTTAATATTGTTAACTATTTGTGATAGAGCTCGTGTGGGGAAGTATTACTGCCATGCTATCTCTTAACGCCAAGCATTGCTGTGTTCGGTTGTAATTACTATGGCTTGACACCTACAGTCTCAGGTTGATGAGCACATAGCGGTACTTTTCAGGGCGTATTCCTTGCATGTGCTGCGAATAGTTGGTATATTTGCTTATACGTGATGGTTTACAACTAACCATCAAGTGAGAAAGCATCTGCTAAGTCCGTCAGCTATAGATATATAAACAAAAAGACAAGATATATGAATTGCCGAGAAATATAAGACAGTCACAGACAGTAAACATATTTAAAAATCGATTAAAAGAATTTTATTTATCTAATATGATATAGTGTATGTATGTTCTTTTGTAGGTTTATATATATATATATTTATATGTATGTATATATTATAACTATATGTATTTAACTTAATTGTATCACTGTTTGCACTATCCCGTTTTCCCTAGCCTAATTCTCTACCATAAAGGGTTGTATGGAGGAGATCGCTTAAAGCGATAAGACCGCCTTTACGCATCTTATATATATTTTTATTGTTTTATTATTTCTTATTTTCGCTTTTAATTTGTGCAATAAAGATTTTATCTATCTATCTATATGTGCCCAGTACATTACGCTGTAATGGATTTTCATAATTCTATTAGTTAGATAAATTAGTAACCACTAATATGAGTTAATTAAGTAGTGCTTTGGTGTAGCTTTAGTGTATTAATTAATTAACTAATGCAGCAGCTAAATTGCACCCTAAATCTAATAAGCTCGTCGGCATGGTTACTCTAGCATTAATTAATAGTTATGGACAAGAAAATCATTAGATATTCTGAGTACTATGTAAGTTTCTCCAAGATACGGTTATTAATTAGTATAGAGTATACTCTATCAATCTAAAACGTGGTCTTTTATTATGGGCCTCATAAGAACCAGAATCGCTAAGCGGATAATAGAGCGAGCTATGCTTGGACTATTTCTGCGTGATCCAATCAGAAACGAGGAGATTCGTAGACTACTGGAGTAGATAACTAGAGTTACCGGCCCACGATCGTTAATTTTGGAACTCCCTACAAAATACCTATGCCCAGCAGTGGACATCAATCTGTTCAGTGTCTGAATTGATGATTGATGATGATAGTACTCTACCATCATACCGTACGGTGACAGCAGATAAGAATACCGTTTTCACCACCAATCCAACATGCGGGTGTCATACGAGGCGACGGAGGGAATATAACGGAGAACGGACAGCGAACGGTCTGCTCAGCGTGGTGATTATGGGCAAAAACTACCGTTCCCGTCGGGAGAGGCTTTTACTCTAGTAGTGGACTCTTACGCACTATTGATTGATTCATTGATTCTACTATATCCTACTAATATTATAAATGTGAAAGTGTGGATCTTTGTTACTCAATCATGCAAAAACAGCTGAACGGATTTGGGTGATATTTGCACGCAAACGAAGTCGCGGGCAGAAGCTAATAACTTTATAAACCAACTAGTTGTTACCCGGGAAAAAAGGGTCGCGTGGGAATTTTCTTCTCTCTCTTCTACTTCTCCAATTAATCTCTGACCTACTTGCTCTCTGATTCTTGCACGCAAAAAAACACTTGCTCTGCGAAAACCATAAATAACTCGTTCCCATTGACACCGTACGTCAGGGTATGCAGATGAAATAAAAGGAGGAAAATCTCCCGTATGAGTTTAAAAAAACCTAAAGATAGGCATTTTAAGAGTCATAAAAAGCCTACCCTTAAGTATTTATTACTCGTTCTGGACATGGATATAAAATTAAGAAAATGTCTAATAAAAAAAAAACCTTGTGCATACCCTATATGCACGCCACTGGGTTCGTCCATTATTACTATGAAAAATTAAAAAAAAGAGACCTAATAAACATAAATAAGCATAGACATAGCATACTTATACAAGTAGACCCAAATCACAAACTACATTTACGTTGTCCTTTGGTCTAGCTATAAAATCCTTAATCTTCACAGCCGGACTGCCTAAGTAAGTAGTTTTCCGGAGTTCCAATACCTAAATTCACAACTACATAAAAACAAGAACAAGATATCGTTGGTGTTTGTATATAAAGCGAATGTAATGAAATCTTATCTTGAACCCACTGCCAGGAGGTTCTCAATTCGGCACGTCTATTTAGCACAACGATTTTTCCACTATTATACAGATTTTTTATATTCCATTACAAGTTAGCCCTTTTCTGCAATATCTGGTAAGTGATGATGCAGTCTAAGATGGTAGCGAGCTAACCTATACCCCATATGAAGGGGTTTAGCGTTAAATAAAACCCACACATCACTTCAGGTATACTAAACTCATACTCCTAATCGGTTTCTGCACGGCCTCGTACTGGAAAGCTAAATAACTTGGGGGCTAGCTTATCTCGGTAGGCTACTACCGAGGATGTAAGGTAGGCTAAAGCCTCCTACCAGGACCCACCAAAGAAAATCCTGACACTTTTGAAGCCCTCCACAGGACCAGACAAGGGGAATTCGAAAATTATGAATTTCCAATTTGCCCTCGCTTGGGATCGACTATGAGATCATCATGTCTTAGCCGATTTTATGATTTGTTTATTCTGTTACAGAATGACATCTAATAAGTTCCCTTAAACTCATATTTGCTGAAAAGTCTTTAATAATAAAGACGGTTTGTCTAATCATTATAGCTAGAATGGGGACAGTAGAAAAGTTCATTGCATAATAAAATGCATGATATAATGTCTGTCGTTTACATTTTTTGACGTTTATTATATTAAAATGTAGCATTCACATGCAAACCGCCAACTAAATAGATGCTCGCCAGCAGCTTCACAATAAAACTGGATTTTTATTATGATGAAAATAGTAATCGTTTGCAATAAGCGCATTTACTAACAAATGAAGTAACCCACAATTAACTAAACATACAAACGTAGTTCCATGGAGACATTGAGCTTACGGACCCCGGGACCTAATAGGGCCCAGGGCTTATGGGCTCTCTATCTCCACTTGGAAAAGTTCGAACAGAAGTTCCAAAAGAATTTTCGACTTTCTTTTTGTCCCTGACCAACAAACCTCAAAGGGCTCGAACTGGAGTCAGAAACATTTAAATAGATTTGCATCGTTAAAGTATTTTATCTTCATCATCAGTATATTAGACATAAGTCCAACAGCTGGGCTTTGGCTTTTACCTGCTCTCAGGTGAGCCCTAAATAAAAAGCAACCCTTAACTGCAATGTCACCACTCCACCAGGGAGGTCGTATCAAATAGATTCAGTTTATTTATAACGGTTTACTAGCGATTTTTACATATGTTTTGTTTCATACATAGAGCATGCTCAGTGTATGTAAAATCATACAAAACCTAATAATAATACAGGGTTATTTTATTTAATCTATGTTTTATATCTTATTTGCATTTATATGAGAGATTATACATTTATAAAGAGATATTACATTTATATATTTGCTTAATGTTTAAATCTTATTTATTGCCCCACCTTCCTCTTTTCTATGTTTTTTTCCTATTACGCCTTTGGTTGCCTGGAATAAATCGCTATGTAGCGATAAGGCCACCAAATTGTACTCTCTTGCTCTATGTTTATATCTCTGTAACTACTTTTTTCTTTGGTCTACCTTGAAAGTGTACTCATACATTAAACGTGTATTTTATAACAACTGTATTTCTGAAATTCTTTCATTACAATTACAATTAGAATACAGCTTAAGTTACAGTCACATGATTTAATTTTAATATATATTTAGATAATATGTGCCTAATGATAAAATAAGAAAAATCCTAAATTAATGTAACTATTTAATAAATAATTTTAATGGTTATACAACCGTTATATTAATATTTTGATTGAAGATACAACCATCATTCCACCAATGCCTATCATCATGGAAGGATGTCGACGATAAAATACGAGTATAGTTATTTATTTTTATAACTTCATAAATTTCCAAGGTTCAGGAAGTCGCGATATCTTGTGTTATATGAGTTATAAGAGACTTTAATAGCTTGTAACATGAAGATAGACGTAATACAGTTCCCCCCCAGCCATTTAAATAAATCAACCCAGAGAAGTAAACTCCGACCTTTGACATTCTTTCGCGCAGCAATTCTCTGTGAGTTTGTAAACCTATAGTCCTAGGTTCTTAAAGATACCATTAAATTAAGTGTGTAATAATCCGTTCGTTAAAATAGCTTTCCCTAACCTAAACCAACAACTAACTAACAAACTACTCCACCTGGATAGAAGCAAACTTAGGAAGGTGGTGGGAATCATAACAGGACATAGCTCCTTAAACAGACATCTTTCCATTATAGGTGTCACCGACAGTCCTCTTTGCAGAGCATGCATGGAGAAGAATGAAACACCTACGCACGTGATGCTGGAGTGCACGGGCGTGACAGAGCAACGCGAGATCTACCTGGGATCACCAGCCACTTTCCCAGAAATCCTCAGCAACCTGGGCGGCATGCTGGGATTCTGGAACGAGCTTGGATGGCTGGAGTAGCGAGCAACACTGGGAAATTTCACGTACAACAAGTGAAGCGCTTACGTGCGGAAACTGCCCAGAAGAAGAAGAAGAAGAAGAAAATGCGTTCGTTAATTGCTGGGAAAGTTATTAAGAACTGAATTTTTGTTATATAAGGAAGCTTTAACCTCCTCGAGCAAAACAAAATTAAGTGCCCAAAAGTATAGGAGGGAATGTTTGATTAAAATGTGAGCTCAAAGGTTTTAAAGTCGTTCTGCTGTATTACCAACTTACTATGGCTATCTGTATAGCAGTATATTAAAGTAGTAGTCACAGAAACACAACCGAGAGATGTTAAGGTTAAAGAGACAGCATGGATGGGCAGATGGCCCATGAATACATGGAAGCTAGTGGAAGAACATAGACTTATGAAAGCCGGCGGAGGAACAGTTGCAAAACTAACTAGCCACGCTACTACTACTGAAATTGTAATTATTATTAAATGTAAATTACTACTATTTTTCAGAATGACTCACGGAATGCGGTTTCAAGTAAGTTTAGGCGGTTTTTGACATAGACTTTAAAACTAACGCTGTATAGGAAATTCACTGCTACGAGTGCTACAAGGAATAAATAATGCTTCCAACTTACAGAAATCAGAAGCGCTTGCGGCTTCACCCGGATAAAAAGTATCCTTTGACATTCTCTAGGATGCCAGCTTAACAAGCGCATAAACAAACAAACAGATATACTTTTCATTAATAATATCAGTATAGACTAGCGATAGAACGTGATAATTGTTATTAGAGCCCCTAATGCGCTCTTATGTACTAACATTTAGGTATTAAACTCCAGAAAATTATACAATACTTACCCGACAGCCGACTGGCGCAATGGGCAGCGACCCTGCTTTCTTGAGTCCAAGGCCGTGGGTTCGATTCCCACAACTGGAAAATGTTTGTGTGATGAACATGAATGTTTTTGTGTGTCTGGGTGTTTATCTGTAGACTGTATATTATAAGTATTTATAAATATATATAATAAACTTATAATAAAACTGTAACTGGAAAATTTGTGTACATTTGAAAATTTTAACCGGGGTATGCTTTATTATCCGAGTCCAAAACAGATTTTAATTTAATTTTTGTCAGTCTGTCTGTCTGTCTGTCTGTCTGTCCGGGCATCACGTGAACTGTATGGCTGGTATTCCGGGTCATCATATAGGATACTTTTTATCCCGATAAACAATAAGTTTTCTCCAGGAATCGAAAACGTTTTTTTTATCAATTTTACATCAAAGCTCAGTTAAAGTTAAGTGGATATTATCAAAATTAAGCTTAATTTGCTATACTCCGCGAAAAGCAGGAGAATCTGTGTGGTGTAATTTATAATTTCTTCAATCCTTATACTCCACACTAAACAGATCCTCGGCAATACACCCTCTACGCACGTTTCGCTCCGAAACCGGAGCATCATCAGGAGATGTTGACTTAACAATTATTCATTGTGTAGGATTGCAGAAATTATAAATTACACCACACAGATTCTCCTGCTTTTCGCGGAGTATAGCAAATTAAGCTTAATTTTGATAATATATCATGGATTTCCGCAAAGTAACGCCTGCTTCTATACAATACAATAAAGTTAAGTTGACTCCACACACATGGTGGACTACGGCCTGAAACCCTTTTCATTGTGGAAGGAGACCCGTGCCCTTTAGTGGTACGGTAATGGGTTGATATGATGATGATGAAGACTATGATCAATCCTCATTTATCTACCTCATGAATCCACATTTTTTCAAAGTACAGAACCCCTAGCAGGTCGTCGTAGACCCATTTAGGTCAACAATATAGACCACTCTGGGTATCACTAAGCAAGGCAGACGGTGAATTACATTTCCATGCACATTTAAATGCATCGCGCGAGTGTGAAATGTCAGACTTCAAACATTACTTCTTGAACAATGCTGTCTGCAAATGTCTGGTTTGAAATACGTGATGTAGGTAACGGTGAATCAGAAGTAGAAAAATAGTGATAGGTATGCAACACTTTTATTGCGGAATTGTAATATATTAGTTACGAGAAATATTTTGTAGGAATAATAATAATTTTGGGTTACGTAGGTAGGACTGTAAATCATAGTAGAATTATATCAAAAATAATTAAGAAAATCAACTTCAGCATTAGCTTGTCTTCTTTCATAGACTCACCACGCTGCTTATATAGAAGTTGCGGACTCTTGATTATACTATCTATTAAAGATTATTTTATTAGTTCAATAGTTACTATACCACGTGTATTCAGGGTGCATCAACGAAGCATTTCCGGACCCTAGAGAAACGTTTGACTTGCGTTTACTTAAATCTGTCTTTTCTGGTCTTGTTTATCTTGGTCATCGGTCACAAACATCTTGCCATTTTTCTGGTGGGTGGTGGGAACACATTAACGGCAAAACCGAGGCGTGCCGCCGAGCTATTTAGTGCTCTAGTACGAGCTGGCGTAGAAACCGACAGAGGGTATAAACGCTATACCCCCAACAGGTTAGACCGCTTACCATCGTAGACTCCATTATTTAGTACCAGGTGAGATAAAAACCAAGGGTTAACTTACAGTGGAACAGTAAATAAATGAAAATAAGTTGTTTTAAATTTCACCACTTTCAAATTATTGCCAGCTTCTACCAGAGCACGGGTAATTTCTAAGAGTGGGAACGATGTAGGATGTTGGTTTCATGCTGGCCCAGTCCCGATTGGTAGACTTCAAACGCCATCAAAGAACTTTATGGAGAACTCTCAAGCATGCAGATTAAAAAACGCAAATAACTCAAAAAAAAGTTAGAGGTGCGTGCAGGCGATATAACTCGCACCTCAAGACCCCTAAAAGCAAGGGAGGCTGAAAATCTAGCCACCGGCTATCACAGTTTTTTTTTTATTTGTGCCAGCCAAAATATATTCGTGAATTTCAAGTACTTTAATATTGCTCGCCTTACAAAATGACAGCTATGCATCTACGTATACAGTAAGCAGGGCGCAAGCTAATAGCAGCTTGGCAGTTATGATGGAGAGCGCGGGAACGTTCGACATCCTTATTAAGGAGCGAGGGGACTGATAAACAAATAGCGGGTAACACTTCATTTCAAGGTGATGTGACATTTATATTGTGAGGATTTGTATCACATGACCGTGTTCTAACTATCTACTCGGTCTAGTGGTTAGAAAGTGCATTGTACATAGAGGAATCTCGATGACCTGGATTCGAATCCAGGGTCGAGCCATATATTACAAAGTAACTAACTGTTGCCCGCGTTTTTTGTCTGCGTTTGTTATGCTTTTTTAATAATCTCATGGCAGCCGTTCGTTTCCTTGGGATAAAAATAAATAAATAAATAAAAAATATACTACGACAGTAGTATATTTTTATATACATGTCGGCTGGACATATCGCCGTCCAGACAAAAATAGTAGCTTGTGTTACGGGTACTAAGATGACTGATGAATATTTCTGTGAAGAATATACATTTTTACTTTTTTTATTTACTTTTAATAACCCCAAGACAAGAAATTAGTACTACAAATAAAAAGTGTAATAATAATAATAATAAAATATCACTTGCTTTAACGGTCACGGGGAAAACATGGTCAGAAAACCTTCATATCTTAAAACTCCCCTTATGTTCTTAAAAGCGTGGGAATTCCACCGACACACACTTGGTCGTGCGTTCTGGAGTACGGCTTATACCCCCTCTCGTTCTGAGAGATAATAATAACATTATATTTTATGTAGAAATAACTGAATTTAATTACGTTTATTTTTATTTAGGCGACTAATAATCGAAAAATAAGTGGCAATGTTAATAAAGTGCACGGATGGGCACGAAGGCTTTTAGGTCACATTTTAGTTTGAAACGTTCTCAAATCAAATCCCGTCACGTTTCTCTGTTAAATAGCTTTTGACAGTAATATCTTTAAGCAATTTGCACAATCATTCATAGAAAATAAAACATGGTTTGTGTGTTGGAATTGCTAGTTATTTAGTTTCATTTAGGTAATATCTAGAAATTATACAAATATGTGGAAATGGAAAAGTGCAGTGAGCGACCACGAATCATTTTAGTTTGCAACGTTCTGAAATCGAATCACGTCCCTTTAAAAGATTTTGAGTGTAATACGTTTATGCAACTTGCGCAATTCCTCTTTTACACGGGAAAAAGTTTAACAAAATTGTATTCGTAATCCAAAACATTTGTTTGTGCTTTTGATTTAGTACTGTAATAAACTCGTGTTTGAAACAATGTGTGATGAAAAATGTTTTTGTACAACTTTCGCCGCCACTTTTTGTGTTAACTGTCTACTTTGATATATCGTGATTTTTATTGCGAACGAAATGTATTCGCGACAACTCGTGTGAGAGAATGGAACAAAAAGGAAAGGCTGTTTAAGTTTTCTATATTAGGAAGACTAGGTAATCTAGAAAAGCGCAATGAACATTATCTAAGCTTCATTTACCATACCTACGTACTCCGTGAAAAGTAGGAGGATATGTAAAGTGTAGAATAGAATAGAATAGAAAAACTTTATACAGTAATAGTACTCAGTGCTAGGGTGCAAAGGCGGCCTTATCACTAAAAGTGTGATTAGTAATTGTTTCAAACTTTAGACTCCTCGCCAAACCGCTCTTCCGTCATGTACTCTCTACACACGTTTCGCTCATGGGGAAACCACCGAACACCGGTGCATCATGGGGACATGTTGATTTTACAGTGCTTTCTCGTGCTTTTCGCAAATTCGGTATAGCATATTGAGCTTAATGTCTATGAACATTAAGCTAAATATGCTATACCGAATTTGCGAAAAGCACGAGAATATAATGGAATTCCGCAAACTAATGCCTGCTTCTATCCAATAAATAAGTGTGCTCTACCTTAAGCTGCTTATCACTTACCATTAGATGTGATTGCAGTAAAGTTTGGGTATCAAAGAAAAATTTCGACGACGCGGGACTGTGGCAGATGTGAAGCATCGAATTATTTTGTTCAGAAAATATGCATGAAATAATGGTTTTAATATATTATAATCTTTATTTGCACGCCACTACAAGTAAAAGAAAAAAAAAGATAAACACAGTCAGAAATAGAATGCAAATGGCGGCCTTATCGCTTAGTAGCGATTTGTGCCACCTTAGGTTTAGGAAATTCTGAATAACCAATTTTACAGAACACATTATACTAGTACAAAAAAAATATTAGGTACCTAATCTGTGACTCCATTTGAAATTAAAGGTAAGCACAGCTGAAATTTTGGATGTCACTGCGTAGTTTTTAAAACTTTGTAAGGTTATTTACAAGTAGTGATTTTAGGAAAATTTGGGGACAACAGTTTTTCATTATTATAAAGAACTGTAATACCCCATCAGCTAAGTAGCATTTTTTTCACTACTATTTAGCTCGTGACTGCAATATCACTGCAATGTTAAGTGATAATGCAGCCTAAGATGGCAGCGGGCTAACCTGCTAGGGGTATGACAGCTATATTAGTATTAACCCAACCTAATCCATTTCTACGCGGCATCGTTCCGCAACTTTTTCAATAGGGTGGTAACTAGAAACGGTCGAAGCATCGAACTAAACCAGACCAGAAAAAACAGTAAACTCAGAAATAAAATTGCTCTTTTGTGCATTTTATATACTTTACCGAGGCGAGGATCGAACCGTCTCGTCGAATACCTCCCGCTTGTAAACCTTGCCGGCCATCTGCATTACTCACCGATAAATATATGCCCAGTTTAATAGCAACACTTACAAACAGAAATTAAACATTAAACGTCTGCATCATTAAAAGTTTATCCCAGAGGACTCTGGAAAATCACGATCTGTGAAAACTAATTCCCAAATTATACCTAAATGTGTTTTATAACAAACTCATAGGTGACTATACCCGCTTGAAGAAACCTATTAAACTTTGCCAGATTAATTGCGTATCGGGAGTCGTTAAACTTTAAATCGAGCTGACTCGTGTGATCAGCCTAAATTCTAATTAAGCGCCGGACTTCAGCGACATTTGTTCCTTAGCGTACAAACCTCTTCGATCCCGTAATGTGTGTTTGTGAATGCTCGCATTTCGTATACTATCATCGATAGCTAATATTTAGTTCTCGCTTTTTAGTTGTATAACAATGTCGGTTGCTTATTTGGCAAAACAATTTATTTCTCACTTTTCCTGATATACTAGTAACAGCTAGATTTTGAGGTTTAATATTCCACAGATGTGCAAAAGCGTCCTATTCCACAGGAGAGAAAGAGGTAGAGATAAGACAAATCGAGAACATTTATTTCTGCATGCTTTAACATTCTAAGAGCTCATTGGAATGTTGAAGCAGCCAAAGGGTCACAAGGCATGCTGAAGAATTTAATGTCCCAAGCAATTTATCATGATTATTGGCCCTCTACAGAGCACGGTTCTCCTCTCAGAGTTTAGGCCGTCCTACCCTGGCCAAGTCTGATTTCGTAAGCTTCACACACCTTTGAGAATAATATTATGGAGATCTGTCAGGCACTCAGGTTTCGGTGAGGTTACTTTAACGGTAAACGGGAGGTTTCTTTTACCATTAAAATAAGTGATATTATAATTGTTTAAATGAGAAATTTATACATACTTTGTTAAAACTATTCGGCCTGTTTCTAAGACATCCGTGCCTAAGGGACCTTCAAAAGCACGTAATACATTGCGGGGTTCGACGTGTCGACGCATTCCTGAAGTACCCGCAATATAGTTAACTTAACTTGTTACAACATCAAGGAAATTTCATTAGTATTAAAAAAGGTTATGAAATACGATTATGACTAATCCTTACTAATATGTTAATTGCTTATGTTGTTTGTTTCTTCTTCTTTTAACCAGGAAACAAAAAATAGATTGATATGATTTTTTTAAATTAACTAGGGAACTTTTTATACCGGAAACATTTTTTCTATACGAAAAATTCATCACCATTACTGACCCACTATTTATGGCATTGAACTTTTTCTAGACTAATTTACGAGTAAGAGTCCAGAACGCTGCTATGACATCACCTATATCAATTTGTAGGCAGTTTCAAAATGGTCATGGTAGACCGCTTGTTTCCAGGGGTTTCCAGCGAAGTCTGTACAGCTTGTTGGAGATCGATGCCAACGTCAAATAAGCAATAACACAGGCCAGCTAATTTGACGGCCGGCTGGCGCAGTGGGCAGCGAACCTGCTTTCTGAGTCGTGGCCGTGGGTTCGATTCCCACAACTGGAAAATGTTTGTGTGATGAACATGAGTGTTTTTCAGTGTCTGGGTGTTTATATGTATATTATAAGGATTTATGTATATTATTCATAGAAATATTCATCAGCTATCTTGGTACCCATAACACAAGCTACGCTTACTTTGGGGCTAGATGGCGATGTGTGTACTGTCGTAGTATATTTATTTATTATAATAACAATATAAAAATGGACATAAATTCCAATAACTGACGATGCAGGAAGGGTTTCAAATTACTGCCAATCAAGAGAGGGTATCAAAGAATTGATATTTGCGTCCCTAATAAGAAGGAGTACGTGACGCCTAAATATCTTTTATTCATATGAAATAGAGAATTCACGGCACTCCTAGTAAATTATCTTATCTTAGGATTCGTAGGTATATTAGTAGTTTTAGTAAAAGAGCTTTTTGTGACTTTGTGTGAGTCAATTACAGAAAACATAGAGACTTCATGAGATGTATATATAACAATAGCATGTACACACAAACTCGCAACACAAACACACTCGCATACGAACATACACACACACACACACAGGCATACGCGTATACATAAATACACTATACACACCAATTTTCAGTGGCTGATGGGAACCGACACGACCGAAATAACGGAAAACAGAGTACTCCTGTGTTCGCGCACACACTTTTGCGCACTAATATTCTCGTGTACTTAGCAAATCTCTCATGGAGATTGGCCACCGTGGCCGGTGGGAAACCAAAACTCGGTTAGGGAAATTGTTATATAAATAAAACTAATATTTTATTTTACTAGCTGTTGCCCGCGACTTCGTCTGCGTTTGATTTGCATTCAATTTAGTTGTAGTTCTAAAAAAAATTAAGTATTCAGTATCGCTAAGCCTTAAATGAGGGGTTTGCTGCTGTCCGCTGAGGAGTTCTGTCCTCTATCTCCAACCACATTCATCAGATCTACACAAACTTTGGCCAAAATTAAACACATATTATAACCTCTATAGTACAAAAATAATTATTTAAATCGGTTATAATTTGTCAGAGTTATGGTGTAAAATCGTCAAACACTTTCATCCCCTCTCCCAAAGGAACCGAGCATGTCGGGATAAAAAGTATCCTATTACTTCTAACACTTGAAAGTGTAACAAACAAACTTACATTGACATTTATAATATTAGTAGGGATGTTTTGATATTAATCTAATAATCATTCGACCACCTCCCCCCTAGCGCAGCGGTGGTTTTAAGTTGGAGCTCTCGTTATCGATTCCCGAAAGGTGGACTTTAGGAATTTATAATATCTGAATTTTATCTCTCCTGGTCTGGTGGAGGCTTTGGCCGTGGCTAGTTACAACCCTACCGACAAAGACGTGACGCTAAGCGATTTAGCGTTCCGGTACGATGTCGATAAGAAACCGATTAGGTGTATCGGTTTAATATAACTGCCGTATTCCCTGACAGGTTAGCCAGCTACAATCTTAGACTGCATCATCACACTCTTGAAGTGGATAACTTGTAGTGGAATAAAAAAATGAATTAAATCGAGAATTGTATAAAAGTACAACAGAAATCCTATCATACAAATATTTCATATTCGTTGGAAGAATTACTAATTAGTCTACAAAATTGGAATTAAACCGTGGCATACGTATTTAATCTGTTCGCATTTCAGCTGAGTTCAATTGAATTGTTGAAATAATTATTAACTGAGCGTTTACTGCTTTGTGCAGTGTAGTGTAGCTTTATTACGCACCAAATTTAATAAGTGTGCCGCTTAAGATGTAATTTCCTGTTAAATCATAAAACACGCGTAATTTTACTTTTTTTCAGTAAACAATTCACTTTATTCACATTACCACATTACAATAGATTCATTACAATAGATTTACAATAGATTCAGCGAGTAATTCGTGTGTGTGTGTGTGTGTGTAGATGTGTTTGGTGTATAAATAATAAATAATAAATAAATATACAACGACAATACACACATCGCCATCTAGTTCCAAAGTAAGCATAGCTTGTGTTATGGGTACTAAGGTAGCTGATGAATATTTTTTTATGAATATAATACACATAAATACTTACAATATACAGATAAACACCCAGACACTGAAAAACATTCATGTTCATCACACAAACATTTTCCAGTTGTGGGAATCGAACCCACGACCTTGGGCTCAGAAAGCAGGGTCGCTGCCCACTGCGCCACTCGGCCGTCTTATGTGCGTTTGTTTGTGTGCGTGCGTGTGAGTGTTAGTGTTTACGCGTGTGTGTGTGTGGGTGTGTGTGTGTGTGTGTGGTTACCAGTTATACTGAGTTTGTGCGCGCGAACCCGCTCGCGTGTGTTCGTGTGCACGGATAACCTAATTTCTGATTTGGTCATACACAGATATTTCCAGAAAAGTTCCATCGCCCGTTTGAATATTACCTTACTTACCTTACTTGTGGCAACTCTTCAGCACCAAAGGATTTCAAGCGAGTACCACGGATTTTTCGGAACAACAGTTACCTTTTTTAGTCCATAATAACTTTACTCTTGACTGTAATCTTACTCGGTGGTAAGTGCTCATGCAGTCAAGATGGTAGAAGTTAACCTGTTAGGGGATACCCATAATCAGTTGAGATATCTCACGGATGTAATCATTTAGTGGAATGGGTTTGATATAACTGTCCTGATTCTAATTTACTACCATCTTAAACTTCATAATCGCTACAAGGTTACTTTATTTTCAAGGGTTTGCTTCTTTAAGGATCCAAAATAAAAAGGACTACGATAGGAAACTATCTTGGCTGAATTTTCTGAGCCGTGTGTCCTAATTAAACATCATCATTTTGTATAAATAAACTTTATTTATATACATCATTACAGTAAAGGATAACATACAATGCACACGATACAAATTATTTAGTTTTAAAGCATGCTTTGAAATTAGTACTTATTTTCATTTCAAATGCAAAAGTATAATATTGCTTTATACTGAACTCTTAATTGTAATGACTATAAATTAAATTAAAATCACAATTAGAAATTGTTATCATATAATGGTATAAAAATATAGGTTTTTTTTTAAAGCAATAATGCAAACACTATGTGATTACAATAGTGCGCTTTAAAACATACCATTTAAAAATTTCATTCAAATTTAGATAAAAATTGATTAATATTAATAATAATAATTAATAACATTACCAGTATTTCTTAAAAATTTACCGCATTTACAAAAGAAACTGAAATGTCTTATCAATCGAAATTAAGTTATTACTTAATGTTAAGTAGGATAATATATTTTCGTACACAATAAACATTTTAGAAAAACCAGTGTTTTACAGCGTTGTACATGGTATAAACAGCGAGGGCCCACCCCCCTACGAGAACAACCCCGCTGATATTACGAAGGGTCACACAGTTGTTATCCCTGTTGCAATCAATGTACCTGCGAAATACAAGACGTTGTCGAATTATTCGGATTTGGTTTCGAAGACGATAATTTTTTTTTTGTTTGAAATAAATTTTATCTGGAAGAGATTACTACTAATCGCTTTAATAATAAATAAAAATAATAATCATTTATTTTAGGATTTACCCATAAAAGTTTAACATATTACATCAATTTAACGGTTTACAAAATTAAATTAAATGCAATTAAAATGAATACATAAATTTGGAAAGATGTCAAAGATAAATAAATTATATCAAATCCAAATCAACCAAATCAAAATTAAAAAACAGAACTAAAATAAGAAGAAGAAAGAAGAAGAAATACTTTATTGCACACAAACATCAGAATATACATAAAACATAGAATAAACAACAACAAAAATTGTAGGCATGCAAAGGCGGCCTTATTGCTGCAAGCATAATCCCTCAATACTATCTCAGCGGCATTGATATTTCAACGTGCAGTCTAGCCGCGATTATCTTCAGAACCATATTGGAGCTATCCCGCACCAAAGACGCGCACAGCTTGCGCAACACAGTGTGGGAACAATCCGTGCATAGTTGCAGCTTTAGTTGTGTAAATAAAGTGTATACATAGAATAAATAATACGTACATACTTAATTAAAACGTAGCTAATAATTCCTCCGCTAACTGCAACGATTCCCATCAGAACCGCAGCAATTGAAGTTTTGAGTATCGCCCGAATAACGCCTAGCAAAATATTGAGAGTCAACTTCACAAACGTTGTCGTCAGTCTGATTAATCCATCCATTAGTTAACAGCATTTGGACCATCTGGAAATACGATTATTTTTATCAATATTGAAGAAAACCTTTTAATCGACCTCCGTGGTTAAATTCTAAAATGTTTTATACATGTAAATCCATCCTAGACATAAGAGGCGTTTAAATTTTGTGAATGGTTTTCTTATTTTATAGCATGGGGCTTCCATGACACCTTAATTAATATTTTACTACAAGGTTTTGAAGCTTAACTCAGACACCTTGTATTTCAGCTTGCCTTTGCCTTTTCCTTGTTATGATTATTTTTTTAGCTTAAATATTATACATCAAATTTTAATTCATCACCTGCCCACTACAGGGCACGGTTCTCCTCCCACAATGAGAAGGGGTTAAGGCCGTAGTCCACCACGCTGGCCCACGCGGACCGGCGAACTTCACACACCTTTGAGAACATTATGGAGAACTCTCTTGTAAAAACTTACATACTATAATTTACTTACTTACTACTTGAATTAGCAATACTCCTTATTAATGAAATATTTTCAATATAACAATATCTAAACCACGATGTGAAGGTGAAGTATAAATTACATTGTTTGTTACCTAGAATAATAATATCTATTTATGTCAGTTAGTATTTCAGATTTAAAAAATCATGCTTTCAAAAACGAAATGGGACATATTTAACTATCTCTATATATATGTATTATCTATGATCCACTAAACCCAAGAAGCTTTAATACCTTTTTATACATTGATTTAATATGCACAGAATTCAGAACATAATTTCTGTGTTTATAGTATTTTACTGTATTTATAGTTATATAATCGGTATAGTAGTAACGTAAACAGTATTTGTATTCTCTTTTTCATAATATCCAATACGTTTTCGCCTGCACCTAGCATACTTTTAGTATTATGTATTTAAATGATGAATAAAATAAAGTTTATTATTATATGGGTAAACAAGTGTTTGGCATTGAATTATATGTATTTTCACTATGTATTTGGACTACATTGTTCTTAGAATTGCATAAATAATAGTGACAATTATGTGTTATATATTGTATTACATACACATATAACACATAATTGTCAAAACGTCTAACAGTAGTTTCATCCTTTTTGAAATGTTACAATGCAACTTTTAGACCTTTCAATTTCATAAAAGACTTGCGTACAACAGAAATCGAACCTATGTAGTACAAGAGCTTGTAATTTGTAACGGACCTATTGTAAATTTACAATATTGGCGTACCAATATTGTAAATACATTTTACGGGTACTAAAAGATTCAAATATTGGCCGAGCAGGTTGCGGGCATCTGTTAGTAACTTATATTCAATGGGTAGAATTCCGTACACTTCCAATAACTTCCAAGTTTACGGAAGGCTTCTAAATAATTCGTTCAAACGTTAAAAGTTCTAAGCAATCCAATCGCTTTAGCCATTTAGAAACTTGACGAAGTTTATCGTAATCGCCTATTTATTGGATTTCTATAGAAGAACCTGATTGTTCAAAGTTATTTATTGCTAAGTTATAAAGTAAACAGGTCATGACGGAACCATTTCGTTATATAGTATTGAAAACTTTTGAACGTCGCAAATATGTAGATCTATTTACAGTATATCTTAAAAATATATGATAGTTACCTTCTATAAACATGTTTGGCTGTGAATTTATATTAGTATCATCAACAAAATCTGGTGAGACCGCATTTAAATCAGCGCTAACGTCTTATGAAATAAAAAATAATATTAGAAATAAATAATCATTGTTACAAATCATATTACCGTTGTTGATGAACAAAATAACTCCAGATATATTCCCCCAAAGTTACTCAATCTTTAATTCATAGCGTGCTAATTGAAATTGATTTCACCCTCGATACAACTTATTTTGCTTCCATTTATTATCTCCCGACGGTTCTGGTGTATATTTCAGAAAAAGTTAATTTATATTAAATGTTCGCGATGTAATTTTGTTTTACCCGAAATGTTAAGACTTGCGGGACCGCCTGCCCCTATTTCCAGTACCTCAAAATCTGTTCCATGATCTAAATGTTATTAGGTTACATTCCGACGAAATACCGACTCCCTATATCCCTATATTCTATAACATTACATATTTATAAAAGCTAAGTTTATTATAAAATACTACTCCAAAATTCATGTCTTAGGGACCAGCGGTTTAGGCTGCGCGTTAATTTTTCTAGCTTCTGCGTGGACTTCAGAGTTGGGTCTGAAGCTTCGCTCGTCAACAATTTTTAATCTTAACAATGTTTTAGAACACATTTATCAAACCGAGTTTACTTCACAATTTGCTTGCTTGGAAATGCACCGCTTCATTTCTCACAAGACAAAATAATGCTGATGTTAAAAACTGTAGAATCACTACAAACAGACAATCTTAAAGTTTGTAAGGTGCTTATATTAGGCCAATTTGAAATAAATGTATTTTCAATTGTATATGCATATGATGACTTAAGTAGACTTAGGAAAAGTTCTATAAATAATAAATAAAAAGTTAAAACGTCATGAAGACAATCTGACACACTGGCTTCTATTATTTACTAAAACTGGCCTTATACAAATGGCAGCTTATATTTTGGCCTCATTTGAAACTAATCTTACTACAGCGCCAATACTTCATCAATCAAAATAACTAACTGCAACTTGGCTGAATGCATTGTTTAATAGTACTAAACTTTCAGGACACTTTTATCTCTATTTAAGCCCCCTTCGCGTACCTTTCAGTTGTGAAAGGGTTTAAAAGAGAAAAAGTCTAGGTACAACTCTACTAAAAAAAATATTACTAGTAGGTGTATAAACATATAATATAAATAGATTACTGGAAGATAAGACAGTTTAGTTGTTAAACATTATTTTTGGATAGTAGATACCCTAAGAACACTATTCTGCATCACGAAACAGTTTTTAAAAATCTTTACGATGCTTGGCGGCAAAACGTACCAACATATGTGAAACCTTTATTCAAATAAGCGGTGGCATCAACCAAGCTAGAATTACACGTTCCATATAATCCTTTTGATATAGATTTATAAGGGACCGTTATCTGTTCTGGTTTAAGAGCCGTCGAAAGGTTCCTTTAAACTGCTCTGCCCCGTCCAAATTGTATTTTGTAATTATATGGAATCTCTATTTTAGAAGTTGGTCCAAGAGGGGATAATGTAGTTTTAAAGAACCTAAATGGAGTTGCATTTAAGTCTGTCCCGGAGATTTCGAGTAATCAACGTATGTTTTATTTTATTTTCTCAGAGGATTATTTTGTTTTTTACGTAAAATCATTTTCCATAATCCCGATCCCGATCAATCATTAATAGAGTTATACCATTCTACTTTGTTTAAAAAAAACTGATCATTAAATTTCATAAAAGAGGACATCTTTCGAAAAAGTATGTCCGATATGGCTTTAATTATTCCGTCGTGTATGATAAAACTGAAGCTTGTCCAAAACAACTTAGTTTTTAAGAAATTCGTCAACTGCATAGTAACCTCGGTGTAATATACGTGTTTAAAACATTTTTAAATATATTTAATGGTAAGACCAAAATCTATTTTTGGAATAATGTAATAAAAATAACTATTATAATTCTAAATTAATTTAGATGTTATCATTACTCTTTGATCGTACCCTGTATACATTGGTAGGGACTAATCTAATAGATCAGCCTGTAACATTATAATAGCAATGCCGCTCTAAATAAACTTTTGTAAAGTTTCAGGCGCTGAGTTTAAAACACTCAAAGGAATATGCAACCAGCTCTCAGACTAATAAACTGTGGGGTGAACATTGGCAATTACGTTAAGTCGGATCATTCATGCGAGTATACCGCCGTGGCCTATTACTGTAGCTCTATATACTTTTATGGCTTTTGGGAAATGAGATTGACAAATTGTTTGGCTGATCCGTCGCGATCGCATGCCTGTTAGATACTAACGTACTCAGATGTGAAACACAATATTAGGAAGGGATTTAAAGATAAATTCTTAGAAAATGACTGGTACTTTCCTTATTAGGTACTATAAACTTCGTAATTTATTTCATTTTGCTTGGCACCGACTTAAAAATGTTGTAAAACAATTTATTTCTTGCTTTTTAGTTGTTTAAAAACGTCGGTTTCTTTTTATCATTAACTTTTTTTCACCTCTGTAGAACCTTGATTTGCAAAGATCTAAGTTAACAATTTCTGATTCCGGACCGGCAGGGTGATTTCGTCCGACGTCACTTTTGTTTGATCTTTGACAACAGTGATTGCAAGATTTACGCCTGTCGCAAGCCTGTCGCGAGATACGTAATCACGCTGCCGGTACCCGAGACTACCCACATACTCGTATGTCACATAACATATAAAAGTTAGAGGTGCGTGCTGGGATTCGAACTCGGCCCCCCAAAAGTAAAGTCGAGCTCATACCCACTGGGCTTTCACCGCTTATATTTTGACTCAAATACATAAATAATGTATTTGAGTCAAAATAATCAGTTTCACTTTCAGACTGTATCTACAACATAAGTACATACTTACCATAGTGTACTTTTCTTTGGTAACCGTTCCTTTTCTGAAATGTTTAATTCAATGCCGACGGAAGCTTTATTGGAAAATCGGAGGTTGTAAAATTAAGTCGATCAAGTGGTGTTCAGCCAGAAAGTCTATGCAAATGAAATTTATGCTATAACGGCTTACAAATATTAGTTGGCATGAATATTCATAAGAATAGAAATCTTCAGTCAGCTTTTTAATATTGGTCAATAAGTATCAGGGACTTGGAGAGCTCTGTTTTAGGTCTTGTACCTAAATCAGAATACTTGTAATTATCATAATAAATATTCTACGACAATACACACATCGCCATCTAGCCCCAAAGTAAGCGTAGCTTGTGTTATGGGTACTAAGATAGCTGATGAATATAATACACATAAATACTTATTAAATACAAATAAAAAAACATTCATGTTCATCGCACAAACATTTTTCCCGTTGTGGGAAACGAACCCACCGCTTTATACGCACAAAGCAGGGTCGCTGCCCACTGCGCCAACCGGCGGTCAATTATTGTACTATGACTATGCCCTTGACATCAATCTCACCTACTGGTAAGTAATAATGCAGTCTTAGATTGTAACGGGCTGTTATTATACGATTACGCTGGAGTATGGCAGTTATACGATTTCTATGCGACATAGTTCTAAAACGCTACATCGCTCAGCCGTGCGTCTCTGGCGGTAAGGTGGTACCAGACTAGACCACAGAAAATTCAGATACTATAAATTCCCCAATTGCCCCTGGGAATCTTCCGGGACCTCCCACTAAAACCACAACGCACACCGCTGCACCAGGGAGGTTGTCAAAGGAGACGAAAACATGAAAATGCAAAACATGGTTTTGTTTTTTTTTTAATGAAACCTACCGTTCATTTTTACTATGTTAAAAATAGGCTTCTGAACTTACTTCACATATTTTGTAATATCTGTAAAGATTTCTTGTGCCTAACTGTTAGAAGTTACGAAATCATTCTCTCCTCAGGGGGGCTTTTATCCTGTAATGGAATCGCGGTATGCGCTGTAGGCTTCGTATATTAAACCAGCGGGGGTCTGAAATCACGCTGAAATATTTACCTATTACACCTTATCAGCTTGTAAGAACACTTTTATGTAATAAACAAACAAAATTGCTAACCAATTGACAGTAACAAATGCGGATAAAATTTAAAACTTTTAATATAGGTAGTGTACATTCAACATAGTGTCATTCGACTAGTCAAAGCCTTTCCTTTAGTACCCATATATATTAAAGTAGTTTCGAAAACAAAAAAAAGTTCGCCATTTTGTGACGGCAGCCATCTTGGCGGGACTGTAGCTATGTTTTATGACTACTAGTAGAATAATTTGCACTATATAAATTCGGGGGTTATCTAACTTTCTAATTTATACCTATATTATTATACTTGCATTGCTACATGTTTGATGTTTGTAATTAAATAATTTTGGATCCGTCCATCTCAAGACTACAGAATAGTTCGTCGAGTATGCAAATAGTCATTTTATTACTTAAACATGTTTAACAATCCGAACAATTGTTTGAATCGTAAGTTAATGTCCAACCTATGTCTACAAACTTCCTAGTGACAACAACCATTTATTTTAGCGCCTACAAGAATCTCGGCGCGATGGCGACAAACTATTCTATGTACGTTAAATTTGTAACGGCGCTAACATTACTTATGTAAAACAGCGTATTAAACTGTATACTTACTTGTCTAACTTCTTAACATGGGTGAGTTCAAACATGTAAATAAATTTTCTTAATTCCTACTTCACTCTAAGTTATTACCAACTTTATGTTATCGTGACTGAGATAAACTTGTTGTCCTGGCCAACCTTCATATTCGTAGCTTCTGAAATCTGCCAGAACTTATTTAATTTTACAAATATAGAATTGAAGCAGATAATTTCCTGTAATATCATCGAAGTAGATTATAAAGTCGATGTGTTAAGTGTAGTTGTTATATACACACTTAAGTGTGTATATGTTATATACACACTTTTTAATACTGGTAATTTTTGCGATTACCGCATTCAAACATACAAATTCTGCATCTTTGTAATACTAGCTGTTGACTGCGACTTAGCCCGTGTTCATTTTAATCTTCCGGAAATCTTTTTTTACCATCTTTCATCTTTTTAAAAGTATCCTATGTCTCTAAGATCCAGGTAACTCTAAGTACAGTTTAGTCAAGATCGGTTCAGCTGCCATATGTAGGTATGTGCAATGTGAGATGGTTATAACAAAAAAGAGCACCCCGCTAAGTTTGTCGTGGGCTTTTTTTTGAACCAGGGCGCGTTTATCGAATATGGTTATCGCCATCATTGCCGTCATCAATACCATGTACACATTTTTCATGTATTGTACGCAACATAAGTGTTATCTTTAGGCCTACCTTAGTAAAGATGTTATTGACTTTGTCTAACATAAGTTAATTTATTTAAACCCCCGTGATTTTCAAAAGTTACGAAATGCCTTACCGTTGTAACGGTTAACGAATAAACAAAATTTATAACTAGGAATTTAAAATGATTCATGTACCTATACTAAATACATGAATAACTTTGCGGCACCAAAGACTTACAGGCTTGTATTACTCAGAGTAATCTTTGAGAGGAAAATAAAAGTTTATAAGTAGGCAGTCATACGAAGATATTAGACCGACTAACTTCCAATAATTTCTGAGTTCAGACGAAAGACTTTCAAGTATTTCATTTGAACGTAAATTAAAGTTAAAGGGAATTCAATCGTTTGAAGTGATTCTTAACTTTAGAACTTATTGCTCGTAACTCAATAATTTACTGGGTCAATTGATTTCTAATGAATTTCTTCATGTGAGTTCGAAGCTTAGTTCTTAGAACAACTCTATGGCTTTCGTAACTATTTAAGAAATATGTATATAGGCCCAAAATGATTGAGGCCTCTCAATATAAACTATTGTATAAAATAAAGGGTGATTATTCACGAATTCATGTTATAATTTATAAACATTCAAACTACGGGCATTCTTACGCTTGCTATAATATATAAAAAAATACTTTCACAGTAATAATTTTTCATTTTGCTTCAGGGTCAGGCATTCTAAAGTGCCGTAATATAAGTCTAAACTGAGTGAGAACCCAAAAAAATATTTCGCACATAATCCGGAACATTTTAGAACCATTGGGACCCACCGAACCCATATTTGTTTAGACTACCAAAATTAGGTAAGCAGCACTGCATATGAGCAATTTTGGTAACACGCATTAGACATTAACAATGTTTAACAAGAAGACAAAATAGCAATTTACGTAACGCTGTAACACACCATTTTCGTATTTCCATTGCGGAGTTGTGTTGAGGTACCAACGGAAATACTTAGTACGAGTGCGTAAAAATAGTAAGAAAGATTTCCTACAAAGTTGGCAACAGATCAAAAATGATATGGATTGAAGAGCCGCAGCCTTTCCGCAAATGGTGAACTAGGTCAACTTGTAAGTTGGAGAGCAAATGCAATAATTGCTATTATTTCGTTTGAAGTGTGCTACTTATTCACGGTTGCGTAAATTATATAGCTTTTTTTTTGTTATGTGCGTTTTAAGATAATAAAATATCATTGCTTCAACGGTGAAGAAAAACCTCGTGAGGAAACCAACATGCCTGAAAGTTCTACATAATGTGCTCAAAGGTGTGTAGAGTCCAGCTACCCGCACTGGGCCAGCGTGGTGCATTACGTCATTAACCCCTTCTCATTGGTTGATGTAATGATTATAAAGAAACTCTTTGTTTTTGATCCATGATACAAGGGCCACGCAAGCGGTGAAGTGGATCTTTTTTTTTAATTTTAATAGTTTTATAATATCTATACTTATAATAAAACTGTAAGTGGAAGATTTCTGTACATTTAATTTATTTTGAACATTTTGACCGGGGGATGCTTTATAATCGATATTACGATACTAATTTCAAAACAGATTTTTATTTAATTTTTGTCTGTCTGTCTGTCTGTCTGTCTGTCTGTCTGTCTGTCTGTCTGTCTGTCTGTCTGTCTGTCTGTCTTTCTGTCTGTCGTACGTTTAAGATATTAAAACCGATAATAACCAATGTGATACAGACAAAGTTGCGCGGGTCAGCTAGTATGTATATAAGTAACCATGGTTGAGAATAAAAAAATGGTAGAAAAACCATAAGTAGGTATTACCAATCTTTATTGTCTCAATATTACATTCAGTTTCGACGCGTTTGGTTCTACGAACGATGCTTCAATCTTTTTAACGCAAATCGCTGAGCTCGCAAATCCTATGGGAATTATTTCTGTTGCTAGGACCTGTAACTGTAATCGCATACATAGTAGAAGGTAGTATATTTTTATTATACTTAATATTATTTTAGATTGAAAGTTATTTACGTAGCACGGAGGACCGATGGACGTTGGTGTCTTAAGGCTCTAAGACTCGCTTATTATCTTCTAACCAACTCGTATATAAGCGGCACAATACTGTTGACTGTAGAAGTTCTTACAAAATACCCATTTACAGCAGCAGACGTATATAGCAGCAGCAGGCGTCATAGGATGAAATGACGGTGACGATGAATTCCTAGTTTTACCTCAAAGCTGCCTCGTTTTTCTAGTGGTTTCTTTATTCAACAGTTGTTAGCATATATAACTCCGTATCACGAGTAGGACCAAGTTTTTCTTTTTTAAGTATTATCTCAATATTTGGTTAGGATACGTGTTTCAGAGCATTGCAAATCACCTTAAACCGCCGGACCCGGTTATTATTACAAACATTTAATTATAATCTTTAAAGCCCACTGAACCGCATTGGAACAGTTTTGTGGTTCTATGCTGTATGTATACCCTCTCTCATATGAAAGAGAAGGCTTGCGGGGGTTTGCAATGGGGGGTTTAAAACATTTTTTTACAAAATAACGTTAACTACTAAAGTTATTTTTTATTAGTCGATATGCTACTATCGAAGTTAATAGAATTTCGTCAACTGCATATTAACCGTAATTTTAAGTTTTTGCAAAATATTGCTTTTCCCGAAGCCAGAGCGCTTGAGGAGTTTTCGCGACACTTTACCATTAGCTTCTTTATTGTGACGAGCATAAATAGCTTACCTACCATTTACAATAATGGAATCACAAGCCGCGTATCACGAATCATTGTGTATGTCGGGTGGCCATCCTTGGTCTTCATCATCTGTTTCACGTGAACAAATGGTGGTTTTCGAAAGAAAATGCACAAGGTACTTTAAAAAATACTTAAATCGCTAAATATTGAATAAAAACTTTGCAGAAGCTTTCCATGATTTGAAATTATGAAAATCTAATTAATAATTTCTTCAATCTTTATACTCCATACCTAACAGATCCTCGGCAATCCACCCACTGCGCTCTTTTTGCTCGAAACCGAAACATTAAAGATGTTGACTTTACAATAAATAATTGGCTCATAATATTTGCAGAGTTCCCTCAGTTTCCCCAGAAACCATGAAGGGTTTCTAGCTTGATAAGAAACTTTACATAGTTTTTTTAAAACCGAATTGATAACTTCATCTTTTTTGTTAGTCGGTTAAAAAAAATCTATAACATCACACAATACAATGAAAATGAGTTATCACTTTACTTAAGGGTTTTATGAACGTCTTTATTGCTCCCTAAATGGTTTTAAAGCAACAAAACGGTACAGTTAACTCCCACTCCCAAGATAACACTTGATACTCATTAAGTATAAAAGGAAAATCATTGTTTCATTGTTTTGTCTTACAGCTTCGGTACGTTTTGTAAATGGATATTTTGTAAGCTTTGATTGAATGATCAAAGAACGACCAAGGAATATTTACAAAAACATATCGTCTGCAAAAGCGTCTACCAATGCATAAGATTAAATAAAATGTTCTAAAACATTTATTTTAGCGAGGTTTACTATACAATTGATGCATATATTATGCATATATTATTATGAAAAGGTAGCGTTAAAGTAATTTTATAAAGTTAAGTGGTAAAGGAAATTTTGATATTCTATAAATTGATATTTGCCAGTTATATTATTAAATTGATTAGGATTTTTACTAATGCGCTAATAATTATTATTTAACTAATAAATAGTTTTCCAGAAACAATAAAATTATATTTGATTAACAACCAATGTTCATGACGTTGAGTTGATGGGTATTGATGCAAAGATACCTCCCGGTGTCTTAGTCGTTATCAGTAGCTTTGAAGCACACCTCCGCTCTCATCTCCCGCAAGATATTTTTTTTTTTTTTATGAATGTAGTTACAATGTATTGCATGTGTGTCTTATGAATAAATAAATTCAAAATTCATTTATTTCAAGTAGGCCTAATATAAGCACTTTTGAAACGTCAAGTCTGTCTGTGTGTAGTGACTCTACCGCCGGTTCGGAAGGCAGATTCTTCCGAGAAGAAGCCGGCAAGAAACTCTTTTCCAATATCCACAATTTACATTTTACATTTTAAAATTCATCGATATGGAGATGTCACTAATTTATGACCATTTTGTGTAAGTCGTCTGTTTATATCCACTTTTTGTTTCTATAGACTAATATCTTGTCTTACAAATACTATATTGTAAATAAATTAATAAGGTAGAAAAATAATTGTTAAAGTTGGAGTTGGAAAATAGCAACTAACTGCTGAATTTCTTGCCGGTACGGTTTTACTTGAAATAAATGAATCTGAATTTCTTTTAAGTTCTATCAGTGCTAAACACGACGTTAAGCCACGATTATTAATAAGGCGGTAATACAATTTTCCCGTTTACTCAACGGCGATATTTATCTAACATCAACATCATATAAACCCATCACCGGTCCACTACAGGGCACGGGTCTCCTCCCGTAATGCGAAGGTTAAGGCCGTAGTCCACCACGCTGGCCCAGTGCGGATTAGTGGACTCCACACACTTTTGAAAACATTATGGAGAACTCTCAGGCATGTAGGTTTCCTCACGATATTTTCCTTTATATTTGAAGCAAGTGATATTTGAATTGTATAAAACGCACATAACTTAGAAAAGTTAGAGTTGCGTGCTGGGATTCAAACTCGACCCTCCGGAAGTGAAGTCGAAGTTATACCCACTGAGCTAAAAAACATAAAATACATACAGTTAACAATAGAGCCTCTTATGAAATAGGTTGAAAAGAGGATGGAGATATTTATTGAAATCCTTGCGGAAATAGTGTGGAACGATTCTTTGTCTAATTGAATGCCTGTTATAGCTTACTTGGGCTTAATAAATCTACGAGTAGCGATGCTGTGTGCCCCGCCGGCTTAATGGCTTTGACCTACTACGAGAGCTACGTTATATTTTACGACTAACAGATGCCAGTGACTCCGCGTGCCAGTTTATGATATAATAGCTGTAGCCTACGTCTTCGTCGCTCTTGTGAAATCCTCCGGGAAACGTTTAACTTTCAGTGCTAAAAAGGATCCTGTATTACAGTAATTTTATAAAGTAGGTAAATAATTAAAAATTTGATTAATAATCATTGTTCTTGACATGGAATTGGTGGGTATTTTGATATAAATACGACTGCATTATCGATATACTATAGTCCTACATGGACTCGAACGATGCATAGATACCTCCCGGTGTCTTAGTCGTTTAACACCTGTCTTTTTCCAGAATGCGAGCTATTTATGTACAAAATATTTTCAACATCTTTGGTTAAGCCCATTGAATTAAACACATACAGAATCCTAATTCAGTAATTATTAAGTATATGCAGTGCATTTTGTCCAAAAGCAGTAAACGTACGTCTCACTTTACACCCGCGGAATGTTGCAGCTCAAAATTTTTTTCCCATTTTCAACTTTTATGGTGAACGTTTAGAGGCATTAGAGGTAAAATAATCACTGTCAACTGCTAAATGGTATGAAGCGACCAACCGTTAGAGAAACCATTCTTAGGTGGAGTGGTTTTTGAAGCTTCAATATTAGTTTGACGGTTTCTGTATATTCTTAATTCTATGGTTAAACCGGACATTTTTAATAAAATAAATTTTTACCATTTCGTGGGAATTGTCCCCAGGTATTTATTTTCACGTGCTGAAATGTTTCCTGACTGTTTCCTGGATGCGAGTTATGCAATTGTCATGATAGGTTTTGCTGCTTAACAGCACATCATTTTTATAAATGCCGCTGGAACTTATTAAAAGTACCCTATGCATGCACAGGTATCGCTTGAGTTATTGTTTTAAATGACCAACTGCCATATATCAGCAACGCATCAAACTCTCGGAACTTAACTCTCAAATGCAACCTCCTCTTGGTCGTGCAAATGTTTAGCCCCCTCTACCAAATTATAATCCCAAGAGCAGAATTAGACACGTCTTATATTTGGAAACTAGGTAAATAATAATAATAATAATAATAATATTCTTTATTTCGGACATTTGTCCATATCGTGTTAGAATAATTCAAATTTCAAATTCAAATTCATTTATTTCAAGTAGGCCTACTTTATAAGCACTTTTGAAACGTCAAGTATGTATGTTTGTGTGACTCTACCACCGGTTCGGAAATCACATTCTACCGAGAAGAGCCGGCAAGAAACTCAGTAGTTGCTCTTTTCCAACATCAACATTTACAATCATTTTGCTATCTTGCGGGAGATGAGAGCGAGGCTGGCTGCTTCCATTCTACCTTGTCATTGAGGAATTCATCAAATGTATAGTAACCTCGCTGTACTAGATGTGTTTTTACACATTTTTTAAATGAATACATTGGTAGGTCAAGAATTTCCTTAGGAATCATGTTGTTAAACCTATGTTAGTTCTTAACAACTAAAAAACAACCGTATTCTATACACAAAATTCCTTATAGTCTAACTTATAACACCCCTATAGCGCGTGTGCACACCATCCTTCTTCTTCCCCAGAAAGAACTGTCCAGCCTGAATGCCAGTGTACTGAGGAGGGTGTTGGTGCTGCTCACGAGCTTTAGAAATCATCTACCCGCGCTTCCGCAAACATCTCTGACGCGCTGCAGCGTCGTGGCTTCTTCAACACCGCCCTCAGCACATTGTTGTACTGAACTATATATTAAATTTGTAACTTAAATAAATACTTTACCTACTAACCTACCTATGTACTACAATATGTAGCTTTTGACCCTCAACAGCTGGATTTGGAGTTGACAAAATGTGCCCTTTCCTGTCGCATACGCGCGTTTTAATGTACCATAGACAAAACAGTGGTTAAAATTTTTTTCTTTTATTTTGTTTTATTACGAGTTAGACTGCTATTTTTTTTGTTTCATTACAAGCTAGTCCTTGAGTGCAATCTCACCTGGTGGAAAGTATTAATCAAAGATGATCAGTCTAAGATGGTAACGGACAAACCTGTTACGGGTATGGAATTGGAAGTTAAATTAAACCCACACCTCTAATCGGCTTAAAATTAAATTAATATTCGTATTTATTTAACAATTTTATACATTCAAAGAAAGTGTCTGTATGTTTCGCCAACAACTAGAATATAATCGCGGGTATATCATTAATTTAAGATTCACTTTGCTGCAACCTTAATTTTACTTGAGGGCAGTAGCGTGCATAGAGGGTATGCAGATGATATAAAATGAAGATAATCTGCAGTGCGAGTTTTAAAAAGTCTAAGGATAGGCATTGTAAGAGTTCTAAAAAGCCTACCCTTAAGTATTTTTAACTCGTACTGGACATTTTCTTCGTTTTATATCATCTGCATACCCTGTGCATACCATCCATGCACGCCACTGATAAAGAGACAAGATATAATCGACAAGTAGGTAATCTTCTTGCCAAATTTACCCACTCCCATTCCCTCTTAGCCTTGTTCATGCTACCGTTAAACACAAATCACAAATTACATAAATAACCAAAAGTTGTGGCAACACTGGATATTATTATTATAGCTTAGAGAACAACACTAATGGAACCATTTTGAATTCGTCAATAGTCCATTTCAATAACATTATATGCTTTTTTTTTATTTACGTTCACGGTTACACAAAAATAATGGCACTTTTTACAGAAAATACGGCTTTCTTTCACGTATGATTTGTAATGGTTGAGTAGTTTGAAAAGTAGGTCGGAGGTAAAAAGAGTACCGTGCATTTTTGTGTGAGAAATAATCTACAATTTTCCGTTTACTTTTCTTGTGATGCTCATACTATCAATTTTCCAACAGAATAGTTGATTTTCGGGGGCCAAGTTCGAAACCCAGCACGAACCTCTCACTTTTCTAAGTTATGTGCGTATTAAGGAATGAAAATATCACTTGCTTCAACGGTGAAGGAAGACATCGTGAGGGAAACCTGCATGCCTGAGAGTTCTCCATAATGTTCTCAAAGGTGTGTGAAATCCCCCAATCCGCACTGAGCCAGCGCCCTAGGTTTGTATTTGATTTGATTTTATTTATTTAAACATCTTTATTGCGTAGTAAAGGAAAAATTAAAAATATACTTTATAAAAATTAAAAGCACAAGGCGACCTCATCACTAAAAGTGATCTCTTCCAGGTAACCTTAAAGATAGTACACAATAATACATGAGAGACGGCAAATCGCAATTACAATAAACAAAACAAAAATTTACACACTAAAGTACATACTACTAATAACTAATATAATAAATTATTAAAAGAGATAAATAAAATAAGATATATATATATATATATATATACAATAATAAATATTTATATATATTAACTATTATATATATATATTGATATTATATGTTAGTGATAATAACGTAAGAATACTTATAAACAGGGAAAAGAGTTTTCCTCTTTAAGTTGTTTTGATACTTCCCAGGTTCTTAGCCCTTAAAAGTTTATCCAAGTAAGTACTTGGGTTAACTTCCATACATTACTCAGATTTCATTGTATGTAACAAACATGCTTAGGTTTTATTTTTGTAAGTATTTAGCTTCAATACGTATTTATATAAAATGTTTGACCCTACCTTGTCTTCTTTAGTTCAGCTCACAGAATAACCATTGGTCAACCTCTGGTACATGTCTTGATTTTGGTATTCTATGTGAAATAATAAATAACTCACAATTAAGGATCTAACGTTTTTCTATTTTGAACAAATGTTAATGAAAAATAATTCAGAGGTTTTACGGTCTCTAAAATTTAACTGTGAAACCGAAACGCTAAAAGTTTTTATACCATTGCCAAGAAATCAGAGAAAGCCCTAACATCACATGCAAAAGTAAAATCAAGTGACTCCTGTCACTTTATTAGGTACGGGCCGCGTAGCGTAGGTACTATGCATGCGTCGGTCTTTTATCTTCAATAGGGTTGTCATAAGTAAACAAAGAATGTTATAAATTAGTTTGTATTAAAAAATAAATATGTATCTTTTGATTTAAAATTTTTACAGGGTGTTTTTTTACTAAATATTTTTAAAAATAGCACTCTTCAACATTATATCGTCATTGCATTACACGTTCTGTATAACTTTAAATTAGAAAAAGAATATTAAAAATAATAAAAAGTTGTGAACATCAAAACCATTTAATATTACGACATTTTTAAGGACTAACTCTCCCTAATTGGTTCGAGACTGGTATATCCATCCTACTAAAGAAGAAAACCGAAAAAATTGATTCGTAGAGATGACGTATCCGTTAAGGGCGACACCTTGGCTTTATCGTCTCGAGTGTGCACGGATATGACTAGCGTAGCCAAATTTAGTTTTAAAGATTCGATTGCACGACCTGCAGTAAAGTTGACCGCTGTTATTATAATTAAATGTATAGGAAGGCTTAGGCTTAATCTTAATCTTTTTGTTGTAGCGCTTTGAGTCAAGGTGTTCTAGACGTTTCTTTTCGAAGGTTTTAAATTTGTCACTTATCATTAAATGGAGTGTAATAAAAGGAGTGTAATTAAATAAATAAATATTCTACGACAACACACACATCGCCATCTAGACCCAAAGTAAGCGTACCTTGTGTTATGGGTACTGAGATTGCTGATGAATATTTTTTATGAATATAAATACTTATAATATACAGATAAACACCCAGACACTGAAAAACATTCATGTTCATCACACAAACATTTTCCAGTTGTGGGAATCGAACCCACGACCTTGGACTCAGAAAGCAGGGTCGCTGCTACTGCGCCACTCGGCCGTGTACTCTCACTCACTCTGCGCGGCGATTCACTCCCAATTGTTCTATTGTATATTGCATGATGTTAGATTGCGTTTAAGAACATCCTTAAAGCGCTAGTACTGACCACCAGACTGTCGTTTACCAGTTTGAGATACCTATCTTTTACATTTACCGTTTACATTTGCCGTTTACGTTTACCGTTTACGTGTTTTCGTAGAGATACCTACCTACGCACAATACAATTACTCGTTCACAAAAATACGAATCACAAATTCTATCAACGCCAGAAGTTCACTTTATTTTTCTCGCCCATTTGAGTTAGATGAATTTGAAAGTGATGGACAAACAGCGTTATTCAGGGTGCCATTAGAGGCCGCCCCTCGGAAACCTGCGGGTGACAGCGAGCCCCTATGTCAATATTTTGAGCACAAGTCATCTTGTTATAAGACGTTAACCTTTTTTCGAATACTCAGAAACCTAAACTTATTATTATACAGTGCTATTTCATGAATATTTCGCAGTAGACAGTTACAGTGAACTTTCGTGAATTATCTTAGAAATGAGATCCAAAATATTTATCTGTTCTAATTATGCACATTTTTTTAATTCCATTTCTGGTTAACCCTTGACTGAACTCTCACCTGGTGGTAAGTGATGATGCAGTCTAAGATGGTAGCGAGCTAACCTGTTAGGAAGTATAGCAATTATATTAAACTCATACCCCTGAACGGTTTCTACGCGGCTTACGTATCGGAACACTAAATCGCTTAGCGGCACGTCGTCAGAAGGGTGGTAACTAGCCACGACCGAAGCCTCCCACCAGAGAAATGAGAGAAAATTAAGAAATTATAAATTCCCAAGTTGCACTAGCTGGGAATCGAAACCGGGGCCTCCAGCTTGAAACATACTACTAAGCTAAATAACTAATTATTGTAATAAGGTTGAACCGTGAGACATATAGTTGGTAGAGTTTTACATAGTGAAGGAAATATTATGTCATCAAGCGAGTAATGAGGAGCCGCTAAATAAAACAGTACAAGAAAGACTGTGGAGTATAAAATAGACCGTAAATAGAGAATAGACTAGCATTAGGACGCTGTTTGACGGCCGATTGGCGCAGTGGACGGCGACCTTACTATCCGTGTCCAGTGGCGAGCATAGAGGGTATGCACAGGGTATGCAAATGATAGAAAATGAAGAAAATGTCCAGTAGGAGTTATAATTACTTAAGGATAGGCTTCTTATAACTCTTACAATGTCTATTCTTAGGTTTTTTAAAACTCGTACTGGAGTGTTTCTTAATATTATATCATCTGCATACCCTGTGCATACCCTCTATGCACGCCACTGCGTGTCCAAGCCTTAGGGGTTCGAATTCAAGAACTGGAAAATGTTTGTGTGATAGACATGTATGTTTTTCAGTGTCTGTTTATTTTTCTGTATATTAAAAGTATTTATGTATAATATTATTCATAATAAACAACATAAACATAAACAACACAAACTACGCTTACTTTAGGGCTAGATGGCGATTTGTGTATTGCCGTAAAATATTTATTTATTTAACAGTAGTTTTAGTTTATTGAATTTATTGTTTTGTATTTTAATTGGTTAAGAAATTAAACTTAATTAGGGCTCACTCGGACTCGGGATATTAATTTATAGAGAGGAATTTATCACTTGAAAGCGACTCTTATAATTTTTTAATTTCAAGCTTCCATTTTTTTACAAGAAATGAAGTGACTGAGCTCCACAAACAACGTTAAGAAAATTTATAAGTTTCCCTGAATATAATTTTTCAGGACTGTTTTCGTCCGATACAGTACCTTAGTATGTACCTATACAAACAATAAAACATAGGCGCTACATTTTGTTTTTAAAGCCGAACCTCAATTCAGAAGGGTATTGTCCCCGTCCTTTGTTTATCCAATTTCCTCTGAGTTAATATCAATTTCCACTGGTAAGCCCTCATTTTTTTCGTTTACATTAAAACACACAAAAGTTCTGAGGCTTATTGAACTCTGTTTACTTTATAATTTTATATTTTTTTTATTATTTGTGTCCTAAACTTATTTAAATAGCGACTATAAATGCTTCAACATAAATCATCGTCAGGAAACCTGTATGCTTGAGAGCGCTTCATAATGTTCTAAAAGGCTTGTGAAGTCCGCCAATCCGTACATGATCAGCGTGGTGGACTACAGCCTAAACCCCTACTCACTGTGGGAGGACACCGTACCCTGTAGTGGGCCGGTGCAGTGCAAGGTTGATATGACGATAAGAAATATCCATGAATCGGTGACAGTCCTAACATTAATAACGGGCCAAAATTTACTAGATAATATTTGAAGTGAACCTGCTTTAGAATCGATGTGATTTCAAACCGGATGCAACGGAGAAAACGACAGGTAAATGACACAAATACAATTCAGGATGAAGCCGGGAAAGAATGTGACAGAAATATACTTACTATTTGATCTGTTTTTTTCCTATTTAAGTTACCAAGGCAACCGAATAATATCTAGATAACGAAACAAACACATAAATGTATAGGACAGAGTGAGATAGAAAATATTATACTTTTTTTTACCTATTCTAGTTACCATGGAAACTAAATAATAAACCTTACATTTATCCTAATAGTTCTGATTCTCTACATCGACCTCAATCTCTCGTAGGCTACTTTTAAGAAGTTACACTTCCGCCGTGTGTGAATAAATTGCACAGGTTTTTTTTTTTTCGAGGCCAGGTTTTTAATGTTCTTAGAGTTCTCCCAGCACTTCACCATCTGCTTTTTTATTGTGACGAGCATGAATTGCTTAGCAGCCATGTACCATAATCGAAGACGACTAATCGACTAACTATTGTTTGTATCGGGTGGCCATTCATGGTCTCCATTACCAGTTCCACTTCACCGTATTGTGCTTTTCTAAAGAAAATACAATGGATTTGCATCCATTGCATTTTCTTTAGTTCCTTTAAAAATACTCAAATTGCTATAGGAACCCTCTAATATATCTTCACCAAATTATAATGGCTCCACCTCTGACGTACCAACCTAAAAAAGAATCATCAAAATCGGTTTATAATTGGCGGAGTAATCAAGTAGCAAATATTAAAAAAAATCACAGTCGAATTGAGACCCATTTCATTTTTTTAAGTCGGTTGAAAATTAATTCCGTCGATAGTCTTTCTTTTCAACAGCTACTACGTTACATGCACAATTTCCAAAATTTTTAAACTCAAAATGAAAATAATACCTTAATAAAACTCCGTTCATAGACACGCCAATTAAGATTTAGCGAAAGAAGACCGAAAACTCAGAGCCTGATAACCTAAATAATCCAAAATCTCGTAGAGCGGAGCTTAATTCAATTTGCACCAGCTATTCATTGTTCAAAACGAACTTGTAAATGATTTAAATTTATTTGTAAACGTCAGACTCTGAGAGTTTTTGTACAAAAGTCCTAAATTAATCCAGATTAGTAGGTTAATTCGAATTTACGGACCAATTTGCCAAAGCTTTCTGCGTGAGCGATCGTACTTCAGTGTAATTCATCTTTAATTAGGTACCCACAAAGTTTTGATGTTCAATCGCTTTTTACATAATTGGATTTAAAAAGTAAAATCGGGTCAATTTACTTTTATTTATTATCCACGAATATTTTAAGTTCGTCTATATTTCTGTTTGGACCGTAGGAAGGCTACGGCACTGGTGACTCGTGTTGGCTTCATATATTTACCTATGATCTCTGTAACCTATTTATAATGGTGTGTGTAATTGTTTTATTTACTTTTTGTTCAATAAAGTTTTTTTTATTTATTATTTGTTGTATGCTAGTTACTTCTAATTATTGGAAATTTTTCTTTCGTCTAACTAACTAACAGATCTTCGGCAATGTACCCTCTAGGCACGTTTTGCTCCGAAACCGGAGCATCCTCAGGAGATGTTGACTTTACAACTAATAATTGTTAAGTAACAAACAACTTTATAGTGAACAATTGTTAACAATTATTCATTGTAAAGTCAACATCTCCTGAGGATGTTCCGGTTTTGGAGCGAAACGTGCGTAGAAGGTACATTGCCTTGAGGTCACATTTATATCTGTTTGTTGTGGATTATAAGGATTGAAGTCATTATTATTTACACCATACAGAATCTCCTGCTATTATAAATTATATATATTATAAATTTAGCTTAATTTTCATAATTTAACGCTGTTTGTAAATTTCTCAAGATATTTCGCCTTGCAACCGATCGAAATACCAAGAAAACTGCGATGCTTGTGGGTAGTGAACTCATTAGCATCTACTTTTCTCTGTTCTTTTTTCTTTTTGCCTATTCGTCATCAAATTATCACAAATCATAGCAATTCTAAGGTTGCCAAGTTTATAAGCGACTACTTTCCTGTTATTTATCGAAGAGTTCCATCCAGATATCTCCATCATCATATCAACCCATTACCGGCCCACTACAGGGCACGGGTATCCTCCCAGAATGAGAAGGGTATAGGCCGCAGACCACCACGCTGGCCAAGTGCAGATTGGTGGACATCTCCATCAGATCTTTTAAAAATTTATACCTGGTATACTTTTATAACGTCCCTATTAACGTCAGAGGGTTCGGTTTCCTTTGGTGTACCTACTGTCGACTTTATAACGAGTTTTCTGTAGTTTGCTTTTGAGCGTACATGCAATTATTATATATACGGTGTAGGATTTCTATGGAAACCTCTTTACTTTCTATTTTCTTGTGATCTCGAGCTTTGTCAGAGAAGTACTGCTGGGGTAAAGTAAGTGCTCTCCACTACTCAATATGAACTGAAGCTAAGTACCGAGCTTCACTCGAGTTAGTAATTTATATCAAAGAACGAGAGCTTGAATGATCTCTAAAAATGGATAACGTTCTCACTGGCACTAAAAAAAATAAATGAGAGGAATAATTATTTATATGCCGAACCGTAACGTACGTAGGTTCGCAAGTAGACGTGCAGGTTTTCTAACAATGTTTTTATTTCAAGTAATATTTAATTCTATGCATTAAGTTGATATTGTACTCTTTACAAAGTTCTTGCACTGATAATTGAGTTACTGGTGTCCGTTGTAGTTCTTCCTCTTTATCTGAACATATTTATAAGATCCCTCTCCCCTGTGTAAAGCATGTGCGAGGAGTTCAAATTTAAGATTCGACAATTGTCCAACTCGCAAACTTTAAATTTCACTCCACGAAGTCTTAAAAAGAACTTGTAAAACTTATCAAACGAAATGTTACAGAACCTTATGTCTGGCTGCCTCAGATATTTGGATTAAGTGATATTCAATCATTTGCAAAGCAAGAACAGAATTCTAAGATCCCGACACACGTATAACACGCCACGAAAGCCAACATCACGAAATGCGTGTTAAAAATATGTAACGTATCCTTTGCAAACAGCATGGCTAAAGAGTTTAAATTGGCACCCCATACTATGTTTATTTTGCCTAGACGATGAAAGGGTGAGCCAAATTCAACAACAATACAACACCTAGTCTCAATAAACTAAGCGTATCAAATTGCAAACAACATTTTCACACATGCAAACTGCACAATCAAATACCTCTTGCAGAGTTCTTACTAAGTTTTAAAATTGAATTATTTAAGAAGTTGATGCACAAATCCTTGAAAAACCAGAAAAATGTTTGCTATTTCTCAGCCGTAAAAATTCAAGGAAGTAAATAGGTTAAAACTCATGTTATAACTTTTGGCTTGCTAGCATATTTATTTAAATAAAGATAGTCGGATTATGAACACCTTGAGATTTGGGAATAAAAAGAAATAGTTACCGTTTGTAACGGTAATTTTATAAAGTGGGTAAATAATTAAACTTTTGATAAATATAAATTGATACAGACAGACCTATTGACCAGATATTTTATTAAAAATAAATAGTTTCCAAGAAACATTCAAATTATATTTGATGAACAACCAATGTTCATGACAGTGAGTTGGTTCACGTTACATACCGTAAGTACCTAAACCATCACCTAAATTGCCATTTTGGCAAATTATCACAAACATGCTGGCCACGAGAAAATCGCATTGCGCGAATTTTCACGCGATTAGTATAAATATACTGGGTAGCCGCGTTGCCGGTCACCTCTTGCTGGTGGCATGCTTGGTATATTTCTGTAGTACATTTGTTTCAGTAACTAAAGTCATCGCCGCTGGTTGTGTCGCGCGTCCCGTGGCCAGCACACCCAGTACGTAATAGTAGTTTTACCGCTAAATATGGTATTTAATGCTTAAAGTTCGCAGGTCTTACTCGGTGTGGTTTAATTTATTTGTAGCATGATTCTGGAAATAAAGAATACTAAGATTTGCATTGACTCAATAGACGTCGCGTGGCGCTGGGTTGAGTGTGGTAATGTGAGTATGTCACCGCCAGTATTCTCTCGGGTGTTTGTTATTTGTTGGCTCAAAGTTAACGACGCTGAAAGCTGAGCTGGATTTATTTACATTGTTAGGAACAGCCCAGATGGCGGTAACCTTTGATTGAGACTTGCATGTTCACTTCTCTACATATTATACTGATCAGAACAAAACATTCTAATGCAGTTGTTTTATGGTTTCCTTAACCTTGTGTTTATGACTAAAAAACCAATTTTATTAATTCTTTTCATTCTTATCATTAATTCAAATTTTAAAACTTTTGTCTTCAATTGCGCAGCGGTAGGCGATGTAGTTTTAAGTGAGAAATTTGAAAATATATATTATATCAGAATTTTTGAAGAAAAAGTATTCAGAACTTTATTAAGGTTTATAACATCATCAGCGTCATCCTATCTACTGATGGACGTCCACTGTAGGACATAGGTCTTTTGTAATAAATCGAAATTATTCTTTGTCAAGTCATTGCGTACATTATTAAAAAGCTATGTGAGTGACTACATTCTATCTTCATTTCATTAACCTTTTAGGTTTTATCTGCATTTGATAAATAAAGTCGGTCCAATATCAGACAGTCGAGAAAGTCGATTTCTCGCAGAAAACCTTACTTACAGCTTTACCAAATGGGTCTGATAATTCATTAGATAACATTTCAATCCAAATCACGGCCTGAATCAATAAAAGTTTATCTGAAATCTGGCATTTAGCTTGCTATTCTTCTCTGTGATTCGCATCAAAATGAAAATTATTCTTGGTACTGTTTTTAGATGAAATACAGATCACAATCTCGTAGCTTTCGTACCTTTTTTCTCTTCTATAAAAGCATGAAAAAAGATTTTATTGTATTCGGGTTGCCACATAAGACTTAATTAGGATTAAATTTACACGCTGCGCTTTTTTTATAATAATAACTAGCTGACCAGCGCAACGTCGTCTGCAAAAAACCTAGAAACTAATTGCACCGCTAGGACCAATTAGGTAGGTTTTATTTCCAAACTGTTATTCGCGGCCGTACGTGTTATTCTATACCCGCCGCAACTTCTAAGTGAGAGATTCCATTTGAATATTTCAAAAATAGATTTGCAGGTATATAATCAAACTTGATATTTATATTATTTTATTTCTTTCGCTTTTATAATATAAGTTGACGGCCGAGTGGCGCAGTGGGCAGCGACCCTGCTTTCTGAGTCCAAGGTCGTCGGTTCGCTTCCCACAACTGGAAAATGTTTGTGTGATGAACATTAATGTTTTTCAGTGTCTGGGTTTTTATCTGTATATTATAAGTATTTATGTGTATTATATTGATAAAAAAATGTTCTTCAGCTATCTTAGTACCCACAACACAAGCTACGCTTACTTTTAGTAGGATGCTAAGCATGCATTCGATCGTTGTCCCATTTGCCTTGCAACTTGCTGTTTTCTGTGAAGAGTTATGTCCTTTATCTCCGACAATATTTATCAAATCTCTATTAAAATTAGACAATACATGCTTGTTAGTATACACTTTTAAATAAAAAAAGAATAATTAAAATCGGATCAAATTTAACGGAGCTATGAAGTTATATAAAAAAAATTATCCCGTTTCCTGGAGGAAACTTACTTTTTATCGGGATAAAAAGGAATACCTTTTTACCCGGAATACCAGCTGCCAAATTTTATTTAAATCCGTTTAGTAGTTTCCTCGTGATGCCCGGACGGACAGACAGACAGACAGACAAAAATTAAATAAAAATCTGTCTGTGTTGGACTCAGTATCGATTATAAAGCAAAATTTTAACCGGAGGGGTTAAAATTTTCAAAATATATTAAATGTACAGAAATCTTCCACTTACAGATTTATTATAAGTGTAGATTACAAGCAGATGCTTGGTACGTCAATTATTTCCACTTACCATCAGGTTGGCCATGGCCCACCTGGTGGTAAGTGGAAAAACAATCGCGTTTAAGCAGAGCAACTATTCACATAGCACAGACCGGAGCACAGCATTGCAACATTGCCGCTTAAAGGCAGTAATAAGCATGGTGATAGGGCTTCCCCGGAGGAGCTCGGTCACAAAAGGATCTAGTATTACTTCCATTTTATTTACTTATAACTCAATATTTGAAGCAAGCTATGTATATGTAAACATCTCATATAATTGTATGACTATACAAACATATGTAAATAATTGGTTTATAAAAAGGTTCTAACGATATGATTATTGTTTCACCTCCCGAAAGATTGCGTTCACATAAACCAAGGGGTTCCCAATACCCATAGGTTTGTTATAACGTCCATACCCCTAACAGGTTAACCCTCTAACATCTTCATCTACTCAGTGCTGAATTGACCACTTTTTCTGCATTTTTAGAAATTTTGAGATTTTACAGTAACGTGCAACACATTTGTGTTGCACGTTACTGTAAAATCTCTAAAATAAAAAATAAATAATTATTTAACTATACTACGACAATACACACATCGCCAACAAGCCCTGCTAGCTGATAAATATGTTTATGATTATAATACACATAAATACTTATAAACCGACAGACACTGAAATCATCCAAGCTCATCACACAATCACTTTCCAGATGTGGGAATCAAACCCACGGCCTTTGACTCAGAAAGCAGCGCTACCCACTGCCCAAACCGGCTGTCCTGTAAATATCTTGCACCTGCATTAATAAATTAATTTGAGCATTTAAACTAACTTCTAAAAGAGCATATAACTACTACTACGTTTTTTTAAAAGATCAAAGGTACAAAGCTGTACTACTACTATGTAACTTTTGCTAGAAGCTCTCTTGTGACACAAAAAGCATTACCTTTCAAAGTTATGTAATGTGAAATTGCAATTCCCAGTCAGGTGATGTTACTCGAGAATGTAACACATCTAGAAAAATCACTCCACGCGCAATATATATATAATTAGCGCGTACATACGTACATATAATATATATATATATATATATATATATATATATATATATGTATATACGTCTTTTAAATATATATACTTATCTAAAAAAGTGGTTATGGAAAACCTAATGCTTAGACTGCGATCTCCGGGACGCACCTCTAACTTTTCGAAGTTACTTGCGTTTTTAAATGAAGCATATAAAATGCAGCCTGCCTTTTAATAGATTCTATAAATCGCTGGTTACATACATTTTAGTAAAATATATATTTAGGAAATCATCTTCAGGTGTAGTTTGTATTCGGTTTTTTAATACATGTTGCATATATTACAGAAATATCAAATAATCATCGAGTTAAGCTTTAATTGGTCTAAGACTGCCAAGGTGAGAACATAAAAATATCGGCTCGCCATAAATAGTTCTTGAGATCTCCGCTGAACATTTAAATATATAATAAATAAATAAGCCATTTAATCCCAAGTAACATATTAAACATCGAATTACTAAAATAAATAAAGAAAATCTAAATAATAAACTCTTCTGCGGGTAAAGGCCTCCTCCATCTTCCCCACTGCACTCTATTAGTGGCGAGCCTCGTTCAAGTGGGGCCTGCGACAACTTCAATATCGTCTCTCCAACGAGCGCGCGGTCTTCCGCGCGGCCTGCTTTGGTCACGGAGCCACCAGTGTAAGACTCGCTCGCTAACAAATATTATATACCCTCACAAGGGATATAATTAACATGTCCACCTGCTAAAGCAAGGGAACATAGAATAGGAGAAGTTTATCTCCATTTATTACACCTATATTATTTGGATATTATTTCCACTTGTGCGCTAGTTCTCTGAGAGAACTCTCTATTTAGAGAAACTATTTATGGCGAGCCGATATTTTTATGTTCTCACCTTGGCAGTCTTAGACCAATTAAAGCTTAACTCGATGATTATTTGATATTTCTGTAATATATGCAACATGTATTAAAAAACCGAATACAAACTACACCTGAAGATGATTTCCTAAAAATATATTTAACTAAAATGTATGTAACCAGCGATTTATAGAATCTATTAAGTAATGAATGTTATTAATTTATTTGCTTCGAATGCTCAAAGGGTTATGTAGGTGCTTTTAGTTTATATTTAGTAACAAATAAAGTAGCTCTGGCTTCGCGTGGGTGGCTTTGAGTCTGTACACACTACGAACTTTCTTCTAATATGTCTTGATTGGAGACAGAGTTTTTGTATCCTTATAATAAATCCTTACAATAGATTCTTGGTGATTAAACCTGATCCTTAATGACTTTCATGGCGACGACGCTTTGGTCTATTCATATTCGTATGCTTTCATTTATGTATTTAATTATTCACTTTATTGCACAACCAAAAAAACGGTTAACAAAAGGCGGAGTCAATGCTAAAGCATTTTCTACCAGCCAACTTTCATAATTGGTGTAAAACTTTGTCCAAAACTCCATTGCTCCAGAAATTCAAGTTTATAGGAAATCCTATAAACTTGAATTTCTGGAGCAATGGAGTTAAACTTAAAGCGTAACTACGAGTTCTTAGGAATTTGGCATTTCTGAAAAACAAAACAAAAACGTTTTTTCAAAACAAATACGGAGCCTACCTTTTAAAATATTTTCAATCATTTTTGCAACCAGTATTTATAGTATAAGTTAAATAATGAAGTAAATAATTAATTTGCGTCGAACGCACAAAGGTCAATAAAGGTCTTTTAAGATTATATTTACTGATTTGAGCGGGTCGCTTTATGTGTCTACAGACTAGTGCACCTTCGTCTAATATGTCTTGCTTGGAGTTTTTATCTATTCTTGTATGCTCTAAACTCACGTTGACGGTTCTTGATAATTAAAATTGATACATAATATAAACATATAAACTTTTATGAAGACAGAGAGATGGTATTTTTACATTCGTATGCTTTCATCTTGATGTTGACGGGTCTGCGTAATAAAAACGGATACTTTAATTTGCATGGAGTCAGAGATTTGGTTTAACCACACTCGTATGCTTTTTCTTTACCTTGACAGTTCTTGGTCATAAAAACTGATGCCAAATGACTTTCATTAAATCATTATGTATCAGTTTCGGTATGTTTATACACGGAAGTTTGGTATTGTTGTGATTCAAACTCGGCACTTGATCAGAACTGCTTTATTGTTTTTAATTATAGGCATACCAACATAAAAATTAATAATACAACATAAATAACCACAACATCTCTTCCATAATTTTTTAAAAGCGTATAGGTATATATTCAATACTGGTAGACTGAAATTATGTATACATGTACAAATATACATAAGCCAATCACCTCATGCACTTAGTATATATTAACAATTAATTCACTGTAAGAACATACCTAATCATAATTTTATAAATTATATTAGGTATAATAGGTATAACAGTATAATTATATTAGGTATAACAGTATAATTAGGTATATTCGTATGCTTTCATCTTCTATTGGCGGATATTAGATGGATTTCCGGTGTATGGAGACCTTTACGAAGTTGTGGGATTTTAAATAATACTTCAATCCTGCAATTCCAATAAGTTACGTAACTCGTACCCACGACTGCAATCTGACTTTATTCGTTGATATTTTATTCAAAAACTTATGTAGCTGTTACGACATCGACTTCACGTAATTTCGGATTTTCTGTGGAACTGTAAAATCTCTAAACTAACAAAAAATACTACTACAAAACGTCACAAAGACAAAACGATCAAAATACACTCTTCGGTTCATTTATACACCGGAGCAACTTCAGGTGATTTTGAGTCTATAAACAAGTTAAAAGTTTTCTCTGCCATGACTAATACTCTTAAAAAATATAACGTTCGTTCATATTTGGTTTGATTACTGTTAGGGCCAAGGCAGACTTAGTTATAACTACGCGCCGCAAAGACACGCGTCAGTAACGTTTCTGCGCATCTGCATCGACCTATCAAAGTGCCAAAATATTTTGCCTATAGGATATTTGATTCTTATTAAATTCTATTATACGAGTTCATTATGAAAGAACAACACATTATATAGGCAAGTAGTTCCGTAACAGTACCATATTGGGTTGAGAGTGAGAGTTGCGAGGAGGACAGAGAAGAGAACAGGTATTTAAAGGTGTTGTTTGTGTACACACCTGTTTTCTTGAGGATTTTGTACCTTGAAATTTTATTTCAGTTCATGCTTCATGTATTAAAAATGGCGATTGTTTGAAGTATATTCTTATGGCGCGTTAGGGAAAAATTATGAGTGTAAATTGTAAAGATGCGCGCGCACACCGTCACAAAAAATCGACACCATGAAGTTAGCTATAGTCAACATTTTAGTTTTACAAAAAAAGCTGTGACAGTGTACACTTTCAATTGTCAAAAAGTCTGCGGGCTCATTCCGGTGATTTAATTGATTCAACTGTACAAAAATCTCGAATTTTAATGTGAGTAAGACTTTGTGGTACAATAATAAGAAAACTAGATAATGCGTTATAATAAAACTTTCTATGTATTAATACCTTTTTTCTATTGGCGAAAGATGACATCTTTGAAAAGATTTTTTTCATGTAGTAGTTTTAAGTGTAACTTCTAACGCGTGTACATAAGAACACACACGTCTTTTTTTTATTTTCCTACAAGTTAGCCCTTAGCTGCAATATTACATAGTGGTATATTACGATGCAGACTAAGATGGTGGAGGGCTAACTTGTTAGGGAGTGCGATAGTCATACCCATAATCCGGTTTTACGTGACATCGCACCGAAACACTAAATCGCTTAACAGCACGTCTCTGTCGGTAGGGTGGTAACTAGCCACGGCCCAAGCCTCCCAGATCAGACAAGTGGTAATTCAGAAATTATAAATTCCCAAATTGCCCTGTCGGGAATTGAACCAAGGACCTCTTACTTAAATTCACAGCGCCCGTCGTTGCGCATGGGAGGTCGTTAAATTTGTGATATAACAAATATGTGTTTTTGAGCGAGTGACAACGAAGGCGGTGAGAGCAGATATTTTTTATGTAATCTATATTTATAAAAGAGAAGTGTGTGGGTATGCTCCGAAACGGCTAGCTGTTTCGGAGCCTATACGGAATTGGTCTAGACCAATTTCGATGAAACTTTCAGGGAATCTCCGGATTGACCTAGCGAGTAATCCTGTAAAGTTTGGTGACGACCGGAGCACTCCTATCTTTGAACTGTCAAATACAGCTTTTATTTACTATGATAATATTCTATTGTTGGGTGTACATGGGTGTAGATAATGATCTTCATCCGCTCGAGAAGAGAATAGAAGAGAATGAATACGGAGATAAATTAATGATTTAATATATTAGGAGGCTTAAATTAAAAATTTAATGATGTATGTTTATTGTTTAAATAAAATAAAGCAAAATCTAGCCCGGCGAAACGGGCTGGGTACGCTAGTAGAAATATAAAATAAAATAAATCCCATCCCCTAATATCTACCGGTAAAGGTCATGGCCCATGGCTCTACCGGACCATAATACGCTACTCGAGTGAACGAGAGAACGAGGGAACGAGAGAACGAGTGCGAGTGAACAACTATAATCTTGTTTACTAGGCATTGTGTGTGAATTATTTTGAGCCCTCAAAAATACATAGTGTGAATAAGGTCTAACTTCTTACTATCCACCAGATAATAAAAAAGTGAAAAAGATATTGAAGCTATGAACTTACCGTACTTATAAATATTCGGCTTAATTTTGTCATAAATTCCCTAGATTTGGATATTTTCTAGAAATTTTACTCAATATAATTTAAGTATCCTAAAACGTCAATTTTCGGTGCTTCGTCTTCGCAGTCTCCAAGCTTTAAAAGTCATTGGAGCATTAAAATATCGTTTAAAGAAGGATAAAAAAGTCCTTTAATGGATATAATTTATTGTTATGTTCTAAATAACACACATTATTCGGTCTTGGCAAATTAAGTACTCGATATTCGAAGTGAACTCGATGAGAACATTTTTACTAAGGTTCAAAAGCTTCATATACTTTGTATTTCAGGCTCCATTTGCGAATTTTCTTGTGAAGGTAGGTACTTTAGAAAAGATTTTTTCATTAAAAGCTTTGATTCACGTAGAAAGCCTTATTTTCCCCGATGGACTAGTTAATTAAACGTAAGAACAAGTACCTACATCGATTCTACGTGAATTCTAGAGGTTTTTTTTAAATTTAGAAAACTAATTACGTGTTTTAAATTTAAATAGAAATTTACGTTTGTAGTTGAAATTTTCCGTACATTTTGTAAATTTAGTCTTATTAGCAGTCATACTGCGAATTCCAGTAATTGCTCAAATTCCTTAAGGTAAAAAAAATCTGCCATTAATTGGCAGATATTTTATACACAGACTTTTTAAAAGGGATGTTATAAATCGACCGAACTTTTAAGCGACTTATAATGAGATAGTTACTGTGGTACATAATCAAGCAGCATTCAGTAATGCTTGAGGAAAACAAACTAAAGAATCTATTAGAAATACTGAGTGGGCGAATTTTAGATCAAGTGAGCGATCATATAATCTAAATCGTTAAACAAAGTGCTCCAAAAATAGGTAATCCTCATAGTCTCCTTGCTACTAATATCGAAAGTAAGTTTTAGATTAGAACACGGCGCCAGTTCGGGTAGCCTTCACGTGTGCCATAGTGCTGTGGGCCATTCTTGATTCAAAATTCAAATTGCAGGCATTTATGAAGCGTTCATACATATATGTTAAGGTTATTAAGGTGAAGGTGATAACTTAATTCGCCAACCTAACCAGGGCGTTTGGAACGCGCCCTGGTCTAAAAAGAGCCAACAACAAACTTAGCATGTTTTTTTTTGTTATCACCATCTCTCTGTTAATTAATATTGAGCTATAACGTTGATAATACTATTTTTTTTTTTATTAATAGTAATAATAAATAACTTTATTGCCATGCTTAATTATTATGTAAGACATAGTTAAAAATCATATACATAAAAACTCAGCACTATGCTATACATTGGCAACAATGTTCAGCGTTGATTTTCAGTTTGCTCCAGCATATAAACTGAACTGACAACCGCGCCGCCCGCTGCGCTTTCAGTGCTGATTGCAGTTGTTTTATTACTTTTTTAATTATAAACGGAAACGACAAACACACAAAAAATTGCAGTAGTTGTATAACTTACTTTATAAATGAAAACGACAAAACACAATTAATTATAAAAATAAAAATTTGAATTACGTTTATTAATATGTAATTATAAACATAAAAATTCGAATGAAACAAACTATTAAATTATAGAAATTATTCATACCCAAGCTTTTTCATTGTTTATGTAATCCTTAATAATAAGTAGGATTTTTCTTTAAGCGTTTTTATTAAGAAACATCTCAAAAATTTCATAAGATTGTTAAATTGTTATAAATTACATACATATACAATCTCTATCGAATGTATTACCAATTTTATGTAGTAAACTGCACAATGGGTTTATTTTTACTGTTGTTCATATTGTTACAGTCCATTCTTCCGAGGGAAAGATTAGCTTCAAGGCCAAAGTAAGCGTAGATTGTGTTATGGGTACTAAGATGACTGTTGAATATTTTTTATAAATAATATACACAAATACTCATAATATACAAATAAACGCCCAGACACTCTCACACAAACATCTTCCAGTTGTGGGAATCGAACCCACGGCCTTGGACACAGAAAGCAGGGTCGCTGTCGACTGCGCCAGTCGTCCGTCAAATAAATAATATAAATAAATAATATAAAATCAAATAAATAATAAAATATGGATGATGTCATAATAATAAAATACGTAGGGGTAAAAATAAATATAAAACAACCAAAAACATCAGCACTTTTAACAGTGGGGTTTTTAATTAACAATGCTTTTAGGTAAAAGCAAACTTTTGTACTCAAAGCCATTCTTGTTACAAATCCGACAAAAACACTTTCAAGAAATAATCGTGTTTAGAAAACGAAATTTACAAACTTCTAAGGGTCTTGAACACTAGAAAGAGGTTAACGTCTCGTAACAAGGTGCTCAAAAATATTTACAAAGGCGGGTGGGTGCCTGATTTTTAAAGGGCTTTTTAGAGGGCTTCCCTCAAATGGTGACTGAACAAAGTTGTTTACATGTACGTTTGCCATTTTTTCTAAAAGTATGACGTGAAGTTTCGACTTCACTTTCGGGGGTGAGTTCTAATCTAGCACGCACCTCTACATTTCTAAGTTATGTGCGTTTTAAGCAATTGAAATATCACTTGCTTCAATGGTGAAGTAAAACATCTTGATGAAACCTGCATACCTCAGAGTTCTCCATAATGTTCTCAAAGGTGTGTGAAGTCCACCAATCCGCACTGGGCCAGCGTGGTGGACTACGGCCTTAGCCCCCCTCATTGGGAGGAGGCCTATACCCTGTAGAGGGCTGGTAGTAGGTTAATATGATGATCATGCACTGCACTATTAATATAGCTGATTTAAGTATTTTCCAACTAAAATACGTGTTAAATACATTTTATGATGACGTCAAACAGACGTGAATAACTCTGAATACTATAAAATAAATGGAGAGACAATATATTTTTTATTTTTTTTTAATCTTTATTTATTTGGGTCTGGCATATACAACACGGATATGCCAGCCCCATCATCCCTTAAGTAACTAGGAAACAAAAAACCTAATAATTATATTAATATAAGGGAAATGTAACAGACACAATCTTTTATTGCTGCCTACGCAAAAATATCTCAACAACAGACCTGAAACCTTCTGTGGTCGGTTGAGAGAGAAGGCTCGTTAGAGCACCCACGTCAAATCTGTTGACGTTGTACCGCCGCATAACATCTAGTCGCTCCAAATTGTATCTGCTACATTCCACCAGTACATGCTGGACATCATCCCTCGTACCGCAAATATCGCAGTTGGCAGAACTAGCTTTCTTCATTAGAAATGCGAACTTATTAGATGGATAATGTCCAGAACGCAACCTATGAGCTAATGCTATACATTTTCTACTAAATCTTATATTAGCAAACCAAGGAGAGAGAATCAAAGTCAAAGTCAAAAATATCTTTATTCAAGTAGGCCCACAGGTGGCACTTTTGATGCGTACATAAGAACCACACGGTAGTGAGATGATGGCGATAACCACATTCGTAAACTTATAACTAAAGCTACGAGGGTTCCAAACGCGTCCTGGTCTAAGAAGAAGCCCACAACAAACTTAGCCGGGTGTTTTTTTTTTTTTTTGTTATCACCATCTCACAATGTCATTTTAAATTATTAGAAGAGCAACCTGGTTAGAGCAATAATTTACACCCAAGCTTTTTTATCGTTTACGTAGTCCTTTATACTATAATAGGACTTTTCTATAAGCTTACGTTTAATACAAACTTTGAACTTTTTAAGAGACATCTCCAAGATGACAATTGGTAGTTTATTGTAGAATTGTATGCAATTTCCTTTAAACGAATTATGAATTTTATGTAACCTAGTATATTGCACAGTAAGTTTATTCTTACTTCTAATGTTTAAATTATTGCAGTCACATTTTTTTTATATATATATATATATAGAATATAATATACATTCAATATTGTTTAGATAAATAATTTGCGGTAGCAATATGCAGGCACAGGAGTACGTGACGATGAAAGCAATGCAAGACTCATTGGGCTATTTGTAATTTATGTATTATTTGATGATCACCACTTGTGCATTCAAGCAGAGAGACACATAGCACAGAGCTTAAAGTGCCCATAAGCCTAGTGGGGAAGACTAAGGCTTTCGGGACCGAGTTTGATCCCCGGGGTGAAGTTTTTGGAGTTAAATAAAGCAATATTATAGCACTTGAAACTTTAAAACTTGAAAGTAAACCGGCATCCATGAGAATTCTCTATGGTGTTTTTAAGGGCGTGTGAAGTCACCAATCCGCACGTGGTAACCTTGTTGTTAACCGTGTTAACCGTGTTGTTACCTTACCGCAGTTACTTTCAGCGTCTGTCTGTTTGTCCGCTAACTCCACTGAAACCACGCAACAGGTTTTGGTGCGAATTATACCGTCGCTTAGATAAATGTTAACATAATATATAGTTTACATCTATATATACGAGTAATGCAGCCTTATTAAGTTTTTTAGTAATAAAATATTGCTATTCTACAATTATTTACATTACCTTTACTCTTTATTTCTATTTTTTTTTTTAATATTAATAGGGGACAAACGAGCAAGTGGGTCACCTAATGGTAAGTGATCACCACCGCCCATAAACATTTGCAGCACCAGAGGAGCGACCGACGCGTTGCCGGCTTTTAAGGAATTTTTTTATCCGCCCCTTGAATAACCCCAGATTGTATTTTTGAGGAAACCCATCAGATGGGAGATTGTTCCATAATTTGCAAGTGCGTGGTACAAATGATCTGGTATTTCGAACAGTAGAAGAATACCAGGCATCCAGCTGATGAGGGTGGAATTTATTTCTACGACGTAAGGCGCGGTCAAAGAACAGGGAAGGAGGTATCAACGCAAACAACTCTTCGGAACACTCTCCAATTTATACCCATCTGTATCCGCGACTGGTCAAACTATCGTTACATCATCGTTTAGGTATTTCTATTAAAATTAAATTATTGTATTAAATAATAAGTAAGCAACGAAGATTTATAATTAATCACCGAGTTCGCACAAAGCATATCTTTCGGGCGGAGCGATGTCAGAGGAGCTTTTCATCATTGTTAAATGTTTCATGTCTCGAGCCTTCATAGACCTAGAGCACGTGGCGTTTTATTGTAGGTCCTTTTTACAAAAAAATTAGTTTTGTCTGGTGAGGTCGGTCGTTATGTGCCGCCAATCCATCCGGTTCGATGTCGCGATTAGAGGTATGGGGTAACAGATGATTACGTAAACGACAAGAAAATTGGGTGTAAATTATTGCATTAACCAGGTTGCTTTTCGATAGTGGTGGCATCTAGTAGCGAAATCTATTATTACATTCAACTTTCTACATCTTAGAACTTGCGGCGATAGCCTAGTGGGAGCCTCGGGGGAACCGCACCGGATCGCGGCACGCACCTTTAAGGAACATAACTGCGATTTTAATTAAAGTAATTTAAATATTAAATGCTTTAACGGTGAATAAAACCTGCGTGCCTGAGAGTTCTCCATTTTCTCCAATTTTCTCATGGACTGGACTGCGGCCTAAACTCTTTTCATTCTGAGAGGAGACTCGTGCCCTGTTGATGGGTTCATGTTGATGATTATGATCGTAAATTTTAGCATTAGCTCTTGAGCTATGAACTCTGAATGGCCTGGGTATAACAATAGGCTTATGATGTTTCAGGATTTATTTCTTCATAAAACTGTCATTCAATCTGAAACTAGGTCCAGTATAAAAGACTTCAGTGGGATAATATATTTTTCAACAAAAGGATGACGAACAGAATGCCCCTTTTAATATACTGCCATGTCTATCTGTTCGTGTTAAACTGTTCAGTCCCTTAGGGGTTTGTATTTATTAAATTATCAGGTATTTATTACTCAGGGAAAACAAGAACTTGTAAAATTCATCTGTAAATCTGACCAATGGCTACTATTCATTGATATATTGATATTTCAGTTTCACAATATTTTTATAATAATATAGTACTTGTAAGGCAAAATATTAATTTATATAAAAAAAATTGTATATAAACAGTCGACTTACAAGAGATTGTCATAAATTAGTGTCATCTGCATATCGAAAGTACAAAAGTCATTTGTGGGATTGAGTATAAAAGGCTTTTATAATGTGACTAGCTGATTCAAATAAAAAAGAATTAATAAAATCGGTTCAAATTTAACGGAGCTATGAAGTCATATTGATAAATTGTTTATCCCGTTTCCCAGAGGAAACTTATTGTTTATCGGGATAAAAAGTATTCTATATGTTGACCCGGGATATCAGCTACCACTATACCAAATTTTATTTAAATCCGTTCAGTAGTTTTCACGTTATGCCCGGACAGACAGACAATTATTAAATTAAAATCTGTTTTGGACTCAGTATGGGTTATAAAGCATCCCTCGATCAAAATTTTCAAAATATATTAAATGTACAGAAATCTTCCTTCCAGCTACAGTTTTATTATATATTAAAATGATGTTAAAACACTAAATGTGTTTTAACATATTCTTGTAACTTAACTTAACTTACTCGTAACAGCGAGAAAGCATCCGGCTCCGCTTTCATCTCTCGCAAGATAGAAAATGAATGTTGAAATATAAATAGTTGATGTTGGAAAAAGCAACTGCTGAGTTTCTTGCCGGCTTTTTCTCTATATAATCTGCCTTCTGAACCGGTGGCCTTCTTAAAAGAAATGAATATTAAATTTTGAATTTGAATATAAGAAGAATCCTATAAAAAGTGTCATAGACGCGGAATGGTCGTATGACTTCAATTAATTGCCAGGTTTTTTCATGCAGCGGTAAAAAATATTAGAAGAGATACTTAATTGAGATAAAATCAGTTGCTTCCAAAATTCTAGATGAAAATTTAACGTTTGAATTTTTTATGACGTTGATTTTTTATGGTGTAGTAAACTTAGAAGATTGCTCAGAGTAAAGATCGGAATAATCAAAGGGGCTTATGTTCAGTAAAACGAACATGGTGTTTAAAAATATGTCTCTCCAATATAATAATTCCACATCATCATCACCAACCGCCTTTTGCAGTCCACTGCTGCAGGGCTAGCAGGAGACAAAAATTATATTCCCCGATTGCATAACCTGGCAAGGGATATAATTACCGTGTCCACCTAAGCACGGGAACATGGAATAGGAGAAGTTTACTCCCGTTTATTAATACACATATGTTATATGGATATTATTTCCACTTGTGCGCCAGTGCTCTGAGAGTTGATAAAGTTGTGGGGGAAAAAACAATTTTTATCCTTCCCCGTCTCCTGCCCATGCTAGCCTTGCTAAAGTCATTGCATTGATAAATTGTGTGGTAACATTAATATCAATACCCTATAGCAGTACACTAGATTAAATGCCTCTCCCATCGGGAGGGTTTGCCTGCATTCATCACGCTTGGTAGACGCGTTAGTGATCGCAGTAGATGGTTATAGTACCACAGAGAACGCTGCTGTCCGTCTTCCGTTATACTCGTATTTCCTAAGTCACCTCGTACGACACACATTAGAAGAGGAGGGATGACAACTGTATTCTGATCAGCCGTCACCACATTGTCGGTCACAACCAAAGGAAACTGGTGAACTGGAGAAGATCAATTTATATCCTTACCCCGGGGATATAATGACCAATGCTAGCCGTGCTGGACTAAAGGCCTCTCTCAACTGGAGGATTTGCCAATAATCACCACGCTGGGCCGGCGGGTTGCTGATCGCAGAAGATGGTAGTAATAGTACAGAGGACGCTGCTGCCCCTGATAAAAAAAACTTAAGGATAGGCATTGTAAGAGTTTTAAAAAGCCTACCCTTAAGTCTTTATTTATTTATTTATACTCTTTATTTGCACACAAATAAATATACAGAAGAAGAATAAAAGAAAACACAGATCGAAGAAGTAAACAAAAGGCGGCCTTATCGCTTTGTAGTGATCTCTTCCAGGCAACCTTAGGATAAGAAAAACAAAAGGATAACATACTGCAGGTTGTGCATATAAAAAAAAACATACCAATAACTACATACTAATATTTAAACTAGATTACACAAATTCATAACTCGTATTGGAGATTTTCTTCATTTTATATCATATGCATACTCTGTACCCTCTATGCACGCCAGTACATGCCTGACGCCCACTTTCAATGCTGGTTGGCGGCTGGAATAAGTATGACGTAGTGCTTCCCCTGACGAGTTCTCTTACAAAAAGCTTTAACTACTACGTCTACCAAGGATTATGCTTTTTTTTAATATTTTGACGTTTAGCTTGGACGTATTTCTTGGACCATCAGTGTATGCCTTAGAAACTGTAATATCAAAATAATACAACATTAGGATGCTATAGGAAGCCCCCTGAACCGAAATTCGAGCACAGTTAATGCCAAGTAATACCCCAATCCCACAATGAGATACAAAGAGATTTGTTTTCTCATGAATATTCATAGACTGTACTATATTTGTAGACTGGAACATTATCATTTGCATAGGCCTGTTCTTCGCAAACTAGTAAGCTTTGACTTACGATTGCGTAGCCTTACAGAGTACGACAATTTACTACAGCTTCTACTACAAAAATGCATATCCTATCAGCAGCGTGCCCTAGTTGGCAAAGCATTCAGACTGCGATATTCATAGAGATATAGGTTAAAATCTCGCCAATTTTACCGCACTAAAAAGATTCACTGTCCGATATTGAGTGCTTTTTATCAAACTTAGAAAGTTATCATATTGAAACGTACTTGTATGTAGAGAGATAATCATTATTTCAACCACAAGTAGGTCTAATCCGGAGGACAGTGAGGTTTTGATACATATTTAGTAAAAAAAATGTGTGTGTGTACTAGTGTACACACGTAAAAAGTGAAACTTCTTAAAGACCTTATTTTTCGAAAAATGATCTACTGCAACTTTACAGAAACTGGTTAAATAAAGTTAAATTAGATAAAGTTTAATAAAAGGCTTTTATTATCATGGACATGAATACAAATAATACAATTATGTCATTTTACTTTATTACTGCTAAGATTATTACAGCTTTAATTTAATTGTAATATTATTATTATGGCTTATGGTAACTGAAATATGAAATATAAATTTATATTTATATTTATAAATATACTACGACAATCCACACATCGCCATCTAGCCCTAAAGTAAGCTTGTGTTATGCGTACTAAGATGACTGAAGAATATTTTTATGAATAGGTAATATAAATAAAATACTTATAATATACATAAAAACACCCAGACACTGAAAAACACTTATGTTTATCACACAAACATTTTCCCGTTGTGGGAATCGAACCCACGGCCTTGGACTCCGAAAGCAGGGTCACTGCCCACTGCGCCAGTCGGCCGTCAAATATTGTTTACATTCCATAAAAACTCCAGCAATTTTAGTGCCGTTTGAGGACTTTTTTTTTAATAATATATAAAATTCAGATAATCTTTCAAAAATTCAACTAGCTTCAAAGATTTTTCTGATGCAGATCGGTTTTTTATCATTATTGCAATCGAGTAAAGAGGCACGAAGAGGGAGGAGGAAGAAAAAAATTAATAATATCGTCCAACTTCTGATTTGGAGATATAAAGTGCAACAATCAAAATATTCATCCTATTTTCCATTTGGCATTGAGCCATACATAAGTCAGGAGAAAGAACAGAAAAATCTATCGATGAAGTTACAATGTTAACAACATCATCAGTATTATGATATATGCTTACGTCTTCAGCCGTTTAAATTTTGCAATGCATTTGAAGTTCGAATAAACTCGAATCAATTGTGGTTGGGACAAGAAAAAGACGGCGCGTAACGAAAAAATGTTACACTAAATTTTTTTCCAACCCCGATAAAGAAGTTTCACTTCAAAAATAACATTTTTACATAGAATTAAAAAACATACAGAAAACGAGTGCACGACTAATATTGAAGAAATAAGAACCACTCTACTTTAGTAGTGTTTCTCGAACAGACGATTCGTTATACCATTTGACAGTTGACACTAATTTTTTATCTGTAATGTTCTAATCGCTTGCAATAAAATAGGGAAAATGATAAAAGTTTGTAAGTTAGCAACATTCTCAGGGTTTGAAGTTAGACGAGCGCGGGGCGTTTTAACTGTTTATGGACACAATACACTGCATGCAAAAATGGCTGAATGTGGATTCTGTAAGTTCTTAGTTCTGTGCATTTTACTACCCGATTTTGGTTCATCAACCTTTTTTTTTTTTTGGACGCTGGGAAATGCGTTTAGTTTTATTAGTGTCGGAGGCTGCGCAGTCAGAACTGTGCAGCCCCCAGCAGGGTATGTGGGACTCGCTGGCCGATGAAGCATCAGCCAGAATACCCACTAAAACCCAGCGGAGCCGCCATCGCCCAAGTTGGGACGTCAAAGGATCGCGGTCGCATGCAACTTTGACGCCCCGGCGCACTCGCCGAAGGCACGCAATGGTGTCTAAGGGGGTGGCATAAGACGCATATCTGCGCCTCCTGTAATATTCCCTAAGTCGCCTCGTATGACACCCGCGGGGAGAGACGTCAGCACTAGGCACTTTACTTTGTAGGTGGTAGACACGTCGCATTAGTGGCGAGAGAAGATTTTATTCGAAAATCGTAAATCCCACTACCAAAGTTAGGTGAAACGTTGTCGAAAAAACGATAGACTTTTGAACTTTTGCACTTTCACATTAATTTACCAATCAATGGTACCTGTGTAACAATGTATTCAAATGTAATATCGTATTTTTTTGATTGAATATATTTATTTACGTGGTTCCCACCGTCCATTTCCCAACTCCAAGCTGGTACTGAAAAATCTCAGTAAAACCGAGTACCTAACAAATTTTTTCCGAGTCTAGATTCGAATTTCAAACCAAACACCTCGTGTCCTGCAGACCATCTGCGACCAACGAGACGGAGATGACAATTATTAACCCTAAATCGTTCAATTACGAGTACTATCTGCCGTCAGCACACCGCATCGCCGTCACTACAGGACATGGCACGTTATTGGATGCTCCTCATCAACCTTAGAATATTCATCAATCGACCCTTGTATGATTAACTAAAGAAAGAGAAAATTATATATCCAACAGTTGTGACTAGATAAATAATTATGGTTATGATTGATTGTTCATCGATAATCGTAATAAAACATCTCTTTGCAAAAATGAAGGAATAAAGCTGTGATATACCTAATCCGAGAGCAGTAAGTTGACCTGCAAAAACTTTTCTTAAGAAAATGATCAATCTGATATTACAGCCACTTCCCGGAGAGCGGGAAGGTAAATAGGGCAAAGTAAATAGCCCACTTGGCAGCTTGCTCACGTGAATGATCCGCTTCGTTGTAATTGCCTTTATTGACCCTCACTATACAGATAAAAAATATAAAAGAAAAATATTTATGAACACATTTTCTTTCCATTATATTTGCTTTTAATTTTGAAAGGGATTGATGCATTTACGGTGCTGGAAACGAAATTGGTAAACATATCCAGGTCTGAACACAAGTACAACTTTTATTAACATCGCGGCCCAAAAATTGGTCTTGAGGTCTTGGGTGACCCAAGAGCTGGCGCATTTTTAGCCGAACGGCTAAGTCTAGAAATTCAAACCAAGTACCATGCCCATAATTTTTTGTTAATGTTAGTTTTTAATTATTATTATGTGTTTTCTAATTGGAATTATATTTAGGCCTTCTTGAAATGTAAGGCAAAACAGAAATAAAAAAAAAAGAAGGACAACTTAGGTACATGACATTAATCAGCGCTTATCTTGAATCGGGCAATACGAGGTCCAATTAGCCAATGTGGGAAGTCAAAATGATGATGATGGTGATAAGAGAGTTTTACTCCTACTATATACTCCTACTATATATGTTGGGCACGGGTCTCCTCTCTTGTTTCTCACAGCATAGAGAATTATAGCTTAGAGTATTCACGTTTCTGAAATGCGAGCTTTAAAAATATTAACAATATATATTTTATTTGACGGCCGATTGGCGCAGTGGGCAGCGGCCCTGCTTTCTGAGTCAAGGGTTCAACTCCCACAACTGGAAAATGTTTGTGCGATGAACATGAATGTTTTTCAGTGTCTAGGTGTTTATCTGTATATGATTGTATATTATTCATAAAAATATTCATCAGTAATCTTAGTAAGTACCCATAAAACAAGCTAAGCTCACTATGGGGCTAGTTGGAGATGTCTATATTGTGGTAGTATATATTGATTACATTATGACGATAAATATTAGAGATGAAGGCTTCATTTGTTCTCCGAAGAAAGAGCGCTGATCGCCAATTTTCTTGAAATAAATTGTAATAAATTACCCATGCAGGTTATCACTGAGTCGTCTGGGCAAAAATAATTTAGCCGGTGTCGCTATTAACGTATTATAAGTATTAATGACAACGTACTGCGAGACTAGTAGAGTGCACATAAACTTTATTGGACATGCTGTTCTAATGCTAAATAAAATAATTGCTAAATAAAATAAATCCATCGAAGATTAACCGTTAAACTCTATATACAACGTGCAAATGAGAATCGAAATAACACTTCACAGGCTTTATATATATACTAGCGGACCCCAGCGCCATCTGTCGGGCTGATTTGTGAATCTAAACTATCCAGGGTGCCACCTAAACGCATACCGAAAAATTCATTCAAATCGGTCCAGCCGCTTAGGAGGAGTTCAGTGACATACACACGCACACAATATATATATATATATATATATATATATATATATATATATATATATATACATTATGTACTGCATCTGAGACTTATCTGTGAAATCGAAAACCTAGTAGTCTTTGAGTAAACCACTGACGAGTTTTTAATGAGATAAATCAGATACAGACGTAACATCACATGCAAAATTAAAATCATATGACTTCTGTCACTTTATTAGGTACGTCGCGTAGCGTAGGTACTATGCGCGTTTCGGTCTTTCAATAGGGTTGTCATATCTCATTCCCGTGTACTTCTCATGTAATGTATGCATCAAAAGTGCCACCAAATATTTTTACAGGGTTATTCCTTATTAAATATACGAATGCATCGTTCAATATTATTTCGTAATTCTGTTACACGTTGTATAAATATATATTTACATCCATCACTGCATTTTCGTTTAAAATTCGCAGCGTCAATCCAAGATGTGATAAAATGAGAGAAGCGCGAATGTCCACACTTCAGCACGTGAAAATATTTTCAAAGGGTAAGGCCAAAAGCCCTTTTAAGGGTTCAAAAATGAAATGTGGAATGTGGAATGTGGCTATGGCGAACCGCTCGCCTTTTATCGAATTGATTGAGAGAAGCTGACTAAAATATGTTATCGAGATAGTACGTAGGTACTTTACCTCCTTTGACAGTCTTATTTTCGATCGATTGGTTATGAGTTTGATTCGAATTGATTATTAAAGTCAAAAGTCAAAGTTAAATTAAAAAATATTCAAGTGAGCCCATAGGGGCACTTTTGATGCGTACATTACATGAGAATTACACGGTAGTGAGATGATAAGCTAGGAGGGTTCCAAACGCGTCCTGGTCTAAGAAGAAGCCCAACAAACTTAGCCGGGTGTTTTCTTTTGTTGTCACCATCTCACATTGTCATTTAAAATTATGAGAAGAGCTACCTGGTTAGAGCAATAATTCACACCCAAGCTTTTATATTGATTACGTAGTCCTTTATACTATAATAGGACTTTTCTATAAGCTTACGTTTAATACAATCTTCGAACTATTTAAGAGATATCTAATGAGATGTCAATCGGTATTTTATTGTAGAATTATATGCCATTTCCTTTAAATGAATTATGAATTTTATGTTACCTAGTATATGCTTACAGACAATTTATTAAATAAAAAAATCTCGTGACGGTTTTTATTATACACCTCTCCTACTTACGTATATACGTAAATTCTATTGTTAATGCATCATGTAATTCCAACTTATTTTTTATCAATAGTAATAATTAAAATTATTAGCTTTCGCGAGACGTTTGGCAGATGTGGTATATCGGAAAACAAATTCCATTTCCATATATATTTCATATTTATAAAACACATATTTTATCATGTAACGTAAAACAAACACCCCGTAAATATTAGATTAAGTCACTGTTTTGATGTTTTCGACAAAATTGTATACTTTAATTGGTATGGTATGTTTTTTTAATTTCCATGGTTCAGAAAAGCTCTAATTTACGCCCACTGTGAACTGCCAGCCTGATGCGCCACGGTATACATATTAAAAAAGGAGATTTTAAGATATACACTGCAATTCATGAATCACCTTCTCAATGCACTTTGTATTGTATTTTATGCACTATTTGGTTTTGCGATAATATTTTCTCACGGCAATCATGCCATGACAACAAACTGGGATTCATTATTGCTGAGCAACTTCTTGCTATGGACAACACGCAGATAAACCAGTTAGTGGTTCGCTTGCTCGTTTCACTTTTTATTGGTAAATTTCCCACCCCTTTTATCTGGTAGGAAGGTACTGAAGTTATAGAATAGAATAGAAAAGAAAAACTTTATTGCAACACAACACACTAGGAAAAGCAGACGGAAAACAGTAATAGGACTTAGTGCTAGGGTGCAAAGGTGGCCTTATCACTGTGATCTTTTAAAGGCAACCTGAGCGTGCGAAGATAAAAATTGTGGAAATTGGATGGTGCATAAAGTTTACTTGGCAGGAAACATGGTCGCCAGAATAGCGTAATGCATGTTCAGTGCGCTTTGTATCAGAAACGTTGGTGAAAATCGTTTCACACGAGTTTCGCACGAGAGGAGCCATACATTTTTTTAGAAACAGGTTATGGGTTTAATTTAACTTCCATACCATAATATCATCATCACTTACCAGCTAGTGAGATTGAGGCTAAATTGTAGTAGAATTTTAAAAAAAAGGAGAAAAGTATTAAAGATGCATTCCATTGGGGAAATATAAAATTCAAGTTAAATCAGTTATATTAAAAGCTTCGATGTTCCCTTTGCACGCTATGAATTAAAGATCAGGAAAGTTTCGAACAACCTTCTTAGATAGTACCTACTTTAGTTAATCACGAAAGCTCTTTACATTGATACATCTTGAGATAGCGATACGGCGAACTTATAAGTTATCTTGCTTGATTTTCTTTTCGATATAGTGTAAAGAAAAAACGCTTATTACCTTTTCTCCAATGTGTGTTATATCCAAGCATCGCCATCGCCTTATACCCAAATCAATGGACCAGCCATGCCTATTTTACGCTAATGGATAAAACTACCTTTTTGTATGGATTTCAAAAGTATCCTTTCAACGGAACTGGCTTCAGTCCAAGTGAAAAAGGAGATGAAATTCACTGCGTACACGTATTTCACGAGAACCGTAAACTAGGTCAGATCGGAAGTTGTGAGACTGCATTGATTACAATTGCTTTATTATAAACTAGATCTGCCCATGGCTTCGCCCGTGAGTTTATGTACTTCCATAATCCATACTTATAATATAAACGCGAAAGGGAGTCTGTTTGTTTGTTACCTATGTTCGTTAAAAACAGATATAGAATATCTTTTTATCCCTGAAAAGCAGCGGGGAAATGTTCCCTTAGCATTTAGTAAGATGAACTGAGTTACCTTCATCTTCATCAAACAAATCTTCACCAAATTAATGTGGGATTACCTCTTAGATATGACGTACTAAACAAAAAATAGTCATCAAATCCGTTTATAATTGGCGGAGTAATCGAGTAACAAACATATATTTCAAAGGCGCACTCGAAACAATTACACTTACGAGTATATTCAATAAGTGCCCTAGGACAGCCATGTATTTGAAAAACTGTACTGCCATGCGTGTAAAAATATTTAATGCAATCCCAAAACCAATGGCTGTATTACCATATCAAAAATTCAAGAATACATAGTAAAAGTGGCTATTCAGCAATTTTTTGTATTTTATTCAACTGATGAATTTCTGTAATTTAGGACTCACAACTAGATTGTTTGTATATAATTGACCAAATTTTGTATTGGGTTTCCTGAATAATGTGTAATATGTTTTGATTTTTTATTTTGTTAAGAACATTTTATCACATATTCACACAAATAAATACATTTCATTTCATTTACGAAGAAAAAAAATGTAGTCGAATTGAGAACCTCCTCCTTGTTTTTAAGTCGGTTGAAAATAAAACAAACACACTTTCCCATTTATATTATTAGTAGAGGTGAATGTCGGAACGGATTTCTAGTTTTGTTCAATTAACGTAGCTACAAATGAATGCATATGTTGAACTGGTTTCCGAAGTGAAAATGCGAAAATTTTGTTTATACGCTTACAATATCCGTCTTCCCCAATTTTCCACCGAGATCATTCGGACGCCCGTTTCTTCACGATGTTTTCCTTCAACGTTAATGCAAGTGATATTTAATTGCATAAATTCCACTTGGCAATCAACGTTTCGCAATGAATAATGCCTACGATCTAAGCTGAGTCTGATTACAAGTTAACTGCATCGTAATATGTTTCAGGCAAGAATTCAAATATCATTAATTGGCAAATATAATGGTTGAAGCCTGCGTGTAATAACATCCCCATAAATTTTAAACGAGTAGGTATTTACAAAAGTTAAAAGGAAAATTATATTTTAACTTTGAAGATTGAAAGTCACAGGATATTTTTCTTAATTGGTAACTTAACCGATATAAATTATAGACTAGCAGACTTAGACTGTCATGAACTACCCCGTCGGTCTAATGGTTAGCATGTTCAACTACGGAAAAGAGGCCCTGGGTTGGATCTCAGGTCGGGCCAGGACCCGTTTGGGATTTAATATGACTACCTAATCTCTATCGGGTTGCTCTCTACCATCTTATAACGTATCAAGGACTAACCTGTCGAAGAAAAAACCGTGCTGTTGACAGTATACGATAGTGTTGTAAATAGATTAAGATATCATTAGAAATTAATAGAAAATAGAATAAATTGCATCAAAACAGAGGAAACAATACAAGAACATAAAAGCAGTAAATAGAGTGCAAAGACAATAAAATTATCAAGATATCAAAATCTATCGATACTAATGTTATAAGTGAGAAATTTTAGATGGATAGATGTTTGATACTCAACCACACCAGAACTTAATTTATCAACAAGGCTTAATTGATCTGGATAAAATTGGAAAAAATATATATATTGTCTGAAAAATATATGGTTCCCATGGGCTAAATTTTTTTGAAGATAGCAAAGAAGATAAGATAAGACAAGAAAGAAGATAAGAAAGTAATTATTAAAAACTAATTATTTTTATGAGTATTTTTAGTATGTATGATGTCATCAGCCAAGCAAACGGTGGGCTGATGACATCAAACGAACTGCAGGGAACAATTGGACGAACCAAAGCAAAGAAAAAGAAAAATGGAAAAGGTTGGGGGATAGCTTTACCATAGAATATTTCCTAAGATAATCAAAAAACAAAACTACTATAATTGTGTACTAACATACTAACAACATTTGTAACTAATGTGAGAGATGTAAGAATAAAGACTTTTTATTTTATTTTATTATACTATGTAGGTATAGTAAGCTAAGATAATAAAAAGGAGAAAGTCAAAATTTGACCCAAACTTAAATCGGATCGGAATCGTTGGAATAGTAATAATAACTAGGGGTCGTCCACTGGTCAAATTCCATAACCACAAACTTAATTTACCATAATTAAGTTATATTATGATTGAAATAATAACAATAATTTAAATTATTAGTAAGGTTCTATAGTCAAAGACTAAATATATACTTCTGTAATCACAGATTTGGCCAAGGCACTGACTGAAAAAAAACAGGCATTCTGCACTCCTTCGTTATATAAACTACAAGTATGGGAAATTTTATACTCGCAATTTTCTTAAAATGGGGTACAAAGTATATGCTTCACGTATTAATATTTTAGAAAATAGGATTAGACGGAACTAACATATCAGGAATTGAGCCCATAAAAATCCAATATGTTAGAATGTAAACAAGTAAGATATGAGTGCTCAATTCTCTTATAATAATAAAAAAGGCATAAGAGAATATTGCCAAATAAACAGCAACATACAAAATAAAAAAAAAAACATTAATATGGATTTAATATACGCTAAACAGTACACGGGAATATAACATGCGGAAGCCCCGGGCATAAAAGCAAATACAATAATGATAGGCATGGGAGCTATGAGCACAAAATTATAAGCTCATAAAAAATATATATTATGATAGGTAGAGAAATAATAAAAGTGGAAGATATTTTGCGTTATTCATAAAGATTATTCCCTAGATAGGCGATTTTGTACACGCGATCTGTATAACTCAATAGCCTTTAGATAAAGCAGACTATATCCCCAGATTTTTTGGAGAGATTTTTTATGAGCTGAAGTGTAACATAAACTCCAATTTATCCCGAAGAAACAATTATTGTTAAAATCGGTTCAGATCACTCAGCAGTTTCTTACTTTAACTTTTTTTACATCTTATTTTATTATACAATTAAGAAGAAGTTGTATCTTATATCTATAAACGAGCAATTCTTGTATATATATAATTGGAATCTCAGCAGCAGCACTTTCTGCTCTATCTTCTGAGGTTCTAAACTCAAAGCTGGTAGAAAACTGCAGACAATTACTGAATACTCTGGCGCTAACAAACAGGGTCATTCTACGCTGGGTTCCTGGCCACAAGGGGATCATCGGTAACGAAATGGACGATGAACTTGCAAAGTCAGGCGCTTTGGAAAAGCAAATTGGCCCTGAGCCGGTCTTTTTTTTTTTTTTTATTTTATTAACGATAGGCCAGCGTTTGACGACAATCATGCCCGTTAGAAAGCAATGAAGAGGTCTAGGTTGGAGCACGCTTGCCTAGAAAAAGCCTATTCACTCTAGCCTTGAAGGTACTTAAATTATACGTGGCAGGAAACACAGTTACCGGGAGGGCGTTCCACATCTTAGCGGCACGTATCAGAAACGTGGATAAAAAACGTTTCGTGCGTGTTGATGGGATATCAACCACATAAGGATGCCACCGCTCTCGGTGTCTCGCTGTTCTGTGGTAAAACGGGGAAGGGCGAACAAGATTGTGAAGTTCCTGAGCACACTCACCGAAGTATATCCGGTAAAAAACCGATAAACAGGCAACATTGCGTCGGTGCCGGTCTGCGGAATACCCAAAAGCCTGGCACAACTCACCCTACAAACCTATTGTAATTACCACACACTCATTCGCTGGAGACAACTCCAAGGAATGAACCATTCTCGAGCGCTAATAAGACCATTCAACAAAAGGGCCGCCTCTGAGGCATTAGCACTCAACAGAAAAAACCTATGCATACTAGTGCGAGCGCTTACGGGGCACTGTGGGCTTAATAGACACATGTTCAACCTAAAGCTGCAGGACACAGATCTATGTAGACTCTGTAAGGAGGCTGCGGAGACGCCGCTGCATTTGATCTGTTCCTGCCCCGCGCTGATGCATAAACGCAGCACTCTTTTGGGGAAACACATAATGCAACCAGAGGATGCTAAATTTCTTCCAGCAAGGAAAGTGCTGCTTTTCCTGAAGGCGACCAACGCTTGCTGGGAGATCTAGACAGCGGCGTCACAATAGATCGTAGCCGGTCGACGTGACACCAGGGACCAGACGAACCTGAGCCGCAAGCAGAAGAAGAAGAAGAAGAATTGGAATCTCGGAATCGGCTCAAACGATTTTCATGAAATTTGGTATACAGCTGGTTTCGGGGGCGATAAATCGATCTAGGTAGGATTCATTTTTATAAAATGTCGTTTTATTTGTGTTTTCCGGTAATCAAAGTCCCAGTTACCATTATTATTTCTTTACTCCTTTGACAACCATTAACAGAAATCACACGTCGCGTAAATGTATGAGTTGTGATCACATCGATTAAACTCCTCATCCTGAAACAACCTTGGGATAAAAATTACCCTAAATATGTACAACACAGAGTATCAGTTATAAATTTACCGATTTATGAATTCACTCTGATGCGATTTGTTGTACTTATATCTAATAGTAGTGTTCGCATGATTCGCGATGATTTTTTTTTAAAAGGAACTGTTTTGGTTGGTAGGTAAATATAGATGTAAAATTCATAAAGTTAGAATAATTGCATAGTTTCAATGCTCCAAAATCATATCAGTTACATTGACCTCTCAAATAAATAAACTGAATAGATGCTGATCAGCGCTCGCGAATTCACCAAGCACCATGACACACAAAAGGGACATAGCGAAATGATCGTGTGAATATCAATCAGACGCGAGCGTTTTAATTGTAAACCTAGACACGTAGGCCGACTCGACTACGGCTGTTCGCAGAGGAAACGGTTGTACAGTTAGTTTTGCGAGATGTGCTTATTGAGTTATTATGTGTAACTGTCTCAAGAAAATCTAATGAAGGATTTTGTTATATTTCTTGCATCAGCATCGGCATAACTGTTATTTTTAATTTCACGACAAATTAGCCCTTGACAGCAATCTCACCTGCTGGTTAGCTATGATGCACAGCGCAATCTCTCTCATCGAATCAAGAACAATTAGGACAACAATCAAAGTATACCAGTATTTAAGCAAAACCTACAGTTTGAAATCAGATTCTCCTATTTGTTAAAATATTTATGACTAAACGTGATGTGACAAAAACAGTCAGTTCAATTCAATCCAGAATTGATATTTACGAAACAACACAATTTGCTTTGTTTAGAAAGAGCATTCCTTCGTTAACTAGCTTTCGAGATTTTTATTTTCTAACCACCCAGATACAATTAAGTTTTACTGTTTAAAATCCTTAAAAGTTTTATGTGAAGCAATTCATCTTTCACTTGATATTCTCAGTAAGAATAGGTAATCGAAAAAAGTATCAATGATATTTAGAGATTTGTATCCTTAGGGATTACGTAAATACCTTACTTAATCATTTTCTGATTTTTCTTTTTTTTGGTCTAGTAGTGAGCATGTGTGATTTGCGATTACGAGATCTTTATGACTGTTCAATTCCCGTATTTAGATTTTCTATCGAAGAATTCGAGATACCTGCCGAAAAATTTCGAAAACTGGCGTTGTCCACCCCAACTCACCAACCTTCGTACGAAATTTAGCTGTCGGACATTAAAAGCGGAGGATAATGATACTGATGTTACGTTTAGCTATGTTTCTTGAGGACCTCTTTGTTGACTACTAGGTGGACTAGGTAAAGTTATACATAGATCATTAACATGCACAATTTTGGTCATGAATTTTTGCAGATAAATGCATATTGTGTTAATCTGACCATTCAATTGAAACCTCAAGTAGTTCTTGGTGTAAAATGAAAACAATGCATCTTGACTTTAGCTAACTATTTTTTATATTAGACCAAGCAAAATATAGGCGATTAAAGGCCAATTCTTTGCATGGTTTGAAAAGGATACGCTTCAAAATGTACAGCCCTGTGTCCAGCAACCTGAGGCATAGGTGTAAGCCTCATGAGCCTGTAATTACAGCAACAACACAATGCTGCTAGGCGGCAAAAATAAGCATGGCGATAGTACTTGCCTGGGCGAAATCTGTCATATAGCACACATACTTCTCATCATCATCACCAACCCATTACCGTCCTACTACCCTGTAGTGGGGCGTACACGACACGGATCTACTCTCAAAATGAGAACAGTTCAAGCCCATAGTCCATCGCGTTGGCCCAGTGCAGATTGGCACAGTTGACTTAACGCGCCTACGAAAATATTATGGAGAACTCTCAGGTATGCAGGTTTCATCAAGATGTTTACCTTCACCGTTAAAGCTAGTGATACTTAATTGCTAAAATTAAAAGGAATATAACGCCGAACAGTTACGGGTGCGTGCCGGGGATTGAATTCAGTCCCCCCGGAGGCGAAACCGATGCCTTACCCACTATAAAACCCGACCATAAAACCCGATCCTAACGAAAATCCATGAACATCTAACTTAACTAAACATTCTCTTTATTCATTAGGCTAGGTAACGATACAAATCGATACGCTTCCATGAAACCGAATCACAATTCGAATATCAGTTTGGCAATTGTTAGTTCAATACGTATGGTTTCACGTATTAAACTAACAAGCCTGCGGGTCGAATTTGCCAAACTAGGCTATTCGGAAGTACGGGCTTTGCTCATAGGCGTATTCCTCTGAAGGCCTAGGGGTATATGTAGTGCATGGGACAAACAGCCGCAAATGATTCGGCTTTTCGTATTGATATAGTACCTATGTAGTATATCAATACTATACTATAGTAAAACTGTGACTGGTCGAAATCTGTAGGTACATTGAAGATTTTATAACGTTTTTTCAAAAAAAATACAGTTTTGGCTTCATCATCGGTAACCCATTGTTACCGATGCTGAAGCCAAAACTGTAATTTTTTAATTTTTGTCCGTCTGTCAGAGTTAACTTAAGGAGTTCTGCCCTAGCGACTGTAAAACTTTTGATATAAGCAGGCGTTACTTTGCGGAAATCCATGATATATTATGAAAATTAAGCTTAATTTGCTATACTCCGCGAAAAGCAGGAGAATATGTGTGGTGTTATTTATAATTTCTTCAATCTTTATACTCCACACCAAACATATCTTCGGCAATGTACCCTCTACGCATGTTTCGCTCCGCAACCGGAGCATCCTCAACAATTATTCATAGTAAAGTCAACATCTCCTGAGGATGCTCCGGTTTCGGAGTATAGCAAAATAAGCTTAATTTTCATAATAAACTTTTGATACTCAAAAATGGATCCACGATTGCTAGCACGCAAATTTTATACTAAGCTAAAAACATGGCCATCTCACTTCCCGGACGAGCTCTCTCCCAAAAAGCACTACAAGTATTAAAAATAGATTAATTCAAGGTTGCGTCTAAAATAAACTCCTCATTTTGACAATTTGACAACGTTGAATAGCATCGAGCCTTATAGGTCGCAGACCATTCGCGACCGACTGTCAATTTGTGAACCTCCTATTTTAATTTGTAATCTAAGTGCGATTCATCCTGTTTTGCATTGCTTGTCTGTGGCAAAGTTGCTTCCCGTACTGTTAATGCAATGCAAATTTTAATTATGTAACTCATTTTAAGAGAAATGTAGGTATGTAACATTGTGTTCTGAATCACGACGTTGATAATAATGAGTGCTAATCTATGCTTTTTTTACCTAATTTATTTTATGCTCTATTTCTACTTACTGTTCTTAATAAGTTTGGGTAGCGAACCTGCAGTCTAAGTCAAGGCTATGGGTTTCGATTCCCACAACTGGAAAAGTGTCTGGGGGTTTATCAGAATATTATAAGTAAGTATTATGTATATTATTCATAAAAATATTCATCAGTCATCTTAGTACCCATAACACAAGCTACGCTTACTTTGGGGCTAGATGGCGATGTGTGTATTGTCTTAGTTTATTTATTATTATTATATATTTATATATTAAGTTTTTATTGTCATGTCATGTCTTTTTATTGTCATGTATCTACCTAAAAAATCAGATAATTTACAGCATTTATTTACTTTGCATTTATTAATGTTTTCTGAAACATACTTAAATCTAAAAAGTAATAGAAAGATCGTTTATATCATCAATAGTCTGTATTTAACTTTTTTTTTTTAATTGTTTTTTTATTTTTTCTTTTCTTGTGTGTTTCTTGTATTATTTCTAAGTTTGTGCAATATAGTATCTTATATCTTTAAACGAGCAATTCTTGTTTATATATAATTGGAATCTCGGAATCGGCTCCAACGATTTTCATGTAATTTAGTAATTAATCAAGCTAGGATTCATTTATATTGGAATTTCGGAATCATATATATTGGACGTACGACTATTTTTTGAAGTCGGCTCATTCGCGGACGAAGACGCGCAGGTCTGCTAGTTCTAAATAAAATAAATCAAATAGTCTGTAACAGTCCACTGCTATAATACAGGTCTTTCCCAACGGGCAGGGTTGCATATTATCGCCACGTTGCGCTGGGCATACAGCTTGGTGATTGCAATCGATGGTTTCAAAGCACAGAAGTCACTGATGCCCTTTCTCCATTATATTCCCTTAGTCGCCTCGTACGACATCTGTGGGAAGAAGAGGGGTTGTGATAACTATATTCTGGTCTGCCCACCACATGGCTTAAATAGAGTTTACATGCATTGAAAGAGTGCGTTCGTGACGTCTGCATTTGACGTCATATCATTTTGATCTCGGATAAGAGGTTTTGATATACGATAACCATCGTCAATTACGAACTATGTGCATCCAGTACTAAGGGTAATGAATAATTAATGTAGATACCTAGTATTCGTGTAGCTTCTAAATTGTATTTTCAAAGCAAGGTTTTGAATTCTGTGTTATACTAACTAATATTATAAATGCGAAAGTTTGTCCTTTCTGTACGCCTGAATTTAGCGACGAAAGGAATCCATTGACTTGATTTTGGGCACAGAAATAGTTCAAGGGACGGATAGTAACAGAGGCGTGGAAAAATACCTGCGGATTCCACGCAATGAATAAAGAATACCGTAATTAACGTGGACCAAGAACTGGGGCAATTTTTAGTGTAGTGTAGTGTCATCATCATCATCAAATAAACCTATTACCGGCCCACTTCAAGGCACCGGTATCTTCCCACAATGAGAACGGGTAAAGTTGACTCTACACACCTTTGAGAACATTATGGAGAACTTTCAGGCATGCAGGTTTCCTCAAGATGTTTCCTTCACTGTCGAAGTAAGTGATATTTTAATTGCTTAAAACGCACGTAACTTAGAAAAGTTAGAGGTGCGTGCTGGGATTCCAACTCGGCCCCCCGAAACTGAAGTCGAAGGCCCACACAATGGCATATCACCACTTCGTAGTATGGTGTAGTTTGTTGTGATATATATAATAGTTCAATACAAGAGATACACAGGCATTTTTCTTAGTCTTTCCACAAAATAGTTGTCCTTTCTGTACGCACGTTTCGTGTTACATTTTTCATCACGTACGTTTTATTCATCATTTTTGACAGAATAAACATGGACATATTTATGGTTTCGACTAGCACAATTCGATCACGTAAACCGCGTTTTATTTATTACTAGCGGATGCCAGCCGTAGAATTCCTGATATCCCGTGAGATTAAGGAATTTTCCCGCGCTGCCGTGCCCGTCTCAAGAAAGCAAACTACAGATAAAGGTGAAATCAATTAATAAAGTTCTAAATACCGAGAAAGAGGTGAACCGCCAAACCCAACTCGGTTGGTCAGCGTACGGAAAACTCCGTGACGTCTTTTCGTCCGATATACCTCAGTGCCTGAAGAACAAAGTGTACATATTGGTTGATGACTTATGACTTTTAGCTCTAGTCAGCGACATCGTCATTTTGGGTCTCATAAGAAGGCTCAGAGTCATTTAGCGGGCGATTGAGATCTCTGTGCTCCGGGTATGTCTACGTTCGGAGTGCTGATAGACGGTGGGATCTCAAGGCGCTGGAATGACGACCTCGCGTTGGTAAACGCAGCGTTGGTAGACCCCGACGAGGTGGACGGATGGCATCAAACAAGTTGCACGGAGCCGCTGGACCCAAGCGGCACAAGACGGTGGTATTTGAAACTGTCTACAAAAAACCTATGTCCAGCAGTTGACACGATTACGATGATATACACACTTTTAATTTAGCCATTCAAGGATGGAATTTCAAGAAAATCCTTTTTTAGTAATGGTTGTATGCCAGTTAGGAACAAGCGAGAGCAAAAAAACAAGCCTTTTTTGCTATACTGCATTATATATACTGATAGCAACTGTTATTTACGTAACTTATTATCCCTGTCTTATTTCATCGAGTGAAGATGGTATTCAATCGATCTTAATGGGTGCGTACGCCATATTTGAGTGTGTTAAGATTATAATTGAATGGGCGTTACTTTGGCCCAAGTATATGGGGAAAAATAATCATCAATGCATCTTCTTCTTCTTCTGTTCCTAGGCCTTTTCCGCACTTGGTTGGGGACCGTCCGTTGTACGTATGGCCACTGATTCGGCTCCCCGCTGGATCACTCCAGCCAGCCGAGGTCACTCCAGAAGCTTAGCAGGCCGCCCAGATCGCCGAGTGCTTCATGGAGTGATGCTAAGGAGCGAAGGTGTGCTGCGCGTTATTCTGCTACTCCATTGCATTGGAGCATTACGTGTATCGGTGTTTCTTCCGTCTCCATGCATGCTCTGCAGAGAGGACTGTCAGTTATACCTAAAATGGAATGGTGTTTGTTTAGTGGGCAGTGCCCTGTTATCATACCTACAACTATCCTTAGTTTAGACCGATTTAGTTGCAGTAATTTTGTTGTTAATCGTGGGTTGAGGTCTGGTGCGGCCTCCTTCGTGTGTTTGCACTCTTTTGTTTTGGACCATAGCATGAAATGCATATTACGAAATCGGAGGGGTCAAGGCCCCTTGGGGACTGATATATGCTATTTTTTACGATGAAATACGTGCCATTCGATTTACCGTTCCGATTCGAAATATTGGTTTAATATAACTGCTACACCGCTAACACGTTAGCCTGTTACCAATATGGACTACATCTTACAAACCAGGTGAGATTCATGGGCTAACTTTTAGTTTTATAAAAAAGTGACGTCTCTGACTCCAATTCTTTAAGCTACAGCTGGTGTGATATTATATGTTATCCACTTTAATAAAATTCACGTTAAAATGAAGCAGTTTAAATTCCAGTGGCACAGTTACGAGTCATTCGGGTCAGCCAGTGTCACTTGGCACTGCGAACTGTGCGTCGATCTAGCGTCGATCTCATAACATTTACGAGTATGAGCGGAGCCAGAGCGTCTGATGTTCTCTTTAAATGAAATTTATAATTATTTTCATTAGAGAGTGGCGTGCATAGAGGGTATGCACAGGGTATGCAGATGATATAAAATGCATAAAATCTCCAATACAAGTTATAAAACAATTTAATGAAATGCTTTGTAAGAGTTATAAAAAGACTACACTTAAGTATTTAGAACTCGTACTGGAGATTTTCTTTATTTTACATAATCTGCATACCCTGGGCAAACCCTTAATGCAAGCCACTGCTGATGGCAGAATCACAGGATCAGTAGTCCTAGTACCCATAACACAAGCTACGCTTACTTTGGGGCTAGATGGCGATGTGTGTATTCTCGTAGTATATTTATTTTTATTCATTTATTTATCCTGCAACATTCTGCCCTGTCGTCCATTAAACTAAAATAAAGACATCCCTTCATTTTATTAAGCTACAGCACGGCTAGCATAAATAATAACTAGCTATAAGAATAATATTGGTACAATTTAATTAAATTCACGTAAAAATGAAAATGTTAACTGTAACGATACGGCAAAAAATCATAAACTCTATATTGCATTCTAAGTAAATGTTTTTAATTATTAATAAATACTGATTTTCGCTCCGTGTGTTGATAAAAACACCGATAAAAATATAAAATTTAATTCATACTGAACTAGAGACTCCTAGAAATCATCAGTGATACACCGAGTTCAAATCCACCTCTAACTTTTCTAAGTTATGTGCGTTTCAAACAATAAAAATAGCACTTGCTTCAACGGCGAAGGAAAACAGCGTGAGGAAATCTGCATGTCTAAGAGTTCTTCATAATGTTATCAAAGATGTGTGGAATCCACCAATCCGCACTGGGCCAGCGTGGTGGGCTACCCCCTTAACCCCTTCTCACTGTGGGAGGAAACTAGTGTCCCGTAGTGGGCTGGCAATGGGTTGAAATGATGATGACGTTGATACTAAAATATAATCCGGTCAATTCAAGCTCTTAATAATTCTGTGCTGAACAAAAATTTAAATTCTTGCACTGTATGCTAATCTCAGAATCTCAACGTGCGCTATAACCCGGTATTCGTCTGGTACTCGTCGTCGAGCTGGAATTTAATACTATTTGTATAAAGGAGGGTATGATTAGATTCTGCTACGAGAAGGTTCCCTGCCCACAAAGAAGTCATGAAACGTGGAACCTGTAATTCAATTTTATAGAAAAGAAATACGATATTAAATTAACGTTATATTTTGTATTTAATAGATAACTTAATATACAACGATAGTACACACATCGCCACCTAGTCCCAAAGTAAGCATAGCTTGTATTTTGGATACTAAGACGACTGATGAATATTTTTATGAATAATATAAATAAATATAAATACTTATAATATTCACATAAACAACCAGCCTCACACAAACATTTTTCTCGAAATCGAACCCACGGCGTTGGACTCAGAAAGCAGGGATCTATCTACTGTGCCAATCGGCCGTCAATTACTATTATAATTGTTAGTTGAGTTAAAGGTATACATATAAACACTACGTTATTGCTTTGTGCGTAGGTGATCGTGTTCAACAAATCAAGGAGTCCAGGGTTCTATTCCATGGTCCGTGGTCCAAACCACATATTATTAAGTACATAGCTATTGTTGGTACCAGCTATCTCAAGTTTCGGGTACCAAGTCGGGTCACAAGTAAGGAAATTAAATTGTACGATCCCGTGCTTCTAAGAGCACGTTCCGCCGTCGGTTCCAGCAGTTATTACTTATATGTGGTGGTAATAGCCGTTCAAGTCCGGCCAACAGCACAGGTTTTCTGGTTTAAATGCAGAACCCTAAAATGGTTTTTGGATGACATCTGGTAGCGTGATCCTAACGACAACCCTTTCGTGGACGCGAGTGTAAAAATAAAACGTTTTGTTGAAAACACATTTTATTTGTACATTTCGTTGTAATTAAAAAGGAATTTCAAAACATTTACCATTCCTACATTACCCATTTACATTAGAATGAATTTTGTAATAATATTTAAATAAGGTAATATAAAAGTATACTAAGCTACTCTGAATCCAAAGAATAATTTGGATGAATTTTCAAAACTCGGAGGGGAGACCGGGGCTATCGACGTCACATACGGAAAGTCTCTAATAGGTTATGCTTGTAATGAACTCATTAAGTAATATTATTTAAATAAGGTCATAAGCGGTGATAGTCCAGTGGGTTCGAATCCCAGTAACCTGTAACTTTTCTAAGTTATGTGCGTCTTAAGCAAATAAAATATCACTTGCTTTAACGGTGAAGGAGAACGTCGTGAAGAAACCTGCATGCCTGAGAGTTCAATAATATTTTTTTTTTTTTTTTTTTAAATAAATAAATAAATATACTACGACAATACACACATCGCCATCTAGTCCCAAAGAAAGCGTAGCTTGTGTTATGGATACTAAGATAACTGATGAATATTTTTTATGAATAATATACATAAATACTTATAATATATAGATAAACACCCAGACACTGAAAAACATTCATGTTCATCACACAAATATTGTCCAGTTGTGGGAATCGAACCCACAGCCTTGGACTCAGGAAGCGGGGTCGCTGCCCACTGCGCCAATCGGCCGTCAAATATTGTCGAAGGTGTGTGGACTCCACCAATCCCCATGGGCCAACATGGTGGACTAAGGCCTTAAACCTAATCATTGAGGGTGGAGACCCGTGCCCTGTAGTGGGGTGGCAAACGGCTGATATGATGATGATGAAGGTCATATAAAAGCATAACCTACCAACACGTGAAAACAAAGAATAAATTGGATGAATTTTCAAAACTCGTAGGGGAGACGGAGGCAATTTGCGCCACATAAGGAAAATCCCGGATAACTTATGGCTGTCGACTTATTAACGATAAGTGATAAATATCAAAGCATAATATCATCAACATGCTATCAACCCGTTACCAGCCAACTACTGGGTTCTGGTCTCCTCCCAGAATGAGAAGGGCAGTATCCACCACGCTGGCCAAATGCTGATTGGGAGAATTCACTGGCCTTCGAGAAAATTATGGAACTTCGGCATGCAGGGTTCCTACATCTTTAGATCAAGTAGAATATAATGGCCTACGTTATTGCTTTGTGACATTTTGCATTAGGTACTTAGAAAATATGACTTATAAAAGGTGTTATAGAAAATTACACTGTAGGTCTTTTTAACTATCTCTATTACACAGCTCGAAGAACCGATGGACATTTGGGTCCAAAAGTGTTAGTATTGCGTTCTCTGTGACTGTAACCTGTAAGCGCAGCGTTGGTCAATCCCGAACGAGGTGGACCGACGACATTAATCGAGTCGGTAGCAGGTACCTACTGGAAATAAGCGGTCAAACACCGGGGACTTTGGAAATTTCTACAATATTTGGATGTTACTCGGTTGTTAAGATGACGATGATGATGTTGATTAAACTATGCAAAAAAAGGACAAATTGTATAATAGTTGACACGTGGCAACCGATCATTGGGATCGGTTGCCACGTGTATCAAACACATATTCACATCGCTTCAGATTGGTTTACTGTGATAAAAAGATGCCCATGTTACTTTATGACTTTTGAACTAACTCTATATCAAAACTCAAGTAGATTTTAGGATGTCACGGAAGACCAAACGAACAACCATAAAAAAAATAACTTTCGTATTTATATATTAGTAAGGATTAAGGTAGAGATAATGCCAACTTGGAGATAATTAAGCAATTAACACGTAATTTTGAGATCATTGAAACGTTAAAACACACTCGCTTTACAATATTTAATTAATAAATTACAGTTAAATCCTTTGACTTTTCTACGCTCCAGTCGCTTTTTAACCAATTTAAATTAATATAACCTGATCTCGTTATCTTTCTTAATAATTACAGCGCTAATTTCACTTTAGTTCTTTGAAGAAAAGCAAAATTTATGGTTATTATAGAACAGAATAAATTAAAATACAGCAATTATCAAAGCCTAAATCGATGAATTACATTATGTATGAATATTAAAAATACAAAATGGTTACAAATTAGAATTTCTGCCCCAAGGCGTACATGGCGTACTGCAGCAAGCCCTACATGAAAAAAAAACAATAATAGGAATGATTATGATTTTCATACTTGACATCACGACGATGCACAATTTTTGCACTAAACAACAAAAAATAAAATACTAAAAAAACTTCAACTACTGCGTATAACAAAGACAAAAAACTCTATCGTCCAAAATTTTAGTTAATAATAATAATAATAATTTATTCACAAGAATGTAGGTACATTGAGATTTTATAACAATAAATAGAATATTGAATAAAAAATTCCCGATAACTTCAAACAAGCAAAGTATCCTTCATGATATTTTATCTTATGACATCAATAGAAGTTTCTTCATCGAAGTCTTTCAAAACAGATTAAATAACTGCGAAATAGCCGCTTGAATATTTACCAAATTACTTCCTGAAATTAAATATTCAAGGAGCAAGAGTGCTTCGCTTAATAACGCTTGAGACTCATTTAGGTAACGGGGACGACGGTTTATATATGATTAAGTACCGTGTGTTTGAGAGTAACGTGCTTAAATCTTAGGTATATTATATTCATACTACCTCAGCCACTCGGTTTCATCAACCGTCCACTGCTGGACCTTTGCCTACGGGAGGGTTTGCCCATAATCGCCACGCTGATACCTTTCTTGCATTAGTTTTAAGTTAACGAATGTAGTTTTCTCCGTCACCTCACAATAATAGTAACATATATGTATAGATGCTTTAGAAGTGCGTATGATAGGTAGATATACATGAAAAAAAAATAATTGTATATGATTTTTTTTTAAACTACATTTTAAACAAAGCAATTAAAAAGTCAAGCACTACAAATGGGCAATGGCGCCAGCATTTTGGGTGCCATGCCCATGACAGAACAGTTATAGGCTTGTATTTTTTGCTTGAAAAAAAACAAGGATAATTAAATATTTGGAATTCGATTATAGGTTCCAAATATTGAGTTATACCAGCAGTTTTTTTTTATTTTCCGGTACAAATTTTTGCCTATGGTTTAGCCACCAATAAAATGTCCTAAGCACGACCGAGGTAGTTATAGATATATATAATAGATATAGCTGTTAGTTAAAATATTTTTCTTTATTACTTGTTTTTAAATATCATTGTCCGCAGACAGTAATTAACCTACTCTTTGGAATGTACAAAATAGCCGCGAACCTTCCATCACAAAAACAGCAATTTCCGGCGAAAAACAAACAAATATGTAAAGTGAACTACGACGCAGTTACACAATTTCGAGCTAAAATGTAACTTTTAATCTCGCTTTAAATAAACGTAGGTATCTTTAAGTTTTTTAATATTTTATGGAACTCCCTGGCGCTGTGATTAGAGCCACGCGTGGTCATATGATTGAAAGAAACCAGGTTTCATTTCTAGCAAGAAAGATTTGAGAATTTATATTTTCTGAAATTTCCCTGGTCTGTTCTGGTAGGAGGCTTTTGTGGTGACTAGTTACCACAAACAAAGGCGCGCCGCCTAGCGATTTAACGTTCCGTTACGTTCGCGTACAAACCGTGGGAGTATGGGTTTAAAATAAATGCCATACCTCTAACGGAATTTCTGTTATCATTTTAGCTATAAGCTAACTTGTAGTTAAAAGAACTAGCGGGACTTAACAAAAACAAATATCCAATCAGATTGCAGTTCTACTTACAAGATACAATCGTCAATCGTAACAATCGCATACAAAAAATTACATCAAAATCGGTTAAGCAATTTATGGGTATTTGGGACATTTGGAATCTCATTACCAGCCGACCACAGCTGTGAGAAGCATTAAGGCATCACGCTGGCCTAATGCGGTTTGGTAGACTGCCAAAGGAAGTATCGTCAAATTCAGTTCAGCATTGAGGTAGCTCGCATAACAGTTAGACAAACAAAAATGTTAAAACAGTTGCATAGGTTTCGATTTTATGCTGTATGATATTCTCTCGTTATAATTATTAAACTTATTTTTATTATTAGGTTAATAATAAGCTACTTCAAAAGAGACAGCTGCTTATTTGTAATACCAATAGAGATTTTACGTCTTCGTTGGCGAATAGACTTTTTGCTAATTTTCTAAGATGGTGGCCATCTTCGGGAGATAGATATCTCTTTTATACAATATATAACTTACATGTTCATGCTATTGGTAGGAAATAGGGTTTATTATATTGTAGACTAGCTTCTGCCCGCGACTTCGTCTGCGTGGAGTTCAGTTAACAGATTTTAATCCTACCACGGCAACTATTTGAGAGATCGGTAGAGAAATTAAATGTCCTTTTCCAAAGCATAGGTGTCATACCAAAATTTAAAGATGTCTGGCCGCAGCTTAGCTCGTAAACAATTTTCAATTTTCCCTCTGGAAATACTAGGATAAACTGAGATAAACGTAGCCCTTGTTATTTTCTATGTCAAAGGCTACATGCATGTAAAATTGTATCTAAATCCATTATGCCGTTTTTGCGTGATTGAGTAACAAACATCCACACTTTAACATTTATAATATTAGTAGGATAAGTAAGTTGAATTCATATTTAGATAAATTGATATTAAAACTATAATTTAAAAATCCTATCATTTTTCGAATAAAAAAATACGTTACCCGATCCATTTTTACTTATCCTATGCTTTGTCACCAAAATATTTCACGTCTCAATGATATCGTATCGCACTGTCAATTTTGTACAGAAATTACGTGCGACAAATAACATCTAAGAAAAATATCTAAGACACCGACTACCATGTTACGATATATAAGATATATTTTGTCAGTATCTTAATTTAATCCCTTGGGAATTTCTCGTATTCCTGGAATAATAAGAAGCCTATATAACTCCGCCTTCTGAACTATATTCATACAAATACTTTATCCAAAACTAAGAAATTAACACATACACCATCATCACCAATCCATAACAGTCCGTTGCAGCACGGCTAACATGAGCAGGTGACAATTATATCCTCGGGGAAAGGACACAAATTTATCTTACAGCTTTATCAACTCTCAGAGCACTGGCGCACAAAGGGAAATAATATCCAAATAATATATGTGTATTAATAAATAGGGGTAAACTTCTCCTATTCCATGTTCCAAGGCCTCTACCAACGGAAGGATATGCCCACAATCACCACGTGTGGTAATCGGGTTGGCGATCGTTGTAGATTGTAGTAGTAGCAAAGAGGACGCTAATGCCCGTGCTCAGTCATATTCCGTTAGTCGCCTCGGACACCCGCGGTAAGAGGAGGGATTGTGACTACTGCATTCTAGTCACCATACGGCACATACAATGAATATTTTCCACATATTTTTTTTATAATTATTGAGTGTTGAACACACGCGGCATAATTAACTTTGTTAAAAAAATATCAAAGTAATTATACGAAAATGAAGATCACATTTTTTGAATCTCGTAACATTTGAAGTCCCTCGTAATTATCTTCATATCACCATTTCACAGTAACTGCCGTGTCTGTCAAAAAAAGTAATTAAAATCTTAATCGCGGCGTGCGAATGTAGCGGCATCCCTCATAAAGTTGAGTGACCCCGAGGCGACATTTCATAAAAACTCCGGGAGGCTGAGCAAATGCGGATAATTTTTCAGCACCCGTAGACCGTAGAACTGCTTCTGAAATCTGAAATCAGTCGGCGCCGAGCCATGCTTAGAGGCGGACGCACCGTTACCTCTCTGAGCTTTTAACTCTACGTGCCGCGTAAATAACATCGATCCTACTTTCAGAAACTTTCAAGTTCTCCTCTTCAATAAAAGAATAAACTTTTGAGTGTTATTGTGCTTGTACAGTGTTTTGTATTACTTTCTTTTACTAAAGTTTTTATTAGAGAAAGTTTTTGTTCGCATTTTATTTCCAAGATTTATGACTATTGTGACAGGCCGCTTATAAAACGATAATACAAACTTTGTTTCCTAGACTTTACTGGAATCTAAAACGAAGAAACAATTAAATAATATTTGTAATTTGAAATAGCATAAAGAAAACCGTTGAAATCTGTATACCATACACGTTAAGATAACGTAAATTGTAATAGACATTTCAACGGTTGGCGTTGTTTAGACTTTTGTGCTTGCGGAATATAAATGATTGGTTGGTTACATTTGTTTTGTAACAGTCAGTGAGTTATTTGTGTTTTGATCAGCCCGCTTCCTTAACATCGGCGACATCGAGCGGAAATCGTCGAATTCGAAACGCATAAAGCAGTTTGGAAATAACTTCGGAGCCAGCGCGTCCCTTGCAGCATAACAGTGAGTTTGCCACGGTTTGTTTAACATCCCACCACGTGTTTCTATTACAGATCATAACAATTATAAGGAACCAGCTGTTACTCGCGTCTTCATCAACGTACAATTACTTAACATCATATTATGCTTTCTTTGATCGTTGGGTTTCCATGTGACTAAGTTATTTTATTATTTAACTAGCTTATGGCCGCGACTTCGTCTGCGACAGAATTGGACCTAAAACTTCGCTCGTTAACAATTTTTAATCTTATCACGGGAACTAGCATAGGTGATAGCATACCAAATTGCAAAGCTGTCTGCCCGCGGCTTAGCTCGTAAACAATTTTCAATTTTCCCTCGGGAACTCCTTAAGGAATCGAGATAAAAGGTAGCCTGTGTTCAGGTAGCCATGTCAAAGGCTACATGCATGCCAAATTTCATCTAAATCCGTTCAGTCATTTTTACGTGATTAAGAAACAATCATCCACTCTTTCACATTTATAATATAAGTAGGAAGTAGGATTAAATAAAACAAAATCTGTTGTTATTAGATACTGATAAGTATATTGCCCATTTTCATCTCGGTCATTTTAGAGGTTTAGTTATTCTTATTATAAGGTAGCCAAAACAAGATACATTATAAATTGTCTAAGCAAGTCGTTATCATCACAATATATAAACTTGATTTCGTATATATATAAATATAATCACCGTATTTAACGTGTTCATTAGTGTGTATATTTATTTTTTATATATTAGATTAAATTTATATATATGTGAATAAAATAAAACGTTGTCGCATATTGTGATGAAAATAGGATTCAAGGTAACAAGTTTTGGTGAAATTAGTTTTTTTAACCGACGGTGATTTTAAGGAAAACAGTTTGACTTGATAAAAATTTGCCTACAACGTTCCATGACCAATTGAATTCATACATATATAAATATATTAACTATTCACGAACTCGCTTACACAATGGCACTAAATATATGGATTTCCGGAAATCCTGCCCATTTTAATCCTCTCATAAGCTAATTTCGGCCTCATATTATGAGGCACCCTTTCACCTCTTTGCTTCTTCGAAACGTAGTGAACAAACTCCTAGCAGAGCTCTCGAAGCCGGCCACCCCACCTGGTTACGCTGGCGCAACCGGTCTGTTTACCGGCTAAACAGCCCAAAACTATTTTGTGAAAAAAACGATATACCTCGTCTGGTGGTTTGCAAATAGGATTAAAGGTCGATTCCCTATGGACTAAAAACTATGAGATATTGAGTTTTTCTGTTAAAAAATCTTAGTACAAACTCGAGGTAGGGAATGGCCTTGCACAGCACGTTATGCAGTCGATTCTAGTTATTTCCACTAAGAAGTGATAATAATCGTTGAAGCCAACCAATCCGCACAGAAGCAGCGTGGTGGAAATAAGCTTCAAAAACCCTCTCTTCTATTGCTATGACAGAGGAGGCCTGATCTCCACTATTGGGCCTGAAGATAATGATTATACAGCACTATTTGTCACACGCGTTCTACGTCCGCGTTTATTACGGGTTTTTGCAGATCCCGTGGGAACCGTTCGTTTTCCTAAAATAAAAAGTAGCCTATGATACTCTCCGTTCTCTCAAATGACAACATTATTATTACTATTAATATTAATCGATTTGATAGGTTAGGGCATAAAGAAGGGATAAACAAAGAAACAGACAAACAATTTCGCATTTATAATTAGCATTTCACTTCCTACGGGTACGTGAACTTATCATTTTGCTAACTATATTGGTGTGTTATTCATGTTGGCGCGTCCCACCTGCTATTTCACATCTTTGATCTTGAATATCTTGTATACAAGGTAAACTTTATAAGCGTTTCACATCAGCAGTTTGAATTATTCCAAATATATCTCTGAACACTATTAAAAAAAACATATATATATATATATATATTACGACAGTCACACTCATCGCCATCTAGCCCCAAAGTAATTGTAGCTTGTGTTATGGTTACTAACATAACTGATGAATGCTTTATGAATTATATACGTAAATACTTATAATATACAGATAAACACCCAGACACTGAAAAACTTTGATGTTCATCATACAAAATTTTCCCAGTTGTCGGAATCGAACCTACAGCCTTGTACTCAGAGAGCAGGGTCACAGGGTTTATTCATAATATTGAGATTCGTTTATTCATCTGGTGTTAAAAGATAAATTATTAATTACATTTTTTAAACCCCTGATGAAATTCAGTACTCATTCGATTGAGTCTTTCGCTAGCGGCAATGACTGAATTACTGACATATACTGCAGCGGCGCCGCGTCTCTCGCATTCGTTATAGGGCATTTCTTATACACAAAATTTTCACCTATACCCAATGCAAGACGAAAAACAGAAGATACCGTGTAATCTAAACTAGAGGTTTCCTGCGACTTCATTCGTGGCTAAGCTACCACTATGCAAAACAGCATGTCGATACCTCAGATTGCAACATAAACAAATCTATATCACGGAAACGGTAAATTATCCCGGGACAAATTAGTAGCCTGTGTGATTCCAGACTATAATCTGTCTTTTTGACAAATTCCATCCAGATTCATCCAGCCGTTCTGACGTGTTTGAGTAGGTTTTTTTTTAATTTAATAATTGATGGACCGAGCAGATAGTCCACCTGATGGTAAGTGGAAAACCATCGCCAATAAACAGAGAAACACTTGGCAGAACATAAAAGAAACGAACATCCTGCTGCAGTAGATGTAAAGCCTCATGTACCTATAATTACACCGGCACCTACGGCCTTCAGACAAATGCTTAGCGGCAGAAATAAGCATTATGGTACTTCCCCGGACGAGCTCTGTCACAAAAATTTCAACTACTACAAAAAACACAAACGGCTATCAAACATTCATCCAAACTTTTGCATTTACATTAGACGTAAGAAATTCTTTCTTTTGTTTGTTTTTAAGCGTGGCTAGACCAATGAATAATTAATTAATATTTTGTCGGTTGGTTTTTAATTTATGTTGATGATCCTTCACTGAAAATTTGTTAAATTTAATTTTCACTCTTATAAATATCACAAGAATTTTTCTGAGAAGCTCTTACTAACTCAAATTTAATAATAAAGCATTTTAATATTTTCATTGAACCTTAATAATTTTTTTTTATTGTATAGGTCTCATTGTAAACAGTAGCACGCATGCACTCACATATATGATCCAGTTTGTAACAAGTAACTTAATCAATGAACCGTGAGTTTAGAAATGTAGTGTAATATAACTGTAGGTACATTAATTTTTAATTAATTAACCAAAATGGGGCGAAACGGGGTGGAAAAAAACTTAAAGAATTCCTGAAATATTTGTTATTTGCCAAACACACTTTAACTTTTGGAAAATCCTTAAACATATTACATGCGGTTACCCGTGTCTTCATCCGTGTAAAACTTCTTACAAGTAAATTTTACGCATACTATCTTTCGTCCGCTATTTTATCACCCACGGCGTCCATCCGTGTCATTCAGTTCATTTTGCGTTCCTTCTGACTTTTTTTTTTGTTCTCAAATTGTAATGGTCCGTTAGCGTTATGTATAAGTTAAATATCTTCAAACCTTCCTTAGCTAATAAAGCTAAGCATTAAATATTTTCTAAATTTAATTATTAGTTCCTAAGATTAGTGCGTTTAAACAAACAACTAATCAGCTTTCAAATAAAAATTTAAGCTTTATTTACTATACTCCGCAAAAGCAGGAGAACCTGTAAGATGTTATTTATAATTTCTCACATCGTTTTAGGTACTCCACACCAACCAGACTTTCCGCAATGTACTCTTTACGCACGTTTCGCTACGACACCTCAGGAAATGTTGACTTTACAATGAATACAATTATTCATTGTAAAGTCAACATCCCCTGAGGAAATAGAGAATTATAATATGTTTAAGAATTATATAAATATAATTTGCACCGTCGGAGCCTTTTCGTCAAAAATCCCTCAGTGCCTGAAGACCAAAGTCTTCGAACAGTGCGTGTTGCCAGAGATTACTTACGGATCTGAAACGTGATCGCTTACTATGGGCCTCATAAGAAGGTTTAGAGCCACTCAGCGGGCGATGGAGAGAGCTACGTTGTGAGTATATCTACGTGATCAAATTAGAAATTAAGAGAACCATGGAAGAACCAGAGTTACCTACATAGCTCAGCGAGTCGCAAAGATAAAGTGGAAATGGACGGGGCACATAGCTCGGAAAACTGATGGACGTTGGGTTTCCAAGGTGCTGGAATAGCGACCCCGCACAGGTAAACGCAGCGTTTGTCGGCCCCCAACGAGGTGGTCAGACGACGAGTAACTGGGAGCTGCTGGAAACAAACGGCCCAGGACCGTGGGTTTTGTATCTCCCAACAAAAGACCTATGTCCAGCAGTGGACTGATTGAAGTGATGATCATGATGATGAAATTACACAGATTCACCAGCTTCTCGCGGAGTATTGTAAATTCAGCTTCATTTTCATTGTACATGTTGCGCAAAGTTATGTTTCTTCTATCCAATATTTAAACAGCTTTATTATTATTGTAGATGTTCTACGGTCACATACAGACTTCCTTAGTTCACATGTTCCCATATAATTAGCAGGCAACACGCAATCACTGAATGATTACATTATTTTGTATGTGCTTATGAATCAACCGATGCGTGCCAAATTTAGCACTTCCTTAATTGGCTGCCATATTTTACGCTCATTTTATGGCAATTTATATGCCATTCATCAATAGTCCATAACAGTTTTCTGTTGGACCAAGAAATTCTGGAATAAATTCTTATCAATTATTCCATGTAAGCAATTAAAATTGCTTTAACGGTGAAGTAAAACATCGAGGGGAATCCTGCATGCCTGAGAGTTCCACATAATGTTCTCAAAGGTGTGTGGAGTCAACCAATCTGCACTGGGCCAGCGTGGTAGACGGCCTAAACCCCTTCTCATTGTGGGAGGAGACCCATGATGTGATGATGATTATTTATTTTAAACCCAACATTTTCTGAGTATGCTCCGGTGTCGGAGCGAAACGTGCGTGCGTGGTTTTCGCAGATTTTAGCAATTTAAACTTTAATGTTGACAGTTTATCAGGTAATTCCGCAAAGTCGAAGAAGGAAGGAAGGCCGCATAACATAAAGGAAAAGTAACAGTAAGACGTAATGATTGCTTCTATCCAATATTGGAAAACTGAGTGCTTTGTGTAATATACACTCACTTTTCGACGGTTTGTCGCTGTTGTATGAGCGGTTGTCAACCACCTGTCTTAAAAGGATTCTCGAGTACTTCGGTCACATTGCCAGAAGAGATGGAGACTATCTTGAAAAGATAGTGGTCACTGGCAAAGTGGAAGGAAAGAGACCTCGAGGACGTAGCCCGATTCGTTGGTCGGATCAAATCCGCACTGCTCTCGACACCAAAGTGCATACGGCTTTAAATGTTGCTCAAAGCCGAGTCAAATGGCACAAAATCGTTCAGAATTTGTAAGTGGAAGAGGTCGCGACCCTCAGCAATGAGGAACACGACGTAGAGAGAGAGAGAGAGAGAGAGAGATGAGCGGTTGTGACAGACGAGATATCAACATCAACGAACCAAGAAACTCTCTGTAGTCAAGTGAGATTTATTTTTAAGTATCATCATCATCACCATCATTATAAATCGATCATCAGCCCACTGCGGACTTGTAGGCTTCACACACCTTTAACAACATCATAAGAATATATATATTATATATTATATTCTATGTTATTGTCCTTTTTTATGATTATTTTGTTATTGTTTAGTCGCGAGGATTCAGTGACGACGAAGATAATGGGGCTGGCTGAAAACCAGTGCTAGCTAACTAGTTTGCAGCTATACTGAGCCAGCTCCTTTGTCACACATTTTTTTTTAAATTTTTATACTTTAACAATTATTTTATTACACAAATGTAATATTTTACACAAATGTGTGACAATAAATACGATTTTTCTTTTAATAAAAAAAAAAAAAAGAACTCTTCGAAAAGCAAGCAATATTTAATTGCTTAAAACGTATATAACTCCGAAAAGTTTGAAGTTTTAGCCGCTTTTAAGTAGGTAACTTACTTTTAAATATTTTGAATTCATTATGCTTATAATTTTTTTAATTACAAGACAAGTAATATCAACATGAGTAAACGACAAATGCTAAGAAATTATCTTATAGTAATTGTATAGATATATAGGTTTCCATGGCAGCTTCAAAACCGATCACTAAATCGCTCGGACATATTTATGGCTTTGCCGAAACTAGATCACGAACGCAACTTGATAAGGGCCATTAGTTTAAAAAATATCATTTATTTAGAAATTGCGAGGAAATGATGTAGCACAGATATAGTGAGTATCGCAGTTTACGGTCAGTAGAATAAGAGCTTTTTGTGAAAGAACTCGTCCGGGGATTAGTTATACCACCATGGTTATTTCTGCCATTAAACAACATTGTTGTGTTCCGGTCTGAAGGACGTGGTTGCCGTTGTTATAACATTTACGAGAGACTTAACACCAACGCCTGTTGATGGACACAGGGTGGCACTTTGTTGACGTGTTTCTTGCATGCCCTGCTCATGTTACTCTGTTGCGATGGTTTTTAAAGTCAAAGTCAAAGTCAAATATTTCTTTATTCAAATAGGCACTTATATGGCACTTTACATTACATGTAAAATATGACATAGAAGTGAGTTGATGGTAATAACTAAATTCGTTAAATTTAAACTAAAGCTACGAGGGTTCCAAACGCGCCCTGGTTTAAGAAGAAGCCCACAACAAACTTAGCCGGTTGTTTTTTTTTGTTATCACCATCACACATTGTCATTTAAAACTATTAAAGAAGCAACCTGGTTAGAGCAACAATTTAAACCCGTTTATCGTTGACGTAGTCCTTAGTACTATAAAATTAGTCCGTCAAATATTACCATTGAAAAAAAGGTCAATAGAAACAAATTTCTGTTTAACAATTTGTGTTAAGTCTGTCTCCATATATGCCGGTATTTTACAAGGAAAAGATTGGCATGTATGGAGACAGACTCTTCTATATGGAATATACTTTTGTATTCAATTTTGGTATGCCACCGCACCTCATGTTGTGAACCATCTTTGTATCTGTGCATTCAACCATCAGTTTTCTATTTCCGTTTTACATTTTCGAATAGCAGATGAACTTTGTCATCCGTTCTAGACATACGCGAGATATTTTCCCTACCACCTGTCAAGTAAACACGCCGTATTACTACTTAGTAACTAATACTACTAACACAATGTGTCATCTCTTGTTTCAAAGTGTATCATTGTGATATGGACGTTTGAAAAGTAGATCGAAACTACAATTTCCGCCAACTTGTGTACGTTGTTTTGTTATACTTTTCTTTTTTTCTATGTACTTTTTGTGTTGTGCAATAAAAGTATATTCATTCATTGATTCAATGTTTCCTACTAGATGGAGCTACTGTTGCTTTAAGACTGATATAAATGTACTACTGTCTGACTGATACTAATGTCGGCATCGGCAGATGGAGAGCCGTAGCTTAGTGGTCAAAGTGCTCAGGCCACGATTGCCAGAGAGTCACAGGTTAGTCCGGTCGCTTCCTAGAATTTTTGGATGCATTTCAAATTTATAAATATTGATATTTCCTTCAAGTGTAGGTAAAAACACTATTAAAATTATAAAATTATGTTAAATATGTCTGTGCCATGCAAACATTAGCTATACTGATATTCATCAATAGCATATATATATATATATATATATATATATCTATATATATATATAGCTGGACTTAAGGCCTCTCCTAACGGGAGGGTTTGCCAATAATCACCAAGTTGGGTATAAGGGTTGGTGATCGCAGTAGATAATAGTAGTGCACAGTGTTTTTGACCAGGGAATGCATAAAGAAGGAAGATGGCATAGAATGGAAAAATCCTTTGCATTTATGATTTATTAAAAAAATTAGGGGTAGCAGTGCATTTATGCATGTATGAAGTGCACGCCACTGAGTAGTATCACAGAGGACGCTGCTGCCCGTTATCCGTTATCTTCCCTTAGTCGCCTCGTACGACACCCGCGAGAAAGGAGAGATGACAACTGTATTCTGATCTGTCGTCACCACACGGAACCTATGAGCTATAAGTGCGTCAGGTCAACTTTGGCACCGATTTTGACCATTGCCAGGCAGGCATCTTGGAGACGGAAATCAGATACTTTTTATCATGGAGATATCTTGCGTCATGGAGAAAGACACATGTTACTTTTAAGTCAAGGAAATTAACAATTCCAGCGGAATTCTATAAAAATACAAATAAAGACAGACAAAGTGGTAGGCAATCATTAGTAGGATATATATATAACTAATAAGTATGTGTGTTTGTCGTTTCGTTTTATAGATGGATACTCAATAAGTATATCTACGTAAGCAGAAATGAACTGAACTTCAGCACCGATTTTAACCATTGGCAGAGAGGCATATTGGAGGCGGAAGTAAGATACTTTTTATACCGGAGATATCTTGTATCCTGGAGACAGTCACAAGATACTTTTTAGTCCAGAAAATTAACGGTTCCTGCAGACTAGCACAGAAAGGAGACAATTATATCCACAGATAGGGAATATAATTATCGTGTCCACTTGCTATAAGCATTGGAACATGGAATAGGAGAAGTTTAAGCCCGTTTATTTTTACACATATTTGGATATTATTTCCACTTGTGCGCCAGTGCTCTGAGAGTTGATAAAGCTGTGGGAGTGGATACATTTTTATACTTTCCCCGGGGAGATAATTGCCTCCTGCCCAAGCTAGCCGTGCTGCGGGATTTAATAAAAATACGAACAAAGTAAGACGAATTTGCGGGCAATCGCTAGTAGGGTATATAAATAACTAATAAGTATGGGCGTTTTATCGTTTCGTTTTACAAATGGATACTTAAAAACCATATAAGCAAAAATTAAAATGTATTAGAAAAATTTACTATACTACAGTAATGACAGCGACAATGTTGGCTGTCCTCACATTGTATAATTATGCTTATATAAACAATTTAGACTGAACAAATATGCAAACTGAAATTTAGATGTAGCTCGACACTTTTGTCATTTTTTATTCAGAATATAGGATCGCTTGCAAAAATTGTTTGCAACAAAAAACTAAAATGTTTTTGTACCGCATCATCATCATCATCATATCAATCAGATTACCGGCCCACTACAGCGCACGGGCCAACCACAATGAGAAGGGGTTAAGGCCGTAGTCCACCATGCTGACCCAGTGCGGACTGGTGGACTCCACATACCTTCGAGAACATTATGGAGAACTAATTATTTTCCGTTACCGTTAAAACAAGTGATATTTTAATTTCTTAAAACGCACATAACTTAGAAAAATTAGACTGGCGTGCTGGGATTCGAACTCGGCCCCCCGAAAGTGATGTCGAGCTCCTACCCACTGGGCTATCACCGCTTTACAACGACGTCCCGCAACGAAAATCTTGCTAGCAAGATTTATTTATCAATGGACTAGCTGTTGCACGTGACTTCGTCTTACTTACGGTTTTTTACGCGACAACCGTCAATAATTTTAGTACAGAACTTTTTTCTATCTTCAAATTTTATAGGCAAAATTTTGCTAAATTTGCTTTTCGTTTTTGACGACCTCTCTGGCGCAGCGGTGAGCGCTAAGGTTTTAAGTTGGAGGTCCAGGGTTCTGTTCCCAGCAGGTGCAATTAACGAATTTATTATTTCTGAATTTTCTCTGGTCTGGTCTGGTGGGAGGCTGTGGCCATGGCATAAAAATATAGCCTGTCATTTCTTCTTGATAATTTAGCTTTCTTTTGGTTAAATAATAGTTAAAATCGATCCAGTAGATAGTTAGCCTATTGGGTAAAAACAAACAATAAATAATTTATCTTTATATTATTAAGTATAGAATAGTATAACATTACCTTTGGCTTAAAAACATCAAAGATAGCGTTCCCGGTACGTATTTATTTCCATAATGTCTGTCACGCTTGTCTACATTAATGTTATGTATTGTTCCAGGAATTTTTATCTTTTATTTCTTTACGAGTCTTTCCGGTACAATTAAATTGGTAACTCATTTTGCAAGCACTCGCTGGCATACTGATTGATCTCTTTGGCATAAAGGTGCCCATGCACGGGGCAATCCATCGCCCATACATATATCGTTAAGTAATTTATTATGAAATTATAAAATACAATACTTAATAATATTCCTTTTAACTTTTAGTAGTTTTAGTGATTAGCTAACTTTAGTGCGTAGGGATAGGGATAGGGATTGGAATTATATTTTTAGAAAAGATTACTGAACAAAAAAAAGTGATTTATTATTTTAATTGCTATAATTAAAAAGGTCAAATTTCTTCCTCGGCGAAGCGGTGAGCATTCTAGTTTTAAGTAAGAGGTCCTGGGTACGATTCCCGTTAGGAGAAATTTGGGATTTTATAATTTCAGAATTTTCTCTGGTCTATTGAGGGAGGCTTTGTCCGTGACTGTATGCAATTGTAGTGGAATAAAAATCGGGGATTGCATGCAGTCTGGCTCGTCTCCTGCTGGAATCCCACTCGCATCGTGCAAACGAAATAGCTACCACCGCAAACTATAAACCAAAGTTACTCGGACAAGAAATTCACAAGCTACATCACATACTTTCAGAAGTTACTGAGGCGTTTTTGCAAGAGCTTTATGATACCAACTCCCATTAAAAACAAGTCATTACGATCGCGCGTAGCGACCGTTTTCACATGTGCAGACGGTAGTTTTTAGCAGAATTGCGTGCAATCAAATCGCGCGACGGATGGCTGGTGAATAGGAGCCCTATTAATGTAATAATATAACATTACTAGCGGTTTTCCACGAGTTCGTTCGCGTACATACTAACTTCTAATAGGCACATTAATATCGCAGGACAATAATTTTCAGCAAGATATAAAATTAGGAACTCTGTTATTTGTATTGACGACGTTTACGCGGCGCTTGCGTTACAGACTCCAGGCTCATGGCGATCGGGAACGAAATATTTTATTAATGTCTGGTTCCAAATATTAGTCCACACGTCGATGTCACACCCACGTAGTCGGTCCAACGGCTAATTCTTTCGATTCAAAAGGGCCATAGCGTTTCGGTAGGTACCATGCTTCTTCTTAACGTCAATTGATAACTGATTTCAAAAAGGAGAAGGTTCTCAATTCGGTTGGTATTTTTATTGGTACCATATTTATACGTAAACAGTTGGATGGGTTATATTATTTGTATTTATACTTGCCTGGTATACCCACTCGTGTGTATACGAAATTTTTTGATGGATTTTACATATCATTGCCGCATGTGGCTGAAATCATGATCCGGATATAAATAAGAGTAAATAAGTATGTACATAATAGCGATAAATTAAACACAAAGTATGAATAGTTATCTAAATCGGATACGATATCGGTAAGTGGGTAATAAATTTTGTTATATGTTACTCGTAGCGTTTATAGTTTTAATTAAGGTAATTGTAATATTTAACAAAAATGAATATGTAATAGAATGTTATTTCATGCTACATGAACTCGGTCATGATACTGGATGGTAAAAATTAGAGATAAACCGAGTACCTACATGCTTCGCCGAGTAGCCGAGTGACGAGAAGTAGAGGAGCGAAGAATATAGAAGCGTTCAGAGGTTTATAAAGACGTAGCAGCCCGGACTGCGAGCGAGCAGTTACTCTGCTCCCGAAGCAGGTAATGATTAAGTACGTCTCGTATACATAAATTATGTGTCGTTTATGCAAGATTAGTAAGTCTCATGTACAGGTCGCATGTCTTTTATGTAAGTAAAGTACGTCTCACAGACAGATCACAAGTGCCTCTTATGTATCTTTTGTACGTCTCGTATCCATAAATTAAGTGTCGATTATGCAAGATTAGTACGTCCCATGTACAGGTCGCAAGTGTATATTATGCAAGCATAGTTCGTCTCGTATACAGGTCGCAAATGCGTCTTATGCATGTTTAAGTACGTCTCGTATACATAAATTAAGTGTCGTTTATGCAAGATTAGTACGTCCCATGTACAGGTCGCAAGTGTCTATTATGCAAACATAGTTCGTCTCGTATACAGGTCGCAAGTGTCTTTTATACATGTTTAAGTACGTCTCGTATACATAAATTAAGTGTCGTTTATGGAAGATTAGTACGTCCCATGTACAGGTTGCAAGTGTCTTTTATACATGTTTAAGTACGTCTCATATACATAAATTAAGTGTCGTTTATGCAAGATTAGTACGTCCCATGTACAGATCGCAAGTGTCTGTTATGTAAGCATAGTACGTCTCGTATACAGGTCGCATGTGCCTTTAATACATGTTTGAGTACGTCTCGTAGAAATAAATTATGTATCGATTATGCAAGATTTCTACGTCTCTTGTACAGGTCGAAGGTGCCTTTTATGTTAGTTCAGTATGTCTCGTATAAAGGTTGCAAGTGTCTCTTATGCAAATTTAGTACGTCTCTTATACAGGTTGCAAGTGATTTGTTAAAATTGTATTCATGCCTTATCCAATAAGAACATATACGTGAGAACCCTTTTCACTCTCACTCACTCAATATTAGCCCGGTACCTATCTTTAACTGTTACACATACATACCATACATGTTTAAATGAACTTAGTTGAGAAGAAAAAAATCCTATGTCGCCTGTCTCATTGGTTATCATGCAAGACTAAAGATCATAAGGTCCTGTGTTTGCGTCTAGTAATAGCTGGCCAGTAATAGTAAGGAAATTAGTTTTATGTCTACAAATTGTGCGTACCACCCCGGTGTAATAAAATTTGCGAAGCCCATCCCCGTGCCTCAGAGAGCACGTTTGGGCCCCAGTTAAAGCCCACTAGCCCGCATTTTTATAGATAGCTTGTATCCTGGAGACAGTTATAGGAGATCTTTATTCCAAAAAAACGGAACATAATCGGACCAAATATCGGGCAACAGTTAACTCTAATGAATATTCTAAATGCGAAAGTGTGTTTGTTTGTTTGTCTTTCTATTACGTTATTAGTTAGGGCGATATCAACCAATTAACTTTATTTTCGGCACAGAGTTAGTTGAAAGGACGAAGAGACGATTTCATATCCGAGGAAATCAAACAGTTTCTACGGTATTTGAAAGAAACCTTAATAAACGCGGAAGAAGAATAGATGCAACAGCTTGTATTTTATGTGTGGAAATATGAAACTATACCACAATAGATACGGAAGAACATTTAAGGAACTAAACGCAAGCATACAAAGCGAGTACAACTCGCTGTAAATATTATATTTCCCAACATGTGTGGTATTACCGTTACAAAATGGCGCAAAGAAACTGCAGGATGTTACCGTCAAATTGTTTTCAATTTTAGCTCACTTGTCTATATTGCTTGATTTATAATCAGATGTTATATCACGTATGATATCGTGTTAGTCAACGTCAAAAGGCAATTTATGGGCGAATAAAATGCTTTTATTTTTCGCATCAAAATCAAAATTTATAACGCTGTGCATCTTGCATTGAAGAATTTATGCAAACAAATGTATTTAAATCGTTATATTATATACCTACCAGATGTTTAAAAGCGGTGGTCACCTAGTAGATAAGGATTCGGATTCGGAGACCGAGTGCGAGCCCCGGCACACACTGATTAATTTAATTTAAGCAATTTTAATATCACTTGCTTTATACGGTGAAGGAAAACATCGTGAGGAAACCTGCATGCCTGAGAGTTCTCCATAATGTTCTCAATGGTGTGTTAAATCTACCAATCTGTACTTGGTCAGCGTGGTAGACTACGGCCCAAATCTTTCTCATTCTGGGAGGAGACCCGTACCCTCGGACCCCAGTGGGACGGAAATGGGTTGATGATAATGACGATGAGAAATTTCCTACCTAGTACGACTCTTTGTGACAAAGCTCGTCCGGGGAAGTAACGCTATGATTATTTCTGCCCATAAATAGCATTGCACTTTCTGCAGCTAGCGCCAAAAGCGTTGTTGGCACATGACGCTTAAAACCTATGCGTGAGGTAAATGGACACAGGGCGGCACTTATAATTACAGGCACATACCTAAAAGGCACATGCCTCAGGTTAAAATAAAGTAAATTTGTGAAGAGAAAGAAAGAAATTTCGACAAGCGTTATTACGAAATAAGATATCAAAGAAATGTACACTAAGTTAAATTTTATTGTGGTATTATGAAATAGAATTTAGTTTTATGTGTACGAGGAATATGTGTTTAAATGTAAAGAAGGTTTCTCACGGCGGGTGATAAAACGATCGCTCTTGATGTCCTGATCTCTCTTCTTAGTCGAGTCTTGACAGAGTGGTCGTGGCTGCTGTGATGAATTGCATGGCGTTAGGCTTCATTGGATCACCGATCGATCGTATTACCGATCGTCACATCGACTCGACGACGGAATCGTCCTGATCTAAACGCGTGTAAAAATCTTTTGAGAGACTCTAGGTGTCACGTGCACTCTATGGATTAGTGGTTTTATATTAATAATTGATGATAAGTTATATGATGGTATATGATGTGGTAAACTATAGCTTATAAACAGAGCTATACTTCGCAGGGCATGCGAGGCACACGTCCTTCAACATGGCGCCAGATGTCGTTCAACCTGAGGCGTAGGTGTTAAGCCTCATCTGTACGTTGCCGTGGTTGCCGGTGGCAACCACACACTTAAGACCGGAACGCAGGATTGGAACAATGCTACTTAACGATAGAAATTAGCATCGTAGTAGTAGTGCACCAGGCGATACTGCTACTACTTTACCTACTCCAATTACTATATTAGGTGTACTAAAAAAGTTTTTTTTTTAAATATTTTAATATTTTAATATTTTAGACCCGGTAAATTAAACACGGGAAGAAAATTTGGGTGATGTCTGAATGAAAATGTCCCTAAGTTATAAAATATTTTTCAAGTAATATCCACGGAAATTGGTATTTTGCCATTCGGTTAAGAACAAAGAAGTAGTTTTAAAAATTAAACATTTAGAATAAAAAAGCCCTCATTTTAAGTTCAAAAATTGTAGAAAAATAATTCATTTTTCAAATTAAGTTTGTTAATTTACAATTTGGCATAGGCGGGAAATTTTCTTAAACTCAATTCATATCAGAAATTCTTCGTATGCAAAGTTACTGGCATTATTTTATAATAAAAATTGCAGTACTTGCTTACATATCTCCTATATTCTACTTTTTTCTCCCGGGAAACGTTCTGATTGGCCAGAGTAAAAGCGCGCGAAAATAGTAACTTTAAAATCAGATACGATTTGGTATTTTTAACATTTAAGACTAAAATTGTTGCTAATATCGTATCACAAATAATAAATGACAAAAAATCATGAAATTCGGCCATCCGACTTTGTGCAACCTCCCGGTGCACAATAATAATTACAAAAATTCCCTCTCTCGTGAAGATAAGTTTTTTAACGACGTCGTCGTTACTTTCTAGAACCGTGAGAATCCAGCATTATAGTTTTTGGCCAGTGAAATTTTCAACTCATATCTCTATATTATTTTCAGTACAAAAGGGTGCTATGTGTTAAACTAGGTAAACAAATGGTCCATTTGGGTGTATATCGCGCCAAAGGGTTTGAGTTATTTCATAGATAGGGATTACTGTTTACTGTGTATTATATTCTGTTACTGTTACGATTCCTTATGTGCATACAGCTATTGGGTCTTCGCTACTTCGTCCGCATACACCTTCACATACGTAATGACGGCCGATTGGCGCAGTTTGCAGCGACCCTGCTTTCTGTGTCCAAGGCCGTGGGTTCGATTCCCACAACTGGAAAATGTTTGTGTGATGAGCATGAATGTTTTTCAGTGTCTGGGTGTTTATATGTATATTATAAGTATTTATGTATATTATTAATAAAAAATATTCATCAGTCATCTTAGTACCCATAACACAAGCTATACGCTTACTTTGGGGCTAGATGGCGATGTGTGTATTGTCGTAGTATATTTATTTATTTATTTATTTTTTTAGTAATAATTGACGGAGAGCTTCACAGTGCATGCAGAGAGCACGTTCTGCAACATTCCAGCTTTTATCTATAAATTTGAGACGTAGGTGTTAAGCCTTATAACACCGGCATCCACACCCTTCAAGGAACACAGCATTGCAACAATGCTGCTTAGCGGCAGAAATAAACATGGCGATAGTACTTTCCCATACGAACTCTGCAGAGAGGCTTTCATAAGTACATATTTTATCAATCATTTCTGTAATTAATCTAAAAGAAAACCAACAACAAACTCAGGAGGGAATTTATTTTGCTACTGCCATCTCATACTGTCACTTAAAACTAAGTTCCCTAAGGATAACGTAAATGATAAAAAAGGTAGGCTACCTTTTCTATCGTTTATATAACCCTTTGTACTAAACAGGATTTTTATATAAAGTTACGTTTAATAAACGAACTTATCGAGAGACATATACCGAAGGTGTAGAAAAACTTGGCGGCCGATTGGCGCAGAAAGCAGTGTTAGCAGCTTTCTGAGTCTAAGGCCATGGGTTCGATTCCCACAACTGGAAAATGTTTTTTATGCTCATGAATGGTTTTCAGTGGCCGGGTGTTTATATATATACATATATATATATTATAAGTATTTATTTATATAATTCATTAACATATTCATCAGTCATCTTAGTACCGTTAACACAAGCTACGCTTTGGTGTTTTTACTTTGGTGTATTGTCGTAGTATAAAGTACTTTATATTTCTTGCTTTATAGTTGATCAACAAACTCGGTTATTTTGTTAAAAAATGTTTTCACTTTACCTATCCATTAAAATTTAATTTAGGTTTTTGAGAAAAAAAATATATTACAAGTTTTTACAATTTTTGAAAATACTAAGCGGGTGAAATAGCATGGAGATTCTTAGTTTTTTTTTTTTCATTAATTGTAATTTTTTTTCATTAATGATTCATAAATTCGGCATTTTACGTCAGTCATAAGCAGTAATAGGACCGCGGGAAAATTTTTTACTGTCAATCTCACGGAATATCAAAAATTCTTTGAAGACGAAGTTGCTGGTATCCGCTAGTTTGCTACATTCGCGACTACCGGACAAATCTGCACGGTGCTATAAATAGATCCTTACCTCTTAATCATTCATCATCATCATTTCCCATCTATTAGGTCATAGGAAATATGTGATTAAAGTAAATATTTGACTAAAGTAAATTCATACACGAATGCCATTCCACTCGGTCTTCTTTTTATAGTGCCATCTCCTATCAGAGGCTGGCAACTATTAGGGTTAAATAAACTTTATTAACAGCTGCTCTAAACAGTGCCTTTGAGTATAAACCACTGGCGTAAATTTTTCAGCCGGCATATTCGCCTTCGACCTACGCTTGCCCTTAATCTTGCCTTGTATTATGAGTTGGAACAAGTCGTACTTTGGATTGCGCATTATTTGTATTACAAATTAGTAATTCATGCTAAATGTTCATGCTCTAACACCTTTGTGTTATGAAGTCTAGAGCTCTTGTGTCGGAGCAAAAATAACAGAGTGCATTTGAAAGATCTGTGTGATTTGTATGTTTGTCTGTAATTTTAGCAAATTGAGCGTCGAGTTCATTTTATAACAATTTTAATTTGCCTACAAGAATTTCAACGGCATAAGACGTGAAAATTGTATTTGTAATTGTACCATCATAAGATCTCTTTTGAAATTAATTGTTGTTTGTCGGAATAGACGTGCTGATCAATGTTTAAGTTTTTACTGACTACGGGATTTTTTTCCCTTATTTGTCTTCTTAATTAGTTCGCTAGGAAGAAAATCGTCTTGCAATGTTACTCTTATCTTCGCATTTTAGAAGTAAGTTATATTTTTAACAAAGCGTTTTAAATTTCTAACTACTTGTTTCCTTGTTAAAGAACCTTAGAAAGAGATAGTGAATTAGTTTGTCAACTCCACAAAGACAGGGAGATTGTAAGCATGCTTAATTTTACATCTTAATATACTATGGGCCTCATAAGAAGGTACAGAGTCACTCAGCGGGCGATGGAGAGATTAATATTGGGAGTATCTCTACGTGATAAAATCAGGAATGAAAAGATCCGTAGAATAACCAGAGTTATCGAAATAGCGCAGCGAGTCGCAAAGCTGAAGTGGAAATGGGCGGGGCACATAGCTCGGAGAACCGATGGACGTTGGGGTTCCAAGACTGTGCTGGCTGACTGGTGCTGGAATGGCGACCCCGCACCGGTAAACGCAGCGTTGGTCGGCCCCCAAAGAGGTGGACCAAACAAGTCGCTGGGAGCCGCTGGAAGCAAGCGGCCCAGGACCGTGAATTTTGGAACTCCCTACAAAAGACCAATGTCCATCATCACTTCAAGTGATGATGACGACAATACAATTACAGCGGCTACGAGCAGACAGACTTGACGTTAAAAAAATGCTTAGAGCTTTCTTGAAGTAAATATTTTTTTTTTGTTTTAATTTTACAACATGCATATACAAACTTAACACACACATAACGATTTGATATTACACACATATATCACAGTTGTGGACTTGGCGGCTTGCTCAGGCAACTGAACTGAGATGCCATGAAAACCGTGATAGTGGCAGAAGAGTTTTCTTACAAAATAATAAGCAAAAGGTAAAAAACCATTTAATTGTAATATTATTAATCCAAAAGGGTCATTGTTTGAGTGTTTGTCTCAACCAGTCTACCGATATCGATGACATTGGCATTTACTTGGCACATTGGCACTTGCATTCTGGAGAAGGACAAAGCATACGATTAATTTCGCAGAGGTGCATTTTTATGCCGGCTCCACAGCTAAACTAATCTTGATAACACTTTGCTTTAAGACAGGATGCATCCTGGTGAAGGACGATACTTACTCATATTCGATTTGGCCAGTTCAACCGGAACGTGGCCGGAAACCTGCATGCCTGAGAGTTCTCCATAATGTTCTCAATGGTGTGCAACCAATCCGCAATGGTCCAGCATGGTGGACTACGGCCTTAACCCCTTAAGGCTTAATGTGGGTGGAGTCCCATGCTCTGTATTGGGCTGGTAATGGGTTGATATGATGATGACGATGATAATATTTCATTTAGGCACTGAACCTTACGAAATAAAATTGAATACATAAAATGAAGATAAAATATTTTACATAATAGGTTTATTACATCATAGAGAATGTTTAATCAAGTTAAACATAACCACTCAGTCATAGACAAGCCATAATGTTTTTAATCAAAAGTTGTATGAACATATAAAAATATCTAAGCTTATGTGAGACAACGAATGTATCACAACGTCACTGTTTTAGCAGAGTTAAACAGCTACATTGTTTTGCGAATCAAAGAGGCGTACCATTTGGGTTATGTCTCTATCACGATTTCATCTCATCCATTGCCCGTGGCACAGTCCTCATTCACTTTGGATTTTTAAAAATCCCACAGTAACTTTTTATTTTCCCGGTATAAAATGTATCCAATGGCTGTATCCAGAATCAACTATTTCTATGCCAAAGATATTAAAGCGGTCGAGCCATGCAAAGGCAACAAATGCTTTTTTATTAAATCCTACGGGTAACTTTCAGGAGTAGCTTTTCCGGGATAAACATCATCCTATGTCCATCTTCAGGAAGAAAGGTACATGTTTTTTGTTTGTTAAGTTTCATCAAATCGAATCACGGGTTGTGCCCAACATAGGCCAAGGCCGTGGGTTCGATTCCCACAACTGGAAAATGTTTGTGTGAAGAACATGAATGTTTTTCAGTGTCGGGGATTTTATATATATTTTATAAGTGTTTATATTATTCATAAAAATATTCATCAGTTATCTTAGTACCCATATCACAAGCTACGCTTACTTTGGGACTAGATGGCGGTGTGTGTATTGTCGTAGTATATTTATTTATTATTTATTTATAAGTTCATCATATCAACCCATTACCGGCCCACTACAGGGCACGGGTCTCCTCCCACAAAGGGTTTATGGCCGTAGTCCACTACGCTGGCCCAGTACAGCTTGGTGGACACCACACACCATTAAGAACATTATGAAAAACTCTTAGGCATTCAGGTTTCCTCATGATGTTTCCCTTCGACATTTTAGCAAGTGATATTTAACACTCAAAACGCACATAACTTTGAAAAGTTACAGGTGCTGCTGGGATTCGAACTCGGCCCCCCGAAAGTGTAGTCGAGCTCCTACCCACTGGGCTATTACCGCTGGCACATACACTGCTAGCTGGAACATAGGTTAAAGACAAACAAATAAACACACTCGTATTAACAATAATAAAAAGAAAAAAGAGATGAGTAAATAACCTTTATATAGAATCTAAACAATTTGAGCATCACTATTCTTAAGTAAGTCTGGGATAGTTTACTTAGGCAAAAGACAGACATAAAACCCAGTAATCAGCGTCTTTTCACAGCTTACGGATAAGTAAAGAATCGAAAATCTAATATACTAAGGTCGTCTGACACTGAAAGTTGAAATTTATGCTTATACGTTTAATTTGAATATCGTAGACGTTTCAAAATGGCGATTCGAAGATAAATTGGGAATGGAAAACTTGGAAACTTTTGATTCTGCATCAGTGGGGCCCTGGGAGTGACAGCCGAAAGTTTAGACAAGTCAAGGCCCTTGAAGAAGATCTGAGCCTTAATTCAATAACACGAAAAACTCTCGGTACGATGCCCACACAATTCGTTTGATATTCCAAATATGTGTTTCAATTCTCAGAGAATATTTTGTCCAAAATTGTCACTTTTACTTTTTGCCCGGGACATGGCATTTTTCATCGCGGATTTTGATGTACAACGCTAAATTCACCCACCTTTTTTAGGATTCCCTAATAAAATGAACTACCCTTATATTAGTTTTCGTTTAGTCCATCCTTGTCTGTCCGTCCGTCCAAATACAAATGGTCAGTAGATAGACATCCTACCAGCCACTTTTATGCCACATGCTGTTTTGCTTAGTAACTTTAAACACTGCAATAAAGATAAAGCAATAATAAAGACACTTGTAATCGCTACAAAAATATGTTCCAAAAAAAGTAAACAAATTCATCGCTCGTTCTTTCAATAAAAAAAAATAATCATGTATATTTTTTTACATGATTATTTTTTTTTCGAAACCGGTTTGTTATTATGTTATTTTAAATTTAACCATTTAGGTATACGGTGAAATAAATTTAGCGCTTAAAAAATAATAAGCGACTGAGAAATAGTAGTACAGAGCTCGTCCGGGGATGTTGACTTGACCAGTGAAATGGATTTTGCCAAAAGCATATTTCGCTATTGGCAAGTCTAACTTTTAGGAGCTTAATAAAATGGACTGCATACCAGTTTTTACTGTCAGAAAAGCGCTTTCGTATTTGTGCACAGATTTTTAAATAGTACGGCTAAGAAAAGTACATTTTAAGTTTTAATATTCTTTTTTTAAAGAGCTTGACATAAATCCCTCTTCAAGTGCTTTTTTCTGAAACGAAACAATTTATAACAACTTCTCGTCGGAGAGAATTTTTATTGTAGGTACGAAAGGAACTTAATTTATTTACTTGGGCGTTTTATTAGTTTCCACTGGGGGATCTACAAGTTTGGCTATATTCTTTAACAGCGAATAATTATTATTTTGTTCATTTTCAACAACAATAATAATAATAATAAATAATAAATCAATAAATATACTACGACAATACACACATCGCCACCTAGCCCCAAAGTAAGCGTAGCTTGTGTTATGGGTACTAAGATGACTGATGAATATTTTTATGAATTATATATACATAAATACTTAGAAAATACATATAAACACCCAGACACTGAAAAACACTTAATGCTCATCACACAAACATTTTCCAGTTGTGGGAATCGAACCCACGGCCTTGGACTCAGAAAACAGGGTCGCTGCCCACTGCGCCAGTCGGCCGTCTAACAATAACAATATCTACCACTAAGACTCTTCAGGTCTCCTCTCAGAATGAGGCCCTCCTCATTAGGCCGTAGGCCAACATACTAGCCTAGCGCAGAATGCTATTCACATTTGAGAAAATTATGGAGAACTCTCAGGCATGCAAGTTTCCTTACGATATTTTCCTTTACTGTTTAAGCAAGTGGTATTTTGGGAGGGAGTTGGAACGCTTGACTAGTTCGATAATGTACACTCTTAATTTAACTTCAAATATTATTCTGGGCGTCTCTGAATAAGGCAGTGTACCATGCAAAATTCGTACGTCATACATCGTTATACGTAATCAAAGCGTAGCGGGAATTCGCAGTCTTACACATAGGCGACTCATTCATACGCATTTTAGAACTAAATAAGATAAATTAGGGACAACGGTGTCCTCACAGCTGCCATATTATCTCTTCCAGGCTATTGCGCTCTACCTTTGATAAGAACATGAAGTATTAAGTAGTAGTCCCTAACTACGACCTCGGTTGTAAGGTTTTTACGAGATAGATTTGCACTTTTTTTTAATTCAACTACAAGGATGCAATTTTAAAGGTAGCGGGTAAGCTTTTGAAGGCTATGTATATTGAACTCCGTTTCGGGAAACGGTTTCTACTCGGCATCATACCGGAACGCACATCGCTTGGTGGCACGTAATTGGAAAATTCTAATCCGCCATTTTGTGGCGGCGGCTAATTCACCTTTCAAACGTAAAAAAAAACAATCAAAATCGGTTCATCCGTTCGGAATTACGACGCCACATACACGAAGACACAAACATCTGTACACAGACGCACACTCAGATACATTAGATGCATGGTAGGATTATTTATCTATGAGCATAATATTAAAAAACAAAGTGTTAGGTGAAAACAAAATCTTTATAGAAATAAACTTATAACATAAAAATGAACATTTGATTAACGCCAACAGATGTTTCATAAAAATGTCACCGAAGTTCTTGATTATTTCTAAAGGCTTTCGATTATAATATCAGGGAAATCTATTACAAGCTGTCACGGACATAAATCTGTTCCCAAATCCCCACACTTTTTGCATGCCAATGATTCCAAAATAAATTGGAATTGAATTTTGGACATTAGGTTCGTTAATTCGCATTCAGTGGGCGGTTATCAAATCAGACCGGGTAAGTTAAATCACGTATCTCAAAGTATTGGCCTGAATAAAAATGAAGCTTTGTGTACTTTCATGATTATATTCCGGGAGTTTCAAAATTCATTTGCGTGCTTAAAATTAATTAATGTTAATGTTTTTTTTTTTCGGTGACGTTTGGGAAATCTTCTGATAAAAAGGTACCCGACTTTCTGGGGAAGAAATAAGATTACGTGGAATTTCTAACCACTCGACAAACGACATTAAGCGAGTCGCGGTTAGCCGCTGGACATAATCGCCCAGGAACAAAATCCACGATCCTGGAGCGCCTTACAAAAGACCTATGTCCAGCAGTGGACGTCAAACGGTCGAAGGGCTGCCTTTGGGACTTGATGGGAGGCTCCGGTTTCTCCTAAAAACGCACCGGAAACACAAACATACTAAAGAAAATCTAAATTTACCCTGTCTGTTTGCAATCATTCATTTGGTAGCTTTTTGTGACAGAGCTCGTTTGGGGAAGTACCACTGCCATGTTTTTTTCCGCCTAGAGGCATTGAGTGAGCTGGGTGCCGGTCTGAAAGCGTGACTGCATAAAACTTGACTCCACCAAAACACTGTCAGTCTATTAACGTACCACCCTCAGCGAAGGCAAGGGTTTCAGAGCATGGACCCACTAGCTGCTCTTATTGATGGCTAAAACGACATTTAGTAAGGGTTAGTGATAACAGCTGATATCGACGGCTTAACGTACTCTTAGAAGCATGAGAGTTGACAGAGACACAGAGTTGAAAATTATTTTACGAGAAAAACCTAATGCCAAAGAAGTTTTGGCCAAAGCAGGGATTCGAACTCATCGCCTCATGCTCCGTAGAACATGCTATCCACTAGAACAACGAGGCAATTTGATAACAAAATGCAATTTCCTCAAACAATGTAGATACTTATTGCGGAATATAGAGATACGCCGCGGGCTTTAAACAAGCCCAACCACGTCCCATTTACCTACCATTGAGCGTCCTTTGTGTAATCCAGTTTAAGAAATTAAACAACAAACATTCCCCTGTTGCCTTACCTAACGTTTTTAACGCCTCGCCTATCAGCTTTGTTTGTGCACCGAAAAAACTTTTGAGCAGAAAATTAAGACCTTTTATACGACTTTCCAAAAAAGGAGTCGTTCAGGAATCATGCCAACCACGGCCATGTTGCCAACCACAGGAATGTTGCTTGGCGGTGCTGGCATAAAAAATGTTGTATAGTGTTTCACAGATGTGTACATACATACATATTCAAATAAAACATATATACATGTTCGTACCTAACCTTACATAATTTTTATGAAAAGAATTATGAAGGTCTAATAAGTGTTGCTTTTGTGTAAACAAAAGTATTGATAACATTTTATATTAGGTATATATTGTACACAAGCGCTCTTTAGATGACGAGTCTTATATTACAAACAAGCTCGATGTGCTGTGACAAGACACATAATAGCCGAAACCTATTCGCAATTCCATATAATACTGGGTCGGAATTTCACAAACTAGATTCTGTAGAACAGAAGTAAATACACGCTTGGAGCTCTAGAATAATAGGATTCTACGTCGACGTGACGTCCAGCGTATAACGAGTTATTTGTAAAGGACGCTGGAATATGATATCTTTACAGTCGTTTTCTGGTACGGTGCACCACTAATATAAATTACGAACTATTAAAAAATCTAATAACTATTGCATAATTTCCAGAACTCTATAATATTTTAATGTTTAATGCCATGTTAGGGCATTGAAATGATATGAGTAACTGCCTTATTACTGCCATGTAAATATTTCAAAAAAATTTAAATATTACTATTTTAATCATATTTGTCGGATGTTTATAATAACTGTTACATCAATAACATTACGTTTATTCACTAGTTGAAATATCATTACATATAAACTTAGATCTACAAGAATTTCGAATATTGCAAAAGTCATTAATTTCTATGTTAAGTTTGTGTCTAATTAAATCAGATTGATTTTATGTTATGTTTTGATTGTTTGTTCGTCCGAAATAAAAAGTAGTAATAGTAACCAGGACGCAAGTAGTGACAAACTAGTGACTAATTCTTTTGAGATGTGCTAATGAGTACTTGTTAGCTACCTACCTAATTTTTTGCACATTAGGTTGGTGGCTAACAAACAGACAAACAGATACACGTATTATTTAAAGTGTGACTAAAAAAGTAAAGATTATTTTTACAGAGTATAAAACCAAGTCAGTCCCGCTGTTTGTACATCTTTAAAAAGTACGGAACGGATTTCAATGCAGTTTTCAGAAATAGAAAGAATGATTCTAGTAGAGAAAAGCAAAGAAATTCTAATATTTCTAATGTAATGTCGTAACAAACACATTTTTGTGCGCTTACATTGCAAACGCTGGTTACGAGATATATAATAGTTACGCTCCTTACGAGATAGATTACATTAATGTTCTACAGGATTGTATTATTAGTTCCTCCAAAATCCCTCTCATTATTAACTACGTTGCACCCGTACGAAGCTGGGAAGGTTTGCTGGTATTAAACTAAATAGTAAATATAAGTATCATAGAAGCTTGACTATCCAACAATGTCTAGATATGACGAGAACAAAGTACGTCATTATGGCTTGAGGTTAAGGCGTCGTATTACGTTTCGAGACGTCTCTGCGGTTATCCTTCGCAGATCCCTAATTATCTTTATTATAATACCTACTAGCTGACCCTCTTCAGCTTCCATCGGATGGTTCTATTTCTTGGATTGACATGTGACACGGTGAAGCTGTGATATCCTCATGGTAAAGGCATTGGCCTCCCTTTCAAGGGACCGAGTTTGATTCCTGACATGCATCATTAACTTTTCGGAGTTATGTGCGTTTTAAAGTCAATCAATTAAAATATTACTTATTTTAACGGCGAAGGAAAAACATGAGGTAACCTGCGTGCCTGGGATTGCGTCATAACGTTCTCAAAGGCGTGTGCAGTCTACCAATCTAAAAATCTAAAAAATTGTTTATGATGATGATAGTAAACAATACTTCGAAGGTTCAATAGTCGTTTCTCGTTTTTCAGGTCGGGCTAAACAAATTCTTAGATTTGGAAAATTTCTGTCGTGGAATTTTCAGTTAGGAAATTAATATTGTCCACCTCCATGCCTGGGAGAGGAAAGAAAGCCGTTTCCGAAGCCGAAGAATATAATTTTCATTAGAAAATTATATTCTTAACAGTACAATCAAATTATTTGTTGTTAGCAAGTAGGTACCTACGTAATTATAACAACAATGACTGATGAACTGCACAGACTTTTCACGTTAAAATATGAAAAACGACTAAACTCACCATTTTTGTCGGGTATGCCCGACTAAGTTATTTGAAATCTTTTCTAGGTTCTTATTCATGACTTTAAATAATCTGCTTCGACCAAAATCGACGTAAGTTTAGCATGTTATATTTTTTTAAATAGGGGCAATAGATTAAGAGAAGATAATGATAATATCGGCCAGATGTTCCGAACTCTGTTTAAAATAACATAAAATTATACGAGTAAGGCCATCGATGATAGGTACGTTATTATAATATCGTTACTAGAGATAATTGTATTGAAATTCTATCACTAACCCCACGTAACTTTACATATAACTACTCATATAAATAACCTACGTTCTAGCAAACTAGTTCCGGAGTCAAATTCAAAGTGCATTTATTTCAAGAAGAAACTTGAGCAATATTGAAACGTCTGTCTTCCTGTTTTTAGTGACTCTACATTCGTTTAGGAAGACAGACCATTATTATCAACTCATTACCGGCAGACTAAGGGGTACTTACCCTATTCGTCTTCTTTGTCGTAACACTCTAGCCAGAGTGGTCGTGGTCTTCACGGTAGGACATTGTTTGTGGCAGTTGTCACTCGCCCCACGATCATTCGCCACTTCTCCTTCTCCTTATTTACTGATAGTCTAGTAAACTCATGCAAGGGACATCCCCCTGCAGATTTGATTTGATCGGGCCATCGCATGGGTGACCTACCTACCTCTAGTGTCTTCTCCTTACTCTAAACCTATTGTAAAAGCGTAGTGGCCTATTTTCAAGCAGTCTTGTCATTATTTTAAAACTTTTCTGAGAACATCGTAACCCACTACTGGTCATCATAATCAAGATAATCGTTGGACATCAACTGTTGGTGTGTCTTTCTTTTATGTAAGGATTTTCTCTCCAATTTTCACTCGTTTCAGTGGCGGTACAAAATTCACTCAATATTTTGGTATTGCTTTGAGATACTCTAGATCGATAGTTCGACTATAAAAAATCACTGTATCACAGTCCTAGAGGTCATAAACAGCCCATAACAGTCCACTGCTGGACTAAAGGCCTCTTCCAATGGGAGAGTTGGTGACCGCAGTAGATGGTAGAAGCTGCACAGTGGACGCTGCTTCCCCGTCTCCGGTATCCGTCCCTTGTTCACCCCGTACGACACCCGCTGGATGAGCAGGGTTAGTGACATCTGTATTCTGCCGTCACCACAAGGCATCTACAGTCGTAGGAATAAAGTCATAAGTATTGTTCTAAGAATTTATCGCTAAACGCATAGAGTCGTCGCTCAGGCATCTGACAACGTATTTATTATCCATTGGCGAAAAGTGCACCAGATTCCAAACATGAAATGATAAATAATAGTTGGATTTTAATTTAGTTTATTCTTTAATTGAAATTTAATTTTAATTCTAGATTTCAATTAATAACTGTTTTTTTTTTTTATTTATTTATTTTTAAATTCTGTCTTTTATAGTTATTTTGTGTTAAGCTCTTAATTTTGTATATGGGTCCCCGACCTGAAATAAAATTATTTTATTCTATTTTATTTATTTATAATTACATGTAAAAAGTCAGCGAGTAGAAAATCAATAAACTGGTAATTTTAATAACAATGCCAACTAATGGTTCCAAATTTTAGACTACCAGGCCAGATACATTTATCTTGCCGTATTTCAAAATTAGAGGAAGACACTTAAATTTTCTTTATAAATTAAATACATTACATAGCCTTATCTGGTGACAAATTTCACCAAAAGCTTTTAGCCTAAATCGGTGTGTTTATCTTTTTGAGCCCTCTAATCGCCCTTTTGACATAGTTTTCCTTCGAGGTCATGCACTAGTTTTAAAAAGATCGTATCAACGTTTATTTATTTATCAGCCTGAAGGTGACTTTCATGTGTTATTAGCATTCCCTTTTTAAGGGTGAAAAGAAAAATGAAAGTCGTAAAGTTTAAGTCGTAAATCGTTTTCAATTAACACTTTAAGGACAAAATGTTTATCAAACAGTTTTATCCATTCTCCGAATGATGGGCGCAAAAGTGTAAATAATATCCAAATAATAGACGAGGATAAACGTGGGTAGATAAGTAAACTCATATTCCTAGACAATGGATATAATTGGGGGATAAAAAAAATCTCCTGTATAAGCTATAACACTCACGCATAAGATAGAAAGAAAGTATCACGCTAGGCTAAACTGATCACAGATTATATATTATTGTACCGTTATGCCCGAAGTTAATAATCATTCTAATTTCAAATCTTTAGATGACAGATTGGATTCCGTAATCCTATCCTTATTTATAGGGAAGAAGAGGAAAGAAACAGCACTACTCAATTCGATCTGCTATCTAAAGATTTTTGATTTAATTGAGTATTCATTTTGAGCGGTTGTATAGAATTTAGCTCTTAATCATCGATAAGAGTAAAAAAGTATTTGTCAATTCGTCGTCCACTTCTACAGATTTAGCAAAATGTCAAAGAGTCACCTTTTTTATCTGTATATTATAAGTAATTCTGTGTATTATATTCATAGAAATATTCATCAGCTATCTTAGTTCCCATAACACAAGCTACGCTTACTTTGGGGCTAGGTGGCGATGTGTGTAATGTCGTGGTATATTTTTTTTTATTTTTTATAAGCACTACAGTGAAGTATACATAGTACCTACCAACCCATAAATGTAAATTATGTAAATAAAAAATATTTGTTTACACGTGTTTGGTAATTAAGCATAAGATACGATAGATTTGAGGGTCAGAAAACACATCATCCTTATAATCATATCAACCGGTTACCGGCCCTCTACAGGGCACAGGTCTCCCCCCCAATCCTCTCGCAAAGGTCCACTATGATGGCCCAGTGCGGACTTTTGGTGGACTCCACACGCTGGTTATTAGGTATTTTAATTAGAAAGTTACAGGTGCGTAGTAGGATTCGAACTCGGCTCCCTGAAAGTGAATCCGAAGTCTTAACCGCTAGGCTGTCATTTCATTTCATTTATACATAAAAAATGTAATGTTGTGTTAGAATTACAAATGCTGCCATTACAATAATCAATTATATGTGTATACAGCATTATCATTATTAGATAATATAAAAAATCGCTCAAATTATAAAAAATAAAAACGAAAATAAGTATTCAACTAACAACTATAAAAATATGTCACCGGCCCAGGAATCGAACCTAGGTTCTCGTAATCCATAGACGTACTAGAGTATACTCGCAAGGATTTTTATTATTTAGTAGGTATATAATGCTTACAATCGGATCTGCAGGTGTAAGATTATCCATTATTTACGACATACCCTGTATAATTTTACACCCTTAAATTTAATCACCGTGCTTAAATAAATCATCCTTCTAATAGATTAAAGGGGATGATTTATTTAAACGTCTCAGATTCAGAATATGACAACAGAGGTATCTTTGCGCCGTCTGACTTTCTCAAAAAGACTGTATCGATAATGCAACCTTGTTCATATCAAAAAATCCATCAACACAATGCCATCTATTTTAATTATCGGTAATAGACTCAAACTGGAATTTGAACCCAGGATCCGTGATCCGTAGTTATTTATTTATTTATCAACGAATAGCTTTATCGGGGTTTCCCCAATTCACTACCGTAGACTATTTATATTTTTTTGATGTTAAACACTATTATGTTAACTGTAACAAAAAGAAACACTTTATTGCATGCAAAACATAATAAAACAGATAACACAAATAATAAGAAAGAATAAAAATGAAAGCATGCATAGATGGCCTTAATATACATAACAAAAAATAATATATTATAATACATATAAAAACCAAAAACGTCATTCAAAGACAGTCACAGTCACAGTAGTTTTGATAACCTCCTTGGCGCAGTTATTATCTCGATGGTAGCATAAGTGGCGGTCGCGGGTTTAATCCCCGCAAGGGGTTTCGGCTAGGGGCTAGTATAGTGGCTTACTTGCCACCCTGCGACACAGACATGCCGCTAAGTAACTTACGGTTCCGGTAAGATGACACGTAGATAACGATTTAGTGCCACAAACAGGTTAGCCAGGTTAACAGGTTAGTCACATCTTCTTTTCTCCATCACTAACCAGCAGATGAGGCTTCAATCAAGGGCTATCTTTTAGTTAAATCAAAAAATATAAAAACTTCTTGCCTCTCTTGTTTGTTTCAGTGTGAGCACTGTCTAAGTATCAATCTGATATGATTAAACCGTCTGCATTTTGTAGACTGCGTAATACTCCATATGGAGCCAAAAGCTCCCTAATAATATGGTAATACGCTCCCCGATTATTTAAGCAGTGCTTTGGACAGACATAAGCTTGTAACATTCTTAGTAAATTGCCTTATAAAAAGAAATTTAGTTTTTTTTTCGTAATAACAGTTTGTGCTTAAGGAATACAAAAGATCAATTTATTGCATAGTTTGTAAGACTTTTTGCTAAAATATAAAATACATGAACGAAAAATTTAAAAAAACCCTGACTTTCAATGTAGCGTACATGAATCTACTAGTAAAGCCCTTTCGTTTGATAACGATATTGACGGAGTTGTGGAAAATATGTAACACAACACACACACAACACGCGCGCCCGAACACACACGCACACAAACACCCACATAACAAAACTGAAAATTCAATTAAAAACTAAAATCTTTTAACTGTTACTAGACGTCTGAGGCTTCGTATTCCCATACGAGTATAAGGTCCGGAGAAAAATAATAAAATTAATATTAATAATAAATATATGAAGGCTCGAATCGAAAAGTTTCCGCAGAAATAAGTATCCGTTATTTCTGCGGAAACTTTTCGATTTGCCGGGATAAAAGGTTGCTCCACTTTAAATTTCAACGGAATCAGTTTCGCTTCGAAGAATTTGTTCTTGAAAACTACTACCTACTGAAAACTGAATGTAACTAATTCGTCATGATTTACCCAAGCTGCCTCTTATTTATCGCTAAATCACCTGTCCTTGTCCGCTCTTTTATCTACATAAGCTTTAACTAAAAAATAGGTTACATCAGTTCGCTACGCTATCGCAGGAATCAGGGATGGCAAACCTGTGGAACGCGTAATGGCACATACCACATTTAAAAATTCTGATACACGAAAAAAAAAACTCCTATGTTCGTCTTCAGTATGCAAGCTACAATAGTGTCAATTGATATCACTCTCAGTTATGGGTTTGAGCTGAAAATAAATAACAAATTAACAAAATAATCTGGATTACTCTGAATGTTGTAAACTTTTAAAAAACGGCCGATTTTTAATATAATGTAGATTATTCTACGAGACATGGTCCTTTCATTAGATAAGCACATTGAGGGAGTTGTCAAAAATTCGTATAGTATATATAATGTATATAAGGGTATACGTCAAGCCCTTTCATTTGAAACTCCTATGGAATAAGTTGTGAAAAAATAAGTAATCTGCCATTTCACCAAAAAAACAAAATCTGAATTGGTTCATCTTTTATAATAGTATTTTTATAAATTTAGTGACGGCCAATCGGCGCAGCGGGTTCGATTCCCAAGTCCGGAAAATGTTGGTGTGATGAGCATGAATATTTTTCAAAGTCTGGTATTTATCTGTATTTTATAAGTATTTCTGTATATCTATACTTATAATAAATCTGTAACAGATTCAGATTTCTGTACATTAAATATATTTTGAAAATATTGACCGGGGGATGATGATTTGGTCTGTCTGTCTGTCTGTCTATCTGTCTGTCTGTCTCTCCGGGCATCACGCTAAATCAATTATAATAATTCTTTTTTATTTGAAAGTGTATACTGTCAAGTATGTATTGTCTTATTTTAATGAGGATCTCATAAATTATGTCGGAGATAAAGGACATAACTCTTCACATATAACAGCACGTCGCAAGGCATATGGGATCGAATGCATGCGTACCATCCTGGAATAGCTCATAGGCTTCTGTTTATCCCGGAAAAGCCAACAGGATAACATCGCTTTTTTTCCGCATTTGTCTTTCAAATTTCGCGCAACGGAATTTTAGATTGACGTAGTTTTTTTAGATGGGCATAGTTGAAATATTATCAAGCTTTTGAGTATGTTTGGTTGAACGGGCTAATCTCAGAAAATGCTGTTTCGATTTTGTTTTTTTTTGCATTGGTAGTATTAATTAAGGCTATAAAACATCAAGCTACAACCAATGGCTACCATCATTAATGAATAATGTTGCAAAAACTGCAAAAAATATCCTTTTTGAGAGATTCCGATGCGTGCGATGCGTGAACGGTAAACGTTTCGCCAAACGACGGAAATATGTAGTAAATATATCGGAATTGTTTCTTTAAAGTTCTATAAAATAGTCCGCGACAGCATACGACTACTTTTTGAAGTTGACTCATTCACGGACGAGGTCGCGCGGGTCTGCTAGTTATTGATAAAAATATCTATCTGTCATCTTAGTACCCATAACACAAGCTACGCTTACTTAGTCGTCATGGTCGTAGTATGGATTAATCTACGTCAACATTTCTGGCCGCATCTGTGTATCGTGCCAAATTATTGCCAAAGTTAAAAATATTATGCAATCCCACTTATAAACAAACTAAAAGTTATTTCGTGGCACATCACATGCAAATGATACTTTTTGAAAAATTGACACGTACATAGGTTTGCCACCCCTGGCATAGATAAAAGGGGTAGCCAGCTAAATGACGGTTGGAAAAATATATGTCCTAAATGTGCGATTTGAAATGGTATCACAAATGTACTCACAAACATAACGGTTCTAGCGTTATCCAAATTTATTGATTACCAGTAGTGTATACTTTGTTCTTATACCGTGTCTTCTAAACTTCTCTACTTATGAATGAAATAGTTGCAACTCGAAGAAAGGACAGGTCTACTGTTTTTTTTTCGTGTGTTACATTAGTACGGAAAGTCTTTCGGATTTAGAACAAGCCCGTTTATTATTCCAAGACCAAAGATATTTTAAAACAAAATTATATCAGAAGCCTTTTAGCACGAGGAAGTTATAAAAGAATTGCAACTTGGATCTATCTTTATGAAACGTGCAAAACTTCAAACAAAGTGGTTATAGCCCAGTGGTTTCGAAAGGCCGAATATGAATCTCAGCACGTACCTCTAAATTCCCTGAGTGATGAATGAATGAATGAATGAATACACTTTTATTGTACACCACATAAACATATAGTAAAATTATTAACAAAAATTTAACAAAAAGTATAAAATTTGGCGGCCTATCGCTACATAGCGATCTCTTCCAGGCGTTAAACACAGCTCAAGAAGAGAGGTAGGTGGTGCATTTAAATAAACATGCATATATAATATACATATGAGAAACTTACAATAAAATACTGATAATAATTAATATATACCTATATAATTAATATCAATAATACATAAATATGTAGTGATGTGCGTTTTAGGTAATTAAAATATAATCTGCTTCAACAGTAAAGAAAAATATCGTGAGAAAACCAGTATGCCTAAGAGGTCTCCATAAGGACGTGTGAAGGCCAACATTCCGCACTGGGCCTGCGTGGTGGGTTGCGGCCTTAACCCTTCTCATTGTGGGAGGAGATACGTGCCCAGTAGTGGACCGGTTATGGGTTGATATGAGAGGTTTAATTTATTTACCCATAGTAAATGTGCTCACTACCATCTTAGGCTGCATCATCACTTACCAGTTGAAATTGAACTCATGGGCTAACTTTAACTGAAATAGAAAAAAAAGTAATAGGCTTCTATTCCTCAAAATACTGAAGCCTATAAAAAAAAAACCAACTCAATAAGTGAAGTATTTCGCTCTTTATCGTGACCACAAGATACGGGATCCGCACATACAGACACACGGACGTCCAAGACAGAACTTCATTTAAACAATTTTTTAATTAGTTTGAATAATAAAAAGAGATTTAAAAATATCATGAGTTTTAAAAACAGTGTTTTTCTCAATATTTTTATTATCTTATAAAAGCAATAAAGAATAAAAAAAGTGACATTTTAAGTTGGAGAATCACTCGGTGTGCGTAAACTGACAGTAATACCCACCTCAACGCTTCGCTTATGAGGCGTGCAAAAAAAGATGTTACAGTAAAACCTATATCAGATACTGGCCCGCCCGCGCAAGCAATTCACTACCACGCGGCCCTAAGTGACCTCACCTCTGTCTAGTGTTGGCTTAACTCCTAACCGGTATTTAAAACTTTATATACATGCATTATCTGTGAACTTGGCATGAAGCCCTTGACACAGAAAGTCTAAACTATTCCGGTAAACTATACATCACTCATATAAGTATGTCGGAGTATTTCCAAGCCCACACTGCTGATTAACTCTTGAAGCATTTCGTACCTTCGGAACTTCGATCTTCAGGTACTGTCGTAACTTCGCGTAGTTTACATCCCTAATCGATGTTACACGAGCAACTTAACAGTATTCCTGTGGTCATGACTTTAACAAACTTGAGACAATTAACAAAATAATAATGCAGAAAATTCACTAATAGCTAAAATAATATTTGGCTTAGGATGCATCATCTCAATAGTAATAACCCAAATACTACTTTGCAGGCTTTAGAGGTACATTATTTACTGTGTCTGAGACTTATATGCGAAACCGAAAACCTAATTTTTTTGAGTGAACCACTGCCATAGTTTTTAATGAAAGAAATCAGATACTGTCCCTTACATCACATGCAAAATAAAAAACATGTGACAGGAGTCACTTTATTAGGTACGCATCGCGCAACAGTTCTTTACGCGTTCGGCCTTTTATCTAGAATAGGGTTGCCGTAAGTAAAAACTTAAAATGTTTCGAATTCGTTTGTACGGAAAAAAAAATATGCTTCTTTTGATTTAATATTTTTACAGGGCGATTCCTTATGAAATATACTAATGCATCCTTCAATATTATTTCGTACTTCTGTTACACGTTGTAAAAGTAAATCCGTAATCCGTATGGCGGTAGTTCTTCCCCGGACAAAATCTGTCACAAATAGCTCAGCACAAATAGTAGTTGAGACAATTAATCAGCCAGCAAATCACCAATATTTCCATAATAATTAGTGGTGATGGTATTTTGCCGGCTTGCAGACAAGCCACTTTTTATCCCGGGAAAATAAAGGATTTGTGTGAACTATAAAATTTGATGGACCATTGCCTGTAGTATTGTGATGCCTATGTCATAAAACCCCAGGAGAGTAGCCTTTTTATGCATCTTATAATGTATAAATGAAACTACAATCCACACATAAAAACCATTTAATGAATACCTGAATAACTAATATAATTTGACTAAATTAGGACTGAGCGACATCAAAGAACGATTATTAACAAACATTTGTAGTAGACCATTATGAATTGATCCACTACGATCGATCACTATCCATCCATTCTAGAGAGTACAGCGTTCAGCCATTATAAAGTTCAATTTCCCGCTTTTGTTTATTTTGGAATCCACATGTCGAGACAAATATTGGAAGGTGTATTCGTTAACCACTTTCTATCTATCTATAAAGCCAGTTAGCCGATTGGCTTTGATTTCATTATATAGAAACTTCAGCCATACAAACAGTAGCTCTCTATTTGTTCTCAGTTTTATATTTGTAGGAGCATTCGAATTCGTTATTATAAATTGAGTTATCTCACATCGGTTGTTGCTCTACACAAAGTTGAATTCACTCGTAACGTATCAAATACCTACATACACATATTATAGCACTCTATTGACTTTGTGGAAAAAGTAAATAAAATTGCCGTTTTAGAAACTGTGTCATAGATCTCATCCTGTATTTGAGGTCTACTGTAAATAAGAGTTGACGTGTTTTCTATAAGCTGCAACACAGAGCAGAGTAGGCGACCCATTAATCACAATAATGCCAAATTGTTTGTTTTTTTTTTGATATTACATTTCGTTCTTGTTCTGTTGGTGTTGTCTTGTTTTGTTTTATTGTCAAATCTGATCTGTATGAAAGTCAAACTTCCTGTAGTAGAAAAGCGTGGTGTATCAAGTGACTTGTGGTTATTGGGACATTAATTAGGCTGATAATAATGAGATAGAATTACCAAAGTCCACTCGCAATATAAAAATATGTTACGAGAACTTACCTCACACTAAAAATAGTCATATATTTATTATCCTGACAGCGACAAATATGATACAATATATTATAAGAATGTTAGTGGGACTTGAATAATGATAGCTTTGGGAGAAAGGACACTGACCTAGTTCCAAACAAATCACCCAGTTCTCTACTTGGCGACAAACCTTTACAAAATCCATATTAATACCCCTATTATTTTAGTGCGGTATATGAAATACTAGCCGCAGAAGTTTTTTTACTTCGTGGGGATTATTATGGAGATGAAAGTTTGTATAGATGTTTTATTTATGCACCTACGTTGAATGTACAAAATACTTATCGTATAAACTCAAGACGGTAGGCTAAATTTTAGCTTCCTACTTTGATTCGTTATTATTCACAATACTGTGTCCAGGTCATTATTTCGGCTTTTGGTTGGAGCGTGATTTTAAATAGCTACTGTGGAAAGTTGCCACCAAATAATACATATTTTGCATTCTAAATTCTATGTTACCAGTGGCTAGTTTAATGGTGGTGTTATTTGAGATACTATAGTCCATATTATATTATAGTCCATATCGCGTAAGTCGTTCGAAGAACTTATACCTACGTTAGTATTTTTTTTATACTTTTTTCCACTACAAGTTAGCCCTTGACTGCAATCTCGCCTAGTGATGATGCAGTCTAAGGTAGTAGGCTAACCTGTTAGGGAGTATGGTAGTCATACCCCTAATCGGTTTCTACGCGACATCGCACCGTAACACTTAATCGCTTAGCGGCACCACTTTGTCGGTAGGGTGGTAACTAACCCCGGCCAAAGCCTACCACCAGACCAGACCGGACAAAATTCTGTAATTATAAATTCACAAATTGCCCCTGTTGGGAATCGAACCCGCGACCTCCTACTTAAATTCACAGCACTCACCTTTGCGCCAGGGAGGTACTTGGGCGAAATCTGTTTCAACGGCGCACATAATATTTCATATACTGTACAATGGACTCGTGGACTGAATAATGCCCAGTCTTTTGTATACTTTGTACCCAAATCATATTACCCTTGTTATAGTTTCCGAGGGTTCTGAATATTATGCGAATAAACATCGGCGAAAATAGCTTGACCGCACGATATAAGTCTGAGAGTCCAACAAAAAAATCGGAATGGAATATGCTAAAATTTGATAGTCAATAGTGTTATTGATAAACCCTAATTGAATTTTACCCGAACGGCTAACCTTTCAGGACTTATTTAGCCTGTTCACAATTTATTTAAAAAATACTGAAAACAAAAAAATTGAGATTTGGAGACCGTGTTCCACTGACTTTCGGAGTTATGTGCTTTTGTAATTTAAGCTATTTTAATATTGGCAAGCAATTAAAATATATGATAATTAATAAAAAAAAGCTTGGATGTGTATTATTGCTCCAACCAGGTTGCTCTTCTAATAATTTTAAATGACATGGTGATAACAAAAATAACACCCCTCTAAGTTTGCTGTGGTATTCTTCTTAGACCAGGACGCGTTTGGAACCCTCGTAGCTCACAAATATGATACAATATAATATTTTTAAGTATTTGTATACTTAAAAATTACTAGTTTTAAGTATACAAATATGGTTATCGCCATCATCTCACTACTGTGTAATTCTCATGTAATGTACGCATCAAAAGTGCGACCTAGTTGAATATAGATATTTTTGACTTTGACTTTGACTATCTCTAACTAACTTGCTTTAAAACATGTGCGGGAAAACATCATGCATGCATAAACAGTAGATAAGTCTGATATTATTACTATAATTTGTTATTAGCCTCAGGTAGGTAAAAGTTACTCTCTCGTGGCTGTTATACTATAATGTTAATCAAAGTTCACTTAACCAAAACTATTATGGCAAATAAACCGCTCGAATATCTATTGAAAATGTTATCTAAATATAATCATGATTTAGATACAAACCAATATTAGAGGGGTGGGTATAAAATTCTGATATATTGTTTCATAGCTTAAAGCTAAAAATCCATTAATTTTTTTTGATACTTAGTAGTAGAAAAAAAATGTTGCAATCTGGCGGTCTATTTTTATATTGTTTCCCTCCAACATTAACGGATTATCACTTGTTAAGTTCAACTATTAAATGTTAATAGATACAGCTTTTTCATACTTATAATACATCTCTTTAAAATTTGAAAACCCCACCTTTAAATATAATGTACATTATTCTACTAGTCGAGCACTTTCATTTGATACCCAAATTGAGTTGTAAAATGAGAAGTGATTTGCCATTGCTGGTGAAAAAAAAAGTGATGTACAAAAAAAGTGTTGCCTTCTTCGATTGAAATTTGTAATAGCGTACAGCATTCTGATAGTCAAGCCCTTTCATTTGATATCCATACTAAGATATAAAGTTGTAAAAAATATGAAATTGACCATTATGTGTCAGCGGCCATCTTGGACAATTTTTTATCAACTATAGCTAAAAACACTCCCAACTAATTCACCTTCATTTCATTCATGCATGCCTTTTCAAATTATCTTTCGCAATAAGTTAATCATGAATAAGTAATTTAAAAGAGTATCCCAAATAAGCGACGTTTTGTCAAACTTATGTATTTAAATTTAGTTTCTTCAAACGTACCTGTCCAGTAAAAATCCACGCCCACTTACTTAACTTTGCTTGTATAATTAGTTTATCACAGTTTCACTTTGTGTGTGTGTGTTAATTTATGTTACTTAAATTTTAGTAAATATTTTGTGATTAATTTATAGAAATAATATGTCCATTTTCTATAATCCGTTATCTATAGATTTATAACGTAGCAACGTTGTTTTTGTCATAAAATATCCATAAAATTTTTAACAAATACAAACATTGCTTAGCATCTTATCAACAGACTACAGATAGTATGAATATAGAAAACCGATGATAGCCAAAAGTGGTTGGTCTATGTGAAATGAGCCTTTTACTCGTAAAGCGACGCGTGCGGCGGCGTTCGGCGATCTCACACGGAGCTTAACCGATAAGCCAATTAAAGGTATAAAAATAAAGCCGGACACAAATAAACGTGACGATCCCCACACGTGCAGCCCAGCGGCCATCGTGACTAGGGTTACCAGTTTAAAAAAATTAAAAGTCCGGAAAAAAAAGATGAATTTCATTGAAAATTCATGAGATTATTTACTTTTTTTGAATTTTTTCTAAACATATTCGAAAATTTTAAAAACTCGTAATGGTATTATTTTAATACACTGCGAAACACACTCACGCGTTGCACATCGCACTCAAAGCGAGCTATACTTTTAATTCATTATAATTCGAAAGTTTAACGCAGGCATGTTTTATAAATACTAAAAGCAAAAAACTTACTTGAAAAATTATCTTCACATATTAAGTAGGTTTGATAAAACTAATTCAGGACATAATTAGGCTGAATAATTATTGATTTTTATTGTGTAATTATTAGCAAAGGAAGATTATTAAATTAAAAAGATAATCCTGAAATCTCCCAACATATCCTGGTAACCCTAATCATAACTGCATCGGTAGTTGTGATACTTCGGAATGGTCGTAAAATTATCGACTGACTTGCATAATAAGTGGTGATGATTGTCGTAAAAATACAAGTATCCTAACATTGCGGTAGGTACTTTTTAATTTGAGGGTAGCGTATAAATAATAATTTCATTATTTGTAAGTATCACGAGTACTGAGTACACTCTCCAAAGTATACGTACTGTGTAAGTAAGTAACTATTCGATCTCATTCCCTCTTCACTATTCTACCATCCCACTGCAAGACACCGGGCGGGTTTTCATCGCTATGTAGTCAATATCCCAAAAACTCGTAAGAAGCGATTTGTATCTTCTTTTGTTATACGTATGGCTGGGGTATTGATTGCCCTTACGAGTTCTGTGTTTCCTAATACTTACAACCTGTGTATCTTTAATACCAGAGTGAATAGGCATCTTCTAGGTCAGCGCGTCCCATCTTGTACCACGTCTACACTTTTCATTACGTGAGATTGTGGTCAATTAACGTTAAAAAAATATTTAAAAGTAATAAAAATAAACAGATGTACCTACTTAACAATGGTCAAGATTATGCTCGTCTTTATAGACTTCAGTGATTTAAATTCGAAATTCAATTATTTGAAGGAGGTATCATCAAAGATACATATAATATCGGTTAGATTGCACAGTACTTGCACTTTCGAGAATACCAAATTTTCACAATTTCATTTCATCTTGTGTGATGAAAGTAAAGCGGAGAGCTTTTAAGCAACTTTGTTAGAAATTCATCAATTCTTAAGTAACCGCGACTTAAAAAATTCACACCACAAGACACATTGTTTCAACTTCTGAACTACACTCCTTCAAAGGATTTCTATAGCAACTTTTCGCAGACGATTCACGGATAATGTTATCCATTCTTGTTTTCTTATCTAACAAAGTTTAAGTAACAATTATAATAAAATAGAAAAAACACATCGCAATTTTTGAACACTTAATCTTACTCCCGTATGCACAAGTATTTATCGTATAAAAATGTTAGATTAGCTATTTTTAAACTAGAGGTTATAAAGTATTGATTTATTGTGTCGTAATATAAATTATTCACAATTTCCTAGTCTTGGTGATCAAAAAGCATGCAGTAGTAGGCAAGGTTACTACATCAGATTGTCTTGATAATAAACTAACTCTTTTTTGCAAGCATTCATATTTAAGGCCTAAAAATTTTGATTTGTTAATTACATTAATTAAGACAGAGCACGTGGATTAAATATATATAAACTTGGCCTCCCGAAAGTGAAGTCGAAGTCCTACCTACTGGGCTATCACCACTTTGTATTATATATATATATATTTTATATATACATTTAAATATAAGATAATGTAAGAGACTATATATATAAAGCGCTTATCTCTGAATCTATCAGTACGATTCTAGAAATTATTTTTGTATTGAATAACCCGTTTATTAGGAAAAGGTTTTTTTCGTTTTACTTTTTTAATTCAGCTCTGCTAGTTCACAAATAATTCGGCTTCACCTTCGCATACTTTACCCCTACACTAATATGCACTAAATGTTTTTAATCCAGTGTTATCTGGGTCATGAGCAAAGCAACTTACATTATATATCTCACCTAGTGTAGCGGAGGCTAATCATCATCATCATCATCATCGTCATCATCAATATTAACAACCCAATACCGGCCCACAGCTGGGCGCGAGTCTTCTTTAAAGAAGAGAAGTGTTTAGACCGTGAGAAGTGTTCGACCACGCTGGCCAAGCGGGGATTGGCAGACTTAAATAAATAAATGAATATACTACGACAATACACACATCGCTATCTAGCCCCAAAGAAAATGTAGCTTTTGTTATATACATTAATACTTATAGCAATTATTATTCATGTAGATTATAATAATATTATAAAATTATAATATAATAAACTTGTCACATATTTTTACTTCTGTAGACTTAGCCTGAGCAGACCTAAATATCTCTAATATCTAACTAAATACTTACGAGAATAGAACAATATAGTAATATAAAATAATTGTTTTATAAATATAAACTAAAATAAACTATTTAAAACTAAATAAAATCTAAAACGTCCTCGAAACCACCGCAGCGAGGCACAGTTAAAAAATAAAAAATAATAGAGCCATATTATTTGTGACATTATTTGTGATTGATATAGGCTATATAAAAACCTGAAAACTGAAAAGACCTTTTCGTGTTAGTCGGATTTGCAAAGTAACTCGGAGAAAAAAGGGTCGAATGAAAACTTTTCTTTCGAACGCTGCCTTAACGATTAGAGATATATGATTCAGTTCTTGAGCTTGATAATGCCTACAAACAAATCTGTGACAGAATATTTATAACTTTTATATTTTGTGTTAAAGGTATATAAGCGTTTTCATACATAAGTGTAAAATTGCTTCGCATCGTCCACTGCATTCTTTCAGTGAAATTAAATTAAAAGCATTCCAGAGTATTTTAAAACAAAGAAATCCAGGTGCCAAGTAGAAACAATAACAACTTGTAGTGTGTGTGAAAATATTTTTATCACCTTCCACAGTGCTCGAACAATGTCGCTACAAATGTTAACAACATTTTGAAAATACTTGTGGAAAAAACAAGTGAATTACTAGTCTACTGTTACTGTATTCAATGCTTCAGACTTGCAAGCATCATCTTTTTTCCTCAACTAGAGTTAACTCTAGACTACAATCTCACCTGTCTGTAAGTTGTAAGGGGTATCGCAGTTATATTAATTCTACCCCTATATTGTTTATACGCTACATCTCTATGCAATATTTTGATATGATTTGTGATGTGCATTACAGCCATGCGTTGTACTTTTAAAAATTTTCTTTTTTCGCTACGCCCTGACGGGGCCTCATGACTATTTGTTGTATAGATTCGGATCAACTGCTACAAAAATCTTGATCGAAATTTAGCACAGATTACAAAATTCGAATAAAAAAAAACATTTATTTTAAGTAGGCCGAGATATATGCACTTTTGAAACGTCAAATCAGTGTGTTTGCTGTGACTTTACCACCAGTTGGGAAAGTTGAATCTACCGAGAAGAGCCGATACAAAACTCAGCTGTTGTTTATCAGCTGTTGCTCTTTTTCAACATCGCATAATTCAACAATATTTTTTCCATTTTTAGGGAGATGAGCGCAGAGCTGAATGCTTCCAAGCAACTTTGTCACTATGAAATTTATAATAATTGTATGTACATTGTAATTTGTAAGGTCGCTTGTTTTAAATTACGCTTTTGTAGGTCCAGAATTGTTTTAACTTACGCTTTTGTAGGTCCAGAATTTCCTTCTTAATCATGTACATTTAAATTCAAATATTCTTTATGTAGGGCTATCACAGGCACTTATGAAGCGTTTATACATAAATGTTTACATAATTGTGAGGTAATGGTGATAACCACGTTCGCTAACTTAAACCCCGAGGGTTCCAAACGCGTCCTGTTCTCAGAAGAGCCCACAACAAACTTAGCCGGGTAATTGTTTTTTTTGTTATCGACAACTCACAGTCAATTAATATTTAGCTATGAAGTAAGAGCAATTTACTCCCAAGCTTTTTTAAGCGTTTAATAACAAAAATATTTTTTTCTAACCTTACGTTTTATATAAACTTTGAACTTTGTTGATATATCAAATAGAATAAAAAAAGTAATAAAAGCGAATAAGGAAATGCTTACAAAAACAAATGTTTAGATTTATGGTCCTTGTTAGATCCATAAAGGTTATATCAAAGTAGACGTTACGAAAAAACAAAGGACTTCTCATCTTTTCACCCGCACCTTTTCACGTAACCTGGATTCGATGACCCGGATAAAATTGGATAGCCTTAGGGTCTAGGTTAGAGTTATATTTGATGGGAGCAAATCTTTTTATAGCATTTATTTTTATTCATACTTTGAAAACGAATTGGATAAATTTATTAACATAACAATTATTCATTGTAAAGTCAACATCTCCTGAGAATGCTTCAGTGACGGAGCGAACATTATACATTACATTGCCGAAGATCTGTTTGTGTGGAGTATAAAGATTGAAGAGGTTATAAATTACGCCATACAGATTCTCCTCGCTTTTCGTGGAGTATAGCAAATTGAGCTTAATTTTCATAACTTTATAAATATAAACGAATAATGTGTTTCATACATTAGTCCAAGTTTAAAATGAGTCAAAAGTCTTCCGGATCTTCAGGATCATCGTAGCTGCTAATCGATATGCACAGAGATCTATTTTAAAAGTGATAACTAAAAAGCCATATAGATACCCCACAATAGATTTATATAAATATCTTTCGGTTCGTCAACTCTTCCTATCGCAAGTTATAAAACGAAAACACTCTCACCTTTGATAAAAATAAAGTAAACAGAAGATTAGACATGCTTAGAACAGAAAGGAAAAGAAGTAAACTGTCAGGAACTACATTCTACATCCTCAGCTCTAGACTTTATAAAAAAATACATGAAACCATTAACATATATCCACTAAATGGAAATAAATGTAAAAATCGTGTCAAAGGGTGGTTGCTCACACAAACATATGCAGAAGCTGAAAAGTTGCTTGAAGTTTTATCTTCGTTCGATAATATACACACACACACTCACACACACATCCACACACAACCACAACCTAGTACAAATATGATTAACAGCGTTACCTGCGAATTCATATCTTTAATTTTTTTCTTTTTCCTTTTAAACGAGCCATATTTATAAGGAGAGCACTGTTGCCTATAACACAGGTTTATACCTAGCTTAGGGACAGTTGGTTTCTGTATATCCGTGTAAATTAAAACATTAATATAAGTTATACCTATTGTGCAGATGTAATGTACCTATGTTTTATTAAACAATAAACAAATATTATTATTATTATTATTATATAGCCTGCTTCACTTAATGCCTCCATATCGTCTGATTCTCTGCCGTACAATAAGCTGAAATGGGACAGTTTGAATGATTCCTTCATCTGGTCCGTGCAACGTTTTATTAGTCATCTTAACCATCAGCCTAATTATTGATCCCTATAACCTACTAACTACTAGACACACAAGCCCTCTGCCATAGAATAAAAATTGGCGATATTAAAAAAGCGGTAGCCTGTATGGTACATATTTGAAACTTAATCATCATCATCATCATTAATATCATCACATGTACCAATTGTCGTCCACTGTTAAATATAAGTTTCTTTAAGGGAGTTCTAAAATCCAAGACTATTTCCTGTCTAGTATGTAGCAAAATATCTATGTATTTTATGTGTAGGTTTATATAGTAATATGTATTTATGTTTATATATTGTGTATGTATACTATATATATGTAGTATTAGTATGTAATTTTTATAATTAGCACAATTTAAGTATTGCACTATCCCGTTTTCTCTAACATGTTTCTTCAACCAAAGGTTGTCTGGAGGAGATCGCTTCAAGCGATAAGACCGCCTATGTGCATATCTATATTTGTATGTGCAATAAAGACTTTTTCTTCTTCTTCTAAATTCCTGGGTCAATGTGTTATTTAGACTGGCGACTCGTTGAGCTATGTAAGTCATTCCAATTCTGGTGTTGTTTAAAATTCGGAAAACGTACCTATGTTATGGGATCAGTGTATTGTCACTTTTTGGGGAATTCGCATAACTATATAAATACTTTCTAGCTTTTACTCCGTTCTGAAATTGATAAATATAAAAAAAACTAAATTTTCATCTTTATAAAATAAAGTAAAGAATTCGCATGGTTAAAAAACCGTCACGTTTCGTCCTTCCATAACCATACTGCATAATGACGATTTATTAATATGAAGATTGAAAATAAACCATCATTCGATAACTTTTTACATTTAGATTTTTAAGGAACTACAAAGGAATGGTCTCAAGTTTTTGAGAGAGTAACCTTTTGTAATATACTTATTTGAATTGAACAGTTGAATATTGTAACTTGACAATACCATCTGGTAGTTCCATTGATTTGAGATTTGCAAACTCATGTTTTATTCCACCCTTTAACGTTTGCATGAAACCAATTCGTAATATGCGACGCGCGTAAAACCGCGTAGACGTAATACGTCAAGTCAAAGAATTTTCTCGTATCATTTATGAGACTTTAGGCGCCGCGATCAGTACCTTCACATACTCTTATTTTTTTATTGATTGTATTATGATATTTGTTTTGGCTTAGATTTAAAAAGTAATCAAAATATTGAAACGTTGATAGCCCAGTGGTTGGGACTTCCGCTGGACTTTCGGAGGGCCGAGTTTGAACCCCAGCGTGCACCTCTAACTTTACTAAGTTATGACGGTTTTTAGCAATTTAGAACGTCCGACTGTCTAAATTGCTTGGGACCCTGCTTTCTGAGGGCAACGCCGTGGGTTCTATTACCACAACTGGAAAATGAGTGTGTGATGAAAATGAATATTTTTTCGAGGTTTTTATCGATACATTATAAGTATTTATGATTATTATTCACAAACATATTCATCACAGTACCCATAATACAAGCTACGATCTTTATGTGTTAATTGTTATACCTAATATGTTTATTTATTAATTTAAAAAAAAAAACAAACACAATAGAATGAGATTTCATGTAGATGTGATTTCATTACTTTCTTAAAAGTTTGAAATTAAACTGTACACTAAAAGCAACAAAAAGATTGTTTACATTACAACACAAGTATAAAACAATAGACTTTACTATATCCGGAACGCTGAACCAACTGTCGATTCATACGAACAAACAAACATGTTTAGTAATAATACTCCTCCCTGCCGCATAGTCGGGTAAAAAGGGGAACGCGTCGATTTATTATATATACAACATCGTAAACAGTCGTGAGTTTATTATGTTTTAATGTAATGTATTTGTACAAGTTGGCAAAGACTAAAGAAAAGATAGATATAGTTCTCGTCAACCTCATGGTTACCGAGTTGCTGCTGGGTAGATTCTGTTTTCATAAAAGTAGAACCACACCTTCCAACCTTATCTCTACAATGAAGGCTTTCTTCCTCACTGTTACCTTCAGTTGTAAACTGCTGTCAACATGATCCTAACAAAATATGACCCAGGCACCTTATTCAGTAACTTTTTTGATATAGGCTAACATAAGGTATAGCTACCAGTCATCATCATCACATCAACCCATTACAGTCCCACTACAGAGCACGGGTATCCTCCTCCTACAATGCGAAGGAGTTAAGGTCATATTCCACCAGGGTGGACTGGTTGACTCCACACACCTTTCAGAACATTATGTAGAACTCTCAGGCATGCAGGTTTCCTCTCAATGTTTTCCTTCACCGTTGGAGCAAGTTATGTTTAAATAATTAAAAACGCACATAACTAAGAAAAGGTGCGAGCTGGGACTCGAACTCGGCCCCCCGAAAGTGAATTCGAGCTCCCAACCAATGCGCTGTCACCGCACCGCCTTCCGCGTGCTTCCTTGGCACCGCTTAAGCTAAGTAAGCTTAATATGACTAAATAACTGTTTCAGTCGATTGTTGCTTTTTGCATGATCATTGGTTTGACCTGACCGTAAAGTTAGTATGTAATCTCTATAACATTAGAGAGATCGCTTCAGCGAAAAGACCGCCTTTGCACACCTAAACTGTATTTTATTTTATCTATTATGTCTGTTTTTGTATTTTGTTTTTGTGTGTGCATTAAAGAATTTAATAATAATATTAAATAATCAGTTTGCTATTTAGTCAGTCACAATATCTATCAATTTCCGTTAGTCAAAGCTCGAAACCTAATGTCGTTTACCGCCATATTCCTTATTTCAGTCCCGAGTTGTGACGTGATATTATGAGCTTTCATAAAGTAGGTTAGGTACATAATTCGGAGACGGTTTGTTTACAAAAATTTCATTCTCAACGCGTTCTGTTTACATTTTCGAGGATGTTTTGGTTTATTTGTACATTTAATAATAATAACGACGTTACGTAATGTTTCTTATTATACAAGCTAATGCCCGTCACTTCGTATCTCACAGAAAGATGTAATCATTAACATATCAGGCACCAACACACTTGCATACCAGTTTGGCAAGAAATAATTTTGTTTAATGTTTGCATAATTTTAATTAAAAAAAAAACACCTCATTATGAGGAAGGGTCTTAAGGTATAGATAGAAGACAGCCATCCCCGCTCTTCATATTCTGCGTCATTATGCGATTACTGATAATAACCTGAAAAGATTGCTTTACGTACTCTCCTAGGCACGGAACAACGTCAATTTATTCAGTCTGAATTTTTTTCATTGTAACTTAGAACCATAGGTACAAATCAAACTTAATATTAAATTTTAAATGTTACCGCCTTCTCTCAAACATTTTAGACCGTTGAACAGGTTAGCCCACTGCCATCTACTATCGAAGACATAAAAATTGCCACACAAATTGACATATAGGTCAGCCTATAATATGTGAAGAGTTCCCTCGATTTCTCCAGGATCCCACTAAATGTCTTAATCTCATAACTATTTTGACCACCTAGCAGTACAGTTTCAAACAAAAGAAGAATTTGTGAAAATCATTTCTCTTCCCCCTTTTTTAGAGGTCGGTTAAAAGAGCTGAACAGTGTATATTGATAATAATTATTGTATGAATGAAAACGATTCTTGTGACTTGATGAGCTTCTGTATCTACCTTTCAATTAATAATGTACATAAACTGGGATAGTGAATACGTAATCACTTAGTCCGAATATCGTTAAAATGAGTTCGGGTATGGGTGTAAATGCTAATCCAATTATTTTAGTGTATATTAATTCAATTAGCCACCAATATTCGTTTAATTTGATAAGGCAGGCGCTCGTCTAATTGTAGAATAGAATAGAATAGATAGGTAGTTAATACTAAGTATTGTAGGACTTCGACTTCACTTTCGGGGGGCATAAAATTACAAAATTATGCATTAATGGGCAAATAGTATAAAAATTGGTACTTTTTATAATATGTACGTAACATAAAAAGCCTAATATGTTCAGAAGCTTGTATAGTTGAACCAGCTGTGTACATTGGCTTGTTATGAGCATATTTAGGACGAATACGTGGGCTTAACTTAACGTACGGACCTGCACGGTGCACACCCTACGAGTACCTCTGACAAAGGTGCACCTTTACACCCCAAACAAGTTGGCCTAAAAATTTTGTTTGTAGCAGTTGCTCAATAGCATGCATAGCAATATTTAGCATGCTATAAAATAAGCTTGCTTTTAAATCAATAAACCTTTGCAAGCATGCTTTTGAGCACGGTATCTAACTAAACAGTATAATATTATTATTACCGCGTAAGGAAATTGTCCTTGAGATGCAAACTGCCCATGCCCCAGTGTTCGAATCCCAGCACGCAACTTTCACTTTTATATGCTACTAGCGTACCCAGCCCTCTTCGCCGGGCTAGATTTTGCTTAATTTTATTTAAACAATAAACTTACATCGTTAAATTTTTAATTTAAGTCTCATAATATATTAAATCAGTTATTTCTCTCCGTATTCATTCTCTTCTATTATCTGCTCGAGCGGGTGAACATCGTTATCTACACCCATGTGCACCCAACAATAGAATATCATCGTAGTAAATAAAAGCTGTATTTGAAAGTTTGACAGTTCAAAAATAGGAGTGCTCCGATCGTCACCAAACTTTACAGGATTACTCGCCAGGTCAATCCGGAGATTCCCTGAAAGTTTCATTGAAATCGGTCCAGCCGTTTCGAAGCCTATACGGAACATACCCACACACTTTCTCTTTTATATATATATATTAGATAGATAGATGAGCATTTTAAGCAATTAAATTAACACTTGCTTTAACGGTGAAGGAAACATCGTGAGAAAACCTGCATGCCTGAATGTTCTCATCTCAAAGGCGAGTGCAGGCCTCCAACCCGCACTGGACCAGCGTCAAGGTATGCGACCTTGACCCCTTATCATTGTCGGAGGAGACCCGTGCCCTGTAGGTAATGGGTTAATATGATATTTTTGTTGATGATGAGGTAGTTAATTATTTTATTACCATGTCAGAGGAAACGTTGCTTTTGACTTTAAAGTGGCAGGAAAAACAGATGCTGGGGGAACGTGTTAATTTAATTGCACATCGTTGCGTGCCTCTTAATAAATTTGCAAGTTTCATGTCGTCGACTCATTTAATAATTACGGTCGTATGGTATAATTTAATCAATTAGTATCAAGTTTTTCAATTTTTTTAAACAGCTAACCAATTTGCTTTGTAGCAGTTCGCCGGGTCTATGCACTGAAACCGTCTCTCATATGAGAGACGAAGCCTGTACCTCGCAGTGGAACATTAATAGGTTGCGGATGTCATGATGTCAGCTTCCGTATGCGTAAACAAAGCCAGCGTAACATAGACCTCGCAGATCTATGATGGAGATTGGTGTCTTTATACTGATGTTTCATGGATTGGAAGGCCAATTGGCGCAGTGGGCACTAACCCTGCTTTTGGAGTCCAAAGCCGTGGGTTCGATTCCCACAACTGGAAAATGTTCGGGTGATGAACATTAATGTTTTTCAGTGTCTCGGTGTTTATTTATATATTTATAATTATTGTTAAAAAAACAATATTCATCAGTCATATTAGTACACATAAAACAAGCTAGGCTTACTGTGGGGCTAGATTGCGATGTGTTTATAGTCGTAGTATATTTATTTATTTACTTCCTTGGAGGGAGCTTATACAAGTATAAACGTTTGATGATAACAACAAAAATTGGCTTGTTATATTGGCACTAAACAAGCTATGCAAACAAAGCCTACTCTTCACTCTATTATATTCCTAATCTATTGGCATCTAAATTGGCGTCCCGGGACGTTTATTGTCTATCAATGTAAACAATGTTTGTTGACTATAATGTTATTTGGGATAGACAAATTCGCTCAAAACACACAGTTGAAAGGGAACGGTATACACAAAAGGAGGGGATCCTTTAGACTTCGGCCCAAACCTACTTCAAGCCAAATACCTGACCTGATTTTTTAAATCTTGTTTTTGTATAATTTTCATACATTTTTATTAAGCTTATAAAAAATAACTAAACCGAGAGGATTTGAACCTGCGACTCTCTGGCAATCGCGGCCTAAGACTCCGTAATTTTTGTATGCATTTTAAACATTTATAAAATAGTTTTCTTTATTCAAGCAATTATGCAATATCACGTGCTTTAGCAGTGAAGGAAAACGCCGTGAGAAAACCTGGGTGTTTTCATAACGTTCTCAAAGGCGTATGATTACCATTCCAACCTTGGCCAGCGTGGTGTAGTACAACCTAAATCCTTTTCATTCTGAGAGGAGACCAGTTCCCTTAAGTGGGCCTGTAATGGTTTGATAATGATTATGACCTGACTGACTTATTCCCGAAGTGAGGAATCAATCTGATCCAAAATCTTGAAATCGAAGATTATTTAATGCTATCCTTTTCCTATTGTTCGCTGTCGATAAGGATGGGTATATAAAGATCAAATTAAGAATTTGGGTAAAATATTATAGAGACAAAGCTTTTGGGTCAAGGTCATTTTATACTTGAATTCTATCATAACTTAGCTCAGAACGACTTAAGGTATTTTTAATATTCCTTACTGATATTGTAAATGTAAATGTTTGTTTGTTTGCTTAGTTCGAAAATAGTGATAAAGTTCAAATAATGCGCGAGAGCCTCATGTTTTCATGATGTTACTTATATTTTTAGTATAAGAAGTACGATGGAGTTATTTTGCATTCTTAATTCAAAATAATGTCTACATATGTCTTACGAAGATACTGCTTAGTGTTAACAGCATTTGTGGTGTTCCGTACGTAAAATGTAATTTATGTGGGTATTTATTGTTCCTTGCTAACATTTCGCATTTCCCCGGAATTTAACCAAGATACGCTTCAGTAATCAGATTGGACGTCCGCTTATCCTCTGGAGAAATAAAGGTCTAATGCGGAGGTTTCGTTCACAAGCTCATAAGTTCACTCCATTATCCAATAAGTTTACGCTTTTATCTGCCAAAAAAAGTGGTCATAGCCCAGTGGTTGGGACCAGATTGGTTAAGGTTTTTTCAAAAAATCCGCAGGTTTGTTTTCACGGGATTAAAAGTATCACATGCCTAAAATGCAAGCTATCTCTTGCTGCTAAGCTGTAGTACAAAGACAACAAATTAAAAGTCATGGTATCTCAGTGCCAAAGTTTATTTATTTATTAAGACCACTAACAACATGCATATTACACGTTTACTAATAAAGCACACACACAAAAACATGGACTGATATGCACGTCAATTACAAGTGCACCTAGGATTTACATAGCGTCATGTAAGCTTAAGTTTTGACAAAAAATTCAACTCATCGATAAGTGTTCGGTGAGTTTTCCCTAAAAGCTGTGGGTGAGCAATGGAATATATCGATGCCAAGTATCTTTTTGGATAACTCGTTGTATTTCGCACATATACGTTTAATAGGTGCTTGTTTACGGAAGGGACTTCGTAAACGGAATATGAAAAAAAATTGTATGTTTGCAACTTCTGGTGTACCGGTGCGCGACAGTCAAAGTTATAATGATTGAGAAGGTTGTTACATTCAATTTTGTTTTGTAATAAGTTTGTTGAGATCATTGCAGTGGTTAAGCAGAACATAGAAACACGTTTATAATTTTTTATAGTATGGATATTTTAAATAGAAACGTGGGTAGATCGAGATCCACTTATTATTTTTTTGTTTACTAAAATATATTTTATTTTTTTAATTGTTATCTCTATCTCTCTTTCATATCTCTCAACCAGATATCATTGCTTGAGTAACAATAAAAAACTAAATAATAAAGTAAAATTAGTTCAAATAGAGTTTTAAGTAAAGTTGACCATCTTTTTTTTTTTTGTTTATTATTGCAAATTTAATAAACGTGACGCAGGTCGCAGGTCAACATTTCGGCATAAAAGGGTGTGTCCATCAGGCAACTGGTTCTATTTTAAGGCCGGTTTTATTAACTCGTTTATAAATCCCTACGGGAAAGGATTTTCGTCGGCTATTCAATCGCAAAATTTTGTAAAACTAATTAAATTATGTTGTAGGCAACATAATTTGCTTCGTTAAGATTATTAATGATAATTTTGGAAAGCAAGCCAGAGCTAAAATGTATGTACGGTAAAAGTGCTAAGCTTGTAAATAAATATTTGCCAACACGTATAGTATATTCATTTAATTAATATATTAAAGTGATTTTGTATCAAAACATTCGTGATGGAATTTATACACAATCCCAATTTGGCTTGTATATAAGATTATTTTAAACCTCTGTACTTTATGCCACTACTGACCCTTCATAACACTACTTGTAACTATTTACTGCGATACAATTTATACCAGTAAATAGTCCGAGTCTACATTATTAATTATCTTTACCTACTTCCACGCAAGTACGTAAATTTTTAATTTTTTTTTGGTAATATAACTCATTATCATCATTATTGATGGCCGAGTGGGCAGCGACTGTGCTTTCTGAGTCCAAGGCTGTGGGTTCGATTCCCGCAACTGGATTTTTTTTGTGTGATGAACATGAATGTTTTTCAGTGTCTGGGTGTTTATCTATATATAAGTATTTATGTAACGCAAGTGTTCATAAAAATATTCAACAGTCATATTACTACCTATAACACAAGCTACGCTTACTTTGGGGCTAGATGGCGATGTGTGCATTGTCGTAGTATATTTATTTATTTATTTATTTATCCTCAATTGACATAACAAACAAATGACCCACATATCACCTGTTTATAATATGTAAAACATCGTGAGGAAACTTGAGAATTCTTCATAATGTTCTCAAAGGTGTGTTAAGTCCACCAATACGCACTGGGTCAGCGTGGTGGACTACGGCCATAACCCCTTCGCATCGTGGAAGGAGACCCGTGCCCTGTAGTGGACCGGTAATAATAATAATAATAATAAAGTTTTTTATTAGAGCCATATAAACCCATATATCAGCTTTTATTTACAAAGAAATCTATAATTAAATGTATATGTAGCGGTCTCCACATTACAGAACTAGATGGCGCTACAAAAATCCTGCATCGTGTGGATGTGTCAAGTGTTCACGAAGAATGCCTATATATACAACTTCCAAAAATGAATGTTCGGACCTCGGTCCCCGAGCACCCCGCTCGGAGGATGATCTTCCGAGCTGGTGATCGTTTAAACTCACAACTAACTGGTAACATAGGTTCTTAGTTTATTTTTTGTTACAGTCTCAATAAACAGACAGCCAATAATCTGAAATAGGACTCGGCATACCCTCACAGACGATCCTAAGTATTCTATTGTTAGAGTTCCTAATCCTTTTCCGAAAGGATGCTACACGATTTCTAACAATACAATAAAAGTCAGGCACTCCCGATTCGGCGAACATTGTCGAAGCGCTGCAATACCGCGGTAAGCCCATGAGTATTCGGCAAGCATCGTTGTATTGGACTCTTATGGTAGAAAATGACTTTTTGAAAAAATTTAGGTTTTTATGATGATGATGATTATTGTTAGTGATAATAATGGGCCCCAATAGAGATGACAAAGCGGGGTCTCCGAGCCCGGCGTCGTACACCACCAGCTTCTCATTTCCTTGTGTAGTAGTACAACAAGTACAGTACGAGTTGTAGTATTGGGCCGTTGGTATAAACAGGTGATATGTGGGTCATCTGTTTGTTCCGTCAATTATTACTCGGTGAGGATAAATAAACAAATAAATATACGAGGAAGGCAATGGTAAAAATTTAAAAAACATTATTTTAGAAAATTTACGTTTTGAAACGTAACAACGTAGAAGCAAATTACTCGCGGGCTGTTAAGGTGCCTTTATGCTAATTTTATTACACACGCTCGCGCTTGCAAGGGAAACAATGTTGATCGGATTTAGGGAGATAAAGGTTTAAGCGTCGACCCATTTGTCTATTTGTTTGTTGTCTCAACAAATGGATTTTACAGAGCCCCTTGTTTACAGCACGAGGTTAACAAGTTTCTCGAAATATATGTTAATTAACAAACATATTTTTTCATGAAAATATGTGTAAAACATCTGAAGCATTTGAAGTATAAACAGGATAGCCCAGTGGGTAGGAGCTCGACTTCACTTTCGGGGGTCCGAGTTCGAATCTAAACCTTTAATATTTCTAAGTTATGAGCGTTTTAAGTAATTAAAATATCACTTGCTTCAACGGTGAAGAAAAACATCGTGGGCAAACCTACATGCCTGAGAGTTCTCCATGATATTCTCGAAGGTGTCTGGAGTCCACCAATACGCAATGGGCCAGCGTAGTGGATAACCCCTTCTCATTGTGGGAGGAGACGCGGCAGGTGATTACGTATCTCGCGACAGCAATGCGACAGGCGTAAATCTTGCAATCACTGCTGTCAAACGTCACTTTTCCATACCATAAATAAACAAAAATTACGTTTGACAGCAGTGATTGCAAGATTTACGCTTGTCGCATTGCTGTCGCGAGATACGTAATCACCCTGCCGTGCCCTGTAGTGGGCCGTTACTGGGGTTGATATGCTGATGATGACGATCTGAAGTTTATCCTATAAAACACCGAAAAACTGGCTTAATTAAGCGAAACTCAGTCCAACCTCCACAATCCACAATCTACTCACTAATTTAAGAAGACAACTTACTTTTGCGATGGCAAATTAGTAGATTGTGCATTTTAATTTGTATCAAAAGTTTATTTATTTATTTGCAAACGTAAAGTACTATGCAACGATTGAGATGTCGAATTTTTATTTTTAAAGAATGATATTAGGTAAATCATCAGACTTGCATTCGAAGTTTCATAAAAATCTGTTGAGAAACTTATCCTGTAAAAAGTAAGTGCCATTTAACTTTTTTAGCTGTAAACTAAATGAAACTTTCTAAAAGGGTATAAAATACATCACTGTTGATATTTTAATATTTTACTTACAGAGTTATTAAGTTAGGACTAGCAAAACAAGCGTGGGCGTAACTAACTTGATAAAGAGAACAACGTTACCCTGCTAAAACAGGTTAATGCAATATATCCTCTCGGTTTAGGTGTAATAAAATCTTAACGGTTACTTAGGGGGGGTATTGCATCACGAGTGACACACTAAACAACTTATGGCACACTGTAATCTTATTATGTGACCACGGGGTGAATGTAGCACACTCTCATCTAGGCCAATATCTATACATGAATGATGAACTATATGCACCAGTACTTCAAAAATTCCAGAAAAGTATCTTTTTGAAAAAAAAGCTTGTCCCAGCTTTGAAAAATTGTGTACCAAATAACCAAGCTTAGGCATTCCATTGTCGGGGTGATAAAATATCACAATCCTATATCTTTTCTGATATTGCACTCACTGTGTTCAAATGTTTTAGAATAGTATTTTACGATTAGATTGCGACGAGTTGGTTGTCAGCGCGAACTTTGAAAACTGTCAAAAAGAAAAAAGTCGCTGGGCTATTAGGCATGTCAGATAGGTACGGATAATGGTCGCAAGAGGAAGTCTCTGATGGGCAACATCAGGGAGTGGACTGGGATCGCGAGTGCCACCCAGGTGTTTCGCCCTGGCGAAATATCATAATCTTTACAACCTTTACTAGTTGGAGCGGCACTTAAAGAAAACGAGATATTACTACTTCTCACTCCGTTACTGATGTTATAAACGCAAACGCTGCTGCGTGAAATAAGGGCAAACCAACAACTCACTTTCGCATTTATTATATTAGTACCTACTTAGGTTTTAATAAAAATAATGAAGTGAGTTTCAAATGGGGACCGAATTTCTGTAGCGCGTCTGTGAGTGCGTGCATGCGTTTGTCGGCTGTGTCGTGCGTTCCATGCGTGCGTACGTAGAGCGTGCGTTTGCTCGTAGATTGTGTGCTTCAAAGATCACGTCGGGTATGTGTTTTTTTGATTCTATGATCACGCTGAAATCTCCAATGTGGTGTAAAAGTTACGTCTACGTAACTTTTACACCACATTTAAAAACGACACAAATTTAAAAATATTATGAAAAAAGAACATTTTAATTAAATCAAATTAGAACTAATTATGTTTAGCAAGAAAAAACAAATGAGCAAAGGCGCTAGGAATTCTCGTTACAAGAATCGGAATGTTTTCATCAAATGTATCTACAAGATACCGGAGGCTATACGTGCACAAGTATTTTCCATTTTCACATACCTAATATTCTGTCTTGTGAAAATTTGCCTGCGAGTTATATTACTGCTAATATTATTTATCTGAAGTTTCTTAAATCAAAATTCCGCACTGTACTATGACAGAAAAAAATCGTAATTGATGATCTGTACTGTTTATACACTTTAATCCGTTTTCTGTATTCAATCTATCTGCCATCCGTCAACAAGTTGCGTAGTTATTTGTTCAAAACGGTATTGTTGACAATAAAAACGTTCCTATGTAATAAATCTGTAGATTGCGGATAAATTGAATTAAGTAAATGCGCATTAAGAGTTAATTTTTAAAAGAATAGGTACATTATTTGTTTACATTAAGAACGTCATGCAAAGTAAATTGCTTAAGCATAATCTGCGACTTCGATTAATAGCCTATCCACCTGGACTGGACTAAAGGCCTCTCCCAAAGGAAGAGTTTGCCCTTAACCACCAGGCTGGGCAGACGGATTGGTGATCGCAGTATATGGCAGTATTAACACAGAAAACAGTCACACAGAGGAATTCTGATCCGCCGTCACTACTCGGCTAAGAGGTCCATTACTGGAACGTTATTAGGATATAATATAAGTGTTGATAAGACGATAATAGCCAATATGCGGCGTGTAAGATGTTTATCGGTACTATAAATAAGCCTAATTAATGGTCCTAAATCTACGAATACCAACCAAGACGTTAGGATAAAATATATTTATTAATTTAATCAATTATATTTTACTAGCTGTTGCCCGCAACTTCGTCTGCGTTTGATTTTGTTTTGAAAGTATTCAGTATCGCTAAGCCTTAAATGAGTATAGTTGTATATACATATAACATGTGACTGTCAATTAATTATAGACAAATAATTTGCAATAAAATAAAATTGTGACTTTACTTAAAGATCTAAGCTATCCTATCTCTTAAGTTGGACCAGACGGCTCACGGTGTGCCAATTTAATTTAAAATCGGTTCAGTAGTTTAGGAGTCCATCACGGACAAACATCGTGACAGGAGATTTATATATATTAAGATATATAGGTATGTTTGCGTATAATATTTATTGTTTTTATTTATAACCATGTTTCTATTTATTTTTATATTTACGCGTTTAGTTTTTTTTTATTTCCACTATAAGTTTGCCCTTGACTGCAATCTCACCTCGGGTTAAACTGTTAGGGAGTATAGCAGCTATATTAAACACACTCAGAATAAAAAAAAAAACACAGTACCCTCATTCAGCCATTATTGCATGCAGTGCATTGTCTACAAAAACAGTGAAAACGCCCCACGCACGTCTGACTTTACAGCGGCGGAATGTTGCTTACTGTGTTAAACCCATATCTAAGAAGTAAAAATTACTAATTTCGGCATCGGCAGAAGAATAGCAGTAGCTTAGTGGTCATAGCGCTCGGACCGCGATAGCTAGAGAGCCACAAGTTCAAATCCTGTCAGTTCCGAAAAAAATTATATGCATTTTAAATTTATAAAATTGGTGGTTCGATTCCCACAACTGAAGTATGTTTGTGTAATGAACATGAAAGTTTTTCAGTGTCTAGGTGTTTATCTATTATATTCTATTATTCATAAAATTCATATTTATGTATATTATTCATAAAAATATTCATCAGTCGTCTTAGTACACATAACACAAGCTACTCTTACTTTGGGGCTAGATGGCGATATGTATATTGTGTTTATTTATTAATATATATATATTTCGCGACTGTGGTAAAACGAGTACAAGGTTCACCAAAGACCACTGAATGACAAATGAGGCGTTATGTAGACCAATGGCCTTAATAGATCTCAAACCGCATATACATTCGCCTCGCCGAGTGGCCCAGGCATTTTATCGCAATCGTTAGGATATTAAAGAAATTCTACCGTCCTTTAGGTCATTTTAATGGCTTGGGTGTCCGTTTTATTGCCTCTTCATCATTTTCATGTACATCAAAATGAAATGCTGCAGAAAAAATGAGGTGAACATTTCTGACAATTTTCCTCACCCTGCGATGACATATTTACGATGATTTGTTGAGGTTAGGTTTTACTTCCGGTGGAGTCAACTAAGGCAGGGTTTAAGAAGAAAGCAAGAATAGCCTAGTGGTTAGGAGTTCGGCCGCCCTAACGTTGGGGACCACTCTAGCTTTTTGGAGTTATGTGCTTTCTAAACAATTAAATATCGCTTGCGGTGAAAACAAAACCTTGTAAGAAAACTTACATACCTGAGAGTCCTCCATTTTGTTCTCAAACGCACAAATTTGCACTTGGCCAGCATAATGCAGAATGACATTGTTTTATCTATTTTCTTCATATATATATTTTAAAAATGTGCCTTTTTTATTGTAACAGCTGTTTACTAAATTTAAAAACAGAAATAAGTATATAAACAGTACTTATAACAAAAAAAACATGAAAATAACTATGATAATAAATATATATGAAAATCCGGTAATGCTAGCATAAAAAGGTAATAACGACCTTAATAGGTATAAATATTTTAAGTGAAATTTTGCTGCTTCGCTTGAACATGGCATTAATAATGAAGCGAAGGAGAAAAGAATAGCTAACTGGAATCCAATAATTTTTTTATTACTTTTTCAAAATCTCGCATTTAGGATTTAATCATAATTTAATTTTCCAGCTATTGCTTGCTGTAATAACTGGAAATTTATACAAAGGTGCGTACATATCAACACACACACACACACACACACACACACACACACACACACATATACACACACGTGCCCTAGCTAATATACATTTAATTAATACGGTAATTAAAAAATATGGCTAATAGAAGTGTTTAGGTTTATAACTAAGAAACAAGGGATTATTCATCTGACCTCTCTGGCCTTACGTAAATATGAGGCTTACCCTTGTCTTAACATTTACCACCAATATAAATGACCACTATATTTTTGCTATACTTATTTACTAAGTGACCCTTATTTATTAATGTCACACATGTAAACACAACTAAGTGCCATATTTTAGGAACGTGATAAAAAGGATAAATTTGTTTAAGCTCTTATATTTCAGGCCGGATTAGCTTTCTGAGTTTAGAAGCAATTTACAAGACAAATGTTTTTAAAAGGCTAATCAGGTTTCGAGAGTAAAATGATCTTACTTAGTAAGTGCTCATTTATCAGTGCTTATAACAGCTACGCTACATGTCAGGAGTGAAATTTTTAAATCTTTTATAAATTAAGTTGTGAATGACATCTCAGATGGCAAGAAAGTTACAAACATCGCATAACTTTAACACTTCTTTTCAGATAATACTTTATTTACATATCGGTACAAAGTTTTATTTAATCAATGGTTTCAAAAAAAAAATTATATTCCGTTCGGGATTTATGATGCGTCAAGTAAACCGCAAAATGCCCTTACCGTTTAGGGCAACATTTATTTGAAATACGATTATCGTCACTTCGTAGTAAAATAATAAATATAATAAAAACTCCTAGGAGTTTATCAGTCTTTTTTAGAGTATCAAAATATGATGTTGAAGAAAAATACTCTTTTGAAGTCAAACAAATCTAGTTGTGAAAATACCTGATGAGACAAACTTTTAACTATTCTCAATCATCTATCATAATTAACAAAATCTAATACTAGAAAAAAACAACCTAAGGATGAAAAAAAAGATCAAATACTTTTCACAATTCACATAAAGTAGCGTTCCTTAGTCAATAAATACTGATCTACGCGTGTCGCCAAGTTGCATTTTATACTGTGTTTCCAGTCTTAAAGATTTTGTTTTCCTAAGCTTCAACTATAAGAGTAGTTAGAGGAGTTAGAAGTAATATTCGGTTTATCTAAGCATTAACCTTAGGAATTTAGATCTAACAGCGAACAATTTAAACGCATAGTAAGTTAATAATGAATAAGTAACAATAATAAAATGAAGATATCTAATCTAATATATCTAGTTATGAATTGAAATACTCTAACCTAGGAATTGCCTTAATCGCATGCCCAGTGACTTAGGTGATTCCTAGAGAAAAAAAGGTTTCACGAACTCTATGTGATGGTCTAAAGACGTTAGGCACCATCTGAAGTTACTACATCGATTCGGGGGATCTTAAAGTTGAGCGTTCAGCGAAGTAGACTACGGCCTAAACCCGGCTCATTCCGAGAGGAGAATGGAGACCCGTGCCCTGTAATGGATCGATGATAATGATTCTGCCAACTGACAGATGAAAATATAAATTCGGCTGTCTTTAAGAACCTTAAATCCATACGCAAAATAAAAAACATATCAATACAAACACAAAAGACCTTGAACTGTGGATAAGTCGCAATATAATAAGCACGTCGCATAGTGAAAATCGATTGGTGAAAGGTAAATGTATGCCTAGGGGTCTACTTTCATTACGCGTTACTTAGGCATTGCCTTGCTCGTCGTCAGTGGAAACGGGCATTATATTATTTTTATAGAAAATTACGGAGCTAATGATAATATTCTCGAGGGTGGTTTGAAGTAAAATATGGAAATTAATCTTTCATCCTAATTATTCACTTGCTAAATTGAGCTGAAACGACCAATAAATTATTTGGGCAGAGCTTTTTTCAACGTTAGACTCGACAACTACCTACTTTTTATATAGGTCACTGGTTTGTGACACAGTATTAAATTAGTGGAGCGCAAAATATTATTACAGCGATCAATTTCTAACGAGTTGGCAGAGCGGTCATGTATAATAATGAAAAATATCTTCTCGATTTCGGCAGAATACCACTCTTAGGTAATACAAAACCTTTTATTGTACATTGAACTTAAATCCGGACACGACCTTCAGTCATGAAGAAAACGATGAATTAGAAGATTGTAGCAGAAAGTTGTAGCTAAATTTTTTCAATTTTTGAATATCCACACACACACGCACACGCAGTCACATTCATGCACACACACACACAAACACAAGCATACACATTAGGTAATTTTGGGCCTACCAATGCATAAGTTTAAAGAATGTGTTAAAACACATTTATTACAGCGAGGTTATTATACAATTGATGAGTTTCTTAATGACAAGGTTGCTTGGAAGCATCCGGCTCCGCTTTAATCTCTCACAAGATAGAAAAATGAATGTTAAAACATAAAATGTAAATTTTTGATGTTGGAAAAGAGCAACTGCTGAGTTTCTTGCCGGCTTCTTATCGGTACAATCTGCCTTCCGAACCGGTGGTAGAGTCACTACACACGGACAGACTTGACGTTTCAAAAGTGGTTGTATTAGGCCTACTTGAAATAAATTAATTTTGAATTTTTGACACACAAGCACATTCGCACACTCATACACACTCTCACACACACACACTTTCAATATCCCTACGGTAAAACGGATAAACCAACTGGGTATACATACGTTACATTATAAAATTAGATTTATTTAAAATATTGTATTATAAATTTAACAGTATGTATTGTGGTATAAATTGAAATTGAAATTCAACCAACAATCTGGTTGGTGGTACGCCCTAGGCGAAATTGTTGATTTGAACCCAAAAAATATATAAAAAAAATTATAACTTTACTAGGGTTTAGATTTTGAACATCTAATATTTGACTGCTTGAAGAAGAATAAACATTGTTAGGTAGTATTTATACGAAAGTCCTTAACAACATCTTGTTTAATCGAAATCGACCTAATTTTAAGTTCCCCAACTTTTGATTTGTTAAAGAGAAATTAACAAAGGTACCTTAAAACCTTGCCTAGAAGGCAGTTTAAGTTTCTACATATGCTATTCAAAATGTTTATTTTCTCCTTTGTTTTATTTTTTCTCGAATAGAAACTAACAGATCCCGTATGTGTGTGAGGATTCTTCTCTTCACAAAACAATTTTTGCGTTGGTTCAAATGACAACCTTAACAAAATTCGGTTATTTGGCTTCACTTTCGCAGGGTCAAGTTCGAATCCCAGCACCTCTAACTTTTCTAAGTTATGTGCGATTTTTAAGCAATTAAAATATAACTTGGCGAAGGGCAACATCACGAGGAAACATGTATGCCTGTGAGTAGTTATTGTGGAGTCCACGAATCTGCACTGGGCCAGCGTGGTGGCCTTAACCCCTTTCTCATTGTGAGAGCAGGCCCGTGTCTTGTAGTGGGCCGGTAATAGGTTGATATCATAATCAGAAATAATATTCGTTTACTTAAAACATACTATATCTATGAAAGATATATTAAAAAAAAATTGCGCACAATAGTGGGTTTATAAAATTAAATCACCGATGCCCATGCGTATCATAATTCAATACCTTTTGAAATAGCGATAACCTGATTCAACATAGGTAATATTATTATATCAGACTACAATATATCTATCACATGTGAAAATAATGACAAAACTAATGTTACTACCATATTATGTTTTTAAATGAGTTGAATGCAAAGTATCACATTATATATCAGACGCATCATCATCATCGTCATATAAACCCATTATGGGCCCATTACAAGCCACGGGCATCCTTTCACGATGAGAAGGGGTTATGGACCTCGTCCGCCACGCTGGCCCAGTGCGGATTGGTGGTCTCCAAATCAACAATTCGCATTCATGCATGTTTTCCCACGTTTTCTTTCACCGTTGAAGCAAGTTATCAAATCAAATACACTTTTTTGTACACCAAAGGCAAAACAATAAAAAAACACAATTAAAGGAAAGAAAGAAAGGGTACTGTAGGCGGCCTTATCGCCTAAAAGCAATACCTACCAGGCTACCTACCAAAGTACATAAAGTTAAGAAGAAGGGTTAGGTTGTACACAAAATAATATTTAAATAATAAACATCAATCCCTAAAATAGAATTGGAAGAATATTGGAATCGTATTCTGGGACCTGTATATGCCTATGCGCCGCGGTGGGATTGCATTTTATGATGTGGTATCTCGACCTGCTGGCGGCGTATTGGTTCACCTACCCGCTTAAATTTTAAAATTTTGTTTAACATTAGAGGATTGTGCAATGTCCATACAAACTCAATGGAGTTTCAGGACATCAAGTCACCTATGTATACCTACTTATGATTGTAAGATATAAATAAATAAAAAAAAAAGATAAATACATAATAATAAATTCAATAAAATATACTTACTTCATATACGTACTCATATAATATGAGAAAATATAAAAGAATATACCTACTTATGATTGTAAGATATAAATAAATTAAAAAAAAATAGTTTATTTTAGGTTACATTTATAAAACAATTAATTAAAATAATACTATTATATACTATATATTGAAAAAAAAAAAAATATATAAAAAAAGATAAGTAATAATAAATTCAATAAAATATACTTACTTCATATACGTACTTTTATAATATGAAAAAATATAATAGAATATACCTACTTATAATATATACAATATATACTTAAATGTCAAGTAATATTTGAATTGCTTAAAACGCACATAACTTAGAAAAGTTAGAGGTGCGTGCGAGGATGATTCGAACTCTGCCCCCTGAAAATGAAGTCGTAGTCCTTCCCACTGGGCTATGACCTACATACAGACCCATAAACACGTAACATATATAATATAAAGTAGTTACCTACTGCATAAACAAGGCTTCAATCGCAAAATTTTTTCAGAAAACGGTTTATAAAAGTTTTTGACAACCTCTCTGGTTGTGACGCTGTCGTTTAACATTTGGGGTTCGACATTTGGAGGAATTTGGGAATTATTTCTCTGTTCTGGTATGGTGGGAGGCTTTTCCCGTGGCAAGTTACCTCCCACTAGTAGGTACCAGCAAGAGGTGTTGACAACTTGTAATAGTATTTAGAAAAAAAACATACGTACCTACAACATATATACAACGTATAACGCCAAACGCAATGATGTATTGCTGAACTTTGTTTTCAACACTTCTGCAATGTTCGGAAAAGTTTTCGAATTTCAAATCCCAAACACTGGTTCGGAAAATTGAATTTCGAACTTTTCCATCTTGATACATTAAGATCGATGATCCACAAAAGACATGACCGGAAACTGTCCTCGTATTTTATATTACACTAGCTGGTCACCGCGACTTCGTCTGTCTACAACTTTTGGTGACTTTTTCCCGATAAAAACTATCATTCTACGACCCACCGCATCGCATCACACCCCTTTCTCGAATACTAAGTGTCGCAACGTAATTTTAAATAGCCTACAGTTAACCTTTTTAAATTGGGCTATCATTTCATGCAAAAAAGCATTTTTGTATCAGACTGTAATAATTTCGAAACACTTATACAAATATACAAACGTAAAACAAAATCTTATCCTGGCATCGGAGGCTGTTACCCTTTTAACATTATATGCCTAAGATTACATAAAGATAAAAAACTATAACTATATATATATATGTGAGTCAATTCCTCATAATGGTCGCCTGGAAGAAATCACTATAAGTGATAAGGCCGCCTTTGTTACACAAATTAAAATTACTTGTACCTTTGTTCTTTTTTATTTATTTATATCTTGTCCTCGTATGCAATTAATTATTTTTGTTTGACTGATTGATTATATTTAAGACATAAAATGTAATAACAATTAATCTATCTATCTAGTTAAACAATAATAATAGGTGCTAATATAAAAACAATTATAATTATTAAATAGAGCAATGATATTTAATTTGTCTAGTTGTTGCCCGCGTTCTTTGCCTGTGCTTATCACGACGGCCGACTGGCGCAGTGGGCAGCGACCCTGATTTCTGAGTCCTACGCCATAACGACGGCCGACTGGCGCAGTGGGCAGCGACCCTGCTTTCTGAGTCCTACGCCGTTGGTTCATTTCCCACAACTGGAATTTTTTTGTGTGATGAACATGATTGTTTTTCAGTGTCTGGGTGTTTATCTGTATATAATAAGCAGTTATGTGTATTATATTCTTAAAAAATATATATTCAACAGGTATCTTAGTACCCATAACTCAAGCTACGCTTACTGTGGGACTAGATGGCGATGTGTGTACTGTCGTAGTATATTTATTTATTTATATAACTGTTTTTTTAGAATAGAGGCGTAGTGGAAGAAAAACAAACAAACACTCTTCGCATTTATAATATTAGTAAGGAGTTAAGAATCTAACATGTAATATTTTATTCTTCATAAACATTTTGGGAAAGCCTGCTCCCAACTAGAATCCTTTCACGCTTTCAAGACTGCGTGAACGGAATGAACAAATGCTATATTAATAATAATAATGATAATTCTAAATAGTCAATACTTTTAAACGTAACAGTTATCATATACTTTTATTAAAAATACGAATACCTACATTTCATATTTTATTTTTTTCTGCTTGACTCAATTGAAAACAAATACAGCTTATATTTTCTCGAGAGAAGAGGGATGTTATTTCATACTTCACTTCCACGATTATTATTTTATCAAAGCGTCTACGGGATTAAAAAAAATAGATAATATAAAATATTTAACAAGGATATAGCCTAGAGTAGATTGTACGATATTATTCTTTAGTTCCGGTGTTATATCAGGTTAGTGATATGACCGAGACCAACAGCTTAACTTACTTGCGCAGGCACGCAAATGTAAATGTCAAAATTAACCTTTTAAAGTGCCGACATGGATCAACGTTGCTTAAATAAATATAAATATACTACGACAATACACACATCGCCATCAAGCACCAAAGTATTAGTGTGTTATGGGTACTAATATGACTGATGAATATTTTATGAATAAGACAGATAAACAGTCTCTGAAAAACATTCATATTCATCACACAAACATTCTCCAGTTGTGGGAATCGAACCCACAGCCTTGGATTCAGAAAGTAGGGTTGCTGCCCGCTGCACCTACCGGCCGTCACCAATAAAATCGATTGATTGGTTGCAACTCAACTCCCTGCCTAATACAGCATTGAGTGCAGTGTAAATCTGGACGTAACTGTTTAAATCAATATCTCTCCACGATATTCCAGTGTGGGTTGGCGGGTCTTATTTATTTTATTTATTCTTTAAAGGAACACCAAAAGCTTGTTCACAGTACATATAAAGGAAAATTACTAATGTTTAACTAACCATCATAACGTGCTAGCTTATGCTCGCGTACTTCGTCTGCGTTTATTACAGTTTTTTACATATTCATTGGAAAACGTTTGTTTGTCTGGGATAAAAAGAAACCTTATTCTCCGACCTTTTAAGTAACTCTATGGCACTTTCCCATTTTTAATCTGAGTAAGGATTGTAGTGGTACTAGAAAGATTTGACTGCAATCTCACCATATGGAAAGTTTGAAATGATGCAGTCTAAGATGATAGCGGGCTAACCTGTTGGGGAGTTTGGCAGCTATATTAAACCCATAATCCTAAGGGGCCATCCATAAAGTACGTCACACGAATTTTAGGACTTTTGAACCCCTCCCCCCGTCCTTGTCACAGGTTGTCACATTTCTATAACCCTCCCCTCCTGATGTGACGTCACACATTTTTTAAATTTGTGTATGTATTTAAAAATAATCGAGAGAAAACAGCTATTTACATTTTTTACTTATGTTTATTAAATAATAATCTAATAAAATCAAAATTTTTAATTCACTTCCAAACTTTGCGTTTTAGTATTTTAAATTTTAACATGTGACGTCACAAAAGTATTGACCCCCCATGCCCCTTGTCACACGATGTCACACTTCGGTGATACCCTCCCTCCCCATTAACGTGTGACGTACTTTATGGATGGCCCCTAATCGGTTAAATCGCTGAGCGGTACGTCTATGTCGGTAGGGTGGTAACTAGCCACGGCTGTAGCCTCTCACTGGACCAGACCAGAGGAAATTCAGAAATGACTAAATTCCCAATATGCCCCTTTCGGAAATCTAACATAAAAAGAAAATCGAATCCGGGAACTCCAATTTCAACACAGCACTTACCGCTGCGCTAGGGAGATCCTCAAAAACGTCCGATAGTGTTCTCCGATACGCTCTCAAAAGTTCATCCATGCAAAACTAACAGTTTTCCAGACCCGAACTTAGTACCCCGTACCCCGTGATCCGTAGTCTAGCAATATATTGGACTGCTGGACAGAAATGACATAAGAATAATGTGAACTCGCTGTACCTAATGCTTGTGATACTCCATCATACTTTACATATGATTTATAGCTCGAGAATATAAATTAGTGGAAGGGTTAGGGAAAATAATCCTTTTTATTTAAGCCAAACTCGGCAGGGCTTGTTCCGTTTTTTTTAAATTCCAGAGCGTTCCATTTTTCAATAAGCTTAAAATAGATGTTTTTCTAGGTCTATCTCCAGGTTGCAAGCTTCTCTAGAAACCAAAATTCTAGTAGTTAAGCTTTTTGTGACGGAGCTTGTCCGGGGAAATACTGCCGCTATAATTATTTCTGCCGCCAAGCAGTTCTTGTCTGAAGGGCGTTGTAGCCGGTGGAGTCACAGGCTTAACATCTATTCCCCAGGTTGATGGACACAGGATTGTAAGTTTCAGAATTTTTTCCTTGCATGTCCTGCGAAGTGCTGATCTGTTTATAGGCGACGGTTGTCCACCCATTCCATTCTTACCATCAGGGTGGGCCCATAGAATTAAGAACGCACTAATACCGCGTACCCAACTAATATTGAATCATCAAAAACCACTCCACTTTATTAGGGTTTCTCGAGTAGGCGGTTAGTCACTTTTCAATTTAGCAGTTGACAGTAATTATTTTACCTCTTATGTTTACCATAATATGGGGACATTCCGCGAGTGTAAAGTGAGACTTGCGCGTGGTGCTTTCACAGTATTTGGACACAACGCACTGCATCCAATAATGGCTGAATGAGTGTCCTGTATATTCTTAAGTTTTGGTTCGTCAATTGTAGTTATAAAAAAAATATCATTACCTGATTTCATATCTTTGGGGCTGATATTGAACAATATTTGGTTACTCGGATGGGGAATTGAACATGCTAACTGGTTTACTAATAACGCAGTTCAATAATTAAACTCATTTCAGAATTCGAATACTACCAATAATCCACATGGCGGGCTGTATCTGCTTTATAAACACCCCGAACAACTGAGGAGCCATTAAGAAATTTTAAATGTAACACGCGTTTTCTCTAACTACTTTTAAAGTCGTTCACGAAGTTGTTAAAAGGAAGCGTAAACGTACTAAATAAAGTTAATTTAACAACAAGTTTCTAAATCGAAGACCAAATTGGCAATAAAATCAAGTTTACCTTTAAAATAACGGTGCAACAAGTCACAAATTAGTTTTACTAGTTGATATGTTGCGCGGGTGTCTTTGAAAACTTTTGAGACCGTCTCACCGATAGGTACACTCGCATTTATCGCGACAACTATCCAACTTTGGGTGGTTTATGCACATACTTTGAGCACGAATGAGATAAAACAAAAGTGTCTTTCATATTTCTTGGAATGTTTATAAATAAACATGCAATTCACAATGTCAAAAATTTTGAAATCAAATATAAAGACAACCAAAAAAGCAACTTTATCTTGCTGACTCAAAAATATAGTTGAATACCCAAAAGAAGAAGTTAAATGATTTCCAAAATTAGGAATGTTCACCAAGTTCATACAACGTTTGAGTCCTCGTATCTCGTTTTCAGTTTTAGTTATCTCGGTTTCGAGCCTTAATGAAATCAACATTAAGATTTCATTTTCTGTTTCATAAATACCGAATAATGTTCACGGTTTTTTTGTTGATAATTTTCGTGATAATATTGAGGTCCGGTGATATCCGATGGGAAATTGTATATTATTTTAAAACAAATTTCCGAATGAAATATTTGAGATGTCTCTTTTTAAACTTTAAACGTTAAAACGTAAGCTTACAGAAAAATCCTATTATAATATTAAAGATAATATAACTTAAACGTTAAAACAGCTTGTGCATGAATGGCTCTAACTTCGTAGCTTAATATTAATTGACTGTAAGATGGTGACAACAAAAAAAAATTTCTCGGCTAAGTTTTTTGTGGGCTCTTTTTAGACCAGGGCGCGTTTTGAACCCTCGTAGCTTTATCACCATCCCCTTACAATTATGAAAACATATATCTGTGAATACTTCTTAAGTGCCTGTAATAGTTCTACATGAGTAAAGAATTTTTGAATTCGAATTTTGCATGCCTGAGATTTCTGCATAATGTTCTCAAAGGTGTGTGGAGTCCACAAACCTGCACTGAGCCATCGCATCTCATTGTGGGAGGAGACCCGTGCCCTGTATTCGGCCGGTAATGGGTTGATATGATGATGACGATAAAATGATGATTTTTACAAAAAAATATCTTTTTTAAAACTTTTCATCAGAAATTAACTCAATTAAAATAGAGGATGGTGACGGAGTATGAAAACAAAAACATTAAAAAAAAAAAATTGTACTAATTCGCGATAATATTTTCCAACAATCTGTAAGGTGGGCGGGCGGGTACGCGTACAGAAATTAAATCTGACGCTCATCCTGACTTAGCACCTTCTTCTTTATTAGCCAAGCTTATATAAAGGATAATAAATGGTAGGAAGTTAAGGTACGAAAACTTATTAATTATAATTCACGTGGAGCGCAAACGACATTTACTTCCAGGATTTATTAATTTTCTTTCCAACTTAGTACAGAATAATACTTTCCAAACGCTATTCATTGTAAGGAAATGTGCTACTTATTTGTACATTAAAAGGCGAAATTTGTGTTTGTTACAAAAGTTAGCAAGCGGAAATAATAAGCTGTCTTCATATAAAACAAGAGTAGATACTCGTAGAGTTTCGTCAATAAAAGTTCCTATTATGAATGTTTGCTTTGTACTTTTTGCGCTACACTAAATTGAAAGTGTTATCGACATCGTTATGTATTGCCATTTTGTTATAGTTGGCAAAACTTTAACAAAACTTAACGGAGTATTAACCGACGCGACGTTACGTTAAAGTTAACATCACACAAGGTTTTTTTTATTCCTCTGCAAGTTGGCCGTTGACTGCAATTTCACCTGGTGGAAAGTGATGATGCAGTGGAGGATGCTAAATTGGTAGCGGTATTGGTAGCTGTTAGGGATCGGTTTCTACGCGACATCGAACCGGAACGCTATATCGCTTAGCGGGATGTCTTTGTCGATATGGTGATACCTAGCCCCGGCCGAAGCCTCCCACTAGACAAGTCATTAGCATAGTATTGAAATCGACGCGATGTAACGTTAACCTGAGATTCAGTATAGGCTAAACAAACATGTGTTTAGAAAGTAGACCTATATCTTTACCAGTTACCTTATAATCAAACTGTTAAAGTCGTGACCTTATTTAGATTGGCTTACTTTAACGTGCGGTTTATGTAAATACACGACTCACGAGGGTTGTCCTTCGCTAAGAATCCGTAATAAATAAGAGATATAATCCCGAAAAAAATGAATTTAGAATTGTATAGACAATGACAACAAGTACAGAGACAACACAAAACTATTTTTTTTTTGTACAATCAGATAATTAAGAACTACAGACTAAATAACTGTGGAATCTCGTACAATCCAATTGTACGAGACGAGACATTATATATTCGTGACACGCATCTAAAAGCTTGTCCGATTTTTGCACCTATATGAGGACCGATAAACCGATGCGAAATTATTTTCGCCCGACTTACTGATTTTTCGATTTTGTCGACACTTGTAAATATTTAGTAGGTTTAAGCGATATGATATAACTATTAAAATTTTTGCACGCCTCATAAGCTAAGCGTTGGGGTGGGTATTACTGTCAGTTTACGCACACCGAGTGATTCTCCAACTTAAAATGTCATTTTTTATTCTTTATTGTTTTTATAAGTGTAAATGAATAGGCAAATGTTGAGAAGAAACACTATTTATAACACTCATTACTCATATTTTTTAATCTCTTTTTATTATTTAAACTAATTAAAAAAATGTTTTAAAAAGTTCTGTCTTGGGCGTCCATGTGTATGTGCGGATCCCGTTTTTTGTGGTCGACGATAACGAGCGAAATACTTCACTTATCGAGTTGGTTTTTTTTTATAGGCCTCAGTATTTTGACGAATAGAAGCCTATTACTTTTCACGGTGTAATTAGATGTAGTTTAATTATTATTTACAAATAATCTCAATTTTATTGTATTGAATGAAATTATGAGGCCTGCACTTTTGGATTTTCCAACTATTTTAATCTATATAGTGTTTTTACCTTTGTATTTGGTCATGAATCTTCAGCTTTTTAGTACAAATGTACTTTTTCAACAGAACTACCTCCTGCTTGGCTTAGTATATTGAAGTTATACTTCTTTTTGCGCGTTAGAGAAAAATGGTAAGAGTAAATTTATACGATGCGCGCGCACACCGTCACACAAAACCGACACCATGAAGTTAGCTATAGTCAAATTTTAGTTTTTCTAAAAAAGATTTGACACTTGACTTTCATAATTCAAACGATACCTTTTTTCTATTGTTAGTGTTGTTTTTCTAAAAGGATTTTTGTCTTGTTACGCTAAAGAAGTATAACTTCTAATGCGTGTACATAAGTACACACACGTTTTTTTTATTTTTTATTTATTTCCCGCTTTCACAACTGTAAATAGGTATTAAGAGATAGATTTTATTTATAAATGCATTCTTTAGAAATAAACCCGACTTTATTCGAGGCAAAATATTTTGCCAAGATAAATGATTAGATGGCTGAAGAGAGGAAATGAAGTTGTTTTGTTACTTCAGCTTTTGGTCTCGTAATTGATTACAGCAATTAAGCGCCTTGCTGATAAACAATGGAGTGTTTATAACCTTAGCCCGTCACGGAGAAAGATTTGGAGGATGTGGCAAGTAGGACTAAACAAGGATAAATAAAGTAGTTTTATAGAAAAGGAGCCAGTTGGCAGTACCAATAGCCTTCGATGAGTCTTGTTATATAAGAAGGCAGAAGGAATTTAAGTAGTTTATCCACACTAATAAATTGGCTCAAAGATCCTAGAAAACGATATTTAACCTTCAGGAAAAGCTTTCTGGTCTCGGTGGGATTGGAAAAATACCATTTGTTACAAAGAGCGCAGCTTAATAGCTTCACCGATCTTGACGAATTTTTGCATACAGAAACTCTAGAGATAGGAAAGAGTCTCTACTCTAGAGAAAGGAGTTTGTTCCCGGGAAAACTAAGTCCGCGCAATAAAGTCATCGTTACTTTAACTGCGCAAATATTTAGTTAGTGCACAATTTAAAATAAAACAATATTAGATTAAAACATTACTGGCGTAAATCTACATTATTGGCTCAAAACATAAAAAGTATAATATTATTTATTAGTGATTTAATCACTATCGAAAATAAATTCGTGATGTTTTACTCAAAATAGATATTTTAAAGAACTCTAATCGATTAAACGAAAAAAAATCTGACAATCACATTGACATAGCTACGCATTTCAGTTCTTTAGAAGTTTAGATTCCATTAACATTGAGGCTGGGCGCAATATGCCTACTAAATTTTCAACTATCAACTAGTACAAAGATGGGTTGTTTTCTTATATCTTCTTATTATTTCTTTTCAAATATTTCTTTCTTCTTTTTTCTTAAGCCTCTTCATATCTTTTATTATAGGTTATGTAGAACTTCATCATCACATCAACACATTACTGGCCCACTACAGAGCACGGGTCTCCTCTCACAATGAGAAGGGGTTATGGTCGTAGTAAGTAAGTACGAATTAGTGGACACCACACACCTTTGATAACATATGTAGAACTCTCAGGCATGCAGGTTTCCTGACGATGTTTTCCTTCACCGTTGAGCAAGTGATATTTGAATTACAACGGAAAAGTTAAAGGTGCGTGCTGGGTTTCGAACTTGGCCCCCGAATACGCTATGCATTGGGTAGGAACTCGAGCTCCGGTTATTTAGAACTTATGGAGTATAAATGATAAAGTAATCGAGTACGTGCAGTATTTAGATAAGTTGAATAATGTTTTATATGATCGAACTTTAGGGCAGATAAATCAATACATTGTTGGTATATTGATGCAGCTGTGCAAACTTGCTCGTTTGCAAATAGACGGACCACATAATATTAATTCCGATTGAATCAATAATTTGAAATTGTACTTAGTTCTAACAAACCACGCTACTTATTTTTACATGTTTCAAGAGATTTTGTTTTATATTAGGTTAAAGAGTCAACTTAAATCTTATAATATTAACCATCGCTTCCGAACAGAGGAAAACTTCGCAGGGCACGCGAAGAAAACGTCCTACAAACTGTGTCCACCGAACTAAGGCGTATGTATCTAGCCTGAAGTACCTACCTGTAATAAGACCAGAAACCATGCAATAAGCATGGCAACAGTATTTCCTTGGACGAGCTTCATCACAAAGAACATGAAAAAAATCTGACAATCACATTGACATAGCTACGCATTTCAGTACTTTAGAAGTTTAAATTCAATTAACATTGAGGCTGCGCGCAATATGCCTACTAAATTCTCAACTATCAACTAGTACAAAGATGGTTCGTTTTCAAATATTTCGTTAATGTCCGCTCTATTCTCTTAAGTCTCTTCATATCTTTTATTATGGGTTATGTATAACTTCATCATCACATCAACACATTACTGGCCAACTACAGAGCACGGGTCTCCTCCCACAATGAGAAAAGGTTAAGACCGTAGTCCACCACGCCCAGTTCGGATTGGTGGACAATCCGCAATAAAATACTAACTAAATCAAAATAATTTGATAATATTACACTTCCTGTTATGTCATCATTATTTTATCTTAATATAGTAAATACTATATCCTGCTTATATCTGCGTTTTTCGATCCATCATTTATTTTGTTAATTTATAATGCTTAATTTGTAAACAAACAATAATACTTCATTCCACCGCTTGAGCTGTTTTAATATGACGTACCTATTGATAAACTCAATGTCAACCAACCAACATTGCAACTCAATGTCATGAATATTGGTTGTTAATAAAATATAACTTTAATTGTTTCTTGAAAACTATCTATAAACTATTTAATAAAATATCTGGCAAATATGGATTTATAGTTATCAATCAAGTTTATATATTTACCCACTTTATAAATTGACTGTAACACTATGTTATACTAAAGAACGGCTGCCGATGTTAGACTAAATAAACGATATTAGTACATTTCTCTTTAACAATATATTTATCTCAAAACATGTCAAAACCTGGCAGTTAAAGTCACTCCGTAAAATTATATCTCAAGCAAAAATAAACTCTCGTTTTCGTTGAGATCGTAAACACGCCTTTCTAATAATAATCACCCAACCATAAAAATATTTATAATGATATCAAAAGCTCTCAAAGGACATATGCGAGACATATGGGTGTAATAAAAAAAGTCTTTGTAATTTGTAACACTACACGTGTTGGACTGTCGATCTCGGGGCGACGACGCGACCCTCGTGTGAATGCTCCGGAATAAGAATAATTAACGTCAACATATACAAAGACAGAAAACGACAGACACTAATCATTTCTTAAATAGCACATCCACGGACAGGTTTAGGATTATGGCGCTATGAGGCGCCAATCAGTAGGGCGTTCTCTCAAAAAAAGTTTTAAAAAGTGCGTTACTATAGATACTTTTTGTCGGTCATTACGGAGTTATTATTTGTTAAAAATAATTCTACAAGAGTTATGTTTTTTGAAGTGAAAACTTCTTAAGGTGTATCAAGCACTTTTTGTGTGAACTTAAACTCAACTGAAATTAGCAAGAAACTCAAGTCATAAGTTATATACTGTGTATACGAAAACCGAAACTGAACTGGAACTGTCTCTGAGACTTATCTGTGAAACCGAAAGGCCAATAGTTTTTGAGTAAACTATTGCCATCGTTTTAGTAAAAGAAATCAGAGACAGCCCTAACACCACATGTAAAAGTAAAAAATTTACTCCTGTCACTTTATTAGGTACGCGTCGCGTAGCGTAGGTTCTATGCGCGTGTTGTTCCTTCATCTTTAATAGGGTTGTCAATAAGTACACGCTGAGAATGTTTTTAATTGGTTTATATGGAAAATAAATATGCTTCTTTTGATTTAAAATGTTTGCAATGTGATTCTTTATTAAGTATACTTATGCATCCTTCAACAGTACTTCGGAATTCCTTTACACGTTGTATTCTAAGTACATATATTTAGTTTTCACTTCCATAAGCAGTCACTAAAATAACAGTGGCGTGCATAGAGGGTATTCACAGGGTATGCAGATGATATAAAATGAAGAGAATCTCCAGTACGAGTTATAAAAAACTTAAGGATAGGCATTGTAAGTGTTATAAAAAGCCTAACCTTTAGTATTTATAACTTGTAATCGAGATTTTCTTCATTGTATTTCATCTGCATATCCGGTGCATACCCTCTATGCACGCCATTGACCAAAAACTATCCCGCGTGTTTTTTTTCCTCTACCATAAATCATCAGTGTATTGCTTTTTTCTCTATTACGATCTGGCCGACAAACTTAACTTTACTTATAAATAGTTACTTACATAGACCTATAACTTTGTTTTAACGTTTATTCGTATAGTAGCCTTATTACTTTGCATGGATTGAAGTAATTATTTTTGTAACAGTGCTCTTGGTCTTTCTAATAATATCCACATAACAAAGCTGAAATGATTATTTTTTGCCCCAGAATAAGTTGAAAAGACGTAGAGTAATTTTAGAGGTAGAGGCTCTTTTTATCCCACAAAAACAAACACTTCCACTTCCACTTTAAATCGCTTTAGTGATAAGACCACCTTTGCACGCTCTATTTTATATTCTAAGTTTCTTCTGTATATGTGTATAATTTGTATAAAATGTGTGTGTGCAATAAAGATTTCAAACAACAAACAAACTTTCCACGGGATTATGGAAAAACCATAACAAACGCGGACAAGCAACGCCGGCGACAAATAGTATATCAATTTTTTACCTCCCTACTTAAAGGTTGTCAGTTTTATTCATGTTTTACTTGTTTTTTTTTGTGAACTTACCAACTACGTCGCATTAATCGTGTAAGAACGTAAATACGATAATATTCTTGTAAAAAATTAAATTGGAATAGTTTGAGACAGCTCTAACGTTACCTTTTTATTATAATACGAACATAAAATTGAAAAGGAACCATAAAAATATGTAATATCGATTCAGACCGAAATGTCGTTGCGTATTTTCACCGTCATAAAAAGGAAACCGTGAACTTTTCAGAGAAAGCAATTCCAAGCAAACAATATAATTGTCTAGTTTTCTTGTTAAATTATCACATTATTAGGTTCTCCTTTGATTTTTATAGTTAAAATTGACGGAACCAGCAGATAGTCCACATGATCGTAAGTGGAAAACCATCACTACGAACAGAGCAACACTGGCATGCAAGTAGCACATCCTATAACATACCGCCCTGATTCCATCAGTTTGAGGCGTGTTTAGCCTCAAGTGCCTGTAATTACGCCGGCAACAGACACAGCATTGCAACAATGCTGCTTAGCGGCAGAAATAATCTTGGCGATAGTACTTCCCCGGACGAGCTCTGTCACAAAATGCTCTAGTACTACTAAGAGTTAGGCATATTAGTGCTTTAGCGGGCGATGCGGAGAGCTACGCTCGCATGATAACAATAATAATAAAAGCCTTAATTGATTAATAGTACAATTTTTTTTTTTATTACCCTGGACCTACAAACAAGGATATCCTGTGTATCAGTACCCCAAGATCAGAAGAGGTGGGTATCACCGGATGGTTAGTGATGATTTGGTCTCAGCTGGCACCAAACTAAGCTGTTAGAGGTCTTCTTCTTTCTTCTTAGGGTGCCGTCTCCTTACGAAGGTTGGCAATCTTTAGGGCTATCTCTACCTTGGACACCGCTGCTCTAAATAATGATTTGGTGCTCTTTCCAAACCATTGTCGTAGATTTTTGAGCCATATTCTTCTTCGGCCAGGCCTTCTTCTGCCTGCCACTTTACCTTGTACGATAAGCTGAAAAAGTTCATACTTTTTGGTGTTCCGCATCACATGACCAAAATATTCTAACTTTCTTTTTTTAATTTTTAAGAGTACCTCTGAAACCTTACCCATTCTCTGCAATACAATAATAGCAATACAGTGCTATTCCGTACACGATCTGTCCAAGATATTTTTAACATACGTCTGTACACCCACATCTCGAACGCTTCGAGTTTCCTGGACTTGGTCTCTGTTAGAGTCCAAGCTTCTACGCCATATAGGAGTACAGAGAACACATAACACCGCGCTATGCGTGTTCGAAGGGCTGTTTATTTGACAATTATATCGGATAATCGGTAAAAACACAGCAGTGTAGCGGAATGCTATATAATTTGTCGGAAGGGTTTTCTTTATTTTTCCTGGAAAGCTCACTTTTATAATAAACCGTCCGACAGTGCAGAACCCATGAAATAGAAAAAAATACAATTAATAATGTTAATTTAAGTTCATTAAAATATTTGTCTTTTGTAACTTTTTTAACAAACCCTTTCTTTTCTTTACAGATAAACCAGAAGATCTGGTATCCGGAGAAAAAACCTATAGATCGCTTGGTAAGTGCCTAAGTATAAAATAAAAATGTTGTTTTTTATCAAATTGTTGCAAATGTAGAAAAACGAGTCAATACGTTTGTTAGTTATATAAGTTGGAGGTTTGATTTCCAAACCTAAGATTTTATTTTTGGTAATTTATTTTGTGAAAAGACCATAATACGCTAGACTGTTTTTCCAATTGCTGAATGCAGCTTTAATACGTTTGAAAAACTCTAAATTGATTTCATAAAACGTGTAGGTATTGCACATACATAAAAAGAGTAAAAAATACGAAAATGTGATTTATAGCGAATTTATGCGAACATGAGCTATAAAATACTTGTAGAATATTAAAAGCCCACATGATTTCTTCATAACAAAGGACCCGTGGTTTATAAAGTATCTTTGCATATAAATACGATTTATTATAAGGCACCTTTGTACCTACTAACTCTATGCTGAGGAATCCTGGGAAGGTATTGATGTCTCAAACCACCCACCTGTCTTCTGTACAAATATCATCATCTTGAAAACCTATTACCCCCCAGTACAGGGCACGGGTCGCCTCCCACTAAGAGAAGGGTTTAGACCGTATTGCACGACACTGGCCAAGTAAGGATTGGTGGGCTCCACACGCCTTTTAGAACATGATGCAGAACTCTCAGGCTTGCAAGATTCTTCAAGACGTTTAACTTCACCTTTAAAGCAACTGATATTTTAATTGCTCAAACACACATAACATAGAAAAATTAGAGGTGAACTAATATCAAACGGTGAAAATATTAGATTTTTGGTATCGTTGTATGTAAAAGATAAACTCAAAAGCTACTAAACCTATTCTAAACATTATTTTCCCTCTAGTTAGATACATTTTTAGAGAGTGACATAAATTGTATTTTATTACTGTACTATTATGATTTGAACCTGAAGTAATAGTATTTCTTTTTTCCTTTGTGCTTTCGTAACAGTATTTCAAGAGCAAGCTCTGTAAATGTGTTTCTTCTTCGGATATCCTCGTTATTTAGATTTTATAATAAAGATTCATTATCTGCCGAAGGTGATTGACTGGAGCATTTAGTTGTGTAGCGTGACCATGACTATCTTACTAATATTATAAAAGTGAAATTGTGTTTTTTTTGTTTGGTTGTCCTTCCTTTACACCCTAACTAAACAAAAAATCAACTTGATATTTAGCATAGAGTTAGTTGAAAAGACGGAGAGTAATAAAAGCTACTTCTTATCCGAGAAAAATAAACGTAATTCCTACAGAATTATAGACTTTCTTAGTAATGCCAGCCGGAAATCCAATCAGGTATTTAAGCTTAAAATTGTTAACCACTGATTAGAATCGTGCGGTATGTCCTTAGTTGGATTTTCTTTTACGTAAAAGTTTCCATCGTGTTTTTAAGCAACTGTAAAACGTCAAATTAAGTTAACTGAAATAAAGCGTTCCGGAATGGGACAAGAAAAGAAGTTGGCATAGCCTTGTTACAGCGTAAAATGTAGTAGGAGTCATTCAACTTTTTAAGATCTAAATTTGCCATTTATCTTCTCCGACTTTTTTCTCCGGAGAACTTTAAGCCGTTAGTATTACTCAGTATCACTAACACCAGCTCATAACCGTTGCTTAAGAGCAAGAGTTCGCTATTTACGAGTAAGTACGCTAATATGGATTAGAGCAAACGTCGTGATAGAGTCTTAACTCTATTACCTCACTCCTATTTTATAATATATGTTTGCCCAGCTGTGCCATTTTAATTAAAGGTTAATGATGATATAGTCTAAGTTGTGACATTGCTGCGTGTAAGGAAGAAATAAGGAGCGGGTCAGTACAATACGAATTTAATTAGTATAAGTATAGACACAGCTTCGTGAGGATTAACCCGTCACATGTTTAGCTTCACCAGATTAGCAGTGCAGAAATAGTAGGATTTTGCAGTGTGTTTTTAACGATCCGACATTTGAAAACCTTTTTTTCTCTTTTTTATGTTTATAGACGAGCGCTTGACTGCAAATACACCTGATGGTAAGTGATGATGCAGTCTAAGGTGGAGCGCGATGCCTAGTAGATGCCTATTCACTATTGATACTCATATTATAGGTACTGGGGAAAATGGAAGCTGGAAGGGAACACATTTCATGAAACAGACCCTTCACAATCGACTGTCACAGACAGTGTGCAAATGTTTATAAAAATAAAAAAATATATATATAAATTACATTACAATCAAAAGAATAAAAATACAATAATCAGAAATAAGTAATAATGTCATTTTAAATTAATTAGGCAAATAATACAATTACAAATGTTGTTATACAGTTATAAAAGTTAACTAAGTAGGTATATTGCTGTCACTAAGGTATTCATTCTTTTACACTATAATAGTTTTTTTGTTGAGAGTATCAAAAATTGCTCGCTTCAATTTTACTAGTAGTAGATTTTTGTGACAGTCCGGAAGTTAACTGTACAAAGTAATAGCCATACAAAATGAATTGTTTGAGAAGACAGCCAACCTTTTTGCTGGTACCCAAAGTTTATACCCAAAGTTTATATTGTTTTAGTTCTCGAGTACACTCCGAAATATATCTTATAGCTGTCAGTTGAAATTTGATAAAACACTACAAAACTATTCCGACATCATGCTTCGTTTATTTGTAAGGACAACTTTAAGACTTCGAAAGACTAGAAATATCATTTAAATTAACACGAGGCAAATATTTAATAAGAAAAAAAAAACAGAATATTTCCCTTAATATCAATAGTAATCCCTCAGCAGTAGATTCTGTTCAGTGACAATGGACAGCCTGGAATAAACCCTTTTAGGGTACAAAAATAATCCGTACCTGCGAAAATGGAACCTATTTCTATTTTATGACGGCCGAGTGGCGCAGTGGGCAGCGACCCTGCTTTCTGAGTCCAAGGTCGTGGTTTCGATTCCCACAACTGGAAAATGTTTGTGTGATGAACATGAATGTTTTTCAGTGTCTGAGTGTTTATCTTTATATTATAAGTATTTATGTGTATTATATTCATAAAAAAATATTCATCAGCTATCTCAGTACACATAACACAAGCTACGCTTACTTTGGGGCTAGATGTGTGTATCTTCGTAGTATATTTATTTATTTTAGAGTCTCCTAATAGAAAAAACTGTCGTTAAAGTGGATAAAGTCTTAGTCGTTATGTCAGATAGAGTTAAATGAATTTCATTGAATGAATGCACGAAAAATAGAGAAACATTAAGCAAATATTATTAAAAGTCTGGCATCTGTAGTTTTTATTTTTAAACCAACCTATTTACCAGATTTTAATTAGAATTAGTTTTTTGTAAATGTTACGCGCTAAATATATTGTATGTAAATAGGTCGGACATTGGCTTAACCAGGTAAGTACTATTCGCTAACACGACCTGGTCTGTATTTCTATTTTGGGATTCCAAGTCAATATTTGAATAACATTCGAATGAGTAAATGTGGTGAAATTGTCTTACTCATTGAGGTTGTTTCAATCGGTGCTAACTAAATCTTAGTCAACTGTAAGATATCGACCTAAAGGTGAAAAAGATCGTTGGTTGGCATGCTGAACTTTCTAGGTCCGATTGAAAAGTCAAGCCAAGAAATATTAGGTACTGAATTTTTCTGTTAAAAAACTCAGTACCAGCCCGGAGGCCCCGAACAGAAAAGTTGGCGGAGTCCACGGTCCGTGCCTCGGAGAGCACGTTAAGCCTCCGGCCCCGGTAATGATTATAAAATATAATAAAAAATGAGAATTGGGATTGTTATAAAGAAAATGCTATTAAGAGGAGAAAAAGTTCTCATATTCTTGAATTTCTTGTTTGTGCTATGTTTAAGCTACTTAAAGTGTTTTATGCCCTTGTGCATAATAAGTCTGTTTGCAAGAAACAAAAGCTTTACGCGTATGTTTTAATGCAATTAAGGGACAGTGAAGCTCTTTTCGTTTCTTAAGAATATTTATGTTTAGTCGTTTTACATAATGACTGAAAGTTAATTTGTAATATGTGATTAGGTCTGAGAATACTCTTCATAGGCAACCACTGAAAACATTTTTAAGCGCATTAGTCAGCGCTCTGATCCTGGGTCCTGGGTTCAATCCCCTACAGAGGATACTTGGAATTTTGAAAAACTCGAACTTTCTCTGGTCTGGTCTGGTCTTCAGCGGTTGCTAGTTACCGACAAAGGCGCACCAAGTCATTTAGCGATCCGTTACAATGCCATGCACGTTTAATATTGACGGCCGATTGGTCAGCGACCCTGCTTTCTGAGTCCAAGGCCGTGGGTTCGATTCCCATCACTGGAAAATCTTTGTGTGATGATCATGAATATTTCAGTGTCTGGGTGTTTATCTGTATTTTATAACTATTCATAAAAATATTCATCACTCATCTTAGTACCAATAACACAAGCCATGCTTACTTGGGACTAGATGGCGATGTGTGTATTGTCGTAGTATATTTATTTATTATTTTAAATTACTGCTTTACCCCTAAGTTAGCCCGCAACCATCTTGGAAGTTGGATCTCACTGCATCATTATGTACAACCAGGTGATATTGCAGTCGAGGGCTAACATGTATATAGAAGAATTGGTGATAAAAAAAAAGTGGGTAGATACATTTTCCTTTTTTGTTGATTTGTTTACATAATATCGAAACTTGTAGCGATGCATCACGACCGTTTCCGAATTGAAAACCGACACAAATTTCAGCATCCTAATTCAATTTATTACTAATCATAAAATTCGGATATAACCCATTTACCGAATATCAGGAATGAGTTGACCGAAATACGTCTAAATGTAATATGAGCTATTTCACTTTTTCATAGAATCTGTAACTTTTACATTACTACACTTATCTCTGACGGCCGAGTGGGCAGTGACCCTGGTTTCTCAGTCCAAGGCTATGGGTTCGATTTCCACAACTGGAAAATGTTTATGTGATAAAACATGAACGTTTTTCAGAGTCTGGGTGTTTATCTATATAAATTATTCATCACATATCCTAGTATATTCATCAGTTATACCAATAACACAAGTTAAGCTTACTTTCGAGCTAGATGGTAATATGTGTTTTGTCGTATTTTCAATGTAAAACGAACAGTTAATCCATTCTTAATCTAATTTTCAAGTAGTAAGAGTCGCGTAGTAAATAGTCAATTATTTACAGGTTATCACAGCATGCATAAAAATGTTGTAAGTCATTCTTATTAACAACGAAGTGACGATAAAATATTTAATTAATTATTACGAAACAACACAAAGAATTGAAATCATTTTTCAATCCTAATGGTTTCTCCCAAAGGGAGGGTTCGCCCATAATTACCAGACGCTGGGCAGACGGATCGGTGATCGCAGTATATCGTAATAGTATCACAGAGGACTTGACTGCCCTCTCACCGTTATTATTCCTTAGAATAAAATACTTATGAATTATATACATGATTACGTCCTCGTTACACATATAACACATTACACGTCGCCATATGTATTTACAAAAAATAATGACAAACTTTCTATTTCGTATGTCATGGCAGTAGTAATCTAAATTTTATTTTAACGAGGCGTTAAAAATTAACGTTTCCGTTATTCCAGCTTTCTCACAAGTGTATTTCAGAACTTCACAACCTTTCCCTCAATTGCAGTAAATGAGTTTTCAGATTTCCAAAGATAAATGTAAATTTTAGAACAGATATTGAAATTGTATTTCTCTAACATCCTATAAAGCCGAGTACACATTATTTGCCACCACATGTAATTCGATCCGAATATCTAAGAAAAATAGTTGCACTCTTTTATCACAATTTAATTTAATGTAATAGTAGAGGCTTTTTTGGCCAGAGCTCGTCTGGGAAAGTACTAGCTTGTTTCTGTCGCTAAGCAGCCTTTTGCAATGGTGTGTTTCGGTCTAAAGAGTGGTCGCCGGTGTAATTGCAGCCACATGAGGCTTAACATCTTTTTTATTTATTTATACTCTTTATTTGTACACCACTCAGAAAAACGAGACAAAAAAAAAAAGAAAAAACACATGAAGAATGAAGCAGGATACAAAAGGCGTACAAAATCTATGCCTCACGTTGAAGTACACAGGGCGGCATTTTGCTGAATATGTTTCTTGCATGGCCTGCGAAGTGTTGCTTTGATAAAGGCGACGATTTTCCATGGCATGTAAGGTACATTGCATAATCTATACCCGGCTTAATGATGCTCCGCCAAAAAACTGTTTGAAATACGGCACTGGATTTTCGATATAAAACGGGAAGGAACACGTTAACACCGTTGATTTTATAAAGCAGTGTTCTTTTGTCTTTATTTACGGATGTGGTAGTCTGATATAATAAAAGAATATTAAAATAGGTTTATGTCATCATAAAATTTCGTGTTCAAGGAAATTCCGTTTTTCTTATGCTTCCTAGGTTATAAATAGATACAAATGAGAGCCTGTCATAACTTGGAGGTTGATTCTTTAGTGGACGCTTTTAGTGGTAGGAGAACTCTTTGGTAACAGGGCCCGCCTATTTTTTTTTTTGTCGTATTGGAAAAGCTTTATTGCTACCTCTGTCCTTTTGGGCAGGACAGAGGTTATGTGGGACTCGTTTACCCGAACTAAAAACCACCACGGCATGTCCCTCTCGTTGGCTTTATTGGACGTCCGGGGAACCCGTTGTATACTTCCCAGACGTCTTCCAACAACCCCAACTGATTGCCAGGGCTACTACGCTAAGGAGGAGGGCATCAGGACAGCTTGACCCCCCCTCAGACAGTGGGGAGACTCATATAGGGACGGGTAGCTAAGGGAAGTACTAGTTATTTCTGCCGCTAAGCAGCATTGTTGCAATGATGTGTTCCGGTTAGAAAGGCATGGGTTCCGGCGTTATAAAAGACACATGAGGATTAACAGTTAACGGCTACAATCGACACAAGGTGGTATTTTGTAGGACGTGTTCTTTGCATTCCCTGCGCACTACTGCTCTGTTATATGCTATTGTTTTCCACTTACCATCAGATGGGACATCTGCTCGTTCCGTCAATTATTACTATAAAATAAACCTCCTCACTGGGAGCGTTCAGTGGCGTTCTAAGAGTCTTGAATTTGAGCAAGGACTAATTCAGCTCGTACCTGACCTTTAAAGTTATTATTCTTTTGACCTAAATGACAAGCAATATCAACTAATCTTTGATGAACACTACGATTAAGATCAACACGCGAATTATGATTGGAAATTACGATTGATAATTGGTTGGATTAAGGAGTTTCTATGCGCTGTTTGCCAAAATTAAAAAAAAGCTCAACCAATAAATAATATAGCAGTTATTTTTTCAAAATTTCATAAATAGTTTACCTTTTGTTCGCCTATTAATGTTTGAACACACCTAAGTTTGCGAATTTATATTATATTGATTATATATTTATATTATATTCATTGTAAAGCAAGCACGGCTTTTCGGCTTCTATGGTAGTACCGCCGAGCGTTTGCTTGGCACACTTGCGCAATCGTTGCCGTCGCTCATCTCATCTCCAACTCAACTTGCTGGATGTTGACTTGCTTGCATTTTAAAAATGACAACAGATTAAATTCTGTCCCCATTTAATGAGCCAAATATGAAATACAAGTGTCTCTGGAACTGATATTATAAATGTTTTAATATTTCACATTTCTTGCATATTTATGATATTGCAGTTTCGCAATGTATAAAGCCAAAATTATGTCAAACAATTGAAGACAATAACAAAGTGACAACAGTCTGTCCATTGATAATAGAGTTCAGTGCTACAGAGAATCAGTATCCGAGGGAAATAAAAAATATACCTATGTTGTTGAAATATTAATAGCGGGCAAACGAGCAAGTGGGTCACCTGATATTAAGTGATCACCGCCGCCCATGAACATCTGCAGCACCAGATGAGCCACCGATGCGTTACCGGCTTTAAGGAGTTTATTTATCCCTTGAATAACCCTAGATTGTATTTTGAATGGAACACATTAGATGGTAGATTGTTCCACAATTTGCAAGTTCCCGGTAGAAATGATTTGATGTTGCGAATAGTAGAAGAATACCAGGCATCAAGATAATGGTTGGAATTTATTTCTACGGCGTGAGGAGCGGCATTTGCATCGCATTAATAGAGACTGCCAAATATACTTTAATTGATCGGCGCAAGAGGATATCGCTCGATGTAATTCAATAACGAGCAATTTGGGTGCAATTTGCATCCCATGGTACCTAAAATTACATTTCTCAGATAATCAGTAGCCAAGGGAAATTAGAATATAATAGAAAACTTTTTTTACAACACAACACAATAGGAAAAACAAGGAAAACAGTAATAGTACTACTTAGTGCTAGGGTGCAAAGGCGACCTTATCACTAAAAGTGTTCCATTAAAGGCAACCTGAGCGTGCGAAATCGCTAAAAAGGTGGAAAGTGGATGGTGCATAAAGTATACTACAAAAAATAAAATAAACTTACATAAACATACATACTACATTTACATAATAACTACAAAAATATCGACATAAATTTATGTATACTAGAATAGATATTTATGATATATATTTATGCTATTATAAAGTTACATAATACTCAATTACATAGATAAGTATTATTTTTTTTTGACGATGTTTAAACAGGTAAATAGATTCAGAATGACGAATTTCCCTGGGAAGCAAGTTCCACATTGCTACAGCTTTGACAGTAAATGACTCGTTATAGCGCTGAGAGCGAGATAAGGGTATCTCAAGCTTGTTGTAAAAATTAGAAATGTTTTTGTATCGGTTGAATATAGAATGCATTAAGGATTACATGAAATTAAAAAGCTTGGGTATGAATTGCTCTAACTTCATAGCTCAACATTAACTAGACTGTGAGATTGTGATAATAAAAAAAAACCTGGCTAAGTTTGTTGTGGGCTCTTCTTAGCCCAGGGTGTGTTTGGACTCCTGGACTCTCCTCACTTTAGTTTTAGGGTAACATGTTAAATGTATGAACGCTTCATAAGTGCCTGCGATAAGGTCTACATGAATAAAACTTTTTTTTTTTGATAGGTGGGCCCAAGAGAAGAACAGCTATGGGCTCCCTAATTATCATGGGATAGACGTCACAAAATTCCAAAATTCAATATTCAAAATTCATTTATTTAATGTAGGCCTAATATAAGCACTTTTGAAACGTCAAGTATGTCTGTTTGTAGTGACTCTACTACCGGTTTTTTTCCAGGCAACCTTATCATTAAGAAATTCATCAATAGTATAGTAACCTCGATGTATTAAATATGTTTAACCCTCCGCTGCGGCTTATATAACGGGCACAGTCATATGAGATTTTTCAGTACGTATAGATTTTTTCGGATCTATTCATAGACCCTTTCATAGTATCCATGAATAAATGGTGAAGTTATGAACTACACGTGCTGATTACGCATCGGACGTACTCGTCGACGAACAAAGAACCTAAACCGCTAGCGGAAACTAACATAGGCATTGGACATCCGAAAAAATGTATATAATAGTTTTGGAAGTTTTGGTTTTGTTTAACCCTCCGGGCGGCTTATATAACTCTCGATTAAAGTCAACCAACAAGTTAGGTGCAACTTGCAACTAAAGTTTATGTTATTTTGCTTAAGCAAATAATCAGACTACTACTAGAGACATCGCGAGGTAAATGAAAAGAACTACAACTAATAAAACCTAAGGCAAGTAGCCTGAGATTTTATTAGTCCATTAATAATTACAAGTTCTAAGATGTGTATTTCATCTGGTTTTGTTCGTTTACCATTTAAATGATTATAAATAAATAAATAATTATACTACGACAATACACACTAATATAATAAGTAAGCTTAGCTTGTGTTATGCGCACTACGATGACTGATGAATATTTTTATGAATAATATACATAAATGCTTAAAACATATCGATAAACACCCAGACACTGAAAAACATTCATGTTTAGCACACGAACATTTTCCTGTTGTGGGAATTGAACCCAGAAAGCTGGGCCCACTGCGCCAATCGGCCATCAGAATTGAATTGAACTATTGAATTTTTTCTCATCCATAAGAACTGGGCTAGGCTAGTCCACTGGACAACTTTAACGGGTATCTATCTATCTAAAAGGAAATCCAAAATCACTTCATAGATCCGGTAGTAGTAATAAGGCAAAGGTTTTTTTTTGTTTAAAATAACATTTAAGAAGCAACATTTGCTTTTGATTTCAGTAAAACATTTATTTTGAACGATTCACGGGCTTACTACATTAATTTCACAATACTGAATTATTTTGGTGTATAAAATGACCCAACGAAGAGGTCGGATTTAAGTGTAAACTCAATTATTCCGCTATATAAATTTCCAGGTTCTTAGCTTTATGAATTTTCCCTTTAATAGGTACCTATTTCGGTTTATAAATTTACGCCTAGTTTAATATTTTGCATTATTAAACCGAGGAATTCGGTAATTTTGGAGGTCGCTTTATAAAATTCTCCATAAAATAGGTCCTTAAAGTACCTTTAGTGCTTCACTTCTGGGCTTTCTGACTTGCTTGATAAGACCTGCAAAGCTGTTTCAATGCGAGTTGGTGGGCATTAACGATTATACGTTATGATAATAAGTAAGACCGAAAGCTTGACGTTCTACTTGAGGTTAAAAACGCCAACTTCCTAACTCGGACACTTACAACAACTTTGGCCCGACCTGAGAATAAAACCTGGGACCATTATCCGCAGTTACACATGCTAAACAAAACCAAAAAATTACCCAAAATAATATCAGTATTAAAGCAAATGTGAAATTAGGACATTTTAAAAGAAACATCTATATTCGTTTTTAAAAAAAATGGCAGTAACTTACAGAGAAATAGACGGACGGCCAAGCCAATAAAAATGAGAAAAACTTTCACTCAATATGGAAAAGGACGTGGCAATAAAAAACAAAAACTGTTATCTGGTGATACTTGGTGCCAAGCATTGAACGTATCGGTACGATGTCGCGGATAAACTAAATGGGGGTATGGCTTACAACTTCTATTCCCCTACCAGGTAAGCTCGCAACCGTCTTAGACGGGATCATCACCTATCAGGTAAGAAGGCAGTCGAGGGCTAACTTGTAGTAAAATAAAAAAAAATAAGGGTTCCTTGTGAGACTAACGAATCCTAGAAGCAAAAGCAATCCATAAGATTTGAAAAAAAACAATAAAATACTTAAGAAAATACACAGTCACGCTCAATTTGTCATTCACCCGATGGTTAATCTGACAGCGCCAGAATTTCTCATCTATCACAGATCAGACAGAGGTCAACGCGCTAAAAGCCATTGTGAAGCTTGACAGACATCTGCAAATCTTAGCCGAAATTCAATATCAAACCTCAGACCAGTGTCATGTAGGTAGAGTCACAGTTGTGGTTTAATTTATTATGAATTGGGATCAAGAGATTTTTGACCTTTTTAATCGATTTCGAGAAACCCGTAGATGTTACATCGATTTTATCTCTTACATTTTTTTGGATATTTTTTTATGTAACAGATGGTATTGCCAAATTTATTGGGACCACCTTGAAATGGGAAAGGCATATCGTCTTGTCCATATCCAGCAGTAAATGTCCGTCACTAAGTAAGAAAATGATGACATTTTAGGAACTAGTTGTTAAAAATAGAATTTTAATACAGATAATTTTCACATATACTTCTCGAAGAAGAAACCTATATTAGTGAAGTGCCTTCATTGGAAGCTGTGCAAAGTTTAAGTGCAGATTAAAACCCGGTAGGTATCTACTTCAAAATGCAGCGCTTAATTTTCTACGTTAAAAGTGAGTAATCGGTTTTAAAGATACTCTGTTATAGAGCAATATTGCAGAAATCAATACATTAATTAGTAGGTATATTATATTTCTTTTTTTTTTATAAGTGAAGCCGTACTTTTAATGCTTGTCTATCTGCTTATTCATATATCATGCTAAAACTACAAAGCTGATTTTAATCAACAAATTTAACAAAATGCTAACCACCTCACAAAGATAAATAAAAAAATCTCGTTTGTCATACTTTCATGGAACAGGTAACATTTTTTTAACTTTATTGAAGCGTGTAGCTTTGGAAAGCTCTTTTCTAAAACAAAGCACAAAGCTATTTACTTCAGAATCTACATCAACCATTAATAGCGTAAAGCAAAGGCCTCTCCCAAAACGAACGAAAAACGAATTCTTAGTGTTTACTTATGGCAACCCTATTGAAGATAAAAGACCGACACGCGCAAAGTACCTACGCTACGCGACGCGTACTCAATAAAGAGACAGGAGTCACATGATTTTAATTCTGCATGTAAACTGATTTCTTTCAGTAAAATTATACAATAATTTACTCAAAAACTTTTTGGTTCGGTTTCACAGATAAGTTTCAGAGGCAAAACGTAATGTTCCTCTAAAGCCTGTTGAATATTATTTCGGTTTATTATTTTTCATTTATACGTTGTGTACATAACATATATTTATTTAAGTAATTAAATATTTTTCTACGGGTATATATATCCACCACCTGCCTGTGTCCTGTTTTTGTTTCTGTTCATCATTGGTTGCCTGGAAAAAATCGATATGAAGCGATAAAGCCGCCAAAATGTATACGCTACTTTGTTATGCTTTCTGTTTATATATACTTTTTTGTGGAGTGCAATAAAAGTATATTTATTCATCTTATCTTTACACATAGTGGCAGTTAGTTATGTAAGCCTACAAACCCGACTGCGTGAGAGCTTTATATCACTCATTAATATGAGATAAAAGGATTTTGACCAGCAATAAAACCTTAATAGGCTAAAACAAAAGATGATTTCATGGTAATCATACCTTTAAGTTAAAATTGGCCGAGGACACTGCGAAAGGTGCGTAGAAAATAAATTTCGGAAGACTTGTGATGTTTGTATAAAGATCGAATGAAATATAAATTGCACCGTGTAGATTGCCTGGCTTTCGCGGATTATAGCAAATGATTCTCAATGTTAATTGTACAACAGGTAAGTAAATACAAGAATGCTCTCACGTAAACTAGTCCAAACACAAACTCAGCTAAAATTGGAAACACATGAGCTCTCGATAGCACTCTTGATATAATAGAGTGTCACGCATCGATTATCCGGGACACATAAATTGCGGAGTTTTACCCGGAGCCGACTTGTTATTACGTGAAAATCTGTGGGGGAAGCACTGAGCTGATTTATTAGAGCACTTTATCGTTTGCAGGTCGCTTGGTGTTATTAAACATGGAATTGAGGGTGTCGCTGTCAGCGTTTCTCTCGAATTGGTGTCTGGTGTTAGCTGAATCCGCCAGTTTTTACCTTGATAAGGTGCTATGAGTGTGTTTGCCTTCTTATTAAACTGTTTTATTCTAATACTAGCTGACACGCGCAACATCGTTGCACCAAATCGTTTTAATATCTTAAAAAAACCTAGAAACTAATTGCAGCACTACCTGGTAGGTCCAGTTTAATTTCCAAACTATGTTATTCGCGGCCCGTAGTCGCCGTACGTGTTATTCTATACCCGTCGCAACTTCTAAGCAATAAAAATTAAATTTACAGCTATATATACAAACTTAATATTTATATTATTTTATTTCATTCGCATTAATAATATTAGTAGGATGGTACGCATGCATTCGATCATTGTCCCATATGCCTTGCGAGTTGCTGTTATTTGTAAAGAATAAGTCTTTTATCTCCGACAATATTTATCAGAACTCCATTAAAATTAGATAATTCATGTTTGATAGTATACACTTTCAAACAAAAAAAGAATTATTAAAATCGGTGCATATTTACCGGAGATATGAAGTAAAATTGATAAAAATTTTCATCGCATTTCCCGAAGGAAACTTACTGTTTATCGGGACAAAAAGTATCCTATATAGTACCCGGGATAGTATAGTATACCCGGGATGTCAGCTACCACTATGCCAAATTTCATTCAAATCAGTTCGGTAGTTTTCACGTGTGCCCGGATAGACAGACAGACAGAAAGACAACCATTAAATAAAAATCTGTTTTGGACTCGATCATAAAGCTTCCCCGGTTGAAATTCCAAAATATATTAAATGTACAGAAATCTTCCAGTTACAGTTTTATTATAAGTTTATATGTAGGTATGGATTCCTAAAACCGTCTTTTCTATGAAAAGGCCTGTATCCAGCACTATCCGCAGCCTGTTAACGTCCCACTACATTAAAAGGCTGCGGATAATGACTATTACTAAAATTTTCATAGTATCAGTGTTTGTAACAACCCTCATCCGAAACGGCCCGATTGTCATGAAATGTTGTGTCTATTTTTATTAGTAGGTCTCAGAAATAGGAATTTAACTATATTTCAGACGCCTAAGTGGTAAGGATGGTCGAGCTCAAAATTTTTTTTGGCATCTTTTTTTACTTTTACTTTTTTATGCCAAAAAAATATTTAACCCCTAAATTTTTACACTTCTAACACCTACTATTTTTTGATAGCTATATAAGTATTTTAAAACGTAGAAATAGATTGGATCTTAGAGACGGCCATAGGGTAAATTTTATTCGGAAAAACAAAGGATTCCAGCGGGATTTTTAAGAACCCGCGTTAAGGTGGATGAAGTCGCAAGCAACAGCTAGCTGTGTATAAAATTAAAAAAGCCATTAGGAAAAAGAGTCCTGCTCATATCATGATTTTGCAGTATTCACAGTCGTAATGAAAATCTTGTTCCACAACTTTTTCCTTAAACATATCTGCCAAAGTTGTCTTAAAAATACGCAGTGACAAGCATAACAGGGCGCGTTTTGAACCATCATAGTTTTACTTTTAAGCTAACAAATATAAAAACTTATTACTATTACTACCATGTTAAAAGGGGGTGTTCTCTCTCTTCTCTCTTCTCTCTTCGTGACATGGAGTAAGCCTGATTTTAAACTATAAAGCAGTACCCATACAGTTTTGTACCAACTAGGCTACTGTAGTAACACCGAAAACCTAATATCATTTATAAAAAAGTATATACATTGATTAATAGGAAAACTACTGCTGCCATAGCTTCCGCCAAAAAGTTGCTTCAAATACACGCTTTTTAAGAAAGCGTCCATAAGCAATCGCTCAATATCATAGAAAGCATTTTAAGATGACCAAAATACGATAGGCGTAAATCGCTCTTAGTAATCGATCCCCAAATGTCTGCTAAACATTCCACTGGGAAGCGTCGCGAACTCAATTCGTATTTTCATTGTGGATCTGGCGGGGTTTTAAAGGTTTGACGTGGCTTTGGCACTTTGACAGCTCCCGAAAGGATGAACCAATTATTATTATTTATTTTTTTTTGTTTGAAAGGCGCATTGGTCGGGAGTGTTCTCAAATACAGGTATTTGATGTAAATCTGTCCAAGATGGCCGCCATCACAAAATGGCGGATTACGTAATTTTACACAACTCCCTCTATATGAGTATCAAATGTAAGGGGCTAGTAAAATAATTTACTATATGTAAATTCGGGGGTATTTTTATGTTTAATATGTACATTATATATATTATAATACCTAGATTTGATTTTGATTAGAAATGATATTTACTGAAAATAAAGATACTTCATCCATGTGTGTATTAGATTAGTAGTACTAGTATTATTCATTAAGCAATTATTGTATGCAGTGCATTGTGTCCAAAAACAGTGAGAAAGCCCAGCGCACGTATCATTTTACACCCGCGGAATGTTGCTAGCTCACAAACTTTTGTCAATTTTCCCATTTTATTGTAAACGTTTAGAACATAAACGAGCTAAAACTATTACTATCAACTGCTAAATGGTACGAAGTGACGAACTGTTTGTTCGAGGAACACTACTAAAGTGGAGTGGTTTTAGATGCTTAATGCAGTCGTGTACACGGTTTCTGTATGTTCTTATTTCTGTGCTTGTAACAAGTACATCCAGCTATTTTACATCCGTCTCTATTTTAAGTTGTCTTATAGTGCTTAATGAAAAATGATATTGTTAAAATATCTGAACGGTAATCTTAAAAAAACTGTTACATGAGAATAATCTCTGTATATAAATTTATAATAAATCTCTGTCATAAATATCACATGAAACCTTAAGGTAGTATATTTATTGCCATCCTATCGTCTCTTGCTTGATTAAGTTAGAAAAGAACGTCTTTCTCAATTACGAGAGCACTTAAGCCTTGATTTCGATAGCCAAAGGTATTACCTATTGCCGTTTTTACCTTTTACAGTAAACCATTTAATAAAAGTACATAATTTTATTTTCTAGACGGTAAATAAGTCATAGTTTACTTTAAAACTTTTGCAAAATATCATGTGATTTTATTATTATCTAGCGGTGATTTATTTATTTATTTTATAAATAAAATAAACAAACCATTTGGTAAGGATTTGGCTTCCCTTTTTATATGGTAGTTTAAAAGATCTAAGCGGTCAAACGGCGGTTGCTATATACTATATAAAGAGAATTTTTGACGACTGGTGCCGTGGTGAATGATGCCCGCTGTAGTTTCAAGTTGTAGGTCCCGGTTGCGATCCAGGCAGGAGCAATTCTGGAATTCCTAATTTCTGAATTTTCTCTAGTCTGTACCGGTGGATGCTTCGGCCGAGGCTAGTTACCACCCTAACGACAAGGACATGGCACTAAGTGATTAAGCGTTCCGTTAACACAACTGGTATACCCCTAACAGGTTAGCCCGCTACCCGACCGACCCGAGTCTTTCAAGGGCTAACTTGTAGTGGAATAAAAAATAGAAGCGTTTTCTATCTGTACTGATGAAAGCTCCACAACTATTCAAAACGAAAAATATTTTTTGTATGATGCCCTTATATTATTTTATCCCCATAACTATGGCACGTAAGTTCGGGGTAACAATGTATAGGTATCTCATAAAAACCGATAACATTTTTACGACGATCACTATCTAGTTTCTAACTGCGATGTTGTGTTAATCTGCTCGCAGACGTCGTAAAAAACCTGCCATTTATAGACAAGTAGTGTTTGTATCGCATAACTTTGGCGTATTAACCGTGACGGTAGTCAATATATTTGCTTATGACCTAATTATGTTTATACGCGGCTAGTCGGAAATCTACCAAAGGCTACCTACTAATACTAAGAACTAAAAAAAAATGTAGTTGTAGAGCTTTTCAAATTCAAATTCAAATTCAAAAATATTTTATTCATGTAGACCTTATTACAGGCACTTATGAAGCGTTCATACATTCAACATGTTACACTAATGTTAGTGATGGTGATAACTGCATTCTTTAACTTAAAACTAAAGCTACGAGGGTTCCAAACGCGCCCTGGTCTAAGAAGACCCTACAACAAACTTAGCCAGGTTTTTTTTGTTATCACCATCTCACAGTCTAGTTAATGTTGAGCTATGAAGTTAGATACTGTTTTTGTGACAGAGCTCGTCCGGGGAAGTATTACCACTATGCTGCAAAGTGCTGCTCTGTTAGTAGGCGATAGTTTTCCACTTACTATTAGGTGGACCGTATGATTGGTCCGTCAATTAATATATAAAAAAAATAAAAAATGTTCAACTTATTTGTGCTTTTGTGTAAAAAAAAATGTCCATCATCTTTTGTGTTCAACTTTGAATGTCTAAGTACTAAATTCAAAGTTGTCAAAAAAAAAACTTAGGTTAAACCATAACACCTGCTGTGTGTACATGATTGTCATCACAGTTGACTAAGTAACATAAGCCCTACTATTTTTACTTTAACATTTACGTACGTATAGGAGTACGTATCCAAACAGATTCGTACTCAGCTGAATTCCTAAAGTGTCTTGAGGTACTTTGTTACTAGCTTTCAGAGTTCTAAAATTAGAGTTATCACCTTCGTGTCCCGAATAGTGGTTTAATCTAAGAGCAGAATAGATGGGTTAGCTAAAAGATAACCTTCACCTTATAGGAGAGGCGCCCTATGTCATGATGATAATAACTATTACATCAAAGTTTTTTTTTATTCCACTACAAGGGTAGTGGGCTTGAGTATGGGCTAAATCAGTTACTACGTGACATCGCACCGGAACGCTAAATCGCTTAGCGGCATGTCTTTGTCAGTAGGGTGGTAACTAGCCACGGCAAAGGCCTGCCCAGACCAGACCAGAGAAAATTCAGAATTTATAAATTCCCATATAGCCCTGCCGGGAATCAAACCCGGGACCTCCTACTTAAATTTAGACAAAAGCAAATAAAAACGCTTTCCCCGAGCAAACTCTCAACTTATTTCTCTACATCGGGATAGCTGTCGCATATAAAATTAAAATAGTACTGTATCGGAATCCCATAAAAATCGAAAAACCTTTTTACGACATTCACTATCTGGCGCCTAACTGCGATGTTGTGTTAAATTGTTCACAGCAGTCGTAAAAGAACTGCAATTTATGGACGAGGGGAACATACGTAGTATCGTTTAGGAGCTTAAATAAATTCTTCTCACCGAGTAAATAATCAATGTATATACTAGAAGCTCACGTTGAACCCGGTCCAGCTTTACACAAGTACAGCCTTCTTGAAACACATACTGTTTCAAGAAGGCTGTACTTTTTAAGCCAATTTCCAACGTCAAATTTCTTCCTAGTGTAATCTATCAGTAGGTGAAATAATAGAAATAGAATTTGACGGCCGATTGGCGCAGTTTGCGACCCTGCTTTCTGAGCCCAAGGCCGTGGGTTCGATTCCCACTACTGGAAAATGTTTGTGTGATGAGCATGAATGTTTTTCAGTGTCTGGGTGCTTATATGTATTTCTAAGTATTTATGTATATAATTCATAAAAATATTCATCAGGCATCTTAGTACCCATATTTTCGTAGTATACTTATTTATTTATTTATTTTAAATAAATATACTTCGACGTTACACACATCGCCATCTAGCCCCAAAGTAAGCGTAGCTTGTATTATGGGTACTACGATGACTGATGAATATTTTTATGAATAATATACATAAAATAATTCTGTAATATACAGATAAACACTGAAAAACATTCATGTTCATCACACAAACATTTTCCAATGGTGGGAATCAAACCCACGGCCTTTGACTCAGAAAGCAGGGTCGCTGAAACTGCGCCAATAGGTCGTTTATTATTTATTTATTTATTAGAAATAGAAAATATTTATTAGAAAATCTCAGTATGATAAATCTTTGGAATCCTGACCCCTGAACTAGGAAATTCCGGTGACAGTGCCTTCCCAAACAATTATTGAATCATTGAGATAATATCTAGTGCACTTTAACAAAGGAAACTTAACAAAGGTGTGTTGAGTTATCTAACGGTCAAGTGAGAATAGCATGCTGAGGTCTTCGTTTATGATAACAATTGCGGATAGTCCACATGATGGTAAGTGGAAAACCATTGACTTTAAACAGAGCAACACTTTGCAGTGCAAGGAACACGTGAATTGCCGAGTGTGTCCGTCCACCTGAGGCATATGTGATAAGCCTCTTAAGCCAGTAATTACGCTGGCACACTCTTCAAACCAGATCACAGCATTGCAACAATACTGCTTAGCGGCAGAAATAAGCATCGTTATAGTACTTCCCCGGACTTGCTGTTCCAAAATCTCTTCTACTACTAAAAGTATAAGGTAGATATTACTAATAAGCCGGCCACATATGCTGGTAGACGGTTGGAAAGTAAGAAAATTAAACTGAAATTTCGGTGTAACGAAAGGGAAATCGAAGCCTTACCAAAAGGCTACCAAGGCTTTTTCTGCGGAATTTTCTGTGCCTCAAAATTCCAGATAAAAGTATATTAGCATGAGTAAATATATATGACTAGCTCGGTTATAATTTGTCGGAGTTATGGTGTAAAACCATCACACATTTTCATCCCCTCTCCCAAAGGAACCGAGCTTAATGTCGGGATAAAAAGTATCCTATATTACTTCTAAAACTTCCAAGAATATGTATACAAAGTTTCATGAGGATCGGTTAAGTAGTAGTTAACAAACAAACTTACATTCACATTTATAATATTAGTAGGATAGGATTTTACAACTATAACCGAGCTTTAGACTACTTTATCCGAGTGAACACAGTGTGTACAACATGTAATCAAATAATGAAATACTATTGAAGGGTGCATAAGTATCTTTCATAAGGAATCACCCAGTAAAAATATTAAATCAAAAGAAACATTTTTATTTTTCCATAAAGCTAATTCGAAACATTATAAGTGTTTACTAATGACAACTCTGTCAAAGATAAAATACGCTAAGCAATGAACGAAGTTAAAGCTGGGCTACGTAACTATATGGCAGTTTTTACACTCACATAAAGTTTGGTAACGCTATACGCTTAACGGAATACGCTAGAGAGCGATATGTTCTTGAGTCTGCTGAATCTCTCATAGGCAAGTCAAAGGTCAACAGCCTGTTTGAAATCTGATAAGACAGAATAAACCGTTACCACTATTAAATATAAGCCAGTCCAGACCCTATTCACGCTGGTATTATTCCTAGATCCTCAATAAAATCGGGATAGATAGTTTGACCTTTTTTCTCAATGCCTTTGTCATACTCGGATAACGTTATGAATTTTGTTTAACCTTGATAAAATTAATATGATCATTACATCTGGTTGTAATGTAATGATGCATTCTAAGATGGTAGCGGGCTAACATGCCAAGTGTGAAACAGTTTTAAATCAGCACCTACTTGGGGTAGGTATCGATTTCTACGCAGCATCGTATCGAAACTCTAAATCGCTTGGCGTCGCGTCTTTATTCAACGTAAGACGTAGAACTAAAAAAGATTAACGCCTTCCGTGCTTAAGTTTGTGGAAAGTTAATCCATTAACCTATCTGGAACTATTGTAGATTGCGTAAATCTGTTCCAATAATGCAATCCTTTGCAATCTCAACAAATCGCATCGCAAAAAAATCGATGTGACCTACTATCGTGCAACATAAAGGACCTATACGAGTTTTACACCATACGCGACATTTAAATTATATCGAATTAAATCTCATACTAATTTATGAAGCTGAAGGGTTTGTGTGTTTGTTTAGTTACTTGAACGCGATGATCTCAGGTCTGCGGGTCCGATTTAAAAATTTTTAAGTGTTGGATAGCTCATTTATCGAGGAAGGTTAGAAGTATAATATGAATTCTTTTTCAGCGAATTTATTAATTATCTATCATTTATTATTTTTCTTTTTTTTTTTTAAATTATTAACAATGCTTAAGAATAAATTAAAAAACACTATTAAAAATTTATAAAAAAAAAATCTTCCACCCTCCGCTTGCGGGGCTTTTGAATGCCCAAGCAACCGGTATGTAGCGTAATTATATGTATTATTATTACGCTAAGATCAACATGAGCATAAAACCAATGAAGAATGTTTCAAAATTGGGGTTTTTTTTCCTTTTGAGAGCTTCCGCTGCGTAAACGGTTTAAGCATTGATAAAATCATGTATGACAAAGTTGTTTCTCTTTAAAATTTGAATAAAAGTCTCGCACAAGGGTTGCAGAGACCGCTAGTCTCATATATAATAAATTTACCTGTATTATATTACATTACCTTTCTGAAGACGAATTATTATGTTCAACGATTCATGAGAATGAATTCTGTTTTACGAATATGTCGTATGTCTTCCTAAAACGAATAAGATTTGTTTGCCGTAGTGTCTAATACGAATAAGGAGAATTTATTTTACTGAGGATATCTTCGACATAAAAGCGATATACCTTGCAAAGTAAATATGTTCCGAAACATACTTCTAACGTCTGACGTTTTAAGAATTCTTTGATGCATGGATTAAAGTCGCAGCCGCTGATATAATGACGAACAAACTGACAAACCTCCGATGCGAGTATTCGTGTTTTGGCGCTTAGCCAATATTAGCATAAAAGTTGTTTGAAAAGATTGGAACATAATAGAGTAAAAATGTAAAAATAATGTACCGTGACAACAGTGTTATTTTTCTTCCGGCAAATAATGATTTAAGACGGGGAAGCTTTGACCCTTCGTGATGCCAAACATTTTCTATTGTGACTTTCCTTTTGCTCACGACAAAAGGGCAAATTATCCGTGAAAATCAGGCATGCTACTGTGAATCAATGAAATGTTTTATTACTGTTAGACAATGAATAGATTTTTATGGCAAGTAAATCCATGCATGAGCAGCTGATTTCCACCATTGACGAATAATGACATGCGTTTTCCTTTCAAATAATCTTACCACAATTTTTTAGATATCTATCTATACTTATAATAAATCTGTAACTGGAAGATTTCTGTACATTTTATATATTTTGAAAATTTTGACCGGGGGATGCTTTATTAAGTACTAGCTATTGCCCGCGACTTCGTCTGCGTTTGATTTTGCTTTTTGATGCGGCATTAAATTTAGTTGTTGATCTAAAAAAAATTAAAGTAATTAGTATCGCTAAACCTTAAATGAGGGGTTTGCTGCTGTCCTCTGAGGAGTTATATCCTCTATCTCCAACTACAATTTGGGCAAAATTAAGCACATACACAACCTCTTTAGTACAAAAAAAAATATTTAAATCGGTTATAATTTGTCGGAGTTATGGTGTAAAATCGTCAAACACTCATCCCCTCTCCCAAAGGAACCGAGCTTAATGTTGGGATAAAAAGTATTCTATATTACTTCTAACACTTCCAACAATATGTGTACAAAGTTTCATGAGGATCGCTTTAGTAGTTTTTGCGTGAAAGCGTAACAAACAAACTTACATTGACATTTATAATATTAGTAGGGATATCGGAATTGTTTCTTTAAAGTTCTACAAAACAGTCCGCGACAGCATACGACTATTTTTTGAACTCATTCGCGGACGAAATCATGCGGGTCCGCTAGTAATAAATATGATCGAGTTTCTCCTTTCTTCTCAAACAAAAGGCGAAACTTGTGTTAAAATTTAGCATCTAAGTTGCGTGCATTAAATACGTATTCTTGATAGCTTCTTCATCAATCTCTTATAGCGTCATGACGTCGCTGTCGACGCGACAATACTTACAGAATGCCCGCTTTTTATATATCAATAGAATTAACGTAATAGGAAAAGTTATTCTATTATTCTACGTCATATTTACCCACTGGGCTACAACCTATTCATATTGCAAATATCGAGGCACTAGCGGGTAAGCTAGTGCTGCTTATGCTGTCAGAAAAAAATCGATTGTCTGTAAATTCGGTTTACTGATTATAGTTAAACGTGACAACGTCATAAGAGAATACTGATGGAATAGTTGCATTTTTCAAAAGAAAATTTATATTTTATTTGTTTGATAGATATTTTGTATAGATATAGAAAGTAGATAGATTGAAATCACAATTTAATTGATCAAGTTACATTTATTTGTACGCATGAATACAATTATGTCAATTTTTTTTAAATACATGATGATAGACACAGTTCATAGTGTCTATCATCATCGTTGCTATAAACAATTGACACCACATTCACTTTTCACTGCACTTCATACTTGACGAAAACATGTAAATGTATTATTGTATAGCAGCTGTCCACGCGGACGCATCGCTCACTCAAGTAAGAGAGAGCGCTGCCGAGCGCGGAGGCCGATTGTGCCTCTTTGTCGCTCGTTCCGCGCTCTCGCTTGCACTTCAAGTCTTAAATGGAACACCTCAGAGCGAGGTAACGACGCATGTTGTCATGTTTTTTCGTGCGTGCAGCCGGCTCCATCGAATTATAAGACGTTGTCACGTCAAAATTAGACAGTTCACGAAAATCCCTTCGTACCAAATTTAAAGAAATAGGTATACTTATAGTAGCCTCGCAATATTTTTATAGTAATATTATCTTTATTAAACAAAACTTAAGTAATTATAAACAAAAAGTCGATATAAACAGTCGACTAACTAGAAACGGACATAAATTAGTGATATCTGCATAGCGTCTGAGAAAAGTACAGAAATCTTTTGTGGGGTATATGCTTTTATAACATGATACCGAAGGTAATATTAGATCTACCTTTATCTAAGTTTAAACAATATGACTGACTTGACGTTTCAAAAGTGCTTATTAATTAGGCCTATTTGAAATAAATGAATTTTGGATTTTGATTTTTTTTTTATTTATGAATGATACACTTTCATTGGGACCTTTGTTTTATTTACCGACCTAATTATTAAAGTGTTTTGCCATATTTAAGGAAGTGCCAAATATATATTATCATCATTACATATGTAAAAAGTTCGCTATTAATATAAAAAAATAATAAAAAAGGCACTGTTTTAAAGGCGTGTGGAGTCTACCTATCCGCTTTTGGCCAGCGTGATGAACTACGGTCTAAACCCTTCTAATTCTGAGACTCCTGCTCTGTACTGTGCCGATAATGGGTTGATACTGATGAAAACATTGTTTCTAATATTTATAGCATTGAATAAAAAATTATTTGTAAAAAATTGGCGTGTAAAGTCGGCTTACTGACGATAGTTGAACGTGACAACGTCGTAAGATGGAAATGGAATGGTTGCATTTTTCAAAAGAAAATTTTAATTTTATTTGTTTGATAGATATTATCGTTGCTATAAACAATTGACACCACATTCACTTTTCACTGCACTTCATCCTTGCCGAAAACATGTAAATGTATTATTGTATAGAAGCTGTCCACGCGGACGCATCGCTCACTCAAGTAGAAAAGAGACAGATGTCGAACGCGGAGGCCGATTGTGCCTCTTTGTCGCTCGTTCCTCGCTCTCGCTTGAACTTCAAGCCTTGAATGGAACGCCTCAGAGCGAGGTAACGCCGCATACGTCATGTTTTTTCGTGCGCGCAGCCGGCTCCATCGAATTATAAGACATTGTCACGTCCAAACCGTTTCAATAGCAAAGCAAGCACCTCCGTCTACACCTATTGTGTAGCATTATCTTAGATAAACCCTATATAACAATATTTTCGCAGCGATTGCCTAAAAATGTAATAAAAAATAGAATACCCCTCAGTAGACAGCGTACAATGTCGTATTTGTATTCAAACATCTCCGTTCCTCTTTTATGTTTAGTAAATAAAGGTTATCCTAATAGTCTTCATTGTAGATGAAATTTTATTTAGCGTACGGTCCATTTCGTATGAAAGCTTTTATCATAATGCCCCTTAATGCCATCTTGTGCATACGGGTGTTTTGGTTCGACTCTCCAAAAACACGATTATGAGCTTACCTATACAATGTGCAAATGAAAAATGAAATATTACTTCATAGGCTTTTAAGGTTACATTATTTACTGCCTCTGATACTTGTCTGTTAAACTGAAACGCTAATTGTTTTTGTGTAAACCACTGCCAAAGTTTTAATTGAAAGAAATCAGATACAGACCTAACATCACATGCAAAAAAATGAAGTTACTCCTGTCACTTTATTAGGTACGGGTCGCGTAGTGTAGATACTATGCGTGTGTCAGTCTTTTATCTTCAATAGAGTCGTTAAAAATAAACACTTCGAATGTTTTGAATTCATTTGTATGGAAAAATAAATAAGCTTCTTTTAATCTAATATTTTTACAGGGTGATTAATTATGAAATACCTGTACCTATGCACCTTTCAACAGTATTTCGTAATTCAGTTCAGTTTCATCAAATTATGAACTTTTTAATATTTCTTATAAGGTTAAAAAATATGGTCAGCTTACAACTTGATAAAAGTTGATATTAAAAATAAAAATCAAATCAAATCTTTATTTATTAAAATAAACCTACAAAAGGCACTTTTGATACGTCACAATTTTTTCATTGCAGTGAAATGATGGTGACACTACATTCGTGAACTTAAAAATAAAGGTATGAGGCTTCCAAACAGGCCCCGGTACAAGAAGAAACCCATAGTTTACTCATATCACAGTGTTGCCTACTTAAAAATATAGCAATTCTTTTGCGCTATAACAGGATTTTTCTATAAGCTAACGGTTAAAACAAACATTGAACTTATTGAGAGACGTCCCGTAAATTTCATTTGGTAAATTTTTATAAAATAATTTTAGAATTAGCAATTGAAATGAATATTTTATTTATTTTATAAAGTCTAATAACGTGCATTTGTAGTTTGTTTTCACTTCTTATATTTAGCTATACTAACAGAATAAGTTTCCGTTTCAAAATCGCAAAAAACAGAAATCAACGTCCAATTGCTATGTTATATACTCATATTAAGAGTACGTCACAGAGTCCGTTATGATTGAATAAGCATCTCCTGGGCAAATGGAATAGAATATCAACAGCTAAATGTTTATCCACCCAGAAGGTTTACTGTAAAGAGAGAATAAGATACTCGTATCTCTTTTATTAAGCAATAAGAGTTTTCTTTTATGCCCTTTTAAAAAGTTAAACGATACTGCCGTACATTGTCTATAAATTGCAATTCACGATTAAATTCTCTATATAATCAGTTATTTAAAAGAGTTTCAAGTTAAAAGGTACGACAAGTACCTCGTATATAAAAAGTGCTTGGTTCTTATTTTACAATTGAAGTATAAAACTAAAGATTAAAGTTAGAAACGAGATAGTTAATCTATAAAAACACAAAATAAAGTTCAGTAAAGCTAGACATAAATAGTAATAAAACCACGGAAGGATATCATATTTATTATCATTATTGTATAATGGTACATTTAGAGACCCTTAATTTGAGACCAAACTCAAAACAATGACAAAGTCAATTAGCACACACTATTGAGATAAAAATTCATTTATTTATCAATAGATACATATTACCGTCCATATTACAATGAAAAACTTTTTGAAACTAGAGATGACGTATTGCTTGTTTATTATTTTTATTCAAAGAGAGTCGCAGATTCAAATCCTTTATCATAAGTATATTTATACCAGTGGCGTGCATAGAGGGTATGCACAGGGTATGCAGATGATATAAAATGATAAAAATCTTCAGAAAGCTATAAAAAATTAAGGGTAGACTTTTTACAACTCTTTCAATGCCTATCCTTAAGTTTTTTATAACTCGTACTGGAGTTTTTTTTCATTTGATATCATCTTTCCGTTTAGTGCATACCATGTGCATACCTTATATGCACGCCACTGATTAATATTTAATATTTCTTCCAAGTGTAGGTAATAAAAAAAAAGTTTTGACACAGTCACTATAAGACTGATAAAGAGGGTATATATTAAGTATTTATTGCATTGGTAGAATGGTGGCCGTAGCTTAGTTGTAAAGCGCTCAGGCGGCGATTGTCAGAGAGTCGTACGCTCAAAGCCAGTTGCCAAGGTGCCAAAACCATTAAAATGTATTAATTTATATAAAAATTTAACTACGCAAATCCCACAAGTACACGAATCTCATGACACACTATTTGTTTTAATACATCAATCCGTTTAGACTGATGTCAAGTAAGCTAAATAATAAAGGAAATTTTAGGTTGATAGATTAAATAAATAAATATACTACACAATGTATATACCCAATGATAAATAAATGTACTAGTTCATAGTTGAGAATTGAGTAGGCATATTGCGCCCAGCCTCAATGTTAATGGAATCTAAACTTCTAATCTGATTGTCAGATTTTTTTTCATTTAATTAAACAAATAAATACACTACGACAATACACATATCGCCATCTAGTCCCAAAGTAAGCGTAGCTTGTGTTATGGGTACTAAGATAACTGATGAATATTTTTTATGACATATAGATAAACACCCAGATACTAAAAAACATTCATGTTCATCACACAGTTATTGCCCAGTTGTGGGAATTGAACCCACGGCCTTGGACTCAGAAAGCAGGGTCGCTGCCCACTGCGCCAATCGACCGTCAAAATTCTAGAGATCTAGATCGTCTAGATTCTAGCTTTGATATAATATGAAACTATTTCAGTTGCTTGCAAACAATAATAGAAGAAGTTGTAGTCGGGTAAACAAACTTTACTAAAGAGAGCAATGAAATACCGTTTCAAATAGGCGTAATATACGACCGATCCGAGACGTGAGTGTACTAAACAAGGTAATGCCGTTTGTAGAAGTAATCGACTCTAAATTCGCAATCGAATATAAATCAAGTTCACTACTCTATACCGTTAATTCAAATGTTTGGCAAACCATTGGAGATCAATCAAAGTGATTGATTCATTACATGTAATGTTAGTTCAGCAATGAAAACGTAGTAAACATTTTCATTAGCGATTTCGTTTTTCTTTTGAATATAATACGCATTTAAAAGAAATATTGACGCTCGATTGGCGCAGTTTGCAGCGACCCTCCTTTCTGATTTCAAGGCCGTGGGTTCGATTCCCACTATTGGAAAATGTTTGTGTGATGAGCATGAATGTTTTTTAGTGTCTAGGTGCTTATATGATTATTCTAAGTATTTATGTATACAAATATTCATCAGTCATCTTAGTACCCATAACACAAGTTACGCTTACGGGCTAGATGGCGATGTGTGTATTGTCGTAGTTTATTTATTTATTACTAGCTGTTGCCCGCGATTTCGTCTGCGTTTGATTTTGTTTTTTGATGTTGCATTCAATTTAGTTGTGTTCTAAAAAAAAAAATATTCTTAAATGAGGGGTTTGCTGCTGTCCGCTGAGGAGTTCTGTCCTCTATCTCCAACCACTTTCATCAGATCTTCACAAAGTTTGGGCAAAATTAAACACATACTATAACCTCTATAGTACAAAAATAATTATTTAAATCGGTTATAATTGGTCGGAGTTATCGTCAGACACTTTCATCCCCTCTTCCAAAGGAACCGAGTTAAATGTCGGGATAAAACGTATCCTATATTACTTCTAACGCTTCCAAGAATATGTGTACAAAGTTTCATGAGGATCGGTTTAGTAGTTTTTGCGTGAAAGCGTAACAAACAAACTTACATTGACATTTATAATATTAGTAGGGATTATTATTATTGACTGCTACTGTAGCGTTGGACGATTTATATAAGTTAAGCTCTACAATGGGTAGAAGTAGAGCTTTTTGTGACAGAGCTCATCCGGGGAAGTACTATCTACCGCCATGCTATTTCTGCTGCAAAGTACCATTGTTGTAATTGTACGTTCCGATCTGGAGGGCTGGTGTGGACAGGCGTATGAGGCTTCTTAACACCTACGCCATAGGTCACAGCGCGGCAAGTTGCAGGACAGGTTCCGCGCATGCCCTGCCAAGTATTGCTCTGTTTATAGGAGGTGGCTTTTTACTTACCATCAAGTGGGTCGTTCTGCTTGGTCCATCAATGATTACTAAAAAAACACAAACTTTTTTTCAATTTTTTCAAACTGACTAGATTTATATCAAGAAAAGCTTTTTAAAATCTTCGTTTTATATAAAACAGTTCTGTCTCTTACGGTCAACCTTAACTCGTCATACAGTAAATTCACTGGTATTGATCTACTTAACAATGAACATGATAATGAGTAAAACAGCAATCATGTCGTATCAATTAAAATTGTTGTCGCAACTGCTGCATCGCTACTTTTAATTATAGTTGAACACATGTCTGATTTATGGGATCTTATGTTCTTTCTCGTGGAGTTGTATGGAGTTTTATATAAAGGGATTTTTAAAGAGAGAACTAATTCGATATGGTTTTACAATATAAAATCATATTATAAACATTTGTTCCTAAAACTTTTCCCGATATGAATACTTTTAGAGATTGTGATTTCAAGTAATTAAAAAGAGGATAGTATTTTTTTTAAAGTTGCTCCCTTTTGACATAATACGAAATATTTGACTTTATAATAGGTTCTCTTCATCCAGTATTTTTTTTATGGGTAGTGTCCTATTACCCACATACCAATAGTATTTATAACATGGTATTATAATATAACAAACAACTAGCTGTTGCCCGCGACTTCGTCTTCGTTTGTTTTTTGATGTGACATTAAATTTAGTTGTAGTTCTAAAAAAAAATTAAGTATTCAGTACCGCTAAACCTTAAATGAGGGGTTTGCTGCTGTCCGCTGAGGAGTTCTGTCCTTTATCTCCAACCACAGTTTGGGCAAAATTAAACACATATACCTCTTTAGTACAAAAATAATTATTTAAATGGGTTATAATTGGTCGGAGCTATGGTGTAAAAACGTCAAACACTCATCCCCTCTCGCAAAGGAACCGTGTTTAATGTCGGGATAAAAAGTATCCTATATTACTTTTAACACTTCCAAGAATATGTGTACATAGTTTCATGAGGATCAGTTTAAGCGTGAAAGCGTCACAACTTACATTCACATTTATAATATTAGTAGGGATGTACAATACAACTTTATAGAGGAGATTTTATGGTAGCACCACATCTCTACTACTCGTGCAGTCAAGCCAAACTAAATAACTAACACACCATCATCAGCGAACCTCAATCCACTGCTGGACTAAGGCCTCTTCATTTGAACGCCATCTCGGTCTATTGCTGGTTAGCTGCATCCAGTTCTTCCCTTCTGCCTTTACGATATCCCTCCATCGAACTGGTGATCGGCCGATGCTTCTGTGTCCACCGCGCGGTGGCCAATCCAGAGTCACTCGGCCCCATCGCCCGTTCTCCCTTCGACAAATGTGGCCCACCCAGCTCCATTTCAGGGCCGCTGCTCTTTGAACGATTTCAATGATTTCAGTTCGGTTTCTGATCTCTGCGTTGGGAATCCTAACTAATAGAAACAAACCTAACATCGCACTTTCCATTGCATGCTGAGCCACTTTGAGCCGGTGCACCACATTTTTTGGAAGGGTCCATGTCTCTGCTCCATATATCACAGTGTAAAAAACTAGTCAAATAAATATTTTCCCGTTAATACAATGTATGCTTACACCAATTTCGTAGCGAAAGATCGTAGAACGCTGTAGCAATGGCATTCGGGTAAGTCATTGACGTAGAACGTTTTTTATGTGATAAATCTCGTGCACCCACAGATTGACCTGTATTCTTAGAGTGCACCTTGAAAATAAAAATAATTCATGTGCCGTCATGGCAATCGGGTTACTGCCCCGCCCTTACTACTCCTTATTTATTTTTACTGCATTCTGTTAAATTATGCATTCACTGTAATAAAAAAAAACTTGATTACAAAGCTCCATTTACAACACAGCCTGCAACAGCACATCCTGTTATTATCATTCTTTTTTTTTGCTGTATTTTCACGTTATTATTTTTTTATTGTGAATGTCATGGTCACTTGTTATCGATATACATATAAGAGAATGTGTAAAACGTTGTACAAGTTTATTACTGTATAAGGTATATATAAGTATATTCTTAGATAACTAAATTTAATAAAATATTATTAAGTAGCACTCAATTTTTTTTAAATACTTCAAAGTTCTATCAAGCTTGATGTTCCACTTATTAACTTAGGTTTTTTATAATATAATATTAATCTAGATGACTCCTAGACTTTGCGCGTGTTTCATGATATGAAATATGAATCTTTAATAAAGAAAACTGTATATAGATAAATTATATAAAATTCGTATTTGTAATATTTTCACCACTATGAATTAAATGAATTTATTATTATTATTATTAAAAATATCATTGCATATTAACTAATTTCCCAAAATTTACCTATAGATTTTTTTTTTTCAAAATTTTCCTTAAAGATCCAGAACTGACGGTTTAACATTTAGGTTTCTATAAAAAAACCTCAAACATCAGACGAGAAGAAGAGGTAAAAATATTACACACAGCGCTACGGGAGATATAAAAGATATTGGATGATTGAGACGGAAAACGGGCATTTCTAAGGAATGAATGCTAAATGGTATATTGCTAAGTGAATGTAAATGAAGATCTTTTCATATCAAATGTCTGTTCACGGCTTCTTTTACGCTTTTCCGTAAATAACAGGAAAACTTATTCAGATCAAATCGGTAAACTCCTCGTATGGGCTTAACTTTGATTTACTTGCCAGCTTTTGACTTCTGTTTATCCGTATCTTTATTTTTATTATAAATCGAAGTAAAACCTTCTTTATTTAAATATCCAGCCAATTTTAAATCGGACGATGTATGTGCCATTTTCCCGAAAAATGTATTGAGTTTAAAAGTGACTTTTGCATTACTAGGCGATGGCCGCGCGCCCTATAAAAAAGAGCCATGCAAGGAACATGCCCGCAAGTGCCCCCTGTGTCCATCAACCTGAGGCGTATGGCCTTTTGTGCCTGTAATTACACCGGCAACCACGCTCGACCAATTTCGATAAAATTTAAATGAGACCCCCTGGAAAGAATGCCCTTTAAAACAAAAAAATTACTTTTGAAATCGGTTCAGGTTTCTTTGAGTAATCAGGTAACATACATCAAAAATTGAGAGACGATTGAAAAGATTGAGACGAATTAAGAACCTCCTCCTTTTTGAAGCCGGTCAAAAACAGAACAGGCCAGTAGGTCACATAAACCATAACAGCGATACAAAATACCACCATACATGAATCGAATTGAGTCATCCATTAAAACAGATTTCCGAAGTTTTCTGCCCAAACTTTGTTCGAACTAGTGCCGATATAAAACAGATTACAGATAAACAATATTAGGGATAGGTCATTGACTTGGGGCGGATACATCCTGCGAGGCGCCATTCAGACGCTAGACGTTGCACTATCTTGAGCGCTAAGCCTAACTCACAATAACAAATATACTAGGCTATTTTATACATACGCAAAATGCTTTCACATTACGTCCTGGTTTTGTAAATACATGTCACGCTATATGCTACGCCGTAGCACGGAAAACTTGAAAAGCTGATATTATAATGCTATACTAGTTAACTTTATGAATCAATATTTAATGAAAACTACTCTCATAATATACTGGTTTATTATGGTTTATTATCATCATTACCGGCCCACTAAGAAGCATGGGTCTCCTCCCACAATGAGAAGGGGTTAAGGCCGTAGTCCACCACACTGGCCCAGTGCGGATTTGTGGACTCTACACACGACCTTATGTGGAACTCTCAGAAACTTTCCTCACGATGTTTCCTTCAGTGTTGAAACAAGTGATACTTTAATTACTTAGAACGCACATAACTTCGAAAAGTTAGAGGTGCATGCTGGGATTCAAACTCGGCCCCCCAAAAGTGAAGTCGAGCTCCTACCCAACGCGCTATCAATTACTGGTAAAACTTTAAATTGGCTTTTAAAAGCCTAATATATCGCAAACGGACATTGGTTTGCCAGAAAATATTTATGTACCCGCGATAAGTTTGAGAAACGAAAAAACAATTGTCCTCCCTTTATTTTATTTTATCACACCACTCCTTTTTTTATTTTATCACTCTGTGGGTATGATTAATGTTTAGAAACCGAGAGTTACAGCGCTAAGTTCGAGACGGACGGAAGGTAGAACCCTAAGGACGATAAGTCCCGTAAAAACTTACTAATGTTTCATTGTGTTTTTACGGGATTTGTCGGAATAGAGAGTATTGTATTATACGAGTATACTTATATTTTTTTTTTTTTTTTTTTTAAATAAATTGTAACAAATATTTTCCAACATAATTATCCATTCCCTTAGAAACTATGCGTTTATAGTGAGGATGGCGGTTTCGCAAGTATATACCTTTATGAACTTAATCTAAATGTAAATGTAACTTAATCTTAGTATTGCTTAAAATTTGTTATTTTTTATAGTATTAGTTGTCGGAACAAGATGATGGCCCGGTGTCCATGAACCTGAGGCGTAGGTGTTAAGTCTCAAGACCGTAACACAGCATTGCAATTATGGTAGAAATAAGCATGGCGGTAGTACTTCCCCGGACGAACCCTGTCACAAAAAGCTCCAACATATATATATTTTTTTAACCATGTATCGCCATATAGCTCCAAAGTAAGCGTAGCTTTTGTCATGAGTACTAAGATAACTGAAAAATATTTAGGGATAATAAACATAAACACCCAAACACTGAAAAACATTCATGAAACATCATCCAGTTGTGAAAATCTATTGCCGTTGAATTTATATGCTAAAGTTACTGAGCGATACATAAAATACGGTAAAACTATGGTGTTAACTGTTTTAACATTAGTAAAAGTATCTCCATATATAGAAACATAGTTATATGATGAGAAACATAATCATATGTATCTTAATAATGCACATAATACATCAAGTTATCAAAGCTAACATAAAAAGAGTATCAGCCAGCGAACGAAAAAAATCACTTCGTTTACATTGTGGTATCGCTCAAACACACTCTGTTGTAATAAATGATCCGTTAACGGACACTTTGATAAAATGCGCTTTGAAATTGCTTTTTAACTCACAATGTACTAATTGTAGAGGTCTGCGCAGCCATTACTGTTTCCGAAGATATAATAAATGTCAGCCATAAAATTTTGCAACCCTTTTTTGTTTGTGTTGATGGTACTGTATGAAAAAACTTGAATGGTATGTATTTTAATTTACGAATTTGGAACTGTGTGAGTACATGACTGATTACAAATTTATTGAGTGTAAGGCTCGCCTATCAGCCCGCTTTACGCTGTTGAAACCATAACGGATAACACGTACATAATCCTAAAAAAAAAGTTATGTGTAAATTAATATAAGGATTTGTTTTTCGCGTAATAATTAATCGATATCTGACATTTGCTTTAACTACACGGCTTTTTCGCACTTCTGTGTTACTATTATTATTTCGTAACATAAATTTCGAAGTTAGAGGAGGAAGGTATATCTTCTTTCAACCTCTAAGCCGTCATCTCATTCCTAGAGATCCTTCGAAATTTACAGCACCGTTTCAACCCCAATTTAACTTTAGCTTTAAATTCATCTTCATGGCGCAGCGGTGAGCGCTACGGATTTAAGTGGCAGGTCCCTGGTTCTATTCCCAGCAGGGGTAATTAAGGAATTTATAATTTCAGAATTTTCTCTGGCCTGGTCTATTGGGAGGATCGGGCCGTGGCTAGTTACCACTGACCACCGTACCGAAAAAGACGTGCCGCTAAGCGTTCCGGTAAGCTGTTGCGTTTAAACTGATTAGCGGCATTAATGTAACTGCTACGGTAACGGTAAAGGACGACGGTGGTTAAAAGTGTACAACTAGCAGGCAACTCATGGTCAACTCATTGTCCTCCATTTTTATAACAACTTACTTTAAAGCCCACATTTCCATGCTCCAGTTTGAGTGGACTCGATGTGGTATGCGAAGGCATTAAATCGGCTTAACCGTGTTTGAGATGCGTGGAGGATCGAAGCTCTAAATCCCTGTTCCCTGTGAGAGTTGTCCAACATGTCCGCAATCGTAAATAGAATCTTTGCTATTCCAATATTTCATCCGTGTGGTACTACCACACGTAACGCCCACGAATATCGATTTAGTGGGCTCTTGCCTTACACGTGCTATTATGCTAAAACTGTTATTGTTTTAATTACACGCTTACGCTTTTCGAGTTACGTACTTAATTAATCCATTGTAACTAAAAAAGGGAACTAAAAACGTTCGGGTCTTATGATGCTGGGATGGCAACGCGGTGGACCTATGACATCAGGCGAGTCGTTGGGAGCCGCTGCGCTGGGAATCGCTGAAAGCAAGCGGCCCAGGACCGTGGATTGTGGAACTCCCTAAAAAGACCTATGTCCAGTGGTGGACGTCCATTGGTTGAAATGATGATGATGAACTAATAAAGCGTTGGTAGCCTAGTGGTTAAAACTTCATTGAGTTGACACAAACGGTGAGACGCTTTCGGTAACTTATTATACCATCACGGCAAAATGAACCTGTTGGCACTTCTTTTGAAGTGGCAAATACTGTATTACAGACTTTTATTTTACAGACTTTCTCCTATAAGTGTAACTTTAGAACTGTGTACAAATTTAAGCCTTAAAATAATACCCATTACTTCCATTTTACCCTGACGTTCCAGCGTTTTGATAAACGAAAACGGGGCTACGATTGCGAGCGTACTAACCTTTTGCGATACTGTACTCAGACGCCTCACGTTGTCGTCTTTGGTGCTACTTGTAATAAAATCTTACTTGGAATTTTTATACTCTTTGATGTCGAGTGCCCGCATAAATTATTATTATGAAGCTTAAAATGGAAAAAACCCAGAATCGTAAAGCAGGTTAAAAAAATACAACTCGCTTTAATATAAATTTATTTTTCTAAGAAACAAATATTTTGGTACACATTGTATGGTACACGTGTCATCACGGATCACCTGGAGCCTTTAATCTACCACGCTGTCCCAGTGGTGCACTTCACACACCTTTGAGAACATTATAGAAAACTCTCACGCATATTTTGGTTTCTTCACGATGTTTTTCTTCACCGTCAATGCAAGTGATATTTTTAATTGCTTCAATTGAATCAATATTGAATCAATACCACTAGGTATTTTGTTTGAATAATGATTGTATAATTGTAAAAGGCTTATGTGTGATGAGCAATTGCTCAGTTTCTTGCTGGCTTTTTTTTCTGTAGAATCTGCCGTCCGAATGGCCTGTTAGACTCTACCAGAGTACCCGGTGGCAGTGGTGTGAACACAGGGTATGCAGATGGTATAAAATAAAGAAAATCTCCAGTACGATTTACGGTATAAAAAACATTATGCATAGGCAATATAAGAGTTATAAAAAGCCTACCCTTAAGTATTTATGACATGTACTAGGGGACCAGTGATGTGGCGGGATATGCATACCCTGTGCATACCCTCTATGCACGCCACTGCCTGGTTACTACAATCAGACAGACTTGGTATCGGGCCTACTTGAAATCAATGAAGAATTAATTTTAATTTTAATTTGAGGTAGGTATTTAAAGATAATTTAGGGATATCAAAACCACTACTTTTTGGTTTTGATGCTACCTTTGGCCAGCGTAACTGTGTACAGATAATTCAGATTCAAACTTTCTGTCTCTACATTATTTAACTCTTAACGTATAACCACGCAAGTACGTAAAACTACCTATAGATTAGGACAGGTTTTATGCTTGCCTCAATACACTAGTATATTCAAAGCTATTTGAACACGCTATTATAGAACTATTAAGAAAATACCTACTGTAATAGATAACAAACCTTAATACAAAAGCTCAATAGAATTTTCATACAAATAAATGTAATTTAACATACATTTAGATGGAAATTCGAGCGCCAGAATTACATTTAATCTAATATGAGACGTGTTAGTTTGCTGTATTGGCTATGCTTTAATTATCGTGTGTAGTTTGAATCAATGATTTTCTCTAGACTTTTTTCGTCAGATAGGTACTTACAGAGAAAGCCTGTCGGAGACAGCAAATTTGTGCCTGAAAGACTCCCGGGGTAAACTGTACCGTCAGAGACAGAAATTCGATAAAGAAAAAATTAAAGGATATTTTTTTAAATTTTTTTATTTATTTACTTGGCAAATATCGGATAGAATAATAAATGTTAAAAGAAGGCCTAATAAATATTTTTAGACTAATCCTTTCCGATTTTCTCTATTTATTCTTATAGAAAAGTTCTTACAGCCATAAAAATATATATAAATTCATCCTACCATTCTTTAAATCTGCCGTCCCTCCCTCCCCTTACCTTCCTTAGGGTATATCGTGGGTTAGTATTATTATACTGCTAAGCAAATATACATATATACATTTTCCGCAGTATCCTCTTGTTATTCAAACCTATCTAACCTGCTTCGATGTGATACTTTCAAAATTGGTTTCGCAGTTTTTCGGTAACGCATGGCCTTGAGATTTCTAACCAAAATACATAAGAACCTGACTAGAAAGTAATACGTACCTACGTAACTCACAAAGTCGCATTCAAATCAGTCAATCCATTTAAGCAATACTATGATAAACTGACCTGTGCTCCGATATAATAGGTGGGGAAAAGTATTTTCGCATTATAGTATGTATGAACTTGTAATAAAATCTCTTTGTCTATACTCTTTGTATCTGACTCGTTTAGGTATCATTAAAAGTTTAAATATTAAACAAGATAATTCCAAATTCAAATCAGGAATTGCGAATTAAAACACGAAATTGTCCGATATGATTAATCTTTATTTAAAAACTGCCAATGACAGGTAATCTAAAATACATTAAAGTAGCTCATCCGACAACTGACATTAAATTAATAAAGAAGAACGGCCATACTAAAAATTGTTGGCTATACAATGATTTATCTCTGTCATCAGTAAATTAAAAAACCTTCATTAGTAAGCGGGAAAATGTAGGCTCCTATTCAACTACCAAGGCTTTATATACGAGTATATCAGCTAGAAACTAGAAACGATTCGACTAGCATCGAAATGCAAGTGTGGAGTTTCGATAGTTTTGTCATTGAGTTTGTTCAATGAGTATAAAGTGAGTCAATTCGACAAGCCAACTAATGAGTTTCGTCTGGGGAGTATAGAGCTCGCGACGCCAGTGGTTTGCTTGCGCACCGATACTCCCAATGAGTATACCATTAAGTTGACGCACTATACTAAAAATTAAAAAAAAATGTTTAATTACAGGCCTTGGCCCTAGTATATATTCACACCAAACGCTGATAGTGGTAATTCTTCAGCCTCCATTTCGAGGAGACTGAGTTTGATTCCCGGCATGCACCTCTAACTTTTCGGAGTTACATGCGTTTTTTTAAATACGCAATAAAAATATCACTTGCTATAAGTGAAGTGAATGGTGAAGAAATCGTGAGGAATCCTGCTTGCCTGAGGGTTCTCAAAGAGAACATTAAGGAGAACGTGAGATGTTGTAGTAATTGCAATTGTAAAGCAGTTGTTGTTTATATTGACGCGAACTTGTCAACATGGTGCTGACGTATTTCCTCCGAGGCGTGATTCGACATCGTATTTATATGGAGATGAGGGAGTTTCTCAACATGTTACATGTGTAAACGTACCGTGCGTTACGAATGGTATTCACTTAGACGCGTAGTATGCAATTTATCAAATGCTATAACAACCTTCAAGTGATTTACATATTTTTTCTAGCTGCGTAATTTTTTTATTTTCAATTTCGTTTACAGACTTCTTCATTGCGGAGAACACGGCGCAGCTAATACCCCTAAATCTTATTTCGAAGAAGTTTCGTTATGCGAAACTATAGCTGAATAGCTCTCTGATATGATATTCAGTTTATCACAAATCGCGCGGGATGTCTTAGTTGGCAAAGCAATTAAGTCACGTTTGGTTTTGGTCATTGAGTTCAAATCGTACCAATTCCAAATTCTATAAGTAAAAGTCCAAATTAAGCATGTATTAAAACTTTAAAGTGAGTGCAACACATCCATATTGGTAACGTGCTCTCCGAGGCAAGGCTTCACCGCCATTTCTTCAAAAAGATGCGTATATTCATATCGACAAAATTGCAAAAAATAACATAATACTTTTCTTTTACTCTTGAAGGTAATTTGCTCATTTAATTAATTTCCATTCTGCAGCTAAGAAATTCAATTACTAGATTCGCGTTCAGAAATTGCAATTATTCCGAACAACAAACAACCTATTATTTAATAACAATCATACAGAATCTACGTAATTAATCATACGTCTTCAATCTCTTATAACTGACGAAATTCGTTTTCAGCGAAAATGACAAAGCTCTTTCGCTACAATGGTATGAGAAGATGGACATTCGGCTAGGCTTTGTTAGAGAGGTTATACCGTAATCCGAATAATCGCCTAAGGTCTACAACCCGGCTATCATTGGAACTATTATTGCCTGCCTACGGCTATGTTTGCGATGAAATTTATTGTAGTTTTTCTTCTTTACGGGTTTAATCTAACTTCTAGCTTCCTACAGAAGCTTTTATTGACTACCTAAAATATCCTTACTACCTAACTAACAAATATTATACTTATAAATGTCACAGTGGGATTGTTTGTCTTTCGATCACTTAGGAGAGTTAATTGTACAATTATTTTATTGTGGAATAATGCATTATATCTATCCCAATAGATGTATAACATCAATTTTGTACTTGTTACTAAAATGTAAATTCAAAAACATTAAATTTGGATTGCCATTCTTAAAAAATAAACTTAGAAATAAATTAAAGGAAGGTTTAAAATCAAAACTGTTTTGTATTGTACTCACTACAATTGTCATTAAAGTGGTATCAAAAGCGAAGTTAGTTTGACTGTTATAAAACTTAATGTTTGAAAATAATGTTGTAAAATATTTGAATTCGAGTTGCGAATCTCAATCTTTCAGAAGCACAAATTCGAAGTTTCTATGCTAATTTCGATATTCAGAAACAATTTTTTTTTTTATGAATGCGGTCATCATCATCGTCATCTACAGCCTATAACAGTCCACCGCTGGAATAAAGGCCTCTTCTAATAGGATGGTTTGTCTATAATCTCCACGCTGGCCAGGCGGATTGGTGATCGCAAGAGATGGTAGTAGTAGTAGCATAGAGGACGCTGCTGCCCGTCATCAGTTATATTCCCTTAATGAATGATTTTTTTTTATTCCACTACAAGTTAGCCCTGGACGGCAATCTCACCTCAATCGGTTTCTACGCGATATCGCACCGAAACACGAAATCGCTTAGCGGCACGTCTTTGTCGGAATGGTGATAACTAGCCACGGCCAAGGCCTCCCGCAAGACCAGACCGGAGAAAATTCCCGAACCCTGGACTCTTACTTCTTAAATTCACTGCGCTCACCACAGTTTACTAAACTTTAATTATTTTAAATAGAACATTAATTAACTGGTTCGGTAAAATAGCCTGTCGATGATCGACGATTGAAAAACCTCGTTGCATACTTAAATACAAAACGAATTTCTTGTTTGGAAGTTGGTTAAAAAAGATATAAGACTTCAAAGCCTTGATATTTTATGAGAAACTATCATTTTTACCCCTAAGGGACCGTAGGACAGCCCCAGCTTCCGGGACAATATTTGATATTACCAATATACTTCACCCAAGGGTAGAGTTTGGAAATATACGTGTGAATTCTGACTTTAATAAATCTATAGCAGTTTTTGATGGATATTGCGTGATCTTACTTGAAAAACTGCTTGGTTGGCTGGGAAAATAAATTGAGGATGACTATTTTGGTTGATCAAATTCAGTAAACGTTTTATTCAATTTGACCGAGAAATAATAATCTAAAGGACCAACTTCAGCTGTCTTAATTTTTCCTCACTTACAGCAAAATAATTCCGGAAACTAAGAAAACATCACAACAACAATAACAACAACAACAAAATAACCATTTAAAATTCAAAATTCAAAAATGTTTTATTCATGTAGACCTTATCACAGACACTTATGAAGCTTTCATTCATGATTCTGTATGAAAGCTTCAAAGGTGGTGGTGAATCTGCATTCTGTAACTTAAAACTAGAGCTAAGAGGGTTCCAAACGCGCCCTGATCTAAAAAGAGCCCACAAAAAACTTAGGCAAGTTTTTTTTTTATTTAACCTGTCTTCCGTAATTTTAATAGCAATAAATCGACGAGTATTCACATCATCTGATATTGATATGACTCTTTCCATTCAGATTATGAGCTTTAATGCACAGAAGGACGGACGGACAGACATACTCGTACGCCAAAATGATCCTTAAGGGTTCCATTTTCCTATTACGTGGTTCAGAGCTCTAAAAACACACTGTAACTAACATCTTATCCACATCTAATATCTTAATACCTTGAGCGGGGAATTCTTGCGTATTTGTAAGTAATTGGTTTCTCAAAAACGGCTCTATTATTATTGTATTTAGATAATGTTTTACTTTCTTTGTTTATCAAGATAGGAATAATAAAGATGTTTAGCTAAACTTATGATTCAGCCAAGTACAAATTTTATCTGACCGTGTGTGAGTACTACTTATTATTATTTTTTACTCAACTACAGGAGGGTTATTAAACTCGGACGTCGGTGGTTCTACGCGATCACAACTGCCAGTGTATGAAAAACAATACATACAATTACCACTGTCGTGGCCACCGACTACGACTTTTTGTTAAGTGTAAGATTTTCTTAATTGAATTAGGGTGTAAAACGTTATTAACGGTACTTATACCTACTTGTGTTCAGTTTTTAATTATTAAAAATACTTAAATTTCCGTTTTCACCTTTTGAACCAAGTTTATTACAAATTAGCATTTGGCTGCAATCTCACCTAGTTGTCTGTCATGAATTCAAGAATACTAAGATAAGCAGCAAGTTATGGGAGTTATATTTAACCCGCACCCCCCTGGCATCGTATCGGAATGCAAAATCGCTTGGTGGAACGTTTTTTGTTAGCAGGGTTGTGACTAGTCACGGCGGAAGTCTTCCACCAGGTGAGGCCCTGAAATAATAATTTATATATTATATTCCCAAATTGACCCTGTCGTAATAGAACCCGGGAACTCTCACTACGCTAAGAAGGTTGACCAAAATAGTTTGCGTTTGTAGTGTAGTCATGAATCATGACAATTTATTTTCTTTCAAGAACCTCTTACTAAAAATATCATTACATTTTATAGTATAAAATGTAATGATTGTCTCGACTCTACACTATCCATAAACAGTTAGTAAAGTTCGTAAGCCTGCATGATATGTGATTCCGTAGGCATGTAAATACAAATAATTTATAGTCGTGAATAAAAATCAGAATAGTTGGAAGAACGTGAAAAAAAAAATCTCCTTATTTTGTTCAGCTCAATATGACACCAGCTTGTGAGTAAGTTACCTCTGTACTGTTCAAGCCTTGTTACATTTTTTGCTTATAATTTTGTACTAAGTATTTGCTAAACTCTGTATATTTTGAAAGATTTTGTTAGTTATTAAGGAGTTAGATATTTAGTCTGTTTAGCGCCTACTTGCAGAAACAAAAAAGTTACTAGTTAGTTATTACAATTATGATTAAATCTTCCTGAACTATCCCGATTTTTTTTTTTGCTACAAATAAAAATTCATACAAATGTTCACCTTTAGAGCTTAAGCTAATAAGAGAGAACTCTTATAGTAGATGACAGACAATCAGCTACGTAAAATACAATCGCTTCGGTTTCTTCAGGGTTGTTGTTCCGTTACGGAGCCCTAAAAGTTTCGTTAACATCAGGAAAAGGTACATAAAAGAACATTCTGATAAACAGTTTGCTCATCGATTATACGAGCTCCGTGAATATCCGAGAGAATGCATCATTATACTGTCGCTATAATAGCCTGAAAAAACATCAATCAACGTCAAAAAAGTATATTACCCTCCCACGCATCCTAAACACCTGGCTCATCACGCTTTGTATGATCAATCACGGTAATTCCGATATTAGACTATAATATGTTGCCGCGATTATTATTCAGCGGGTATTAGAAGCGGTGATAGCCCACTGGGAGGCCTTCGACTTAACTCGACAGTCGACTTACAAGAAATGGTCATAATTTAGTGACATCTGCATATCGTTTTAAGTTTACGAATGTGGTTATCGCCATCATCTCACTACCGTGTAATTCTTATGTACGCATCAAAAGTGCCACCTATGGGCCTACTTGAATAAAGATATTTTTGATTTTGACTTTGAATTTGAGAAGTCATTTGTGAGATTAAGTATACGCTTTTATAATATGATTCCTAAGGTAATTTTGGACCCACCAATGCATAAGTTTAAAGAATGTGTTAAAACACATTTATTACAGCGAGGTTATTATACATTGATGAATTTCTTAATGACAAGGTTGCTTGGAAGCATCCGGCTCCGCTTTTCTCCCTCACAAGATAGAAAAATGAATGTTAAAATGTAAAATGTAAAATGTAAATTGTTGATGTTGGAAAAGAGCAACTGCTGAGTTTCTTGCTGGCTTCTTCTCGGTAGAATCTGCCTTCCGAACCGGTGGTAGAGTCAAGTCTTTCAAGTCTCAAAAGTGTTTATATTGGGCGTACTTGAAATAAATGTGTTGTGTTGTGTATTTGTAAGTAATTATTGTATTTGGATAATGTTTTACTTTCTTTGTTTATCAAGATGATGATGATAGGTTTTTAGAATGTATAATATTAAAATGCCGGCACCGACAATATGTAAGCTCTCTCTTTGGTAATCTACCTACGGTACTAAGCTACGGTTATCATACCGCCGATGCCGAAATGAAATACATTATGCCCTTTTCATCAGTATTGTAGCGGAATTTGATATTTCCTTAAGTGTAGGTAAAAACACGATAATAAATATTATTAATTTAAAATGCAAACTAGCTATGTTCTTCGGCTGACTTCGTCGAAAAGTCTTCGTGAAATTCTACAGGAACCCTATTTTCCCAGGATTGAACGTATCCGATGGCCATCTCCAGAATGCAAAATATCAGTACAAAAAGTGAAGTTCTATAAATATTATGCATAAATTTTTATTTATTATTTTTTACTTATCTATTAGTTACATAGAAATTAAGTATTTTTATGTAAATTATGTAACAAAAAATATGAGCCATAATGCCTGAAATAAAAATTATTATTATTATTTATAGCCCTGCATAGGTAATTTTTTTTTTTTTTTTTAATGGCTTGCGTTTGTACCAATTGGGTACGATTTATTTTGCCAATGTCACGTGGTATAAGGTAATTTTTTATTCCGCGGATAACCTTTACCACTGTCATGTCTAAATATCATGTCATGTGTTATGGATAAATGTCTCCGTTTTCATTCTATGCCCATCTCTAGGATGCCTAGCTACGTGCGTGCCAAATTTCATTTAGATCGGTTGAGCCGAACATAGCTAGCAAACAGACACACTTTTGCAATTATAATATAAGCATATACAGCGGCTAGACTTTCGTGAATTCTCGTAGTAGGAATTCTCTTAGATATTCACGCTCTGACTTTAATTAAAAGGTGCTTTCAGATAACGTGCAACCAAAGACAATCACTGCATAACAGTTGAAACGTTATGCCACACTTATTTCATCGTCGTCATCGATTGACGTCCACTGTTGGACATAGGTCTTTTGTACGGAGTTCCAAATCCGCGGTCGCTTGTTTTCACCGGTTCCCAGCACTCAGTTGATGTCATCATTCCACCTCGTTGCGGGCGACCAACGCCGCGTATGCCGGTGCGGGATCGCCATTCCAACACTTTGGTACCCTGACGTTTATCAGTAGCCTTTATCGGTAACTCTAGTTCTTGTCTAGCTCTACTCATTTCTGATTTGATCACGTAGAGATACTCGTAACACAGCTCTCAACGCAACCAATAGATTAGGTAATTATTCGCAAACTATAAGCTGGTGTGACCCGTAATTTGAACCTAATTAATGTTCGTACACGCACGTACAAAACTAATTGATGTAACTTAAATCCAACTGTTAACTCAACTGTAAAGTTATGGAGGCGTAATTCCACGATTAAATAATAATATGGAATTTAAATGTGGTTACAGTTCAACTCAAACACAGAACTATTCCACTTTGATATAACCCAGTTGTACATTTAGCCTTAATTAATTTGATCCAAATTTTCTTCCCGGTAGTCATAGTCGTAAATTTTTGACTCCTTGAGGACACTGGTATTTTTAGTTTAGAAACCTAACAAATTTTTCATTTTAATTTTTTCTTTCTCTTCTGGCTTTACACAGATTAGCCAATGTCAGGTAATTTTTTTTTATTGTTTATTTTAGATGTTAAGACTTCCTTTTGGTTATTTTTAATATGCTGCTGGAACCACTAAGTTTTATTGTGTTTACCAATATCACCGGGATATAAGGTATATTAGATATCTTCATGCAAAATATCGTCAAAATTGGTGAAACGTTTAAATCGTGGGTAGGTATAAGTATTTTTATTGCTGACCATAGACTAGAGTTTAAATTTTATAAAACTCTATTGGTATCTTTTAAATCAAATATTCTAATTATTTCGCTTCCGGTACAGTCTGTGTTGAGAAGGCATGTAGAACTTCAACCGCAGCAGCAAAAAATCACAGCAGTACCCTCCACTACTTTGGGTTGCACTGCTGAGACATTGCGATGACTTTCATAAACTGATGAACATGAAGTAGTACATAACATCGTTTCCATACAAAGATTGACAGTCATATTTATATGCAAATGTGAACCATGCCTTTTACCCCTTTTCTATAGATTTTCTCCACGTACAAATGGGAAGATAGTCCTTAGACCTGGCGGTGCGCTCAAAGACCAAGACCAGCCATTTTTACTTCGAAGTTGTTTGAATTACGCTCATTCAGGAACACTTCGACAGAGAGATGTAAGATTGTCTATTACTCATAATATGTCAGATCACATTGATTGTTGTGGCGCCATCTAGTTTTGGTAGCGTGGAGACTGTCACAGAGCTAAACAGTACTGACTTAATTATGGTATTAGATTAAATGGCTCGGGCCACATCAACCAATTATATGGCTCGGGTCTTATTTTATTCGTCTACAAGTTAGCCCTTGACTGCAATCTCACCTGGTGGTAAGTGATACCTATGAACCTTTAAGCGAGTATCGCAAATTTTATTTAACCCATATTTTATTTAATCGGTTCTTACGCAACGTAATACCGGAACGCATCGCTTAGCGGCTTGTCTTTGTCGGTAAGGTGGTAACTAGCCACGGCTGAAGCCTCCTACCAGACACCCACCTTCAGAATGAAACTCAAAGGTAAAAAGAAATAAGCAATGCATCAATAAAAAAAAATTGAAATGGAAATGTATTCAATGTGACTGTGAAACAAAATGAAATTTCTCTCGATTTCATTTTGTTTCACTTTTTCCATTTGATAGAAATCCGGCGAAACAATTATTTTTTATTATTACGCTAAATAAATAAATTGTCAAAACACAATTCGAAAACAGATTTGATGGAATTAAAACCTTAGGCTACTTTTAAAATCAACGACTATCGATTTGGCGACTGCTTTATTGCTGCATCGTGTATTCGCGACTTTCTGCGTCCAATTTCGGTATCAAAGACGTGCGTATTATATTTATGACTGTAAATTTGCCTTGCTCAATGCGTTTTAACAAAATCGCGTTTTCAAAAAAGTATTTATGTTATAAAAGAAAACTGTTGCCAAACTTTCAAGTTTCTAACCCTGGCGGTTTAAGCGTCGATATATCAATCAGTCAGGACTTTGAATTTTATTTATATAGATGAATGTAGAGACGGTGCTATCAGTACGTAGGACTTCGACTTCACTTTGGAGGCCGAGTTCGAATCGCAGCACGCACCTCTAACTTTTCTAAATACCTAATGTGCGTTTTAGACAATTTAAATACCACTTGTCTCAATGGTGACGGAAAACATGAGGAAACCTGCATGCCCGAGAGTTCTCTATAATGTTCTCAAAGGTGTGTGGATTCCACCAATCCGCACTGGGCCAGCGTGCGGCCGGCCTTAACTCCTTCTCATTTTTGGAACGAGACCCGTGCCCTGTAGTGGGCCCGTAATGGGTTGATATCATGATGATGGTGAAATGATGGTATGAATGATATAATTAATCTTAAAATAGGAATTGGCAATTGATGGATGTAATGCTTACCATCTTGGTCTTCGGTGTTAGATACATCCTCTTCATTAAAATAGCTAGAAGCAGTACCGAGAGGTTGATTCATCAAGATCTTATTGCTGTGACTGCATCCATGGGTGCGGCTTTTTTTTTTTGTTCTAGATAGGCTTGCACTTGACAACATCTATCAAGTCTGATGGAAGGCAATGATGCAGTCTAATTTTAAGAAAATACCTATTCACTCTTGCCTTGAAGGCATTCGATTTGTATGTGATAGGAAACACCGACGCTGGAAGAGCGTTCCAAACATTAGCGGTTATCAAAAACGTAGATGGAAACCGCTTCGTTGACTGAATGTCAACCACATAATGATGCCACTTTTCACGGCGATTTGCTGTTTTGTGGTAGAATTGTGCCGGAGGAAGAATATTAAACAGTTCCTGAGCACGCTCTCCGGAGTATATCCTGTAAAAAACCACAGGCAATGTCGCATCTTCGAGCCTCCACAAAGCAACTTGATTGCCGTGATCGTAGATTTTCAGTGTCTCTAAAAGCGGACAGACCATCAAGCTTTTGAAAAGCGACAAAATCGCTGATCGCACATATTAAAAGTAGCTAGTCTGCATCGGCCCTTTTATACAAACAATACATTTCGTATTTCAATTTTACCTCGATAGTGGCATCATTTCTATAAACGCTACAGGAGCTTAGCATGTAAGCTCATAGCTTTATTGTTTTGTTTTTCTTCCCATTGAAAACATAAGCTTAACAGTAATACAAAACGTTCATCGAATAGACTGTTATTGCAGAATGGATAAATAATACTCATATACAAAATGAATGTTTCACAATACAATTCTTGCTTTTATACGGCAATGATACCTTTTATTATTTTGACAACAAAACAGACCAATAATATTTTAAGGTATAAGTTTCGTAAAAGTTGTTATACAAACTTAATAGCTTATTTGGAAAATCATTATAATACCTTGAGCCTTAGTCACTCACCACGCTATACCTACTACTCGTACTATACACAATACGAAATACTACTGATCCCATTATCTCTGCAAATCCCGAGCTATGCTTAAGGTAACACAAAACTATATCATTAAACATACCTAACCCGAAGTATAATATGTTATATATCGAAATAAAATTACTTTTACTAGCCATCCATCCTGCAACGTCATCGAAAATTAAACTTCATTGCAAGATCTATACAGAGCAACATTTAATAGAGAATAATTTAACAAGTAATCTTCAAGAAGTCATCTTTTAAAGAATATTCTATAAATGAAATTAAGATTAAAATACGTACAGCTCTAAGCAAAATAGATTAGATTCACGGGAATTGATGAAAGAACGAACGTAAATAGATAATATTAATTCTAAATCTCGTTGTGATTTTCATTGCCCTACCAACCCGTTCAGGTCATATTTTAGTTAGGAACAATGTAGCGATAAAGCTGCCTTTGCACGCCTAAACGTTTCAGCTATTTATTCTTTATTTTAATTTAATCTTAGATTTTGTATGTGCAGGAAATAAATCAATCAAAAAAACCATTAGCGGAAATGACGGTTCGGTTTATGGTTGGTATTTAGCATACTCATTTTTACCTACCTGAATTTTTTCTCCTTCGCTTTTATCCGTGATGTTTTTGTCACATGCCAAGGCACGTGTTAAAATTACCCGACAATTCGACAAGTTTGACATGCAAGAATGACAACTGCCAGGAAAACATGGACAATTTGTACCAATTTGATCATAGTCGCCCAATAGATCGCCTATTATAAAATTTCGAGATTTCGAATTGGTTAGACATTTTGAATTATTTATTTTTTTATTATAATTATTTTAGTTAATATTATCTAGTTTTGTTGGTGTAGCATCGATATCTGAAAATGAAGTAAACAAATACAGTGTGATAACGTCTTTCAAGCTTCGTCAAATTTTTACTTTTTTAATTTGGCTTGTTTTTTTTATATTCCATTGTTTTCAAGAAAACATTTCTTAAATAGTCTGGGATAAATATGACATTCAAAACCACAGTTCAAGCGTAGAGTTTTTCAACAGTACCATGACAAGCTATTAAAACGTTAAGGACTTTCTTCTATTCCTATCTGATTTTATTATACCATCGAATTTGATACCGTTTTGCCCAAAATACAACGTGATCTATTCAAATATATATATAGCTTATATACTGGAGATGAACTTGGGCCTTTTTTAATCCGGGAAAAGCACCCGTGAAACTTAATGCAATGTAACCATGTTCCAGACATGCAAGAAGCATTGCGCTGGCAACCGCAAGTATTCCATAGACTAATTCGCGAATTACGTCCGCGTAACACGTCTTTATTTTACCCCGTGACTTCACTCAACCATCTTGACGTCAGTACGTAAGGATGAACGTCATCGTTAAAACCCGACAAAGCCAGTCGTTAGAATGGTAAACAATAATTCATTACACCACGACCCAAAAAGGAATCGGGTCGCGCCCTGGATGAACAATAAGAAGATAATGTTGCGAATTCAGGGTCTACTTAACACCCCAGGCCGTCTTTTTCGCCCTTAATTGAAAGTGGCAGTTATATATTTGATTGTCGCGCCCCGTTTCCTATTTCTTAGTATACCAGCTGATGTAGGTGTTATTAGCCTCTAACAATATCAAGTTCAAATAATAGCTACTAGTAAATTATAGTAAAATAATATCAAAAAAAAATAATGGCCATCTAGATCTTTTAATTTTTCCGATGGGCCTTTTTATCTTACAATTTTAAGTACAGTCCGTTCACAATTATTTTACGGTTTACCTGTCAGTTAAGTTGGCGTAATTTATTTATTTCCTTTGTTGTTTAACTAGAACGGACCAAGCCTAATTACTTTATTTAAATTAATGAATTGTGACACTATATCATTATCTTCACATAACAACCCATTAATGGCCTACTACAGAGCACGGGTCTCTTCCCACAATGAGATGGGGTTAAGACCGTAGTCCGCCACGCTGGCTAAATGCGGATTGGTCGATACCTCGTAAACGTTATGGGGAACTCTCAGGCATGCAGATTTCTTCACGATGTTTACCTTCACCGTTGAGGCCAGTGATATTTTAATCGCCGCTTCAACACTACGACATTATATAACATCAAATAAATAAGAATACTTGAAAACTTAAATTAATGTTGTGATGCCAGAGGTAAATAACTTCGAATGGGCTGTACTGTAAGTACATAGGTGCAATTTTTACATCTAAAATGTACACTCACATAATTTTCAAACAGCTTAGCAGAATGTATTGTGGTTCATAGAAGTTAACGATCCAATCAGTCCGATCGTAAAATTTCATTCAGTTTCAAAATTGTTAGATTTATATTGTTCGATTGACGGGTGAAAATGTCGAATTTTAATTACGTGCATCACAATCATTGTTCAACACAGAAATATTCTCAAAAAGTTAACTCAAAAAGATGAGCTGTTTTGTTTTTGCCGGTCAATTTTATATCTTCATGGAATCGTAACTTTAACATAATCTATGAACCACCTGTACCCTACAGATTGCACGACCTTACTTGACCGACCTGAAGTCGGCTTCGTAGGCATTACCCCTATCTCAACGCGTGGTAAGAAATGATGCAGATGCTGCCTAAGATGGTAGTGGACTGGCCTGCTAGGGGTAAAAACCCTAATCGCAGTGGCGTACACAGGGCTTTCGACTAGGGTATGCCAAAAGTAGGAAGATGTCATCAAATGAAAAAATCCTTCGCATTTATGAGTTGTACAAAAATGTTAGGATAGGCAGTGCTTTTGTGCATGTATGAAGTGCACGCCACTGCCTAATCGGTTTCTACACAGCACCGGAACGCTCAATCACTCGGCGTTATAGCCAAGTTACAGCCAACATCCTAGTAGATGACTATTTTTCTTTGTCTGGACTTTCCAATAATTAACTAATAAAGCGTCTTCATTTGGGTAAACAATATTTGAAAATATTATTAGGCTAAAAGTATCAAGCGGCGGCGGCTCAGAATCGTGGAACTTGGAACTCCCTACAAAAGACCTATGTCCAGCAGTGGACGTCTATCGGTTGATGTGATGATGATGATGATGAAAAGTATCAAAATCAGTTTTGTGTAAAGTTATTATTATCGTCTTAATCGCTGTTTCTAACCTGTGATTCTAGTTCACCTGTAATAATATTCCAAACAAAATAAACTCCTGTGAACGTCATATGAAATGATTTCACGAACTATTTTGTTCTAAAACATTGCGTTGGTCTGTATAATAACAATTTAGTATCCAAATTAAAAAGGAAATATATCTCTAATACTATTCTACCGCGGACGCGTGGACATGGACGCGGATGCAGATCCTTACGGTGCCTCGCGGTTCGATGGTAAAAAGGCGAGGGGGGAACTAGATCAAATAGTTCTTGAGCACACTCTCCAAAATATATCCTATAGAACACCGAAAACAGGCAGGCAACCTTGCGACGTAGTACAAACTCTAAAGTTTTTTATTGGCTAGGTCACCGATGAGCCTTCTAGCACGGCGATCCACTGAATCCAGGGCATCAAGCTGATACTTGGCAGAGCCATCCCATAAATGGGAACAGTACTCCATGCACGATCGAACTTGAGCTTGGTACAAGGTGAGAAGCTGTTCAATGGTGAGAAGTGTGGTGTGAAGTACCGCTGCTACAGTACTACAGGACTTCATGCTTGTTCGGACTAGAGCCTGGTACAGTGCGAGGCGTTGTCCTAGCCTGAAGTACCGCCTAACCTTATTAAGGATACCAAGTGATTCTTAGCTACGCAGTCTAACCACTCTACCTACGAGCCAGGTATAACATTATAAATATTAGTTTCAAACTCTAGTCGTCTCTGGTTGCATCGCTCCGTGAATTTGTAACGAAACTCATAACACGGACTGCGTTATAAATGCACTATCAAAACTTTTAATTCATCCACACACTAAGTCTAGCAGACCATACAATTAAACTAATCACGTTTGCGCTAGATGCAAATCTTCAAAGTTCAGATTGAATTAGTGAGAGTGATTAGATTTTGTTCATAATGGCAGTTAGGTATTTGAATAATGAGTATACTTTAGGTACCTACCTACAGAGAGTTCGAAAAATTTATTTGCCTTTTTAGTCATTATCGGCTTTATCTGTACTTATAATAAAACTGTAACTGGAAAATTTCTGTACATTTAATATATTTTGAAAATTTTGATCGGGGGATGCTTTATAATCGATACTTAGTCCAAAACAGATTTTTATTCAGTTTTTGTCCGGTAGCTCCGTTAAATTTGACCCGATTATAATAATTCTTTATTTATTTAAACTAATAATAAAGAATTATAAATAAAGAATTATAATTTCGCATTTATAATTCTTTATTTATAATTCTTTATTTTGTATACTATCAAGCATGTATTGTCTAATTTTAATGAAGATCTGATAAATATTATCGGAGATAAAGGACATAACTCTTCGCAGATACCAGCAAGTCGCTAGGCAAATGGTACAACGATCGAATGCATGCGTACCATCTTACTAATATTATAAATGCGAAAGTTTGTGAGGATGGATGTATGGATGTATGTATGGATGGCTGGTTTTAGTGTATATTTTACTATGGTTTTCGGTAAATTGGCTGAAATATAACGTTAGAGTAAGACCTGTAGGTAGCGCTGTAATTCGTTTCTAGGTTTTTTTAAGATATTAAAACCTCTAATAACCGATTCGGTGCAGACGAAGTTGCGCGGGTCAGCTAGTATATACATATATCCTTCTTTTGGGCACTTGCCTTCTCTGTTATGTGATGCCGCCATGCTTATTTCTACCGCTACTTTCTTCTGATTTCCGGTTTGAAGGGCTTGGTTTTCGGTGTAATTACAGGCTCAAGTGGCTCAACAACTACGCCTCATATTGATGGGCACAGGGCAGCTCTTTACGGGACCTGTCCCTCGCATACCCTTTGAGTGTTGCTCTGTTTAAAGGCGACGGCTTTCCACTTACCATCAGGTGGGCCATTTGCTTCCGATCATTTCCGTCCAATATTACTGTAAACAAATTGCTGATCCAATGCAAGTTAGTGATAATAACCAGTGCCGACGGATTAACATTTTTTTTAATTTCTTTTTTATTCCACAACAAGTTAGCCCTTGACTATCTCACCTGGTAGTAAGAGATGATGCAGTCTAAGATGGTAGCGGGTTAACCGATAGGGAGTATGGTAGGCATACCTAAGACATACGTATACCACATAAGATACCTAGACTAACCACGGCCAAAGCCAACAGACCAGACTAGAAAAAAAGAAATTCAGAAATTATTAATTCCCAAATTGCCCCTGCTGGAAATCAAACCCGAGACCTCCCACTCAAATTCACAGCGCTTACCGCGAGGGAGGTTGTCAAGCGTTTCCTAACTACGCGCTGGTAAGGAAAATTTCTTGGTTAAAACCCAAGAGGTATAAGTATTACAAATCAGTGCTTTAGCATATATATATATATCATGTAAAACTATTATAGTATTACTAGAGGATACAGAACCAGAAGGCTATATACAAAGCGCCCTAACCGCGCTGGTACCGTAATTTTATTTATAACAAGAGGTATATTACAATACAGTGTTATGTCTCATAAGTATAACAAGTCAAGGCTATACAAAGCATTACTAGAGTTATACAATAGCTTTAGGCTACACAAAGACCTGTAGCCATTATACAACTATATATTGCTATAACTGTTCGTGCTAATTAGGACCATTCCAATTGTCTCTGCACAGCATATTGCCGGAACGCTGTAGGATTGCAGGCATAGATCAAGCGCACCTGTGAAATCATATAGGTCAATGAATAAAACATCTACCTACGTTTACGTTAAAGCTTACCTACAATTTGTAGGAAAATCAATGAGCGCCATCTAGCGACAATACCGTTTACCAGTGTTTAAAATAGATGGCGCTCTATCGATCCCATATAAATCGCTGTTAACTGTCACGCTATCAAATACGTAGGCGTGAGTACAAAACCACAGACTAGACACTGCCTACCTAGACAGTTAAATAATCTACTTGTATGGGAAAAGCTATTCCATAATAACATAGGAGGCACTAAGAATACTTTATTCGGCGGGTGATAGAAAGGAGAGGCCATGTAGGCCTCACACAGGCACTTATGAAGCGTCCATACATATACGTTTACAAAATTGTAAGGGGATGGTGATAACTTCGTCTGCCAACTTAAACCTAAAGCTACGAGGGTTCCCCGGTCTAAGAAGAGCCCAAAACAGACTTAGCTGGATATTTTTTTTTTGATATCACCGTACCCAGTAAATTAATACTAAGCTATGAAGTTAGAGCAATTCACACCCATGCTTTTTTATCGTTTGAGTTATCCTTAACATTATGATAAAATTTTTCTTTAACTTTACATTTTATATAAACTTTGAACTTTAGAGAGACAACTCAAAGATACCATAACTCTGAAATAAGTTAATCCGCAGAAGAAACAGTGTAGCCAACATCACTTTTTTTTTCATTGCTTTTACTATCGTTCAGCGAGATTCAATATAGGTTAAAGGCTAACAATAATCACAGTATTCATTCAAAAACTTCCATCCACAACTTTTCCTGAGATCCATACTTTTAGACAAAAAACGATAATAATCAGAAAGATACGCAGTTGCAACCATCAGTACATAAACTATGCTTCGAATAGTCACCAATTCTATTGTACATAATTCTCTAAACATAAGACATCTCACTAATCTCTTTCAGGGTATACAATGTGACGGCCGATTGGCGCAGTGGACAGCAACCCTGCTTTCTGAGTCAAAGGCCGTGGGTTCGATTCCCACAACTGGAAAATGTTTGTGGAATGTTTTTCAGGGTGTTTATATGTATTTTATCAGTATTTATGTATATTATTCATTTAAAAAATATTCATCAGTCATCTTAGCACCCATAACACAAGCTACGCTTACTTTGGGGCTAGATGGCGGTGTGTGTATTGTCGTAGTATATTTATTTAATGTGAAAAGTATAGTAGGTACTCCTTAATCTGCCAATGTAGCAGTTAAGATATTGATTTAAGATAATTGTGTATTACAGAAGCGGCCAATATTGTGAAGTCAAGGTTAAAATTAAATTAATTGCAGCCCAAAATAGTTGTTGTGGAACAATGGTACTTAGTTGAAAAAAAATATAAATGTATAAATATAATAACCATAATAAAGTCAAAGTCAAAGTCAAAAATATATTTTTTCAAGTATAGGTGGCACTTTTGATGCGTACATTCATGAGAATTACACGGTTGTGAGATGATGGCGATAACCATATTCGTAAACTTAAAACTAAAGCTTGGAGGGTTCCTAACGCGATCTAAGGAGAACCCCACAAAAACTTAGCCGGGTGTTTTTTATTTTTGTTATCACCATCTCACATTGTCATTTAAAGTCATTAGATGACCAACCTTGAGCAGTAATTCACACCTAAGCTTATTTATCGATTACGTAATCCTTTATACTATTATAGGACTTTTCCATAAGCTTACTATGCTTACGATATAACTTTAAGATATACATAATTATACATATTTATTTTGAATATACATAATTACCTTCTACTACAAGCGCTTCATATACGATACGACAGACGTCCATTGTTTAAGACAATCATCCATTTCGATGATAAAAGAACGAATTTGAATCACCTGGCACAAAACAAGGTTTTAATCATTCTCCAACACACAACACTTCACCCCTCAATTTACGATGTTTGGAAACGTCCGACCAGTAATTAAACCTCAAGAGGGCTTTATTAAAGTTTAAATTCGCCGTGAAAGTTTGACCTCATTTAGCTATAGACCGAATTATCAGATCAGCAATATACTATCCTGTCTAGACTCTAGACGTTACCTTTAAACTCGTTTTGTGCAATATTTATGATTAGGAAAATTGTAAACAACTTGATATATTTTGATATTAAAGTCATGTTATAAATTATTATGTATCGTATTAACTTTACTAATATACAAGTGTTTTGAATTTAGCATCGAAAAGGTGATAATTATTGATTTAATGCATTATTACTCAACTACTACGGTTTCTCTGCCATTTCAAGGCCGATATTATGCGTGTTTTTTCGGCAAGGTTTCTTTGAAGTCGTATTGTTAGTCCATTTTCATTTATTTCTCTTTAAACAAACTACCTTTATTAATATGGTTGATTGTTAATAAATTTAACCAAATTAGTTTAGTATTAGTTTTACCAACTAAAATAATTGTTTCAACCGTTTTCAAATTGAAAATCAATATCGATTTCGTGATCGGCACTCCGATAAACTATTGAATAAGTAATTAGTAACTAACATTCATATCAATTGGTTTAGTTAAGTACCTACTACTGGAATAATTAATTTTTACTACATTTATAGAAACTATCAAGTAGGTCGTGGGTTCGGTCGTTGGGTCAAGCCAATTTTTTTTTGGTATTGATATTTTGTCAAAAAATCCTAAATACCAGCCCGGTGCCCCTCGAGCCAAGTACACAATAATCTCTGTCAACTAGTTCCAATAATAAAGTCTCATTGTACCTGGAAAGTTACCTACATAACTTCCAGTGGCACGGGACCTATCGCTTTCTACTTAATTATACTTATGCCAGCATCATTTATCTTACTAAGCCGTTTACTGTCGTAGCACTTCTAGATTTGCCATGAAAACTCTATCAAACTATTAATTTGAAAATTTATGATTTTTTACTTAATGCATTAAGTAAAAAATTATAATTTTCCAGAGATCACAGACTTTTGTTCAAAGTTTATGGTATTTTTAACAGACTTATAACAGGCTTAATTAATTTAATTCTTCAGTTTTAAAGTAAATAAGCCTGTTACGTCATATCCCACTGGGGATAAATCACCCCACTAATGGAAGTTAGTGATTTAAAGCAATGACGTAGTCGACCTTAAAACCGCTTTTTTCACAAACCTGTATTATTAACAATAATAAACTCAGCTGATCGTTTGGTCTGTGTTACTTGCAGATTAGTCACAAAACATTGTCTCATTCAGTAAGTTTTCTAACAAAGTGCATACTGCTGTAGTCATTTAAAAGCCTAATTTGAAAGCTTACAAATATAGTTAATATGTAAGGCAGGCAGGCAGGCTTGGCAGGCTTGGTAGGCAGTCACAAAAAAGTTAGGGAATAAGAATAGGTTATGTATACTCTCTGTATGAAACTATTGATTATTGTCTTCGGTATTTGTTTAAAGTAGAAACGTATATCGTATCTGTATCTCGGTGGATGAAATGTCGTGAGGAAATGTGCGTGCCTTAGAGTTCTCCTTGCGGTTATATTAAATCTACCAATCTAAACTTGACTAAGGTCTAACCCTTCTCATTCCCCTGTAATGATGATATTATGATTGTGACCAGTTATCTGACTCAAAGAATAAAAAACAATGGGGCTGGTATAAGCAAACTTACCATCCAGTCTCTAATTAAGCACTTCATATATTTCATTTACATTTACATATACTTTAGGTAAATAATGAAAGCGTTGTCTTTCATTCATTTCAAGTGATTAAGCTTAACAACTTTCGGCGACCAGAAAAACTTATTCTTGCTTACTCTCAACAAGCGAACCGGAAGTTGACAGCCGATTAATCAAAGCCACCGGAAATACCGCCATCTTAAAATTAATTATCATAAATGAAACGTGCTCCCGTCTGAGCCATGCTACAAGCGTCTAATGAAATCTATGCCAAATTCATAAACCAAAATGTTGTTATTAAAGACTGAGATATCGTTTAATTAAATTTTGTTACGCTAGGCTAGCTTGAATTTATCTGGTGTTACAATTACTTATACATAGCTTTCGGTAAATAATATAATCATTTAACGTATCGTATATCCAAGTTACACAGGTATCCAGGTAATACAAATGTTGGAACTCTAGTCTCTTATCTACTTACTTCTTTCAATAAAACATTATGAAATATAAGTTTATTGCCAAGTATTCGTGTAAAACACTTTAGTTTTTTTTAAGCACAGATTATTGATATATATATGTGGCTCATCATCATCTATAGCCCATGACAGTCCGATGCTGGACTAAAGGCCTCTCCCAACGGGAGGGTTTGCCCATAATCACCACGCTGGGCAGACGGGCTCGTGATCGCAGTAGACGATAATAGTAGCTCAGAGTACGCTGTTGCCCGATACATTCCCGTAGTCGCCTTCTACAATACCCGCGAGTAGGAGGGTTGGTGGCAACAGTATTCTGATCTGACGTCACTCCACCGCACTAATTTAAATTCAAAATTCATTTATTTCAAGTAGGCCTAATTAAAAAGCACTTTTGAAACGCCAAGTCAGTCTGTTTGTAGTGACTCTACCACCGGTTCGGAAGGCAGATTCCACTGAGAAGAGCCGGCAAGAAACTCAGCAGATTGTTCCTTTCCAACATCATTTCAAAGTTAAACAATCGTTACAATTTTTCTTGTTTTGTGAGAGGTGAGAGCGGAGTGGCCTGCTTCCAAGCAACCTTGTCGTTAAGGAATTCATTAATCGTGTAGATTTGTTAAATGTGTTTTAATATTGTTTAAACCTAGGTAAAGGTAGATCTAATAATACCTTCGGTATCACGTTATAAAAGCATATACCCATCCCCGCAAAGGATTTCTGTACTTTTCTCAGACGATATGCAGATATCAATAATTTATGTCAGTTTCTAGTTAGTTTACTGTTTATATCGACTTTTTGGTTTATAATTACTTATGTTTTGTTTAATAAAGATTATATTGTTAGAAATACTCATCATCATCATGAAATTCACCAATTGACGTCCACTGCTGGACATAGGTCTTTTGTAGGGAGTTCTACAATACACGGTCCTGGGCCAGTTTCCTCGGCTCCCAGTGGCGTTTACCGGTGCTGGGAATCCATTCCATCGCCTTAAAGCCCCAACGTCCATCGGTTCTCAGAGCTATGTGAC